>NC_089250.1:172588494-173788494 GCF_963930625.1 Muntiacus reevesi
CTCTGCAGGCCGGTGACGTCCCCGGGGGCCTGCAGTGAGGCGAGGTGAGCTGCATGCTCCCGGGTGGGCCTGGGGCTCCGGGGCCCCTCTCCCTCAGGAGGCACCTGGGGTCCCCGCACCTTGACCTTTGTGCTGACCCTCAGGAGGCTGGTCTCAGAAGGTGCTTCGCTGTCACTGGGAGAGCTGAGTGGGGCTCGGACCCTCTGCCGGGGCTCCTGTGAGGACCGCCGACCGGGGGTGGGGGCGGCCCGGCCAGCCTTTCTCTGCTGAGCTCACTCTGGTGGGTGTTCCCAGAAGCACCGGCACGCGCACGCCTTCGCCCTCGCCGTCCCCTGAGGCCCAGGACGAGCCCTGAGAACCCCTCATTCCCGGAGTACAAGCCGCGACCGAGATCGGCTTCAAAAAGGTGGACTGGGCCACGCGGCGGGGGTGGGTCCGACCCCACAGAGCCCGGGCGTCAGCGCGCCCCAAGACTCGGCGTGTGACCACCTGAGCCCTGATTCTGCATCAAAGTGTTTGTGGACGCTCAGCAGAGGTTTCTGAGGAACAGGATTGCCAACAGCCGCCCGCCCCGCCGACCTGCTCGCCGTCTTGATTTAGCTCAGCCACTGCACCCAGGCCCGGCCCTTCAGCTGCAGCCGCGTGCTCGAGTGAGGGCGCACACCCTCCCCGGCCCTGCACCCAGGCCCCTGCACTGAGCTTGGACCCTGGCTGTCTCCTCCAGCCCCCCCCTTCCCGCCTCACCCCTTCTGGTCGCCGTGGGGACCTGGGGCTGCCCTCTCGCCCTCCCCCGCCCGCTTCCCAGGCCCCGCGGGAAGAGAGCCGCTGGCCGTGCCCCTCACCCCGCCTGCTCCCATCTCCCCACACCTAGGACCCCGAGCAGCTTCCTGAAGCTGGGAGCCGAGGGTGGACAAAGGCCAGGCGCCGTGTGGACAAAGGCCGCATGGTCAGTCTTGGTTGGAGTGGAGCCCCTGGCGGGATGGCCAGCACCCCGCAGAGAAGGGCACTCGTCCTCCCAGGGAGTCACCTCCCGCGATGCCTGGAGGTGAGGCTGTGAGGGCCGCCAGCTGCCCGTGTGCCCACCGCCTGCTCAGGCTGCGGCCTCGCTCTGAGTTTCCCTGCTTCTGTACAGGCGGCCGTCTCTGAACGACCCAGACTTTGTGGATTTTACGTTGGCAGGTGCTGGATGTTTTTGTGATCCTGTGCATATTCTGGGTTTTGTTCTAGGATTCTGTTAAATTTTTTAATCCTTGTGGATCTGGCTTCTTAAGATTCGTGAGGTGGGACCAGGGTCGTGTTTTTTCCAAGGTCCCTATTTTCCACCAGGGAAACCCTTCCAAGGATCTACCCAGGGCCCAGGGCTCCTGAGTTTCTCTAATCCAGCAGGAGGGAGCCTCCCTGTAAGCTTCTCTCTGGCCCGGCCCCAACCGCGGTGGTCTCCGCACACACGTGCGGGCTAGGAGCCAGGAGGACGCATGTGGGACCCCTGAAGCCCTCCTGGCTCCTCTCCTTGTGCAGACACGGGTGATCCTCTGTCACAGGGGTCAGACCCGACGGCCCACCCCTACAGCCTCCGCATCCACCTTCACGCCCGGCCCGCAGACGGGGACCCAGCCGGCCGACTGTAATCAGGATGGATTGTTCGCAATCACGCAGCTGTGGGCAAGTTTCCCAAAATAAGGGCCTGAGAAGAGAGATTGGCAACTGAGTCCTTGGCACCAGGGAACAGGAAGAATGGAAAAACCCGGCAGGGTCCGGGGGCGGAGCCTCACCGGGACGCTGACCTTGAGCTTCGCTAACCTGGGGACACTCTGGCCTCACCGCCCACCCTCACCCGCACCTCCCAGCGCGCACAGGGCTGCGCTCGCCTCTGCTCTGACCCTCGGGTGTCGAGCCCCCCCAAGCTACTGAGGCTCTGTCCTCTCAACCCTGCTCGGACGAGCCGGCCTGGACGGCGCGTCCCCGAGACCCCATCCCGAGGGCCGCGGTCTACGAGGCGTTGGGACTGAGCCCAGGACAGCTGCCACCTGGGAACGGTTTCTCTGCAGAGAGAACCCTCCGCGGTGATGTGGAGAAAGGGGGGCCCGGGGCTGCGATGGGAGGGTCTCGCGAGTAGTGGGGACCCCCCCACTTTGGAGCAGCCAGCTCAGCATCAGGCCAGGCCTCCCTGAGGCTCCAGAGGAGCCAGAGGGAAATCACGCCTTTGCTCCCAGGCCGGGCCCTGGAGTGGAAGCCCTGGTCTGCACGCAGCCTGAGCCCCTCACCAGGCAGCTCCGTGAGCCCAGTGGGGCCAACACCCTGGACCTGATGGGTCTCCTTGCCAGGCGGGCACTGAAGGGGCCCTGCCTTCTGGGGACACTCTGACTTCGAGGTGGACACTCTGCCCCGCCGAACAGAGCTCATCCTCAGACTCAGCCCTGCCAGCATCCACCCGGGATCCTGGACTGTGCTTGTCCACTCTGGTCTGGGCAGTGGGTCCCTGCTCCTGGGGCCCGGGATGTGGTTCTAGGCAGAAATCGCGTCTCCAAAACCACATCCCTGGACATCTCTGTGTGCACAGGCCCCCACGCCTCGCCTCCCAGGCTCGTCATGGAGCGGGGGTGGGGGTGCCAACCTCACCAATACCCGTGCCCGTCCTCCCACATTTCCCAGTCACTGTGGTTTTGACCCACTTAGTGACTGACGATGCTGGCCACCTTTAGGGCGTGAGTTGCCCATCTCTGTACCTTCTCTGACAGAATATGTATTCAAACATTTTGCCTACTTTCTATTTGGGTTATTACTGAGTTATAAGAGCTCTTCATTTATTCTGGATACAAGTTCTTTGCCAGATACATGATTTCAATGATTTCCTTCACCCTGTGGCTTTTCATTTTCATGTCATTTGAAATCCAATCTTTCAATTTTTTAAAATTGTTGTGCTTTCCGTGTTGAATGCAAAAAATTTTTGCCTAACCCAAGGTCGCAAGGTCTTACTCCTGTGTTCTTGTGAAGTGTTATAATTTTAGTTTTTCATTTAGGTCTTTGATTCATTTTGATCAAATGGTCTTTTTTTTTAATCCTCCCTCCCGCCCGTGGGTGCTGACTTTCCAGCATCGTCACGTGTGGAGAAGACTGCCCTTTCCCCAGTGAGTTCCGTCTGTGCCTTTGCGGGAAATCAGCTGACGGTGAGCGTGGCAGTTTATTTCTGGACTCTGGATTCCGTCCCACTGCTCCGAGCTCCGTCCTTGTGCCGAGCCAGTCTGATGGCTGTGGCCTTGCAGTCCATTTCTAAACTTACTTTGTTCTTTTTCGGGATTGCTTGCCCTGTCAGAGGCCTTTGCTGTCCACGCAGTAGGCCTGGTTTTCAGTCTGCAGGTGCCGCCGCTGGCTCTCAGCATCAGAACCTTCCCCTGAGCCTCTCTCTGCCCCCCACCTGAGCCCCCATCAGGGTCTGGAGGCCCAGGGCTGCGATGCTCACGGTGCTGGCCCCGTGGCGGCCGGGTGGTCACAGGAAGAGGGCCTTCTGCAGGTCAGCAGGCTGGGGTCTGGCCTGCATGCTCGGGGCTACGTCGCGGTGTCTGATGTCCCCCAGCGAGGGCGCTCTGGGAGCTGAACTTCCAGAGGGTCGGGTCACCCAGGTGACTGGCCGAGGGCACACCTGGCCCGCCTCACGGAGGGGCTGAGGACAGGTGGACTTTAATTTTCTCTGTAAACAGCCTCTAACCACATGCCACATGGAAGCCCCTGGGTGTGTGTTAAGTCGCTTCAGTCATATCTGACTCTTTTATGACCCCATGGACTGGAGCCCATCAGGCTCCTCCGTCCATGGGATTCTCCAGGCGAGAACACTTGGGTGGGTAGCCATGCCCTCCTCCAGGGGATCCTTCCCACCCAGGGATGGAATCCACATCTTTTATGTCTCTGGCTTTGGCAGGCGGGCTCTTTACCACTAGTGCCCCCTGGCCTCTGCTTCCAGACCGAGGCCAGTTGGGACTTGCCCTCCAGACACAGCGACATCCCTGCCTAGAGCCCTGGGTCAGGATCCAAGCCAACGCCAGAGCGGAGTGACGCCCAGGCCCAGAGCAGGACCCAGGCTCGGGCCAGACGTCCTGGGCCCTTGAGGACACACGTGGGCGCACCCTCGGCAAAGCAACCTGCGAGGGGGCATGCCTGCCATCAGCCTCTAACCCGCAAACTGAAGCCACGGCGTGCGTCCAGCCTGGCTCGACAAGCGTGTCCAGGTTGATTTATGGAAAGTAATTTCCCCATAGGACGAAACACATATGAAGATACTTTACCCCACCTGTCCATGGTTTTAAAGACTTCAACATGTCTCATGCCCTGAGGTGGGTGGTGGATGTTCCAGTGTCTCCCTGGGGAGGGGTCCCCTCGGGCACTCCTCTCATCTCCGGCGATTGCAGGAGTAACTGGATCAGCCCGGGTACCCTGGGCCTTGCTGGGACTCTCAGAACTGCAGCATCTGTGAGGACGGGTGCGGTTCGAATTGCGCTGCAGCTGCGTTGCTGCTGACATCCTGCCGGGGGCTGGACCGTCACCGGCAGGAATAACACAGGTTCTCCTGGAAAGGAGCAGGATGCTGGATAGATTCCGCCTCTCCTTTATTTCTGCTTTATTTGTGGTTTTCTCTAAATTCCAATTTTGTATACTCTACTTTCAAAACACTCTTAAGGGAGGTTTATAAAGGATCGCTTTTGACTTGGAGAGAAAACAAAGAAACCTCCTGTTAAAAAGTGCCAATAAAACAGATGTCTGGCTGAATGCTGAGGATTTTCTGTGGCTAATGGATTTTAACAGCCTAGATGTAGGAAGCATTTTTGACAATTAGGTCTAAACTATTTATACGTGAAAAGCTGCCATGACAACCTGGACTTTTCCCAGAGCTGGTGGGTGAGGGAGGCAGCCGGGCTGATGTGCATGCATTCCCCCTCCCCCAGGCACACGCGCCCTCCGCGGTGCCAGGGCCCCCAGCTCTGCCTGTCCCCAAGTCCAGCAGCAGTGTCCTGAGGCCCCCAGACAGTGGGTAGGAGGACTCTGGCCCTGTCCTGGTGTGGACAGGCAGGCCACCCCTGCCCTGAACCCCCATTCAGGGGTGGACGGACAGGGCCCCCCCTGCCCTGAGCCCCCGTCCAGGAGTGGATGGACACGGCGCCCCCTGCCCTGCGCCCCCGTCCAGGGGTGAACGGACAGGGTGCCCCCTACCCTGAGCCCCCATCCAGGGGTGGATGGACACGGCGCCCCCTGCCCTGAGCCCTGGTCCAGGGGTGGACGGACACGGCGCCCCCTGCCCTGAGCCCCCGTCCAGGGGTGGATGGACACGGCGCCCCCTGCCCTGAGCCCCCGTCCAGGAGTGAATGGACAGGCCACCCCTGCCCTGAGCCCCGGTCCAGGGGTGGACGGACACGGCGCCCCCTGCCCTGAGTCCGAGGTGCTGCAAGAGCCCCCCCGGGTGTTGGCGCCTGCCCTTCATCTTCACCCTGGGGGCAGGCACAGTCCACGGGAAATCCTGACCCAAAGCCCTCGGGGGCCACAAGCCCCAGAGCCAGCCCTGCCCACAGGGGCCCCTGAGGCAGCCTCTGCTGGCAGGTGTGTCTGGAGCTCAGCGGTGCCTCCCCAGCTCTTGGCCTTGGCACCCAGAGTCGGGGTGGGGCAGCTCCCACCAGCAAGGGGGTCACCAGCCTCCGCCAGCCCCGGGTTCCTGGCGCTGGCAGCCCCGAGGCAGGGGCAGCGGGCCTGGAGGGGGCGGGGTCTCCTGTGTCCAGCCCCCCCCATCACCTCTGCCAGGTTGCCACCGTGGTTACCTCGACCAGGTCCCCGCACCTTTCTTGCAAGGCTTTCTCTCAAGAAAGTGAGTTATTTGGTAAACTAGAATTTGTCCCCGCTATGTTGAGTTTCATGCCCCCCGGGGGTGAACCCTGAGGTTTTCCTGTAAATTCCACCCTCTGAGCCCGCGGGAAGCACCCATGTGGTTGCAGATGTGGTGCTGACCGCCCTGGTGTGAACGCCACCGAAGCCTCGGCAGGAGAGCGGCCAGGAGAACCGCCCGCGGCCCGGGCCAGCCCTGCCAGTGTCCCCGGACCAGCCAAGGTCTCGGCCTGCATGGGGAAACGAGCCGGCTCGGCCGGGATGCAGCGGAGGCTGCCCCCGATCCTCACGGCCCCCCGCCCTCCTGGCCTTCTTGTCGGGAGATTTAAGGCTGAGACCGTGACAACAGGAGGGCTTGCGACTCAGCTTCATCGTGTGTATTCGTCGTCCCCGCCGCTGTAACAACCGTCCGGGTCTCCGCACAGCTTACTTCTCACACACATCCCACCCAGGCCATTCGAGAGGCCTCAGCGGTCACTCGGGGGCCAGGCTCCGTCTGTGTACCGGCGCACACGTGTGCACACGGACCAGGCCCACCCTTGGGCACGGCGGACCACCGTCACCCCAGGCGGAGCCCGGCCCAGCCCTGCTGCCGCCCAGCCCTGCTGCCCCTGCGCGCCCCCGCGCCACCCCCACCAGCCTCCAGCGCTCAGATCCTCTGCAACCTTGTCGTCGTGTAGCTGACACCGACTTTCTGTGTTTAAGGAGATCCGACAGCTTATAAGAAGCAGGGAGCGCCTCTGCAGCCGGGGGCCTCAGAGCGGCCTGTGTGCCAGCCAGGGGACCTCCCCACAAGGCGGCTCCCCCAGCCCCGCGGGCTCTGTGAGCGGCTCCCTGCCTGCCTCCTCCTGCCCCGCCCTCCTCCCCCCTCCCCCGCCCTCCTCACCCCTCCTCACCCCTCCCCCGCCCTCCTCACCCCTCCTCACCCCTCCCCCGCCCTCCTCACCCCTCCTCACCCCTCCCCTGCCCTCCTCGCCCCTTCCCCTCCCCCCACCCGCCTCACCCCTCTCCCCTGCCCTCCTCACTCCTCCCCACTGCCCCCAGGCAGAGCACCCTAACAACCGGAGCAGAGACGGGGAGCCCCGGCTCCCAGCCTGTGAATCAGCCAGAGGAACGCGCGGACTCAGGACCGTGAAGCCTGAGGGAGCGAAGCGAGCGGGGAGGATGAAAGGCAGCCCCTGTAGAGACGCTCAGACCAGAACAACACGTTTCTGTGAGAAGGCCTGCTGCCGTCAGACTGTCCGCTTCTGAATCATGCAGGAAACGTCCTTGTGTCTGAAGCACGAGTACTTTGTAAAATCTGGGCTTTTCTGTTTAATGAAAATAATGCATCATCCGGTCATCGGTGCAGCCGCTGCTGAAACGTGACAGCTTTCTATTCTTAGTCGACTCTGGTCACCCGGCCAGCGGCCGCCTGTAACTGTCGAGTCTCGCTTGCCCTAGAGCCCTCCAGTGTGGATGGAGGCGCCCCGTGTGTCCCGCCGTGGCCTCCTGGCCCGGGCAGCGCTCACATGGAGGTCAGTGCTCCGTGACGGTGGGGGTCAGGGCCCCAGGACCGCACTTCTGGACGCCCGGCTGCCGGAACCACAAGCTGGCACATCAGGCTTGGGTATGCCGGCTGCCGTGCCCGGGACCGTCTCTTCCCGTGAAGCCGGGGACCGTCTGAGGGGGCGTCTCATCACGCCTAGAAGGCCACAGATGCCCCGGCTGTGCATGGAAGGGGCCACGATGGGGCCCAGGGACCCCAAGCTCGCGGGCGTCTCCCTCTGGGCCTGGACACCTGGACGGCACACGACGGGACTGCCAGGCTCGTGCGGCCGGGAAGTCGTCCGGACCGGACAGAGTCACCATGGACAGCTCCACCGGACCTTCTCCGGCTCCGCCCCAGCCCCCAGCCCCCGCCGTCCACCCCTCCTGCTCAGAGCGTGCTCACAAAGCATCCTGAAATGTGCTCTGAACTGTAAAACAGTCTCCCTGCCGACTGCAGAGGGAGAAGCTGGAGAGCCTCCCTCTGCCTCATGTGAACACAGCACAGATGGGGGGGCACGGTGCAGCCAGCGCGTCTTTTCTCAGGGACCTGGCGGTCAGCGTGCTGGGCACTAGGAGGAGATAAGTCACGGAGACTCTGGGAGGCTCTGCTGCCCCAAACTGGGCGCTGCCCCCCGGTCACTGTAGGTCCCAGAGAGCGCTGGCTGGTCGGGGCGAAAGCCACCCACAGACTGGGTCCCGAGCTGCCCACTCTCAGCTCAGCCCTGTGGCCCCTGCCCACCTGATGCCGCCTTGTGGACACCTCTTGGTCCCGCAGAACCGTCTCCGTGACGCTCCCTCCAGGGAGGCTCTCATCCCAGGGTGGGCCCAGAGGCCGCCGCCATCTCCCAGATCAGCCGCCCTGTGCTCCGTGTGCCCTGGCCGCCTTTGGGGGGAGAAGGGGCAGGTGCCTCGTGGCCCCTCTGCAGGGCCCGGAGACCACACCTCCGGCCACATGGATCTTCAAGAACCAGGAGCACGTGTCCACACAGACAGTGTGTTAGTCAGCAAGGGAGCTTCTTTGCTGTGTGTTTTCAGCAAAGAGCCCCAAAGAGTGACCCAGGGGCTGGAACCCACTGTCCACACCTCAGGGCTGCCCACAGAGCATCTGGGCAGGGGCTGGGCTCGTCCGCACACGCAGATGGCAACAGAAAACCAAGTGGCCATCGAATCTGAATTTCAGATGAACAAGAATCATTTTTTTTAGTTCGTCCATTGTGATATTTGGGACATACTCATACCGAAATAATGTTTATCTGAAATTCAAATTCTACCGGGCATCCTCCTCTTGGTTGCTAAATCTGGCAGCTCTTGGCCACAGTCCCAGGAGGAAGGAGGCAGGTGAAGCCTGGGCAGTTGCCCCGTGTTTGTAGAAACGAAACCAGAGTGGAGACTGGGTCGCAGTCTGAGGGCCCAGGACCCTGCTCAGACCAGTGTGCAGTCCCAGGTCGGGGCCGGGGGCCAGGTGCCGAGGAGCAGAGGGTCCTCTGTCGGCTCCGACCCAGAGCCGGGACAGAAAATGTCATTCCTCCTGCAGTGGTCGGAGGGGCAGCGTTGTGGTTCCTCACGAGCTGCTCAGGGACCACGGCCGCAGCAGAGCTTCTGAGAAAGCGTCACCCCTGCCCCCCACCCCGTGACCCCCACGCTGTGACCCCCCAACCCCCACACGGTCACCCCCGCCCCCTGCACCGTGGTAGTCCGCAGCTCCGGAAACAACCCATGCCCCTTCCACCCGCTCCCCCCGGGACGTTTGCGATAAGACTGTGAGAAGCCCGCTGGGTTGGGACCTGGGCACCCATGACGATCCGCTGTAAAGGCGGTCAGAGCAAGCTGCCGGGGTGGTCCTTGGCTCTCTGTCCCCCTGAATAGGAGGGGTGGGGAGCTGGACCATCAGGGACTGGGGCCCTGCCCGAGGACGTCTCCACAGGCCGGGCTGCAGCGCGTCTGACCGTCTTTTGCTTGCATCTCACTTGGGAAGTGTGTGCGACCGTCCTGCATTTCAGGGTTTCACCCACCGCCCTTCCAGGCGACGTACTGGCCCAGTGCCCCCCACCCCGTCCTGCTGCTCCGGGGGAGGGGGGCCTGACACTCTCAGCCCCCTGAGGAGGCCCCTCCTAGCCTGCTCTCTGGAACCTGCGTGGTCTGAGAGTTACACCCTCCCCATCTTTCAAGGACCCCCCGGTGGGGGAGGCCACCTGCACTGGTGCAGCCTCAGGGTCCCCCCAGGACCTGGCCTGAGAGACCAGAACCAGCGTTGAGTCCATGGGAGAGACTCCAGTCGCCATGCAGGGGCCCCGCGGGGGGCACAGATGGGGCCCTGTGCTGGGTGAGCCCCACAGGCCCGGCTCCCACACGGTAGGGTCCTGTGAGCATCGACCCCGAGGCCTCCGCCTCCGCACACACTAGGGTGCTGCTCGCCTCAGGTCTGGTCTAACGGCAGTGATCGTGAGCACAGAGCTCGTCTCTCCCGGAGGCCTGCGTGTCTGAGCGCTGTAGAGATGGCCTCGCCGGTGGGCTCTCCTGCAGCATATGCTGTGAAGTCCGCGCGGTTTCCAGGTCTCCCTCCAGGGTCCCTGGTGGGCAGTGAAGGAGCTGACCCGGGTCCCAGGACGTGGTTCCCAGGACCCACCCAGGGAGAGGCGATGCCCCAGGGGACAGGGAGCAGACCCAGAGCCCCCGGGGAGGGGGTGTCCTGTGCAGTGAGGGGTGAAAGGAGGACACAAGAGGAGCGGCCAGGAGACGAAGCACCAGCGCTGACCTGCGGGGTCTTCATGGCAGGTTTCAGCTCAGAGTCAAGGACACTGCCGAGCCCTGAGGACTGTGAACTCTGGGGGGAAGGGTCCTCCTGGGGGCTTGGGTGGCCAGGTGGAAGCAGGCTTGAGGGCCTGGCCCTGAGGGTGCTGGTCACAGGCCCAGCACTTAGCCCTGCAGGACAGGGAAGTGCTGCATCCTCACCAGGGTCCTACCTGCCTCATGTGGGTCTCCTGGACGGCGCAGTCACCAGGCAGCAGAGGTGATCCCCAAGGCCCTGGGCAGAGCTGCCAGTTCTGGCCAACCCCCTCCCAGTGCCCGGCACCGTCCCAGGTGATGGCAGCCACTTCCATGCCTGAACGCCGCTTGGGAGTCACCATGCAGGATCCCTCACATGCCATGACTTCCTGTCGCCTGGTGTGTCCCCCCGACCTGGAGCAGTGCCTCCCAACTGGGTCCCCTCAGGAGAGCCAAGCTATGTGCCCGGTGGCCCGCACGGCCCTGCCGCTCCCCTGCAGCCACACGCGGTTGACGGACTCAACTGGGTGAGGCCCAGAGTCCCTGGGAGAACCTGTCTGCTCCAAATGTCAGAGACAAGTGCGCTTTCACAGGGCACGGGATACAGGCACACGTGTGTGCACACTGTCATACATGTGCACACACACATGCACATGCACAGATGCCCCCATCACATGCAGGCACACCTTGGTGCACACGTGCACACATTCACACTCATGTGCATACCCACGTGCACACCATTCCCAGGAGTCCTTGGGACGCGTTTGCTACCAGCGCCAGCCCTCCTAGTGGAAGATTCTCAGCTGAAACCTCAGGGCAGCTCATCCCAGAGTCTGCTCATCCGGTGGCCAGCACCAGAGGGCAGGCAGGCAGGTGAGCAGGGAGGGACCCCATGTGGGGGTGTCCGGCAGCGTCCTCAGGGCTCTCCTGCAGCAGCTCCTGTTTGGGGAGAAAAGAATTTCTTGACCTGGTCAACACTCTTCTCTGCTGCGGCCCAGACTACTGATCTGATTTTTAATTCCGTGGTTTTATCCAGGGTGGGATTTTTTTAATGAAAGGATTTTCTACCCTTAAAAAGTATCATTTTGCTTTTGTAAAGTCTGCAGAGGAGCCCTGTGATTCCTTTTCTGTTCAGTGCTTTTTATTGAGCCATGAGGCTGGAGCTTCTTTCTGACAGTTTAATGTCTAAAGACAGCTGAGGCTGCCCCAGCAAGACGCTCTTTCTGAACAAATGAAAAGATACATCTTTATAGGTTGAGATAAAAAGTGATGCTGTTTTGAGTCTGAAACATTTTCTCTTTTCACGTGGTGTAAATGTGCACCATTCCCCAACCCCGATCCTCCCCTGCGTAGTCCAGGCTCCAAAGCTCGGATCTGAATGCGGTCAGGCAGGCAGCCAGCCAGGAGACTCCACTGGCCAAGGAGCTGACCACACACGCTGCTGGGACGGGCGCTGAGCAGGGACAGGCTGCAGTGTGGGCCCGGGAGGCTGCAGGAGCTCACCTACCTCCCGGTGATCCAAGAGGAAGCAGGCCCGCCCACGGCTGGCAGAGGGCATGGGCTTGACGCGGGATGCTGAGCGAGCCAGATGGGCCCTCAGACACGAGGTGAGGACCCCGAGGAGGCGCTCGCCGCCCGGGTGCAGAGGCCGGGCCACCTCAGCCGAGGCCACAGAGCAGGAGCAGGACTGGAGCTGGGCTCTGCCCCAGGTCAGTCCTGCTCGGCCTGCAACACAGCGGTTCTCTCCCGCCCAAACCACGCCTCAGAGCATTCACCCGGATTTCGGTTCTGATCCTCTTCGGATGTGTCCACGTGACAACGCAACCACGAACAGAAATGTTTCCAGAAGAAAACACTGACCCGGATGCCCCCTGGGAGCCAAGGCCCAGCTCTGGTGTGGGCTCTGCAGAGGCGGCCTGGATGGAGGGTGGGGCATCATCCTTCCCTCCACACAGTTGCCGGGGGGTCCACAGGGTCCACTGGCTCTTGAGATCAACCCTGTGAGCATCACCTGAAAAGGTCCACCTGCTCCAAATCCGTCTCTGCACCAGGAGCTGGTCCTGCTGCTTGGACATGCACAGGCAGACGCCTGGCTCATACCCGATTCACATGTGCTGTTGCCCGGCTCACACCTGCTTCCCCTGTGTTGACACCTGGCTGACCTCGGTTCACACCTGGTTCACACCCGCTCACACCCGGTTCACATGTGCTGACACCCGGCTCACACCTGGTTCACACCCAGTTCACACTTGGCTCATCTTAGCTCATGCCTGGTTCACACCTGATTCACACTTGGCTCATCTTGGCTCACCCCAGCTCACATCTGGCTCACACCTTGCTTGCACTGGACTCATACCTGGCTCATCTTGGCCCACACCTGGCCCACGCCTGGCTCATGCCTGGCTCCAAGGCAGGAACAGTGCCCTGAGGGGAGGCTCAGGTGCCATCCCCATCAGACTGCAGAGGTACTTATGGCCCCCACACCAGGCATGCATCATCCCATGAATTAGGAGCGTTTCTCAGTTAACAAACATGTTTCTCTGTAGCCCTTCAAAGGCAGTATCAGTGAGCCTGGAAGCTTCTGGATCATGTATGCCGAGTAAGGAGAGTGTGGACTGACATTTAAACTCCTCTCGGAATTCTGGTTCTAAACACCACAGCTACGGGTGCAGAGCTGAGAGCAGGAATGGACTCAAACCACTGCTGCAGAACTGAGTTTTGAATTATCGTCTATTAAATCCAGACACTCAATTGTCACTTGGGTGACCTTGGGCTTCTGGCAGCTAAAAATATTTGGACTCTGAGATTGAGAATGATTTCTGTGAACAATCTATTAGGCCGTCAGCTCTGGGTACGGGGTTGGGGAGTTCCTCTCCTCCCAGTTCCCACTGGCATCTAATCAAATAATCAGGCATGGTCAGAAGACTAGCCCCCTTCCCCTGAGTCATGGGGACAACGTCATTTAGGAGGAATCTGCCGAAGTTCTAGGCTGCTTGGAAAGAAATTTGCCAAAGGCTGTCACCTCGAGGGCCAAAGGCAGGTCACGTGGACACCAGGATGAGTCTCAAAATCCTGCTTCCTCCCCAGGCCAGACAGGTCCGCCATCAGGACTGCTCTCAAGGGCGTCTGACCGTGTGGACCTTGACGGGAACAGCACCTGGTAGCCGGTCCCAACTTCGCCAGGCACCAGAGCTGTGGTCCCCGCCCCTGCTTCCATCAGGGCCTAAGGACAGGCCCTATTAGTATCACTGCGGCACAGGACGGTCAATGCCGCCTTACAGCACAGAAATCACGTTAGCGCGCGTGATCCCGAGCTAGGCCCCAGCGGCCTGACCCCAGCCAGGCCCCCAGTCCCGCTCTGCCCCCGACCAGGCAGGGCCGGGGCATGGCAGAGGCGGGGGGAGCCTCTGAGTTTCTTGAAGATGCTATACTTTCCAGGGCGGTCTGAGAAGCATGGGGCACGTCTCCGAACAAGGTGCTGCAAAGCCCCGGCCGTAGGAGGCCCGCCTGGGCCTGGTGAATAATTTAGCTTCCTCAATAAAACATGCGAGTCAGATGGACCCGCAGACCAGCCTTGCTCCTCCTCTGCAGTGAGAATGCGGAACTGGGCGCCGTGTGGCCATTGCCGGGTCAGGCAACTGACGCGGAGGCAGCTCTTGGTACGGCACCGGCCTCCCCTCGCCTCTACCCCGCAGGCTGCAGGCAGGCCGGACCCCTGGCCACTCGCCTGGCCCTGAGCTGGCAGAGAGCCGGCGGAACACAGGGGTGGCTCAGAGCCGGGGGTCACTTCTTGGGGACATGTGGGGTCGCAGCTGCTCACAGTAAGGGCTCTCACGGGGATATGGGGACCCCTGCCCCCCACTCCCCAGTGGGTCACCCAGAGTCCCTCGCCTCTCGCCTGCAGTTTCCAGCATCCCAGTTCCTATACCAGAGCTTCCTCCAAGGCCGCTGTCAGGCCCGGATGCGTCCGGCCCGCAGATCAGAAGCCCCCCTAGGCCCGAGTGCTGGGATGTCTGTAGGTGGTTGCTGTGGAGATGGCATCCCCAGCCCCAGACACAGCCCCAGCAATGGGCGGCCCAGGCCACGCGGGTCAAGACAGCCGAGGCTGGACTCTGGAGCCTGTGGTTCCAAAGCCAGCACGTCTCCCTGGGGTCCCTGTCCCTCACCCAGCCCCCAGGCTCAGGTGCTGGATGTTCTGGCTGAAATACAACTCTGAAGCCCACCGCCTGAGTGGCAGAGAGGCACCCGCACGGGAGCCCAGGGGCCGGTCAGGACTCGCCTTGACTTCAACACCAGACGGTTTGTTCCAGATGCTGCAGCTCCTTACAAAGGCCAAGGACGTGCTGTTACCATGCGGCTGTCAACAGGAGAGGAGAGCCTGGCCCTTGTCACGGACCCTGCCTCGGGGCTGCTTCGGCCCACGGCACGCGTGGAGACCCCTGCGTCCTCTGGCGGCCGAAGGCCCTGGATCTGGACCACGAGACCTCGGCCCAGCGGGGCCAGGAAGCCACTTGTGAGGGCACATCCGCAGGCCGGGCCGTGGTTGGGGGTCCCAAGGTCCGCCGCCCCGGCAGGTGGGTGCAGACAGGGGCCCAGCGGGGAGCACGGAGCCGGGAGGAGAGGAGGCTCACGACCAGCGTCCCCCATGCCGCTGCCTCCACCGAGCGGCCCCAGCTCCCAGGCGCTGAGACCCACGGCCTCTGACGACATGGCTCAGATGGGCTCCTGTGCGCGCGTCCAGCAGCCTCCCCCTCCTGTGATGAGGTCACTCCCGCACTCGGCTGCTGGGAACGAAAGGCCTTGCCTGGCCTGCCCTCCCCGGGGCGGTTCCAGCAGCAGGAACTTAGGGTCCAGGCTCAGGCAAGAGACGAGAGCGGGGCTGCGGCCCCCCATCAACACCCTGCACCCCCCCAGTGATGCCCACGGCTCAGCCCCCAGGCCCGCGCTCTTCACTGCCTGAGATGCCGTCCCAGCTGGGATGGCAGCCCATGTGCCCCCCTCAACCCCGCCTCACAGGTAAAGCAGTGATGGTAACTCAGAAGCTGAGGGTGAGGGACGAGGGACCAGGAGCCCCAGCGGGTGTGGGTTCAGAACAAGTGGGAGGCGGGGCTGTCCCAGGCTCTGCACACTCAGCGCTTCTCCTCAGGGCAGTTGGTCTCAGCTTGTGTGTGGGCACGCTCAGTCACTCAGTTGTGTCTGACTCTCTGTGACCCCGTGGATGGTAGCCCGCGGGGCTCCTCTGTCCATGGGTTTCTCCGGGAACGACACTGGGGGGCATTACCACTCCCTCCTCCAGGGGATCTCCCCGACCCAGGGATCCAACCCAGGTCTCTTGCACTGCAGGTGGATTCTTTACCGCTGAACCACGGAGGAAGCACCCGCTCACATCTTGGCTTCTTGTTGAAATCACCGGGGGCTGTGAAAGTAGCTGTTTAAGCCCCTACCCCTCGGGCCAGGAAAGCAAGGCAGGGGCTCAGCCGGAGTGCAGGGGGTCCCCGTGGTTCCCAGCGTGGGATGGAGATCCTGGGGACCCTGGAAACACCTCTGACAGGAAAGTCGCTTTTATCTTTTATCTCATGCGTGGCTCCATCAGGCTCACTTCAACGGGCTTTGGTCAGTTTCAAGTAGAATTGGGAATGCTTTATTACAACACCACAGACATATTAGTCTGAGTATCAAAACTCGTCCCTGTCTTTCAGCTATAAATATCTGCAGAAGAGTCTGCACTGACTGATTGAATTTGGGGGTAAGTTTTTACTTTCTGGGCTTCCGTGATGGCTCAGCGGGTAAAGAATCTGACTGCCATGCAGGAGACACAGGAGATGCGGGTTCGATCCCTGAGTCAGGAAGACTCCCTGGAGGAAGGCATAGCAACCCACTCCAGTATTCTTGCCTGGGAAATCCTATGGAAAACCCATGGACCGAGGAGCCTGGTGGGCTACAGTTCAAAGGGTCAGAAAGAGTCAGACACAACCGAGGGACTGAGCAATGCAGTGTTCTTACTTTCCTGGCGGTTTACTGTGTAGCTTGACTTTTTTTCTTAATAAGGAACGAATCATAGTTTACAAAAACACCTAAATCATTATAGCGAAAAATACTACTGAACAAGATGATCAAGTTAAAGCAGAGCAGATGTCCTGTGGATAAAGCCTTGTGGTCAGGTGAGGGGGGTGAGGCTGTCCATCCCTGTGGTCAGGTGAGGGGGGTAAGGTTGTCCATCCCTGTGGTCAGGTGAGGGGAGTGAGGCTGTCCATCCCTGTGGTCAGGTGAGGGGGGGTGAGGCTGTCCATCCCTGTGGTCAGGTGAGGGGAGTGAGGCTGTCCATCCCTGTGGTCAGGTGAGGGGGGTGAGGCTGTCCATCCCTGTGGTCAGGTGAGGGGGGGTGAGGCTGTCCATCCCTGTGGTCAGGTGAGGGGGGGTGAGGCTGTCCATCCCTGTGGTCAGGTGAGGGGAGTGAGGCTGTCCATCCCTGTGGTCAGGTGATGGGGGTGAGGCTGTCCATCCCTGTGGTCAGGTGACGGGGGGTGAGGCTGTCCATCTCTGTGGTCAGGTGAGGGGAGTGAGGCTGTCCATCCCTGTGGTCAGGTGAGGGGAGTGAGGCTGTCCATCCCTGTGGTCAGGTGAGGGGGTGTGAGGCTGTCCATCCCTGCGGTCAGGTGAGGGGGGGTGAGGCTGTCCATCCCTGTGGTCAGGTGGGGGTGAGACTGCCCATCCCTGTGGTCAGGTGAGGGGGGGTGAGGCTGTCCATCCCTGTGGTCAGGTGAGGGAGGGTGAGACTGCCCATCCCTGTGGTCAGGTGAGGGGAGTGAGGCTGTCCATCCCTGTGGTCAGGTGAGGGGGGGTGAGACTGCCCATCCCTGTGGTCAGGTGAGGGGGGGTGAGGCTGTCCATCCCTGTGGTCAGGTGAGGGGGGGTGAGGCTGTCCATCCCTGTGGTCAGGTGGGGGTGAGACTGCCCATCCCTGTGGTCAGGTGAGGGGAGGTGAGGCTGTCCATCCCTGTGGTCAGGTGAGGGGGGGTGAGACTGCCCATCCCTGTGGTCAGGTGAGGGGGGGTGAGGCTGTCCATCCCTGTGGTCAGGTGGGGGTGGGGCTGTCCATCCCTGTGGTCAGGTGAGGGGGGGTGAGGCTGTCCATCCCTGTGGTCAGGTGAGGGGGGGTGAGGCTGTCCATCCTGTGGTCAGGTGAGGAGGGGGGTGAGACTGTCCATCCCTGTGGTCAGGTGGGGGTGAGGCTGTCCATCCCTGTGGTCAGGTGAGGGGGGTGAGGCTGTCCATCCCTGTGGTCAGGTGGGGGCAGTGAGGCTGTCCATCCTGTGGTCAGGTGAGGGGGGCCCTGGGGCTGTGTCATCCCTGGGGGAGGGGTGCAGCTGAGGGGTCCTCACCTCATCACCCCGGACCCTGAGCAGCCCAGCCCCCTTCCTCCCCAAGAGCGAAGGCAACTGCTGACACCTGCCTTCCCCTGCCCAGAGTTTTTTCTTTTTTTCTAAACTCAGATGAGACGCTGATGTTTGTAAGAGATGCAGAGAGCGTAAACAGCCGTCAAATATTCCCGGCAGCTCAGCGGCAGTCAGTCAATTCTCCCTGAAGTGAACACATTAAGTCAACACACGTTGAAGTTCAGGGGGAAGGACACCCAACCAGTGCCCAAGAAGGAGGCTTTACAAGTTGTTTAGGATGTGCATTTTTAACAGACTAAACACATTTCTGTTTTGTAGAGAGAACTTACCATTTTAAGGAGCACATTAATTTTTTTTAAAAAAATGAAGATGAAGTAGGGAAAGTCTTCCACCCCATCTAAGGGGGCTTTAAGATTGAAGGGTTTCAAATAAAGCTAATGAATCTTTAATCGGTTTAGTTTCAAGTAAATGCAGTTTCAAAGTATTTTAGGAAAACCTTTTATGATAAACTTTCCATTTCTGCCAATGTATTACATTTTAAATTATATTTAGTATAAAATGATGATGTTGCATTGTAGAATTTCATCTGCACACCCCAATTCCAAGCTTGAGAAGGTAAGTAGAAAAATTTGGAGTAAATTTAACTAAAAAAGAGCATTTTCTTTTTCCAAGCAATATCTCAAATCCTCAGATTCAAAACAAGCTCCAAGTAAACAGTGAGGATGTGATGGATGATCTCATGCCACAAACACTCGCCCAGCGGTTGACGGGAATGGGAGGCCTGCACTGGTATCTTGGGCAGATTCGTCTGTTTCCTGAGCTGGGGGGCCCTTCCCCAGCTCCCCGTGGTCACAACAATCCAGGAGAGTGGGGTCCGCCCCAGGCCTCCTCCCAGGCTCATCATGGTCCTCAGCGGGGTCCAGAGGATGCTGAGTGCTCGGGAGGAGGCCTGACAGACTCCAGAATGCTTGGCACGTGGAAAGCTTGGTGGTGCGGCATGGGCAGCCCCATGCCAGGGGCACCGTCTGCAGGGGCTCTGGCCGAGGAGGAATCTGGGGAGGGGGTGCTGCTCCCCCTCCAGGCCCCAGCCCCCTCCGAGCTCAGGGCAGCCGACACTCACCCACAGGCCATGACAGGACTGGACCCCGGGCAGGGCGGGGCAGGGCTGCTCCGAGGCGGCCTGCTGTCCTGGCCCCCGTTTCCTCAAAAGGTCATGTTCCTCCCTCCAGGGGAAATCTGCAGGAGCAGCGAGTCCTGGGTCGGTAGCGTCTGCGCGGGGCAGGGATGCCCTTGGCAGCAGGGCACCGTGGGTCCAGGCTGGGCTGGGTGCAGCGGGGCGGGGGGACGGTGGGCACCCCGGGATGGGTGCTGGGTTGGGCCCATGGGTGGAGGCCCTGTCTGCCCACTCTGCCCTGGTGCCAGAAAGTCCTGTCCCTGAAAACAAGCCCAAGGGGGAGGGGCCGGGCGTCCACCCAGCAGGGTTTTTATCCGAAACAACCATCCTGATCCTTGATTTCCAGGGTCATTAGGAATTCTGTGCACACAACTCAGGTCCTGAATAATGAATCAAACGTCCTGGTGTGATTGATTTTTTAAATGGGTCATTTGCATATTGTGATTAATCAGCCGCCCCTGGGGTTGGAGCTGGAGGGGGGTCCGGGTGTGGGCTGTGTCCCCTCCCAGCCCAGGGCTCTCTGGAGGCAAACCCACCCCCCATGCATCAACCCCACTGGGGCGGCTGCTGGCCTGAGGCCTAGGGACAGAGTGGACGCACGTGGAAGGCAGGACCCCACAGCACCATGAGTCCTTGGACATGGTGAGGGGAGAGGTCGGGGCAGGCCAAGCCACCCTGGATCTGTGGGGAGTGGCCGGACGTCCCCTGCCCAGGGGTGGGGCCTTCGCAGGCCTCGGGCCGCGTCCAGGGAGCGCCGCCGGTAGACGAGACCTCTGACCATCCTCTGCCTCCCGTCTCTCCAGCCCAACACGCCCACGCCTCTCGGAAGAAAGCCGCCTTGATGACGGCGGTGGCTCACTGGGCCCCGCTGCCGACCTTAACTGAGCAGAGAGCTCCAGGTTTGGGGACCAGATTCTCTTCCCGCCCATAGCCTGGCGCGGCCTCCAGCTGCCACCCAGGCGTCTCCGGAGAAGGACTCGGGACCCAGAGACACAGGCCTGCTCGAGCGGACTCTGGACAGGTGGCAGCTGGCAGTCCGCCCTCCGGGGCAGGGCAGCCTGGGGGTCATGTGCAGCTTCGAGCGCTGACCCTGGGCGGCTGACCCTGTGGACCCGGGACTAAGGCCATCCCTGGGGATGGAAGGAGCGAGGCACCAGCCCTGCCGTGCAGAGAGCCGGCTCAGGACGGCCCCAGCCCAGACAGCGCGTGTCAGAGCGGGTGCGGGGGCCCAGGCTGTGTTTCAAGACCCGCATTCAAGGCGCAGCCCCCTGCGGGCCTGCGATGGAGCTTAGCGGGTGGGGGTGTTTAAGCACGTCCACTGGAGGGTTTGCCTTCACCTTCCCCGCAGCAGTGCGTGCCTGTGATCCTGGGATGTGTCCTCCGGAGTCAGGGTCCTGAGTCAGGGTCCCCAGACTTCCATGCGGGACCTGGGCAGGATCCGGGCGGCTGGGGTCAGGGACTCAGAGTGTGAAGACAGCGGTGGTGGCCGCAGGAGTCTGAGTGGACAGATCCAGGATGGTGGGACAGAACATCGCCCCAGAGCCCTGGCTGGTCAGCCGTCCTGGCCCAGCATGCCTGGCTGGTCAGCTCGGCCCGGGGCCAGGGTGTGTTTCAGATGCGTAGCCACAGGGCCTCCCGCCTGGGTAAGTGCAGGGTGCTCCCCTCTGTGGCGTCTCAGTGCTCCCCAGGCAGTCTGCAGAGATGGGCCCAGAGCAGCGGTCCTGGGCTAGGCTCCAGTCTCCGTCGGGGCACCGTTCCTGGGGTGGGCATGGGAAGCAGGTGCTGAGAGAAGGTGGGGAATCGCAGGAAAGGCAGCAGAGCAGGGCAGAGGAGCAAAGCGCACACTGCAGGTTCCTGGGAGCACAGCCTCCTCCCCGGGGCGCGTCCCTGACGCTGAGCTTCTCGGCTGAGCCAGCTCACTCCTCAGGAAACCTCGGGACACCGGCTCTGCCCGTCCGGGCCGCGGCAGGGGGCCTGACACTGCCGGGGACCCTTTCCCTCTCCTGCTGCTCAGGCCCCGAGTGCCCCTCGGGGAGGGACTGCAGCGTCCCCCACCCACGCGGTCACCAGGAGCCCTGGGTACCAAAGTGACGCTTCCATCTGGGCTCCGCCAAGGAGCCTCAAAGCGCAGGTGAGTGGTGAGGGCCTGGACGCTGCCCCCCACCCTGTGGGTGAGTCAGGGAGGGCTCAGGCTCGCAGACAGCGGTCGGTGTGTGTGGGGACACCAGGCGTTGTGGGGGCTCTGGTGGGGGTCGTGTGGCCCTTGGAGAGGCCTTGGGGCCATCGGGCTCCGCAGGTGACCCATGGTGGGAGGAGGCTTCCTTCCCTCACAAAGATTTGCTGAGGGTCTGCAGGCAGGGCCCAGGCCTGCCGTCAAGGTCTCTGGCTGGAGGGGAGAGAGATGATGAAGCCCCTGGCTAAGGGGCGGGCAGGGCTGGGGTATGTGCGGAGAGCAGAGGGTCCGCAGGGGTGCTACGGAGACGCCCAGGGAGCCCCTGAGACGGAGGGTTCCTGGAGAAGAAGGAGCACCCCAGGCGGCCTGTCCCGAGGGTCCTCCCCCCAGGATCCTTCCCCAGGCTCCCCTCCCCCACTCTGTCCTCCCCCCCACTACCCCCTCTTCCTGGGTCTCAGGCAGCAGCACCACCCCCTCCCCGCGCTGCTGCACCTCCATCTACTGCTGCATGAGGGCCCAGCCTCAGGGACTGCGGTTCGGCGGGGCAGACTCGTCCATCGGCACAGGGCAGGGTCACCTTGACCAGACGGGGCCGGGTGAGCTCAGAGGTGTCCCCGCAGGCCTCCCACGGGCTCAGCCCTTGGTCTCCACGGTAACCGGATCGGGGCCCTGGCCGTGACCCCAGCCCAGTGCCATCCAGGGCACAGGGCCGATCGGGGTCTGCTCCTTGGTGGTCAGCGTGTCTTCCCCCGGACCCCCCACAAGCCCAGGGCTGGTGCAGGGCTGGATCCAAACTGCACTCTCGGGGCGGAGAGCGGAGGGCGCGTCGTCCACCCGCTTGTCCACCAGTGCCTGGCAGGTGGCCCCGCGCGTCTGGACGCGGGGCCGTCCTGTCCGGTGCTGTGGCTCACGGGCTCGTCTATCTTCTGAGCCCCACCCGGATGGCCTAATGGGGTCCCTCTGCGTCCCTCAGGGAGAGAAACCTCGCTCCGACTTTCCTGCTCTGAGCTGCTGAGGAGGCATCTCCACCACGCTGAGCGGCTCCCACAGCAGGTCCCCAGGGAGGACCACCCCTTTGACGGACAGAGTCGGGGTCACCATTCCTGAGCAGAAGAGATTGGCTCTTCTCTGATGAGTGAAAACATGTCAACATGTTTTCCCCAAACTGGGGGCCTTGCAGGTGTCAAGACGACAGGACTCAGAGCCCCGGGGCCACAGCTGGTCCCAGACCCACTCCTTCCTGCCGCCTGGCGTGCTGAGTCAGAGGGTGTCAGGCGGGTAGGGAATGTGGACGCGGTACACGGACCGGGTCCCCTGCGCTGTCCGCCATGCCCTGTACACAGTCCTGGGCCCGTGGGTGTGCACTCACCAGGCTGCGTGGACTGCACCACGACCCCTTGGCCGGCACACTTGACCCCGCTCACAGCTCTGTGCCCGGTGGTCCCGGGCCCGGCAAAAGGAAATGCTCCTTCACCCGGTACTATGGGGCATCCTGCCAGGCAGGGAGATGCCACAGGACTGCTGTAGGCAGTTAAGTGAATCTGCTCTGAAATCGAAGTGAATTAAACCTGCGTGGCTGCAAAGGCCCCACTGTAGAGACCCACTGCGGCCCCAGCCTCATGCGTGGTGCTGGACGCCCCCCACCACCACCTCATCAGCTGGGTGCACTGACCGCTTCACAGATGGATTCACGTCACACAGACAAATTTAGCCCTTTTTTTCCCCTTGGTTTTGCTTTTCTGATGAGAAGAGAGCCTCTTCAAATGAAAATGGTCTTAGCAAATTGAGTCCAAATCAAGGAAGAAAACTTGAAATTAGTTTTCCTTATGTCATCTCTTGTGTTACTGTTCGATGCCCAGACTAATGGGATTGCAGCCGTGTCCCCAGGACTCTGACCGGTGCTCCGGGCAGGAGGCGGGTCGGCCGGCTGGGGGAGTGAAGCGGGACCTGGGCGGGCTCTCGGCGGGGGCCGGCGGTCTATGGGCAGACACTCAGGGCTGGCTTTCTCCGGTGGAGGTCACTCCAGAGAGTAACCCAGGCCCTCAGGGCAGAGTGGGGCTGTGCTTGGGGAATAGCAGGTCACCCTCCTTCCAGTCTCCTTCAAGGACACACCCTCCAGGCGTGCCCTCCAGGCGTGCCCTCCATGTGTGTCCTCCAGGCGTGTCCTCCAGGTATCTTCCTCCATGCGTGTCCTCCAGGCGTGTCCTCCAGGTGTGTCCTCCAGGCGTGCCCTCCAGGCATCTTCCTCTAGGCGTGTCCTCCAGGCGTGCCCTCCACGCGTGCCCTCCATGCGTGTCCTCCAGGCGTGTCCTCCAGGCATCTTCCTCCACGCGTGTCCTCCAGGCGTGCCCTCCAGGCGTGCCCTCCAGGTGTGCCCTCCAGGCATCTTCCTCCAGGCGTGTCCTCCAGGCGTGTCCTCCAGGCGTGTCCTCCAGGCGTGTCCTCCAGGCATCTTCCTCCAGGCGTGTCCTCCAGGTGTGCCCCCAGGCGTGTCCTCCAGGCGTGCCCTCAAGGCGTGTCCTCCAAGCGTGTCCTCCAGGGATCTCCCTCCAGGTGCTCCCCTAGGAGGCCACCCGGAAACCCTGTCATGGGCGCTCCCCCACCAAGGACGCCACAACAGAAAGGCGACATTCCCACTTCTCCCGGGGTCCCTGGCCATGGAGCCGCATGCAGAAGCAGGTGGAGGAAGAGATGGGCTTGCAGGGTGCAGCCCTCTCTTGGAGTAGCGGGTGGACAGGATGAGCCCCCAGGCAGCGTAACTCTGGCCTCGGGGCGCACGGCTCCCCCAGGCCCTCAGAGGCTGGGCCTGTGAACAGCCCTCGGCTCAGCCTCATCACGCCGCCCAGGGCCAGGCCGGGTGACCGCATGTGAGAAGCAGAAAGCACACCCCTGACCAGGTGCCTAGATTCCCGCCAGCCGGGGCCGTGGCCTGTGGGTGGACAAGAGTGACCGGCATCCCTTCTAAATCCGGTCTGAGTCCCTGGAGAACAAGGCTTTGTAGGACGGAGCCCAGGGAGGAGAGGGCGCACTCGCACTAGTTTCCCTCAGGGCACCCTCCCCGGCAAGAGGCCGGAGCCCCGGAAGGCCTGGCCCCACCGGGGCCAGCACGGAGCCGGCCCCACTGCAGGGCTGGACTGTGGGCCCGGCGGCGTCCACCGCCCCCAGCCCTGTGATGCCCTCGGGCGACACCACCAGATCAGCGGTCACCTCCCGGTGCTCTCACGGGCTGGACAGCAGCGTGGCCACGTCTGCAGCCCCAGAACCGGGGTCAATGGTTCCCTCTGCTTGACATTAGCAAGAGGAGCCTCCAAGCTGCCAGGACTCAGCCCCCTCCTGCCTCAGGGCCGGGGCGGTGGTACCAGCCCCCACCTCCTGCTATCCAGGTGACTGCTCTCAGAAGAGCCCAGGGAGAGCCAGGCCCACCCTTCGTCCTTTGCACACACTTTGCAGTCGGGCTCAGGGCTGGGTGGGGGCAGAGCCTCTGCCTGGTTGTTGGATGCCGGGCGTGGGGGACGCTGACAGCTTTCTGCCTGCCCAGGTCACCCAAGGCTCACCTGAGACCTCACAGGGAGGGGCTGGCACCACAGAAGGACAAGGCCCACACGGGCCCCCTTAGCTCAGGGCCACCCCCTCACCCCTGAGGACCACGCTGCTGGGGGCTGGGAGACCCCGCCCCCAACTCACAGCCCTGCTGGGGGGCCTCACCAGTCTCACCCCCAGCCCCCATGTCTGACTGAAAGGCAGGAGTGGGACAAGGGCTGTGGGTGGGGGGACATCAGCTCAGCTCACTTCAGTCGCTCAGTCGTATCCGACTCTCTGCGACCCCATGGCCTGCAGCACGCCAGGCCGCCCTATCCATCGCCAAACCCCGGAGTTCACTCAAACTCATGTCCATTGAGTCGGTGATGCCATCCAGCCATCTCATCCTCTGTCGTCCCCTTCTCCTCCCGCCTTCAATCTTTCCCAGCATCAGGGTCTTTTCCAATGAGTTAGTTCTTCACACCAGGAGGCCAAAGTATTGGAGTTTCACCTCAGCATCAGTGAATATTCAGGACTGATCTCCCTCAGGATGGACTGGTTGAATCTCCTTGCAGTGCAAGGGACTCTCAAGAGTCTTCTCCAACACCACAGTTCAAAAGCATCAACTCTTTGGCGCTCAGCTTTCTTCACAGTCCAACTGTCAACATCCATACATGACCACTGGAAAAACCATAGCTTTGACTAGATGGAGCTTTGTCACCAAAGTAACGTCTCTGCTTTTTAATATGCTGTCTAGGTTGGTCATCAGCAAGGGTTTGGTGCAAAGCCTGCCCCTGCCCATAGCAGGGGTCCTCCTGGGGAGAGGGTTCAGGCGACTGTGGGCTCACTGTGGGGAGAGCTTTCACCCCCACATTCCCAGCCCAGCCCCACATGCACAGCGTCACATGGTCAGTGCCCCAAACCCAGCCGGGTCCCCAGCTGCCCGTCTGGAAGCCCTGACCACTGCTGCTCGGGCGTGGGGCAGTGCCAGTGTCCTAACGCCTGGAGGTCTCGGGAGGCCTGGATGGTTTCACGCTGTTCCGTGTCTGTGGGTCCCAGGCCTGCCCTTTCCTGGGCTCCGCAGCTCCGCGGGTCCCTGTGTCCCTGGGCCGCCCTTTCCTGGGCTCCGCGGGCCCCTGGGTCCCTGGGCCGCCCTTTCCTGGGTCCGCGGCCCCGTGGCTGAGGTGGGAGTGGCCGGGCCCTGCCCTGGAGCACTCATGCTCCCTCTGGGAGCACCAAAGCCAGCTCCCTCCCGTGTCACTGGAGCTCACGCGGTGCATTCTGTCGTCACCTGACCCTGGTGGGCACAGAGGCAGGACCAGATGCAGAGTCTCCTGCGAGGAGGTGGGTTAGCGTGGAGACGGCGGCCTGGCTCACCCGGCTCTGCCCGAGTGCTGACTGCAGCCCTGAGGGCGGGGGGGGGGGGGGGGGGGGGGGAGGTGTATCTCCATTCAAATGCAGGTTTGGGGGAGGGGAGCCAAGTTATTTTCCTCTTAAGACGTTGCCAGTGTCCCTGAGTACACTGAACAAGAGCAGGATTACTCCCGGTTACTTGGAAACCACTGTCTGCACTGAGGGGCACTCCGGCCCGCCCGGCAGCGGGCTGCGGGACGCTGGACTTGTGGCTGAAGCGGAGCAAGGCCCCCGAGTCTGCCTGAGGCTCCTGCGACAAATGGCAGCTCCCGCCCCGAAACAGCGCACCGCAAGGACCCACGGCGGGACGTGCGGCCCGCGTCTGCGGCTCAGGCACAGGTGGGCATGAACACGGCAGGCAGCCAGTCCTGGAGACGCTGGGCGCCCCTGCCCCTGCCCACCGTGGGCCCTGGGCGCAGGCCTGGGCCCAGGCACTGGCGGCCTTTGGCTCACAGATGGAGGGCAGCTTGGGGCTGCAGCCCCTGCACCTGGCCTCACCGCAGACTGGGCCTCCACTCCCGCCTGGGGCCTGGCTTCCCGAGCTCCTGCAGGTCATAGGCCACGGGGCTCCCGCGGACCAGCCCTCAGTCAGGCCCAGGCTCCACGTCCAGGAGGAGCCGGGCTTCCTGCCTCCAAGAGGAGCGCACTGGACTGTCTTTCAAATGATGGAAGGCCTGTGGCCTGCAGTGGCTGGCTGGGCTCTCTGGACAACCATCTCGGATATGCTGGGCTTCTTGGGGGCTCAAGGTGGGGGAGCAGGGAGCAAGGGTTAGGGTTCCCCCTTCCTGGTTCTGGGTAGCAGGGACTTGCACCCTCTGACCGGGCCCTCACCCTGCAGGCTGCCCGGCCAGCCTGTGATGTCAGGGCAGGTGTGGTCACGGGGGAGGTCAGGACAGGTGTGGTCTCGGGGAAGGTCGGGGCAGGTGTGGTCACGGGGGAGGTGTGGTCTCGGGGAGGTGTGGTCTCAGGGAAGGTCGGGGCGGGTGTGGTCACGGGGGAGGTCAGGACGGGTGTGGTCACGGGGGAGGTCAGGGCAGGTGTGGTCACTGGGGAGGTCAGGGCAGGTGTGGTCACGGGGGAGGTCAGGACGGGTGTGGTCACGGGGGAGGTCAGGGCGGGTGTGGTCACGGGGGAGGTCAGGGCGGGTGTGGTCACTGGGGAGGTCAGGGCGGGTGTGGTCACGGGGGAGGTCAGGACGGGTGTGGTCACGGGGGAGGTCAGGACGGGTGTGGTCACGGGGGAGGTCAGGACAGGTGTGGTCATGGGGGAGGAAGGTCAGGCAGGTGTGGTCACAGGGAAGGTCAGGGCGGGCTGGTCATGGGGGGAAGGTCGAGGCGGGTGTGGTCACGAGGGAAGGTCGGCAGGTGTGGTCACGGGGGAGGTCAGGACAGGTGTGGTCACGGGGGAGGTCAGGACAGGTGTGGTCATGGGGGAGGAAGGTCAGGACAGGTGTGGTCACAGGGAAGGTCAGGGCGGGTGTGGTCACGGGGGAGGTCGGGGAGGTGGCAGAGCCTGGCTGGGACTGTGTCACCTGCTCAGTCACAGACAAGGAGAATCAGCCTGGGCAAGAGTCCTCTGCTCGCCGGGGTTTGTATTTCCCTCTAGAAGGCCTGGCCTGGTCCCCAAGAATGTCACAAGGACGAAACTCGGGGCCTCACAGGTGACACAGGAGGCGCTCAGTAGGTCCCACGTGCCTGCCGGTCGCTGGAATCTAACTTCCTGATGCTTCAGGGGCGGCGCCCTCCTGACCAGGGAAGCACAGCCCACTGCACCCGCTTCCTCGGCCGACGTAGGCACAGCCACGGGGACGCCCCTGTGAGCTCAGCACCCCTGGGCACACACACCTGTGACCTCTGTGACCCTCACACACACACCTGTGACCTCTGTGACCCTCACACACACACACCTGTGACCTCCATGCCCCTCACACACACACCTGTGACCTCTGTGACCCTCACACACACACCTGTGACCTCCGTGCCCCTCACACACACTCCTGTGACCTCCATGCCCCTCACACACACACCTGTGACCTCCATGCCCCTCACACACACTCCTGTGACCTCCATGCCCCTCACACACACACCTGTGACCTCCATGCCCCTCACACACACTCCTGTGACCTCCATGCCCCTCACACACACACCTGTGACCTCCATGCCCATCACACACACACCTGTGACCTCTGCGCCCCTCACACACACACCTGTGACCTCTGTGACCCTCACACACACACCTGTGACCTCTGCACCCCTCACACACACACCTGTGACCTCCATGCCCGTCACACACACATAGTATGAGGGGCCCGCCTGACCGCCAGGCCTTCCAGGGACATCACTCCCCCCCCCCCGTGAGGGGCTGGGGGTCTTAGTGAGGGTCAGCTAGCCAGCAGTCAGGGGGTCCTTGGACTCATGCTGGGCTCAGCTCCAGCCTGTGCCGCTGACCAGGGGAGTGGCCGTAGGCCGTGTCCACCTGGGGATGGGCCTCCAGCCCCCTCACTGCTCGGGGGCAGCTGCCCCCTACGAGACCCAGAAGGGATAAGTGTGGCCTTCCTCAGGGTCACCAAAGCGCTGGCCATCCACCCAGTGTCCAGCCCCAGAGCCCGAGGACCCCACAGGGGCACCCCATGGCCTTCAGATCCGCTCTGCACGCTTGGCCCCTACGAGCTCCATCTCAGGATCTGGAGGAGAGCTGACCACAGAAGTCGGAGGTCACGGTGTGCTCCTTGGAGAAACACAGGCAGCCTCGGACCCTGCGTGGGGTTTGGGGCCACCTGGGCCCCCCACGAGGTGACCTCCTGGCCCCAGGTCACCCCTGACACGCAGCCATGCAGGGTCAGATGCTCAGAGGAGCCGTCCTCCTGACGCGTGGAGCGGCATTCACCCCCGGCCACCCCGTCCCCTCGGTTCTCAGACACCCCGAGCTCGGGGCACTCTATGCTTTTAATTATCCTGCCAATGACAACCTTCCTGTCTCTTTTCTGAAAACAGGCCTGGGGCCCGTCGGGAGATAGAAAGGATGTTTCGTCTCCATCACACCGGCAGCCAGCACCACTGATTTTAATTACTGCAGAACCCGAGGGTGCTTCTCGTCTGCTTCTGACGGGGACCAATAAACTCGTCCATCTACGTCTGAGTGATGCGACCTGAAGCCCCGGGGTCTCAGGAGGTTCAAACTGGCCTTCAGCCCTGGAGCCGGGCAGGGCCGCTGCCTGGAGCAGAGAAGGTGACCTCCCCCTGGCCGGGACTGCTCCGGGCCCTGCGACTGCCCTTGCGGTCAGGGAGCAAGGCAGTAACCCTAACCGTCGGCCGTCCTGGGGGGTCTGAGGGCGGACCCTGAAGTGTCCCACGCCGACCACAAGCACCATCAACAGACACCTGCTGAGCATGAAAGGGCTGGAAACAGGTCTGAGGTTTTCCTACAACTGTGAGAAATGTACCTGATGACTTTAATTGCATTTGCCAAGGGCTGTTGAAGTCTCCCCGAAGCAACATAGGAAAGCCTGCCCGGAGGGTCCAGGCCCAGCAACCACGGCTGTGGCCTCGAGTGTCCGGACCCTCCACGTCTCTGCCCGCCCCGGGGACCGTTCAGTCGTCTCGGGGAACCAGGAGCCGGAGGGAGGCACCTTGCCCCCAGGGCCCGCTGGCGCGCCTTCCCGAAAGGCCGCCAGGAGGCTCGCAGCCCTGTGGGTGAGGTACATTTTTCATACCTCACTGAGAATTAAGAACCACAAAGACCTCATTTAACAGCACAGCATGTCACGCTTTCACCTTCGCTCCGGTCTCACGTCGTCCATCCAGCGTCCTTCTCCTAGTGCAGAATCGGGCGCCACCAGCTTGGCACCCACCCCGAGCACGCGCGGCCGGGACACGGCTGTCGCTGGGCAGCAGCGAACGGCCCTGCCCGCGGAAACACAGCTGTTCAGACACAGGCGTCTTTGTTTCCCTGAATCTCCGCGGCAACAGATAACCGGGGCTGCAGACCCACTCGTGGAGACTGATTCTGGGAACAGCGTTATTTTTACTTCTGTCTTGGATCCATCTCGCCACCTCCCTGCCCCCGCCCCACCCCAGCCTCCACCCCGCACCCCGCACACAGGCACATCAATCACTAAGTCAGGCCCGGGGCCGACCCGAGGCCGTCGGGACGCACGGGCGTGTCTGAGGCCAGGGCTGCCGCTACAGAGCAGAGGTCAGCGGCCAGAGGCTGGTCCAGCTGCAAACTGTGGGGCAAATGGCACCAGAGGCTTTGCCCAGCTGCTGGGTCATCCGGCAGGTGGCAAAGGACCGTGAGGATTCAAGGAGATGTGGAGGTCAGAGCCCGGGTCTCACAGGGGCCCCGCTCACAGAGCAGGCGTCCAGACAGATGGGGGGGGTCTTTGTAAACACACGCACACACCCCACTGTGCGGGCCACGATGAAGGGTGGTAACTCAGCCTCCAAGACGACAGTGGGGTCACTGCACGTCTGACCCCCCAGGCACGGGCGGCGGGGGCCAAGCCCAGACGTCCATCCTCCTCCCCCAAGAAGGCCCAGAAAGGGAGGCCACTGCCTCCACCAGTCCCTGTAAAACTCAGAAGAGCCCTGGTTGTCAGCAGACCCTGAGCCCATGTTCGCATCTTCCAGACTGCCTCACAGCTTTTATAGCTTCTCTTTAGATCAGGTCTAAGGTCCCGAGCGTGACTGTCCACGTCTCTCTCTTTGCACACTTCTGTGGAGAGGCGAGCTCCTTTGTTTCTGCGTCTGGCTTTGTGGTGGAGCCCAGCGCGCTCGTGTGTCTGCAGGTGACACCCCCGTCCCCAGGCGGCCGGGTCCCACGGCAGATGCGGCTGGGGAGTGCGTGGCCGCCCTCCCTGTGACGGTCGTGCCTACGTCACCCGGGTCGCGGGGCTGCAGCACACATCGGTCCCTGTCCTGCTCCCGCCTGGGCGCTCCCTAGGGGCGTCCTCCCGCCCGCTGTCTCCGTGGTCTCCCCGGTGCACACTCACAGGAAGACAGGGCGGGAACCCCCTTTATGGACCCATTTTCGAAATCATGGGTTTGTCCCCTGGAATTCTCCACTTGCGACTGACGTGTCCTGTCCTGACCTGTGACTGTGCTGGAGCCCACTCAGCCTGCCGAAGCTCTCAGCGCCTCTGCGGGGGCCTCCGGGCCGCCCCCAGCCTGTGCCCCCGCCTGCCTCCCCGTCCCGAGGGGGCCCAGCGACAGACAGAGCCCTCGGCTGTCAGGGGACGTCAGGCCCTGAGGCCTGGGCCACCAGGTGGAGACGGAGCGCTCTCGGCCTTTCGGGGACATCAGACCCCAGGCCTAGGGGCCACCCAGGGGGTGAGGGGGGGGTGACAGGACCATGGCCTCTGGGGAGCAGCCGGCAGGCGGGCCCATCCACATGGCGGGGCGCTGCCCGCCTCCCCTGGGGGCGCAGAGCGGCTGAAAGCCATGAAGCAGGCGCCAGCCAGCAGGGGGCCCCCAGGACAGGGAGGTCAGCCCCGGGACAGGGAGACTGGAGCCCGGGAGCTGTCTGAGCTCACTGGCCGCGGCTCCCTGGACACTCTGGAGGGACCAGCGCCCAGCCTGGTTGCTGAGGCCCAGGGGCCAGGTGGCCGCTAGCCACACCAAGGCCTCCTGGGACGGACGCCTCCAACGGCCTGTGTCTGTGGCTCCATCCGAGCTCCGTGGGAACAGGGCCAGCCTGTGGGCGACGCCCCCGCGGCCCGTCCAAAGCCGGCCCTTGAGAGGGTGCGGGCCTCCGGGGTGTGTGCTGAAGCTCAGCGGGGGCAGGGGGCTGCAGGGCCCAAGGCCCGGGCCTGCATCATCACAGGGCCACCCCTGCGGGCCCACGGGGCCTCCGCTCCCGAGGCCTTGCCCGCAGCCGGGGGCCTGCTCGCCAAGGTGCATGCGCTGGGCCTGCTGCCCCCAGTGCCCTGAGCCCACGCTCCTCGGGTGCCCCGCCAGCAGCACGGGGCCTCGCAGGGGGGCGGGGTGGGCAGTGCTGTCCTGGGGTCTGAACCAGGCGCAGATGGGGCTGAGGGCAGGGGGCCCCAGGTGGCCCCCCAGAGCGAGCCCCTCCCCCTGGCCTGGACCTCAGCTCCGCAGGGTCTGTCCCGAGACACAGCCTGCAGGGCACCCAGGGGACTGGCATGGGCCCGCTCGCCCTCCCGGCTCTGCGCACTCCAGACCCCCAGTCCTGGGCCCTCGGGCAGCTGTCACTGAGTCCGAGCTCACTCTGCCTGCCGCACGACAGGCCAAAGAACCCAGGAGACGAGGTGCTGAGGCAAGAAAGAGACTTGCTGGGCAGACGGCAGGCCGAGAAGACGGCAGGCTAGCACCTCAAAATGACCATCTCACGGGGTCTGGATGCCAGGTTGTTTTACAGATCAGAGATGAGGGGAGGTGAGGAGGCAAAGTAAAAAGGCCACTAACCTTGCAAACATCCAGAAAGGCAAGCCTCAGGCAGGGATGTGTTCATTTCTTCCTTCCTGCCATCCACAGGTGGACAGGGTTCTGAACAAAGGCACTATAGTTTAACGGTCAGGCAGAGGGGCAGGATTCTCTGAGGCAAACCATTCTGTATGATTATTGTAACAAAACCAACGAAAAGCAAGTCAAAGAAACAGTTCCAACATGGAGTCAGGACTGGCTTCCCCCCTGCCACAGGGGGGCCACTGGTGACTTCTCTTCAGCACTGGAGCCACTGACTCCTCCAGGAAGGAAAAGGGAAGTGGACGTGGGCAGGAGGATTTGAAAGCCTGATTCCATGGATCCGACTGTGTCCAAGTTGCATTTGGAGGAAGTGCTTCATCCGGAGTCTTGTCAGTGGTTTAGGAGGGACTCAGATTAAGACTCAAGCCAAGGGGTTCCCTGTGGAAACGAGGTCTTCTTGCCTGCTGTCCTCCCGGCTGTGTCTGGCGGCGGTCTGCGGGGGAGGGCAGACAGAGGCCCATTCCGGCCTCAGTGTCAGTGTGGCCCAGGTCCTCGCTCAGCCCGGGTCTCCCCTCAGCAGCAGGCCTCTGTCCCCCGCGCAGGCTCGGTCAGGCCCAGCAGACGCCGCTCCGACTTCTGGGACCCGGGCCCTGCCCCTCCCTCCTGGGTTCTGGTTCTATCTCTGCCGCCCGCCCGCGACCCCAGGCCAGCCCCCTAGTTGGTCTCCGCAGCTGCCCCCACAAGCCCCGGGAGCTGGGGTGCCCAGCTGAGGCTGCAGCAAGGGGGGGCCAGGGGCCGTCCCACGGGAGGACCACAGGCCCCTTCTCCCCACCAGGACCCGCTCGTCCTGGACCGACGCGCCAGCCCTGGCACGGGGCTTCCTGCTGGGGAGCGCCTGCGGGGAATGGGGTGAAGCCGATGTTCAGGCTGGAGCCCGCCACAGGGACAACTTCTGCCCGCCTGGAAGGAGGTGAGCAGAGAGAGCTGACGGCAGCCCGCATGGTCACCAGCAAGGCCCATGGGGCGCCCCCGGTGCCAGGAGCCTCTGCCCACAGCTGTGGTCTCCGGGCAGCCCCGGGAAGGCAGGGCTAGGGGGAGGGCGTGTGAGCCCTCGGGTGCCCAGGGCTCCGGGCAGGTTTAGACAGCTGTCTGGGGCCACGGGGAAGCCCCAGGGCACAGGCGGAGGAGGTGAGGAGGGTTTGTGAGCCCCGGGGAGGACCCTGCAGCCAGTGGGACCTCAGTCCCCGAAAGAGCGCAAGCTCCGGAGAGGGGAGAAGGGGTGCTGTGATCCCGAGCCCGCGGTGCACGCAGGCCTCTGGGGGGCCGGGCAGGAGCTGGGAGTGTCTGCTCCCCTGGCCCCGGACCAGCCTCCAGGTGCCAGGCTGGGCCAGCAGGACAGGCGGGTGTCCCGGCGGACTCCCCTGGCTGGGCTCCCGCCGGCCCTCTGCCCACTGCCCGCAAGCCCCTCCTCTCGCCCCGCCCCGCCCCGCCGCTCCTGCTCAAAGGTTAGGTCTGTGAGCCCTATGTTGAAATAATGAGGATCTTTCATAAACTTGGGAGAAAAGGACTGGAGCTGATGAGGTCAGGACCTGGTGGACCTGACTGCTGTCCTGCAGGCGTGGCGGGGCCCAGGGCGCCCGGATCTGATGGGGGGGCTGTCACGTGACCCGGGGCCTAGGTGCCTCTCCCCCCACCCCCTGCACCCCCGCCCCTGCGAACGCCTCTCCCCCCACCCCCTGCACCCCCGCCCCTGCGGACGCCTCCCCCCCACCCCCTGCACCCCCGCCCCTGAGGACGCCTCTCCCCCCACCCCGCCACCCCAGCCCCCGCCCCGCCCCTGCGGACGCCTCCGGCAGGTGCTTCTCATCACCCCTGCGGCCAGGGGCGGGGGCGGGGGGCGGCACCAGGACATCTGCTCACTATTTCCACAGGATCCCTGATTGGGTAAAGGGGAGATTTGAAAATGTTTTCTTTTATTCACAAATTGTGACCCTTTTTGAAAAGTCAAGGGTTTTATGCTTGTTTCTCTTTATCATAATGCTTGCTTTTTCCTCATTTCTTCATTTTTTTTTCACTTGTACCTGATTTTAGTTGTTTTGCTTGGCCTGCTTTGTAATGTAAGCAAACCATGGAGCAAACCAAACAATTACAGCTAAGGATTTAATCAAAAAACTTCAAAGTCACTACTAATAATAGTTCATATTTTTTATTGTTTAAACTGATTTTATTGCAGTTTTTCTTTACCAAAAATAAAAGCCATGCATGGTCAAGACAGCAACATCCGAAAGAAGGATGCAAGAGTAAGCTGGCCCATGGTCACCATGACGCCAAGCTGTGGGCACCAACACCACCCCCCTGGGCCCCCGGACGGCTCCAACACACAAGCACAGGTGCACACCAGCGCCATCACACACGTCCGTCACACGTCTGCGAACAGCAGCTACGCAGGCGTCTGTAGGACTCCTCTCCAAGGGCTGCCGACCAGCCACCAGCCAGCAGGTGTCAGTTACTCCAACCCAGTCCATCAGACTCTCAGGTTGTTCCAGACCTCTGCTATTTCAGCAACTCAAAGCAAGATTAACTGGCTGGACGTGATTAGATATGAAAATGTAAAGAGTTCTCTTAGGGATATTTTGAAAGGAGGAGAGATGTTTCATGACACTGGAGTCTGTCCTGCCAGGTACCAAAGCAGAAAACCAGAGACCGGGGAAGATTAACTCTCAAACAAAAAATTATTTTAGCAAAGTTGTCATGTTTGACGACATCTAATTTGATAAAATTGCTTTGGCCCCAGTGGCAGGAGCGGGGTTGGGGCAGGAGACAGAGGGCACTGGGGAGGAGAATGGAGGCCGGAGAGGCTGGTGGGAGCCGGGTGCGGGGGACAGGAGGGTCAGAGGGGACGGGGGCGCCAGCAGGGAGAAGGGCACGTCCTGGGGGTGGGTGAGGGCGGTGGGCCAGGCCAGGCCGGCAGCCAGGACGGCCCAGCTGCCGCACCGCCCACAGCCCCAGGATCGGGGCGCAGGGGGACAGCAGGGGCAGGACCTCCCAGAAGGGGTTCCCCCGAGACCCTCCCACCCCGCAGGGACCCCACGGCAAACTCAGCCCCGCAGGGACCCCCAGGCGCTCCAGGCACTGGCCCCAGCCCCAGGAGGCCGCCGGTTCCCGTGAAACACTAACTGTGGTTGGTGACCGGGGTCTGGAAACCGGGAGGTCTCAGCACGAAGCTGCCCGGTCGCCAGAGGCTCCTGTACCTGCCCAGACCCCGGGTTTGAGATCGGCATGGGCGGCCCCAATGGCCTCCAGAGGAGGGGTGAGGAGAGAAGCCTGGACCCAGCTCCTCCTGAGAGTGTGGCCTCTGCCCTGCTCCTCACGCCTGCAGAGCCGCCTCGGGGCTGGGCTCAGCTGTGCCCCCGGCGGACTCTTGGCTGCCCCACCCGTGATCAGCCTGGCCGGCCTCCACGGAAGCAGGGTCAGGATGCCTCCACACCCGAACGCGTGCGGGTGTCCTGCCCCACCAGGCGCTGTGGGGGAGCCCCCGGGTCTACTGAACCCCAACCCCGTGTAGAGGGACCAGGTGTCTCTGGGGCCATCGTGCGTGTCCAGCCTGTCCCTGTGGTTGTGCATCCTGGGCCCCCGACGTGGCAGTGGACGCAGGCTGGCTTACAGCTTGGGGTCATGGGTCCCGGAGTGCGTCTGGAGGGCGGAGGGCAGGTTTGTTCTTGCCTCCAGACTGTCTCTAGCAAATCTGTTTTCACAATTTGCGAGGGAAGCTCAAACAGGCTGGGGTGGGAGCTGCGGGTCCCCGCTGCCTCTGGGGTGTGCCACAGGCCGTGGACCCCCCAGAGGGTCCTTCCCACGCGGCCATGCTCAGGGAGTGCTCCCACACCCCTCACGTGTTGCCGAGAGTCTGGTTCCCACGGCTGTCCTGTTGATGTGCTCACCCAAGACCTTGGGAAGAAGGCCGTGTCCTGGACGAGGGGGACGTGGCCTCAGGAGGAAGTTGGGAGTGGGGAAGGCAGGCTGAGACGGGGAGGCTGACCCCAGGAGCCCCGGCGCAGTCACAGCTCATCCAGCGTCACTGTGCCGCTAAGGGCAAGCCCGCCCTGCCCGCTGCCTCCCTGACACCAGCCAGGACCCCCACCCCCACCCTCTTGCGGCAGAACCAGCAGGGCATCCTCAGGCTCTGGCTATCCCCTGGTCCCCAGCGGCCTCTGAACTGTTCTTCCTCCAAGAACATCCTCCAGGCAAATGGCGCCATGGGAGCCCCCAGCACAGCGGGGGCTGAGCTCACCCCCCCACCCCGAACCCCACGGTGGCACCAGGACTCGCTCCTGAAGGAGGGAGGGTCTGGGCTCCAGGAGGGTCTGAAGCTGTGAAGGAGAAAAGAAGATGTGATTTGAGAAAAGGAAGGAAATGAAAAATGGAGTGAGTTGGGGATTGCCAGAAAGGATAATAGAGAAACAGGCTGCATTTTTGACACTGAAACGCTGTCTGTTCTGATTATCCGCCAACTTCCTCTTCCTTCAGCATCTTCTCAAGCACCCTTCTGCTGGGCCTGAAGGATATAGGCAGGTGAGCGGGGCTGAGAGCCCCGGGGGTGGGGAGGGCTGGCCCCGCTGCCAGCATGGGGCGCTCAGAGAGGCGGGCTGCATCCTGGACTCTGCTTGCCGGGCAGCAGCCCCACATCCAGGCTGACCGCGGCCTGTGGGGCCTGAGGGGACCGGCTCAGGCGGGTCGTGGGGGCCCTGACGCGCCGAAGCCCTTAGGGGTGCCCTGTACCATGGATGCACACTGCGGGGGGGTGTGCGTGCATGGACACGGACCCCACGAGCTTCTCAGCATGAAACCCCCAGGCCCCTGTTCTGTGAGGGGCCCACGATCCCCCAGGGCTGCCCAGGGGTCACTGGTGGCCAGGAGGAGGTTGCCCTGGGCGTGGCCTGGCTCTCGGGGGCTCTGAGAGCCTTCAGGAGAGGACCGGCAGCCGCAGGAACTCAACGCCTTTGCTTTTATTCTCAGCCTCGGCTTGACCTCAGGGCTGAGTGAGTTTGTTGACGTAAATCTTTGTTAGAAATGTTCTGCACAAATTCAAACTGACGCTGTTGGGGGAGATTGCTGGTTGCCATGGCAACCGGAGAGCGGTTTTCACTCGGCTCGGTGGATTTGAGCACACGGTCAGCCGTGCGTCCGGCCTCAGGGGCCAGCCCGGAAACGCCACCGACGCCACCCCCTTCCCGCGCGGCCCCCACACAGCGTCCAGGAAGCTGGCAGCCTGAGGCTCCCTGCAGCGCTCACCACGGAGGCCGGTCAGGCCTGAGACTCTGTGGCCCTGGGCCTGACTCAGGCCCAGGGAGGTGGGGTGGGGCGCCCCAAGCTGACCCCTGCACCCGCTGACCTGTGACCCCATCCACCCTGTGGCTGTCTGGAGCAGCAGCAGCAGCAGCAGGCTGCATCCTGGCTTCACACAAGCAGGTTCCTGACGTCCTCTGGCCGGGGGGCCAGGTCCCCAGCCCTGCTGCCTGCCTGTCCTCTGCCTCGGTTCCCCTCCCTGCCTGTCCCCACCTGTCCCAGCCCTGCCATGGAGAGCTGTGGTCACCCCTGCATCGGAAGTGACTTTTCCTCCAGGGGGCCCAGATAAAGGGCTGAGGGGCTGCCGGAGGGGGTTAGGGCTGACCCCCTGTTGGCAACTGGAAGACCTCCCTGCTGGGGAGTCCTGAGCTCACAGAATGTGCCAGACACGTGCCTTCGCGAAGGGAGGCAAAGACGCAGTGCCATGGGGCAGCTGGAACCTGCCGCGCCGGAGACTCTTGCTTTCCTGCAAAGAAGCCACGCAGGTTTCAGGAGTGAGCGCTCAGTGCCAGCGGGAGGCCTGAGCAGGTGCATGTTTGCTCAGAAGACAGTCTTGGTGCATTAGAAACTGGAAGGGCCCAAGAGTCCGCCAAGCCTGACTCACGGTCAGCTGCAAACTCCAGGAAGCATCCGCTCCACTCACAGACGGCAGAGACACTCAGGGCACGGAGCAAGGGAGCCAGAGGCGGCCCCAGCCCAGCTGCCTGAGGCCCCATCACAAAGCTCGAGCTCGTGACTCGTCCTCAAGGGGCCCGCTGGGTCCTCTAAGCGGACGCCACGGCGTCAGGGAGAGTGCCTGAACTCCCGTGGCTGCTGCGGGCACGGCGCTGGCTCTCCCCTCTGACCCAGGCCAGCACGGAGCCCGGCTGCTGGGCGGGAGGGGTCGCTGGGCTCATGACCCTCTGTGGGCAGCTTGGGGGCCAGGGCACCAGTAGCCCGAGCCTGAGGAGGGACAGCAGGACAGTGGAGGGGGCGCCCAGCTCCCCGACCCTCACTAAGCCCAAAGCCCGCAGACGCGGCTCCCAGGGTGCCCTCGTCCGGAGGGGCCCCCGGCCCTCACCCAGGCCAACGCTGGGGCTCAGAGCCGGCTGCACGGTGTCCAGGCCCCAAGTGCAGGGTCAGGATGTTAGCAGCCAGCCAGGCCCATCTGCCCAAAGAGCCCCCAGAGCGCTCCGTGCACCCACCGGCACCCCTGGGCTTGACCAGCCTTTGCCCTGAAGCCCACGGGCCCCGGGCTGGGGCTGAGGCCTGAGCTTGGAGGGGCTCCTCCAGGCCTCCCCCACCAGGCCGCAACCACGCCCAGCTCCCACCCTCTGTGTCCCACCAGCACCGCCCGGAAGTGACCTCTGCTTCCGCCCCCCTGCTCCGAGGTCAGGGTGGGTCTCCACCTGCGGCCAGGGTGCAGGGACAGAGGGTCAGCCCCGGGGCCTCCTCCTAATGCCCCGCCCCGCCTGGAGCCATGACCTGTCATCCCGGGGCTGGGGGCCCCGGGGGCAGTAGTGAGCTGATCTGTGTCCACCAGCCGCTTCCCTGGACAGTCTGTGGCCAGAGCTGCAGAAGAGCGCCCCAGTCCAGGGTGGGCCTTCATCTCGGGGCTGGGGGCCCGGTGGCAGTAGCAAGCTGAACTGTGTCCACCTGTATCCCTTCCCTGGACAGTCTCGGGACAGAGTTGCAGGTGGAAACACGCCTCATGGGGTCCACCTCAACCTGGGGGGGTCTGAGCAGAACTTCCCCCCAGTCCAGGGTGGTCTTCCCACCAACCCCCGCCCCCCTTGTCCAGGACCACCAACCTGGCCTGGGGACCTCCGCTGTGCCCTCCAGTGCCTGAGGGAGCCTCCCCAGGACGCTCGGTGAGCTGGGCGTGGGCAGGAGGGTCTCCAGTCAGTGCTGACAGCACCCGCTGGGTGGCCGGATGACCCTTCACCCCTCGGGGGTCTCTGTCCCTCAGCTGAAGCTCAGGATCCATTACAGAGGGTCAACGGGAATAGCGAGCACTCTGGGGACAGAAGCGTTGGGGATGTTGATGGGACGCAGGGCAGGAGGGTGGGAATACCCCACTCAGAGACCCTCTGGCCAGCGGCGCCCCCGACCCCCACGCCCTGCAGGCAGGACCCCTGTGACCCTCCCCCACCTGCTCAGCTTTCTTCTGGGAGCCCTGTCACCAGCCCCAGCTCCGGGCAGGATCCGGGACCCTGGACTGGGCATGGGTCTGGGGTCGGGGGCACGTGGACGCGGCAGGACCACCTGCCGACTCACGGCGATGCACTGTGGGCTCACCTCCTGTGGCCATCTTTGGATTTGAGAATATTTTAATACAAGAACTGTGAAAACTCCGAAATCAATTTCCTTGTTCCTATTCGTGTTCCCAGAGTCCTAGAGGGACAGGGGCTTCCTGCCGGAATAACACAGAGCTCCCACCCCGCTCTCCGCCGCCCCCAGGGGGTGTTTTGATGGGAGCTGTCCGCTTCTGTTGGCAGCGAGGGCGAAACCGCCGGTTGTCCCTTTAAATCGGCTCTGCGGAGCCTGGGCCGGCGGGCTGGCTGGGAAGAACCATCGCCGCTGCCGCAGGGAGCCGCCGCGCGCGCGTCAGCGCCTCCCCCGTCCCCATGGTTACGGCTCTGCCTCCGACCGGCCCGTCCCCGGCCGTCGCCCGCCCGCGGGGGCAGGCGCAGCGGCCGCCGGCGATCCTCGCGCGGAGTTCGGGAAGCCGCCCGCTGAGAAAGGCGGCAAGCGTGTGCTCCTGGCTCCGGCTCACCCCGGGCAGGCCGGGCCGGCCGGGCTGCGGTCTTGCAATCTGTTGATAACTCCACTCTCCAGCCGGCGCGCTGCCCCTGGGATGGACAACGGCTCCCCAGACCCGGGAACGCGCCCCACGTCTCCGCCAGCGGGAAGCACAGGACTGCGGCCACTCCAGCTCTTTTCGCCAAAATAGGTGAGAACTTGGGCTGCGTTTCTCCAGGGTCCGCGCGCAGGTGCCCCCTCCCCACAAGGAGGCAGCAGGGCACGGCTGGGGGTGGGGGCAGGTCGGAGCCCTCCGGCGGCAGCATCCACTCCCCAGGCCGCCCCCCGGGGCATCAGTGCCTGCCAGGGGCCGGCTGTGCCTGCTCTTGCAAATGCAGATTCTGAACAACTTTGGGTTCCGCTGACGGAGCCCAGCCACCAGGGAAACCGGGCTGTGTGGTGAGAGGCCGGCCGGCAAGGTCTGACCGCGTCTAGGCAGCAGAGGCTTTGCCCGCCCGGGGCTGGCTGCTCGTGGGGGATCGTTGGAGCCTGTTGGCTGAGCTGACAGACATGCTGTACGTGACTCTTGCAGCCTGAGACTGGGCTGAGAGTCCTGCGCTGGATGGCGAGCAGAGGCTGATTTTTAAATATGGAGAAGGAAGCGCTCCCAGGGGCACCATCTCTCCAAGGCCCCTGAGGCCCCGGGTCGTCCCCGAGCCTCTGCCCGACCCAGACGCCCGGAGCCGGACACTCCAACAGGCTGGCCAGGGCGAGAGGAGCCCAGAGCGGGCAGACTCTGGGAGGCACTGCTGCTGCTGCGGAGGAAGGGGGGGCTGCCTGGGGGGAGAGGGGGTGCGAGATGCAGGGAGGACCCCCGCCACCTGGCCTTCCCTGTCTTCACAGATGGGGGCGGCCTCTCCCCCCGCACCCACCCCATCGCCGCGGTCGCCCAGGGCTCGACCCCGCGGCCCCTGCAGGGGAACTTGACCTTCCGAACGGCCATGGAGGCTGGCGGGGAGCAGGGAGCGACATAGGCGGCCGGGCCGTTCCACCCCTGCTCACACTTCAGTAACTTCGCTGTGCCCATGGTGAGTACACGGCGGTGGGGCTCAGGCCCCTCCCCCCACCCGCAGGCACGCGAGCTGCTGTGCGCTCCGCTGGGGCTGGGCGGGGGCGCCGGCGGGTCCTGCAGCGAGGCGCCCTGGGGGCGGGGCCGTGCCGGGGGCCTCTGGCTGCTGCCTCGCGGAGGCTCTTCAGCGGCGGCTCGCGGAGATCATACTAATTAGCGGCGTGCTGCAATGTTGAATCAGAGTCAGGGGAGGCGGCAGCCTGCCCCGGCCTGGCCTGCCACCTGTGAAAACCTCTCTGACCCCAGGCTTGGGGGCCCCTCCCGCCCTCTCCTGGCCCCAGGCCCTGAGCACGGCCCTCCCTCCCACTGCAGCCCTTCCCGTCGGAGAGTTGGCGAACGCAAGGCAGGGGACGTGGGTGGGCTTCAGCGGCACACGCAGCCGGCATGGAGGCCCCTCTCCAGCACAGGGGGCTTGGCCTGCAGGCCCAGGGCGCTTCCCTGCGGTCGTTGCCGGTTTGGAGTCCAGTAAAGGACACACTGTGCCCACCTGTGACGGGCAGCGGCTGGCACGTGCAGAGAATGCCAATGGCCGAGGACGGCACCCCCACGGCCAGGGCTTGCGCCCCAGTCTGGGCTGAGGATGCAGACCCCAGCCTCCACAAGCAGGGGCCGTCCTAGCTCCTTGTTCGTTTTCCTCCCATTGGATCTGAAATGTCCAAACGAGAGCGATGCCTTTTGCTGAAGGTCAGCGTCATCTCGAGGGCTCAGGCTGCAAGCGGGCGGCACCTGCCTCTCGAGCATCCGGCGGCGTGTGCCCCAGGGCCCTAGCCGGGCCCCCAGCTCTGAACCAGGCACCTGTTGCCTCACGGGTGCACCCCAGCATGGCCAGGGCCTTGGTCTGGCTGTGTTTGAAGTTCCGCCTCCTGGAATTCAGATCCTAATTCGCAATCTGGGTCCCGTCATCGGCAGACGAAAGCTGGACGGAGCTGCCCGGGGGTGGGGCAGCAGTGCCCCGGGGCCCCACAGCGGCCGCTCCGGGTGCCCCAGCGGCAGGGCCGGCTTCGCCTCTCTCTCTGACTCTGACCCGCTAAACGCCTTCCTCGCCATGAGTCCATCCACACCCAGCCCCCAGCTCCCACCCGCGCCACGTGGGCCCGTCTACAACGGGGCGCCCTTGTCCAGAGAGCTTGGATCTAGTGGCTCACTGGTTCCGGTCCTAAGAAGTCACGCTCACATTGGGGAGCGTTTCTGAAAGGAGCGGCTGCACTCAAGCCCAAGTCTGCGGGTGTGGCGTGAGCACGTTCCTGCACGTGTCTGGGAGCCCGCGGGGCAGCTGCTCGAGGGCCCTGGGGGCCGTGGGGAGGAAAGCCGGCCGGCCGGCCGTCGGCTCTGGCCCCACACCCAGGCTGTCCCTCCGGCCACCTGCTCAGCCCTGGCCCCGGCGGTCGGCTGCCCCGACTCCAGGCCCTGAGTGAGGCTGTGGCCACGGCGGAACCTTGCTGAGACCTCAGTGTCTGCAGGCAGGCCTGCTGGAGCCCGTGCCGCCTTCAAGCAAGCTTCCTGTGCACCCGTAGGGCTGACGGGACGGCGGACACCCCTGGGGGCTGGGGGGCTGGGGGCCTGCACCCTGCAGCCTGACCTCCACGGGCCAAGCTGGGCGCTGTCGCTGGCCCTCGGGGCCCTGACCCTCGTCCTGGGGCTCATAGCGTCCACCTGCACTGCTGCTCCTGCGATGGTCCTGTCCACACTCCCCTTCGAGCAGCCCTGCGATCCTCACCGTCACCGCAGAGAACGCGGTCTCCCAGGGAACACAGGGTCTGGAAGGGGAGTGAAAACCATTCCAGCCGGGTGCTGTGTCCTTCCTGGGTGCGGCGTCTGGCGGTCCTGTAGGCACCACTCTCCGGCCACGCCTGTCGCCGGGGGCTGGCTGGGCGGCAGGACTAGCGCGTGTGCTTCCCACAGCCCCGTGGTCTCGAGCGTGGCCCAGCGGGTGAGCTCACTGACCCTGGGGCCCGAGCACCTCAGGGACCCGTTCAGCGGCGGCGCCTGGCCTGTCCTGGCCCCGAGGAGAGCCCGGCGGAGCCCCGCTGGCTCTGAGCAGGGTTGAACTTCGCCGGATCCCGCAGGGCCAGGACAGTGTAAGAGGCCCCCACAAAGCCAGACCCTGTGTGGGGGCCCCAGTGCACACAGGAGCACCCAAGTTCCCCCGAGAAGGATGGACATAAAGCCCCAGAGAGACCAGCAGGGCAGAGGCCAGGAAGCCGGAGCCGAGGAGCGGTGGGAGGTACGGAGCCTGCAGGGCGTCCAGGGGCCCCATCCGGGCCGGGGGACCCGGCCAGACCTGAGAGGCTCAAGCCCTGGCTCAGCTGACCCGCCCACCACACCTGCAGCTCCCCGGGCGCCAGTGGGTCCCTCCCGCCTGCCGCGTCCCCTCCAGGCCGGCGTTTCGGCTACCAACATCGTAGGCACCTGCCTGCACCTCTCAGTGCCGCCCCCTGCTGCTTCCCCTTGGTGGGGACCGTTTCACGCACGTGACCTCAGTCCGGAAGGAGGCCTGTGGTAGTTCTCAGTGTATTTTCCTCAGAGTTCCTCGTCGTGCAGCCAGCCCACACACCCTCAAAAGCCGATGCCGCGCACCTGTGAGCGTCCTGCCAGGATGGTGTGCCCCGAACGGGCAGACTCCTGCCCTCCCAGGACTCTCTCAGGGAGGAGGGACGGGTCGGCAGACGAGGGGCCCCGGGCCCCACGGGAACGCCTGGGTCGGGACGACGCCGGGTGGAAGGGCCTGTCCTGCCTGCCTCCAGCTGCCCACGGGCCCAGCCTGGACGTCTGAGCACACGGGATGGACTCCCAGAGACAGTCTGACCCGCAGCCTGGAGAGGCCACTTCGCCTCGTGTGATCAGACAGGCGACGCCTGACCTGACATCTTCCTCCTGTCTTCTTGTCTTTCTCCACATCCCGATGTGTGTGATTGCAGAACATGCCAGAGGGGACACATCCAAGTCAAATCGTAATAAGACGTAAATGAAAGGGGAATGCAAGCCAGACCGCGGGGACAGCTGCCCCGGGACCACTGCTCAGAGCCTGCGGGTGCCACGGGGCAGCGGAGCCCAGGTCCTCAGGACGACCCCACCGTGGCCTGCACACACCCCACCGTGGCCTGCACACACCCCACCGTGGCCTCGACTGGCCGTCCTGTGGGCGAAGATGTGAGCGGGATCGTGAGCCCTGGCCCTGCAGCTGGGGCGGGCCCACGGCTCTCAGCAGTTGGTGGGCCTCCTCGTCTACAAGATGGCCGGGGTTGCTTCGCCTCCCTTCCTCCCTGGGTTCTCTGGATGCCTCTCGGCCCAGAGGCCCACGCTCCATCCGCAGTCACTGGTCCTAGCGCACAGCTGGCACCACAGCCTCCGCGGGCCTTACCCATCGGGTGCCACCTGACCAAGTGCTGGACCGTCATAAGGGTTTTGCTGGTGGAATGCTTGCAGAGTGGATTCTTCTGAGAGGCACTTGTACATGTGTGAACTTTAAAATATAAAATGCATCGCCATTTGCATTACCTAGTTTGAATTTTAAATGTCACCTCTAAAAATGTAGAAAGCACTGTTGACAAGTCTGATTTGGAGAAGGAAACGGAAACAGGAGGCCAAGTCCAATCTCTGTCTCTCCCGAAGCATATACTGTGGGTGCTGCTGCTGGCGGTCGAAGACCCCACACCACCACACGAAGCCTCAAAACTGGACCCACAGATGGAAAGGAGGGGTGCAAAGGTGGGGTGACCTCGGGTTGCTCCAAGGCCGCGTGGGCATCATGCCCAGGAAACGCCTTTGTGTCCAGGACGGATGCTCCCACATGCTATCCTGCTGCGGGAGAAGCACTCCCGGCTCTTCCTAGGCACAGCAGAAAGGGGTCTCCCCACGTGGACAGAATCTGGCAGCTAGTGTGCCCAGGAGGGGAGCTCTCCGCCGCGGGTCGAGGCCCTGCAGAGGCTCCCCGGTCGCAGCCCAGTTGGGCCGGCGTTCTGCAGACGCGGTTGTCAGGCCACCCGGAGAACGCTGTACCCAGAAGCACACGCTTGCTTTGCTCAACCACCCCTGCGTCCCTGCCTCCCCAGACAAGAGTTGGAGGTCTGACCTCAGTCTTGAGAGGCAGTGACGGCGCCCAGAGAAGGTGGGGAAGGAACTTGTGAGCCTCCAGGGAGGGTGGCCCCACCTGGGCCCTTCAGCTCTGGGCAAGACGTGAGGGCGTGGGTCCTGACTGGGTCCCTGGGAGAACGGGCCAGGCCGGACCCGCAGCGACTCTCACGTGCATATGTGAGACCAGAAACAGGCCCCGGCGTGCCTCCGTGACGGGTCAGGCGGCCTCAGCCCGTGAGGATGTCACCGGAGGGGCAAACCGTCGTCTCCTGTGAGAGGAACCTCACTCATAGGCCCGGGGACGCCCCCAGAGCCCCGTCAGACCTGAATCCAAGCCGTCACAGCTGAGGACTCTGGGAAGAAAAGACCCTTTGGTATCAGGGCTTGACCGAGAAGACCTGCCTCTCCTCGACATTCATGGTGAGCTGTGTCTGGCAGGAGGTCAGCGCCCGTGGAGCCTTGCAGATGCAGAAACGCTGCGGGACCCCTGGGCACCGGACCCCTTCCCGCCCTCACCCAACGGAGATACTCAGAATTTGGGATGCGCGGGGCCCCAGGGTGGGCTGCTGGTGGGAGCCCAACGCCCGGAAAGTGAGACCCCGGCACTGGCGTCTGCCCGGCCGCCCCCTCGTGAGGCTCTCCACCAGGAGCCCGCCCTTCCCTTGTCGGGAGGCCCCTCGCCGGGGTGCAGACTCCTGGCCGCAGGACGGGCCCAACGGCCGCCATGCCTTCAGAAGTGGCTCCTCTGGGTGCAGGCCGAGTCCTGCCGGGGTCTAACTGTAGCCCCTCGGGACACCGCCTTCCCAGCGCTGGAGTGGGGTCTCCAGGGACACGCAGCCAGCTTCCCCGTCGTCCTGAGGCCCGCGTCCCCCGGCTGCCTCTCCTCTGAGCTCAGCCGCGTCCTGTTGAGACCGTGCGCCCCAGACAAGGGCCCTCGGGGCCCGTGGATGGTCACGACTGGGGCTGGCGGACAGCGCGTGTCCAGCCCGGGGTCTGCAAGCGGCACAGCGCCTTCCCGGCCACCCGCTCACTCTGGGACGGGCGCTGCTCCTGCCTCACTCGTCCGCTGGGCCCCTGGGCCGCCAGACGCCGAGGTCCCCTTGGATCTGTGCCCCCCAGTGCCTGTTCCCAGGGGAGCGAATTCCATCCGCCGTTGCCACGGCAACAGAGACCTTTTCACCCAAGTCTCTGCATCGGAGCAAAGTCAGGGAGCAGGGGCCAGGCTGGGCCCGGAGTGGCTGCTCAGAGCTCACCCTTGGCTGGCCAGGCCTCGGCCCCTCTGGGCTGAGAAGCATCCATCAGGAGAGAAGCAGCCTGAGCCTGAGAAGAGCAGGTTCCTGCCTCCCGCTGTGGACAGGGCGAGGCCTTCTCGGGGTGCCGCTCCGTCCCCCAGTACTGCAGCCTGGAGGCGCTGTCAGCCGCCTCACTGCCCGCTCGGCTGGGGGCAGGCGCCTCAGCCACGGACACTGCGGTCTGGGGAGCAGGGCCAGCACGGCGGCAGAGCCCAACCCTGAGTATCATCCCTGCGGGTGCAGCCAGGGCAGCTCAGGTGGCCTCACGGGGCCGCCAGGCAGCCCTCCACAGCGGTCTCACGGGGCTATTGGGCAGCCCTCTGCAGGCCCAGTCTGGCCCCCAGCGTGCCCTCCAGAGCCCAGCACGTCCCCTGGAGCCGCACCAGGAGAGCAACAGGTTCAGAGTGTGGAGCACAGACCCTGCCCTTGACCTGGGTAGTGGGGACCAGAGCGCCTACTCCACGGGCAGAGGCTGTCCCCGCAGGGCCTGTGCCAAAGTCCCAAGAGCAGGAGGCTCAACCCACAGCCCAGGAGGCTGGCATCACCGAAGCCATTCCTTGCCGTGTAGACAGCACCTCCTCCTCTCAGCCCAGGAGGCTGGCGTCCCCAGGGCCGCTCCTCGCTGTATAGACAGCACCTCCTCCTCTCAGCCCAGGAGGCTGGCATCCGCCAGGGCCGCTGCTTGCCGTGCAGACAGCACCTCCTCCTCCCAGCTCGGGAGGCTGGCTGTGGAGGACGCGGGGCCTGAGGCTGGCGTCCCCAGGGCCGCTCCTCGCTGTACAGACGGCACCTCCTCGTGCTGCTGCGGCCTCTCCTGCTGTTTCCCTTCTCACGAGGGCTCTGGCCCCTCCGGGTCAGGGCTGCCCCGGGACTTCGTCTGACCCGAGCCGGGTCCCTGAAGCCCAGCGCCCCTGGGCTGCGGGGATGCCGCCCACGGCAGGGTGTGCGACGCAGTGGAGGCGGGACGCCGCGGGGTCTGCGGCAGCTTCACACTGGGCAGGATTACTGAGACCTGACAGAGTCTCCTGGGAGACCTTCCCGGCAGCACGTCAGTGGGTACGCGGCCCACAGAGGGGCCTGGGGGCAACCCGACGGGCGCCTCCCGGGGCGGTGCCGTCAGACGGTGCATCTGACGGCAGCGGGCTCCGGGAGACCCACGCCCCCGGGATGGAAGGAAGCAGTGGTCTCCGGGTGACCGCACCGCCAGGCTGGAGGGAGGCTGGCGGGCCCACCCCCGGCCCAGCAGGGCGCTGCGCCTGGGGAAACGGCCGTCAGAGCCCACGGGGACACCCCTGGTTGAGCGGGGCGCTGGGGACCTCTTCCCCAAGCGCTCGCCTGGTTGGGGCCCTGCCCCTGCCCCAGGCATTCCCAGCAAGTCTCCTCCTGGTGCAGGTCTCGCCTCTGGGACCCTGCGGGGCAGACGCCGGTCCCGGGAGCGCCCGGCCACACCGGTCACGTGGTGCGTCCCGTGTCCTTTCCAGGATCTGAGGACGGTCCTCTCCCCGCCCCCGGCCCCAGGGGAGCTCCTGCACCCCGTGGTGTATGCCTGCACAGCCGTCATGCTGCTCTGTCTGCTGGCCTCCGCCGCCACCTACATCGTCCACCAGAGGTGAGGCCCCTCCACCTTCAGGGGCGAGCCCCCCACCCATCCTCCTGTAGAAAGGAGTCCCCGGAAGGTGCCTCACAGGCTGGGTGGTCCTGGCAGCCGAGGGTGGCTGAGTGCTGGGGGACGGACATCCCAGGCCTCACGTTCTCATCCCATCGGGTGACAGGTGTTCTTCCTCCAAGGGCCCCGACAGCCGCGCCCCAAAGAAGTCAGAGTAGCCGCCCAACCCTCGGAGCAGCCGTGCCCTGGGCCGGCCGTCCACAGGGGAGTCCAGTGGGTTCTCTACGTCCCTCAAAGATGACCTGGGAAATGTGAGGAGGGGTCCCGGCCGCCATCAGGGTCCAGATCATGGGCAGAGCCTAGGCCACGGTCGTAACTGTGGTCAGGGAAGGAGCTTGGGCTCGTCGCAGGCCAGGGTCACAGGTAGAGGCCTGAGTGTGACCGAGGCCGCAGAGAAGCTGTGCTCACAGTCACAGCCGCAGGCACAGACTGAGAAGTCTAGCGTGGGCATTGCCAGGCTAGCCCTGGGCATGGACTCCACCACAAACAGCACCTTCTGCGGCAGTCACTGCTGCGGGGTCCAGCCACAGCCTCCTCCCAAGGTACAGACTCCGATCAGACACGAAGAACCCCATCCGGGGAATGACGAAGCCAGACCGGCTTCACCCCCACCTTCCCCCCTGACCTCGGTCGAGTCGTGACGTCCCAGGGCCTCTAAGTCATCATTTGTCTGACAACCGGAGACATCCAGGTGCAGCTTCCCAGGGTGACTTTACACCAAGCACCCGAGGCCACAAGCTAGAGTGGACGGCAAGTCCATCCATCTGCGCCCGGCCCGGTCGCCCTGGCGAGCTGTTCCCAGCCCGTCCCGTCCACCCGAGGCCTCCGCCCAGTCCCCGCTGGATGGGGCGTGGCCTGTGCTGCCGAGGCTGTCCCGCGCCCCACCCCGCCCCGCCCCGCGCCGTGCCCCGTGCCACCCCTGGAGGCAGCTCCTGACCGCGGTCTCGCCCCGCAGCGCCATCCGGATCAGCCGCCCTGGCCGGCACACCCTCCTGAACTTCTGTCTCCACGCGGCGCTGACCTTCTCCGCCTTTGCGGGCGGCATCAACCGCACCAGGTTCCCGACCCTGTGCCAGGCGGTGAGTGCTGTCTTCATTCGCTGCCAGGTCTGACGTGCTTATCGACTCCGGCCAAGGGGGAGATCCGTGATGATCGTCCGGAGTGTGAAATAACATGCGAGCGTTTGTCCAGGGGCTTCTCCTGACGGGGACTCTGCAGCACCCGGTGCGTCTGTATCAGTTTCTCCCCGCTGTGAGTCTGACCGATCTGCTCAGCGCCAGATCATGTTATTTAGTTTATTTTCCAATGAGACCAGTTTTCTCCAAGCCCCTGGTGACATGTTAACAAGACAGTCAATTTTGAACAAACTGGCTGATCACAGAAGTAGGGATTCGACCTGCCTCTCCTGTTAATGGGTGGGCAGGAGTTCAGGGGCCGGGCCCTGAGGTCGCAGCTCCTCACCAGGGAGAGCGCGCCCTCATCGCTGGGTCACCAGGGGTTGGGCGCGCCCACCCCCACATGGCACGCCGTGGTCTCACGCTGACTGGGAGGTCTGGCCCTCTTGGGTGAGTGGGGGCCTTTGGGAAAAGAAGTCTCGGGGGGTCTTTTTTCCACTCCATGGCCCCCGTCTGGCCTTTCTTAGAAGGAGGCGAAAGGGGCTTCCTTGATGGTCCAGTGGGTGAGACTCCAAAGCTTCCACTGCAGAGGTTGTGGGTTTGATTCCTGGTTGGGAAATGATCCCACAAACCTCGCAGTGAAACCTAAAAAGAAAGGGGGGCATATGAGATACACTCTGGTCCTGACAGAGACAGAGAGGCCCCTCCGTCAGCTGCGAGTCAAGGACAAAGGCCCAGGGTCCGTGCAGCTGGACATCGAGGCCCCTCTGCTCTCTCCCCCCAGCCTCTCACCAGCCCACCTACACCTGGCCTCGGCCCAGCCTGGCGGACAGTCCCCCCTAGATGGACAGCCCCCTCCTGGCGGGCAGACACCTCCAGCACTCATCAGGGGCCATGTGGGCGCTTCCCCATGGACCACAGGGCCTCTCATCAAGGACTCATTTGGTGGGTGTCCATCTGCCGGGACCACATGGAGAAAGTGTCCCAACCAGCACCCAGCACGACCTCACACGCTCCCCTTGTGGCCTTGGTTGTGTGAATTCAGCAAGAGTATGTCGACAGCCATGGGGCTGCCTCAGCCCGATTCCCTGGCTCCCGAGTGTGCCCGCTGATCTCGGGTACACATGTGCCCCCTCTGTCCACACGAACTGACCTGTCCTTCTGCACCAACGGCAGCTGCTGGCAACTCCTGGAGGGCAAGAGCCTGCTCCCACCGGGCAGGGGTGCCTCGGGTGGAACTGCCTGTGAGCTCCGGCCCCCACACGCTCCCCCTGCAAGCAAGGTGCCCGGCTGTGTGGCAGGATGTAAGGGCCCAGTTCCCGCACCACCAGGCTCCTGAGCACAGAAGAGAGGCCAGCTTTCCACAAATGCGTGTGGATGCCAGCCGTCTCACCAGGAAGCCAACTCTGCACCTGCTCCGGTCCCTGACAGAAAAGCCACCAGCACATCCCTGAACCACGTGGGGGGCGGACACGCTCCTGGGGGTCTCTCGATAGCTCGGAAACACCCCTGGGGGAGCTCCGGGAAATCCAATTTGCCATCCGCCTCTGAACACCTGCTGAGACACGGAGCCGTCTGGAAGCAGTAAAATGGACTGTTACTGTTATGTCCACATTTGCACCGGCGCCCCGTGTGCGCGGACCCTGCGGGGGAGCCCTGGGACCTGGGGCCGCCGCCCCCCAGCGCCTCTAGTCATCACGACCCCTACAGCCCCGGGATCCCCCAACCCGGGACCTGTCCCCAAGCCTCCTGCCCAGACAGGCTGGGGGCCAGGTGTCCCTGCGGCAGGCCAGGCCAGCGGGCTGGGTCCCTGAGTGTGTCATGCGCGCGGGCAGATGGGCCTGGAGCGCCGCAGACGTCCCGCTCGTGCGAGACACACTCGGTCAGCTCGTGGTGACAGCCTCCCCTCGGGAGCAGCTCGGCTCCGAGTCCATGCTTCCAGAAGGAACTGGAGCTTCACTCGCTCCCTTGCAGACGAGCACTGACCCGGGCGTGGGGCAGAGAGGACAAGACTCGGCAGAGGACCTGCTGCAGACAGGCCAGGCTCACCGGGAGGAACGGCCAGGACAGAGAACAGGTGCGGGGCCGGGAGGCCGTGGCCGTGGCCCCCACCCCTGCCGGAGGAGAGGGACGCCGGGGCACGGCTCAGAGGCGAGTCGGCTGGAAGGTCCCGTGTCAAGCTGACTGGCCCTGGCACCCAGACGTTCGGTCAAACATCCTCCTAGGCGCGTCTGTGAGGGTGCTTCTGAGTGAAATGAACGTTCAGGTGGTGGCCGGAGGAGAGCGGACCGTCTTCCCAATGTCCTCCAGCCCCCGAGAGCCTGGGCCAGACCGACATCAGCGCAGGCAGAGCCCTGAGTGTCCGGGCGGGGACCCCCGCCTCTGGGCCGCTCAGACTGAACCCTCACAGCTCCCCGTCCTGCGGCTGCAGACGCCGGGCGCCCGCCGCGCCCACACAGGGGCCTATTCATCAGCCCTGGCCGGCGGCCAGCCTGGCCCATGGTGCCCAGCGCCAGCTCACCACCACCTGGGCTCAACGCCGGCGCCCACAGCCAGCAGCGCCCCCACCCTGGCGGGCGCCCCAGGGCCGTGATGGGCGCCCGCGGCCCAGAGCTGGAAGCTGGAGAGGAGAGGTGGCCATATGGGACCAGAGCTGCGCGCTGCGCAGAGGCTGCGATGCCACGCGCGCGGAAACCCGCACGGCCGGGCGGCTCAAGGGCCGTCGGGACGCCGGCGTGACGACCCTGCGGCGACCTCTGTACGTGTCCACCTGAGGCTGGCGTCTGGGAGATCCTGCCGTTTCGGCCTTCCCATCTCCCACAGGCTGGCACGGTCCGCGGCGCTTGGGAAGACGGCGGGGGCGGGGCCGGCCCAGGCTCTACCCGGGGACGAGTGTCACATCCGCCCCCTCCTCTGGGCCAGGCCACGGGGGCTCCTGCTCCCAGGCACGAGGCCCAGGCCAGGCAGAAGAAGGCCTGGATGCTCCCCCGCGTGGGCAGCAACTGAAACACAGCCCAGCGTTCTCACAACAGTCCCACCCGTCCTTACGGGGCTTTCTCACAGTTGAAGCTGAATTCTGCATTTGATAAATCTTTACAACGGTGCGATGTTACCTTTGTTTAGAGAATCCCTGTATTCCTTAAACACTGACATCCTTACAATCACAGCCATGTTTTACTTGTCATTGCAAAACATCAGGTCATTACTTCAAAGGTAGCTTCATTCTACAAAATCGGATGGTGAAGATGGGCGATGGGGCTGTTTCCATAGTAACGAGTGACTCTGGCAAGGAGTGAACTTCAGCCTCTGATCCCCGAGGACGGCATCCCGGAGACCCCTACACCTCTGCCCCTCCCTTTTGGCGGGCTCCAGGGAGCTGAGCCCCACTGACCACACGGCCACAGGGCCCCCGTGCAGGAGGAGTCTCCCCACAGGACCAGGCTGGGGGCGTGCCCGCAGCTCCCTGCCGGAGGCGAGCAGGCTCAGGATCCCGGCCTCCCACGCGTCTTCCCTGAGCTCTGAGCCCCTGTGAAGCGCAGTCTGCCCCGAGAACCCCAGGGCCCCTGCCCGGCCCTGTTCCTGCTGCTATTGAGCTGTTTCCTGAGGATGTGGGAGGGGGTAGCAGGTCGGGATGCAGGGCTCAGCCTCGAGGAAGGGGCGCTGGGGGACGGGGTCAGGGCTCAGACTCGGGGCCGGGGTGCTGGGGGACGGGGTCAGGGCTCAGACTCGGGGAAGGGGCGCTGGGGGACGGGGTCAGGGCTCAGACTCGGGGCCGGGGTGCTGGGGGACGGGGTCGGGGCTCAGACTCGGGGCCGGGGTGCTGGGGGACGGGGTCGGGGCTCAGACTCGGGGCCGGGGTGCTGGGGGACGGGGTCGGGGCTCAGACTCGGGGCCGGGGTGCTGGGGGACGGGGTCAGGGCTCAGACTCAGGGAAGGGGCGCTGGGGGACGAGGTCGGGGCTCAGACTCAGGGAAGGAGCGCTGGGGGACGAGGTCGGGGCTCAGACTCGGGGAAGGGGCGCTGGGGGACGAGGTCGGGGCTCAGACTCGGGGAAGGGGCGCTGGGGGACGAGGTCGGGGCTCAGACTCGGGGAAGGGGCGCTGGGGGACGGGGTCGGAGCTCAGACTCTGGACGGAGCGCTAGGGGGATGGGGTCGGGGCTCAGACTCGGGGAAGGGGCGCTGGGGGATGAGGTCGGGGCTCAGACTCAGGGAAGGGGCGCTGGGGGACGAGGTCGGGGCTCAGACTCGGGGAAGGGGCGCTGGGGGACGAGGTCGGGGCTCAGACTCGGGGAAGGGGCGCTGGGGGACGGGGTCGGAGCTCAGACTCTGGACGGAGCGCTAGGGGGATGGGGTCGGGGCTCAGACTCGGGGAAGGGGCGCTGGGGGACGGGGTCGGGGCTCAGACTCAGGGAAGGGGCGCTGGGGGACGAGGTCGGGGCTCAGACTCGGGGAAGGGGCAGTGGGGGACGGGGTCGGGGCTCAGACTCTGGAAGGGGTGCTAGGGGACGGGGTCAGGGCTCAGCCTCGAGGAAGGGGCGCTGGGGGACGGGGTCAGGGCTCAGACTCGGGGAAGGGGTGCTGGGGGATGGGGTCGGGGCTCAGACTCGGGGAAGGGGCGCTGGGGGACGGAGTCAGGGCTTAGACTTGGGCGGGCGCCGACAGGCGGGCAGGCGGGCGCTCACTGGCTGTCCCCACAGGTGGGCATCACGCTGCACTACTCCACACTCTCCACTCTGCTGTGGATCGGGGTGACCGCCAGGAACATCTACAAGCAGGTGACCAAGAAGGCCCCGCTGTGCCCGGGGGCAGGCCAGCCGCCGTACCCCAAGCAGCCCCTGCTCAGGTACCGAGCGTGTCTGACCCCCAGCCCTGGGCCTCCTAGGGGGTCTTGGCAAGCTGCCCACGGGGAAACCTGGGCCCAGGGGTGACCGAAGGCCCATGTGGCCGGGGCAGGGGGGCTGGGACTGGGTCAGCGCCCACTGCGGGTGGGCAGGCATGGACATGGCTCTGTGCTGGGCCAGGGCCCCGGTCTTGGCTTTGGTTTATTCACCGGTCTCGGTGAGCAGAGAGGGGACCCGACCTCAAGGTGACCACGCGGCCTGGACGCGGATTTGATTGGTGCCCTGCTTCAGCTGGTCGTCCCCGTTTCCTCCTTGGACCGGGAGGGTTCGAGGTGGAAGTGGTGGGACCGGGCCTGGGGCCAATGGGACCTCCAGACCTCCTCCCAGAACGCAGCCTGGGACGCCCAGGGGACCCTGAACGTGGCCTGGGACACCCTGGGAGCCTCCTGTCTAGGCTGCAGCAGGAACGCCTCTCAGGAGATTCCAAGGTGCAATCTCGGCTCCTTAAGACCAGGACAGGCTGGCCCCTCACTAGGCATCCGGCTACGGCAATCTGTGTTTCGCTGGCCTCTGCCCTCCCATTCTCTGAACCAAGACTGAATCCAAATCGGCCATTGGCAGGAGCCAAGGCCAGATTGGCCTACATGGCCGGAGCCCGGGTGTCCGCAGCCCAGCGCCATCACCCGGCCCATCTCCAGGCCACTGCCTGAGCTGAGAGCCTTGGCCGCCGGCTGAGCACGCGTGGTGACCGCCGTGAGGGCTCAGCCCACCAGGGGCTGCCTGCGCTCCTGAGGGGGGCGGGGCGCGGTATTTGGGGCTCTGGCCTGGGGTCCTGGGCACAGCTGCTCCCAGGTAGTCCCGTGGGGGGCGGGGGCTCCTGGGCTGTGGCCCGTGGGGGGCAGGGGGTGCGTGGGGCCCAGGCCCCCCGAGCGGGCTCCTCCTGGCTTTGCACTTGAGGGGCCTCTGGTCGGTCCTTGTGAGCCTGAGCTCCAGCCCCGCAGAGGCACCTGGGGTGAGGCAGATAAAAACGCTGTTGTTTAAGTGAGTGTCGTGACCCCAACCCCCACGCCGTTCCCAGCACGGTCTGGTTTTCACGTGGAGCAGACACGTTGCCACATGGCAACTAGGGCCGGTGGCTTCTGCTGCAGCTTGGGCCGGGGAGGCGAGATTTCTTCATCTTGTCTCCTGCCAAGGAGGCCCCAGGTCCCCAGGTTTAAAAATCATTCTCAAAATGTGTTTCTGTTTCCGGAGTTGAAACTGATTGCAGAGCTGCCTGGTGGTTTGAAGAATGGGGTGGAGCAAGCGGTGGTTTTACGCAGTGGCTTCCGAATTCCTGTAATCCGGCTGGCCCTGTGGGCTGTGTCCTGGGGACACGGGCCGGGCCCAGCTGCAGGGTCACACCCGCAGGCCACCCCCCCCAGTGCCTCCTGGGGACCACTACCACCCACCCACCCGCATCTGCTGCCCCTGGGACAAGAAGCCTGGCCTGAGGGCCGCCCACCCAGTGCGGTGGCCCCGAGGATCCACCGGCACCCCCTCAGGTGTGGATGTCAGAAGGGGGGGCGCCTGCTTCAGACTTGCCTGCCCCTCTGCCCAGCCGCTCTCTCTGGCCCAGCCTGGCCTGGGGCTGGCAGCAGGTGCCATGGGCCTAGACCTTCTCCAGAGACCAGAGGCTGACAGAGGGGACCCCAGAGACCAGGAGGAACTGTCTGGGGCTGGAGACTTTCCCTCCAGGGCCGCCGGGGGCTTGAACTCTGCCCTGGAGCCTCCTCCCTCCTCTCCTCCTCCCGGAAGCATCCTTGTCAGGGGCTTTCCCGCTGGACCACCAGGGGCATCGCTTCACTGCATCCTGACCCCCTAGGACGGGAAAGTTGCCTGTGCTTCACCAACTGCAGCAAGGATTTAGCTCCTGGGACCTCCCAGGAGGAGCGCGCTGCAGGGCCCCTGTGGACAGAGCAGCGCATCTTGCTGGCCTGAGCCCCGAGTCCTCCCAACCCAGCTCGGCGGCGTTCTGACGAGAAGTAGAGACATTTGTGAAATCCCACGCTAACATTAGGCTTTCCTGGTGGCTCAGACGGTAAAGCGTGTGCCTGCAATGCAGGAGACCTGGGTTCGATCCCTGGGTCGGGAAGATCCCCTAGGGAAGGAAATGGCAACCCACTCCAGTATTCTTGCCTGGAAAATTCCATAGATGGAGGAGCGTGGTGGGCTACAGTCCATGGGATCCCAAAGAATTGGACACAGCTGAGCAACTTCACTGGTTCACACTAACAATAGAATAGTTTTCTCCATTTCTGCACAAATGGCCGTTGGACTTTGGGTAGAGATTGCACTGAATCTGGAGAGCACGTGAAGAAGTGCTAGCATTTCAACATCATTCAGCTCAGTTCAGTTCAGCCGCTCAGTCATGTCCAACTCTTTGCGACCCCGTGGACTGCAACACACCAGGCCTCCCTGTCCATCACCAACTCCCAGACTTTACTCAAGCTCATATTGATTGAGTCAGTGATGCCATCCAACCATCTCATCTTCTGTCATCCCCTTCTCCTCCTGCCCTCAATCTTCTCAGCATCAGGGTCTTTTCCAATGAGTCAGCTCTTTGCATCAGGTGGACAAAGGATTGGAGTTTCAGCTTCAGCATCAGTCCTTCCAATGAACACCCAGGACTTATCTCCTTTAGGGTGGACTGGTTGGATCTCCTTGCAGTCCAAGGGACTCTCAAGAGTCTTCTCCAACACCACAGTTCAAAAGCATCAATTCTTCGGTGCTCAGCTTTCTTTACAGTCCAACTCTCACATCCATACATGACCACTGGAAAAACCATAGCTTGACTAGACAGACCTTTGTTGGCAAAGTACTGTCTCTGCTTTTTAATATGCTGTCTAAGTTGGTCATAGCTTTTCTTCCAAGGAGCAGGCATCTTTTAATTCATGGCTGCAGTCACCATCTGCAGTGATTTTGGAGCCCCCCAAAATAAAATCTGTCACTGTTTCCATTGTTTCCCCATCTATTTGCCATGAAGTGATGGGACCAGATGCCATGATCTTAGTTTTTTGAATGTTGAGTTTTAAGCCAGTTTCTTTTACTCTCCTCTTTCACTTTCATCAAGAGGCTCTTTAGTTCCTCTTCACTTTCTGCCCTTAGGTGGTGTTATCTGCATATTTGAAGTTATTGATATTTCTCCCGGCAATCTTAATTCCAGCTTGTGCTTCCTCCAGCCCGACATTTCTCATGATGTACGCTGCATATAAGTTAAATAAGCAGGGTGACAATACACAGCCTTGACGTACTCCTTTCACTATTTGGAACCAGTCTGTTGTTCCATGTCGGGTTCTAACTGTTGCTTTTTGACCTTCATACAGATTTCTTGGGAGGCAGGTCAGGTGGTCTGGTATTCCCATCTCTTGAAGAATTTTCCACAGTTTGTTGTGATCTACACAGTCAAAGGCTTTGGCGTAATCAATAAAGTAGAAGTTTTTCTGGAATTCTCTAGCTTTTTCTGTGATCCAGTGGATTTTAACATTATTAACAGTCTCCAATCCATAAACACAGAATGTCTTTGCATTCATGATGGTCTTTCATTGCTCCTGGGAATGTTTTACAGTTTTCAGTGCACACATCTTGAGCTTCATGGTTAAATTATTTCCTTAGTATTTTTATGCTGTTGTAAACGGGATCGTTTCTTTAATTTTGTATTCAGGCTGTTCACTGCTTATGTATGAGTGCTAGTCACTCAGTCGTGTCTGACTCTTTGGGACCCCATGGACTGTAGCCCACCAGGCTCCTCTGTCCATGGGATTCTCCAGGCAGGAATACTGGAGTAGGTTGCCATGCCCTCCTCCAGCGGATCTTCCTGACCAGGGATTGAACCTGGGTCTGCTGCACTGCAGGCAGATTTTTCACCATCTGAGCCACCAGGGAAGTCACCTTGTGTATAGAAACACAGCTGATTTTGTTTGCTGGTCTGTGTCCTGCGATTCAGCGGATGTTGCTTGCTAGCCTCCGTAACCGTCAGTGGGTCCTCTGGGATCACAGGTACCACGGTTTCCTCTCCACGTCGGGAGTCTTACTGCTTCGTGTTCAGTCCGGATGTTCTTTCTCTTCTTGCCTCACTGCCCTGGCGAGGACTTGCAGCACTGCGTTAGCCCATTCTCTTTTTGTCTTAGTCTGGCCAACAGTTGGCCAATTCTGTTAACCTTTTTAAAGGACTAACTTTGATTTCATTGACTTTCTCTGTTTTTTTTTTTCTTTTTTGAAATCAGGGACTTTATTGAGCACATACTCTATCAGGCTGTCTGCCAAAGGGCTGGTATGGGCTTTACAGTTATTTGGCAGTTTGTTTAGAACAGAAAATGTGTCTGACATAAAGTAAGTTTAATAAGATCTCATAGTTTACAAAGTGCTTTCACGCACTTCAGAGGGAAGATGGCTTCCTATTTTACAAAATAAGGACGTGGGGGCACAGAGATTTCAGGCTGTCCCAGTGCACGCATCAGCAGGTAGCTGATGATCGCCCTGTTGCATTTACACCTGCCCTTGTCTCTATTAGTCCCCTCCTTCTGCAGATTTGAGTTCAGTTCGCTCTTCTTCTTCCCGGTTTTTCTTTACAGTATAAAGTCAGAGTCCCAACTTGGGTTCTGTCTGTTCTGACTGTAGAACTCAGGGCATGCATTTCCCGCGGCACTGCTGTTGCTGACCCAGAGGTCTGCATGCTGTGGGTTTACTTCATTCATCACGAGGCCTTTTCTTCCACCCGCTGATTATTTATGAGCGTGCTGCTTCCCCCAGATCATCAGGCTTTCAGCAGGAGGTGGTGGAGGGAGGGAGTGCCCGCTCTAGAACCGTGCTGAGAACCTTAGAGATGGCCGAGCGGGGAAGCTCCAGCCTGAGTGGAGGGCCGCGTGGCTGAGGGTGAGACCCTGATCCCAGGGGTGGGAAGGAGCCACTTCATCCCTCCGTGTTTAGAAAGCTCTGAGGGCAAGGCCGGGGCAGGTGGCCCCACGGGCTCTGCTGTGGGCGTGGGGCCGAGTCAGCGTCTGCTTTCCCTGTGGGGGATAGGGCAGCAGGGTGGGTGGGCATTTCCCCGGGGGCCCTCCAGGAAGCATCTCCATTCAGGCCCCGGGCCTCCCAGGGGTCACCAGGCGGAGCCAAGGCCTCCATGGGTCCCTCACGGCTGTGACCTGAGTGTGAGCTGGGTTCCTGGCTTGTCAGCCCCAACCCAGGGCTTTCTGCTGGGGCATCACTGCCTGGGATGAAGGGGTGCTGCCCCTCAGCCTCGGGGGTCAGGCCTTCCCCCTGCTCCCGCGGGGGGGCTCCCTGCTCTCCCAGCCAAGAGGCACTGGCAGCAGCCTCCGCAGCTCGTCCGAGGGAGGCTTCGCTGCGTCCTCCCGCGGGACCGGGGGCGCTTCCCTGCCCCTGTGTGTCCTCAGACCTGGGCTCACAGCTCCTCATTAAACTTGGAAACTACGATCTGGAGATGACGGCAACTCAGTCAATACTGTTTAATTGGGCCCGGGGTGCGCGACATGCATGCTGATCTGAGCCGCTGTTGGCGGAAAGCGACTGACTCTGTTCTGACATGAGGACCCGGCTGAGCCGTCGACTCGGGCCCCCCGCCCCCCCACCGTCCCAGTGCTCAGCACAGAGGTGGGGGCTGTGTGGCTGAGGACCCGAGGCTGAGCCGTCGTCTCGGGCCCCCCGGGCCCCCACCGTCCCAGTGCTCAGCACGGAGGTGGGGGCTGTGTGGCTGAGGACCCAAGGCTGAGCCGTTGTCTCGGGACCCCCGGACCACCCCACCCCCACGTCCCAGTGCTCAGCACAGAGGTGGTGGCTGGCTCCGCAGGACCTCCAGGAGCCGTAGGGGGAGGAGACCCTCAGGCTGAGTCTGGGACAGTCCCTGCAGGCTCGCAAGGAGGAGGGGAGGTGGTCCCAGGTGAGCAGGCGGCACAGCCCGGGAGGAAACGCAAACGCGCTCACACACAGGACACAGCCTGGGGCTCGGCCCGCACGCGGGGCCTGGCGGAGCAGGGGCACACTCGAGGGCACCGCGCGGGGAACTTGATCAAGTTTCAGTATGAGAGCAACCGAGCAGGAGGAGCCAGCGGCAGACGGAGCCGGGACAAGCCTCCTGGGCCTCGAGGCCCATCTCCTGCTGTGTCCTCACACAGCGCCAGGGGCGAGAAGGCTCTCCGAGGTCTCTGGAAAAGTGCTTCCCAAAGGCTCCACCCTACAACCAAGACCCGCTCCTGAGACTGCTATCTTGGGGGGAGAGTTCAACAGAGGAACCTGGGCCCAGGGATTCCACCGAAACCTCAGCATCAAACAGCTTCTGGCTGTGACTGCTCTGACGTTCTGGGCTAATTCAGCTCCATGCAATTACATCCTAAGGTTGCAATCTGTTCCGCCCTTTCTGATAAAGTGCCCCAAGTAGTCTCCTATCACTTAAGGTCAGCGGGTGGCTTTCTTATCTGAAAAGTCCCCTGGATGGTGCCCACACCCTGGATGGCGGGCGCCCGCAGAGCTGAGATCACGGGTGTGTCCACTGGTCCACGCACAGTCGCCCCGACTCTGGACGGCCTACCCAGGGGAGGGAGGGGCCCCCGGGGCTCCCTCTGCCCTGGACCCCTTCTCAGGGCAGAAGCCGAAGCCGGCTAGGGGCTTGGTACGTGCTGGACCCAGCGCCGGGCCAGGCGGAGCCACATGGCCACACGTGCAGCCTTGGGAGCAGAGGGCTCGGGGCTCAGGGCTGAGCAGGACCCTGTGAGGCCGCACCTGGGACCCCAGCCTGGCCTACAGGCCTGGCCCAGGAACACGGGGGCTTTTGTCAGTGACACGCGAGCAGACGGCGTCAAGTGCTAGGACCTGTCCCCAAGAATCAGGACACATAGTGCTGCTGCATCTCCACGCCTCCTGGTCTCCACGAGGAGACCACTCCGGTATTCACACTCCGGTGTTCTTGCCTGGGAAGTCCCCCGGACAGAGGAGCCTGGCGGGCTACGTTCCCAGAGTCAGTTGGACACAGCTGAGTGACTAAATCAGCACCACGTTCTGAACGGAAGCCTGTCCTGGAGCACCTTCACGGCGTGGTCGGGGCTCGGGCAGGTGTCCTCCGCTCCCCACACGGCCCCGGGCCTTCGTCCACCAGCTCTTCTCCAGGCATCAAGTCCCTGAGGGTTTCACCTTCCTCTGCCCACCGCCTGTCAGCGCAAGCTGGACATGAGGGTCTACATCTCAAAGGCACGTCGGTGGTTCTCAAAGCTGCACACTTGGCCGATGGACGTGGATGGCTCTTTCATCTGAGCTGAAATCATCGACCGAATCTCTCGGGTTGCAAAGTCCTGACCGACCCCAGGAGCGCTAACTGGACCCGGGGTGGCGGGGGGTCCCCTCTGACAGACCCCGGGGCTGAAGGCCTGCCCCCAGGCAGGGTCATAGGTCATCCTCATCTGGCCTCCAGTTTCTGGCTGGCTGCCCTGGACTGCTCCAGGTCTCCAGCCCACCCCTCCTCCGGGTGTTCCCCGCTTCCTCGAGAATATGGGGGGCCCAGGAGCAGTGACCCCTCCGTTCACGTTAGCGGATCTCATTCACAGAGACCCAGGCTCCACAAGGGCACAGACCAGCTGGTGTCTGTCAGCTGATGGCAGCTCCTCAGGCCATCCTGGGGGCGGGCCTGCCTGGCCTGGACAGTGGACAGAGCGTCCAGAGGGCCCTGGGGACCCTCCTCACAGGCTGACGTGGCTTCTTCTCCTGGGTCCTTGCTGCAGGCCTCTTCCCCCGCTGGTCCCTTCCGGTCGCTGAGCCGTGGCCGGAGGATCTGGCCTCTGCAGTTCCCCATCCTATCCTGTGGCCCCTCAGACACTCAGGGAAGCATGGGCCCTGTGACCTTGAAAGAGGGCCTGCCCAGCTCAGCTGACACTAGACGGGCACCGGGGGTGGTTGCTGGGATTTCAAAGTCAGGTTTCCCAGGGGCCCTAAGCTCAGGACGCAGGGTCAATAAACAGATACCCCACTTGAACACTGAAGCTGGAGCAGATGGGGCCCGTGGGTCAGAGTCAGAAAACCCCAGCACCCTGAGGTCACTGTCTGCCGACCAGTCCCTGGAGCCCCTCAGCGAGGCCTCCAGGGCGGCTGGGGCTCATGGAGCTGGCCGGACACCCACAGAGACTCCCCAGCAGGTGCCACGCATGCCCACCCAGGGCCCAGGGGCCTCGGCAGGGACAATACCCTCCACCTGGGCCTCGCGCCCACCGACCAGGGCTCCCTGCCCTGAGAACTGGTGTCCTCTGCACGTGGGCTCCAGTCAGCAGCCAGGGGAGCGTGCAGAGCAGGTCCCTGGCCCAGGAGACAGGCCAGAGGCTGGGCAGGTGCAGGGTCAGCTGGGGTCAGAGCTGCCGGAACCTTCACCCTCCAGCTCGGAGGCACCCCAGGCGCGGGGGGAGGGCTGGTCCTTCTTCTTGTTTTTTAAACTTTTCTTTGAGAAATAGAACATGTATACCGCCCAAAAGTCTGAAACATCAACGCAGGTTTGTGAAACAGTCCTGTGTCCTTCAAAGGGAGAAACAGGAGCCTCCTCTGCAGGGAGCTTGGCCATGCCCCGCCCCCGTCCTGAGTCATGACTTTTATCGCCTGTTTTTTATAGTTTCACCACCTAAATTTGTCTGCACTGATTTTGAGCCATATACACATGGACTCGCTCATTTTATATTTTTATCAAGCTTATTTCACTGCCCAGCGTGTTTTCCAGACCCGTGTCTGAAACTGTGTCACCATCTGGCCGCGTGATGTGGATGAGTGGCCAGCCACTGTAGTCACGCTGCTCCTGGTGGGGGAGGAGGGGGCCTGTGACCCCACCATCCGCCCAGGTCTCGCTCATCTTTCCCGGGGGCGGGGGCCCTGGGGTCCCATCTGCACTCCCCGCTGAGCACCCAGCTCCTCCCGCCCCCCGCCCCGGGCCGGCCGTCTGTCCGTCCGTCCATCCGTCCGTCCTTCAGCTGCTGTAGGACTAGGCACGTCCCCCGCATCGCCTGTCACGGATGTCTTTCCGACTCCCCCAGCCGGAAGCAGGAGCCTGGGCACCAACGCTGCGTCCTCTTACAAACCCACCCTTCTCGGTGACATGCCTTGCACGTTCAGCTCTGTGATTCCACTTGTAATTCTGTGCTTTCTGCCTGGGACCTGAATTTCTGGTAGTGTGACCTTCGGGACCAGGTTAGTTTCCTGCTCCTATTGGAACAAATTAAAACTACATGAATTTATCGTCGGGGCTTCCCAGGTGGCACTGGTGGCTAAGAACCGCCCCCCCCCCCCCCAACACAGGAGAATTAGGAGACCCAGGTTTGATCCCTGGGTCAGGAAAATCTCCTGGAGGAGGGCAGGGCAACCCACTCCAGTGTTCTTGCCTGGAAAATCCCATGGACAGAGGAGCCTGGTGGGCTGCAGTCCGTGGGATCGCAGAGAGAGGACACGACGGAGCAACTTAAAAGCGGGCAAACTTATCATGCATAATCCTGGCGCCGGAATCCGAAACCAGCCCAGGGGCTAATCCAGGCGCGCGGGGCTGGCCCTTCTGGAACCCGCGGGGTTGAATGGCGTTTTCACCTCCTGCTTCTTGCCGCGGCCGGCCCGGCACTGGGGTCGTGACCTCACTGGAGCGGCCGTGGCGGGGGTCCGCTGGGGGTGGGAGCTGACGCCGGGCAGGAGGGTCCACGGGGGCGGAGGGGGCGCCTAGCGGCCTCCGCGCGGACAGTGCCCTGGGCCTCCAGCGCCCTCTGCCGGCCGCGGCCCCGCAGGTGCTGGATGCGGAGCCAACGGCCAGAGAAGGGCGAGGCTCCCCGCAGAGGGGGAGGCGCCGGGCTTCAGGGGCCCGACCGGGGGCGGGGCGCGCGGAGAGGCCGTGAGAGCCCCCGCAGGACTCCGGGGCGAGGGCAGTCTGGCCCAGGGGGCTGGGGGGACTATCCGCCCTGGGGGAAAGAGTGCGGAGCCTGCCCAGTGCTCTGCGGACCGGCTGGATCTCCTCCTGGCCGGGCTGGGGGACCCATCTGGACCCATGGGCAGTGCCAGGGGCGGGAGGGGAGGGGTCACCACCCTGCCCAAGGTGAGGCCGGCAGCGGGGCCTCCTGGTGAGCTGTCCCAGGGTGGCTGGGGGCCTCTGAGGGGCCCTGGGCCCTGGGCCCGCTGCGGGTTGCAGACCTGAGCAGGACCCCTTGCCCGCTTGCCACGTCACCTCACCACATGCTGAAGGAGCCTTGTGATCGAAGCCCAGGGCTTCTCTCCGTGGACCTGTCGCCGTGGTGGGCCCAGAGTGGCATGGGGTGGGGGCGGGGGGGTCCAGCAGGCGGGTCCCCTCGCTGTGCGGCCGGAGCAGGACTCGCTCCCCTGAGGTCTCCCCACACCCTGAGGCCGCCCGGCCGTTGTCCCTCAGCTCCGTCTGGCCTGACGTGGCCCCTGTGGGGGCCTGAGCCGGAGCCCTGGAGGCTGTTCGCTGCACCCGAGGGGTCTGCACCCAAGGGGTCTGCTCCTGAGGGGTCTGCAGAGGCTGCTCCTTTGCGCAGCCCCACCCGGCGGGGGCAACCCCGGTCTCTGGCCCCAGGCAGCCCCGCTGGCCTGCAGCAGATCCTGCGAATCCGGCCTGTTCAGGGCCCGTCACCGCCCTTCTCCTTCCCTCCGGGCTGGCCTCACGGCCTGTGCTGACGCCCGGGGCCCCAGAGGAGGCTCTTGCAGCTCATGGCCAGAGGAGCTGGGACCAGCGTGGGCCCTGCCCCACCGCAGCGCCTTCCCCTGCAGACAGCAGCCGCCCTGGGCACGCGCAGATGGCATGCAGTCGTGCCAGGCGGGCAGCGGTTTGGGGAGCACCACGTGGACGGTGCGGCGGGCACAGAGCTACAGAGAGAGGGGGTGATGCTGAGCCTGGAGCTGCAGGCGATCGACCAGCAGGAGGGCCGGTGCCCGGGAGAGGGACAGGCGGACGTCCAGGTGGGAGCGGCCCGGAGGGGCTACAGGCAGCGACGGGGGGCCCGGCCCGGGCAGGGGCTGGGGGGCTCGTCTCCCATCCCTGGTAGTCACCAGGCCGAAAGTGCTGCCTACACAGGCCCGTCCCAGAAAGAGAACAGGCGGTCTCTCTTCTCATGAGGAGCCTCAGCCTTGCCCCAGCAAGGGAGGCCCCTGGCGGAGGGGCCGCGCTCAGCTGCTGTCTCCACGGGAGACCCCTCGCCAGCCTGATGGGACGGAGCTGAGCGGCCCTGCCTGCTGTCAGCCTTCCCTCCAGGTCCAGATGCTGGGCGTCAGGGTCCGTCCCTGCTGTCAGGGGGTGTGACCCGCTGCCTGTTTTTCAGGATGGCTTTTGATAGCCTGGGCCCTTAATGTTTTCATATAAATTTTATTTTTTAAAATTTATCTGTTTTATTGCATTGTATCTTTGGCTCCAGTGGGTCTTCACTACCGTGCACACAGTCTTTCCCTCGCGGTGGCGGGCGGGGCTGCTCCCCAGGTGCAGTGCAGTGGCCTCTCTTGCGGGGCGCAGGCTCCAGGCGTGCGGGCTCAGCCGCCGTGCGGGGGCTCATTTGCTCCGCAGCACATGGGATCGTGCCAGACCAGGGACTGAACACGAGTCCCCTGCATTGACAGGCAGACTCTTACCCACTAGACCACCCCGGAAGCCCCCATATAAATTTTCAATTTAGAAAAAAAGGCCTCCAGGGTTTTGACCTGATGTCACTGCAAACAGCACTTTTGTCTCCCCGTGTTTTCCCTGGGCGTGCTTTCTCTGAAGCGTGACTGATCTCTGCGATGAGCTGGTGACTGATCTCTGTGATAAGCTGGTGACGGATCTCTGTGACAAGCTGGTTAACTGATCTCTGTGATGAGCTGGTGACTGATCTGTGTGATAAGCTGGTGACTGATCTCTGTGATAAGCTGGTTAACTGATCTCTGTAATAAGCTGGTGACTGGTGTCTGTGATAAGCTGGTGACTGGTCTCTGTGATAAGTTGGCAGTCGCCTAGACTCCTTATTCCCAGCAGTTGTCTTGGACCCGCCAAGTGTTCTTCAGGGAACCGGTCAGGATATCTGCGGACAGAAGGGCATCGACTGCAGTCTCACTGGTACCTTTGCTTCTCTGCTGCCTCGTCACGGTGGGACGTGGAGGGGGGGGGGGGAGGGGGGCGGCGAGAGGCACGGTCACCTTGCCCTTCCTGAATCTGGGGGACCTTGACCACCTCACCATCCAGGGACACACTGACTTGTTGTTGTTCAGTCACTAAGTCACGTCCAACTCTGCGACCCCTTGGACTGTAGCCCACCAGGCTACTCTGTCCATGGGGTTCTCCAGGTAAGAATATGGGAGTGGGTATAGCCATGCTGCCAGCAAACTTGGAAAACTCAGCAGTGGCCACAGCACTAGAAAAGGTCAGTTTTCATTCCAATCCCTAAGGAAGACAATCCCAAAGAATGCTCAAGCTACCACACAATTGCACTCATCTCACACGCTAGTAAGGTAATGCTCAAAATTCTCCAAGCCAGGCTTCAGTAATATGTGAACTGTGAACATCCAGATGTTCAAGCTGGTTTTAGAAAAGGCAGAAGAACCAGAGATCAAATTGCCGACATCTGCTGGATCATCAAAAAAACAAGAGAGCTCTAGAAAAACATCTATTTCTGCTTTATTGACTACGCCAAAGCCTTTGACTGTGTGGATCACAATAAACTGTGGAAAATTCTGAAGGAGATGAGAATACCAGACCACCTGACCTGCCTCTTGAGAAACCTGTATGCAGGTCAGGAAGCAACAGTTAGAACTGGACAAGGAACAACAGACTGGTTCCAAATAGGGAAAAGAGTACATCAAGGCTGTATATTGTCACCCTGCTTATTTAACTTATATGCAGAGTACATCATGAGAAATGCTGGACTGGAAGAAGCACAAGCTGGAATCAAGATTGCCGGGAGAAATATCAATAACGTCAGATATGCAAATGACACCACCCTTATAGCAGAAAGTGAAGAAGAACTAAAAAGCCTCTTGATGAAAGTGAAAGAGGAGAGTGAAAAAGTTGGCTTAAGGCTTAACATTCAGAAAACTAAGATCATGGCATCTGGTCCCATGCCCTCATGGGAAATAGATGGGGAGACAGTGGAAACAGTGTCAGACTTTATTTTTCTGGGCTCCAAAATCACTGCAGATGGTGACTGCAGCCATGAAATTAAAAGACGCCTGCTCCTTGGAAGGAAAGTTATAACCAACCTAGATAGCATATTAAAAAGCAGAGACAGTACTTTGCCAACAAAGGTCTGTCTGGTCAAGGCTATGGTTTTTCCAGTGGTCATGTATGGATGTGAGAGTTGGACTGTGAAGAAAGCTGAGTACCGAAAAATTGATGCTTTTGAACTATGATGTTGGAGAAGACTCTTGAGAGTCCCTTGGACTGCAAGGAGATCCAACCAGTTCATCCTGAAGGAGATAAGTCCTGGGTGTTCATTGGAAGGACTGATGCTGAAGCTGAAACTCCAATCCTTTGTCCACCTGATGCGAACAGTTGACTTGTTGGAAAAGACCCTGATGCTGGGAGGGATTGGGGGCAGGAAGAGAAGGGGACGACAGAGGATGAGATGGCTGGATGGCATCACCGACCTGATGGGCATGAGTTTGAGTAAACTCCGGGAGTTTGTGATGGACAGGGAGGCCTGGCATGCTGCAATTCATGGGGTCGCAAAGACTCAGACACGACGAGTGACTGAACTGAACTGAACTGAGCCATGCCCTTCTCCAGAGGATCTTCCTGACCCAAGGATCAAACTTGGGTCTGCCTCATTGCAGACAGATTCTTTACCATCTGAGCCACAAAGAAAGCCTGGAGTTTGCTCAAGCTTATGTCCATTGTTTGGGACTGGGATGAAAACACCTTTTCCAGTCCTGTGGCCACTCCTGAGTTTTCTAAATGTGCTGGCATATTGAATGCAGCACTTTAACAGCATCACCTTTTAGGATTGTATATAGCTCAGCTGGAATTCCATCACCTCCACTAGCTTTGTTTGTAGTGATGCTTCCTAGGGCCCACTTGACTTCCACACTCCAAGATGTCTGGCTCTAGATGAATGATTACACCATCGTGGTTATCCGGGTTATTAAGACCTGTCTTATACAGTTCTTTGGTGTATTCTTGCCACCTCTTCTTAGTATTTTCTGCTTCTGTTAGGTCCATACCATTACTGTCCTTTATTGTGCCCATCTTTGCGTGAAATGTTCCCTTAGTATCTCTAATTTTCTTGAAGAGATCTCTAGTCTTTCCCATTCTATTGTTTTCCTCTATTTCGTTGCATTGATCACTGAGGGGGGCTTCCTTATCTCTCCTTGCTATTCTCTGGAACTCTGCATTCAGTTGGATATATCTCTCCCTTTCTCCCTTGCCTTTCACTTCTCTTCTTTTCTCAGGCATTTGTAAGGTCTCCTCAGACAACCACTTTACCTTCTTGAATTTCTTTTTCTTTGGGGTGGTTTTGGTCACCACCTGCTATATGATATTACAAACCTCTGTCCATAGTTCTTCAGGCACTTTGTCTACAGCAAATCTAATCCCTTGAACCTATTTGTCACCTCCACTGTATACGCGTGTATAATCACAAAGGATTTGATTTAGGTCATACCTGAATGGTCTAGTGGTTTTCCCTACTCTTCTCAATTTAAGTCTGAATTTGTCAATAAGGAGTTCATGATCTGAGCCACAGTCAGCTCCAAGTCTTGTTTCTACTGACTGTATAGAGCTTCTCCATCTCTGACTGCAAAGAATATAATCAATCTGATTTCGGTGTTGACCATCTGGTGATGTCCATGTGTAGAGTCATCTCTTGTGTTGTTGGAAGAGGGTGTTTGATGTGACCAGTGCGTTCTCTTGGCAGAACTCTATTAGCCTTTGCCTTGCTTCATTCTGTACTCCAAGGCCAAACTTGCCTGTTCCTCCAGGTGTTTCTAGACTTCCTGCTTTTGCATTCCAATCGCCTATAATGAAAAGGACATCTTTTTTTTGGTGTTAGTTCTAGAAGGTCTTGTTGGTCTTCATAGAACTGTTCAACTTCAGCTTCTTCTGCATTAGTGGTTGCTGCATAGACTTGGATTACTGTGGTGTTGAGTGGTTTGCCTTGGAAACAAACAGAGATCATGCTATTGTTTTTGAGATTGCAGCAAAGTATTGTATTTCAGGCCCTTTTGTGGACTATGAGGGCCATTCCATTTCTTCTAAGGGATTCTTGCCCACAGTGCATGCTAAGTCACTTCAGTGTGTCTGACTGCTTGTGACCCTATCGACTGTAGCCCCCTAGGTTCCTCTGGCCACGAGATTCTCCAGGCAAGAATACTAGGATGGGTTGCCATTTCCTACTCCAGAAGATCCTCCCCACCCAGGTATCAAACCCACATCTCTTGTGTCTCCTGCATTGACACGCAGGTTCTTCACCACTAGTGGCACCTGGGAAGCCCCACAGAGCGGTCATCTGACTTAAGTTCACCCGTTCTCGTCCAGTTTAGGTCACTGATTCCTAAAGTGTCAGTGTTCACTCGTGCCACCTCCTGCTTGACCACATCCAGCTGACCTTGGTTTCTGACACTGGCTGCACACACACGCATCCGTTCTGCCCCAGACTCCTCTCCCATCCAGGCTGCCACATCCACTGAGCAGAGCTCCCTGTGCGATACAGCAGGTTCTTGTTGGACTGTTTTTCTTTTTTCATTTATTTCTGCCCCTGTTTTGGTCATCTCCTTCCTCCTGGTTACTCTGAGTTCATGATGCTCTTTTATTTTTCTGCCCTGTTGAGGTGGAATCTTTGCTCATTGACCTTTAAACCTTTCTTTTTTTCTCATGGAAGTATTCACAGCTATGAGTGTCCCTCTAAGCCCAGCTTTAGCTGCATCCCAGAAATATTATACTGAATTTTCTCACTTTGGTTAAAATATTTTCCAGATTTCTTTATAATTTCCTCTTTCATCCATAAATTATTTAGAAGTATATCATTTCATTTTTCAGATATGTGTGGTTTTCCTAGTTATTGCTATTAATTTCTAATTTAGCCTCATTTTGATCTCAGAGAATATACTCTGTATGATTTAAATGCTTTTAAACTTATCAACACTTGTTTTATGAAGCATCATATCATCTGTGATGATTAACAGATCGTGTGCACTTGAAAAGAATTCGTGCTGTGCAATTATTGGGTGTGATTTTCTAGAAAGAACATTAGGAAAACATGGTTAATGTTATTGTTCATCTCTTCTATTTATTAACTTTGTGCCTGCTTGTTCCATCAGTCGCTAAGGGAGGGGAGATCAAAGCTCCAGCTGTGATTCTGGAGTTGTTTCTCCCTCTCACTCTGTCCGTTTCTGCTTTGCATATTTCGAATCTTCCCTCTGGCCCCCACACATTTGCAGTCTAAGTGTCTTCCTACGAGCTAACGGGCATGTCGTTATGAGCCCTTCTTTCTCTCTTTTCTTAAAGGTTACTTTGTCCTGTGTTAACGCAGCCGCTCTGGCCTCTTAGACTCAGTTCCTGTGGTTAGCTTCATCCAGCCATTAATCTTCGACCACTCTGTATCTTTTTATTCAAAATCTTTTTTCCTACTGTAGACAGCATCTAACAAGGTCTTGCTTTTTTGCTGTTATTGATGTATTCTGATGATCTCTGCCTTTGAACTGAAATGCTTAGTCCATTAAAATTTAGTGGCATTTTGATTTTGTCTCCATTTTTCTTTGTTTTCTGTTTTAACTTCTTTTTTCTTTTGTCCCTCCTTTCCTTTTTAATTTTCTTCTTTTGAGTTATATTAATATTTGATTTTAATTTATCTATTAGTTTTTTGTTTATTTACTTTTCATGGCTGCTTTAGGGATTAAAATCCACAACCTTTTCACATCTGTTTAGTTTGAAAGTCACACTATTCCATGTAAAAACCATTAGAATTAGAAACTTGGCGACCGTGTGGCCCACCTCCCTCCCACCCTCTCTCTGCTGCAGACCTTATCAGTGCTGCCCCATGTATACTGTAAACTCCACAAGTGAAAGTGAAAGTGAAGTCGCTCAGTCGTGTCCAACTCTTTGCGACCCCATGGGCTGTAGTGCGCCAGGCTCCTCTGTCCATGGGATCTTCCAGGCAAGAATACTAGAGTGGGTTGCCGTTTCCTCCTCCAACGGATCTTCCTAACCCAGGGATGGAACCCGGGTCTTCCGCATCGTAGGCAGACGCTTTACCATCTGAGCCACCAGGGAAGTCCTGTAAACTCCACAGGGCAGTGTTAAATTCTTTCTTTAAGCAGTAACATGTATTTTAAAGAAGCTAAAAGGAAACAGAATGTTTTCTCTTTACCCAAATATCCAGTGCTTCTTATGGTTTTCATTCCTCCAAGTTTCTCTCTGTGCAGTAGGCCTTCAGCCTAAAAGGTCTCATCTGGCATTTCCTGGAATGTAGGTGAGCTGACCAGGACCCCTCTGGGCTTCATCTTTGCCGGGACGTGTCTTCCTTTGCCCTTCCTTCTGGAGCAGACTTCTGGGGGCGCAGAGGCCCCGGCCATCACCAGGGTAGCCACGTGCGGGTCTCCTGGCTCTCCCCCGTGGACTCGGAATCGTCCGTCCCTGGGGCCTGGCGCCGTCGCACTGATCTGGGTGCTTCTGGCATCCTGAGAATGACATCCTCTTGTAGGGGGTCATCCGAGTTGCGCCCCCCCCCGCCCCCGGGCTCCTGGAAGGCTGCCCCAGCGCTCACGCCCCCCGGGATCCAGCGCCGGGCAGCGCCCTTGGGTGGAGCTGTGGCCTGAGGCCCCGCAGACGGGAGAGGCAGCTCCGTCTGGGGGTCTAGCCGACTCCCCCCTGGATGAGTCCCTGCCCCTCTGGGAGGGTCACACGCTAGAACCGGCCCCAGGCCGCGGAGGAGCCTGCTGCCAGGCTCAAGGAACGGCGCTCCGAGCGCCTCGCCCCGAGGCCTCAGGCCGGCGCAGGCGCCCGGCGGTCACTGACACGGCCAGCGGGTTGTGGCCTGGGCTCCGCGGACAGCGACTCAGCAGCACCTGCTCATGTCCAGTGCCGCCCGGCGACACCTGCGCCCGAGGCGGGCGCCTGGGCAGGCACCCACCGCAGCGCCAAGCCCCCTGGAGTGCCTGGCGCTCCCCCGCTCCACCGCGGCCCGCCCCCGCCCCGGGCCTTCACATCCTTCTGTTCTTGCTGAACCAGAGCGGCGGACACGCGCTGGGCCCGGCCAGGGTCACCTCTGTGCAGGCAGAGAGGCGAGGGGGGGACACGTGGACGGGGTGTGTGGGAGCAGAGGGGGCATGGGGGAGGGGCACGGGGGACGGGGGGAGGGGCGTGGGGGGCATGGGGGAGGGGGAAGGGCGTGGGGGAGGGGCGTGGGGGATATGGCGGAGGGGACTTGGGGACATGGGGGAGGGGGCACGGGGGACATGGGGTAGGGGTAGGGGAGGGGCGTGGGGGAGGGGCAGGGGGCACGGGGGGGAGGGGCATGGGGGAGGGACGGGGGGAGGGGCGTGGGGATATGGGGGAGGGGACTTGGGGCGCAGGGGAGGCCAGTTCTGGCCGGACACCAGTAGCGGCTCTTCAGTTCAGGCTGGGCTGGTGCCGCATGGGCAGCCGGACAGCAGGGCCGCCCCCTGCCTTGCCCACGGGCGGCGCAGGGAGCAGGGCTGCCCTGGGGTGCGAGGGCCCCAGAGCAGTGACCCCCGCTCCCCTGCAGGTTCTACCTCGTCGGCGGAGGGGCCCCTCTGATCATCTGCGGCGTCACGGCCGCCACGAACATCAGGAACTACGGGATGGAGGCCGAGGATGCAGCGTAGTGAGTACCGGGCCGCCCCGCCCCGCGTGTCTCCCAGGGGCCCCGAGCCCCTCCCCCGCGCTCGGACTCCCGGACACCCCCACCGCTCAGGGCGGGCCTGGGCCCTGGCGGGGTGGGAAGCAGGCGCCCGGCCGCCTTCCGCTGCCCCACTCCTGCCCCCGCCCCGCCCCATCCAGCGCCTCCGGCGCCTGAGGCCCCTCTGGCTGGCGGGCGGGGTGGGGCCCTTCTCCTCGATGGCCCTGCCCAGGCCGCATCACTGTGGGGCGGCCCGTCAGCTCCACCCTGCGGTGACCTCTGTGGGTGAAAGGCTGTGGGGCTGGTCCCCTGGGCTGCCCCAGCTGTCCCTCCGCCCTCCGCAGCAGAGCCTCCTGGGCAGCCGGCACTCCCCAGACCCCTGCGCTCCTCCCACAGCTGCCCTGGGGGGTGAAGCCCCGCGGCCCTGCGCTCAGGGGCCCAGTGCTTCCTGGGTCCTCTCTGGGGCCCCGCTCCATCCTGCTGGAGCCGGAGGAAAGGAACAGCCTCAGAGCGAGGGTGGTCCTGCCTGCGCCCCGCGCCCCAGTCCAGCCACCCTGTCTCCTTGTGACGTGACCACAGGGAAGCAGTGAGCCCCACTCTGACCCAGCAGCCTGCCAGGAGTGACCCCTCGCTGACCTCTCTCTCCCCCGCAGCTGCTGGATGGCCTGGGAGCCCAGCCTGGGCGCCTTCTACGGGCCGGTGGCCTTCATCGCCCTGGGCACCTGCGTGTACTTCCTCGGCACCTACGTCCAGCTGCGGCGCCACCCGGAGCGCAGGTACGAGCTGAAGGAGCGGTCGGAGGAGCAGCAGCGGTTGGCGGGCCCCGAGGGCGGCCCCGGGACTCCGGGGGGCGCGCCGCCCGCCCCCGATGGCCTGGCTGCCTCGCTGCTGCAGAACGAGCACTCCTTCAAGGCCCAGCTACGGGCCGCTGCCTTCACGCTCCTCCTGTTCGTGGCCACGTGGGCCTTTGGGGCGCTGGCCGTGTCGCAGGGCCACTTCCTGGACATGATCTTCAGCTGCCTGTACGGCGCCTTCTGCGTGACCCTGGGGCTGTTCGTGCTCATCCACCACTGCGCCAAGCGCGACGACGTGTGGCACTGCTGGTGGTCCTGCTGCCCCGCCCGCCGGGACCCCCACTCCGCGAAGCTCAGCGCCCGCCCTGCCTTCGACGCCAACGGGGACGCGCTGGGACATGTGGCCTGCCTGCAGGACTCGCCGTGTCCCGGTAAGGCGCTGGGCTTCGGCCACCCGTCCACCAGCCACTGCAAGATGACCAACCTGCAGGCCACCCAAGGCCACGTCAGCTGCCTGTCGCCGGCCACGCCCTGCTGCTCCCAGATGCACTGCGAGCAGCTCCTGGAGGACACAGCCCACGTGCACGAGGGGGACGCCTTCGAGCATGACCCGCACCTGCACACGTGTGTCCAGGGCAGAACTAAGCCGCACTACTTCAGCCGGCAGCGGGCAGCCGCGGCCGAGCAGGAATACGCCTACCACATCCCGTCCAGCCTGGACGGCAGCCTGCACAGCTCGCGCTCGGAAAGCCCGCCCAGCTCGCTTGAGGGCCCCGTGGGCCCGCACACGCTGGCCTGCTGCGCCCAGGGCGACCCCTTCCCCCTGGTCAGCCAGCCCGAGGGCGGCGCCCCCAGCCCCGTGCTCTACAGCTGTCCGCCGCGGCCCGGCAGGGAGGCAGCCCGTGGCCCGGCACGCCTGGAGATGCTCCGAAGGACACAGTCGCTGCCCTTCGGTGGCCCCGGCCAGAACGGGCTGCTCAAGGGCGATGCGCGGGACGCCGCCCCCTTCGGCTCAGACAGCACAGGCAACATCCGCACGGGGCCCTGGAGGAACGAGACGACGGTGTAGCGGGCAGAGTTCTGTCCCCTTCGGCCCCGCAGCCGGGGCTGCCCCAAAGCAGAGCCCTCTGCCCCTGGGGTGGGCGGGGGTCGCCGCTCGACGCAACCTTAGCGGAGCCCCACCCACCCCTGCCCAGGAAGGACGTGAGAGGGAAGGCGCTCTGGGCCACGGCTGCCTCCATGGAGCCCGCGCTCAGGAGCACCACCCGTGCCCAAAGTCACCTGCTTCCAGCCCACAGCACCTGCCCCCGGCAGCCATGTGGAGGACCCGCCCTGCGTGCCCGCGTGCACCCATCTGCCCCCCTGCTGCTTCGATGGCCCTGGCCGCGGCAGGAGGCACCACCAACATCCCCCACTGTCTCACGTGTGCGTTCTGTTAAGGTTCGTTTTTAGAGGCAGGCAGCCTACCTGTCGGTCCAGAGCGTCAGAGGACTCAGCCCGTTCCTTGGCCCAGGCCGACTGTCTGTTAACCCCAGGCTAGAGAGTATCACAGAGCCCCGGGCAGTAGCCTCGCTCCGGGGACCCTCAGCCTCCTGGGACCGGCAGGGTCTCCAAGGGGTCTGTGCCCTGGAAACACCCACCACACATCCTCTAATGTCCACTTGACTTCTGAAGCCGGGCGCCATTGGGACCGGGGCCTGCCCACCATGGCGTTTGGGAACAATAAAGTCCCTGCCACAAAGAGAGAGGGTCTGGCACTTCCATGAACATCTGGGCGCAAAGCCCCGACTCAGAGGACACACGTCAATGACCAAAGTCCTTCTGCGACGGCAGCCGCGTGTCCCGCGGGAGGGGCTCTGGGTCCCCGCAGAAGCCCAGACACCCCGAGGGGAGCTCGTGTGCGCCTGTGCAGCCCAGGCTCCCCCCCGGGTCTGTGCACATGTGCACCCACACCCACACACGCGTGTAGGTGCACATCCCACATGCATGTGTGCACTGCCACATACACGCACACGCCACACACGTGCACAGTGCACCATGGGCACACGTGTGTGCTGTGTGTGTGTCACACGCACTGCACACATATGTCACATACACCACCCGTGTGCACATGCAGCTGTGCAGCCATGCACACGTGTGTTTTCCAGCCCCCCAAGCACCAGGCTTTCCTTGCCCTGCGCAGCCTCATCACTAGGCCTTGTCAGCGTTTGCATGGGGAGCGGGGGGCTCCATGAGGCCAGATCTTCCCCACCCCCCTGGGGAGTTACAAGGGAGTTCAGGGGTGCGGGGCCAGGTCTTGCCCACACCCGCCGGGGGGGGGGGGGAGGGGGCGGGGCGGGTGTGCCCAGGGTCCCAGACGCATTGCCCAGTATCTTAGCACAGGAGCCTCGATTCCTGGGTTCTTGTAAACCTGACACTGACCTTGTAATGGACCGTGGTGTCCAGTACCTGCATTTTCACAAGACAACCAGACTAGCTACCGATGACTGCCGCAGGGCGGCTCTGGTCTCCACCCCCAGCCTGCTCGCCCGCCCCCGGCCCCCGCAACCAGCGCCCCGGGCAGTGCCGAGCACTCACTGCAGATGGAGCTGTGGACGAAGCTGCCGTCCTCGTTGGTACTCTGTGAGGCCGGGTCACAGATCTGCAAGCCTCTCTGTCCCTTGAGGGGCAGGCCTCTTGGTGCCTGGCTCAGGGCAGGTCAGAGAGCCACGAGGCTGTCCCCAGCTCCCCCAGAGGGCGTGCCCTGCCACCCCTGGCAGAGCAGAGAGCGGCTCATCCCTGAGACCAAAGAGACTGGGCGGGAACCAGTGAGCCTCGTGGGTCCCAGGGCTGCTTCAGCCTCCCGAGTCCACCAGGAGTGTGGTGACACGCTCAGTTCACAGTGATGTTCTCCAGGAATAAAAATCCATGACACAACCACATCCGGGGGCAGCCCATGTGGACGATCCCCTCAGAGCACGCGGGGTCGGAAGTCAAAGCTACAGACTGCTGTCTGAGGTCTAACCCTGTGTCGCCACTTCCCCGTGCTGTGTGAAGGCTGCAGGCGGGGGTGGAGCTGGACTGTGCCTCCTGCCTGCGTGTGAGAGCGTGCACGAGTGTGCCCATGAGCTGAGTGCCCCTGTGCATTGTTCGAACCGGTGTGTGCACACATGTGAGTCTGTGCATGTCACATGTAAGTCTGTCACGTGTGTGTGCACTGTGAGAACGTGTGCTCCTGAGTGTGCTGTTGAGAGCTGAGCGGGTGCGTGCCTTTCTGAGTGTGTAGTGTATCCGTGAGAGCATGATAGCGAACATGTGCGCATATGTGTGCATGAATGTGTGTGCACTTGTGAGTGCATGCATGTGCATGTGTGTGAATCATGTGACTGTGTACATGGGGAGGTGTCTGTGTTATACATGTGAGTGCAAGAGTACACGTGTGTACGTGAGAGTGTGTGTGCATGTGCGTGCCCGTCACAGAGGGCGTGGGCAGCACCCTTGCCCTGGCCTGGCCGCTGTCTCCCTGCCCCTCAGGGCGGCTCTGACAGCTTCCGCCAGCCGGGGCCTCGGAGCCTCAGCCGCCCTCTCCCCAGCGTTGTGGTCCGTCCCCAGCGTCAAGGTCCGCCCCACCATCAAGGTTCATCCCGAGCGTCACGGTCCATCCTTAGTGTCTGCTGTTGGGGGCCCAGAAAGCATTTGCCCGCAGGCACGGTCAGCCCTGCCATCTGCAGGGAGCGCTGGTGCTCAGTAAGGGAACCTGCTGACCCCCCAACTTCTCCAGAAGCCCCTGAGCCACCTCGGAACGTTCCAGCCCCGGGAGCCCCTCCCGGTCTGCTGGCGCCGGCATGGCCAGGCCTGCAGGAGGGACGGGGCCGGGATCTGAGCCACCGGGCTCTGTGAGACAGATTGTCGAGAAATCTCGGGCCCCCGGACCCCCAGCCTGGGACAGAGTCAGCTCAGAGGACAGAGTGCCAGGCTGTCGGGTGGGGGCAGAGCCCAGGAGCAGCCTCTGGGGTCTAGTCGTGGGGCCTGGGTCGAGTCTGCAGAGGCAGCCATCGGGTGGGCCATCGCGCCGGGCTCCGGTGGGCAGCGGGAGCAGCAGCAGGGACCGCAGCTTCAGGAGGCCTGTCCTCTGCCAGGCCAGGCGCCCCCAGGCCCCGGGGCCCTGTTCAGGGGCACAGCCAGCCGCGGGAAGGGGGCCACAGCGCCCTAGAGAGGACCCGGAGCCCCGCAGTCCCACCACTGGCCCCAGGCCTTCAGGGTCCCAGGCAGGGAGGGGATACTGGCGGGCCCTGGGACTCAGGGTCACCAGCAGCTGGACGCGGGCCAACCGGCCAAGACCCGCCTGAGTCCCGGCCAGGCGGTGTGGGTGTCCTGCCCCGGCCTGCTGGCCGCACACAGCCTGCACAGCCAGTTCTTCTCTAGGCCGAGGTTCAGCAGCCACTTTCCCCACGAGCGATCATCAGGCGCCTGGGACATAAAGTTACCTGTCGGATCCACCTGCTACGAGTGTCCTAGGGCTGGGGAGGGGTGCCTGCCGGAGGCCGGGTCTGTGGCCCCAGAAGCTGGGACGGGACGGGATGAGAGGACACGGGCACAGTGCCACGGCGCTCCAGCAGGGGTGGACGGGGTGGCCCAGGGACACTGCGGAGGCCGGGGTGCAGAAGGGCCACACGTGGGGGGTCACATGGCTGAGAGGCGGCTGCACCACACAGCGGCTACACAGGACAGCGCGGGCCAAGGTCTGCACACGTGGGCGTGGAGGCCCTGCTCACACCCCCAGGAGGCCCCGTGTGGCTGGGACTCGGCTGGGGAGCAGTGGGCTCTGTGTGGCCTGTCGACACGGTCACCGCTGGATCCTGGACAAGCGTTGGGGGCCTGTAAAGGCAGGAGGACCCGCACGGCTGGTCAGATGCTGACCTCCTCTGGGGAGCACGTGGGAACATCAGCAGCAGGGGGGAGGCCTGGGGACCAAAGCAGCGAGCACAGGCTTTAGGGGCCCGGTGGGGCCAGGAGCCCAGAGCCCTTGGGGGGGGGGCGGCCAGGAGGAGCCCAGAGCCCCGGGGTGGGGGTGGGGAGGCCAGGAGCCCAGAGTCCCAGGGGTGAGAGGGTGGAACCAATGAGGATCACAGGCCAGAAGTGGCCAGCTCCTGGGGCGGGGCTGGGCGAGCAGATGCTTAGCGCAAGATTTCAGAGGCCCTCATACTCAGCAATCAAGACAAGTAAGGTTGTGACACAATGTTTCAAAAAAAAAATGATGCGAAAATTCACGATGACCAGCATCGAAATCTTAAATGGAGCCATTATCAGTGTTGCTGGTGGGCCTTGGGGGCCCTAGTGTGGGCATCGGGGAAGCCTTGCTGACACGCGGCTCAGGACAGTCCACGCTGGCATCCGCCAGGTCCTCCCCAGACAGTGACCGACGCTGCCACAGGGAGAGACAGAACCACCGGAGCCGGCAGAGAGAACCACCAGAGCCGGCAGAGAGAACCACCGGAGCCGGCAGAGACAGAACCAGCGGAGCCGACAGAGACAGAACCAGCGGAGCTGGCAGAGACAGAACCAGCAGAGCCGGCAGAGAGAACCAGCGGAGCCGGGAGACACAGAACCACCGGAGCCGGCAGAGACAGAACCAGCGGAGCCGGCAGAGACAGAACCACCGGAGCCGGCAGAGACAGAACCAGCGGAGCCGGCAGAGACAGAACCACTGGAGCCGGCAGAGAGAACCAGCGGAGCCGGCAGAGACAGAACCACCGGAGCCGGCAGAGAGAACCACCGGAGCCGGCAGAGACAGAACCAGCGGAGCCGGCAGACACAGAACCAGCGGAGCCGGCAGAGACAGAACCAGCGTAGCCGGCAGACACAGAACCAGCGGAGCCGGCAGAGACAGAACCAGCGGAGCCGGCAGACACAGAACCAGCGGAGCCGGCAGAGAGAACCACCGGAGCCGGCAGACACAGAACCACCGGAGCCGGGAGACACAGAACCAGCGGAGCCGGCAGAGAGAACCAGCGGAGCCGGCAGAGAGACGACCCGAGCCAGGTGCAGTGACAGAGTGAGGACGGACACGCCAGAATCAACCTGCAGGTGCAGCAGCGGCCACCCCACTCCGAGCTGGAGACACAGGAGCTAGAAAACCGGAAACACTGAGGTGGGGGCGGGGCAGCCCAGGGGACTGTCACCCTGCCCCACGGCTGGGCCAGGGGCCAGAGTGTGCACTGCACTCCGCAGTTTACAAAGGGCAGGGGGCGCCCTGGGGGAGGCGGGGGCCCACGCGGGTGTGCAGCCCCTTCCAGCCCCTCGGCTCACAGTCCCAGGACCCCCATGTGTGCAGGAGACACGGGGTTCACGGAGGACAGTGACCGCCCCACCCCACCCTCAGGACAGGTCAGGGACTCCTTTTCCTCCCTTCATCCTCCCCCACCTCCACTCAGGACCCACCGGGGGAAGCAGGCCCCCAGGGTTCACACGGGACCGCTTCCCACCTCCGCCAGGGCCCACCGGGCCCCGTCTCCACCCGCAGTCTCCACGCCCCGCCTGCCTCCCGCCAACCCCAACGTGGGCCAGGAGCCCTTCCCGCGTCCCCTGTCAAATGCCTGCATCAGGCCCAGGGAGCAGGCTCAGAGAAGTCAAGCGACTTCCAGCATCACACAGCACCTGCCACACGCTCCCCCGGAGGCTCCGGGGCATCAGCTCGGACAGCTCGCTTGCCCCGGCAGGGCTGGGGTGGTTGATCCGCCAGGGACCCTCTGTCTTCACGTGGCGAGCCTGCGGCAGGCTCTGCTCACTGCCTGCAGACCCTGTTTTCTGCTTGGTCCATGTCCTCAGAGCTCCAGAGCGGGTAGGGGCTCCGGGACCCCAGTGACCTTGGCCTGGGCTGGGAACCTGGAGCGGCAGGAGAGGGGCCTGGGGGCCACGTTCGCGGGAGGATGTCACAGGGCTCCTCCCGGACCCGGGAAGTAGCATCAATGGATGGGTGGGGATTTCCAAGTGAAGACGTCCTCAAGGCCTCGGACGGAGCTCCTGGGATGAAGCCAACAGGCGGGAAGCCATCCTCTCGTTTCCTACAAAGGCTCCAGAAACTGAGGCAGTGAGTACAAACGCTTGGAAGGCACACCTGGAATGTTCACGAACATGTGAAATTCTCTCCATGAGCTGCAAAAAAACATCCTGCACAGAAAGTGTTGGCCTCGGGTTCCAGGGGAGGGCAACCCCCCACCGGAGATGCATCACAAGAGGGTCACGGCCAGCAGGCCGAGCAAGCCCCACCCGGAGAGGACCCAACCATGGCTGGGGCGAAAATGATGGAACTGAACCCCTGGGAAGAAAGGAAAATCCAGTGCATGAGCCTGACGGTGGGAGGCACTGGGCAGGGGCGGGGACCCCTGAGAGGGCCCAGGAGCCTGGCCCAGGTCCCCGGATGTGTGCGGACCTCCACAGCCGCGCCCTGGAGACGCTGGGGCGGGGAAGCTGAGAGCAGAGAGGGCAGCCCCGAAAGGCAGGAACTGGCGTGGAGTTTGGAGCAGAGGGGACACAGAGACCCTGGGGCATTGCTGGGGCCTGCCTCCCACCGTGGCCCGAGGGCCGTAGAGTTCAGTATGTGCAGAAACAGACAGAAGAGGAAGAACATAACTGTGTATCTGAGTCTCAACTATTTTTTTTTTTTTTGAGAAATGTACCCCATTGAAGTGAATGAAATCGAGCCTCTGCTATTTTTCAAGAAACTTGAGACATCAACACCCATCCAGGGAAGACAATGCTGTTCCAGCGTCTTATTCACAGGACCCACACCATAAAGTCAGCTCTGCGTCTCACGTGGGGAACATTCCAGCGTCTTGTTCACGGGACCCATGCCATAAAGTCAGCTCTGCGTCTCACGTGGGGGACATTCCAGCGTCTTGTTCACAGGGACCCACACCATAAAGTCAGCTCTGCGTCTCACGTGGGGGACATTCCAGCGTCTTGTTCACGGGACCCACACCATAAAGTCAGCTCTGCGTCTCACGTGGGGGACGTTCCAGCGTCTTGTTCACGGGACCCACGCCATAAAGTCAGCTCTGCGTCTCACATGGGGAAAATAGCCAACAAGTTCCGTGTCTTAGCAACGTCTTGTTTAAACTGGGTTTAGCTGAGTTTATTCTGTAATTTTGTTTTTAATTATCAACATTTGCTTATGATGGATCAGTGTTGGTCTAGGGGCGAAGAAGTCTCAGCTGGGCCTGCCCGTGGAGGCTGTGGGATGAAGGGACCACCTTTCTGTTATTAACTCAAAGGGATTAAGGTTAGGCAAAGAAGCAAAGAAGCAGAACGCCTGCGGGGAATCCAGAGCATTGGTGGGGGTGGAGGGATGCTCCAGGTCTCCGCCTACGGGTGGCAGGCTGTCTCTGAAGGGTCCTGGTTCCGGCAGCAAGAGGCCCCAGGCCCACTGGCCACTGGCCAGCAGGGGAGCAGCAGAGCCCGACCCCGAGTGCCAGGCCTCTGCTGTCCTTGGCAGGAGCCACTCATGGACAGCCTGCAGGGAGACACAGCAGGTCCCAGTAGTTCATCCCTCGGTCAGGGCAGCAGCCGCCCAGCGTGGGGAGGGCTTCCAGGAAGGCGGGCTGGAGGCCCCGGGGCTCTCCCGCCCCCAGCACCTGGGCCTGTCCTGCAGACCAGCGGGAAGATCTATCTGGCCACCCGGTGGGAACACCATCTCTGTCCAGCAGTGGCACAATCAGGACCCTCACCAGCCGCCAGCCTGGGGGCACAGATGTCCCTGGGGCCCAGCCCTGCAGCAGGCGGTCACAACAGGGGGAAAGCTGTTTTCTGCAGCAGCGCCAATGGAAACACAGACACGCGGCCTGTTCAGCGGTCAAGAAGGCTGCACGTCAGGGAAGCCCTTGTCATTAGACCTTAAAAGTCCTCCCCAAAACTGGTAACCATGTGAGGTGACAGACTTTCTGTGGTGATCATTTTGCAACATTCAAATATAAAATAACCATGTTGCACACCCGAAACTCACATGATGTTATAGGTAATTATTTCAATTAAAAAAACTTAAACCTTGTCTTGCTAAAACTGTGTTTAGAGAAAAGTTGTAGATTTAATTAAATTATATAAGAAGAGGAAAAAGCTGGCCTTCCTGGTGGCCCAGCAGTGCAGAATCCGCCTGCCAGTGCAGGAGACACAGGTTTGCTCCGTGGTCCGGGAAGCGTGCACACGCCCCAGGGAAGCCAAGCCTGGGCACCACAGCTTTAGAGCCCGGAGCCTCAACTCCTGAAGCCCGTGCACCCTAGAGCCCGCGCCCCGAAACAGGAGAAGCCCCCACAGGGAGAAGCCGGAGCACGACTCGAGAGCAGCCCCACTCCCGCAAGAGAGGAAGCCCAGTTGGTAACAAAGACTGAGAACAGCCCAAAATAAATACGATTTTTAAAAAAGGAAAGGCTGAAAATCAGTGAATTACACATCCATCTCAAGAATTTTGAAAAAATAGTAAATAAAACTTTCCTCCAAGTAAATTAAATGAAATAATGAAGATAAGAGAAGAAGCTGGTTAAATATATATTCTTTAATAAACAGTATGATCAGCACTGCCCTGGCAAATCTAATCAAGACAAAACAAAGCAACAAATGTCAGGAATTGAGGGAGGCACTGTGACAGATCCCAGAGATACTAAAAGGATAAAGAGGAGGTGAAACATGCAACTTAACGCCAGCAAGTCTGAAAAACTGGACAAAACGGACAAACCCCTAGGAGAGCACCACTTGACAAGACTGACCTGTGGAAGCGCAGGGGCAGCTCTGAGGGTCGTGTGGCCACTAAGGGAAAAGAAGCGCAAAAAGCAGAGTGGCTGTCTGAGGGCCTTACAAACAGCTGCAAAAAGAAGGGAAGCGAGCAAAGGAGAAAAGGAAAGGTATACCCATCTGAATGCAGAGTGCCGAAGAATAGCCAGGAGAGATAAGAAAGCCTTCCTCAGCGATCAGTGCAAAGAAATAGACGAAAACATAGAATGGAAAAGACTAGAAATCTCTTCAAGAAAATTAAGATACTAAGGGAACATTTCATGCCAAGATGGGCACAATAAAGGACAGAAATGATATAGACATAACAGAAGCAGAAGATATTAAGAAGCGGTGGCAAGAATACACGGAAGAACTATACAAAAAAGATATTGAAGACCCAGATAACCATGATGGTATGATCACTCACCTAAAGCCGGACATCCTGGAATGCAAAGTCAAGTGAGCCTTAGGAAGCATCACTACGAACAAAGCTAGTCGAGGTGATGGAATTCCAGTTGAGCTATTTCAAATCCTAAAAGATGATGCTGTGAAAGGGCTGCACTCAATATGCCAGCAAATCTGGAAAACTCAGCAGTGGCCACAGGACTGGAAAAGGTCAGTGTTCATTCCAGTTCCCAAAAAAGGCAATGCCAAAGAATGCTCAACCTACCGCACAATTGCACTCATCTCACACATTAGTAGAGTAATGCTCAAAGTTCTCCAAGCCTTCAACTATACATGAATAGTGAACTTTCAGATGTACAAGCTGGATTTAGAAAAGGCAGAGGAACCAGAGATCAAATTGCGAACATGCCTTGGATCATCGAAAAAGCAAGAGAGTTCCAGAAAAACATCTATTTCTGCTTTATTGACTATACCAAAGCCTTTGACTCTGTGGATCATGTGAGGCTGTCACGGCTAACGCCATGGCAGGCAGCCTAGATTAGGAGTAGCCCTGGTTTCCCGGGGTAACATAATTATCAGGCCTCCTGGAGCCAGCCAATCAACATATGCCTAGCCAGAAGAAAGGGAACCTATCAGGGGAAAGCTGAAAGCCCCACGTAGGGCCAACAAAAATTACCTTGCAACTGTGTAACCAATCTGCTTATGCCAACTACCCACTGTGTAACCAATCCGATTGTGCCAACTACCTGCTGCTTGTTTTGACCTAATAAATACCCAAGAGAACTGGGGCTGGGGCCTTTCGTCCTCACACACCTGGTGAGGGCGGGAGGCCCTGGCTCGAGTCAGTAATAAATTCCCCTATTGCGAGTTGCATTGTTTCAAGGAGTCTTCTTTCCCGACCGGGGACTCGGACTACGGGCATAACAGATCACAATAAACTCTGGAAAATTCTGAAAGGGATAGGAATACCAGACCACCCGACCTGCCTCTTGAGAAATCTGTATGCAGATCAGGAAGCAACAGTTAGAACTGGACATGGAACAACAGACTGGTTCCAAATAGGAAAAGGAGTACATCAAGGCTGTATATTGTCACCCTGCTTATTTAACTTATATGCAGAGTGCATCATGAGAAACGCTGGGCTGGATGAGGCACAAGCTGGAATCAAGATTGCCGGGAGAAATATCAGTAACCTCAGATATGCAGATGACACCACCCTTATGGCAGAAAGTGAAGAAGAGCCTCTTGGTGAAAGTGAAAGAGGAGAGTGAAAAAGTTGGCTTAAAGCTCAACATTCAGAAAACTAAGATCATGGCATCATCACTTCATGGCAAATAGATGGGGAAACAGTGGAAACAGTGGCAGACTTTATTTTTTTGAGCTCCAAAATCACTGCAGATGGTGACTGCAGCCATGAAATTAAAAGACATTTACTCCTTGGAAGAAAATTATGACCAACCTAGACAGCATATTCAAAAGCAGAGACACTTTGCCAATAAATGTCTGTCTAGTCAAGGCTATGGTTTTTCCAGTGGTCATGTACAGATGTGAGAGTTGGACTGTGAAGAAAGTTGAGCACCAAAGAATTGATGCTTTTGAACTGTGGTGTTGGAGAAGACTCTTGAGAGTCCCTTGGACTGCAAGGAGATCCAACCAGTCCCTCCTAAAGGAGATCAGTCCTGGGTATTCATTGGAAGGACTGATGCTGAAGCTGAAACTCCAATACTTTGGCCACCTGATGCAAAGAGCTGACTCATTGGAAAAGACCCTGATGCTGGGAGGGATTGGGGGCAGGAGGAGAAGGGGACAACAGAGAATGAGATGGCTGGATGGCATCACCGACTCAATGGACATGAGTTTGAGTAAACTCCGGGAGTTGATGATGGACAGGGAGGCTTGGCATGCTGCAGTCCATGGGGTTGCAAAGAGTCAGACATGACTCAGTGACTGAACTGAACTGAACTGAACCATTAAAGAATTGAATCTATCATTTAGGACTTTCCCATTAAAGAAAAGTCTCAGGTCCAGATAGTCAACTGGATGGCTTCACAGAGAACTCCACTAAACATTTGAGGAAGAAATCGTGTGAATTTTACAAAAACCTTCCAGAAAATAGAAAAAGAAGAAATACATTCCAATTGTTTTGTGAGGTGAATATAAGCTTGATGTAAGGGCATCATGGGAAAAACAAATCTATGGCCAGTGAAAATAAATGCAAAAATCCCCACAAAAAATATCAGGCACAGAGATGAAGGACATCTGCAAGACAGGGTGTGTCAGAGGCGGGTCTGCTCCCAGAGCACAGAACTAGTCTGACTTAGACACGAACACAGCAACAGAATAAAGGAGGACAAACCGTCACCTTCACAGACGCAGAAAACACATTGGATAAAATTCAACATCCGTCTGTGATTTTAGAAGATTTGTTAGGGACTTGCCTGGCGGTCTAGTGGCTAGGAATCCGACTTCTAATGCAGGAGATGTGTGTTCAATCCCTGGTGAGGGAACTAAGATCCCACCTGCTTCCAGGCAACTAAGCCCCCGTGCTGCAACGAGAAGCCCACCCACTGCAGTGAAGACTCGACCCAGCCGAAAAATGTGTTTCTCTTTTTAAGAGAAGTGTGTCTGTTAAGTCACTTCAGTCGTGTCTGACTCTTTCGGACGCCATGGACTGTAGCCCGCCAGGCTCCTCTGTCCATGGGATTCTCCAGGCAAGAATACTGGAGAGGGCTGCCATGCCCTCCTCCAGGGGATCTGCCAGGCCCAGGGATCAAACCCGCATCTCTTACATCTCCTGCGTTGGCAGGTGGGTTCTTTACCACTAGGACCACCTGGGAAGCCCCCTCTAAACAAACAAAGTAGAGCCTTTGCCAAATCAGCAGTAAAAGGGAACTTCATTAACCTATAAAAATCTACAGCAGAATTATCCGTGACCATGGCGAAGGGAAGCCAACTGCTCACCTTGGGAACGCAGCCCAGAGGACCATCTCGCCACGTCTGCTCGATGCTGTGCTGGGCCCCACAGTCCCAAGGGTGGAAGAGGCGTGGTGGGGATGAGAAACCGGGAAGCTGAGCTTACTCCCGGGGAGTGTGATTGACAAGGAAGCCCACGTCGGCCCAGATCAGAACTGCTCAATAGGGTGAGACGCTACTGGACACAGGTCGTGGACAAGAGCCAGTCTGACCCCTGTAGGCTGCGCTAAACAGGAAACAATATTTTTACAAAGACAACAACTTACAGCAGTACCAGAATACATCCGATATTCATGATAAATCCAGTAGAAGAAACGCAAGTCCTCCCAATGAAAACTACAAAATCTAAGTGAGAGATGAGAGGGAGCCTGATTCTACAGGGAGATGCCCACATCGGGGGCTGGGACACCTGCTGCCCCTCAGGCCTGGGGGCGTGCAGACTGCAGCCAGACCCCAACAGGTCGGCTCGGCTGGGAGCCACTCTCACGGCCGGACGCTGAGACGCTCAGGAGGAAAAGGAGGGGGTGGGGGGCGGAATCAGGGCGCAGGGACTCCCCACGGGCGCTTCTGCCAGGCTGACCACAGACCGCTGGACACAGACTCACACACGTGCGCGCTCAGAGTCTTTCCAGCAGATGGAGGCTGGGCATGTGCGTGGGCTCGAACACCAGCATCAGCGCTGACCCGGCCGGAACACGTGCAGGTTGCTTGCACAATCCGAGCAGCATGTGTCCCAGCTGACACCCCAGACCTAGGACCGCCCAGATGTCCGTCAGCGGTGGTTTCATGCATTTAACACAATTCAGTAACAACGAGATTCCTGCTCCCAGAATAACTCTAAGGGAGAGAATCCAGACAAAAAAAGAAAATGTGCACAGTGTGATTCCACTTATACAAATTACCAAAAAAGAAAAAAAATGAGCAAAACCAAATTATGTGTTTAACAACATATGCTTAGTGGTGAAACTCTATGAAAAAAAGAAAGCAGGAAACTCCTCTGCAGGGCGGGACGGTGCCTGCTGTCGGACCTCAGGGGTGGATGGGGGTGAGGGGCATCGCTGCTGTTCCTCCTGATACATCGGGCGGGGGGCACACCTCAGTCCCCGGACATCCGGATTTACAGTTGACCGTGAGTTTTCCTGCAGCCCCTTCTCCAGCGCCTCCAGGACCTGCCCTCCACGGGCTGTGACTCCTGCTCGCACGGGACCCGCTCCCCCACAGCATGCTGGCAGTTTCATCTGTGTCCCTTCCTCTGTGTCCAGCAGAAGGCGGGCTTACTGCCGACCCCCGGTGCAGGGCAGGTGTCCAGGCCAGACCCAAGGGGCTCCAAGGTGGGCCCCCAGTGCTCCAGCCCAGCTCTGAGCTCTGGGGCCACGACTTCCCTGGGTGTTCATGGGGGCAGCAAAGACCCACAGCAGGAGGGGCAGAGGACATCTACGGACAGAGTTAAAGGGACTCTGATTTAGCGTCAGAAGCGCACAGCTTTGGGGAGGAAAGAGTGTGTTAGAGACACAGTTTTCTGACCAAGGTTCCCGTCACTCTGCCTACCTCCAGCAGGCGCCTTGCAGGCTCCATCCATGAGGGGACCCCAGGCTCCCACAAGCTCCCCAGCTGTGAGAAATCACATCTGGGGTCTTCGGATGCTCCCAATCAGGAATGTTCCAGCTCGGCTCAGCTAGACGGGGGACCTTTGTGGACAGCCACCTCACCCTGTCCCCCAGAACCGACACGTGGCCTCTGGGAAGGCAAGGCACTCGGCCGCAGGAGTGCAGGCAGCACGTGCCCAGAGATGCGAGCCCTGGAGCCTGGCCGCGCCGCTCCTGGGAAGCGTGACTCAGATGCACGTCTGCGTGACAGCAAGGACACACAGCATCCGTGAGTGAAAGGGTTTGGGTCCCTGTGGGGTCCGCCACGCCGGTCACGTCAACAGAGCGCACCTGTGGGGGAACCGGGGCTGCACAGAGCCGGGCACAGGCCCCCGCGGACAGAACCTGCAGGAGGAGCTTCCCCAGGGGCGCGGGGGGCGCAGACCTCTGAGGAGGGCGCTGTGGGGCGGGGGTCCTGGGGGAGCTGGAAGCAGGACCGGCCCTGCCCCATGGGAGAGCAGTGGAAGGGCCTCCTCCCGCTAGCCAGGCCCTCACCTGCCCCAGGGAGGCAGCAGCACGGGGACGAAGCAACAGGCACGAGTGACGGCCCCCGGGTGACGGCCCGGCCCAGGCGCCCCAGCAGGAGCCGGCCGGCCGGCTAGGTCCTCGAGTGCACGTCTCTATCTCGGGAGAGACGTGGTTAGAATTTCAATACCATAAAATGAGTCTTATGGTCACTGAAAACAAAAATGTTTAAAAATTTATATCTAATAAATATTCAATTTATCAAAACTTACATGCATTTTTGTCGTGAAGTATTATGGAGAATCTGCAGAAATTTTCCAGCATAAAAATATACCACGGTAGGATAAAATTCTGGCCGAAGTCAGATGACTGTAATGAGTTTGAGGACAATGTTATGACAGAGATGCCTGACTATTTAAGAAAAACATGTTTATGTAGTATTTTATGGTTTTTTTTTCCCTAACTGATTGATAGTGGGTATCAAAACCACTTCGGTTTTTAGCTCCTTGGGTACATTTATAGGAACGACTAACAGCTTTATTGCAAAATGTCAATATTTATACCACAATAGAAATAACATTCTTTACAATGATTTACATTTATTTTTTCAAAGCCACGGATGTCAATTTCAAAATGTACAAGTGGTGTGACAGCTTTTCAAGACTCTTTCTGGGAAAACAGGAGCCAAGGCTTTGAAAATCCACCCTCCGTGCTCCCTTCCACCCCCACCCCTGCACTCAGAGGAACTGCACGCGGAAGCCAGGAGAGACAGGCTCCGAAGAACAGGCGGGGTCCACGTGTGACGAGGGCCAAGCCTCCGTGGAGCACGACCCGCTGGTCACCGAACTGGAGGAGCTGGGGAGGCCCGAGGCTGGGCACACAGGGACGATGCTTGGTCCAGGGCCTGCTTGCAGGCCGACGGAGGGTCTTGGAGGAGATGGGGGTGCAGCAGAGCGAGTCGGTGGGTCAGAGGGATGAGGAGGCAGGACCCTCCGGGTCGTGGCCTTGGCCATGGAGCTGATGGTGCAGCTTGGAAGCCTCTGCAGGATTCTGGTGGCACCAAGGGCCCCCAGGAAGCAGGCTAGCTCACCAGGCGAGTGCCGGAGACACCTCAGCCAGGGCAAGGGGCCCTTCCTGCAGTCTGCTCATGAGGACTCGGGCCTGTCTGGGGCTGACATTAACTCTACATGGGCCCAGCTCTGCCTGGAGGTCCTTGTCCCACCTGTGCTACCCCATCGGCTCTGGGGAGGCCGAGAGGCCCAATCTGGAAGCCCTCTCTCTCAAGAGCAACGTCACAGTCACGTAACCACACCGACAAGCACCCACCAAGCCAGGATACAGGGGCCACACCCTTCCTGGGAGCAAGGCCTGCCGTAAGCGGGCAAGTGTGCAAACACATAGTGAGACTCACAAAACACCCAGCACAAGCGCCTGCTCACTCCACTGAACAAGGAAGACCAGTGGCCACAACTCTCCAGGAGAAGAAGAAAGGGCAGCGTGGCCCCTGCCGGGTGTGTCTGGCCCAGGCCCCCAGTCCCCGCCCCACTGGCCCAGGCCCTGGTCCCTGTCTGACCAAGGAGATGGATGATGCCCACTGAGCACTTGAAGGCTGCAACAGCCAGAGCGGACTCAGCCAGCATCAACGGCCCGCCTGCTGTGTATTTTACCCAAATCGGGTATACCTCTTCCCGAAGCAAACGATGCCATTAGACCCAGAAGCACCCACAGAGACGGCTCCTTCAGTTAGGGGGTGATCTTTGCCCCCAAGCCCTGGGCCTGGCAGCCCGGAGACCCGAGAACCAGGTGACAGAGTTGGCATAAAACCCTGGGCTCCCGGAGGGCATGGAGGCCGGGTGGCGGGCAGGGAGTCAAGGCCACACACTGGCTTCAGCAGCGCTTCGACACCAGCCCTGGAGAGGGGGAGGCGGCAGCCACCAACCACGCAGCTCGGGGACCCTGCAGTCAGGGTGCCCAGCTCTGAGGACACAGGGTCCGGGCCAGGCCGCAGCTGGTGCCCCAGGCTCCAGAGCAGGCTCCCTCCTTCTGAGGCGCCGGGCAGTGCCTGCCCACAGCCCAGACACGCGGGGTCTGAGAGCCCAGCTCTCGGCTCCCAGATAGCCAGAGCCCTTTCTGCTTCAGGTGCTGGGGCGGGGGGTGGCTGCACAAAGTGAGGCTGCGCGGAGCCCGGGCCCCCAGCCTGAGGCCTCACTGTCCTCGGCTTCTCCCCTGACCCGAGTGCCCACCTGTGGTCACATCACAGGCCCCGAGGCCACGAGCCCTGAGCAAGGATGGAATCGGTCCCCTGCATCCTGGGACCCTGCAGGGCTTATCACAAGTCCGCTTCTTCACAGCAGTGTTTACAGAGTGACCGCTGTGTGCCCGGCCAGGCTGCGAGGGTGATGCTGGCAGCCTGGCAGCAGTGCCCCCTCTCCTGTGGGAGCCCTGGCCCACTGCTCCGCCTGGGGGGAGGGGTGCCAGTCATGCCCACACAGGCTGGTGAGACCACATGCCCCCTCCTGTGGGAAAGGGGGGTGCTGTGCTGTCTGGATCTCTACTGGGGGGGGGGGGGTGCCTGGATCTTCACTCCCCAGGGAGGGGAGCGCCCTGGATCTTTGCCTGGCTGGGGTCAGGGTGTCCTGCTCTTTGCCCAGCCACAGGTCCCAGCTTGGGGCAGGGCTGGCCCTGGTGCCGGGGAAACTGGCCAACAGAGACTAACGGGGCGATGAAGTGTCGGCCCGGAAGCCGCCAAATTGAGGGAGGGGTTGTCTGTCCCAGTTTCCTTTCCACAGCCGGCTGGCAAGGTCGGGATGAAGTTCTAAGTGTTGGTCCTACTATCACCCACCCGACTAACTGAAGAAGCGGGCCAGCCAGAGCGCAGCTGCTCACACGGGTCCCCTCCTGGTCTCCACCCGACTCGCGCTCCTGCCGTCCCCCCTGGCGCCCCTCTCCCCGGGGTCCCCCCACCCTCCCCGGGAGCCTCTGCAGCCGCCACCCCGCCCCCCGCCCCCGCGCGGGGACTGCGGCAGCCCCGCCCTCGGCCGGTGGGGGCGGGAGCGGGGTACCGGCGGAAGGTGAGATACCCGCTTGCCAGCCTCCTTGGGGTGGACCACGAGTCCCGCTCCGTGTGCCCAGGTGGGCGCAGACCCCGCCGCAGCCTGCGGCGCACCGCTCAGGAACACCGGCCCCGCCCCCGAACGGCGCCCGCCGCGCACAGACCTCCAGCGCCCCCAGCACGGCCCCCGGAAACGGCCAACACCCCCGAGGGACGAAATCCCCAGAAGGCCCCTAGAGGCTCCAGGCGCCCCCAGCTGCCGGCCCTCCGAGCGCCCGCAGCCCTAGTCCGGCGTCCAGGTGTCCCCACCCCCGCCCTGCTCTGGAGACACTGCGGCAGCGCGCGGGCGGGGCGCCGGGGGCGGCGGGGCGGGGGCGCCGGGGGGGCGCGGGCGCGTTGCCATGGCGGCCCGGCGCGTGTAGCAGCCCTGCGCGCGGAGCCAGCCCCGAGCGCGGAGTCAGGCCGGGAGCGCGGAGCCAGCCCAGAGCGCGTAGCCGGCCCGGAGCGCAGGGCCAGCCCACGAGCAGAGCCGGCCCGGCGCGCGGAGCCTGCCCGGAGCGCGGAACCAGCCCGGCGCGCGGAACCAGCCCGGCGCGCGGAGCCAGCCCCGGAGCGCGGAGTCAGGCCGGGAGCGCGGAGCCAGCCCCGGAGTAGAGCCGGCGGCCGGGGAGCCGGGGCCGCGGGCGGCTAGGACAGGCTGGGAGGGGCGCCGGCCGCGCGGACCTCGGGCGGCGGGGACGCGGCGGCTCCGGCGGCGGCGCGCCCAAGGATGCAGACCATGGACCGGGCCGCGGCGGCTTTTTATGAGGAGGACGGCAAGGACCTGGACTTCTACGACTTCGAGCCACTCCCCACTCTGCCAGAAGACGAGGTGAGCCCCTGCCCCCACCGCCCCCACCGAGGGGTTCGCAGAGAGACCCCCAGGCCCCCGGGCCCCGCGGGCCAGGTCCCGGCTGCAGGGGACCCCGCAGCTGTTCCCACCTCCCCTCCCCGCAGAGGAGCCAGGACCCCGCGCCACCGGACAGCAGCTGTGGGCCGCAGGTGCGGATGCCCTGCAGGGGTGGGCCCGGGGTTACAGATGTTGGGGGGATGAGCGCGAGGCGCTTTGGCCCCAGGCCCAGCCCGGTGTTCCCCCTCGCCGCGGTCCTAGGAGGTGAGCGGGGCCTCCGGGCAGAGAGCCCAGTCAGGCCTGTTCAGAGCTGGTGGTGTGGGGGCTGGGGGCCCTGTGACTGATGACCGACTCAGGGCCTTCAATCAGGAGCCCAAGTCCTGAACCCCCAGCCGGGGTCCCCCCCCCCCCCGCCCCCCGGGCTGGAGGCAGCCCCATGGGGCTTCTGGCCACTAACCCGGCCAAGAGCCTCTAGAGCCAGTTTGCCTGCAGCCCTGTTGGAGAAACTGCCCCTGGGCCTGGTTTTGTCCGGCAGCTCTGTAGGTCGGGGTCGAATGGAGACCCCACGGCCCTTGAAGAGGCAAGTCCCGGCCACAGGAGAGGTGGTGCCGGAGGGCTCAGCTGCTCCCCAGGCTTTGGGTCTTTGCAGAGCCCCCATCCCAGCACACGCCCGTCTGTGGGGTCTGCATACCCACCCGCCCTCCTGAACTGGAGGGTCACAGCAACTGTCGCTGTGAGCCTCGGGGCCCCTGCCCCCACCTGGCCCCTGCCCACATCCTTAGCCGAGCTGCTTCTGAGGACAGAGGGGCGCATGCCCTAGAAACAGTCTTTCAGAGTCTGTGGGGGCGGGGGAGCAGTGCCCGGGTTGGGGGGGGTGACTCCCCACCCCACCCCCACCCGCCGTGGCCTGGATTTGGTGAGAGAGAGAGGGCTGCGGAGGGAACCGCAAGGGAATAAATAACTGTGGGTATCTCCACGGCTTTATGGCGGAGTGAAGGGTGCTCTCGGCACACAGCCTGCGGATGCTCCCGAGGGGGGGTTCCTAAAGCGTCTGCTGAAAGCCTCATGTCCCCCGAACCACCCTCGAGGCAGACACAGAACGTGGTTCTCCACGCGGCCTCTCTGCACCAACCGCCCCGCGCCTCCAGGGCCTCCTCTGTGACGGGTGCCCAGTAAACAGGTCAGGCAGAGTGGGGTTTGGACCTGCAGCCTCCACCCTGAGCCCGCCGTCCATCCCACTGCAGAGCCCTGACACCCTCTGGTAGCTGTTGCAGCGCCCTGGGGATGGAGCAGCCCCCCGAGCCCAGTGTGTGGGCCAGGGGTCCCCGCTGTCCGTGGCCGTGACCTCCAGATGTCGTGGGAGGCCGCGGTGGTCCATCCAGCAAGAAAGGCCGGACAACTGGCCCCTCTCGCCACAGCCTCTCCTGATGGGAGGCACTGCCTGGGTGTGTTCTAAGCCGGGGGGACTGTCGCTGGGGCTCCAGCCAATGTCCTGTCCCTGCTCCAGCCAGACTCTGGTGCCTGCACACAGTGGGTGTGGTCCGTGTTAAAGGCTTTAAGTCCCCGCCAGGGACGTGGGACTGCCCACGACAGGACTTTGCTATCAGGGCGATTCCCCAGAGCTGTCCCGTGTGAGAGGATGGAGGGCCGGGCTGCGAGAGCCCCTGGAGGGAACCGCGGGTGGGGATGCGCAGGAGACGTGGGCGTTCGCTCCTCATGCAGCTCACTGTATCAGCTGACTCCCGTGAGCAGGAGACCCCAGCAGGAGCCTCCAGGCGGTCCCTCCCCCACTGTGACCGCGGACAAAATTCAAATTGCTGGTGAACATATGAAAAAACGTTCGACTTCATTAAACTCAGGGAACACAAGATACACCGCCATGACTACCTTCCCGCCAGGGCCAGGTTGAGAACTGGAAAGCGGGCGGTGGCCGCTTGGTGGGGGGCGGGGGGTGGCGGGCCGCCCTCCCTGCAGGTGGGGGGCGTGGAGCAGACCGACCGCTTTGGAAAACAGTTAGGGGTCCGGTACTAGAATGTGGGTGCCCCCCTGTACCAGCAGCTTCTCTCTGGGCCCCTGCCCTGGGGACCCGTGGGGGACACGTGGGCATGAGAGCTCAGGGCCGGCCCCGCCCAGCCGGGTCCTGGCCCCCGGCCCCTGGCCACCAGCAGGCAGTGCCGCTGGGACCCGCAAAGGCCGGAGCAGAGCAGGCAGGGCCTCCCGGGAGGGGCAGACGTCAGCCGCCAGGCGGCCTGGTCTTCGGCGATCTTGGGGGGCAGGGTGTCCCAGTCCCAAGGCTCCCCTGAGGGAGTGTTCTTACTGGCCCCCCAAGTCCAGCAGGACGTCTGTCTCCCCGGCGCCTGTGGGTCGGGAGCTGGGCTGGGCCTGAGGGGTCTGCAGACAGAGGGGCAGCGTTTGAAACGCGCATGATGAAAAGAATAAAACACGCACCATGGCCCGTGGAGGGGTCCTGTGGCCCAGGCAGCCTGGCCCACGGCCCGCCCTTGAGGGACAGACGCCCCCGCTGGCCAGCACCTCGCTGTGACCGGTCGGCGGTAGGAGATGCCCGTCTGGGACCCAGCGTGGCACCAGGGGGCTGCCTGGGGAGGCTGTGTCCCCTGCCGCCCCTGCTCTCCTCCCAGCCGGGACAGACTCTGAGCCTCTGCCCACACAGCCACCAGGGGGCCCGCTTGAACCGCACCGAGAGGCCCGCCCGCAGCCCTAGCCCGTGGCCACCGGGCAGCGTCCTGCTGGGCAGTGCTGGGGGTGGGATGCGAGCCCCCGCGGGGTTCTGGGGAAACTTCTGGACCTGCCCAGAAGGCTGGGTCTATACCCAGGACATGGAGCCAGTGACCGCGGGCTGCAGTGTCCAGGTTCGTCCGCCAGAGCCTCACCGGCTTGTCTGTTCCTAATATGTCACTGCCCCCTGCCTCCACCGCCCACAAATGTCTGCCTCGGCCATGATGCCCCTGCCAGCCTCCAAGCCCCGCTGCCTTGGGTGTGGACGGGGGCCTGCTTGGCCCGAGGTTCAGGGTCCACGGGGTCCCTCGTCACATGGCAGGACCTCCCCTGGGTGTGCCGGAACCTGCTTCAGCTGAATGCCGCCTCCCGCTGCAGTAGTGGGGTTTCGGGGGGTCTGAGACCATCCGCCTGGGGGGCCGGACTCCGCTGAATGGAAGCACTGACTCGGGGCCTGTGGGAGTCACCCCACAGAGTCACACAGAGACCCCGCAGGGGCTCCCCCGTCAGTGGGTGCAGGTCTCCGGCTTCCCTGAGGGTCTCCCCCGACCAGGTCACTGTTCCCTGGGCAAGACAGCAGAGGCCTGGCCATGAGCCAGAAGCCGTGAGCCTGCCCTGGGCACCTTCTCCTGGCAGCACGTCTGTCTGTGTGAGCAGGCGGGCTCAGTGCCCGCGTGGCCACGGCCAGTGAGAGTCGGCGAGGCCACCGCAGTGGCACCGGCTCAGACGCGTCCTCCTTACAGCCAAGCCCATGGGGTCCTCGGGCTGTGGACTGTGCGTGTCTATGTGCGTGTGCATGGGCCTCTTGGTGTGCAGGCATGCGTCTGTGGGCACACAGTGCCTGGCACCTCTCTAGCCAGTCCCCGCGACACCCCCTGGCGCTCGGGCTGTGAGTCCTCCCTGCACGAGGCAAATGTGGACGACCTCGTTCGGGAGAACCGGGTGCAGCCGGCGGGTTCGGAAGCTGAGCTTTCAGGTTCACTGTCTGCTGGCCCGGTCTGACCACGTGCTCCGCTCTCTTAAGATGCCCGTCCACCCTCCCGCAGGGTCCGCACACTTCTGGAGCTTGGCGCGGGGCCCCCCCTGCTCTGGGAGCCATGAGCCCTGTGGCCCTCTTGTCCTCACCCACCTTAACGCCACGCCCAACAGAAAGAGCAGGGCAGGCCCCGGAGGAGGCACCGAGCACCTCCCTGAGCTGAGAAGGTCGTGGACGGTGGGAGAAGCCAAGTCACCCGAGCAGACCTGCCCCGTCCGCCTCCATCCCCCAGCACCGCACGCGCACCGCCACCCAGCCTGCTGTCCTTCCCTTTAAACTCTTCATCTCCTCGGCGCGGCTCTGGGGACCCCGTGCAGGGAGGGAAAGTTTACAGGCAGGAGGTGGAGGCTCCTTTCAGGACCTGAGCTTGGCTGCACCTGAAAACACCCTGCACGCTGGGGGCGGGGCAGTGGAGGCTGGAGGCAGAAGCTTGGTAGGGATAGGAAGCTGGGGACCTCTCCTCTCTACCACCCTACTCAGCCCTGCTCCCCACCCCCCTCACCCCTGCTCCCCACCCCACTCATCCTGCTCGCCACCTCACTCACCCCTGCTCCCCACCCCACTCACCCCTACTCCCCACCCCTACTCTCCAGCCCACTCATCCCTGCTCCCCACCCCACTCACCCCTGTTCCCCACCCCCACTCACCCCTACTCCCCACCCCCCACTCACCCCTGCTCCCCACCCCACTTAGCCCTACTCCCCACCCCACTCAACCCTACTCCCCACCCCCACTCAACCCTGCTCCCCACCCCACTTAGCCATACTCCCCACCCCACTCAGCCCTACTCCCCACCCCACTCAGCCCTGCTCCCCACCCCCACTCACCCCTACTCCCCACCCCTACTCTCCACCCCACTCACCCCTGCTCCCCACCCCCACTCACCCCGCTCTCCACTCCCACTCCGAGGCTGGGTGTCCAGGCCCTTTCCTGACCACTGCCTGCATGCTCCGCCCTCAGCTCCCAGTCTGGCTCCCTCTGTGCCCCCTCCTCTCTTTGGGTGGGTGGTGTGTGAACACAGACTCACAGGGCTGACCGGGGCATCAAACAATGGCCCGGAAGAGGGTGGTGAGGTGCAGGGGGTCTGATGTGTGCGCCTGTGTACTGTGAGGCCTGCTCGTGCAGGTGTGACTTGCGTGGGCACGTGTGGGCCCAGGCTCGTGGATGTGCACGTTCTGCATGCCCGTGCCTCTGATAACTAAGTGAATGTGTGCGAGGTGTGTGTGTGTGTGTAGGGGGACAGCATGTGGCTGTGTGTGCACACACGCACGACAGTGGTTAGTGTGTTGGGCGCACACACGTGAGTGCATGTGTGAGTGAGTGTGGGTGCCAGGACCACAGCTGCGTCAGATCCAGACGTGGGGGCAGTCACGGGGTCTCGTCCCCAGGCCCCCCGCCCCTCCGCTGGCGCCCGGGGCTCAGCCCAGGCTGTCTCGGCAGGAGAATGTGTCCCTCGCCGACATCCTCTCCCTGAGGGACAGCGGCCTGAGTGAGCAGGAGGCCTGGGCCGTGTGCCTGGAGTGCAGCCTGGCGATGCGGAGCGTTGCCCACTCGGCCATCTTCCAGACCCTGTGCATCACGCCCGACACGCTGGCCTTCAACACCAGCGGGAACGTGTGCTTCATGGAGCAGCTCAGTGGTGAGGCCCACGCGGGAACGTGAGCACAGAGGTGCCCGCGGGGGTGCGGGCCCTGCCCTGGGCGCTGTGATCTGGAGCCGGGTTTCCACAGCAACCTGCCTGGGCCTGGGTGAGGGGAGGCAGGGGGGCTGGGCCCCGCTGCTGGGTGGTCCTGGCTAGGCCCCAGGTGCACGCAGCCCCCCATCCAGGAAGAGCCTGGTGGCCCGTCTCACCTGACATGTGTTGGGGGGTCACCGTGTGAACGGCACCTTCTCTTCCCTCCCCAGATGACCCTGAGGGAGCTTTTGTGCCCCCAGAGTTTGACGTGACGGGGAACACCTTTGAGGTAAGTGGCAGCGAGGAGGCCAGCACCTGGCCCCCTCTGCGAGCGGCGGGGTCTCCCCCCCCACCAGGGGCTGCGTGGGGCACTCACTCTGCCGCTGGGCTCTGGCGACAGCGTGCATCTGGCCGCCGGCTCCTCACTGCGCGCCTGGCATGTTGTCTGAGTGTGAATTGACTATATTTAAGATGTTAAAAGCACCTAAAATTACCAGTGGTGGCTGGCAGGAGTCACAGCTCCTCTAAAGGACTGGTGGGGGCTGCTCGTGGGAGGCTTGTGGCCTGGAGAATCCCCCCCCCCCCGAGTGTGAGCCATGGCCACACCAGGGACACCCAGGCCAAGGTCACCGAGGCCGCCGGGCCCCGCCCAGTGAGGTGAACCCCTGGGCGCCCCCAGTGCAGCGAGGCAGGCGGAGACCTAGAGGGCAGGGGCCCACCTGTGCCAGTTCCGCTCCCTGAAAAGAGCCTGCCGCTGCATCTCAGGCTGGAGCTTCCCTTTCTGCGCTGGTGTCACGTCCTTCGTTGGGCAGGGGTGAGGGCCTGCTGGGGTCGGTGCTGCTCTGCGCAGCTTCGGAGTGTCCAGCACGAGCTCCCAGCGCGGGAGGGCCCAGGGGCACGCTCCCCCTGCTCGGAGAGACCGGTACCTCCACAGGCCCGCCTCCCTAGGATGGTGAAGGTCTTGTAGGTGGGGTCGTGTAGGTGGGGTGGGGCCTGCCCGCGGGCAGGCCCATCTCTCTCCAGCTCTTCTCCACTTTTCTCCCCGTATTTTCCTCCGTTTTGTCAGGATTGCAAATGTCGTGTTGACTGTGGAATGTGACGTCTCACTTCCTTGAGGCAGCAGTTCTCAAACTCTTTGGTTCTTGGAACCCTAATACTCCTAAAAATCAAGTATCCAAAGAGCTTTGTGTATACACCAGACAGTACTCACTGTGTTACAGGTAAAATGGAGAAATGCGGAAAGAGTCCACCTACTAACTCATTTAATAATAAAGATCGTAAACCCATTCAACGTTAACTCGTATAACATATGTTCATGAAAAGTGACAGCATCCCCCACAAAAGCATTGAGGGCAGTGGCATGGTCTCCGTGTTTGTGACCCTCCTGAAGGCCGGGCTCTCGCCCCGGCGTCTGCAGTCAGCCTGCCGTGCTGCGCCCGGCCCACAGCCCCGGGAGCCCCCGCAGCCTTCCGCTGTGAGGCTGTGTGGCCTCGGGAACCTTGCTTTGAGAAAAGCTGCCTGAAGGCATCCTCTGATGAAAAAAAACAAAAAGTTTATCAGTCTGTCTTTTTTTAGAAACTTTTTTCTGGATTTATTTATTTATTTATTTATTGCGCTGAGTCTTCCTTGCCTTGTGCCGGCTTTCTCTAGGTGCGCAGGCTTCTCACTGCAGTGGCTTTTCTCGTTGCCACGCACAGGCTCCAGGTGCGTGGGCTCCGTCGCAGTAGCTTGCAGGCTGGGGGAGTGCAGGCTCAGTCGCGGCGGCCCGGGGGAGTGCAGGCTCAGTCACCGGCCCAGGGGTGGGGGGGAGTGCAGGCTCAGTCGCCGCGTGCCTGGCGGAGTGCAGGCTCAGTCACCGCGGGGGTGGGGGGGGGGTGCAGTTTCAGTAGCTGTGGCTTCTGGCTGCAGTGCTCGAGCTCAGTAGTGGAGGTACGTGGTACACCAGCTTAGTCGCTCTCGGGCATATGGAGTCTTCCCAGCCCAGGGATCCAACCCATGTCCCCTGCATTGCCAGGTGGATTCTTAGCCACTGTACCACCAAGGGAGCCCCGTCATTTATAATAGAGTCAAATTATTGGTGTTGTTGACTTAAAAAAACACACAATGTGAGAGTTGCGAGTTAAGTTTTATTTAGGACAAAATGAGACGATAGCCCAGGAGACTGCATTTCACATATGTCTGAGAAACTGCTCCAAAGGGGCGGGGGAGGTCAGTACGCCTGTGGTTTGGTGACGGGGACGTGGCATGGGCGCGTGCTCAACCGTTCAGTCGTGTCCGACTCTGTGACCCCGAGGACCGGGGCCCCCAGGCTCCTCTGTCTGTGGGATTCTCCAGGCAGGAATACCAGAGCGGGCAGTCATTTCCTCCTCCAGGAGATCTTCCCAACCCAGGGATGGAACCCGTGTCTCTTGCGTTTCCTGCATTGGCAGGCAGATTCTTTACACTGCACCACCCATGTGTAGTCAAGCTCCTGTTCTTTTTTTTAATTTTTAAGATGTTATTATTTACGTATGTATTCATCAGATGTGCAGGCTTTTCACTAGTTGTGGCCAGCAGGAGCTGCTCTCTCGTTGCAGTCTGCGGGCTCCTCGCTGCAGGTTCTTCTCTCAGCCGCTGCAGCCCCCAGGCCCCAGTGCACAGGCCCCGAAGTCGTGGCTCACGGTGTCGTTGTTCCACCGCCTGCGCCCTCTTCTTGAGGCAAGGATAGAGTTCGTGTCTCCTGCATCAGCAGGCAGGTTCTTCACCGCTGAGCCACCCGGGAAGCCCAAGCACATATCCTTGCAGAAGGTCTGCTGGTCTCAGGGAGCAGACTCACCGTGCAGGACTTCAGTGCTTTTCCAGAAATGAGGAGATGCAGAAACTGGGCTCATAAAATTGGGTCCTGCCAGCATCTCAGTGTCTAAAGACCTGTCCTGCCAGTTTCCCCAGAGCAGGGGCCTCACTCCTGCTGTCCACCCCGAGCTCCTTCAGGAGTGTTGACGGTCGGCAGCTGCAGCGGCGCCTGATTTAATCCTTGTAGAGGTGGACGGCAGGTGCCGGTTTGTAGTTGACAGTGTTTTCTCTCACTGTTAGTGGCTTGTTTTGTTTTTTGCCTTAAGAAACCTTCCCAACCTCAAGGTCCAACAGATATTTGCTGACATTTTCTACCAAGAGTTTTAAAGGTTTTGTTGTTCACATTAAACCCACCCGAGGTGGATTTTTTTTGTAATGTGAGGCAGGTATCCAAGTTCATCTTTTTCTGTGTAGAAAAGTCTTTCCAGCTGTTTACTGGCTAGCCTTGGGCACACTCCAGTGAAGCCACACCCCCCCCAGTCCGGACAAAAGTGGGTCTACCTCCCGGACCTCTGCTCTAGTCCAGGAGGGTCTGCACCCTGCATTTATTAGCAATCCCAGCTCCACAAGGGAAAGGGCTCACTCCCTGTTCCTTGTCAGAGGCATCCTGGCTGTTCTGAAGTCTTTCTTCTGCCACAGAGGGCTTGGATTTAGTATAAAGTTCCGTGAAAAGCTCTGTTGGCATTTTGACTAGAATGGTCTGAATCTGTACCTCAGTTTGGGGAGAACTCAACCTTTATAGTATGTGGTCTCCTCTAGAAGCACATTATTCCTCTTCATTTCTTTAGCTCTTATTTACTGTCTCAGTAACGGTTTAAAACCTCTCCTGTGTTTTACTTGAATGTCTTTTACTAGATTATTCTCAGGAACGAGATGCTTCTGATTTTATGTAAACGGATGGTCATCTCTGTAATCACATTCTCCTGCTTTTTGTGTCAAGTCTACAGAAATGCAGTTCACTTTAACATCTTAATTTTGTATCAGCCCTTGTGGTAAATTATTTAATTATTTCTGATAACTTTCTATTTAACTGATCAAAGTGTTAGTCGCTCAGTCGTGTCCGACTCTGTGACCCCATGGACTGCATGCAGCACACCAGGCTCCTCTGTCCATGGGATTCTCCAGGCAAGAATACTGGAGTGGGCAGCCATTCCCTTCTCCAGGGGATCTTCCTGACTCAGGGATCGAACCTGTGTCTCCTACGTTGCTGGCAGATTTTTTAGAGTCTGAGCACCAGGGAAGCTTCCCAGGCGGCTCAGTGGTGAAAAGTCTGCCTGCCGTTAATCGAGTCACCAGCAGAAGGTGCCAGGCTGTGTTGCTGCCACGTCCGCCACCCCAAGTGTCCCGGGTGGGCTGGAGCCGGGTGAGCAGGGCAGTGATTCTCCACCACCCTGAGAGCGCCTCCCACCTTCCCAGCAGGACGGCTTCTGCCTGAGGCCCCTGCCGTGCAGAGGCATCGTGTTCTATTGTGCAGTGCTTCTGCACTTTTGAGATGATTATTAAGATGTCAGTATCTCCCAATTTATTTTCTAACATTAAATCAACCTTTCCGACTTAGAAATATCTAAACGGGCAGCATCCTGTGTTTTCTTTATGCCACTGCGTTTGATCGACTGATGCCTGCTCTGCATCTCCGCATGTTTTCAAGAGTGGCTGGTGGTTTTCCATTCTGCTGATGTTTCTGACGGCGTTGCCTCAGGAGCATCTTTGTCGTGTGCAAACACCCCCCCCCCCCTTCCTTTTGCTGTGTTACAGCTTACATAAGAATGGAATGGACTGGTCCTTGAAAGTCTGGTCAGACTTAGGAAGCCATCCATTTCCTTGGAGCAAAGAGTTTTAATTGCTGCTCTATTTTTAATAATTACAGGACTTTTGAATTTCTTATTGACTCAGTTTTTGATAAACCACATATTTCTAAAAATTTACTCATTTTTATCTGTGTTTATAAAGTTGCAGGGGAGATCCTTTCTTAATGAATGCCTTATTCTAGGTGTCCCCTTCCACTCCTTGGATGATTTATCTGTGCCTTCTCTTACCAGTCTTGCGGGAAGGAGTACATCCCTTCTATACCCAATATTTTGTTAGTTTTGTCAACAGAAATAATAACAATCCATAATAGAAATGCAAAGACTGCTATTTGAGGCAAACAGAGGACTCCAGGCTGAAAGACACAGAGTTGAGTAGCACCTGCCTCGTGTCCCCACAATACAAAATGTGGAGGCTCTTAAAGGCAAAACCCACAAAATTACTTAAGTTGTCTGTCAAGAATTAGGGTTGGAGATGCAAGAAGGAAGGGTGCTGGTTAAGCAGGATTTGTTGGGGTCTGAAATGGCTGCATAGTCACAGGGGGAGGCTTGAGACCTAAGGATGCAGGTGGCAGCTGCTGGCAGATACTGTTTTGAGAACGGCTGGTGGTGTCCCTTAGTCTAATAGCAACATCCCGAAATCCAAGTTCTCAGGGATGCAGGAATGTGTCTGAACCCTCAGCCACCTGGATCCACCCTGGATGCCTGAACCACAGCAACTCCATTCAGATTTTTAAAGGCATCCTCTTCTCTAATGGTTAAAGCAGTCCTACGATGTGTGTTCAACAGGCCATAAATCAAGCTGCTGTAGATGAATGAATAACGAAGATGTAGGGATGTCCCTGTGGTCCAGTGGTTAGAACTCAGCACTCTGACTGCTGTGACCTAGGTTCATCCCTGGTCTGGGAACTGAGACCCTGCCAGCCTCATGGCATGGCCAAAAAAGAAAAGAAAGTGATGCGGTGCGTATATACAACAGAATACTACTCAGTCATGAAGAAGAACGAAATAATGTCCTTTGCAGAAACATGAATGGACCCGAGATGATCATACTAAGTGAAGTAAGTCAGAGAAAGACAAAGACCATATGATAGCACTTACATGTGGAATATAAAATACGACACAAATGAACTTATCTACAAGACAGAAACAGGCTCGTAGCCATAGCGATCGGACCTGTGGTTACCAAGAGGGAGGGAAAGAGTGGCAGTTTGGGGCTAGTGGATGCAAACCGTTACGTATAAGTTGGTAAACAACAAGGTCCTACTGCACAGCACAGGGAACCACACTCAATATCCTGTGGTAAACCGTAGTGAAAAGGATCTTTTTGAAGTATGTATATATATGTATAAATGAGTCACTGTGCTGCATAGCAGAAGTTAACACATTATAAATCAACTATACTTCAGTAAAATAAATTGTTTAAAAACGCAGGCTTCTCTGGTCAGCACAAAGTTCAGGCCAAACCACGTGTGAGCCGGAGCGACCTCCCCTACAGGGAGTTTCTCCCATCAGCTCTTCAGAGAGCCCGCTTGCGTCCTGCGGTGCTTCCCGTCCCATCTGCTCCTCCATCGGTCCTCCTCTTCCGCTGCAGTCTCCTTCTTCTTGTGCTTGTTTCAGGTTAATGAGTCGGACACTCAGCTCATTAGTCTGAGCTCTTCTTCTTTCCTAACGTTAGGGTCAATGCCTAAAGCTAAGACTTTCCATCCAAACATGAATTTTGCCTCATAGCGTTTTCAGTATCATTCACTTCTAAGTGTTATGGCCAGGGATTGAACCCACATTACATTTCAAGGCAGATTCTTTAACCACTGGACCATCAGGGAAGCTCCTGATTATTTCTTTTTTAGATATTTCATTGTTAATCTATAAAAATGTAACTGATTTATGTATGCTGATTTTGTATCCTGAAATTTTATTTCATTTGTTAATTAGTTCTAAAAGTTTCTTGATGGAATCTAAGATTTTCCAGATGTAAGATCATACCATGCACAGAGACAGTTTTATCTCTTCCCTTCTAGTTTGGATGCCTTTTATTTCTTTTTCTTGCCTAATCGCTCTGGCTATCAACAACTTCCAGTCTGTTGAAAAGGAATTGTGAGAATGGGCATCCTTGTCTTGTTCTAAACTTAGAGTTCAGTGTTTCACTGTTGGGTGTGATGTTAGCTGTGAGCTTTTCGTATGTGGCCTTTGTTATGTTGAAGTACATCCCTTCCATACCCAACTTATTGCAAGTTCTTATCATGAAAAGATGCTTGATTTTTCCAAATGCTTTTTCTGCTTCTATTGAGATGATCATATGATTTTAACTTTTATTCTTTTAATATGGTGAATTACATTTATTGATTTGCCTATGTTGAACCATCTTTGCATCCCAGGGACAAATTCCAGTTGACCATGGCATACGATCTTTTAATGTACTCTTGAATTTAGTTTGCTAATATTTTGTTGAGGATTTTTACATCTGTATTCATCAGGGATGTTGGTCTGTAGTTTTCTTGTATTGCCTTATCTAACTGATGCCAGGGTAATGTTGGCCTCATAAAATGAGTTTGGGAGAGTTCCCTCTCATTTGATTTTTGGAAGAATTTGAGAAGAATTGGCATTAATTCTTCTCTAAATAAATGTTTGGAAAAAGTCACCAGTGAAGTCATCTAGTCCTGGGCTTTTCCTTGTTGTGAGGTTTTTGATTTCCAATTTGATCTCCTTATTAGTAACAGTTCAGTTTATTTCTTCATTATTCAGTCTTAGTACACTGTATGTTTCTAGGGATGTATCCATTTTCTTCTAGGTTATCCAGTTTGGTGTATAAAAGTGGTCACCTAAAAAAAAAAAAAAAAAAAGTGGTCGCCTATGATCCTTTGTTTCTGTGGCATCACTTGTAGTATCTCCTCTCTCATTTCTGATTTTACTTGAGTCTTCTCTTGTTTCCCTGGTCAGTCTAGCTAAGGGGTCCACAACCAAGCCAGAGATATGTCTGCCTCTCACCTGAGGAACGGGTGGGCATGACCCCTGCCAGGTCCCTTGGCAAATGTTGCCGGATCCCACAGCTCCCAGAGGGGAACTTTCTCCACAGGTGGACCAAAGTGCTGCTGATGGTACAACCTAGAGACAGCCATCCTGCCCACATCCAAGTGTTTTATCTTGCATGACTCAGGTCCTCCCAAATTCTGCAGCATCAGTGCTGTTACACTAAAATCCCAACCATTCTGGGTTTCTTTTTTAAATGGGAATGGTGGAACTTTATATATAAACTTGACAAATGTGAAAATAATCTACCCGGGGGCGGGGGGAGATGGAGAGCAACTTGTCTTCAGGTGTGAGGGTGCACTCTGAAGCTACTGTGATTAAAAGAGCACAGTCTGGCAGAGGGAGACACAAAGAGGAGGGGAGGCCAGCGCGCAGGCCCTGGGGAGCGAGGGCGGTGGGATGAGGTTCAGGCCGGCAGAGGGCGGGCTCTTACTCAGCTGCACTCATGGCTCTCCACCAGGAGACAAACCCCCATCCCTGCAGTGCCCAGCAAAAAGACACATCCCAGGCGGGTCAGAGCTCGATACTTCACAATTACAAATGTATTGGGAAAACACAGAAACAGTTTTTATTGTCCTGGGCTAGGGAAGGTCCTCCAAGGAAGCCAATAAAAAAGAATTATCTCACTCATGAGTGAAGCTCCTTAAAGCTAGCTAACCCTGAACGGCAAGCCCACTTGTAGGGCCTGAGCCTTTGTGAACGTGGTGTGGTTGCATGAAGACATCCACGTGAGGACGGTCACTGCAGTGGATGCAGAGGATGGTCACAGTAGCAGATTTCACAAATGAAAAATAAACAGTAGAATTTTTGAATGTCAGAGGCACATGAACAAAGTTAAAAGATCAGTGACAGAGAGAGCATATATGTGACACAGAGACCGAGATCAGCCCCTTCGTGTGAAAAGGGAAAGTGTTCCTCAGTGGTGTCCGACTTTTTGCGACCCAGTGGACCATAGCCCGCCAGGCTCCTCTGTCCATGGGATTCTCCAGGCAAGAATACTGGAGTGGGTTGCCATGCCCTTCACCAGGGGATCATCCTGACCCAGGAATCAAACACGCGTCTTTTGTGTCTCCTGCATTGGGAGGCAGATTCTTTACCATCTGAGCCACCAGGAGTGCACCCAAAACAGGCAACAGCTCAGCAGAGAAATAGCGAAGTCCATGAGTGGGCATAAATAGGAAAAGTTAGGGCAAGAATAGAGATGTCTTGGGGGTGAGGGATGGGGCGGGGAGCTGCCCTGGAAAGATCAGGGGTGCTCCTGGCCCGGAAGAGCAACACCGCGTGCGACAGGTGCTGTGCGTGGACCTGCGCGACCGCGGCCCCACGGCCCCGCCCCCAGGTCCGCTCCACAGCCCGGTCCACGGCCACAGCCCCGCCCACGACGCCACGCCCATGGCCTCACTGCACGGCCCTGCCCCAGGCCCGCCCAGCGGCCCCGCCCATGGCCCACACGGCCCCGCCCCAGGCCCCGCCCATGGCCCACACGGCCCCGCCCATGGCCCACACGGCCCCGCCCCCAGGTCCGGTCCACGGCCACAGCCCCGCCCACGACGCCACGCCCAAGGCGTCACTGCATGGCCCCGCCCATGGCCCACACGGCCCCGCCCCAGGCCCGCCCATGGCCCACACGGCCCCGCCCCTGGCCCCAGCGGGTCTTTGGTGCTGCAGGCTCACATCTACTCTCTGGGGGCCACGCTGAAGGCGGCCCTCGACTACGTGCCGGAGCCCGAGCCCCAGCCCAGGCTGAGCCAGGAGCTGGAGGCCCTGCTGGGCCAGATGCAGGCGGAGGACCCCGGGGATCGGCCCGACCTCCAGGTAAGCGCTCAGTCCTGCTCCGCTTCACCCCAGGATACTCTGAGCCCTGCGCCCCTGGCCCACGCGCCCGCGCTCGCACACCCGGCAAGCACGCGGGTACGCCACCACCCGGTCATCCGGGCTCCTGACTTTTACTCTGGACTTCGGCGATGAAGGGTGCGCCTTGTAACGGTCACGGGCGGGACAGAATCTGCGGGTTTGCGCAAGCGCCCCCAGCCCCGACCCGTGACCCCAGAGCCTGGAAGGCTTAGCGGGCGGGGGTGGGGGCCGCCCCGAGGCGGGGGCGCGGGCTGAGCGCCCGCCCGCCGCAGAGCATCATCGCGCTGTGCGAGGAGAAGATGCAGCTCACGTCGTCCTGCCGCCTGTGCCGGAGCCTGTCGGCCGCCGGGAGGAGAGTGCTCTCCATTGAGTCCTTCGTGGCGTTCCAAGGTAAGCACACCCGCCAGCCCGCCAGCGCGCGTGCCCAGGCACTACCGCGCACGCAGCCGTGCACATGCGGGTGTGCACAGGTCAGCACCAGCGTACTCCCCGTGGAAGCACCCACACTCACATGCTCGTGTATCCAAACAGATCACATGTGCCCCACCCCAGCACACACAGAAACATACGTGTCTGTGCAAACTCGGACACACTTATTTAGACCACTCAGACAGCAGGCACAGCCCCGCACACATGCAGCGCACACACCCACAAGCTCACACACGCACACATACACACACCCAAGCAGAGGTGAGAGGCAGGTCATCTGGGAAGTGGGTGCCCAGGACCCCACACCTCTGTCCTGCTCGTGGGCCTTGGAGCCGTGGACCCAGCGCCGTCCTCTGGCGCCCACCTGGTTCCTGCCGCACACGCTGTTGCTGAAGAATCTAGGATTTTCACGGCTCTGGGGTGTAATCTCGAGTGGCACTTTGAACTAGTGCCAGCGTCTGCTCTGAGCTTTGCTGGAAGCACGGAGCCAGGGAGGGCCGTGGGGGAAGCAGAGCCTCTGGGGGTGGCAGGGCCCCTCTCCCAGCCAAGCAGCAGCTTTTCCCACCAAGTCTGCGTCTGTGGCACTGCAGTGGCACCGGGCCCGCTGGCGGTTCTAACAGCGGGGAGGCTTCGGGGTGGGGGCTGCAGGCCCTCAGGAGTAGGAGGCGAGTGTCTCTAGAGCAGTTCACACAGACATGTGTGCGCGAAACATTTTGCATAAAGACGAGGCGGGACTGCAGCTAGGTTTAATTTATTCCTTTGGGGAGGATCGTTTGTGTAATTGTAATAGTAAAACGATGTGCTTTTTGGATGAAGTGATTAGACAGGCCTTAGGAAACGTTTCCCCCGCAGGAAGCTCATCCTGTGTGGGGGGGGGGGCAGGGGCACCGTAGCCTTGGAGACTCATTAATTAGCCAGGATGGTGCGATTAAGGAGGCAGGCCAGGGCGTTTCTGGGCCAGTACTGGGGGGGGGGGGGGGGGTGGTCCAGGGGTCCTGCAGCAATGCGTTCACTGGTGGCCGTGGGCAGGGGAGGCAGGGGGAGGCCCACCCAGGCTGCCGCCCTCCGCAGTGACTATGCCCTGCTCTCCGACAGATGTCAGCGACATCACCTGGAGGGGGCGACTGGCTCCCAGAAGTGCAGGGCCCAAAAGGCAGCCCGGGGACCGTTCTGCTGACCCCGAGGCCATGCCTGCCCTGGAGGGCTGGCCCCCAAGTCCCACCAGAGAAGGCCCGGAGCACCCCGGAACCCCGCCCTCCAAGGCTCTGCTGTCTTCCCCTGTGAAGAATGGAGAGAGCCCGGGTCAGGAGGGGCTGGCGCCCGAGAGGCTGGCCTGCCTCCTCCTGGATGCCCAGCGGCCCCCGGCTGACCTGGACAGAGGCTTCCTGGATAGGAGCCGCCTGAGAAAGGTTCGGACGCTCCCCCGGCTCCCGCCCGACGGCCCCGAGTCTGGCGCCCTCTGCCTGTCGCTGACCAGCGTGAAAACCCAGCTGCCCGCATTGGAATTTTTTCCTCCAGACCCCAAGAAGGCCTTTCCAGAGGGGAAGCATGACCTTCCCAGCTTCCAGGCACAGCCTGCATCCAGACTGTGGCTGGAGCGAGAGCTCGAGCTCCGTCGCGGAGGGGACAAGCGGGTGGGCGGCGGCAGCCCCGCGCGGGAAAGCCCCCCGCCTGATTCCAAGGGCCCTCGAGATGCGGGTGGAGACCTAGGGACTCCGGAGCCTAACGAGGGGACTGCGGCCGGAGCCGGGGAGCCCGACAGGGCGGCCACTGAGCAGGTGGGTGACCAGGTCCCGCGTGCACTCACGGGCGCCCTCCGAGTGCTGGGCATTTACCTCAAGGAAGGAGGGCAGCCCCAACTTCATTTAGGCTCAATCTCCAAGCTTTAAGACGGGGAACCAGGCACGCCTTTGCGGGGTTAGTTTTTCTCTCAAAGACGCACAGGGAGCAGCCTTTCCAGAAGGCCCAAGGGCTGTCTCTGGGCTCTGCTTTGCCAGTCTTGGCACTCAGGAGTGTCTCTAAGTTAGAAATTAAAAAGGTAGGTTGAGGTTACTTACCTGTCAAGCTTGGTTGGAAAGGTGATAGTCGCTCAGTCGTGTCCGACTCTGTGCGACCCTATGGACTGCAGCCCACCAGGCTCCTCTGTCCATGGGATTCTCCAGGCAGGAACCCTGGGGTGGGTTGCCATCTCCCTCCTCCAGGGAATCTTCCTGACCCAGAGATCAAACCTGGGCCTCCTGCGCTGCAGGTGGATTTTCTACCATTGGAGCCTGAGCGGCGTGCTGTGTTCTCCTACTGGGTTCTGAGCATCTGCCCTGACCGGGAGGCAGGGCCTCCCTGGGGTGGGGTCTCCCCAAGGAGGTGGGGTCTTCTGGGTGAAGGGCGGGGGCCTCCCTAGGGTGGTGGTTGTGGTGGGAGCGAGGTGCAGCGATCGTCCAGACCTGGCGTGCGTCCCTTCAGTCGTGTCCGACGCGTTGCGAGCCTACAAGCGTAGCCCACCAGGCTGCTCTGGCCCTGGCGCTGTGTCTTGATAAGCTGGGAAGGACAGAGGGCTCCTTAGAGCCACTGTCCGGGAGGCTAGTGTGTTTTCAGCATGATCGCGGGTGATCTGAGTGGCCTGCAGCAGCCATCAGCCCTCTTGTGGGCGGAAGTCTTGGCCCCATGAAGTCACTCCCCCCAAGGTGAGTCCCCGGGAACATCTCGGGACAAACCCACCTGGGGGTCTGTGGTCCAAACACCTGTGTCTGTGGGGCAGCGCTGTTTCCCCAGCCTCGTTCCACCACCTCTGCTGACCCAGGGCTTCCCTGCTGCCTCACACGATCGGAGTCTGCCTGCAGTGCAGGAGACCCGGGTTCAGTCCCTGGGTCGGGAAGATCCCCTGGAGAAGGAAATGGCAACCCACTCCAGTGTTCTGGCCTGGAGAATCCCATGGACGGAGCTACAGTCCATGGGGTCCCAAAGAGTCGTACACGACTGAGCAACTTCACTGCTGACCCAGGGGTTCAAGGGGAGGGCTGACTGAGTTATATTTTTATTCCTATCCTGACAAGCACCTGAGGGTAATTTACATGAAAAATATGGTTACTTTAGAATGGAGATCTCTCCTGGAGACCCCAGCAGGCACTGACACGCTGGCCGCTCCACGCACACTGTCCCACCGCCCCAGCCCACAGTGTCTGCCCACACGGCCACACTCATGTACGCAGAGCCAGGCTCCAGGGTGAAAACCTCAGGCCTGAGCCAGGGGCCCCACTCCCCTTCAAATGCTCAACAGCCTCACGACAGCCCACGTCCCAGATGGGTAAATGGAGGCTGGGGACCACATGCAAAGAGTTGGTGGCGTCAGAGCAGAGCTGATGGGGAACCCAGCCATTGTCTCAGCTTTCCCGCCCCAAAGGCCTCCCGTGACTAGGCCCCAGACCTCTGTAGAGCACGTCCCAGTGGCAAAGCTGGCTGCTCCAGCCCCAGAAGCAGCAGGAGACTTGGGGAGCCCTGTGCCCCAGAACCCAGGCCGCTGGCCAGGCACAGCCTGGGTGAGTCAGGCGGAGAAGCTGCAGGACCAGAGCGGCTGCACCCTGGGCGTAGAGTGGGGTCCGGAAGTGGTGAAGCCACTACCTCCGAAACCTTCCTCTAAACACGCACGTCTGTGTCTGAGGGTGGCGGCTCGGCCTAGCTCCTCCTGTGGCCCCAGAGCAGAGAACTCCCTCCCAGCTGAACTCAGTCTTCTGATTCTGGGACTTTTATGGGGTTGGGGTCGCAAGGAAAGGGGGACACACGGAACATGAAATCACCGTCTTAACCATTTCAAGTGTGCAGGTCGGTGGCATTAGGTTCTCACACTGCTGTGTGGACATCACCACCACCACCTCCAGAACTTTCTCATCTTCCCAAACTGAAACGGCCCGCTTGGAGCATGGACCGCTGTTCCCCTCCCCCAGCCCTGACACCCTCCCATCTGCTTCCTGTCTCTGGCTGTGACCCCTCGGTCCGTGATGTGTGAGGAATCAACGTCGCCTTGCGGCTGGCGCGTCACTGACCTGTGTCCCCAGGCTTCATCGGCGCTGTCGCTGCGTCGGAATTCCCTCCCTCGCTGGGGCTTAGTGATGTCCCTCGCGTGGATGGACCGGTCATGCTTGTCCATTCATCGCCCAGAGGCACCTCTCTGCTCTTGTGAATCACGCTGCTTTGAACATAGGGGTGCAACTACATCTTCAAGACCCGCTTTTAAGTGGGATTGCCAGAGCAGATGGTAATTCCACGTCTGCTTCTCTGAGGGGCCTCCATGCGGTTTTTCCACACTGTTGCACGTTTTATGTTTCCGCTGGCCATGCACAGGGGTCTGGACTCTCCCCAGCCTGTCGTGTAAGGGGAGGGGGCACACCCACCGTGTTGGAGGTGGTCCTTGCCCCGTAACCCCCTCCTAGGTGCCTGCACCCTGAATGTGACTCCCCCACCCCCAGGACGTCTCCCTGCAGGACCTCCTGACCAAGCTGGGCCGGCCCTTCAAGGAGTACGAGCTCTGGGCTCTGTCCCACGCGTGCCTCAGCACCCTGCGGACGCTCGGCCAGCACCCAGGTGACCCTCTCCGCGGGTCCTCGCCCAGCCGCCCACCCCAGCATGTCTGGCCCGGGACTGGGGGGCCGTGTGGCTTCCCTTGCCCATGTGCTGTGTGCACAGCCTGGGGCGGGCGGCCGTGTCCACCCTGTGAGCCGGGGGCAGCCTGGGGTGTCAGCTCTGGTCTCAGGACCGAGGGGGTCAGAGCGCAGCTTAAAACGTGGGCCTTAGAGCAGGGACCTGCGGCAGAGCTGGAGCCTTGCTGGGGCTCAGCCCATGCCCTCTCAGCAGGGCTGACTCTGTCCCCACTGGCCGGTGGGGAGTGGTCTTGGATGTTGTGATGGTGTGTGGCCCCCGAAGCCCAGCCCTGCCAGGCAGAGAGACGGTCTCTGGCCCCACTGTGGTTCTGGCATGTGATGGACGGGGCAGTTGCTGCGGCCTGGCTTCCCCTGGCCCATGAGCTTCGGCTGCGGGGGCCGGCCCCCAGCCTCCCCTGAGGCCCCTCCCGGCAGCACTCAGCGGGCGGGCCGCGTTCCTCTGTCCCCCTGTCTCCCCGCAGTGCCTGCACCCCGGCAGCTGCCCTGCCTGGGGCCCCTGGAAGGCCGCATCCGGAGGGGAGGGCTGCCCCGTCCTGACCGCGGCTCTGCCGGCCCTCGGGGGCCCTGACCCGCCCTCCCCCCCGCAGCCTACCTTTGTCTGGACTCCGTGCTGGTGGCCGAGGACGGAGCTGTGTGTTTCGGGCCACCTCCTGCCAACGGTGCGTGAGCGGGCTCGCCTGGGGCTGCACCAGCACCCACGGCCGGGCTGAGGAGGCTCAGCGGGGTTTGGGGTCTTCTCTCTCAGGCGCTTACAATGCGTTCTTCCTGGCTCCCGAGGTCGCAGAGCAGAAGATGACGACTGAGAAGGTACCCGGCTCTTCCACCCCTCCCCACCCGTCCCCGTGGTGTCCACACCCCTCTCCCGGCCTCCCACACCCCTCCCCCGGCCTCCCGCACCCCCCACCTCCTGCACCCCTCCCCCGGCCTCCCGCACCCCCCACCTCCTGCACCCCTCCCCCGGCCTCCTGCACCCCTCCCCAGGCCTCCCGCACCCCTCCCCCAACGTCCCACACCCTCCCGTGTCCTCCCACACCCCTCCCCCGACCTCCCACACCCTCCTGTGTCCTCCCGCACCCCTCCCCCGGCCTCCCGCACCCCTCCCCCGGTCTCCCGCACCCCCTCCCCAAGGTGCCCACACCTTCTCCCGAGAGCCTGGCGGGGAGGGGAGAGGACGGGCCCAGTGTGAGGGCCATGGGGAGCTCAGGCGGCCCCCCTAGTGCAGCCCCTGGGTCGGGAGGCGCTGGGGGCCGGGGAGCATCCACCCGGTCGGTGCCTCCCGGAAGGTGACAGGGTCACCCAGCCGCACTTCTCCGTGGACCCCAGGACCCCACGGGTTTGCAAGACACTTGTCAAACATGCCCATTATTAAAAATTAACTTGTACAAACTTATAATCAAGTAAATTATGTTCAAAACCAAGGTATAACTTCTGCTTCTGGGAGCATGGGGGAGGGGTTAGTTCCTGCCCCCCAAGCACACGGTTCCTAACGTGGGAGTGGATGGCAAGCAGATCGGAAGCAGAGGCTGCCCAGGGGGGTCCTTGGCCGGGAGCATTGGTCCCGAGAGCCCAGGGGCACCTGCCTCACATGTGGAGGATGAAGGGCGTCTGGGAAACCCCAGCGGGCACAGCTCAAGCGCAAGGGAAGCCCACACTCTGGAGCCAGAGCGGCAGGACAAGGGGAAGGCAGCCCACTCCGTCCGGGTGCTGGGAGAAGGCTGAGCAGCCAGCCTGTGACCCCCCGCCCTCCTGCCAGCGAGAAGGGCCCCCCCACAGCAGGGACGGTCTCCAAGGAGGCCTCAGCAAGAGCGGGGGCTTTGCCACTGTCCACCTCCCCTCCAATAATCACTAAAAAATGAAATAGCTGTAAGTCTAACAAAGCATGTACAGGACTTGTATGCTGAAAACTTGAAAAGAAGTGAAGTCTCAACTCAGTAATCTCAGCTCGCACCTCAAGAACCAAGGAAATGAAGAGTGAAATAGACCCAAAGCATAAAGAAGGAAACAGGGAACATGAGAGCAGAAGTCAACAAAATGAAATTGGAAAAACAGCAGAGGAAACCAGAGAAAAGGACCAGTTCTTGGAAAAGACCAATAAAACTAATAAACTTTCTGACGGAGCAAAAAGTGAAGGGAGGCACAAACTACCAACATCAGGAATGACTCAGGGGACGTTCCCGGAGACCCTGCAGGCATCAAAAGGATAATGGAACACCACAGATGACTCCACACACATACATGCAACGACTTAGATGGAATGGACCAATTCTTCAAAAGACATCAACTACCTCAACTCACCCATGATGAAATAGACCTTGAATAGTCCCGTAACTGTTGAGGTGATTGAATTTACATTTTTAAACTCTCAAAAATTAATTTCCAGGTTCAGATGGTTTTACCTGGGTGCTCTACTGAATGTTTAAAGAAGAATTAATGCCAGTTCTACAGTCTTTTCCAGAAAACAGAAGTGAACACTTCCCAAACCATTTTATGAAGCTGTTACTACCCTGATGTCAAAACCAAAGATACTGCAACAAATATGCATATAGGTCAATATCCCTCATGAATATAAAGGCAAAAACCCTTACAAAACATATGCAAACAGAATTCACTGATGTGTAAAAACAGTTACACACCATAACCAAGTGGAGTTATTCCAGGGATGTGAGTTCAGGGATATATGGTTCAGTGTTTGAAAACCAATCAGTGTGGCCCAACATATAACCAGCCGAAGAAGAGCAACCCCACGATCACATTAATTGATGCATAAAAAGAATTTGGCAAAATTTGACACCCATTTATTAAAAAAAAAAAAAAAAGAAACCGAAAAATAGGAATAGAAGAAACTGCCTCAAAGAGCGTCTACCAAAAGAACCACACGGTTAGCACCATACTTGGTGGAAAGGCTACGGTCCAGAACAAAGTGAGGGTGCCCACTGACTCCACCCCATTCAACGTTGTACTGGAAGTTCCAGCCACTACGATGATGCAAGAAAGCAGGTGAGAAGCATAAACCCAGGAAGGAAGAAATAATATTGTCTGCAGATGACATGGTTGTGTACATAGAAAATTCAAAGACATTCCAAAGAATCTACAAAAAAGAAAAAAAAAAAAGCCTCCCAGAACTTAGAAGTGAGTTCTGAAAGATCACAGGATATACAATAAACATTCAAAGATCAATTGTATTTCTATATATTAGCAATAAACATGTGAACACTAAAAAACATAATACATTTATAGTCAAAAAAGTGAAATACTTAGATGTAAATCAAACAAAGAATGTACAGCCTTTAATGCTGAAGGCCACAAAATGCTGATTTAAAAAAAAATTAACATTTTGGATGGAGGGCTAGGCAAAGAGTTGTTAGACTTGACACCAGCAGCACTATCCATAAATTTTTCCAAAGAAGGAAAAATGGGTAAATTGAACTTTTCAGCAAAACTTAAAACTGGCAAAGTGACATTTATTCCATGTGTGGAAGGCTGACTCAACAACTGAAAATCAATGTAATACATCACATAAACTAAAGAAGAAAAATCATATGTTTGTATCAGTAGATACTAAGCTTTTGACAAAATTCAACACTCGTTCATAATAAAAATTCCCAGAAAACTAGGAATAGAAGAAAATTTCTTCAACTTGATGAAGAATATCTACAAAAATAGCCAACAGATAATTAACAGTGAGACGCTAGATAATTTACCCCTAAGACCGGGGAAAAGGCGAGAATGTCCCTTCTCACCACTCCTATTCAATATCGTACATTGATTTTAGTCTTTCTACTGAGTGTGTGGTGGTAACTCATTGTTTTAACTTGCCTTCCCCAAATGCCATATGAAGTAGAACATCTTTCGCACATGTATAAATGTGTTCATCTACACGTGTGCAGATTTGTAGTAGCTCAGGGAATGCTGCAATAAGACAAGAAAAGGAAATAAAGTGTATGTTGATTGAGAAAGAAGACTGTCTTTGTTTACAAAGACATGACTGAAATTATGTCAGAAAGTCCCAGATAATTAACAGAAATCTGGAACCGAGCAGTTACAGGAAGATTGCAGGGTAGAAGAGGAATGATACAAACACCACCTGCTTTCCTGTTTACCAGCAGTGAACAGTTAGGATTTGAAATTTAAAACAATATCATTTATGCTAGCACCACAAAAATCACTTATGTATAAATATGTGTATGAGAAGGGCTTCCCAGGTGTCACTAGTAGTAAAGACCTTGCCTGCTGATGCAGGAGACGTAAAAGACACGAGTTCAATCGCTGGGTGGGAAAAATACTCTTGAGGAGGGCATGGCAACACACTCCAGTCTTCTTGCCTGGACAATCCAATGGACAGAGGAGCCTGACAGCCTACAGTCCATAGGATCACAAAGAGTCAGATACGCTGAAGTGACTTAGTATCCATGCATGTGTATAAGAAACATATAAGGAAAACTACAAAACTAATATGAAAGAAGCCAAAAAAGAACTAAAAAAATGGAAAGGTAGCCCATGTGCATAGATTGAAAGATGAATGTTATTACCGTGTCAGTTCTTCCCAGTTTGATCTACAGATCCAGAAAGTTATTTTGTAGCTATTGGTTTTTATGAAGAAACAGGAGGCCCAGAATAGCGGACACAATATTGAAAAAGAACAGTCAGAGGCCTCATGTCGCCCAGTTCTAAAACTGATTGTAAGCGACAGTAATCAAGCGTGGCCTTGGCAAAAGGAAAGACGAATAATAATGGAACAAATAAATGGAACAAGACTGCCCAGAAACACCCTCACAAATACAGTCAATTGGTCTTCAGCAAAGCAGCAAAGGCAATGCTAGAGAAACAATGGTCTTCTCAACAAGCGGTGCTAGAACAGGACATCCACATGCAAAAAAATCCTTACACAGACCTTGCACTTTTCACAAAAATTAACTCAAAATGGATCATAGACCTCGAAGCTATAAAACTTCTAGAAGATAATGAAGGAGAAAATATAGACAAAACTTTAGACAAAATCTAAGCAAAGATTTAGAAACAAAACCCAAGGCATGATCTATGAAAGAAACAATCCATGTTAGACTTCATCAAAATTAGATGCTTCTGCTCCATAAAAGATGCAGTTAAGAGAATGGGAAGTCAGGCCACAGATGGGAGTAAAACCCAAGTCTGACAAAGGACTTGTATCCCAAATATGCTAAGAACTCTTAAAAGTCAACAACAGAGTGCCTGAAGAAGTAAGGACGGAGGTTCTTAAATTTGTACAAAAGGCGGTGATCAAAACCATCCCCAAGAAAAAGGAAGGCAAAAAGGCAAAATGGTTGTCAAGGAGGCCTTACAAATGCTGAGAAAAGAAGAGAAGCAAAAGGCAAAGAAGAAAAGGAAAGATACACCCATATGAATGCAGAGTTCTAAACAACAGCAAGGAGATAAGAAAGCCTTCCTCAGTGATCAGTGCAAAGAAATAGAGGAAAACAATATAATGGGAAAGACTAGAGAGCTCTTCAAGAAAATTAGAGATACCAAGGGAATACTTCATGCAAAGATGGGCTCAATAAAGGGTATGGGCCTAACAGAAGCAGAAGAAATTAAGAAAAGGTGCCAAAAAAATACACAGAAGAACTATACAAAAAGGTCTTAATGACCCAGATAATCACGATGGTGTGATCACTCACCTAGAGCCAGACATCCGGTAGTCTGAAGTCAAGTGGGCCTAAGGAAGCATCACTACAAACAAAGCTAGTGGAGGTGATGAGCTGAGCTATTTCAGATCCTAAAAGACGATGCTGTGAAAGTGCTGCACTCAATATGCCAGCAAATTTCGAAAACTCAGCAGGGGCCACAGGACTGGAAAAGATCAGTTTTCATTCCAATCCCAAAGAAAGGCAATGCCAAAGAATGCTCAAGCTACCACACAATTGCACTCATTTCACATTTCTAGCAAGGACATGCTCAAAATTCTCCAAGCTAGGCTTCAACAGTATGTGAACCGAGAACTTCCAGATGTTCAAGCTGGATTTAGAAAAGGCAGAGGAACCAAACATCAAATCACCAACATCCACTGGATCATAGAAAAAGCAAGAGAGTTTCAGATAAACATCTACTTCTGCTTCATTGACTACACTAATGCCTTTGACTATGTGACTATGTGGATCACAGCATACTGTGGAAAATTCTTAAAAGAGATGAGAATACCAGACCACCTGACCTCCCTCTTGAGAAACCTGTATAGGGGTCAAGAAGCAACAGTTAGAACTGGACATGGAACAGCAGACTGGCTCAAAATTGGGAACGGAGTACATCAAGGCTGTATATTATCACAATAATTTTGAACAGACACCTCACCAAAGATACCAGATGGCAAGTAAGCACGTGAAAGATGTCGCACTTCGTACGGCACTTGCGAATGCAAAGTAGAGCAGTGAATTCCCACCGCACGCTCAGCAGACAGGCTAAAATCAAAACCCTGACAGCAGCAAAGGCCGACAAGGGTGAGGAACAACGGGAACTCTCATCCGTCGCTATGGGGACCCAGACAGCCCAGACATGGTTCTTAGAGAGATGAAGCTCGTGTTCACGTGAAGTCCTAGACACGACTGTTCACGGCGGCTTTGTCGGCCACAGCCGCGGCCTGGAGGTCTTTCGGCTCAGATGTCTTCCGCAGAGCAGCAGAGCCGCGGCAGCAGTGACGGAGCCGAGAGGAAAGCGTCAGCCCCGAAGGCTGCATAGCGTGAGGTCCCATTTGTGTGAAGTGACAAGACTAAGAAATGGAGAACAGATGAATCGTTGCCCGCAACCAAGGCTGGAGGGGCCAGGTCGGATCCTGGTGACGGCAAAGCCCCGCCTCTCGCGGGGTCCACACGGGGGCCTGGCTGTGACGCTGCACGCAGCCTGGACGGGCGTCCCCGCTGAGGCTGATGAGGGCGCCTGGGCCTCTCTGGGTCGTCCCCTACAACTGTGTACCTCTAGTTACCTCAAATTAGAAGTTGGTAAATACTCAAAATTGGCAACTTCCTAGTGATCCAAACTAAATTAGGAACTAAAGAGCCTCTTGAGGAGGGTGAAAGAGGAGAGTGGAAAAGCTGGCTTAAAACTCAGCATTCAAAACACTAGGATCAGGGCATCAGGTCATGGCAAACGGATGGGGAAAAGTGGATGAAGTGACAGACTTTTATTTTCTTAGGCTCCAAAATCACTGCAGACGGCGACTGCAGCCATGAATTTAAAAGACTCTTGCTCCTTAGAAGAAAAGCTGTGACCCACCTAGACAGCATACTGAAAAGCAGACACGTCACTCTGCCAACCCAGCGTCCAGTCAAGGCTGTGGTTTCTCCAGTGGTCATGTATGGATGTGAGTTGGACCATATAAAAGGCTGAGCACCAAAGAACAAATTATGGTGCTGGAGAAGACTCCTGAGTCCCTTGGACTACAAAGAGATCCACCCAGTCAGTCCTAAAGGAAATCAACTCTGAATATTCATTGGAAGGACTGATGGTGAAGCTGAAGCTTCAATACTTTGGCCACCTGATGTGAAAAGCCGATTAACTGGAAAAGACCCTGATGCTGGGAAAGACTGAGGGGAGGAGGAGAAGGGGTGACTGAGGATGAGATGGTTGGATGGCATCACTGATTCAATGGACATGAGTTTGAGCAAACTCCGGGAGACAGTGAAGGACAGGGAGGCCTGGCGTGCTGCAGTCTGTGGGGTCGCAAAGAGTCGGACACGATTGAACGACTGGACAACAATGACTTGACATAGCCGGCTGTGTCTGTGCTTCGGGGTGAGAGCCCCATAGGGAGAGGCCCCCGTCTCCCCCCTCCCCGCTCCACAGCACCACCTTGATGGCTGGGACCCGGCCACGCGCGAGTCTTCACGCCATGGAAATCCACCAGTGCTGAACTCAGGGCTTGATTCCTTGTCTTGTCAGTTGACTAGACTTAATGACGGACGTGGTGGAGGAATTTGACAACAAGATCGAACTGAAGAGTGCGTCAGGTCTGGGAACGACCCCGGGGGGACTCGGCCACAGTCACCTGACTCCGCACGTCTGCGGTGTGTCTCTGGTTTCGCTTTCACTTTTCGAGAGAAACAAAGGTATCGGCCACGTGTGGGTCGGAAGCTCATGTTGGTCACAGATCGGCTGCAGACACAAGAGTCGGATACAAATCGGAGGGAGCCCTCGGGGAGAAGCGGCCGACTCCACAGACTTACAGAGAGGGGCAGCGGCCCCTCCTCGGCACTCCGCAGTGTGTGGGACACGCCTTTGTGTCAGCACGCTCTAGAGCAGACCTCTGTGGGCCCCGGGAGGACGTGTTTTCGTTCAGACAGCCTGTTTTCAGCATTTAGCAGCACGGTAGGGTTTCGGGGGACTCCGGGCCTCGAGCCCCCATGAGGCCACCTTCCCCTTGCGGAAAGCAAGGTCCTCCTGCTCACGCTGAGGTTCTGACGCCTGTGGGTATTGGTCAGCCGTGCAGAGCCTGGCTTGCAGCTCGGGGTCTGTGGTGAGGCCTCCAGGCTCTGAGGACGCCCCCCGCTTGGGGGCAGTTCTGAGCCCACGGCCCGCCCCTCTCCCCACCCAGGCCTCTGTATACTGTGTGGCCGCGGTCCTGTGGACGGCCGCCAAGTTCAGCGTCCCCCGAGACCGCAAGCTGGCCCTGCCACGCAGGCTCAAGACTCTCCTCCTGCACATGGCCAGACGCAGCGCCCAGGAGCGGCCTTCGGCCGCGGAGGCCATCGAGGTACCTGCACCGCGGGGGCCCCGACTCGAGGCCCGGGGTCGGGACCAGCTCTCATCTCTGGGGCAGGGCGGTGTCAGACGGGGAGGGTGCAGGTTCACTTATGGACGGGGCCTCTGCTGCTCACCTCCTGACCTTCCCCCAGGTTGTCCTGGTCTCCAGTGCATCCGCCAGCCAGGTGGAAGGGGGCAGCCTGGGCCCGAGCATGGACCCCTGATCCCCTACAGACCCCCACACGCCTGACTTCCCCATCCTCCTCCACGGGTCCAGCAGGCTGGGTGTGGCCCCTCGTTCCGTGGCGTCCCAGCTGACCATGGCCAGGACAACCAGGGACTCGGAATCGCAGCCCAGGCCCCCAGGCTCTCCCCATGAAGGGGTGCCGTGGGGTCCTCCTGCTGAGAAGCCCCCAGGCCTCCGCTGCCACCGTGCGCTCCAACAGGCTTTGCCCCGGCGTGCGTGGCGTGGCCGTGTGTCTGGACGCTTGGCTGTGCTTGCTTTCAGGCCTGCAGTGGTTACCTCCTGCAGCGGGGCATGGACAGCCGTAAGATCCTGGCCCACCTGAGGGCGCTGACCTGTCGGGTAAGCCGGGCACCGCAGACCCTCTGTGCTACCCCGGGCCATGGGGGGAGGCTCCCCCTCTTCCAGTTGAGGGAGGTGGAGACCCCGGGCCAGGGCGGCAGGTCACACCCCCTCCTCTGGCCTTACAGTGCCACTGTCGGGGGGCCAGGCCCCTCCCTGGTCTCTGCTGAACCCCTGGCACGTCGTGGGGGTCGCAGAGTGACCCTCAGCTTCCAGGCCTGCTGACCGGGCAGGGCCACATCAAGTGGCAACACTGTCCTTCAGATGTGGACACAAACTGTCTGCCTTCGTCCACATGAGGCCTGGCGGCCCCGGTCATGACCAGCCCCCACCCCAGGAACCAGAGGAACCCGCTGCTCCGGGAAACCTGTGTGCCTCGGGGGCTCCCACTCCAGAGAAACCGAAGCCAGGCCCGTCAGCACTGGGGGGGCTTGGGCTGCGGAGGCCGCGCCCCCAGGGCCTCACGTTCATCTCAGCGGAGCTGGCCGTGTCCTTCCATCCCAGGTTTACCAGGAAGAGGAGACCATCAGTCTGCAGCACGCTTTCTCGGTGGTTGAGCTGGACCCCAGCCTGGCAGCCGCACCCCAACCCCACTCAGGTAGGACTTGGGACTGGCCCTCCCCACCTCCCCTGCCTCTAGGAATCCAGCCCCGTGTGGATGCTGGATGTGGCCGAGGACCCCAGATGGCGTGTCCAGAGCTGGCCCCCAGCCTCGCTGCCTCACTCCCCCCGGCTCCTCTGACCCTGTCGTTCAGGCCTCCCTATGTCCAGCCGCCGGAGCAGGGGACTCGCCCCCGCGTCATGGCCCGTGTCTCCCAGTGCACCCCCCACAAGGACCCGCAGCGCCTCCCGTCTGCATCCGGGTCACTGGCCTATTCCAACCTTCCAGCCACTCAGCCAAGTGCCGCGCCCTCCCTCCCAGCTCAGGGCAGCCCCGGACGCTCCTCCTTCAGGCTCTCTCCTTGGACTCTCCCTTGCAGTGGCCCTGGGCTTGCTGGCCCATCCAAGCAGCACCCACGCAGGCCCGCACTCCCGATGGCCGGCACTCCCTATGGCCGCCCCCCAGGAAGGCAGCGCCCACGAAGGCCCTCACCCTCCCCGGTCACCCTGTGTTTGTCCCCAGACCTCATGTGGCTCGCTGGCAACAGCAGGCTCGAGGCCGTGCAGGGGCCAGTGCCTGGTCAGCCCTCTGGCCTCCGAGGGGCCGAGCTGCTGCCAGAGGCGCTTGCCACCCCGGACACTCACTCCACGCCCATCGTCCCTACTGCGGACGCAGGTGTCTGCAGGTGAGTGCAGCTCCCGGGGGCTTTTGGGGTCCCAGGCACCCCCTGAGTGTCGTCTGCTCCACTCACAGGGACAGGCCCACCCTGACCTCAGGGCCAGCCGAGCGGCCAGAGGACGGAGGCCAGCTGGACCTGCAGGGTGATGGGAAGCAGGCCCCTGGCCCAGAGACAGCTGTGCAGCCGGCGCCCAGCCCCTCAGGGCCCCTCAGGGAGTCAGCACGAAGAGGCTCGGCCCAGGGGTGCCCCTGGCCCCCAGCCCCCACCAGCCCACCAGAGGGGCCCTCAATGCTGCCGCCAGAATCTCCAGCCCCAACCCTGCCCCTGGAGACACAGGTGTCCTCCCAGGATGGAGGGGCAGATGAGCCTGTCCCAATTCGAGCATCTTCTGTTGGGCTTCGGCCCCAGCCCCCCAGGCCCCCCACAGCGCCCCCCAGCCCTCACCACCCAGCCAAGCCGCCTAGAAGCAAGACCACCCAGGAGGCAGGCCAGGAACCTGAAGGCCCCCCGTCAGCCCCACAGGGCCCCTCCCCGGCCACAGGGAATCCAGACAGTCCCGGGGACGCCCCAGGACGCCAGCCCCAGCCAGCAGACTGCAAGCTCTGTCCGTCCGGCGTGGACGCCCCGCTCCTCCCGGAGGGGGCGGCCTGCCCGTCACTGCAGGAGGCCACGCGCCTCATCCAGGAAGAGTTTGCCTTCGACGGCTACCTGGACCGCGGGCTGGAGGCTCTGATCATGGGTACGAGGGGCCACAGGGCCCAGGAGCAGGGGTGGGCACGCGGGCACGGGGGAGGTCACCACAGGAGCCCGCCGCGACGTCGCGGCCCAGCGCGAGCGGTGCAGGGCCCTTCCGCGGCCGCAGGAGGAGGGTCCCAGACGCGCCCGCCCCTCCCCTGGCTGTGCGCCCAGCCCCGCAAGCCCCCGGGACCAGGGGGACCCGGAAAATCGCTCACCACATCCTGACTCATCCCTCCGCCAACGCAGGGGAGTACATTTACGCCCTGAAAGACCTCACCTACGCCACGTTCTGCGGGGCCATATCGGAGAAGTTCTGCGACCTCTACTGGGGCGAGAAGCTGCTGCAGAACCTCTTCAAGGTGGTGAACGGACGGACGCCACCCTCGGGGAAGTAAGACCACCCTTGGCGCGGACCCCCGGCTCCTCCCCCGGACCCCCGCCCCCACCTGCCCCGGGGGCTCGCCTCCAGCCCGCGTCCAGCTCGGCGCTCCCCGGGGCAGCCACCAAGGGCCCCCTTCCGGGTGAAGTGCTCCCTGCGCAACCGCTCTTCGGGCAGGAAGGGGAGTTGGGCCCCTATGGGGTTGGGCGGGTGCCCCTGCAGGGACGTATCCCCCTGCCCAGCTCCCTCCTGGGTCGGAGGTGAGGCGGCTGCTGCCGGAGTCAGGGATGGCGGGCTCCCCTTCCGGCCCTCCCCAGCGCTCCCCGCCCCCATCCTTCTCAGGAGAGGCCGGTTGCCTGCGGCCCAACCCCTCCTGGGGGGCTGCAGAGGGCAACATGGGCGGGGGACCCGGCAGGCCTGTGCCTGGAGCAGCCGGGTGCCCTGATTCCCAAGCCAGCCGGAGCCCATCTCAGCCCCAGCCCTGTTTTTGCAGCAGCCCCCCTCCCGGGGGGAGACAGATGCCCAGAAGGCCCGCGTGTCCACAATGCCTGCGGCCGGGCTGTCCCACAGGTGTGGGCAGGGCCTCTGTCCTGAGGCCCCCACCTCCCACCCGGGGGCACCTCTGATCAGCCTGGGGAGGGGTCCTGGGGCGCGCCTGCAGGGTTCTCCGTTCTGATGGCAGTGCTTCCGAAGAGACCGGGTCACAGCCCGAGGACAGCGGGATCCGCGCTCCAAGCAGCTGCTCGCCGTCCAGCAGAAGGGCCTCGCGTCTTGGGTCGGGTGAGACAGAGCTCTGGGGTGAGACCCTCCTCCAGGGGGTCCGTTCTGTGGGGGGCAGGTGGGGAGAGTGCTCCCCAGGCCCGCGGTGGGCAGCAAGGGCGAGGACTGGGTCAGCAGTGTGGTGATGGTGTGACGATGGCATCTTTCCTGGGCACCAGCCACTTAAGACCCCAAGGCCTTTCCAGCAACTGGAGCCCTGGGCTCCTGACAGCTGAAGTCTCGGTCATGTCCCTAAACGCCGTCTGACACGTCAGGGCCCTAGGGGCCAGGCAGTGTGGCTGCGCTCACGCCCAGGATGGCCCCCGTACCACGCACACACTCGGACGTGCTCTGGGTGGAGGTGCCCGAGAACAGCCCGCTGCCCGCTGGGACCCCGGGTTCCCAGGTCCCTCTACCTCGTCTGAGAACAGTCCCAGGTTCCCTGGGATCTCCTCCCTGACTCCGCCCCGCACAGCGGCCCACTCAGAAGGGGACCCAGGGACCCCGACCCTGAGGACCCTCCCAGCCCCTCCTTGGGACCTGATGCCTCTCCCAACAGTCAGGGCTGAACTATCTCCCGGAACCCGCGTCGCCATGTGTGACCCCCTCTCCTCTGTCCAGGGAAGGAGAAGCCGGATGTGGACTCAGACGAGCTCTCTCAGGGCAACTTCGAAGTGGGATTCCGGCCTCAGCAGTCAGTCAAAGCTGGGAGGGACGGGCAGCCGGAGGCCCAGCCGCAGGGCGGGGGCCTGGCCAGGGGCGCTGAGGCTGAGCCCCAGCCCCCCCGGCCCCCCGAGCACGGCCTGGCTGTGAGCCCCGCCCCGGTGGGCATGCCGAGCTGCAGCCCCGGCTGGTGCAGTGCCTTCTACGAGGCTGACTGCTTCGGTGCCGACGTGCACAGCTACGTGCAGGAGCTGGCCACGCAGAAGGGTCCCAGGGATCCTGCGGCCGACGCCCAGAGCCCGGTGAGCCCCGTGCTTGTCTTGGCCCGGGGGTCGGTGCTGGCCCCGTGCTTCCCCTTGGCTGGGGAACGGCGGGTGGTGCTCGGGCCGGCGCGCGGTGGGCCACGAGGACACGTTCCTGCCAGGGCTGCCAGGTCCCGCCTGCTCCCGCGGCCACCATGCTGGCTGGGGCTCCCACTGTTTGTCTTCCAAGGGGGGTTGTGCTTATCTGCGTGCACCCCCCACCTCGGGGGCAGGAACCAACTTTTCCCTCTCTGGGCTCTTGATCACCAAGGGCTGGCTGGAGGGAGGTCACCTTGCCCTGGGGACCACAGCCGGGTTTGGGCGGCAGGGCCAGCATCACGAGGTGAGAAGCACCTGGCCTGTGGTGGTCAGCTTGGCCAGGGCCCAGGGTGGCTTCTCTGGTGGGCAGCACACTCTGTGTGCCCCTCCGGGTCAGGGGCAGCCCCGGCTCCTCCCAGGTCAGCAGGGTGGCGGCAGGCCCCAGACTGGAGTGTCCAGGCCTGGCCAGCCTGCATGCAGGGCAGCCCCCCAGAGCTCCGAGCCCAGGGTCTCTGCCTGGCCACCGGGGGTCTGCCCCTTCATGACCAGGAGCCCTGACTGCAGCCTCCCCTCCGAAGTGACCAGGGCTCCCACCTGGGCCACAGCCACGCGGGGTGCGGTCGCGGGGGACAGACAGGATGGAGCAGTCAGCGGCCAGCGGCCAGGCGCCCCACTCCCACCCCCCCGCAGCCCTGCGCCTCAGCACCGTCCAACCACACCTTCCCGGTGTCCTCACCTGGCCACCCAGCCCCAGGAGAGAGCGAGCCCCACCGGCTCAGTCCTGAGAGCCAGCAGCCGCCTGTGCTCTTGGCGACCACGGGTCGTGTGTGTGCTCAGCTGTGCCCGGCTCTCTGACCCCAGGGACCGTGACCCGCCAGGCCCCTCTGTCCATGGGACTCTCTAGGCAAGAACACTGGAGTGGGCGGCCACACCCTCCCCCAGGGGTCTTCCTACCCAGGGACTGAACCCACGTCTCCTGTCTCGTGCACCAGCAGCCGGGTTCTTTACCGCTGCGCCACCTGGGAAGCCCATGTGCACTGTAACTGAATCTAATAGAGAAGCCCTGGGGGGGGTCCCCGAACCCTGGTGGGCTTCCTTGGCAGCCCCTCAACTCCGAGCCCAGGCACCCATAGCGTCCCACCAAGGCGCTGCTGTCACACTGATCTCAGCTGGACCGAGATGGGGCCCCTGACGAGGCAGCTCCACGCAGACCTGCCAACAGCCCCCGCTGCCTGCTGGGCAGTGCAGCAGGCCGACCCGAGTGTCCTCTGATGGCACAGGGCACATGCTCCAATGTCACAGGTCATGACCTCTGACACCGCAGGTCACGACCTCGGACGTCACAGTCACAGTCGCTGGTGGCGTTATATCAGTGTGGACAGGCAGCCTGTTTCCAGCCCGCTCCGTGCTCAGGGCCAGGGAGGGTGCTGCCTGTTGCTTCCTGGGCAGGTGCCTGGTGGGGTCCGAGGGGCCCTTGTCCTGGATCCCGGGCTCTCCAGGTGTGGCAGCTCCTGGAGGGAGACTGGACCGTGGATGAGCCCGGCTGCCCCCTGCGTCCCATGAAGGTGGTCCTTAAAGGTGGACACGGAGACCAGCTCGGGTCCCAGACGCGCTGGGCCCCGTCTGTGGCTTGCTGGCAACCCCACGGCTGGGACAAGGCTGCCACGCCAGGTCCTGCAGCGGCTCTGCCGGCAGTGCACGCGCGGGACGGTCCCGAGGGGCGCGGTGGTCTGGGAAACGCCGGGCGGACGACCGATGACCGTGTCTCTCCCTTCTTCCTGCCCCCGGAAGGCGTGTCCCCTGGAACCTGAGCGCAGGCAGGGGAGTGCCTGCAGTCCTCTGCTCTTGGCCCGGGTGGCCCTGACCCCAGCTCCACACTCGCAGACCCACCGTGTCTGTTACAGACAGGTGTCTCGGGAAAACACAAAAGGCATAAAAAACCCGTGGACACGTTTCATGTCTGCCACCAGCAGGCGCGCGTGCAGGAGGCTGGGGTGGGCAGAGCCGCAGGAGGGCGCCTGGTCACCTCCCGCCGCTGACCACGCGGGGGCGCCGTCCGCCCGGCCGCGTCGCGGCCTGTGGTCGCGCGTGTCTCCACTCAGCTTGCTGTGCTAACGAGGCTTTGCTCCGGGCGTTTAGGTGGGACGCACTGGCTGACATTTGCCTCCCTTTTCTCTTTGTCCACACTTTCTGGGGTTTCCACCTTGTGCGTCCTGCTTTATTTATTGTCTGCCTCAGGCCCACGTAAATCCAGTGGCCAGCAAACCTGAGCTGTGCCTCAGGTCATCCCCGTTTATCTGTCTTGCTCCTTTAATCCTATGAGAACAACGCTTGGTCGGGTTAGGGCAGGAGGAAATAACCTACATTCAGCAGACCCAGTGTCAAACGTGGACCCATCGCCCGAACCCGCCGGGGGCCAAGCCCACCAGTGTGGCTGCCAGGCTGTGCCCGCGGGGCTGGCGCCCGCTCACACCGACCGCCCTGCGAATCCTCGTTCACGCATTTATCCTTAAGGTCTCAGCCTGGCTGACGCCCCTGCGGTCCTTGGGGTCTGTGTGGAAGTGCAGTGCTGGGTTCCTTCCTGGAGGCTGCGTGTGGCTCCAGGCAGGACTGGCTTGGGGGGCTTGCCGGGATCTGCACTGCTGGGCGTGTCCAAGCTTCGCGCAAAGCCAGGCGGCTGAGCACATGGTGGGGGCCTCCAGCCCACATCGCACAGGGGTCCTGAGGGGCGGCAAGCGTGGGGTGCGGGCCTCAGTGGATGGGTCTGGGGCCACAGAGGGGCCTCGTGGGACCACAGGTGACCGTGGATCCTCACTCACGGCCGATCCCCGAGACCAAGGAAACCATGAGAGGCATGGCCCTGGGTCCCCCCAGCCGGGGACGCAGCACCTGAGTTCTCTCTGGAAGGCAGCCCCTCTGACCTGGATACGCCCACCCTGCTCTGCCGGCCTTTCCTCCTGGGCGGCTGCGGGGAGGGTAGGCGACCTGGTGGGGAGGGCTGGTGGTCACTGACACCACGCACGTTTGGCCGCCTTGTTTCGAGCGAGTCCATCGAATCTGGTTTTTTCCACTCTACTGAGATGTCTCCCAGTTCCACTGACCAGACGCAGACGTCCCGAAGGCCCGCCTCGGCCCTGTGGGCATCTGCCTCCCCTGAACCCCCGAGGGCGGGCCCCGGGGGCTCACGACTCTTCCCTCTTCAGGAGCTGGAGCAGCAGCTCATGATCGAGAAGAGGAACTTCCGAAAGACCCTCAAGTTCTACCAGAAGCTCCTACAGAAGGAGAAGCGGAACAAAGGTAGCCTCACGGGACCAGGGCCGGGCTGGGGTCAGGCATCCTGAGAGGGTTGGGTGCTTCGTGCTGAGTCCATCCACCCCCAGGCTCCGAGGTGAAGACCATGCTGTCCAAGCTGAAAGGGCAGCTGGAAGAGATGCGGTCCAAGGTGCAGTTCCTCGGGCTGGCCAAGAAGTACCTCCAGGCAAGGCCCCGCCCCTCCCTCCAGAGGCTCCTCCCGCTAAGCCCTCGGGAACACACCGCCTCTGCGCGGCCGCCCCAGGTCACGGACGGGGTGAGTGGATGGCCGGGCAGGCAAACAGCGCTGACTCGCGCCCCAGGTCGTGTACGCGGAGCAGTGGGGCCTGGAGCCCTGCGCACTGCCCGTGATCGTGAACATCGCGGCCGCCCACTGTGACACGCTAGACTTCAGCCCCCTGGACGAGTCCTCGTCCCTCATCTTCTACAACGTCAGCAAGCACCCGCGCGGCAGCCGGCAGCCCAAGGCGCGCGTCCTGCAGGCCGGCACCCCGCTGGGTCTCATGGCCTACCTCTACTCCAGGTGAGGCCTGGGGGACGCTGGGACCCCTGCGCCCCCAGGCTCCCGGAGACCAGGGCGGAGCAGGCCAGGGCGGGGTGGAGGAGGTGGGGCGTCTCCCTGTGCTCCTGAGACGGCTCTGCACATTTCAGTGTAGTTTCCATCAGAAATCTCAGCTTGTCTCAGTGCCCGCTGGCCTCCTTGGCCAGGCTCCCGGCTGAGGGGCCCAGACCCGACCGCACGGGTCTGTGGGTCTGGGTCAGGTGTGCAGGGGGTACTTTGAAGGAGACCCCAGGAACCCGGCCGCCATGGCTGACAGCCTGGCGGACTCCTGACTCCACACAGGCAGGACCCCTGAGGCACTGGGACCCCCAAGGCACCGTGACCGCGCCCCGCTTCCCAGGTCGGATGCCCCTTCACTAACACGGGGCTCCGAGGCTGCGGGCAGCTTGCGCCCAGCCAGCTCTCCGCAGCGCCGCTGGGCGTGGGCAGGGTTTGGCTCACGTGCACGCATGCTAAGTCACTTGAGTCGCAATGACTCTACGCGCCCCCAGGGACTGTAGCCCACTGGGCTCCTCTGTACGTGGGATTCTCCAGGTAAGAAAACTGGAGTAGGTTGCCATGCCCTTCTCCGGGGATCCTCCTGACCCAGGGATCAGAGCCAGATCTCTTACGGTTCCTACACTGCAGGCGGGTTCTTGACAGCTGAGCCACCGGGGAAGCCCCTCAGGCCCATGTGACCCCAGATAATAACGCAGGGCCAAGGGCTCGCCTGCACTAGGGAGGGGCCCCCAGGCTCCCCTGACCTCCCCTTCTCGCCATGCACCCACGAGCCCCACCTGGGGCTCAGGCTGTGGGCAGCTTCCTAAAGGGCCCACCCCTCCCAGCCCCAACCGGGTTGGACACAGACCTCCTCTCACGCGATGGTGGGAGTGTCACCCCAGGGTGGCCTCCAGGGGCTCAGCACGCCGCTCCGGAACCCCGGGCCCTTCTCTGGGCTGGAGGCTGTGGCAGCCAGTGGGGACAGGACCCTCCGGGGGCAGCTGCCTCTGCCCCACCAGTCGCCCTCCCCAGAGGGGCTGCCGGGGGCCGCTTCCTCCGCCTCCCCTGCAGGATGGGGTGTCACTCAGCACCTCAGCCCTCCAAACTGCTCCAGGAGACATCACGCGTGAGCACAGCACCCCCGAGAGGGAGTCCCCTCTGCGGGCAGCCGGTGTCGGGGCCAGTGGGCCCCGGGGTCCTCAGTCCTGGACCCTCATCTCCTTCCCACTCTCCTGGCTCCGGGGGCATCCCGAGGGGGGCCCTGCCTGAGGTCGAGGACCCAACGCCCCCTCGCCTCTTTCCTGACAGTGATTTGCGGCTGGGGAAGGGCCCCTGCACGCGCTCAGCTTTCTGAATTAGCGGTTTCTATGAGGAGACCCAGGGAGAGCCTCAAAAACTGAGATTAAGAAAGTCTTCAGGGACCTCCCTGGCATCCAGTGGTGGAGACCCTGAGCTTCCAATGCAGGGGATGCAGGGCTTGCTCCCTGCTCAGGGAACTAGGTCCCACAAGCCGCATACTGCAGCCAAAAAAAACCTTTAAAAAAATAAAATTTAAAAAATGTCTTCAGACTGAGAATGTTTAGGAATTTCTAATGTGATCAGTACCCTCCACCCCCGGCTCATTGGTTCTGAGTGGTGGTCCAGCCAGTGCCTCCAGCACAGGGCTCTCATGTTCACATGCAAGCACTCACACACACTCGCACACACACACATGCACACAGCCGCACACTCACACTAACACCCGCACACACACAAATACACACAGCCACATACCTACCTGCACACACAGCGGTACACTCACACCCCCACACACCCGCACTCACATCTGCATACACACACCCACACCTGCACACACACACACACCTCACTCACATGCACGCTCACACCTGTGCACTCATCTGCACACACCACGTGCACACACACACACCCCTGCACACTCACACGCTCACACACACATCTGCACTCAACACCCATACACACCTGCACACTCACCCCCCCACACACACCTGCACTCACGTGCATGCTCACACCTGTGCACTCATCTGCACACACCACGTGCACACACCCCCGCACACTCACACGCTCACACACACACCTGCACACTCACATTTGCACACTCAACACCCATACACACACACACCTGCACGCTCATCTGTGCACACAGCCACACACTCACATCCATACACACACTCACACACCTGCACTCTCACACATATCACATGCATATGCTCACACCTGCACACACACGAGTGCACATGGCTGCACTCACCTGCACAATCACATTTGCACACATACCCACACACACACACACACACACACCTCTGCGCACTCATCTGTGCACACAGCCGCACACACACTCACACCCGCGCACACACCAGGACCCGATGCTGGCCGGCCCACACTGACGGCCGCCCCCCACCCCCCCCGCAGCGGCGCCTTCCTGGAGGGCTACGTGCAGCAGTTTCTGTACACCTTCCGCTACTTCTGCAGCCCCCACGACTTCCTCCACTTCCTGCTGGACCGCATCAGCAGCACCCTGTCCAGGTACCCCGGGGGCCGGCACCAAGGGCCGGGGCGAGGGCAGAGGCGGAAAGGGGGTGCAGACGGGCCAGGAGCAGGCACTGATGCCCACGGAGGAGGAGAAGCAGGGTGGGGACAAGGAAGGTGGGACCCCCATGGACTGGAGGATGTAGAGGGATTCCAAGGGCCTCGGCCAGCAGGCAGGCTCAGCACGGGAGAGGGTGGTGGGCAGTGCTGGACGTACTCTCGCCCTCTCTGAGCTGGCTTGTCCTTGCCCCCAGATTCCCGCACAAGGTCAGGCTGGGCGCCCCAGGAGGGGACTCAGAGACCCTGCCCCCATCTTCTCTACCCACAGAGCCCACCCCACCACTCCTAATGCCTTCCCAACCTCGGGGCAGGCTGGAGGGGGTGGTGGTTGCAGCGGCCCCTCTCCTGCCCAGGTGGGAGGGCAGGTGGGGTGGGGCTTAGGTGCCCCCAAAAGACAGAGCCACGCTCCCCCCCACCCCCGTCCCATCTAGGGGTGGCGCAGGGGGCCCTGCCCAGCTCAGGACTCCTCTGCCTCCAGGGCCCACCAGGAGCCCACCTCCACCTTCACCAAGATCTACAGGCGGAGCTTCTGCCTCCTGCAGGCCTGGCTGGAGGACTGCTACACCGTGGACTTCGTGAGGAACGCCGGGCTCCTGGGGAGGCTCCAGGACTACCTCTCCTCCCAGGTGAGGCGGGGGGCGGGGGGGACGCAACCCCCGGGAGGCAGCAGGTGACCCCACGTGCTTCTGCCCAGATCCTGCCTCTGGACGGCTCTGCGGAGCACCTACTGGGCCTGCTGGTGGGCACCGAGCGGCGGGCCGAGGGCACCCTGCGTGGCACAGACCTGGAGGACCCCAAGGAGGTGGAGGAGGACGCCAGGCCCCTCAACGCCCTGTGTAAGAGGCTCTCGGAGGACGCCGTCTCCCGGAAGGTGCGGCCTCTCCCGGGAAGATAGACCCTCACACACAGGCACACACGTGCATACCTTTATACACAAGCGCAGACAGGCAGAGGCGCGCGCATGCAACACACAGTCCGTCTTGCGGCTCCAGGGCACGGCCCTGTGAGGCTGGCACTTCCTGTCGGCCCCGGACAAGGACCACAGAGGACCAGCGCCCCAGACCGCCCCGCCTCCCTGACCCCTGGGCCAAGGGCAGGGTCGGGATATGGCCAGGAGCAGGGGCAGGGGCTCGGGGGGCCTCACCGTGACTCATGCAGACAGCACGAAAGTGCACAGCTCCGTCCGCGGGGGAGCCGCTGAAATCCCGGGGTCAGTGCGGCCGCGGGCGGGAGGCGGGGCCCTGCCCTGCGGCTCTAGGCTGCCCCGGCCCGCCCTGACTGGGGAGCCTACCCTGCAGAGCTTCCCCTGGCGGCTCTCCCGGGGCAGCGGGCTGGCGCTGCCCCACAAGGAGCGACAGTACAGCATCGCGTCGGCCCTGCCCAAGCCCTGCTTCCTCGAGGACTTCTACGGGCCCTACACCAAGGCCGGCGAGAAGGGGCCCTACTTCCTGACTGAGTACAGCACCCAGCAGCTCTTCAGCCAGCTGACGCTGCTGCAGCAGGTGGGGCGCCAGGTCCACACAGCGCGCGGGGCCCCCCTGCTGGAACCGGGCGGGCGGCCAGCCCCCAGGCGCCCCTTCCCGGGTCCCGTCACGCGGCGGCAGGGACAGGGACCCAGCAACCCCTACCCCCTGCCGCCGTCTGGGTGAACATGGAGAGCCCCCACCGATGCCCGGCCCTGAGATGGGGCGCTGCCCGCCCTCTCTGTCCTTGTCCCTGGCAGGAGCTGTTTCAGAAGTGCCACCCCGTCCACTTCCTAAACTCGCGGGCCCTGGGCGTCACAGACAAAAGTGCAGCGGTCCCCAGGTGAGTGTCCATCGAGGTCCGCGGAGCCTGAGACGCTGGGGTGGCCGAGGGTCTTGAGGCTCTACCCTGTTATTTTCGCTGGGTGGAAATGCCTTCCCGGACACTTTGGCTGACAGGCAGTGCCTTGTGGTTCTGGGCTGGACACCAACCCCCTCCTCGGGGCCCCCGCGCCACCCCGTGTCCTGGCTGGGACATGCTGGACCTGTGTCTGCATCTCTTGCAGGGCCAGCTCTTCTGAGTCTCTGTCAGCAAAAACCTGCAGCTTATTTCTGCCCAACTACGTCCAGGACAAATACCTGCTACAACTTTTAAGAAGCGCAGATGACGTCAGCACCTGGGTGGCCGCCGAGATCGTGACCAGTCACACCTCCAAGGTCGGTGCCCAGGGGTCTGGCCCCAGCACGGGGTCAGGGGTGCCAGTGGTGAGGGCACCTCCTTGTGCGAGCCCTCCTGCTGGGGGGTGCACGTGGGGGGTGCACGGAGGCATCCCGAGCTGAAGCCCCTGGAGCAGGCGTGCACGAAGGGCACTCAAGGCAGGGGACCCCGCGGCTCCCCAGCCTCCACCCCACCACTGATGACGAAGCCTGACGTGCACATGCCGCACCAAGAGCCTCTGCAGCGTCTCCTCTCCCAAGTCCTGAGCTGTCTGAACCCCTAGGGAGCCCCGAGGCCCACCAACACATGCAGAGTTCCCCAGTCTTTCCTCTTTCAGAGAGAAGCTTCCAACCTCAGGGGTTTATTAGCTGACAGACTGACCCCTCCTCACTTGTGCCGGGACACGGGCACTGGGAGCCTGCCCTCGCCCCCGTCTGCTCCAATCCTTGATGTCCGTCAGAGCAACACCAATGTGCAGCTTTCCCCTCACCTTGTGTGGGGTGTCACACAGGCCTCCAAGCGCTTTGGGAGGATGTGGAGGGGCATTGGCGCCCCCGTCGCAGGCCAGAGCTGACTCCAGACCCACCCGGGCAGTGGCCAGGGGACGGAGCCAGCATCATTGTGAGCAGAGGATGCAGGGAGGGCCATCCACGGGGCGGTGTGGCCTCAGCAGGGACCGGACGGGGCGGGGACGAGGGCAGGAAGCGCCCTGGGTGGACGTGGTGATTGAGCCTGAAACACACACGGTCCCCGCGCTGTGTGCCGCTCGCTGTGCCGTCAGAACAACCCGGAGACGACTTCTACACGTGTAAACTCTGGCCTCAGAAAACAGTCAAAACTCAAAAGTTGGGCCAGAGGATGTAACAGGAAGACTCTACACATGGACATCACCAGATGGTCAACACCAAAATCAGGTTGACTATATTCTTTGCAGCCAAAGATAGAGAGGCTCTATCCAGTCAGAAAAAACAAGACCGGGAGCTGACTGGCTCAGATCATGAACTCCTCATTGTCAAATTCAGACTTAAATTCAGAAGAAAGTAGGGAAAACCACTAGATCATTCAGGTATGACCTAAATCAAATCCCTTATGATTATACAGTGGAAGTGAGAAATAGATTCAAGGGATTAGATCTGATAGAGAGCGAGCCTGATGAACTATGGACCGAAGTTCGTGACATTGTACAGGAGGCGGTACATCCCCAAGAAAAAGAAATGTAAAAAGGCAAAATGGCTGTCTGAGGAGGCCTTACAAATAGCTGAGAAAAGAAGAGAAGCAAAAACCAAAGGAGATCATTTGAATCAGTTCTAATGAGATGGATGAAACTGGAGCCCATTATACAGAGTGAAGTAAGCCAGAAAGATAAAGAACATTACAGTATACTTACACATATATACGGAATTTAGATAGATGGTGGCGATAACCCTATATGCAAAACAGAAAAAGAGACACAGAAGTACAGAACAGACTTTTGAACTTTGGGGGAGAACGTGAGGGTGGGATGTTTTGAAAGAACAGCATGTATATTATCTATGGTGAAACGGACCACCAGCCCAGGTGGGATACATGAGTCAGGTGCTCGGGCCTGGTGCGCTGGGAGGACCCTGAGGAGTCGGGTGGGGAGGGAGGTGGGAGGGGGGATCGGGATGGGGAATACGTGTAACTATATGGCTGATTCATGTCAATGTATGACAAAACCCACTGAAATGTTGTAAAGTGATTGGCCTCCAACTAATAAAATAATATTAAAAAAAAAAAAAACCAAAGGAGAAAAGGAAAAATGAACCCATCTGAATGCAGAGTTCCAAAGAATAGCAAGGAGAGATAAGAAAGCCTTCCTCAGTGATTAGTGCAAAGAAATAGAGGAAAACAATAGAATGGGAAAGACTAGAAATCTCTTCAAGAAAAATAGAGATACCAAGGGAATATTTCATGCAAAGATGGACTTAATAAAGGATAGAAATGCTATGAACCTAATAGAAGCAGAAGATACTAAGAAGAGGTGGCAAGAATACACAGAAGAACTGTACAAAAAAAATCTTCACGACGCAGATAATCACAATTGTGTGATAACTCACCTGGAGCCAGACATCCTGGAGTGTGAAATCAAGTGGGCCTTAGAAAGCATCACTATGAACAAAGCTAGTGGATGTGATGGAATTCCAGTTGAGCTATTTCAAGTCCTAAAAGATGATGCTGTGAAAGTGCTGCACTCAATATGCCAACAAATTTGGAAAACTCAGCAGTGGCCACAGGACTGGAAAAGGTCAGTTTTCATTCCAATCCCAAAGAAAGGCAATGCTAAAGAATGCTCAAACTACCACACAATTGCACTCATCTCACACACACTAGTAAAGTAAAGCTAAAAATCCTCCAAGCCGGGTTTCAAAAATACGTGAACCTTGAACTTCCAGATGTTCAAGCTGGTATTAGAAAAGGCAGAGGAACCAGAGATCAAATTGCCAACACCTGCTGGATCATTGAAAAAGCAAGAGTTTCAGAAAAACATCTATTTCTGCTTTATTGACTATGCCAAAGCCTTTGACTGTGTGGATCACAATAAAGTGTGGGAAATTCTGAAAGAGATGAGACTACCAGACCCCCTGACCTGCCTCTTGAGAAATCTGTATGCAGGTCAGGAAGCAACAGTTAGAACTGGACATGCAACAGACTGGTTCCAAATAGGGTAAGGAGTAGGTCAAGGCTGTATATTGTCACCCTGCTTGTTTAACTTATATGCAGTGTACATCATGAGAAACGCTGAGCTGGAGGAAGCACAAACTGGAATCAAGATTGCCGGGAGAAATATCAATAACCTCAGATATGCAGATGACACCACCCTTATGGCAGGAAGTGAAGAACTAAAGAGCCTCTTGATGAAAGTGAAAGAGGAGAGTGAAAAAGTTGGCTTAAAGCTCAACTTTCAGAAAACTAAGATCATGGCATCTGGTCCCATCACCTCATGGTAAATAGATGGGGAAACAGTAGCTGATGTTATTTTTCTGGGCTCCAAAATCACTGCAGATGGTGACTGCAGCCATGAAATTAAAAGACCCTTACTCCTTGGAAGGAAAGTTATGACCAACCTAGATAGCATATTAAAAAGCAGGGGCATTACTTTGCCAGCAAAGGTCCATCTGGTCAAGACTATGGTTTTTCCAGTGGTCATGTATGGATTTGAGAGTTGGGAATATAAAGAAAGCTGAGTGCCAAAGAATTGATGCTTTTGAACTGTGGTGTTGGAGAAGACTCTTGAGAGTCCCTTGGACTGTGAGAAGATCCAACCAGTCCATCCTGAAGGAGATAAGTCCTGGGTGTTCATTGGAAGGACTGATGTTGAAGCTGAAACTCCAATACTTTGGCCACCATGTGAAGAACTGACTCATTTGAAAAGACCCTGATGCTGGGAAAGACTGAAGGCAGAAGGGGGCGACAGAGGATGAGATGGCTGGATGGCATCACCAACTGGATGGACATGAGTTTGAGCAAGCTCTGGGAGTTGGTGATGGACAGGGAGGCCTGGCGTGCTGCAGTCCATGGGGCCACAAAGAGTCGGACACGACTGAGCGACTGAACTGGACTGAACAAAAGCCATTGGAGGTAACAGCGCATCCCGTTCAGATCACGTCCCTGGGAACGTGGAAACACAAGGTCACAAAGAAAAGGAAACGACGTGATGTGTCTGAAAGCGGAAGTGAAAGTCACTCAGTCGTGTCTGACTCTGCAACCCCAGGGACTACACAGTCCGTGGAATTCTCCAGGCCAGAACACGAGTGGACAGCCTTTCCCTTCTCCAGGGGATCTTCCCGACCCAGGGATCGAGCCCAGGTCTCCCACACTGCAGGCGGATTCTTCACCACCCGAGCCACCAGGGAAGCCCTTGTTTTAGATGAGTAACGGTAGGAACAAAGGGAAATGAGGACTCTGGCTTCAGCAGCGGGCGCAGAAGTCACGGGACACAGCAGCTGAGACGAGGACGCCACCCCATGTCCACCGACGGCGAAGGACCAAGCATGCAGCGCACCAGCCATCCCGGGAAGTGTCACTCAGCCCCACGTGGGGACAGCGGGGGCACAGGCCTCAGGGCTGGGCCTGGGGCGGGAGGCCGGTCATCAGAGGAGCCCACCGCGGGACTCCAGCGTACAAGGCAGCCCCTGTATGGGGACAGCTCTGCCTGCACTGGCTGGAGACCTCCTGCTTTGCATCTGTTCAGACCTGTGAAGAAAACAGACGTCAACGGGAGAAGCAGGCGTGTAAATGTCCTCGCGCCAGGCAGGGGGGCGGCCACGTGCTGAGTGACCCCCCAGGCTGTCCCAGGACCCAGGCGCTGGCCAAGCCCAGGAGCAGGGCGTGCGGTGGGTTGCAGGTGGTGTCCCCCCTGGAAGGACGGCGCTGACTGTGGCCACGGTTCGCAAGATGCGGCACCTCTGAAAGGAGGGGTCAAGTGAACCCTCCAGAATCTTCCAGGAGTCACTGGAGTCCTGTGAAATCCAAGCACTGACTGAGGGGCCGTGCACTGGGTCGTGGGCAGAGACTCCCTCGGGAGTGGGGGGCGGTGCTGGGGGCTCCCAGCCGACCCAGCGCTCTGCCCTGCAGACCAGTGACCCCATGGAGGCACGCGCCACAACCCCGTCCCACCCGCCGGGCAGACGAGAAGCTGCCGGGCTCCCTGTCCCCGCTCCCAGAGGGGCGTGCCCTGCTGCCCCGTCTGTCCTCAGCCGAGGTTTGTGCAGGGGTCACTGAGGGCACCTGGCCTGCCTCTGTGCCCGCCCCTCTCTGCCCGCTCCGCCCACCCCATCAGCGACCCTGCCCCTCCACTGTTGGAGTTCAGGATGTGAGTGTCTCGTCCTCTGGTTTCAGCTGCAGGTGAACCTGCTTTCCAAGTTTCTGCTGATCGCGAAGTCTTGCTACGAGCAGAGGAACTTTGCCACGGCCATGCAGATCCTGGGCGGCCTGGAGCACACGGCTGTGCGACAGTCACCGGTGCGTCCCTCGGGGGCGCGGCCGCAGCCGGGCAGGAAGCCCCTGCGGGGCCAGTGGTTTCACCTGCGCTTTTATTTTAGGCCTGGAGAATTCTGCCTGCGAAGATAGCGGAGGTCATGGAGGAGCTGAAAGCTGTGGAGGTACCGGTGTGCATGAGCTCCAGGGAGCTCTCATCCCCCCAGGGGAGGCGGGTGATGGGTGGCGGGACGGGTTGCCTGGCTGCCTGCCTCACAGCGCCCACCCCACGCCCCCCCAGGACCGTGTACGGCCTCCCAGTCTCCCCTGGGGCCATCCTGTCTCCCGGGCAGAGGCAGCAGGGACGCTCCAGGAGCCCTGCCTGCCGACTGTGCCTCACGGGTCTGACTCCCGCGGGGCGTGTGGGTGCCTCCTGGCTGCCCGTCGAGAGACAGTCGGCAAGGACACAGCCTCTGGCTGATGGGGCCAGGTGCCAGGAGCAGCCTGTGTCCAGCCTGGGTCCAGCTCTCTGCTAGCGGGAGGGCTCCCTTGTGTCCTCGGCTGACAGCAGACCCGGGGCCCTGCCGCTGGCCAGCGCTCGCTCTGACTTGGGTGAGCGTCCCTCGGGGCCCTGCCACTGGCCGGCACTCAGTCTGACTTGGGTGGGTGTCCCTCGGCGTGCTTCTGGAACCAGCACTTCAGCAGCCAGAAGCGCACGGCTTTCTGGGGGGTCAGTGTTCCTCCTGTGCCCACGCACTGCAGAACCTGGACCCCCCAGCCCGGGAGCCAAAGGGCATTTTGAATTGGACGGCAAGTCGAGGTGTGGTGCCCACGCGCACCGACTGGCCCTGCTGGGCGCCTGGGACCCCCCCACCCCTGCTCACTAATGCCCGTTTGGGCCCCAGGTCTTCCTGAAGAGTGACAGCCTGTGTCTGATGGAAGGACGGCGCCTCAGGGCCCAGCCCACCCTGCCCTCGGCCCGCCTGCTGGCCATGCACGTCCAGCAGCTGGAGACGGGCGGCTTCACCATGACCAACGGGGCCCACAGGTGGAGCAAGCTCAGGTGAGGGCCCGCAGGTGAGGGAGCTCAGGTGAGCCAGCTCAGGTGAGGGGCCCGCAGGTGAGGGAGCTCAGGTGAGGGGCCCGCAGGTGAGCCAGCCAGGTGAGGGCCCGCAGGCGAGGGCCCGCAGGTGAGGGAGCTCAGGTGAGCCAGCTCAGGTGAGGGGCCCGCAGGTGAGCCAGCTCAGGTGAGGGGCCCACAGGTGAGGAAGCAGGTGAGGGGTCACCAGGTGAGGAAGCTCAGGTGAGGGGCCCGCAGGTGAGCCAGCTCAGGTGAGGGGCCCACAGGTGAGGGAGCTCAGGTGAGGGGCCCACAGGTGAGGAAGCAGGTGAGGGGTCACCAGGTGAGGAAGCTCAGGTGAGGGGCCCGCAGGTGAGCAAGTCACGTGAGGGGTCTCCCCATTCCTCCTATTCCTCTGAGGCCTGGACCAGCTGCCCCCACCCAGCCCTCACCCCGGCCCAGGCTGCCACACGCTCCCCTGGGTGAACCCCAGCTGCCGCCTCCTCCACAAACGGTAAACATTTCCCACACTGCTGGCGTCCATGGCCCCAAACACCGCCCCAAGGTCACTGCGCCCTCCCTTCCTGTTGGGAGAGTAGGCACACCCTGAACCCCACTTCTGTGCAGCCACCCCCCCAGCCCCCTGAAGCCGCCTCTCCTCTCCATCCTGCCTCTGCTTTCCTGCTGGACCCCTTGTCAGGCCCCCGCCCCTTCGGCTGCCAGCACACTTGGGGACCCACGGGGGAGGAGCAGCTTGGGCACTACTTATGACCACCTTCACCGTGACCAACCAGGGACTCTGACACCCCCAGAGAGGGTCACTGCTCACTTCAGCCTGTGAGGCATCCAGGCCCAGGCCAGCCTCTCCAGAGGCTCCCGGCCACGTCCACCCCTCTGCAGCGCCCCAGGCCCACGGTGCCTCCAGCTCAGGGCCAGCCTGTCTGCAAGGACCCCCCCACCACAACTCCATCCTGCCCGCCCCGCCCACACCATTCACACCGCAGTCAGGCGGAGGCTGGCCCAGCCCCTTGGGGTCAAGGGCAGCAGCCTGGCTTTGCGAGCAGGGCCCAGGGGGCACGGAGCCCACCGCCCCCAGCTGTGCTTGCGAGACCCCTTCAGTCACTGAAAGCAGCAGTTTAGAGATAACACTATTATCCGCAGTGCACACTTCCTGCAAGAGGTCCATGGCCATCAAAGGGGACGCGGGCATTAAGGAAGGCCACAGTCCAGGAAGGGCCTGGCCAGATTCCGCTGTGTCTGCTCTTCTGACGTGGTTCACGGGTGCGTGTGTTTGCACACCTGTCTCCTCATTAACAGTGAAGGCACTCACATGGAACACACCGCATCTTCGCCCCAAACCAGGGTGGGCACATGTGTCTGAGGAGTCCATAGCCTCCCTAGGCAGAACCAAGGCCTGCAGCTCAGAGACCCCCGTTTTCCGGATGCCCCGCGGAGTGCTGGCTGCCGCCTGACGCCCAGCTCTGGGAGGCAAAGGCCGGCGCCCTGCGTGGCCAGTTCCCTGGGTGCCACGTCACTGAACGGGACTGGGGCAAAGCGCAGAGCACCAAACCCACCCAGATGGAATAACCCATGTGCATCCGTTTGCTGCCTCGGGCTGCCTCACGCTTCCTTATCGTGGGGATTTCAGCACTCACCAGGCCTCCCACAGTACATCTCCAGTCAGCGTTTGTGGAATGAAAGCTGGATGGACGGACAGAGGGAGGGAGGGATGGACAGACGCGGGGCAGCTGGATGAACACGCCTGGGCCCTGAAATGAGGTCTGACCTGTGATTAAACAGCAGACTGGCCCCTCGCGGCCTGAACTCTGAGGCAGCTTGGCTGGGACCGGCCGCAACACTGCCCCCGAGACTCATGCACACTCACGTCCCGTTTCTTCCAACACAGGAACATCGCCAAGGTGGCGAGCCAGGTCCATGCGTTCCAGGAGAACCCCTACACGTTCGCCCCTGACCCCAAGCTGCAGTCCCAGCTCAAGCAGAGAATCGCCCGCTTCAGCGGGGCCGACATCGCTGTACTGGCGGCGGACAGCGGGGCGGGCCCCCGGCAGGCGGCCAGCGAGAAGCACTCCCGGAAGATCCAGGACAAGCTGCGGAGGATGAGAGCCACGTTCCAGTAGCGGAGGCGGAGGGCCGGAGCACGGGGTGCACATGGGGCAGGCCGGGGGTGGACGGGGACCCCCTGCAGCCCAGGAAGGGTATCGGACGGAGTGTGGGCTCAGACACGGACCCAGAGACGGCACCGGGAGGCTGACTGTAAATTGAAAGATGTAAGATGTAAACCAGACCAGGGTGAGTAGGCTCCCCAGGAGCCGAACCCCCGAACGCTCTTTATGTTTCTCAGAGACAAACAGCTTCTGCCCAGCCTGCCAGCTGCCCAGCCTGCTTCCAGAGCCCCACACCCCCACACCCCTCGGACTGTAACCTGGATGGTGCCCCCGAGCAGTGTTTGCGTGAGTCTGCCTGTGTCTGCCACGACAGAGGGCCAAGACGGATCCCTGGTCCCCCTGCTAACGACAAATTCCCAAGGGTTCTGGAACCTTCCATGTGAACCCCTGAGTCTTCCGGGGGCCGCAGCCCAGCCCTGGGCTCACAGTTCGCCCCTGCCAGACATCCTGCCCTCCGCCCCAAGCGCTGGCTGCTCACTCTGTCCTGAGGGGGTGGGGGTGCCCAAGCCTCGCAGCCTTCACCCTGGCCAGCCTCCTGCAGCCTGCCAGGGCCTCGCAGCTCCCACCGGCCACTCCCAGTCCCCCACAGCCCCAGTGCCCACCACCCGCCACTGAGAACACGTCCCCATGGGGCGGGAACCCCTGTGCCAAGGCCCCGCGTCCAAGGGCGCAGGACTCAGACGGCAGCTCCAAAGCCGAGACAGCTTCAGCGGCCTCTGCGACCCCGCCGGGTGGGGGGGGCGCCTGGGGGTGGCCCTGGAAACCTTCAGCAGCCGTGCATGCAACACACACCTGCGGCGCCTCCCACGGCTGGCGGCCACGGCGCTTTCAGAGAGGAGAGGCGCCTGCCGCCTCAGGGGCACCGAGTGCTCCCCAGGGCTGTTTCCACCGGCCCACTGGTGTCGGCTTGCCCACGCACCGGCCGGCGGCTTGGGGACCAGGGCGGATCATCACACCCCCACAGCAGGGAGGCCAGAGCCCCGGACTGTCCCACCCACCAGCGTTCTTATGTTGCAAATCGCTGCAAGACCCAAGATTCTTCTTTTGAGTTTTAGGATTAGTGATTCTTTGGCACAACCAGCTAGTGGTATTTCAAGGAAAACCATTACCTGATAAAATGCTGAATTTCTAACGTCAGGGTGTTTTCCCACATATATTCACTCCCAACACCTAGCTCCTACATACGTGAAATACGAGAGGCGTGCGGCACGCCTGGCCCTAACGTGGCTTTCACATGAGAATTCAGTTCTGCAGACCATGTCCTAGGTTTTCAGCATTTGAACTCAGCAGGGTCGGCGGCCGCGTGAGCACATGCTCCAGCCCAAAGCTCTGCCCCAGGGGCGGCGGGCTCGGCTCGCACGCGCCCGTCTGCATGTCGCTGTCACGCAGCCCAGTTTCTAATAAAGCTGTTTCTACCAAGAGGCCCCAGGGGTCCCATGCTTTGTCTACCCCGCGGGTCTGGGGAGCTCCTCACAGCCACGACGACGTCCCCAGGGCTGCTCGTGAGGGCGGTGGGCAGTGACCTCGGCTGACGAGCCAAGGGCAAGGCAGCCCCAGGACCAAGCCCCACACCCTGGGGCCTGCGAGCTGCCTCCGGAGGAGACGGCCAGCCTCCCACAGTCGCTGCCCGCAGACGCCCCCGGGCACCACAGCCACAAAGCCTGCCCATCCAGGGCCCGGCCACCCAGCCCGCATCCACAGCTCACAGGTCGGCTGGCCAGCTCGTCCTCGCGGGGGCACTGAGGGGCGCCTTGGGCTTGTCATCACCAGGAAGGGCCCTGCTGCTGCAATGCAGGACTGGTGGGCACCGCAGGTGGGGGTCTCTCTGCTGTGGGGCCTCCCAAGCCTGGGGGTCTTCATGGCATCTCTGGGCTCTGCCCTCTAGATGCCAGCAGCATGCCCCCACCCCCCACCGCAGCTGTGACAACTCGCAATTCTCCAGACATCACCAAACATCCCCTGGGGAGCAGAAATGCCCCCCAAACCACAGCCGCTAAAGCACTGACACCCCAAATCTTGGTTTCCAGATACCATTCAGGTCTCAAAAAAAAACAAACAGCTGAAAGGCTGATTCCAGGGCTGGGGTAGGGAAAGTATAGCAGGTGAGTCAGGCGCTAAAGGGGGGAAGGGGACAAAGACAGATCAGGTCAAAAGGACACAGAACAAGAGGGACGAGCTGCTCCCCCAGCCAGAGCCGACCACGTGCGCCCCACATGTGACAGTGATGGGCTGTGGGCCAGGAGGTCAGTCTGAGCCCATGCCGGTGTCAACAACAGCTGAACGAGAAACAGGAAGAACCGGGGGACCCGCAGAGTACGCAGGGCGGCCCGGAGAGGTGCAGCCTCCAGCCTTTGCGTGTTGGGGGCAAGTGGACCCCGCGGGGCAGGACAGGAGGAGGGTGCCCTCACTGCGGGAGACATAGGCTTCACCGTAACTGGAGAGGGGGTCAGCACCGCGGCCCAGCCTGCTGGCATCGTGCGCCCTAACGTGCACTAAGCAGATGGCACGTCACTTCTGGGGTCTCATCCCAGGCCCTCGAATCCCAGTCTAATCACGAGAAGACACTAAACAAACCCAAATTGAGGGGCAAGCCTCAAAATACCCACCAGTCTCCTCAAAGTGTCAAGTACATGGGGAAAAAGATCCAGAGAGGACCAGGGCCGGGGGCAGGCCGAGGGCACAGGATGACTAAACGCAGCTGGAGGAGACGAGCAGTGTGAGCAGAGAGCCTGCCGCCCTGAGGGTTAGTAGGATTGTGCAACCATCGACTTCTCAGCTTTGCCAAAGTTCCACGGCCGAGGAAGACATCAGGCACCCTTTGCTGTCTGTATAACCCAGGTGCAGACTTAGAATTATCCCACACCAAGGAGTTTTAAGAATCAAAATGGACACAAAAGGGAGAATTTAATTCAGATGACCATTATATTTACTGTGAGAAGAATCCCTTAGAACTGGAGGAGCCCTCAGAGTCAATTAAGAGTCCAAAATGCAGTGCTCGGGTGCAATCTCAAAAACGACAGAATGATCTCGGTTTGTTTCCAAGGCAAACGATTCAATATCACAGTAATCCGATTCTATGCCCCAACTGCTAATGCAGAAGAAGCTGAAGTCGAACAGTTCTAAGAAGACCTTCTATAACTAACCCCAAACAAAAACGTCCTTTCCACCATACGGGATTAGAATGCAAAAGTAGTAAGTCAAGAGGTATCTGCAATAACAGGCAAGTTTGGCCTAGGAGAACAAAATGAAGCAGGGCAACAGAGTTTTGCCAAGAGAACATGGTCACAGCAAACACCCTCTCAAACAGCACAAGAGACGATGCTATACATGGACATCTCCAGATGGTCAGCACTGAAATCAGATTGATTATATTCTTCGCAGCTGAAGATGGAGAAGCTCAGCAAAAACAAGATTTGGAGTTGACTGTGGCTCAGATCAGGAGCTGTTTACTGCAAAATTCAGGTTTAAATTGCAGAAAAGTAGGGGAAACCACTAGACCATTTAGCTGTGACCTAAATCAAATCCCTTATGACTATACAGTGGAGGTTACAAGTAGATTCAAGGGATTAGATCTGGCACAGACAAAGTGCCTGAAGAACTACAGAGAGGTTCATAACCTTGCACAGAAGGTGGTGACCAAAACCCCTCCCAAGAAAAAGAAATGCAAGAAGGCAAAGTGGTTGTCTGAGGAGGTTTTACAAACAGCTGAGAAAAGAGAAGTGAAAGGCAAAGAAGAAAGGGAAAGATATATCCAACTGAATGCAGAGTTCCAGAGAATATCAAGGAGAGACAAGAAAGCCTTCTTAAGTGAAGAATGCAAAGAAACAGAGGAAAACAATACAATGGGAAAGACTAGAGATCTCTTCAAGAAAATTAGAGATACCAAGGGAACATTTCATGCAAAGACGGGCACAATAAAGGACAGAAATAGCAAGGACCTAACAGAAGCAGAAGATACTAAGAAGAGGTGGCAAGAATGCACCAAAAAACTGTACAAGAAAGGTCTTAATGACCCAGATAACCATGATGGTGTGATCACTCATCTAGAGCCAGGCATCTTGGAGTGCGGAAGTCAAGTGGGTCCTAGGAAGCATCACTACAAACAAATCTAATGGAGGTGATGGAATTCGAGCTGAACTATTTCAAATCCTAAAAGATCATGCTGTGAAAGTGCTGCACTCAATATGCCAGCAAATTTGGAAAACTCAGCAGTGGCCACAGGACTGGAAAAGGGTCACTTTTCATCCCAATCCCAAAGAAGGGCAATGCCAAAGAATGCTCAAACTACCGTACAGTTGCACTCATCTCACATGCTACCAAGGCAATGCTCAAAATCCTCCAAGGTAGGCTTCAACAGTACATGAACTGAGAACTTCCAGATGGACAAGCTGGATTTAGAAAAGGCAGAGAAACCAGAGATCAAAAAGCCAACATCCAAGAGATTAAAGAAAAAGCAAGAGAATTTCTGAAGAATATCTACTTCTGCCTCATTGACTACCCAAAAGCCTTTGACTGTGCAGATCACAACAAACTGTGGGAAATTCTTTTTTTTTTTTTTTTTTGATTGGGCTAAGCTGCTTTATTAGAGAAAGCCAAGATTACAGAGGACTGAAGAGCTGGCATCGGGGACCTTCTTCTTCCCTAAGGTGGGCACGACATTGGCAAGGCGCTGGTTGTACTGCACGTGCCTCTCGATCCAGCCTGTCTCCTTCTTTTTCTCCTGCTTGGCCACCTTGGGAGTCTGACCTCTTGCTTTCCTAGCACGGGCCAGGGAACCATGGGCTTTACCTCCAAGCATGCAGCCGACTACTCCAGAGTGCTCAGAGCCTCCGCCTTACACTGGCTCAGGGTAGTCTCATCCTCTGAGGGTGTGCCTGCCAGAAGCAGAACTTGATTTTCTGGAGGGAAGCCCTCCAATGAAGCTACCTGAGCGGTGATCTGGGCAACAGTCTCCTGTTCGGTCACCTCGACTGTGTAGCTCCTGGGTGCAGACAAAAAGCTGCATGTTGGTGACTAAATCATAGACACCATTGCAGTTACTGCAAAGATGGAGTCAAGAAAGAGCTGGAAAATTCCTAAAGAGATGGGAATACTAGACTACTCTGTCTGCTGAGAAACCTGTATGCAGGTCAAGAAGCAACAGTTAGAACCAGACATAGGACAATAGACTGGTTCCAGATTGGGAAAGAAGTACGTCAAGGCTGTATACTGTCACCCTGCTTATTGAACTTCTGTGTAGAATACATCATGGCAAATGCCAAGCAGGATGAATCACAAGCTGGAATCAAGATTGCTGGGAGAAATATCAATGTTGGACATGCAGATGATACCAGTCTAACAGCAGAAAGCAAAGAGGAACTAGAGCCTCTTGAGGGTAAAAGAGGAGAGTGAAAAAGCTGGTTTAAAACTCAATATTTAAAAAAGCTAAGATCACAGCATCCAGTCCCATCACTTCATGGTTAATAGATGGGGAAAAAGTGGAAACAGTTGCAGATTTTAATTTCTTGGGCTCCAAAATCACTGCAGATGGTGACTGCAGCCATGAAATTAAAAATGCTTGTTCCTTGGGAGAAGAGTTTTGACAAACCTAGACAGCATATTAAAAAGCAGAGACATCACTTTGCCAACAAGGTCTGTCTAGTCAAAGCTATTGATTTTCCAGTAATCAGGTATGGATGTGAGAGTTGGACCATATAGAAGGCTGCGTGTCTAACAACTGATGCTTTCAAACTGTGGTGGTGTTGGAGAAACCTCGAGAGTCCCATGGAAGGCAAAGAGATCAAACCAGTCAATTCAAAAGAAAATCAATCCTAAATATTCATTGGAAGACTAATGCTGAACGTGAAGCTGCAATACTTTGGCCACCTGATGTGAAGAGCCGACTCATTGGAAAAGACCCTGATGCTGGGAAAGACTGAAGGCAGGAGGAGAAGGGGAGGACGGAAGATGAGATGGCTGGAGGCATCACAGACTCAATGGACGGGAGTGTGAGCAAGCTTCTGGAGATAGTGAAGGACAGGGAGGCCTGGTGTGTTGCAGTGCATGGGGTCTCAGAGTGGCACACGACTTAGCAACTGAACAACAACGAGGAGTTTTATTAAACTACTGTAGTTAGTATGGTGCCACTGCTGCTAACTCACCTCAGAGACTGTGTGTGACCCCACAGACGGCAGCCCCCCAGGCTCCCCGTCCCTGGGATTCTCCAGGCAAGAGCACTGGAGTGGGCTGCCATTTCCTTCTCCAGTGCGTGGAAGTGAAGTCGCTCAGTTGTGTCCCACTCTTAGCGACCCCATGGACTGCAGCCTACCAGGCTCCTCCATCCATGGGATTTTCCAGGCAAGAGTACTGGAGTGGGGTGCCATTGCTTCTCCGTAGTTAATATACAGTAAATACAATTGATTTTTGTTCATTTTTGTATTCAATGACCTTGCAAAGCTCATTACTTCTGACTGTGCCTGTAGATTTTGCACTTTCCACATGTACCACCATATCATGTGCAAGGACTGTTTCACTTCTTCCCTGGCTATATACTTCCCACACCTTTTTGTTGGTTTATTCTCTGGCTAGGACATCTAGCAGGCTGAGCAGAAGCTGTAACTTTGGGCACCCTTCTCTTACCCTTAGTATCTCAGGGAGTAAGGCTTAACACTCTAGTAAACACAATGTTGGCGGTGGCCATTCTTTATCAGAATGAGAAAGTCCCTTCATGTGCAATGTATGTAAATTACGACACTAAGTTTGACGAATGGCCTAGCTCTCCATCAGGTCCAGCAGACAGCGGTGAACACTACCGCCTCCGCAAACTAAAACCGCAGCGGGGTTCGGGGGTCTGGTAGAACCAGAACACGACTGCACTTAGGAATATCTAGGGTGCACCAAGGAGAAGGCAATGGCAACCCACTGCAGTACTCTTGCCTGGAAAATCCGATGGAAGGAGGAGCCTCGTGGGCTGCAGTTCATGGGGTTGCTGAGAGTCGGACATGACTGAGCGACTTCACTTTCACTTTTCACTTTCATGCACTGGAGAAGGAACTGGCAACCCACTCGTGTTCTTGCCTGGAGAATCCCAGGGACGGGGAAGCCTGGTGGGCTGCCTTCTATGGGGTGGCACTGAGTTGGATACGACTGAAGTGACTTAGCAGCAGCAGGGCGCACCAAAGGAAAAAGGAGCCTTTGGAACCAGAATGTTCCACGGCTTCCTCTACGCAGCGGTGAAAGGGCCCGGCACATGCGTAAACACGAATGGAACCTTGCGCGGCCGACACACGTTGCCGTGTTCGTTTGGACTTGATCCAGCGGTTTAAGAAGTACAGACAAGGCGGCTGGGCGAGCGCTTTCGCGGTAGGCGGGCGGGGGCAGAGCCTTACTCCACGAGCTCGAGACCCAGGAGCCCGAAGACTGGCCCGGAGACCAGGCGTTACCGCGGTCGGGTTGAACTTGGCGCGCGGGGCGGGGCGGGGCGGGGCAGGGGGCGGGCCGTGTAGACCCGGTGGGGCTTCCGCGCCGGCTCCAAGCAGGGCGGGCGCGCAGGGTCTTCCGAGCGCGAACGGGCGGCTTCTCCCGGGCCTCTGCCCCGACCCCGCCGGCCCTGGGATGCTGCTGCGCCCGCGGCGGCCGCCCGCGCCCGAGCCGCCATCGCCCGCCAGCCCGGACCCCGAGCCGCGGCTGGCGGGGGGCGCCCCGGAGACCCCGCCCCGGAGGCCCGCCTCGCCCGGCGCGCTGGCGGCGCCCGCGCCCCTCGGCTCGCCCGCGTCCCCCGGCTCGCCCGTGTCCCCGGGCTCGGCTCAGCGCACGCCCTGGAGTGCGCGCGAGACGGAGCTGCTCCTGGGCACGCTGCTGCAGCCCGCCGTGTGGCGCGCGCTCCTGCTGGACCGCCGCCAGGCGCTGCCCACCTACCGCCGCGTGTCGGCCGCGCTGGCCCGCCAGCAGGTGCGGCGCACCCCTGCGCAGTGCCGCCGCCGCTACAAGTTCCTCAAAGACAAGGTCCGCGACGCGCACGGCCAGCCGCCCGGGCCATTCGACGCGCAGATTCGCCAGCTTATGGGCCTCCTGGGCGACAACGGGCGCAGGCGCGGACGCCGCCGCTCCCCCGGGCCCGGACGACCCCCGCGCGGCCGCCGGCCGGCCTCCGCCGCGCCCGCCGAGCCGGGTAGGTGGGCTGGGGTGGGGGAGGGCGCGCCGCAGACGGAGGAGCGGGGAGAGCGCGCCCCAGATGGAGGAGCTGGGGGAGCGCGCCCCAGATGGGGGAGCGGCGGGGAGCGGCCGGGGGGGTGGGGGGCGGGCGCGCCCCCGGCAAACGGCAGCTCCGCGTTCCAGGCGCCCCGCCGCTGCCCGCGTCCCGAGAGCTCGACTCGGATCCCGCGTGGACGCTCAGGTTCAGTCCGTCCCCGCCTAAGTCTGCGGACGCGCCCCACGCCCCAGGCTCCCCGACGGCCCTCAGCACCTTCACGCCGGCGCCTGGCCGCCCGGAAGAGTCCGAGCCCTTCCGTGCCCCTGGCTCCCCGCCACCGCCGTCCCCGGGCCCCGCCCGGGAAGACCCCGACTCGCCGCCCGGCCGCCCGGAGGAGCACGCGCCCCAGCAGCCCGCGCCGCCGCCGTCGCTGAACGCCGCCCTCCTGCAGACCCTGGGGCACCTCGGCGACATCGTGTCCATCCTGGGCCCGCTGCGTGACCAGCTGCTGACCCTGAACCAGCACGTGGAGCAGCTGCGCGGCTCCTTCGACCAGACCGTGTCCCTGGCCGTGGGCTTCATCCTGGGCAGCGCCGCGGCCGAGCGAGGCGTCCTAACCGACCGGCGCCCGTGAGGCCTGCCCCTCGGTGGTCCCCGCGCCGGAGGGCCGCCCCTCAGCCCTGAGCCTGCCTGCTGCCCTCCCCGCCCCCCCAACCTAGGTATGTTCAATAAAGAGATTGCTTTTTCTGAGTCAATACTGTGTGCGCACTGGGTAGGAACGTCGGGCGGGAGATAACCGGGAGGTTAAAATGGCCTCGGGACCCCGGGGAGGGGCCCAGTTGGGATTCTGCCCGGCCCCACCAAGCCTGAGGCCCTCATCGCACACTAGCTCGGGGCCCTCATCGCACACTAGCCTTCTCCAGGTCTCCAGACCCTGCTTACCAAGACTTCCCACCAGCGCAGGCCGGCCGCGGTGGGCGAGCCCCTGCGAGCTGGGAGGAGGCCGGGCGCCACGGGGAGGGCCCGGGGAACCGGCGGGGGCCGGGTTCAGCCGGAACCGGTGGGGGAGGTGTGAGAGGTCTGCCGCCGCCCCCCGCGGGCCGTCCAGGGAAGAGCCTTGGGCCGAACAGCGTCCAGGGAGGAGGTTCCCGGGAAGGGGGTCCTCTCCTGTCCACAGAGGTGCGTGGACTGGGCGGGCCCGGGGCAGCAGGCGTGGCGGGTCTGAGCTTTCCCACCTTGGCGGAGGCCAGGGTTCGTGCAACTTTAAAAGGACTTTATCGAAATCGCCCCAGGAGCATTTTCCAAGTCTTGACTGAGGGCCCCACCCTGCGCTGGGGGCTCAGACCCGGCGGGGACGGGGCGGGGCCGGACGTGCTCCCAGCCGGGTGGGAGGAGGAAGCAGCCAGAGGCGCGGGCCCGCATAACAATACGCCTTCGGGCTGAATGTCCGGCGGCTTTTCAGCAGCTAGGGGCCCATTCAGAGGCTTAAGTGGTTGCTCTGGTCCGCGAGGTAAACGGGAAGCCTGTCTCCAAGCGCCCTGCAGTCCTCGCCCTCCGGAGGCTCCAGGCGGCCAAGCACTCAGCCCCTCCCCCAGCCCTTTTCTGGAAATGTCTTCTAAGAGGCCCCGGTTGGGCCCCCAGCCGCAGGGACCCGGCAGAACAAAGTTGCACCCACCGTCTGGCAGGACTGGGTGCTGTGTATGAAAGATTCCGAATCCTCGAGAACACGGTGGCCTCTGCTGCCCCCTTCCAGTCCACCGAGGGCAGAACCTGCAGTGGGACTCTTGGCCTTTGTAAACGCCCGCACACCCTACACACTCCCAAAGGTAAGAGCCAAGGGCGGGGGGTCTGAGACAGCCTTGGGCCGCTTCCCATCAAATCCCTGAAGCCCCCGGGGCAGGGGGTGATGTCACCGGGACCCTCTGCTCTGGGAAAGGGCTGTTTGGGGGTTTGAAGAGATCCACGTAAGCCTCCGAGTCTTTGGGACCAAGGTATCGGGGTGTGCCAAGGAGAACCTGTCTGCCTTACGGCCCGTGTTGCCTTGCGGTCTGGGGGCCATGTCCAGGGCCTTCTCCTCGGCCTGATGACCCTGCCCACCCCTTCCCCGGCCTCGCCAAGGTCCTCCAGTCTGGGGAGGGGCGAGCCTGTCTCATTCCAGCGTGTCAACTTGGGGCTTTACCTGTAACTTAAGCCATTCCTGACGCGTGGGAATGTTCAGATCCTGTCTCCCCGTCCCTGCCCGTGACCCGCCTCAGCTGTAGCTCTCGGGGGGCTGTGGGGGGAGCTGGTCTTGTGCCGGCCATCCTGGGTTTGACTCAGCACGTGTACATCACAGTGGGGATGGCGCCCTGGCCTTGAGCACCCCTTTTCTGTCCCTCTGTGGGCATCGGCCCAGCCAGCCTCCCGGCCTCCTCAGGGGCCCCTCAGCCAGCAGGCTCACCCCTTCGCTTTCACTCTGGTGAAATACATGGAGCGTTAAGTCTCCCGTCTCACCCATTTCAAGTGCGCAGCTCCGGCCTCAGGGACGTCCACGTTGTGCGGCGGTCACCACCATCAGCCCCGGGACTTGCTCTTCCCAAACTGCAGCCTCTCCCCCGCCCCTGGCGGGATGCTCTTGTGTGCGCCCTGTCGCTCAGCCGTGTCCGACTCTGCGACCTCATGAACCGCAGCCCACCAGGCTCCTCTGTCCGTGGGATTCTCCAGGTGAGGATACTGGAGTGGGTTGCCGTGCCCTCTTCCCAACCCAGGGATCTAACCCACGTCTCCCGCGTTGCAGACGGATTCTTTACCATCTGAGCTACTGGGACCTCAAAAGTGGGATCAGGCAGTATTTGTCTTTTTGTATCTGGTTTATTTCACCTAGAATAATGTCCTCTAAGCTGTGAATAATATACACAGAATACTGCGAGTTTTCTTTCTTTTTAAAGACTGAACGATAGCCCACTGCATGGATGGACCACATTTTGCTTGTCCATTGACTTGTTGGTGGACACTGGGCTGCTTCCACATTTCAGCTACTACGAATAATGCTGCTGCGAACATGGGTGTGCGAGTATCTTTCAAGACCCTGTTTTCAGTTCTTTGGGGTGTGTAAGTGGAATTAATGGACCATATGGGAATTCCCCTATTACCATATGGTAATTTTTAATTTTTTGAGGAACCTCCATACTATCTTCCAGCCGCTGCCCCATTTTATATTGCGACCAACACTGAACAAGGGTTCCAATTTCCTCACATCCTCAAGCACACTTCTGTTACTGTGTTTTACATCTCAGCCATCCTAGGGAGTGTGAGGTTCGTGCCTTTACCAACCGGTGTTACAGTGCGCGGTCAGCAGTGTGGCCGTTGACCTGCCGGTGCGCTCCCGTCCCGGTGCTCGGGGACCCAGCCAGCTGCCGCTTGTGTCCGCACCACGCGAACTCACCGCACGCCTGTCCTGTGACACCGACACCCGTGCACAGTGGCCTGTGGCCTCGCTGGCCTGGATGATCAACAGCGGTGACTGCGGGTCCCCCGCTCTGGGCCTCGCCCCGCCCCAGCCCCGGCAGCTGCGGGGCCCTGGGGCTGGCTTTGCTTTTCCCCTTCACCCCACACCCGGCTGGTGCTCCTGTTGTGTGTGGAGGACTGCCCTGGGCCCTCAGCCTCGTCCGCCCCATAACGCAGGGCTGCACCCGGCTGGCTGTACCCAGCTCGCCCCTGGCCCCAGTTTGTTTCTGTGTGGGCCGCCAGGGGCTGGGATCCAGCTCCCACCTAATTCAGCACCCTCGGCCTCCCACACCAGTTCCCTTCCCTCTGGGGCTGGGGCCAGAGAGAGCGGTTATCACAGCACGTTCATCAAGGGTCAGTGCTGTTGAGCCCTAGAACAGCTATTCCAGTGACATGGGACCACCTCATACGGGGTGCATTTTCCCCCAAAGAGGCATTTGACCCTTTCAGTCCAGGAGCTCCCACACCCCGGACAGGGTGAGCTCCCTTGGTGTCCAGACGGTCCCTGAATGTAACTGAAGCGAGCTTCTCATACACCTTGTGTTTCAGAACTGCCTGTCCTGATTCTCACGGCTCATCTTCCAGATCCCGTCTCTCCTACACCTGCTCCTCTAACCACACCGTCCATACCAAGCTCTGTCCGTACCGGCGGTGTGAACAGTCTCCTCCCCGGAGACTCGAGGGGCGCCTGGCTGCGAGCCTGCACCTTTTTCCAGGTCACGCAGCTGGGGCCTGAAGACCTTGGGCGGAGAAGGGACCGAGTGGGCAGACGTGTCTGTGCTCTCAGCTCAGCATGGCTCCCTCCAGCGCTTCCTCCACACCCTCACCAGAGCCCCCGGTCTGCATGGTTCTCCACTGTCTTCACGACACCCGCTACGTCTGTAGTCTCTTCCCCACGTTGTGGGGGCGCAGAACGGGAAGGGGTGTACCAAGAGGCACAATAGCGCTGCCTTCCTCCCGCCCCTGTTCTGCGCTAGACCAATTTGCCAGAAACCACAGCGCTGAGTGTTACAGACTGAACGTGTCCTCCTAATTCCGTGTTGAGATCCCAAGCCCAGGGTGGTGCAGTCAGGAGGGCCCCTGGGAGGCGACAAGCCATGAGGGTGGGGCCTCACAGTTGGGGTTAGCGCCCCTGACCCCGCTCCCCCCACGGGAGGCCACGGCAAGGAAGCAGCCGGCGTCTGCCCCGCAGCCCCCTGCCTGGCGTCCCTGTAGCAGGACAGACAGGACCCTGCCGCCGGTGCTGGCAGGGTCTCCAGCGGACACCGAGGTGCTGGCCTCTCCCAGAGCTGTGGTCGCTGAGGACCGGAAGCAGCTACTCAGGCGTGCAGCTCACCCTGCTCACCTGGCCCAGCCCCAGGACCTGCTGAGTCGCTGGTGTGGACCTTGAGGGTGGCCCGTCCTCCATTGCTGTTCAGCGGGAGTGTCCGGGGCCCATCACCTTTGGCCATTTATCTGCATGAGCACCTCTCTGTGTTTCAGTCAGGTTTCTCTGCTCCTTGGGGGTCCTGCACCTTCAGGACGCCTGCGGGCACTCCCTTTTCCTTTGTCTTCTGAGTTTTTGGCGCTTACCTAATCCTCCAAGGACTCTCCTGACCTGCAGAGGCCCCTTCGTGGAGACCTCAGTGGTCATTGTTCCATCGTGTTCAGCAGGAGGTGCTTATCTGACTTCACTTGGTTCACTGTTTCTAATGACAGCACCAAGCAGGAGCACTCTGGAGTGACAGGAACGTTCCAGAACGACTGTCCCACAAGGCCGCCACCAGCCACAGGTGGCCTAGGCGACTGAGACACTGGATTCTTTATCTGAGTTAGTTTATACGTGCTCAGAGCTCCACATTCAGTCCTTACACAAAACTGTTTTAGTTCCGTTGATTTCAGCTTCCTAGCTTCAGAGTCTGTTTCACCAAAGACCAGGGCCTGGAGTTAGACCTTCATCAAGGTTCCTTCCAGGGTCACCAGGGGCCCCTTTCAGAGTCCCTCAGACTGACGGGGGACCCACCCCCACGTCATTCCCATCCCGTCTCGGGGGGACTGCTGCAAGGCTGCAGGGCCTGGCTGTGGGTGGGGGCTTGTAGTCTGTTTGTCCATCTGTGGGCCTCCCAAGGCACCCCAGCCTGGCCCAGCCCCTCCAACCAGAGGTCTTCACGAGACTGGAGGTTGGCGAGGCCCCCACCTGCCAAGGAGACATCGTGGGGGGTCCCCAGGTGCAGGACTCGCCTCTGAGCTGCTGACTGGAGCAGGGCCAGCGAGACCTGCTGGTGGGGGGGAGGGTGTGAGGCGAGGGGGCTGCAGCCTGGATGGGAGGCGGGGGTCTAACCCCTGCCTGTCCACTCGGCCTGCCCTGCTGCCGCCTCTGCAGGTGGGACAGAGGGGCCAGGCCGGGACTGGGCCCCTCGCGCAGCAGCAGGAAGCTCTCCAACCTGACCCCCTAGGAGGGAAGGGGCCTCGGGAAGGCGCCCACCCAGCCGACGGGGAGGCCAGTCCTCGTGGGCAGCCCCTTCCCTGACTCCGCAGCTGCAGCCTGTGAACTAACCACGCCCGTGCACTGGTGCCCCCCTGCTGGGGGGGGGGATGCCCGCCGCGCCCCGAGGCGCACACCTCTGCTCTCCCCACCAGAAGCCCAGATTCTCCCTCTTGGCTCCAACGAGGGGGGTGAGGGGCATGGTGGCTGAAGCCCCGACTCTGAGCACAGCGGGGCGCGTGAGAGATGGGACTAGGGGGCAGCGTTGGAGCCTCACGGGGCCTCCTGGCCTCTCGGTGTCGGGGGACGTGGACAAGGGGTCAAGGAAGGGGGGCCTCACTCGCCTGCACTAGTCACAGCCCGATGGTGATGGTGAGGGCCCAGCGGGTCCAGGGATTCAGACAGCTGAGCTGCTGGGGGAGATGGGCCCACTGTCGGGGGGAGTTGACGGGTCGCGGGTTGAGTCGCAGCCTCAGGGCCCTGGAGTGTAGACGGCTGCAGATCGCGGGTGCCCAGCCCCCTCCGCCCCCACCAGCCCCTGCCTGTGCAGTGGGACGTGACTCAGGGGCGCAGGTGCGGGATCCAGTGGGAGGTCGGCTGCCACCTGGGCTTGGAGGCCAAGGTCCCAGAGCCACTGCCACACCTGCGCCCACTCACCTGGATCCCGAGGAGGGCGGCGTGCAGCCCGGAAGACCACCACCAAGTGAGGAAGCTGAGGCCCCTCGGGGCGACAGCTGTCACAGAGCTGCCGGGGTAGACGGAAGGGAGGGGAGGGGAGACCCCAGGAGCCCAGAGCCAGGTGAGGAGGGGGGCCCAGCCCTCGGCAGTGCTGCAGGACGAGGAGAGTCCACACACACACACACACAGGAGCTGGGGGGAGGAGCTGTCTGACCCGCGAGGGGAGGTCAGGGTGGGGGCCAGGAAGTCAAGGTGGGGTGGCGTTAGAGGTGGGTCCCCTAAGAGAAGGGGTCACCCAGCAGACCTGGGGTGGGGTTGCGGCAGATGGTTCCCATGTGGGGCCGAAAGGTCGGTGGGCGGACCCTGAAAAATCAGAAGGAAAGAAGTGCTAACCCTATCTGGGTTTTGAAAGGCATGGTACATGTTAATGCCTGACATTTCACAAAGTACTGCTTTTAGGACTCAATGCAGTAATTTCCAACAAATGTTCCCCTTCATCTAAGCCAGTGGTCCCCAACCTTTTTGGACCAGGAACCAGTTCCAGGGGAGACAGGTTTTGCACGGAGGAGGCTGTGATTCGGGCGGTACCGCGAGGGACGGGGAGAGGCAGGTGAGCCTTGCCTGCGTCCGGCCGCTATTCACCTCCTGCTGTATGACCCAGTTCTAACAGGCGGCTCTGGTACCAGCCCATGGGCTGGGGGGCTGAGGACCCATGACCTAGAGGGTGTCTGTGAGCCTGGAGCAGTCACGGAGCTGCGGCTCCCTCCCTCGACCAGGCTGGGGGGGGCACCGCGGCCGTCCCAGGGGCTCCAAGCCCCCGCAGCTCAGCTGCTGTCGCGGTGGCAGGACACCCACGTCCACACCTGCCCACGGGCGTCCTGAGAGCACCCTGGGCACACGCAGCTCGCAGGACGTCCTGCAGTCATCTCAGGAGACACCCCACCTGACACGGTGAGGGACTTAAATCCCAGCCTCACCCAACCGGGTCAGGGGCCAAGCCGGCTGAGCCCGAGAGGCTCGAGGGCGAGACTGGGGTGTTAATCTAGACGCGAGGCAGCCAGGCGGGAGGGCATGGGCGGGGGGCGTCCCCGGAAGCCCAGGCTGCAGGCTCACTCTGTCCCTTCCAAAGCCTTGGGGCTGGGGGCCATGTCTGCCTGAGGGCACGGCTCCCCAGATGGGTCCCTGCACCAGTGCCCTGTGGGTCGTCTAGGATGTGCCATGTATCAGTCTGCCGGTGGCATGGAGTGGGAAGACGCGGACCCGCCAGGGTTGGGGGAGAGAGCTGCCCCCAGATCTCACCACCCCCTTCCCTGAGGCCAGCTGCGCACCAGGGACACGGCCGCATCCAGTGAGGAGTGAAGCACTGGGGGCACCAGGGGCGACCATCGAGTGACTCCATAGAGCAGCCCCTCCACCTGCCTGGCTACTGGGGGCAGGGGGGCGCCGGGTAGTGGCCCAGCAGAGCAGAAGCTCAGGAGACCCTGTCCTTCCTCTCGGCTCGTCCCAGGAGCCGGGCACAGACATGTCCTTGCCCTGAACCAGCAGACCCCCTTCCTACCTGCTACTCAAATCTGGGGGCAGCTCCTGTAAGACGAGTGAACCTCGGCAGAGCGTGTGGGTGGACCAGCCCCTCCCCACCCTGCCTGGCTCCTCGTGGCCCACGTTCCTGCCGAGGCAGACACTGGCCGAGCCCACCTGTCCCAGGAGTGACAGTGCGGACCCCGGACTCCCTCGGGTGGGCAGACCTCCAGAGCGGGTTGGACAGCAGGGTGCTGGAGGGCCGGACCACCCTCACCCTCCAGCAGTCCCGGCCACGGGGCCAGCAGGGCAGAGTCAGCAGAGACCACGTAGCTAGTCCTCAGTTGCCGCCTCTGCTTTCTTGGCTGCAACCCCACCCCTCCCCCAGAACTCCCGGAGCTGGAGGAGGTGCGAATGGCCTCCTCTGTCCCTCTGAATTGAAGGTAGTTAGGTGCCGGTGCCGGTGCCGTTTATCTGGGGAGGGGGGATTTGGGTCATCTAGGTAAACCCTCCTCCCACCCACCTCCTGCGCTTGTAGGTGCAGCCCAGCCCTGCCGAACGCTGTGCTCGGCGGCCCCACCCAGCCAGCTGGACCCAGTTCCCAGGCCCACCGTCTGTCCAGAGCCGAGTCATGAGTGGGGTTGCCTCCCGCCTCCACCCTTCACAGCAGGTTCAGCCCAGTGGACTGGCTCTCCCAGAGCAGCGGAGCGGGGTGAGCGCACAGCCAGACCCACTGAGGTCTCCCAGGTGTACAGCAGGGAGCCCCCCCAGGCCGTGGGCACAGGGGCGCTGAAGTCCCCAGGAGTGTGTGCCCCGGGGACGCCCACACCTGGTGGGTGTGCAAGGGGTCCCCCTTCCCCAGGCTGGGTCAGGAGTTGGGGCGGGTCCGGGAGAAGAGTCACCCATCCGTGTACTCCTGTCGCAGAGGGGTTCTGCCCAGGCCTGGGGCTGCCCCTTGGATAGGGGTCTCCCCTGCTCAGGCCCTTGGGACTCCTTCCCCCCACCCCAACCAGGAGCTGCCCTCACCCTCCCTGTGAGCCGTGGCCGACGTCAGCGCTTGGTGCCCGTGGCGTCCAAGCCCAGGTCCTCGGAGCCCACTTCTGCAAGAGGGTTAAAGGTTAGCACGTCTTGCGCCTCATGAAGCCCGCTGTTCGGAGAGGTCACCGCGGCCCCTCCGCAGCGCCCGGCACCTTCTTCCGGCCTCCAAACTCGGCTGGCTCACCGGCCACCTTGCATCCGGCGGGTTCGCCTAGGGATGGCCATGGCCCGGTGCCGTTTGGATTCTGTTCCCGTGAACATCCTGAGGCTTCAGAACCCCTAGGAGCCTCTGTTCGCAGCGGAGGAGACTCAGCCTGTCGCTCAGTGACTTCACCACTGCGTTTCCATGTCAGGTCCTGCGCGGGCAAAAGTGGAGCTGGTGCTAACTGTATATTTCCATTTTTAAAAAGTTTAAATAAAGAATGTGGAGACGTGTTCACCTCACGGGGGAGCTTGGTGCTGCCCCGCCTCCTACCGACAAATCAGAACAGGCCCGCCGGACACACGGCGGCGGTCACGGAGCCGGGACGCCAGGGACGGGGCGGGCAGCGGGGGACGGGCTTGGCCGGGGTGGGCTCCGGGCCCCGCGGCACCCGCCCCGCCCCGGGTCAGAGCTCCTCGTCTACGGGTGACAGAAGCTGCTTCCGGAAGGGGGCGCCTGCGTGTTGTGGGCAGAGGGAGAGCGGCCGCCTCCACTCTGTCTTCCCGCCGGCGTCCGCGCTCCGGAGGCCGGCCGAGGGCGGGCAGGAGCGTCGCCTCGACCCAGTGGGAGGCCAGCGGGCGGGCGGGCGGCTTTCCCGAGGCCCTGGCCTCTCTGGAGCTTCCTCCTGGGCAGCCGTGTCCCTCCTGGGCGGCGCTTCGGCCGCCCGGACGAGGTGCGCCCCGTCCTCCCGCGGGGTCGCACCGGGAGGCTTGAAGGGGCGCCCCGGAGCGCTCCTCCGCCCGGTCCGGCGGGAGAGAGGGCGGGGCCGGATGAAGGGGGCGGGACCGGCGGGGCGGGGCGGGGCGGCCTTCCTCGCCGGCTCCAAACCTGTTCCTCGTCGGAAGGGGCGGGGCCGGCCTCTGCGGGAGGGGAGGGGCGGGGCCGGCCTCTGGGGGAGGGGCGGGGCGACGTCCGTGGGCGGGGCGGCCGAAACCTGGTCCCATGTCGCGTGTGAAGCAGCAGCGCCGCCTGCAGGACTCCCGGCTGAGCGCGCGCCCCGCGCCCCGCGCCTCTGCGCCGCCGCTGCGCCCCCGGGCCTCTGTCTGAGCCCCCTTCTCTGGCTCAGCCTCCGGGATTCTTCCTTCCGAGGGGAACCAGCCCTCGGCTTTGGCGTGGGCCTCGTGCGGCGGGCAGCCCCCAGCTTGCTGCCTCCCAGACGCCGGGACCGGGGGTGCCCGCCGAGCTGGCCCCGGGGCCTGTAGACCCTTCCAGAGACGGGGTCGCCTTCTAAAGGAGTGTGGGCGCCCGGACGCCCGCAGCTGAGGCCGGCCAGACACCCGGGGTGTGCGGGGCTATGCCTGGTGTCTACCTACAGAGACAGCGGTGCCTGGCGGGCTTGCAGCCCCCACTCCTCTTGCTGCTGGGACTGGACCCTCTTGGCCTCTGGACTGTGGACAGTTTATAGTCGAGGATGTTTTAGAGCTGCTTCCTCCTTGAAAACAGCCAAAGGGTTGTGTAGGAGGGGACGGTCAGCAAGTCACCAAAGGCCAAGGAGGACAGGGCGGTGCTGGGCCCTCACAATCAGGGACAGCTTATTCCACAAAATTTGCTGGAAGCTGGCCTTCCAGTCTGAGTAGATAAAGGCAGATTCTTGTGCTGGGTGCTCCGAGCTTAATGAACCCTAACCCTAACCCTAAACCAACAGGATTAGGAGGAAGTGAAGGTGTTTGTCATCCTGGGTTTGAGTCAATCTTAACAGTGACCACAGAACTGAGGCCCAGAGGTGCCTGCCCTGCTGCGGTGGGGGCGGGGCCTCCGGGGGCTGGTCCCCCGGCCCTGCTCCCCCCTCATGGGGAAAGTGTTGGGAGCCAGGACCCATGCCTGCCCCCCCCACACGGGTCCCGCTGTTCTCTGTCCTTGCTGCAGGACAGCGCCCATGGGACAGGAGAGGGGCAGCAGCCGGGAGGAAGGCCCATGGGCGCAGCCGATGTGCAGGGTTCCCACGGCACCAAGTTCAAGTGCTCACCCTATCCACCCCCCACCAACCCCATTCCGTCTCCTTCCCGTTCTCATCCCTGGGGGTGGGCGCCTGGGCCAGCCCTGCCCTGCGGAGGTAGACAGGCCATGACACAGATTCTCCGTCCTCCAGCTTCAGTGACACCTGGTGGCAGAGCACCTGCCGTCCCTGACATCGTTTTCCAGGGGTCAGGACCCCAGGGCCTCACGGCCTCCAGGGCTCCGGGCTGCTGCAGATGGTGGGCTGTGTGTCACCGCCCCCCCAGGCCAGTGAGACCCTCCTTCCCAGCCTTGGTGGTGACTGCAAGTGGCCAGGCGGCAGGCGGAGGGAAACCTCCCCAGGAAGCCACGCTGAGGTTTATGGGGCAGGATCATTCCCCCACCCCACCTTTTACAGGACAAAGCCCCCCAGGACTGACAGCCTGTCGGGCATCACCTGGCTTTCCCGAAGGCCTCCCAGCCCCAGGCCTGGCCCTGGCTACCTGTCCGTGCTCCTCTGCTGGACTCAGCTGATACAGGACACACTGGCCTGCTCCGCTCCACCTCCTGGTGGACACTCCCAGGCCTGTGTTCTTGCCCGGGGAGCTGCCCACGAGGGATGCGTCCCCTGCAGCTGGGACAAGTCCAAAACGCAGAGGGAGGGTATGCTTGGCCGGCCGCGGTGAGTCTGCAGGGTTTCCCGCCCTGTGCCCAGGAGCCATTCCCTGCAGCTCTGACGGGAGGATAATGATGCAGAACAAGGCAGAGCCACTGACGGCCTGGATCCAGCCCTGCCTGCAACCCATCTCTCTCCCCATCACAGAAAACACAGGTGTCTGGCTCAATGCCCCTGTTACTCATGCACTGAGGGTGTCATACCTGCTTGCCTTCAACACTCAAGGGTCCCAGGGGAGCTAAGCCCGCCCCAGTCCCCTGGTGAGGATGGACAGAAGGGAGCACGCGCTGGGGGTGGATGTCTGCCTGAGCCTGGGGGCCTCCAGGAGCTGCAGCCCGTCCCCTTCTCCCACCCCCCACAGGACCATCCTACAGCTAAGCCTGGGATGACAGCTGATAAAGGGCGTCTGTGAGCTGTGTTTGCTGGGCCAATTAGCTAATAAGCCCAACAGTCATTGGACCCCCTCTGCCCCTTTTCCAGGCGCCCTCGCCAGGGAGCTCCCACCACCCAGCAGGTGCCCCAGGCAGTGCTGGGGATGGACTGTCTTCACTGCAGCCTTGGGCATTCTGGCCCACCGTTTGGGAGTGCCCTGTCCCCGTGACCCTGGTTATCAGAAAGGTCGTCAGAAAGTTCCCCACCCACCGCCCTCCCAGCTGACATGTCTAGGAGTCCTCTCCCTTGTGTTTTTTTTTTTTATTAAGTTTTATTTTTATTAAGTTCCCCCAAGACCACTCTTACTGATGTGCCCCCCACCCCCACCAGCTTGCATGAGGAAAAAACCACACGACGAGAGAACTTTGCTTTAAATGCACCACATCAACACTTTCCACACTGAACTCTACATGAAGTTACCTTTATTTGCATTACACTCATTATCACAGCACGATGAGCGTGGAGAAGCAGCCCCATGGCCACCCCCGCTGACACCCCCCACCACTGGGTGCGTCAGGCCCCGCGTGGTTCCAGGCGGGCCGTCCCACTCCTGTTCCCGCACCTTCCATCCCCAGGGCTGCACCCCCACCATGCTCCTGGGTGCAGACCAGGAACGGGGCTTGGACTACACCCACAGCTCTAGGCACCCATGGAAGTGAAGGTCGCCCCATCCTGTCCCACAGCCCGTGACCCCCCCACCCCAAAGCGGAGGTCAGGAGCCCTGACCTGGTGTGCGGGACGTGGAGGCAGGTCTCGAGGCGGGTGCCTGGCGGGGAGCAGGCTCTGGCGCAGGGGAACCTCGGGGCCCCATTTTCCCATGCCCTACACCTCTTTAGGCCAGACCCTCAAAGAAGTATATGCATAGGAAAAAGGAACAGCGAGTGGCATGGCTGCAGGTCCGGGGTCTGTGCCGGCTCAGGTCAGTCTGAAGGAGCTGCGGTCGCGGCTGCAGGGGTCCGGGTGTGAGCAAGCTGGGCAGTCAGCGGGCTGTGGGAGAGACCGGGAGGGCCGCTGCCTTACCTGGTCACGGTCGGGCTGGGTCTGGGGTCCCGGCGGCAGGCGAGCAGGGCAGCGTGGCGGAGAGCTGTGTGCGGACCACGGCTCTGTGACTGCAGCCGCCCGGTGCCCTTTTATGCCCGGCGGAGACCTTGGTGGGGCGGCCCGGGCAGCGGCCGTCACGTGCAGTCACAGGCATGCTGTGCCAAGGACCCCGGCCGCCCCCGCACCTGGGAGGTTGGGGCACAAAGACCTGCTCTGAGCAGAGCGCCCAGCCCCAGCGGGCAGGCCCCCAGCAGGCCTGGGAGAGGGCCAGCGCTGGCCCAAGCCTCCTCCGGGCCTTATCTCCCTGCGAGCGGCCTGCGTCATGGCCCGGAACACGCGCGCGGGGGCAGCCTTCAGGAGCAGCATCTCCCCTCCGGCCTGGGCGCTGAGCCCCGGACCGGCCCCCGGGAGCCCAGAGGACCCGCAGGCCACCCCATGCTCAGCTCTGCCCCCAGGGCCGCAGGGGTCTTGGGGGGACACGCGGGGACAGGTGAGGGTGTCGGCACCCAGAGCAGCCGACCAAAGACCCCAGGCCGCCTGCACACAATGCACTCCCCGCTCCCAGGCCCAGGACCCCAGGAGGGCTCAGCTTCCTGTCCCTGGACGGGGCTGCCAGTCAGTACCGTCTAGCGGGTGGACAGCTGATCTACGTGGATGGATGTCCACCGCCCTGTTCACAGATGCTTCCCCCCGTGGGGGATGACAGAGGGGTGATCTGAGCCTGAAGCGGATTGGACATCAGGTGTCCCCACGTGCCTCCCCCCGATCCCGTCCCGAGTCCCAGGGTCCTGCTGTGTAGCCCTCACGCCCTCTGCCTCCTCGGCCCTGGGGTGGCCTGCGCCCCCCGCACCCAGGATGGCCCCCTCCCTGCCCGGAGGTCCAGAGAGGCCCCCAGCCCCACCTTGCTTTGCTCCGAGGTGGCTCTGGTGTGCGTGTGTGTGCGCGTGTGTGCGCATGTGTGTGTGCACGTGTGTCTGTGTGTGCGTGTGTGTGCGCGTGTGTGCGTATGTGTGTGCACGTGTGTGTGCGTGCATGCGTGTGTGCGTGTGTGTGTGCACGTGTGTGCGTGCGTGCATGTGTGTGCGCGTGTGTGTCTGTGTGCGTGTGTGTGCATGTGTGCACGTGTGTGCACGTGTGTGTGTGCGTGTGCACGCGCGTGTGCATATGTGTGTGCGCATGTGTGTGCGTGCATGTGTGTGCATGTGTGTGCACGTGTGTCTGTGTGTGTGCACGTGTGTGTGCGTACGCGCGTGTGTGTGCGTGTGTGTGCATATGTGTGTGCACGCGTGTGTGCGTGTGTGTGCGTATGTGTGTGCACGTGCGTGCGTGTGTGTGCGCACGTGTGTGTGTCTCTGCGTGTGTGGGCATATGTGTGTGCACGTGTGTGTGTGTGTGCATGCGTGCATGTGTGCACGTGTGTGTCTGTGTCTGTGTGTGTGTCTGTGTGCAGCAGCCCCTCACACTCACCCGACCAGTGGGCCTGGGGGCTGAGGGCCTGCTCCAGGATGCAAAGGCGAGCCGAGGGCACGGGTGGCCATATGAGGGAGGCCAGGTGAGAATGAGCACCCCCCGTGAACGTGCCAGGGCCTCTGCCATGCTGGCCCAGACCTTGCTGACACCCCACTGGGGCCTGAACCCCTCAGGGCCGGGAGTGTAGCTGAGAATCTGCAGATGCTGGGCTGGATGCAGGGGGCCAGTGCCCCCGCCAGGAGCCTGTCCACAACCCCAGGGCCTCTGGGGGACCTGCAGCCAGGCGAGGGGCCTGCCCACCCCAGTGGGGGGTCAGTTGCTCAGGGGTCTCCTGGGCAGTTGGAAGGGGCCAGTCTCTGGGCTGAGGGGGCCACAGAGTAGGTGTCAGACCCTCGACTCTGCTGGGGAGGGGGGGCCTTAGGTGGAAGAGGAGACGCCCCTTCCTGGGAGCTCAGAGGCTCGAGGGGGCCACCTGCTGAGTGCCAGGCTGAGGAGTGAAGCCCCAACTCGAGCGGCGGCCCTGGGGCCATCTCCGTGGGTCCCTCATTCTCCAGAACCACTCAGGGTGCCCCCCATCCCTGGGGCCTCCCCATCCTGAGTCCCCACCGCCATCAACCCTCCCCTTCACAGCTGCCTCCTTGGGCTCTTGGGGAGACACTCCTGCCCCTGATCGTGGCTTCTCAGGCCGGTGGCAGGCCTGCAGGAGGGAGGCGGCAGGTGGACAGGCAGGGAGGCCAGGGTGCGAGGCCTGCGCTCCAGAGCTCTCCGAGGCCCTCCTGGTCGTCCTGCTGACCTGATTGTAACATCAGTGCCTGCTGATTATAAACCACGCGGGGAACCAGAGAGGCTTGGCGAGGAGACGGGATGGGGGCAGCCGCTCTAGGTCTCGGGTGTGTGGACCCCGCTGGCCCTGCTCGGACGCTGGCGTAGCTGGTCCCTTACCAGCTGGAGCCTGGGGATCCTGGTGGGCGGCCAGCGGGGAGCAGGGGACCAGGCCCACCGTCTGGTTTTCCCCCAAGGCCCCTGAGAACGAGGTGCTGACCCGGTAGAGTCTGTGTGTGGAAGCCTCCCTCGGGCTGCCGGGTAGAGCTAGTCAGAGGGAGGCGGTGGCTGCGGGCTGGGCCTCCCACAAGGAGCTTAGTCCCAGCCAGCCCATCTGGCTGTGGCCCCCGGAGACCGCAGCCCCTGGAGTCTCAGCCCCTGGAAGCCTCTCTCTGTGGACTCTGGGGACGAAGGGATGGACGCAGGGCCAGCTTCCACCCAGAGTGGCCACAGGCAGGAAGGCCCAGCCAGGGGATGCTAGGGCAGCTCCCTGCCTGATGGGTGCACCCGAGCACCACCCTGCTGCCAGGCGCTGCGCGGCCCCTCGGCAATTGGAGCGGGCCCCAAGTTCCCCGGCCCCTCCATGCACTATGGCTGTGGAGCCCCGGCACCATCAGACTAATGGGAGCCGCCTCCAGCCCCCTCCCCAGGCGGTGAGGATGGTCCCCAGGAGTAGGCACAGCGGCTGGCTTCCAGGGAGGCTGGCCGGGGACCCGGGCTCAGCTCAGGCGGGGTCCTGCCCCGCAGTCCTGCGGCCGCCAGCAGGCACCCAGGGAGGGACACTGCATGCTCGCCGACTCTGTGGTGTCCACACAGGCCCATGTGGGGTCCTGGGCCCTGTCGCCATCAGCAGGGCCCCTGCGAGTGCCCCCCGGAATGCGGAATGTGCTGGGCTGGGCTCTCCCTCTGCCCACAGGACAGAAAGTATCTCTGCTGGCCCTGAAGGACGTGCTTGGCACACAGCGGGCCCGCGATAAGGGGCATCCTTCAGGGCCACTCACTCCCTCCTTGCGTCCACTCCCGGCGGGGGGCTGTCCCTGCAGCTGTCTGCCCAACTCGGCAGCTCCCAGCCCCAGAGGTGGCTGCGTTAACCCCTGGCGGGTTCCCAGACAGCGCGGCCTCGCCCTCTCCCAGCCGGCCTTGCACCCCGACCCGCGGTTCCCTGGCTTATTAACCGCAGGCGCTCGCCACCCCGAGGCCGGATCGGAGGCCTGCCCCATGAGCAGGTGGTGCCCCCCACCCCCCGGTTCAGCTTCCGCCATCAGGGAGACACTGAACTTGGCCAAGCCCTCGGGGGCAGCAGGCAAAACGGTGTCTGCCCGCCAGGTCTGTCCGCCCAAGGGGAGCTGCCCCAGACAGACTGGAGACCCCCGAGGGCCCTCGAAGAGCAGGGGGTGGGAGGCCCGTGGCCCGAGGTCCACAGGGAGGAACACACGGGAGCCAGGGGCACGCGGCCGCGGTGGACGCTGTGCGGTTGGTCTGAACCTGGCCTTTGCCTGGCCGTCCGCGGTTTGTTGCTAAAACGGGTGTCCCCACACCTGTCGGTGCAGAGGACAGGGGCCTGGAGGGCTGACGGGGAACCATCTGGGCCGAGCCCCCGGCGGCTTCCGGGACCTCTTGGGCTGGGGGTGTCTGACCGAGAACCTGGCCCAGGCTGTGGGCAGCATGAACGCGGTGAGCGGCCCCTGTGGCCCGGGGTGCCCATGGGCGGCACCTGTGGGTGCTGGGTCCCCGGGCAGGAACTGCGTGTCAGCCGGGCTGGGCCTCAAGGCTCTGAGGCTGGGAGAAAAGGGGTTAAGGTTGGGCCCGGAGCCCCCCTGCCTCTGCGGTGGGGGTTTCAAGGCTGAGTCTGTGTGACTCCCTTGCTGGGAGATAATCCTCTCCCTCCCGGGTGGATCAGAACGCTAGCCTGGCCATGGGAACTTCCCTCCACTCTCAAGGCCACGGCACGGGCAGCCTCCCAGGACACCTTGGCCTTCCCAGATCCTCCAGCCGGAGGAAGAATGTGGCCCCTTTGCACGGCTGACCCGGCAGCCCCCACCCCAGCCACGGGGAGCCCCCTCTGAGTGCCTGGACCACTGGGCCTTCACGCCTGTGCACACAAGCCTGGCCCCGGCAGTCACTGTTGTCCCTAACCCAGAAGCCCGGGTCTCTTTCTCACTGAGGGCCTTGGCCCCCAGGTCTGGGGAAGGATCTGTCACCTTCAGGCCGCCCCCCTCAGTAGCTACTGCCTCTACGGCCCTGAGTCTTCCAGGCCCCCTGGCCTCCATGGCCCCTGGGGTCTCCTGGGTCCTCAGCCGACTAATCCACAGGCAGATGCTCCTCCTGAAGCCAGTTCAGTGTCCCTGAACCGAGGCCCCTCAGGGCCCCCACAAACACCAAAGGCCCCTTTGTAGAAGCTTGGGGGTCAGTTAGGTGCTGGGAATGTGGGGGTGGGCGCAGAGCCCGAGACTGGCCCCGGCCGCCTCCATCAGCAGTGTTCACCCCTGTGGGAGGAGGAAGCAGGCCCAGAGCGGCAGGTGAGCTGAGCTTCCCAAGGACAAAGAGCCTGTGAAGCCCCAACCAACATTCTCCTGGTCCCAAGCATTTCCCAGGGAACCCTCCTCATCTCCTGGTGGACAGAGAAGCCCGTGGCCTGGCTGGTTGGGCGGGGGCATGGGGTGGAGGCGCTATCCCCTGGGAGCCCTCCGTTGAATGCCCCTTGACTTCTTGCCCCGGACCACGCTGGGGCCTGGGAACGCGGCAGGAGTCCTGAGACCTCCTGCTGCAGGCAGCCTCGGATCACAGAGGAGAAGGCCTGCTAGAGCCCTGAACGCTCAGCCTGGGGGTAAGAGCAAGGGCTCACAGGCAGTGCGAACAAAGGGGAGCCCTGGGGGCTGAGTGTGAGCATGTGTGCACGTGTGTAAGGACCTGTGACCTTGCAGCGGTGAAGGGGGTCCAAGGGGCCAGTGAGGAACGCCTGGTCTCTCCTGGGGCCTGGCCTGGTGGGAGCCCAGAGAAGGCTTAGCACTGACTACCAGCTGCCTGGTGTGGCTGAGTGCGGGGAGCTGGGGGCTGTCAGTCCAGGTGACTGCCGCTGTGGGGGTGTCCAGACACGCCCCCACCCACCTTCTTGGTCTCTGCGCCTGTCTTCTGCCTGGACGGTCACTCAGCTGACTTGAGGGTGGAGTTGGGAGCACTTCACCCCATGTGACCTGTTACACTGGGGGACTGAGACCCACAGAACATGCGGTGGGGGCAGAGGGGGCTGTGCCTGGGGTCCTCTCACCTCCCCTGGGGCGAGGCCAGGGGTGCTCGGGCCCCCAGAGGCCTCACAGCACCCCAGTCCTCACCCCGCTGGACAGCGGCTCTGCTTTTGCTGAAAGGCGAGAAGTGGATCGTGACTTCAGCTGCCGTGTTGGCTGGTTCTCTGAGGGGGGGGGGTCTCTCTCTTTGAACAACGTGTCCTTTTCAGGGTCTGTGAGGGGACAGGACAGATGTCCAGTGTATGCGTGGCCCAGAAGGACCATGTCTCAGGTGAGCTTGCCAGAAGCATCCTTCTTTTTCCTGATTGTAGAACACATTGCTCTGATGGAACTGTCAGCAACACGGAAGTAACTGTTCTCCCACCCAAGAGCCATCGCTGTGAACCGACGGGCTTCTGCCAGCCTGTTCTCCAGGCATCTTTTCACCACTTTCTGCAAGCAAGCATGTCCCTTCCAGGGCAGCCCCACCCGGCCGCAGTGGTGGGCCCCTGGAGGGGGTGGAGCTGCCCCGTGGGGCACTGAGGGCCCAAGCCGCCTTGAGACAGCAGCCAGTTGCTGTTCTTTCCTGTCTTTTCTCTGGGTTTTCATTTCTAATCTCTGTCAATTGCAATCTGCACTCATTTACTACTTGAATTTAATCAAAGCTTTGAGCTAAACAGGACTTCCCTGGTGGCGCAGACAGTAAAGAATCTGCCTACAATGCAGGTGACTCAGGTTTGATCCCTGGATCCCGAAGGCCCCTGGCGAAGGGAATGGCAACCCACTCCAGTATCCTCACTTGGAGAATTCCAGGGACAGAAGAGCCTGGCGGACTACAGGTTGCAAAGAGTACCACTGAGCGACTAACACCCACTTTTTGAGCTAAACAAACTTTACCCTCTGGGTGAACCTCTAGGTCAGTTTTTTAATATACTTTTTATTTGGAAAGTAATTACAATATTGCGATAGTTTCATGGAAGCTGTCACTAGTTCACTTTTCACACACTTTGTGCAGCCAGGGTGTTTCTCTCTCGAAAGGTGTTTCTCACGTGTCAGAGAACACTTAATACATCCACACCACCAGACCAGCCGCTGCCCCTTCCGGCGCAGAAACGCAGCCTGGCTCTCTCTCAGCATGATGCCAGGGAGTGGGAAGCCCGGAGTTCATGTCCACCCCACCCTCCAGGATGGCTCTGTGGAGCTGTGGTCAAGCACCCGCGCCCCTGCCTTCTGGGTGAGCCCTAGCCCACGAGGTCGGCCCGCCTCCCAGGCGCGGTAGCCCGGGTGTTCGCAGCCTCAGCCTCGACCCCAGCCCCGTCCCCAATGCCCCGTGCGCTTCGTCTGAGCTGCAGCCCCTCGCTGTCTTCACGCCTTTGCTCAAAAGTCACCCTTGCTGGGCTCCCAAGGCCCCACTCCCATACGTCCGCCTGTTCTCAAGCCCCCTCTCAGCTCTGTTTCTGGGGCTCGCCCGTTCCTGGCCTCAGGCCCCCCTTCCGGGCAGGTCGCGGGCCCAGCCCCGCCCGCCCCTTCGGGAGGACCTTCCTGCGTAACCGAAGCCTTGGGAGCTTTGCGGCCGCATGGCCCCCGCCCCCACTCTGAAACGCATCTGCAGCAGCACGTCCAGCTCGCCGCCGTGGTCAGCATCTCCCCAGCGTCGGTGGCGCTCACTTGAAACCCATCTGGGAAGGAAAGGCTGGATCAGACGCTTCAGAAACCATGGAAACAGACGTGCCAAGCTGGGGAGGGCGCCATGGGGGCCGCGGTGGGAGGCCAGGAGCTCCCACATGCCTGGAGGCCACTGGCGTTTCTGTCTACACTGGGGGCTCCGTGGTACAGTCCACACCGCTCACCTGCGTTCACGTGGGAGGAGGCCTGGAGAGTTTCTGGCTGACACAGGAATTAGCATAAAGCCCTCCAGTCCACTGCAGGCAGGCAGATCAGGAGGGCTCCAGGCCCCCATCACAGCCTCTTGCCTTTTTAAGGAGGGTCAGCTGGGCGTGATTCCGGCCCTGGCCACACTGGGCGTGCTTGGACCAGCCTGGGACGCTCCGGGGTGGTGAGGGGGTGGCCTCGCGGGCACCTCCACGGCGTTTCCGGAGGAGACTGAAGAGGCCCAGGGGCCGGCTGCCTCTGCCCACCCTGGGCAGGCGGGGTCCCTGTGGGCCTGTAGGCTGTCATTCACACCTCTGCACCTCCGAAGGTCTCCCCTTAAAAATGTTTTAAAATGAAATAACACGTGCAAAAACATCTGCCAGACACACCAGGCCCCCGGGTGTCCACCTGCACCCGTGGAGGCGGACACCGAACAGGCTTTGGTGTCTGCGTCCTGGTTGCAGGGGTGGGCAGCCTGACTTTAACGTCATTAACTTCCAGGGGCTGTCTGTGCACCCAGGGTTCGAGGGGAAAGCTGGGGTGAACTCAGTGACACAGGCCTCTAACAGCACACAGCTGCCCCTGGCCAACAGCAGTGAGTGGAAGATGGCACGGGCAGCTTAGCTCAGTGGGTGGCCACAGAGCGGCCTCACCTCATGTTCTTCCAGAGACAGTCCTGCCTCTGTGTCTCCCCAGGGCCCAGGCCTGGCCAGCTCTGTCCATAACGCACTGCCCAGCACATGGCCACCCGGCCGCCGGCCAGGCTGAATCAGTGTGCCCTGTGCCTGACCCCACCCTGGCTGCTCCTCCACATTCCTGCCCCTGTGGGTGGCACAGAGCCTTCAGCTGGGGGGGGGGTTCAGGGTCCTCCAGAGAACCCCCAGCCTCGTGCCCCCAGTGAGCCCCCTCCTGCCCCTGCCCCGGGACACTTCGCGCGCTAGGCTGAGGAGCCCATCTCCCTCTGTGGCTCCTGACGCTGGATTGGTGGGGGCTGCTTGCAGCTTGGATCCCACAGTGGGCAGCCCAGACCCGCCCCCAGACACACATCCTGGGGCTCCTCTCCAGGGGTGAGGGTGTGCCCAGGAGAAATCTGAAAGTTGGCCCCTCCTAGGCAACGCCCCCCTCCCCAACCCAGCCTCCACAGCCCCTCCTAGGGAAGCAGACCCTCTGCCTCAAACTCCGGGTACCTCCAAGCCTGGGGGCCGGACCCGTGCTATGGGGCCAGGGCCGCATGTCTGACTCAGGGAGGACGTGGGCTGACTCAGAGCAACTCCAAAACCGACGGAGGTTTCTGCTCTGACACTGCTTCCTGAAACCCTGCAGGGGCCCGGGGCATGTGCGTGTATCGGGAAGGGGGCAGTGAGTCAGTTGGCCCGGGGGGGGGCAGGGGGGCAGTACCCTGGATGCTGGAGCAGGAAGGCAAGAATGCCAGGACACGGCCCCCTGCCCCCCAACCTCAGCATCTCAGGGAACCCTGGCCCCTACCCTGATGCCCCCGCCCAGGGCCAGGGCCCCACATGCACTGGGGGGCGCCCTCCTGCAGGTCCTGGCTCTGCTGACCCCCAAAGCCTCTGGAGCAAGGAGCGGTGACTGGCTATGTCGGATGACCACCGTGAGGTCCCCACAGGCACCCTTCAGGAAACACAACCTCCCACGAGCTGTTTCCGCGGGGTCCCCGGGACGGCAGGTTGGCTGACTCGCGACGCTGCCCCCACCCTGGACCCCCCAGCACACAACTGTCCGCAGATGCTCCGCATTCACAGTGACGCCAGGACAGCTCAGGGGCTCCAGGGAACCAGGCCCATCTTCATATCCAAACTGGTCTCGGTGGGGGGAGGTGGCAGGGAGGTGGGGGGCAGCAGGGGAACCTCAGGCCGCATTGGCTAGGCACCCGGGATGTGCAGTCAGGAGGGGCCAGGCCTCTGCTTGTGGACACACTGGCTCGGGCCCTCCTCTGCGCTCCAAGTCTGATGGACAGTGCGTGGCCACACCCAGAAACACCCAGTCTAGGGGATTTCCATGTGGGCTCGGGGTCGGAGTCCGGTGGACAGGGGAGGGGGCCCTTCCGGCCCGGAGTACCCCCTCCCCGGGGCTGGTCCCCCTGTCGCGTGAGCGCTTCGATCCGCTGATCCTTCAGCTTCACCAGGTGCTCCAGCCTGGTCACCTTCATCTGCAGAACCTGCAGGAACAAACCCCCGAGGGACGCCTGTCCACGCTCCTGTGGCGGCAGCTTCAGCCCCAGGCTGAGTGTCCAGCCAGCCCCCCTGCAAGGGCCACACCATCAGCGATCAGACCAGAGGTCCTCACGCAGGCCACTCTGGGTAGAAACAACATGGGTCCCTGAAATGAGTCTGAGACCCCAGGTGATGGAGGGCAGGCCAGGAGAGGGAGGGGCTGCCCTAGACCCATGGAGCCTCCTGGCCGGTTCCCTCTGCAGCCCTGCCCAAGCGGCTCAGCCGGGCTGGGCAGGTCCTCGGAGCAAGCCTGCCGAGGAGACAGCCTCACGTGCAGGGGTCACTTCTGAAGGGAAACGGCCGAGAACATGTCCCTGTGCAGACAGTCAGGACTGCCCGCCTGGCACTCCTGCTCAGCTGTCCTCACGCACAGCCGCTGCCCCCCAGCCTCCCCCAAGCAAGGCCAAAGTCCCCCAAGCAAAGTCCCCCTCCTGGAAGGAGAGCGCCCGCCACGCCCCAGCAGTAAGAATGAATAGATCTGGAAGTTCGTCTGCCCCCGAAAGCATGTCCAGAGGACAGACGGCTCCCGCTGGTTGAGGCAGGGAGCTGGCGTCTCAGATTGACCCTCCAAGGGCCCTGAGCGCCAACACACCACCGGCCTGGCCACACCGCCCCTTGGCGGCGAGTGTGAAGGGCAGGGGCATCCCGAGGCTGGGCGCCGCCTTGCTTCAGCTGACGCTGCAGGCTTGGACCCCGACACCCCCCCGGGTCAGCCCCGGGATGCTGCCTCTCCGCCCCCGCATGTTTTATCTGACGTCAGTGACAGTCACGGGAACGGAACTCAACTGTGTCACCACCAAACAGCAGGTGAGCTGTCTTGCCCTCTGGGTTTCAAAAATCAAATGTAGTTGGTTCTTGATCAATGTGGTGGTGTGGGGGGGCCACCAACCCCTCCCCCAAGTCAAAACCGGACGGTGTGGCCATCGGTCTGCAGCGCAGACGGCAGCACTCTGGTGCCCACCTAGTGGAAAACACCGTGTGGTTCAAACAGTGTTGCTCTGCGGCCCACAGTGGCCGTGGCTCCGTGTCAGCACAGGCCCAGACGCGCAGGGCGTGAGGGCCGCAACGGGCCTTGCTGAGACAGGGCTTCCTCCCTGCCGTCCAGCAGATGCAAACCACAGGATGATGCCACTTTCCTGCTTCCTCAAGAAAACTGCGTCAAGATTCGCGGAGCCAGCAGGAACCGCTTTGTCATCACCATTTCTACAGCTCCTCTGACCCCGAGGCCGTGTGGCCTGCACACCCCACCTCCACTGTCTCGGGTCCAAAAGTGCAGCCTGGACGCCCACCGGAGCATGTGGTGGTTGCTGAATGGCAGTGACGGGACCCGAGCACCTCCTGAACCCGGGAGTGCTGGAGACCCTCAGTGAGAGGGGGAACAGGCATACACCCCCAGAACTAGGCTTGCACCTTAGGGAGCTGCCTTCTGCTCCCTGACTGGGCGCCAGGGCCCTCAAGCCTGCCCTCCAATATGTCCGGGTACCAAGGCCTGTGAGTCTGCAGCCCCTGACTCGTGGTCTCTGGTGTCTGATGACAGGCAAGGCTGGGGTGGTCAGTCTCCGAGGGGTGGAGGCCCACTGTACTCTCCCTCTGCTTCTGGGTATCTCTGGGATGTGCTCGCGGGCTCCCCCAGTCAGGGGCCCTGCCTGGCCACCCCCCGCCTTGCCACATGCTGGTCCAAGCTGCTTGGAGGGATGGCCAGGCCTGTACCTTGATGGTCTCCTGCAAGACTGTCAGCGCCTGCTCCTTTTCCTCCAGCAGCCGCTGTGGCAGCCCAGGGTCCAGGTGGTGCCAGGGCTCCCTGGCTGGGCAACTGAAAGGTAGACAACGGGCCTTTAGCAGGCGGGTGGGTGGGCCAGTGGGGGGGGTTGCAAAGAGTTGAATCCGGAGCCTACCCTCTGCATGCACAGTGGCCCATCTTCTCTGGAGCTCTCTGACTCCAATGGGTCTCCACCCCAGAGTGTGCCAAGGGGCTCCGCAGGCCTGTGAGACCACGGGACGCGTCAGCTCCGGCCTTCAGTGTGGGCGGCCGGGCCGGGCCTGAGCTGGTCCGCAGGCGCAGCCCGCCACACCTCTGAACGGCTTCCTCATTTGGAGAAGCCACCCCTGAACCTGAACGATGGCCACTTCACGCGGCCTGTGGGCGGGGGCCCCTTGCGGGGGTGACGGAAGCGGGGCTCCCTGAGCAAGGCGCGCCTTGCCCACTAGGTGCCGCCCCAGTGGGGGGCAAGGCGGTCTGCCGGGTGCAGGGCCCCACACGGGGTGGGGGTGTGGGGGCGGTCAGGACACCCCCAGCCTGTGCAGGGGAGGCGAGCCCCACCCACCAGCGTCACCACTAGAGCGTCCTGCTTCTTGCAAGGGGCTCCAGCGTTGTGACATGAGACCCCCGGGAGGGGCTGACCCGATCCTTGTCCGCAGGCCTGCGGGCGTCTCCCCATCACAAGTGGGCAGGGGGACATGCTCCTTGGAGGAGGCAGCACAGCCTGGACCCGAGCGCTTCTGAAAAAGGATGCAGGCAGGTCGTGCACGGGGATACGGGCCTTCGTCCCCACTTACTTCCTGGTTTTACTCTCATGGGCAGGCAACGAGCCCGCATCCCAACACAGCAGAGGCCATGGCCACGCGACGGTACGCACGTGTCCAGCCATGCCGGGCAGGCCCTCGCAGGCCTCCACCTTGTCCCTCACTGCACACAGGATGGGCTCAATGGCCCCAGGGGTGTTGACGACCACCTTTCGGATCTCTTCCTCCGAGACAGTGAGACCCAGCTTGTGGAAGACTTTCCTGCAGAGGCAGCAGGTGCAGCCCTGAGACGAGGCCCAGCGGGGACGCTCACCTCGTGTGGAGCCGCTGGACTGGGGTGCCTTCCGGCCCCCGTACTGACAGAGGCCCGGGGCCATCTCTTTCCCGGTCACCCCCTGCGGGTCATGGGACACAGTGCGTGTGTCTTCAGGTCAGCTGAGTCCCAGGCTCACTGCCGCCTCCCTAGGTAGCCCTCATCTTCCTGAGGCTCCTCTGCTCTCTGCGGGTGTCCTGCGCGTTCACCTCCAAAGTGCTCAGAGCCTGACCTCTCACACGTCTGCCTGCAGCTGCCACTCTCTCCGGGCTCTGGGGGTGGGGGCAGCCGCCCACCCCGCTTCCATCTTCCCGTCTCTCTCCCCTCCGAGTAAGTCCCACCAGAACCTGCCAGGCCTCAAGCCAGCTAAGGCACTGTCCCCTCAGGCAGGGTCCTGCAAGGGCCCTCGTGGCTCCCCACGCCCTCCCCACTGCAGCCTCGCACGAGACCCAAGTCCCCCCTCAGGCTGCTAGCTTTCACTTGCTGTGGTCCTGCCTCAGTGTCCTCACGAGGCTCGTCACCACTGACACTGGCCCCATCTCATTTATCCGTCTTCCCCCTCGACTCGCTGGGCCCATTGACTGCCGTGTCTGCTGGGTCTGAGCAGTCTGTCACCCAGAATTTTCGGCGGGTGAGTGCATGAGAGGCGAATAATGCGCTGCAGAGCGTGTGTCACGCTGACTGTTGCTGGCCTCTTGGTGGGGAGTCCCCAGGAGGCTCAAGTGGAAGTGGACAGAGCATCAGGGGAGCCCACGCAGGGACACAGACTGAGAACCTGTCCCCGGGGTGGAGGCCGCCCATGCAGGCCAGCCTTGGGGAGCGAGGAGTGGGCCCAGCAGGGAGGCAGGGCGGAAAGCCCCGCTCGGAGCCCTGCCTGTTGAGAACGTTCCAGTTGCTGCGCTTCTGGCCGGTGTTGCAGGTGGGGACGTAGTTGTGCAGGTCCACTAGCCGGGGGCGAAAGAGCTTCACGACCTCCGCCAGCATCACTGGGGCGGGCGGGCAGGGGCGCGGGGTGAGCCGAGGGACCGCGGAGTTTTGCATCATTCGTCCCACAGGGCCTCCACGCGGAGAAGGATAGAGAGCGGTCCCGGGGAGTCCCCGCAGGGTGTGGGCGCCCCGGCGGGAGGACCGTGAGGGCCGGCGGGCTCCGAGGAGCTGCTAGCGGACCCCCGGGCAGGCGGGGGCGGGCCGTGAGGAACTCCTGGGCCCCCCACTCCGCTTGCCGCCCCATTCCTCCTCCCAGGGCCGCCCGCCCCTCCCCGGGGGCCTTCACGTCACGGCTTCGCAGGGAGCCCAGGGCGCGGAGGCCTTGCCCGGCCGTCCCGCCAATCGGGCCCCGGGACTCCCGCTGGCCGAGGAGGACGAGCGCTGGGCTCTCGGCCTGGACCCCCGGGCAGGCCCCCCGGCCCCTCACCGCCGTCACTGAAGTCCCGGGCCAGGTGGCGCTTGCGGCGGCGGAGCGGCAGCGCGTCCAGCCAGGCGTAGAGGCCGTGGAGGGCGCCGGGCGGCAGCGGCGGCGGGGCCAGGGGGCGCGGCCTGGCTGCGTTCAGCATGGCGGCGCGGCCGGCTGTCGGGCGGTTGCCGGGAGACGACGCCGGAAGCCCCTGTGGGACCGGAATTCCGGGCGGGGCGGCAGGGCCGGGACCGGAAGGGCGGGGCGCGCAGGTGAGGACGCGGTGCCCGCGGGAGGGGAGGAAAGTCAGACCCGGCGCAGTAAGGCTGGGGGTCCCCGAGGCGCTGAAGGGCCGGGAGGCCCGGCGCGCGGCCGTCCAGGGGGCGCAGAGCCGGACGCGACTGAGCAACATTGACAGTAGACTTCTGTTTTAACAAACGTTGAATTCTTAGGTCTTATAAATTAAATTCCCTTGTTTCGCATGCAACACTTTACACTCATCTAGTTAAAACTTCCCGTCATTTAAAACTTGATCAATAACTTAATCGTAAAATATAAACATTTTATTGAACTTTTGAGCCCTGCTAAATGTGCACCTGAGGTTTTCAGGTACCAGATAAGACACCAGTGGCGGTCTGAAGACACACGCGGTTGAGGGGCTGGCCTCCCCCAACCTCCTTCCCCAGGTCAGGACAGCAGCCGATGGCCCAGCTGGGAGTCCTGGGCCCAGCCAGGGAGTCCCGGGTCCGGAGGCGCTAGGCTGTGACCTTGAGACACGAAGAGTGGTCTTGGCCCTGAGGAGCTGGCTCTTCTCTTAGGACAGTTCAGAGAGGACTCAGCCCCTGAGGGGGTGGAAGGCCTGGGGCCAGGCGGCTACATCTGTCGCTGCTGCTGGCGAGGTCACAAGACCACACCACTCAGGGTGCTTTGAGCTTGGGCCCCATCACCTCCTCTGGACAGGAGGTTTCAGAGCAACCTTGGGGAAGGAAAAATGATAGTAAACACCGTCTGCTACAAGCACAACTGAATCCAACTTCCTTTTACTTTTCTTAAAATTTGGATCCTCATTTCATCCAAAAGCATGACTGTGCTCAGAGCGGCGACAGCCCTGGGTATTAACAGTTGATGCTTTAAAGTCTGTTCTCTTAACAGACGTCTGTACTTAAACCAGTGCAGAAAAAGACGCTAGCAGCCGGAAGAAGCGGCAAGCATTGAAAAGTCCTCTGACAGAGTGCAGAGCAGAGGTTACGGCTTCTCTGGGGAAGCAAGCTCGCTCTGCCCCAGCCGGTGGGCACTGCTCTGGAAGTGAGGGCCTCACCTGAGTGGGTCCAGGCTGGGCCCCTCTCACTCCAGGCTTGACGGGTGGCATCGGGGGAGCGCAGGTCGGCTTGATGACCTGGAAGGATGGAGACACAGCTGACGGCTGGCAGTGCCCGGGCGCTGTCTGCCCAGCACTTCTAGAAAGTTCCCTGGGTGCTGTGCTCCGCCCCAGACTGGCCTGCAGGCTTCTCTGCGCTGAGCACGCTCTACAGAAAATTGCCCTCGACACCGCCCCACCCTGGCTGGCACCGCCCTTGAATGAAACCCAAACGTGGCAGGACCCCCATTCCTGGGCCTGTCGGATTATCTCACCACCCTGCCCTCTCCCCTCAACTCCCCACCTCACCCCACCCCACCCCACCCCACCCCAACATTGCCCAGGAAAAGCTCTTAAATTGCCAGAATGTGGGTCTTTGAAAGGTCTAAAACCAAGGATTCGCCACTAAAATGTGCGTTTGTTTGCATTTCAGCTTTCCAGGGGCAACCTTGGCTGGGGTGGGGAAGGAAGGTCTCTAGCAGGAGTCCTGCTCAGCCCAGGCCAGGGTAGGGTGCAGCCCAGCGCCCAGAGGGCCCTGCTGAGTGTGGCTAGGGGCTGAGGACTGGGGCGGCCTGCACTTTCTTCTCCAGCACAGTTCCCTGGCTGCCCCAGCTTCCTGGACCGGAAATCTGTTTGCCCAACCCCCATCCCTGTTTGGCCTGTCAAAACCCCTCCTAAAACTTTATTTAAAGACTTTTTTTGGTAACTTTACTGTAACTCTAAAATTAACTCAAAATAAAAAGTAAAAAAGAAAAGAGAAATAGGGAATCTTCATTGAATAAATACTGCAGTAACGGTTGTCCCAGGCGAGATCCACCCACAGAGGCCCCATGGGTTAGCTTGAGGAGGAACCAGGCTGGCATCTCTCCAAGCACCTCCAAGCTTTGACCACAAGGGGAAGAGGGCCCTAACAGTGATTTCGAGTCCCCACAGACACCACTGCAACCAGTGATGACTCCACACCACCGGGGCCGGACAGGCTGACACGGGGCCCATGGGACGCCTGGTGGGTGAAGCCCTGCCCCAGGAGGGAAGAGAAAGCCTGGTCTTCCAGGCCTCACCGTCTGTCAGAGTGGGGGAGCCCCCACATGTGGGGAGGTGAGAGTGTGTCCAGGAGTGTGTAGGACCCTCAGCAGTGCTCCCAGCAGTGGAGGCGACCCACCAGAGCCAGACCTCACGGTGGGCAGAAGGGCCTCCCATACGCGCCCAAGGCGATCTTTCCCAAACCGCAGAAGCCTCAAAAGGATGGAGGTGGAGCCCACAGCGCCCCTGAGCTCCTCCCCCATGGCCCTCTCACCTGCTTTGGCTTCAGCACCGGAAGGGGCTTGGTGGGAGGAGCAGGTCTGAGCTGCTGGGAGTGGGAAGGAGTGGTCAGAACCCCCAGGCCCCCTTGGGTACTGTTCATGTCCTCGCTGGGCTGCGAGACTGGGCGCCTGGCCCGCCAGGTACAGCCACAGACCCTCCTCCCCCAGGGCCTGCGCTGTGCCCCCTCCCTGCTCACCTGGCCCGGGGCCTGCGGGGAGTACACAGGAAGAGGGGACGGTGGGCTGGCCATGGCAGCTGGAGGCTGAAGGGAGCAGGTGTGAGTCTGGGTCTCCCAGGGCAACCACCCCCAGAGAGGCCTGGCTCAGAGCTGTCCCCCACCCGCTGAGGACCCAAGGTTCTGGCCCCTCCCAGAGTGGGGAGGAGGCCCCAGGTGTGTGCACTGTGGGGGTCCCCCGTCCTGCTCCACACTGGGCGGGGCCTGAGCCACAGCCCCCTCCCCCAGCCCTGGGTTCACGTGGAGATGCTGGGCAGCAGCACGGGCCTCTGTGCCTCTGAACCATCCTGGGATGGACGCTGCGGAGGCTTTGAGCCTCAGGCTCGAGGCTGCTCCCGGCTCAGGCGGGTGCTCAGACCCCTCGTCCTAGAGCCTTGGTTTCGCCTGCAAACGGTGGTCACTCTAAGCCCCATGAACCTGAGATTTGGGGGTAGCCAGGAGTCTGTCGGGATGGCTGGCGCTTACAGCAAGGGGTGGGCGCTTAGGGCTCACTGAGGAAGCTGTGGGATTGGGGGGCTGGGAGGAAGGGGCCGGCTCTAGGGAGCTGCCAGGGGGAGCCTGAGCCCCGCCTTTCGCAGGTTTGCTGAGCCCTTCCTGGAACAGGGGGTTGGAGAGCCCCATGGCCGACTTGGGTGCCACATTCCTAGGAGAAATAAGATGGGTCAGTGCGTCCTGGCCTCAGGATTCAGCCCAGGGAATTGAGGCTCCCGGGTGTAGGGACCCTGGCCCAGCCCCAGATGGCTCAGCTGCAGCCGCCCCGGGGGGTGTGCAGGCCACAGCCCCACAGGGAGAGCTCTGGGGTCGGGCCAGGCCCGGGGCAGGGGCGCTTGGAGGCCACTGGCAAGCGTGTCCTGCAGCCAGCACGGGGCGAGGTCCCCACACAGCGGCACAGCGGGCTCAAGAGTGCAGTGTCACCCCCGGGCGGTGGGCCGGTGCTGCCTTCTCTGAGCTTCCTCGTCACCAACGTGTCCCCACAGCCCAACCTGCTCCCACAGCAGAAGGCAGGGGCCCAGGGCGGGGCCGCCAGCATGGTGTCCCCTCTCCCCCCTACAGCGCCAGCAGGCGACTGGCCGTGCACATGCTGACGTCCTGCGAGCCCAGAGCACAGCTCCCCCACCTCCTTCGGACTGGGCGCCGGGCCTTGCGGTAGATGAGAACGCCCACCAGGATCAGCACCAGCACCACCAGGGCGCCCACGCCCGCCAGCACACGCGTTCGGAGGCTCCCAGGGGCTGTGGGAGCACAGAAGGCCAGGCGTTACTAGGGCTGGACCTGGCTCGAGGCAGCAGGGACTGGGAGGGCCCGCCAGCATCTCAACCCTGGCCAGGCCAGCCCGGAGCTGAGGAGGGGCGAGGAGGGGACCACCTCCTCGGCGAAGCCAACAGCCAGAGCCCTGGCCACAGCCCCCCCAAAGCCCAGGCCTGTCTGAAGCGCTGAGACCCGGTACGTGACACCGGCACTCTGGGCTCTCAGGGGACCAGTTGAGGGCTTGGGCGGGCGGCCCTCGGCCCTGGTGATGCGGGTGTGGCTGGGCCAGGCCCCGCTGGCCGCAGGTCTGTGCACAGGTCTGTGTTCAGTGGGGGACGGTGTGGGGCTGGGAGGCCAGTGTCCCGGGCCCAGGGCGGGTTAAGGATCCAGCAAGGAGCAGCCTGTGCCGCCTGCAGCTCTCCTTCTGGGACAGGCCTCCCTCCTCCGGGAGGGCCGCCCTGGACTTGTGGGGTCAGGCTGCAAGGCCACACCTTCCACAGGCCCCTCCCGGTTCAGGGGCACACGGCCTCCTCTCAGCCCTGCCCAGGACCCCCGGCCAGACCCCGTCAGGCTTGAGAACGTGAGGAGGCGCCCAGGCGGGCGGGCCCGGCCTACCTGCGTGCGAGTCGGACAGCAGCTCTGCACAGTGGGGCGGGGACCAGCCCGGGCGGCAGTGGCACTGGCCCTTGTGGTTGCACTCCTGGGGGACGGCCGGGAGTCAGGGCGCCTGGACCCCCATGCGCTGTGCTGCCTGAACCCCCCGACAGAGGATGGGCGGGGTGTCTAGGACCACCGCCACCACGGTTTCATCGCGGGTGCCGAGAGTCGCAGCCCTCCCAGACACTGTAGGGCTTTCTGAGCAAAGCAGGCAGCGCCGCGGGAGGCCGGGCGGTCTGACGGTGGGCTGTCCTCCCCAGGAAGGAACCCAGGAGGGCACAGCCCCGGAGCCCTGGCCCTCCCAGTGTCAGAGCTCAGAACCAGAGGCTTCACACCTGACTATCCTGCCCACGTGTCCACCGGCTCTGACACCTGGGAGATCCCCGACAGTCCCCGCCTCGGGAGGTCCCGGCAGCTCCCGACGTCTCAAGAGCGCCAGCCTTGGCCCTGTGTCTGCCTCGGGGCGGGGGCCAAGCCTGGCCGGCGCATATCTCAAGCCCAGAGGACAGGTGGCGGGCTGTACCCTGGGCCCACGTACCCCATGGCCGTTGCACTGGGCGGAGCAGTTCCTGGATCTGTACACGTGCAGGTCCTGGCAGAAGCCGTCCCAGCAAACCTGGAGGGCAGTGGGGTCTCCTGAGATGGCCAGTCTAGACCCCTGCTCGAAGTACCCAGTCTCCACCGTCAGCCAGAGACGCCCCCCAGCTTGCATCTGGGCTCTGGGGGGGCAGGTCACGGCCCCCACCCTCTCGATGGCCCCGCCTACAGGTCATCTGCTGGCCAACCTCGGCCGTGGGGAAGGACCGTGCCCGGCCAGCTGTCTGTGGCCACCAGGGCCGGAGGACCCCCTGGCCCACCCCCAGGGCTCGCAGACCGTCTTCAAACCCGTTCACTGACATGGGGCTTCTCCCGCAGCCCCGTGCGCCTTCTGACTTTCTACCCGGGGCAGTGCGCTCCAGCAGCCACCACGGCCCTGCTCTGGGCCCTGCAAGCTCGCCCCGAGCCCAGCAGCCTGACCAGGAGGCGTGCCAGCCCACCTGCTCCTCGCCGCACTTGGTGCCCTTGGGCACCGGCTCGTACGCGGTGCTGCCGTCCTGGACGACAGCCCGGCAAATGCCTGAGGAGGTGGTGAGGATGCAGTATCCGCGTTCCGGGGGCTCCTGCCCCCCCTCGCAGAAGAGAGTGCTGCACCTGTTGACCCTGGGGACAGAGGGACGAGCGTGGGGCCGCTCTGCGGGGCCTCCTGCTCCAAGCTCAGCGGGCCAGGAGCTCCGAGGCCACAGGCATCCACATCCCACCCCCAGGGGCCCACCCTCCTCCAAGGGCAGCACCCGAGGGTCCCGCAGGGCAGGACGGCCCCCTCCACCCCCGCCATCCCAGAGGCCCCGACTCAGCCCCAGACTCCTTTGTGTAGAGGACCTTCTTGTGGCCCCAGGGAGGGGGACATCCCAGGCCCTGGCCCTAGGGGAGTAGGGCCACGAGGGACACTCACCTGCCAGACTGTAGGGGGACCCCAGCCTGACAGCCTTCGGAGATGCTGTAGCGGAAGCAAGTCTCCACGGCCACCCGCGAGCCTGTAGGCAGGAGTGGGTCAGTCCTCCGGCTTGGGACCTGCTGCCACCCTCGCCTCCCTGACGGTCCTGCGGCTGTGCCCGCCTCACCTGGCCCCCACAAGTCCTGGCAGCGCCGGGCCAGCGTCGGGCAGGCCCCGTTGTAGCAGTAGCCCCCCGGGCAGGGCGTGCCGTTCTCCCTGAAGGCGTCCTCGGGGCATGTGGGCCACCGGCCATCACAGTGCTCACTGAGGTCACACTGGTCCTTCGCGGGGCGGCACGGCTCTCCGGCCAGCTTCACCTGGTTCCAGGGTGCCAAGATCACCATGGGAACGGGAGGCCCCCAGCCTGCACGCCTGCCCTGAGCCCGGGCCCCAGGCTCACCCTGCACTCGTGGCAGCAGGCGCCGTGGGCGCACTCGGCCCCCTCAGCCAGAAGGCATGTGCTGGCGTTGCAGCAGCGATTCTGACAGTCCTGGGGCAGGGGCGACAGCGAAGGTCTGAGTGGGCTGCACGCCGGGCCCCCCGCCCCCGCTGCGGGAGGACCGGTCACTCCCACCCAGCAGCCCTGCCGGTCGCTTCGGGAGGTGTGGCCGTGAGTGCGCAGGGCACCCAGGGGTCAGGAACAGACGCCCAGCCTGCAGAGGCAAACTTGGCCCACGAGCACAGACAGCGGAGGGTGGCGGTGTTCGGCTCTGTACCTCGGGGCGGCCACAGTCACACTGCTCCCCGCGCTCCAGGAACCCGTTTCCGCACACAGGGCCGCCCACCAGCCGGTCAAGGTCCGGCGTGTCCACCAGGCAGGCCGTGCGGGGCTTCTCCACAAACGTCTCCAGGTCGGCCCGGCTGCACTGACTGAACTTCCTGGGGTACTGGGAGCTGGGGGGAGGCCTTCCAGTTATCAGTTACCAGGAGGGCTCCCTGGGGTACTGGGAGCTGGGGGGCATCCCCGTTACCAGGAGGCTCCCTGGGGTACTGGGAGCTGGGGGGCATCCCCATTATCAGGAGGGCTCCCTGGGGTACTGGGAGCTGGGGGGCATCCCCGGTACCAGGAGGGCTCCCTGGGGTACTGGGAGCTGGGGGGCATCCCCATTGTCAGGAGGGCTCCCTGGGGTACTGGGAGCTGGGGGGCATCCCCGTTATCAGGAGGGCTCCCTGGGGTACTGGGAGCTGGGGGGCATCCCCGTTATCAGGAGGGCTCCCTGGGGTACTGGGAGTTGGGGGGCATCCCCATTGTCAGGAGGGCTCCCTGGGGTACTGGGAGTTGGGGGGCATCACCATTGTCAGGAGGGCTCCCTGGGGTACTGAGAGTTGGGGGGCATCCCCGTTACCAGGAGGGCTCCCTGGGGTACTGGGAGCTGGGGGGCATACCCATTGTCAGGAGGGCTCCCTGGGGTACTGGGAGTTGGGGGGCATCCCCGTTGTCAGGAGGGCTCCCTGGGGTACTGGGAGTTGGGGGGCATCCCCGGTACCAGGAGGGCTCCCTGGGGTACTGGGAGCTGGGGGGCATCCCCGGTACCAGGAGGGCTCCCTGGGGTACTGGGAGTTGGGGGGCATCCCCGTTACCAGGAGGGCTCCCTGGGGTACTGGGAGCTGCTGGGCGTCCCTGTTATCAGGAGGGGGGGGTGGAGCTGGTTCTGCTCGCTGACAGCACCTCCCAGCCCTGGGGCCCTGGGCCAGGCTGGACGCGGAGCCTCACCCGATGCTGGCCGCCATCACGCAGCCGCCACCCTCCCGCGGCACTGGGCAATAGCAGCCGGCGACATTCTCGTCGTGGTCCATGCCCAGGTTGTGGCCCATCTCGTGGGCCATGGTGCTCGCCACACCGATGGGATTCGGGCTGTGGTCCTGCAGGGGGGCCATCCAGGCTGGGGTTGCTCACAGGGCGGATGCCCCACCTCACTGCCCACTCCTCCCCAACTGTCCGCCCCAGGGAGGCTGAGGGCCTTGGCGGTGCTCCCGCCAACGTCACTTTTCAAATAGTAGATATACGGTAACGTTATTACAAATAACAGTGACAGCGTCAGTGCTGCCCAGCCGGCCAGAGCGCAGCAGGGGGCGGAAGGCTGGACCTGAGCGCCCTGTCCCCCTCACCTGCTCTGCGTCAAGCCCCAGGCCTCGCGGCCAGCCCGCCCCCGGGCCAGCTACAGCCTCGGTCCCGCACACCCGTGCAGACCCCGCACCTGGTTTACAGCCCCCGAGCCCTGGGAGCACATGGCAGACACCCTGGCCAGTCCCACGGTGGTCCCGGTGAAGTCGACCCCGCTAGGAAGGAGAGCAGAGTCCGTCGGGGCCACCCCAAGCCCGCGCCCCAGGCCCCTCCCCCAGGGCCGGTGTGGCCCCGCCCCCAGCTCGCTCACGTGATGAGCTGCACGTTGTCGTGCGCCTGCCGGCCCACCAGCTCTCGGGCCCTCCAGGCCAGGAAGCTGTCCAGTGTGGCGTCGGGCTGGGAGCTGACCTGAATTTTGTCCCCACCATTCCACATCTCCAGGCCCACGAGCACCACGCGGAAATTGAGCTCCTGATAGAGCTAGAGGAATCGTGAGGGTCAGGCTCGGCGGTGAGGCTTGCGGAGGGCCTGAAGCCCCGCTGTGTCCACTGTGATGCGAGGGGTCTCGAGGGCTGGGGCAGGGTCCCGGCTCCCCCTTCCCCCTGGCGGGTGGCTCTACCTGCAGCCAGCCCACCACCACGGCCGCCCCAACCCTCCGGTCCAGCGGGGTTTGTCAGGCTGGGCGTGAGCTGCCCAGGGGTCCCGCGGCCCCTGCTGGAAGCCCCCAGGGCAGAAGTAGCGCCCACCTTGTCCACGTGGTTGACCACCTCCAGCACACGCTGACGCACGGCCTCTCTGCTCCCAAACCGCTGGAACTGGAGGAAGGCAGACCCTCAGCGGCAGCCTGGGGCCCCCGCCCGCCCATCACCCCTGCACCCCGCACCAAGTACCTCCGTGCTGTCCGTGACCACAAACAGCTCCACGTAGCGGGTCTCTCTGGGTTCTGACCACTTTTGAAAAGCGGTGACAAGAATCCGGTCAGCCACCAGCCACAGCCCTCCTGTCCTCAGCCCGTCTGCACACGCTGACCATCTCCTGGGCCCTAGAGCTGGCGCCCGCTCCCTCCAGCGCTGGGTGAGCCGTTGGGGGTCGGAGGCTCTGCCACCGCAGGGTGGAGCCAGGCGCAGGCCCACCCGTCCCTCACTTAGCAGCCAACAGCCTGGGGGCGCGCAGGCCCAAGCAGAGCAGTAAGAAGCGTTGGGCCTCCACTTACCCGGGGTCTGAGGGCTGCAGACACCCGCGGCCCCAGGATGCTCTCCAGGCTGCTGTCGTTGACGCCGCAGGTGCCAGCCTTCTGCTGTAGGTGCTGCGCCAGGTACAGGGCGTGTGGCCCTTCCTCCCCGGCCCCCGCCAGGGGCTCGATCAGGCGGACGGTGGGGCCCGCCTGGAAGAAGCCCCTGAGGCAGAGGCGAGTGTGGCTCTGAGGCTGTGGCCCCAGGGACCCCACTGCCGCGCCCAGCCGACCCCTTCCTCCTGGGCCCCGCTCACTCCTCTGGAGGGCGAGGGGCGCCCGGCCTGCAGCACCCACCTGAGGCCGGCACAGGTGCTGAGGCTGGCAGCCGAGTGTGGGTGCCCCTCCACGTGGCCCTGGTAGAAGCAGTGGTCCTGCGGGAGGAGGGTGTAAGGACGCCGCTCCCGCGTCCGGCTCCCCGCGCCCGCTGCTGGCCCAGGGCAGGAGCACTGGGGCCGTACCTGCCTCTGCAGCTGCTCTGTCACCTGGGAGCCGTTGGCGGCCGTGTAGGTCTCCGCGTAGCCCGAGCCCACCAGGTCCCTGGAAAAGAGCCACCGTGGTGCCCTGGCCGCCCCTGGTACAGAGGAGAGGCTGGAGATGGCGCGGGGCGGGGAGGGGGAAGGGTGGGCGCTCACCTGTTCTTCCGAAGGTGCAGGGTGAAGGTGTGCCCGCGGGCCCCCAGGACGTAGCTCACACTCTCTGGGTACAGGCCCTGGGCAGAGGGCAGAGAGGGGTCCAGGGTGAGGCCCTGCCCGGCCACGCCCACCTCAAACCTGGAGGGGTGGCGGGTCTTGGGCTGTACCCAGGGGTGGGGCAGGCTGGCAGCTCCACCTAAAGCTGGGCCTCAGGCCTCTGGGAGAGGACAACGCCCCTCCCAGGCCACGTGTGGGAGAGAGGACGCGGGGGCCGGGTCACCTCCCTGCTCAAGCGGACATGCTCCTGTGAGGCCCTGCCCCTTACAGCCCCGGGCCGACCGGAAGGACGCCCCCAGGCTGCAGCTGACCCTCGCCCCCGGACCATGTGCAGGGCACCTGCAGAGGGGGCTGGGGGCCCAGGGCAGTGGATGGCTCCTCCTGGGACAGGGAGGTCAGGTCAGGGCTGTCTCCACCCTCACAAGCAAGAATGCCCCCAGGCAGCCCCGGGGAATCCCAGCCCGGCCCCGCCCGCGGAGCCACCTCATGTCTCAGAGTGAAACCAGGCCGGCTGGCGGGCTCCAGAAAGGAAGACGGGGCTGCCTAACCCTAACCCAAGGTGGCCCTGCCTCCGGGGTGAGCAGGACGGAAGAAGGTGAGGCCTGGGAACAGGGGGCAGGCTGCTCGGGCGGAGGTGAGCTCCCAGGAGTCTGCCCAAAGGCCTGGAAGCCCCCCAGCCCTCAGCCCCCTTACTACGATTGGGGCACACAGGGAGCTGTCACCCTGCCCAGAGTCGGAAACGGACTCTGAGGGCCCAGGTTGGGGCGGGGGGGAGGGACCCCCAGGCCAGTGTCCCGCCGAGACTTACCAGGCGGGAGGGCAGATCCCGCCGAGCGCGGGGTGCAGGCAGGCGCCGGGGCTGCACCACCTCGTACTGCTCCACGTGGGGCAGGGCGGCCCCGGGGGCGACCTCTGCGGGAAAGGGGGTCAGCAGTGCACAGCACACCCTCCCACCCCAGGAATCCCTTCCCAGCCTGCCGTGCACGGCCCCTTCTCTGGGGGAATCACCGCAGACCCTGAGGTCTGGCTCCCCAGGCCGAGTGGGGGCCCTGCCTTAAAGAGACCACAGGACCCCACCCGGGCAGTGCCCAGAGACACTGCAGCACCAGCCCGTCTAGGAGCTTACCAGCTGCCACCCAGAGCCCAGGGTGGCGTGGATACCACCCCCCTCTTAGGGGTCAGGACGCACACAGGCCCTGGGGGGTGGGGGGAAGCGGGTCTGCCCCCCCAGCACTCAGAGCTGACACTTTTCATCTCCATAATCACACAACTGCATCTAAAGGCGGAGCGAGAGCCCGCTTCCGCAGGGTTCACCCAGCCTGGAGCTAGTAGCTGCCCTGTACCCGACCAGACAGTCCAGACCCAGAACTGACCCCCGGCCTCACCCCTGAGAGTCTTCCTCTTGCCAGTGTTAGTGGTCGTGCCCCCGGTACACCGTCTGGCAAAGCTCCAGGGCTGAGAGGTCGAGGGGAGGGCGCCTGCCTAGGAAGTGCCCTCACCCCAGAACCCCAGGAGGCTCTTGGGAGCCAGGGTGGGGGTAAAGGCTGGCAGCACATCCAGCCCCCCCAGAGAGAGGCAGGTCCCCAGGTGGCCAGGAAATTCCGCGGGGTGTCCCCGACCCCCCAGCTCCAGGTCACCGCTCCTCATCCTCTCTTCCTCGCCAGGCTGGGGTCCCAGCAGAGGTCCCAGTCGCCCGCAAGCCCTGGAATGGAGCGGGGCAGCCGGCCCTTCACGCTGAACCTCCCGGCCAGGCCCTCCGCCAGCGCAGGAAACGCCCCGGTGACCGTTTACCCACACAGTTCCCTTTCGCAGGTTCCCTGCGTCCACCGCCGGGCCGCCCCGCTGACTGGGCGACTCCCCGAGACGAGCCCAGAGTTCCGCCCTGGGAGCCGCGGGCCAGGCGGCGGCGCAGGCAGAGCGCTCCCGCTCTCACTCACCCTGCAGCCCCAGCGCCGCGAGCAGCAGCAGCCCGAGGCCGTGCATGGCGGGGGTCCGGTGGGCGTGGGGTGCGCGCCGGCCTTCGGGGGCCGGAGCGCAGGTATCCGGGGTCCGGGAAGGGCGGTGAGAACAGGTACCACCACGGCTGCGCCTACACTGAGGTTCGTCTTGCGCTGGAGTCAGGCTCGTTCCCGCGCGCCCCACCCGCGGCGACCGGCCCCCGGGTCGCGGCCAATCAGCGCCTCGGGTACCGGGAGGGGCGGGGCCCCCGCCGCCTCCCAGGTCTCCCTGTAGCCCCCGCGGCACCGTAGCCGGCGCTCAGCACCGGGAAGTTTCCTAAATGTGAGCAGATTAACCAGGGTCAGGTGGTCGGGCTAACACGCGTCCCCCCGCAACGCTGCGTCCCCCAGGGGCGTAGGGACAGGCCGGGACTGCCGGGGGCCTGCTGGGATGGCGGAGGTAACTGACTGGGAAGGGCTGTGTGTGTGTGTGTGTGGGGGGGGGGGGGTCTCTTGGGAGGGCATTCCCTCCCGCTTCCTGGGAACAGAAAGCCCCAGCGGCCCCTGGGCAGCCCTGTGCCCAGGCCCTGAGGCCTCACCAGGGAGCCTGGCGCGGGGCGCACGCAGGGGCAGCTGCTTCCCTCGGGCACAGGCCCTGCACTGTGGAGGGTGCATGCGAGGCTGCCTGGCCGGTGGGCGGCCCAGGAGTGGGCCACTGCCCTGCACAGCGGCTGGAGGCAGCCTGCCCGCTGGCGGCTCCCCTGGTTTCTGCCAGTCCTGCCCTCCCCTGTCCTGCAGGGCGGGGCTGCCCCCCTTTGGCCTCGTACCCAGGGACCCAGGCTTCCTGCAGCCGAGCCATCCACGGCACCCACATCTCCTTCTGGACGGGCTCTCCCTGACATGGTCAGACATCGGGTCATGTCAAGGCCTCAGGTGAGATGGTGTGGTGCGAGTGGTTCCAGACCAGAGATCAGAGTTCACCAGGCCATCATTTCCCCCGAAGTGAATGGCAGGAAAAGGAATAAAAGGTGGGACGGGCTCACACACTTTGGAGTGTCCTGGGTGCAGGTGACAGCGTGGGGGCAGAGATGGCTTCTGTCCCTGAGCTCACATCATAAAAATGACGCGTGTGAAACGCCCAAATCTTCTGGCAATTTTACTTCTCTTCCTTGGTATTTCGTGTTACCTGATAGCAGAAGTTCAAAGGCAGCCTGACCCTATTTGGGCAAAAACACCAGCTGCTGGGACTACACGGCCCCCCCAGCGAGCTGCCCAGAGCACAACAGGCAGTTCAGCAACAGGGCAGCCACCGGCAGCCAGGAAGCCCCACCGCCCCTCGATAGCCCCGCCCACCACAGAGGACACGCCCACCAAGCCCACCCGTGCCCCTGGCACCACCTGCCCCAGAGGTGTCTCAGGAGAGCCCAGGACAGGGATGAGGGGCTCGGGGCCAGGTGGGAGGCCAGCAGGTGCCCTCGGGCGGACCCTGTGCTGCAGAAGCCCTACGGGACGGACTGGCAGATAGATAAGCCTCCTTGCTCCAGGTCACGCCTACACAGCTCAGAAGAGGAAGCCGTCTTGGCTCATCCAGCCCCCTGTTCGGAGAGCGCCCTCTGCTGGGCGCAGCCGAGCTGAGTGCCGCCCCCACCCCCGTCCCTGGGGGAACCCGGGCATCCGTTCTCTGCCAAGGGTCGCCTGAAACAGGTGGTCAGAACTGGATTTTGAAAATGAGACACACGGAATTCTGCAGGAAGAGGCAGCTTTGTGGGGGTGCGGGGTGCGGGGGGCAGGGCAGCAGGAAGATGCTCACCGATGGACACACCCAGGACGTTCGGCTGGGTGGGGCCTCCGCTCAGGCAGCAGCCCAAGGCAGCTCTTGCACCCTACCCTCCTGGCTGCGGGCTGGTGACTCACCCGCACCCAGGCGGCTCCCGCTACAGACCAGGGGCTATGCTGCCCCCTGCTGCCCAGAGCCAACCTCAGCCTGAAGAACCCGTGTGGACACCACACCTGGATCTTGCCCGTGCCAGCATCTCAGTGACCATCGTAAAGTTGTTCTAAGGCCGTGTGTTTTCACTTTGCCTTATCTGAAGGCAAAAAATCCTTCCAAGTGGCTCTGCTCGACCCGGGAGAGGACGGCAGAGAACACGCCTGCCCTGCCCCGTGCCGGCCCAGACCAGCCGGAGCTCTGCAGAGTGTGAGCCCAAGAAGGAGAGGAGACACGTGCAGGTGCGTCAACTTTATGTTTGGACAGAACACACAGCACACACATCCCAGAGACACCTGGCGAGGCCTCAGCACACCCACCGAGGCTCAGCCGGGACAGGTGAGCAGCGTCACTGTGCGGGGACAGCCACTCTGGGCGCGGGAGCAGGGGGCCCCCGCGGGCCAGGCACAGGGGATGCCACCTTCTGGCTCCTCTCTGCAGACAGGCGCTCCAGCCGCTCCGTGTAGAAGCCATTGAAGTCCAGCCTGTGGGGGAAGTGGGCGGGGTCTCCAGGGAGGCTTCAGGCACCCTGGCGACCCCCTTACCACCCACGGCGAGGCCCAGGGCACTCGAGTCACCAGCACACGTACACACACCCACACAGGCGCCACCTACTGCAGCACCAGTGACAGCAGAGCTTGAAGACACAAGAAAACACCCAGGTCAAAGGGGAGACGAGTGTCTCCAGCCCCGGGGCCCCGCAGCTCTCAGAACACTGGGCCCCAGGACATCAGGGCCCTCAGGCAGAACAGAGCAGTCCTAGCATTTGGCTGAACCGGAGGCCACCCAACAGGAGCTTCTAGATCAAGGACAGCCCCTCCTCCCTAGACCTCACTCACCGAACCCCGCATGAGCGGGCCCACCCCGTCCCTCTGAGGAGCAGAAACTGCCGGCCCAGAGCCGCAGACCCTGCTGCTTGGCCCACGGACCCCCACTGACCGGGCCTCGGGCCCCGTGCTCCATCCTCCCCATGGTCCCCCCCCGCTGCCTGGGCCTCGGGCCCCGTGCTCCATCCTCCCCATGGTCCCCCCCTGCTGCCTGGGCCTCGAGCCCCGTGCTCCATCCTCCCCATCGTCCCCCTCACTGCCCGGGCCTCGGGCCCCGTGCTCCGTCTGCCCCGGTCCTCCCCGCTGCCCAGGCCTCGGGCCCCGCGCTCCGTCCGCCCCGGTCCTCCCCGCTGCCCGGGCCTCGGGCCCCGCGCTCCGTCCGCCCCGGTCCTCCCCGCTGCCTGGGCCTTGGGCCCCGTGCTCCGTCCGCCCCGGTCCTCCCCACTGCCTGGGCCTCGGGTCCCGCGCTCCGTCCGCCCCAGTCCTCCCCGCTGCCCGGGCCTCGGGCCCCGTGCTCCGTCCTCCCCATGGTCCCCCTCGCTGCCCGGGCCTCGGGCCCCGTGCTCCATCCTCCCCATGGTCCCCCCCGCTGCCCAGGCCTCGGGCCCCGTGCTCCGTCCTCCCCAGTCCTCCCCGCTGCCTGGGCCTTGGGCCCCGTGCTCCATCCTCCCCATGGTCCCCCTCGCTGCCTGGGCCTCGGGCCCCGTGCTCCGTCCGCCCGGTCCTCCCCGCTGCCCGGGCCTTGGGCCCCGTGCTCCGTCCTCCCCATGGTCCTCCCCGCTGCCCGGGCCTTGGGCCCCGTGCTCCATCCTCCCCATGGTCCCCCCCGCTGCCTGGGCCTTGGGCCCCGTGCTCCATCCTCCCCATGGTCCCCCTCGCTGCCTGGGCCTCGGGCCCCGTGCTCCGTCCGCCCCGGTCCTCCCCGCTGCCCGGGCCTCGGGCCCCGTGCTCCGTCCGCCCCGGTCCTCCCCGCTGCCCGGGCCTCGGGCCCCGTGCTCCGTCCTCCCCATGCCCCTCCCCGCTGCCCGGGCCTTGGGCCCCGTGCTCCATCCTCCCCATGGTCCCCCCCGCTGCCTGGGCCTTGGGCCCCGTGCTCCATCCTCCCCATGGTCCCCCTCGCTGCCTGGGCCTCGGGCCCCATGCTCCGTCCGCCCCGGTCCTCCCCGCTGCCTGGGCCTCGGGCCCCGTGCTCCGTCTGCCCGGTCCTCCCCGCTGCCCGGGCCTCGGGCCCCGTGCTCCGTCCGCCCCGGTCCTCCCCGCTGCCCGGGCCTCGGGCCCCGTGCTCCGTCCGCCCCGGTCCTCCCCGCTGCCCGGGCCTCGGGCCCCGTGCTCCGTCCGCCCCGGTCCTCCCCGCTGCCTGGGCCTCGGGCCCCGTGCTCCGTCCTCCCCATGCTCCTCCCCGCTGCCCGGGCCTCGTGCTCCGTCCGCCCCGGTCCTCCCCGCTGCCCGGGCCTCGGGCCCTGTGCTCCGTCCGCCCCGGTCCTCCCCGCTGCCTGGGCCTCGGGCCCCGTGCTGTCCTCCACCGTCTCCCCACCTCCACTGCTTGGCCCATGGGCCCCCCCAGATTCCACACTCCTGCTCCCATCACGCCTTCTACTTGTCGCTCCTGGGGTCACAGGCAGCGCACCCCAGGGGAGCACCATCACGGCCCTGGAGGTGTGGCCAGCCTCACGTGCCCACCACGGCAGGTGGGAGGGCACCGCCCTGACTCTGCCTGTGCTCCCAGCACCTCCTCACTGCCTGTCTGGAGACAGGATGGTCCTTGTCCGGTCCTGGCTCAGGGCGCAGCCGCCGGTGCAGCTGACCCTGTCCTGGCCCTCGGAATACAGACCAACTGGGCTGGGGGAGGTGCTGACGCAGCAGCCTCATGCACGCGGGTCCACGTGTGCACACGTGAGCACTCACGCGCACGCACCCTAATGGATGTGCACACACACAGACGCGCACACACGTGTGAACACCCAGCGGATCAGCACCAGGACACAGAGGCCAAGGACGTGGCCTCGGTCACAGCGGCTCTGGGGCGGGAGGGCTCAGGGCAGTGCAGACTCAGCGGGGCGGGGGGCCCACCTGGAGATGACACTGGCCATGCCGTGCTCGCAGTCGCTGGTGCTGTAGACGCTCAGCCGGGCCAGGAGGTCGAGCAGGTGGGCTGAGAAATTCTTATCGAATTTATTGATGGTGGCCTCGAAGCTGGAGGCCAGCTGTGGCGCATCCACATGCTCAGCCAGGCACTGCAAGACACGGTGTCCCCAACAGCTCAAACCCCGCTCCTCTTTTTAAACAGAAGAACGCGTCTCAGAAAGTCATCAATAAAAGGTAAAAAGTTAGAGCATCGTACAAATTCCTGAGAGGGGAGGACCTAGGCGCATCCGGGCAGGTGGCCCTGCGTCCCCAGCACGGGGAGCCAGGAGCTATGACGTGGACCGTGGGGCTTCCTCAGGGAGCTCAGATTTTCAAGCTGCCCCTCGGCAAGTGGGCAACCTGGAAGTGCCTGCCTGGGTCACCTTACCCCACCCCACCCCAGAGGACACACACCTGCACCTGGTCAGGTGCCAAACTCTGCCAACTAGACACTCTGCTCAGGGGCCCCAGGGCCCGAGCTCTGTGCCCACTGGGCCGCAGGCCTGTGGGATCTCCCCACGGCCCGGCCTAACCACACAACCTTGGATGACACGGCCCTGCCCTGGGAAGCTGGGAAGGGAGATTCTCCATGGCTTGTGTTTGGAATGTAATTTAAAGATAGTCTTTTTATCAATCAAAGGAAGACAGGAACGGAAGGATGTAGCAAGCTGGTTTCTAAGTGCCGTGACCCAAACACTGTGTCCACTCCGAGGTGAGAAAGGAGGGCCTCGGGGACGGCCACCCGGCACCACCCACCTTGCGGGTGAGCTCCTTGCGGGCGCGCTCCTCAGCCCGCTCGGCCTCCGTCGGAGGCCCCTGCATCGTGCCGTGCTCCAGGGTCAGGCGGCCCAGCTCGCTGTCCAGCTTCATGCTCTGCGTGAATCTCTTGGGGATTGGGAGGAGTGCTCGTCAGCCATGACCAACATCCGCGAGGAAACGCAGCCCCTGTGCGGCCAGGACGGGCTGCAGACTGGGATCGTGGCTCCCGCCCCACGCCTGCCCCCCCACCCCATGCCAAGTCCCGGCGGCACCTGCATGCAGTTGGTGAACATGACGCACACGGACATGAGCTTGGAGAAGACGCGCAGGAGCTCGGGGTTGGTCAGCATGCAGTCCTTCAGGCAGCTGTCCAGGAAGCTGGTGTGGTGCCCCAGCACGTCGTCGATGTTGGAGGCCTGCACGGGAGGCACCGCTGGGGGACGCCCGAGGGGATGGCAGCACGGCCCCACGGGGCTGCTACGTGTGCTGCTCTGCTCCTTTTACACAACCCTGGGGTCTTTTAGGGAAAACCTTTAAAATGTTGCTAAAAGAACACATTTAATGTGCCCCACAAGGTCTAAGATTTTGGTTTTTAAAGACAGAAAACAAGCAGAAAACACTGATCACTGTACTTTTGGTCCTGGAGTCTGGTGACATGACCTTGTTGGCTGAAGGGCCCCAGGGCCCTGGACGGGGTGCCAGCGCTGAGGCTCTGAGGGAAGGATGTGCTCCTCTAGCAGCCTGAGCCCAGGCCATGCGTCCTGGGCGCCCTACCGCCCCCCTGGGAGCTGTGGGGTCCGGATCCTGCCTCCCTGACCCCTGACCCCGCTCTGCAGACCCCCCCCCCCCCAGGCATGTGGCCAGCGGGACTAAACTCACAGATCTCAGGTTCTTCTCTAGGACGTGCCAGGTCGGCTCCATCACCTCGAACATCATGTAGTACTGGATGTTCTGAACGAAGTTGAGCATCCGCTGCCGCAGGGTGAAAGCGCCCGCAAACCTGCGCGGGGCGAAGGCGTCAGCATGTGGCGTCCCGAGTGCCCAGGCCTTCTGCTGCACCCACGCCACCTGCTCCACGCCCTGAAGGGGCCGGGGGTCTGTCCCGCGTGCACACAGCACAAACGCGGGGCGGTGGAGGCTGCAGGCGCGTGCCACGGGTCTGTGCTGAGTGTGCATAGGGCCTGCCCCGCCCCGGGCGCCGGCACGCACCACTTGGCAGAGTGCAGGGAGTGCTGCTTGGCGGTCTTGTTGCTGATCCAGACGCTGCAGAGCTGCCGCTCCACATGCTTGCAGTAGAACATGTGTCTGAAGAGCATCTGGTAGCGCGTCAGGGCTTTCCTGTGAACACAGGACAAGGTGGGCTCCAACGGGCGCCTGGGAGCTGCTGCTGCTGCACCAGACACCCCACGTGAGGCTCATGAGACAGAGTGCGACCCAGGCAGCCAGTAACCCCCAGGGGCACGAGCAGGCATGAGAGCCCGACGCTCACCTGTTAATGATCAGAGACAGGGGCCACTTGACCACATAATCGAAGGAGAAGGCCTCCAGACCGCTGAGTGTGAGCTCGGTGGGGTCGGCATGGACCATGGCTTTCTCCTGCTTGGTCTCAATGGCCAGGACCCGCAGCAGCTGGGTGATGAGGTCGTGAGGCATCAGGTCAATCTTGGGGAAACAGACAGAAAGCATCACATCCTGACCACACCCACCCCTGCATCATGACTGGAAAACTGAGTCCAGAGCCAAACAAGCACCTCCAGACACAGATTCTAAGTCTGGGAGATGGCTTAATGCACCAGACATCCACTGACAAACTAATTAAAAAACTAAACCACTTCCCAACAAAGCAGAAAAAAGAGTAGAGAGAAATTACTTTACAAACACCCCTGACGGTATCGCTGAGAAACAAGGGCAAGGGAGAACCCCGAAAAGTGAGTAACCGCCCAGCCCCACCGCGCACAGGCCCAGCGGGGGGAAGGTGTGCTGAGGTGGGCACGGCAGCCCAGGCAGGGAGTGCAGCCCCCCACCTCTGCCACACACGAGGGCCTCCCACGCACCAGCGATGGCGCGATGGTAACTGTTAAGAAGGCTGAGAGGACAGAGAATGACGGATAAGAAACAAAGGGAAGAAGCAAGCAGGAATTGCAGGTGAGCACGCACATCTCCTGCAGAAACAGCTCCAGAACAGTTGTGCTGCCTCCCACCTGGGCTGCAACCCCACTTTGAGGGGAGACCTGACAGCCCACTGTCCACAACGCAGCCAGCCAGGCAGGCCAGGGATGGGGTGCGCAGTGGGCTGACTGACCCCGCAGGGCACGGCCCAGACACTAAACGCACCCAGAACATGCCCCAGGACAGACCACAGGTGAAGCCACAAAGACCAAATGAGGCTGACAAAACAGGAATCCCACCATGCCCTCAGACGACAGCAGGATGACGTCAGAAATCAACATGTTAAAACCAGAAAACATGAGCAGAGAAAATGAAACACACTCCTAAAAACAAACAGGTCAAGCAAGAAATCACAAGAGAAATTTGAAAACACCATCAGACGAATGGAAATGGAGACACGACAGCCAACACCACCAAAGCAGAACTGTGGGAAATCCAGAGCCACAGACGCCTGTCAAAAGAAGAGCCTCGAGTCAACAGCCTCACTCCACAACTCAGGAAGCTAAATAACAACAAACTAAACCCAAAATCAGCATAAAGAGAAAGACAGTAAAGATTAGAGCAGGAATAAATAAAACACAACAGAGAAAATAGATGAAACCAAGTTAGCTCTCTGAAAGATTAGTGAAATTGACAAGTTTTTAGCTATATTTAACTAATTAAAAAAAGACACAAATTATTAAAAAGAGAAATGAGAGTGGGGGCATTGTCAACCTCACAAAAATAAACAGGATTATGAGAACTAACTCCTACACAAATTCCTAGGTACACAAAAAGTACCAAAATAGACTCAAGAAGAAACAGAAAATTGGAACAGACCTGTAACTATGGAGGAGACGGAGGTAACAACTAAACCCTCACAATACAAGAAGCTTCCAGGAAGAATTAGCATCAGCCCTCCTGAAACTTCCAGAAAACGGAAACAAGCACCCATCCAGCTCCACATATGAGGCCAGAGACACTACCGAAGACAAGAGCCAGTGTCCCTGCCCAGCGCGGACGCAGAAGCCCATGGAGGGGCAGGGGACTGACAGCCCGGGGGCTCCTGGGAACGCTGCCCCCGCGCGAGCAGCGCTCCCCAAGGCCCACCTTGAGGTCATCTTTGAAGGGGTCGGTGTTGGCAGTGCTCATGCGCAGGGCCAGCTCCAGCAGCGCTTCCAGGCGGGTGGGCGTGATGTCGTCCACCGGCTTCTTCAGCTCCTCCTCTGTGAGGTCCATGAAGTGCACGAAGAAGTCGCCCTGGTCCATGAGGAAGTAGCGCTTGATGGACCTGCGGGCGGGGGAGAGCCCAGACTCGCCCAGTGCTCCCCACGGTGGGTGCAGGGTCCTGAGGGGCTGGGTGGGGCAGGGAGGGCATGAGCGCCCCCACCTGGAAACACACTCACACAGGAGTCAGAGGTCAGCTCACAATGAGCTCAAAGGAATGGGGGGCACAGGCCTACTGCGCCAGGTTGTGCAGGAGAATCCGCCAGAGGGCACGAGGGGGCTGCAGACGGGCCCCTGGAGGGCAGGCAGCCGCTGCAGACATGGGACACGGCAGACGTGTCTGGGGCGGGGGGCGTTGCTGAGACATCAGGTGGGAGGACCTCGTGGGTCCCCACCTAGCCAAGGCCCAGCATCACGTGAGCCAAGCCGGCCCCTGATGCGGGCGGGCCACCGAGCTCGCACACCTCAGGTGGGCCACGAGCCCCTTCCCCCCACGAGGAAGCCGTGTACCTCAGATGGGCCGCGAGCTCCTTCTCCGAGGAAGCCACGCACCTCAGATGGGCCGCGAGCTCTTTCTACCCATGAGGAAGCCACGCACCTCAGGTGGGCCGCGAGCTCCTTCTCCCCATGAGGAAGCCACGCACCTCAGGTGGGCTGCGAGCTCCTTCTCCATGAGGAAGCCACACACCTCAGATGGGCTGCGAGTTCCTTCTCCATGAGGAAGCCACGCACCTCAGGTGGGCTGCGAGCTCCTCCTCATGAGGAAGCCACACATCTCAGGTGGGCTGCGAGCTCCTTCTCCCCCATGAGGAAGCCACACACCTCAGATGTGCGGCGAGCTCCTTCTCCATGAGGAAGCCACGCACCTCAGGTGGGACACGAGCTCCTTCTCCCCATGAGGAAGCCATGCACCTCAGGGGGGCTGCGAGCTCCTTCTCCTCATGAGGAAGCCACACATCTCAGGTGGGCTGCGAGCTCCTTCTCCCCCATGAGGAAGCCACACACCTCAGATGAGCTGCGAGCTCCTTCTCCCCCATGAGGAAGCCACACACCTCAGATGAGCTGCGAGCTCCTTCTCCCCCATGAGGAAGCCACACACCTCAGATGAGCTGCGAGCTCCTTCTCCCCCATGAGGAAGCCACACACCTCAGATGGGCTGCGAGCTCCTTCTCCATGAGGAAGCCACGCACCTCAGGTAGGCTGCAAGCTCCTTCTCCTCATGAGGAAGCCACACATCTCAGGTAGGCTGCGAGCTCCTTCTCCCCCATGAGGAAGTCACACACCTCAGATGGGCCGTGAGCTCCTTCTCCATGAGGAAGCCACACACCTCAGATAGACCGCGAGTCCCTTCTCCCCAGGAGGAAGCCGCACACCTCAGATGGGCCACGAGCTGCTTCTCCCCATGAGGAAGCCACGCACCTCAGATGGGCCGTGAGCTCCTTCTCCTCATGAGGAAGCCACACATCTCAGGTGGGCTGCGAGCTCCTTCTCCCCCATAAGGATGCCACACACCTCAGATGGGCTGCGAGCTCCTTCTCCATGAGGAAGCCACACACCTCAGATGGGCTGCGAGCTCCTTCTCCATGAGGAAGCCACGCACCTCAGGTGGGCCACGAGCTCCTTCTCCCCATGAGGAAGCCACGCACCTCAGGTAGGCTGCAAGCTCCTTCTCCTCATGAGGAAGCCACACATCTCAGGTAGGCTGGGAGCTCCTTCTCCCCCATGAGGAAGTCACACACCTCAGATGGGCCGTGAGCTCCTTCTCCATGAGGAAGCCACACACCTCAGACAGACCGCGAGCCCCTTCTCCCCAGGAGGAAGCCGCACACCTCAGATGGGCCACGAGCTGCTTCTCCCCATGAGGAAGGCACACACCTCAGGTGGGCTGCAAGCTCCTCCCCTAGGAAGGAGCCACACACCTCAGATGGGCCACAAGCTCCTTCTCCCCAAGAGGAAGCCACGTACCTCAGATGGGCCATGAGCTCCTTCTCACCATGAGGAAGCCGCATACCTCAGATGGGACGCGAGCTGCTTCTCCCTCATGAGGAAGTCGCGTACCTCAGATGGGATGTAAGCTGCTTCTCCCTCATAAGGAAGCCGCGCACCCCAGATGGGCCATGAGCTCCTTCTCCCCATGAGGAAGCCACGCACCTCAGGTGGGCTGTGAGCCCCTTCTCCCCATGAGGAAGCCGCGTACCTCAGATGGGACGCGAGCTGCTTCTCCCTCAGAAGGAAGCCGCACACCTCAGATGGGCCATGAGCTCCTTCTCCCCCATGAGGAAGCCACACACCTCAGATGGGCCACGAGCTCCTTCTCCCCATGAGGTATCTGCGTACCTCAGATGGGCCACGAGACCCTTCTCCCCCAGGAGGAAACCCAGCAGCACCTCAGATGAGCCACAAGCTGCTTCTCCCCATGAGGAAGCCACACACCTCAGATGGGCCACGAGCTCCTTCTCCCCATGAGGAAGCCGCGTACCTCAGATGGGCCGCGAGTCCCTTCTCCCCCAGGAGGAAGCCGCGCACCTCAGGTGAGCCACGAGCTCCTTCTCCTCCATGAGGAAGCCCAGCAGCACCTTGCTGGCATAGCTGAAGGCCTTCTCGATTTGCTCCACGTATGCCCGCTCCTTCAGCGTGTAGATGACCTCTTTGGCTGCTGGACAAGTGACATCATGACCACACTCTCTGACCACATTCAGGTATTTTCCTGAAAGGGATGGAGAAAAGCACACTGCACCTTTTGCCGCACAAGTGACAACTCGCAGGCCTGAACCCGAGAGGCCGCAGCCCCGACGCTGGCCAGAGGTTGGGAACAGGGCCACTGGGAGAGGACGGTCCCAGAAACCCGCCCCCAAGCCCAGAGCAGAGCAGCACAGTACAGCCGTCACCCACCGAGCGCTGCGACTTCCTGCGACTCCTTACCCCAGACTTACCTCATCAAGGCCACGAGAATCACCTCAGAGAGCCAGACCCTCCACCGCTTCCCAGCCCTGCCCTCAGCCAAGCTCTTACAACCAACGCCGGGGCCCTGGCTGGAGCCTGTCTCTAGGTAACGCGTAACACACGTGTCTCTACACCAGGTTCCTGACCCACAAGGTGGTGACTAAAAACACCGCCGGCCCAGCAAGGCCTGGCCCCTTTCCTCCGCTGGCCTGTGATGCTAGGAGAAACACGACCCGCGCGTCTGGTCCTGCTCCTGGTTCCAGCACTGAGCACCTAGAACCCTCTCACCCCACCTGACTTCACACCCACGAGGGGACTCTTGGCCGCTCCTGCAGACTTTCAGGAGGCAGGTCGGCGGCCAGAGGGACCAACCACATGGCAGGACAGTGAGACCCTCAGCCCGTCCCCCGATAGTTAGGGAGGGGAGGGGTTGGAGGTCAAGTTAGGGACCAACGGCCACGAGAGGACCAGTCATGCCCTGTCCTGGAACCTACGTGAATCCCCTACGGGATGGGGTATGGAGAGCTTCTGGGCTGGTGAGCACGTCCACCTGCCACGAGGGAGGGGCCTGATGGCCCCTAGCTCCTCGGGGACAGACACTCCCGTGTTTGGGACCCTCCAGATCTGCCCCGCAGACCTCCTCTTCTGGCTGTTTGTCTGTATCTGTTATAACATCCTTTATAACAGACCAGCGTATCTGCTAAGTAAAGTTTCCCCGAGTCTGGGGGCCGTCATAGCAAATATCAAACCTGGGGAGGAGCCTGCGACACCGATTGGTGGCCACACTGGACAGACGTGTGGTGGCCGGGGACACAATGCTCATGACGGGCGTCTGCTGGAGCAGGCCTCGATGGAGCCCTGATCCCTGGGGCCCACACTGACCCGGTAGTTAAGTGTCAGAGCCGAGCTCAATGGGGTGGGCCCCTGGCTGGTGTCCACAGGGGCGCTGAGAACTCGCTGTTGTGTGGGAACCCACGTGCCTGGGGTCAGAAGCGCTAAGAAATGGCTGTTATGTGGAAATCCACATGCCTGGGGTCAGAAGCGCTGAGGGAACAAAGCGGTTTCCTTCAGAGACCACGGGCCTGGGGAGCCCAGCGGTGGGGGGCGCGCCCGCCCGCGCTCACCCGTGCTCAGCACCTTGCCCGCCATCTTCTGCAGGAAGGACGGGATGTGTCTCTGCACCACGGTGTAGCGCTGGTCCCAGTACTTGTCGTTGTAGTCCTCCTGGATCTTCTCCTTGCGCAGCTCGTGCTCCTCCACCATGAACTCACTGCAAGGCAGGGCGCCTGACGCAGGGCTCCCCCCGCACGTGCACACGCAGCCATGACCCCTCGGGGCAGGGTGCTCGCTCCTGGGGGCGCAGAGGGTGGGGGTCCGCAGAGCTGGACGGGACGCTACCCCCCATCACATGGCCCCTCGCCCACCTGTACGGGTCATCGATGATGCCCCTGTAGATCCACTTCTCCAGGATCTCGAAGTAGGGCACGCTGGCGGCCGTCGTGAGGTACAGACACAGCTCCTGCGCCTGGCTGTCGCCCGTGTAGCTGAAGCTCCGATCATGCAGGAGGCTCAGGGTCGCTCCCCCCACACACTCGCCTTTATCCACCGAGGTGGCTGCCAGGGAGAGGGCGGCGCTCAGTGCCGAGGGCCCCAGGCCAGGCTGGGCGAGAGCCCTCAGCTCATCTCCCACCTTCTCAGGGGACAGGTGCTCTTTCTGGGATAAATTCAAACTATGAAGCTGGGGTTTCTGAAAACTCCCAGAATCTTCCTCTCGCAAATTTGTAAAACACAAAGCTATATGGCCTCTGACCTCTTGAAAAACTCAGAAGAGAAGCGCCTTGACCCAGGGGGTCCCTCCCACCAAGCCCTTGCACCAAGGGGGCCCCTCCCGCCAGGCCCTCACACCTAGGGAGGCCAGGATGTCCACGGTGCGCATGGCTGGCTGGATGTAGAACCAGAGCTTCTGCAGGGATAGCAGGCCCTGCCTCTGCAGCTGCTCCAGCTGCGTGACCAAGATCAGGTACTCCTTTAGCAGGGCTCTCATGGCGGCGGACAAGGCGTGGTTCACCTGCCCGTACTCGAAGGAGGATTTCTCCTCGATGAACCTGAGGGGAAGGCGGCCCTGAGCCCGAGCAGCTGAGAGCTGCATCTCAGGAGGGACGGCCCGAGGGCCTGTGGACACCACCTCCCTCGCTCCTCCAGGTCTCCCAGCCCAGCAGGGAGGCCAACCTTTCCCCAGTAGGGCTCTGCGTGTGCTTTCCAGTCACTGTGGTGAGCCAGCTACCCACCTGGTCACGGTGGAGTAGCTGGCGGCCACTGGGAGGATCCTGCTCACCAGCTCTCGGATGGACAGGTCCAGGTTGGGGTCCACGAGGAAGGTACGGCTCTGCCTCCCTGTGAGGGGCTGGGCCGTGATGTACCTGCCATCCACACCCACCAGCACGTACAGCAGGTCCTCCACGACGGCTGCTTCCTGGGAGGCCAGGGGCAGCGTGCCTGTGGGTGCAGACACCAGCGGGCCTGGCCTCCAGAGCCCCAGTCCACTGGCCTCTCTCTCCCCACCCACCTCCCTCTATGTAACTTTCTCCAGCACTGTGGATGTAAAAACCAAGGTGACCACTTGGGTTAACTGATCCCATCAGGGAACCAAAGGTCGAGAGTCCAAAACCACCACCAGCAGAGGCACTGACCACCCAACAGGCAGGGACCACACGATGAGTCTGGAGTTGACTATCAGAGTCTTAAAGCAAGTAAAACCCTCCACACACAAATAATTGCTTCATCTTCAAAGTGACAAAGCGCTTCTGACACGTGTTGCGCTCACAATGCTCACAACCTGGTGAGGCTGGGTCGCTTAGAAGAAGGCCGAGACCAGGCTGTGCTGTGGGAGGGACAAAGATGGGCATCACCGTCACCACGTGGCCAGGAGGAGACACCAGGGAAGCTGGAGCCCGTCGTGAATGAGGAAATCAGGAGAGGGACGTCAGACAGAGTGCTGGGCCACACGGGGCATAGCAGATCCCTCCTTACAGACGGAGTCCCCCAGAAAGGCGAAACTTGAGAGCTGGGAGCTCCACCTGAAGCCCCAAAGCTGGGGTGGGGGCCGGGGAGGGGTGAGGGACAGAGCCACGTGCTGCTCAGACTCCAGGAAGCTGGCTGTGTCTGCAGGACCTGAGCCCGAGGCCTGGAGACCCAGCGGAAAGCACATGCACAGTTAGGAATGAAAAAACGTCAGTGCCCACGGCCTTGGGAACAGGCCAGGAATTGTGAAGACACGAGTCTATGCCGCCCAGCCGTGGGCAGGATGGCCCAGACAAGCAGATGGAGCTGGAGGCTGGCGTGAGGAAGGACGGCCTGGTCTTAGGTGGGGGGCAGGCCTCTGCTGTAGGAAGGAACTCGGATGGCAAGATGACTGTGGGGAGCACCACGCGGCTGGCGGGGGGACACCAAGCAGAGCTGCTGCACGCCACGCGAGGAGGCAGGGCCCCCCGGGAGAAGCGTCAGGGGGACAGCAGGGAGGGCCGAGGATGACCGTGATGATCACAGGCATCTTGGCACGGATGGCACCGAGGCCTGCAGTGCCAGGCCAGGGCGTGACGGAGGCCAGAAAGGTGACACGGGGCCCATGGGACAGATGCCGATCTCGCCACCAGTGCCCATGCAGTGTGGCTGCTGGAGGAAAACGGGCCAGGCCACTTGTCCTGGCCAAGTCCTCCCTGAAACAGCGTCACACGAGACGGCCTCAGGGGCCCCCCTCAGGCACAGTTCACCCCTACCGGCGGGCAGCACAGCAAACCCACTACACAGAAAACCTGCCACATCAAACCCCGTGAGCCCGCCCCGCCCGAGGAACCAGCGCCTGGCCACCTCTGCTCCACAGAGCCGGCCCCTCAACCCGGCAAAGCCTCCCCAGAAGGTTCCGAGCAGAGCCTCATGCGGGCCTGGAACCTACTGCGTCTTCTAACTGATCCAAACATGCAAATCAACACTCAGAGTTCACAACGTCAGGGAACAGGTTCCCTAGGGGTTTTCCTACGAAACCTCTTTGGATCGTGTTGAACGTGCAGAGCCCCAGCCATCTGCCCCAGGAGGCAGGGCCCTGGCTGCAGCATCAGAGCTCCCCACCCCGCTTCTCGCCCTTGGACGTGGCCCCGGGGACCAGGCTCCATGAGTCCCGCCACACGAGACTGCTGCAGGGCAGTCTCCTCTAGCGCCTGTGAACACGGCCGTGCCTCCTGCCCCCGTCTCCCCTGTACACTGTGAGCAGGTGGCCAAGACACAGCTCTCTGCCCCCAGTACGTCATGAGACACAGGGGAAGGGCACAGACACCCGCATGCCCCAAAGTCCCAAGGCGCTTGTGGCCGAGGCCGTCGTCCCAGTGGCAGAACCTGCAGGGACGTGACTCACTGTTGGGAAAGAGGACCCTGGTGATCCCGCCACCCCCAAGTCTGCCCGAGCCCCAAGACACACACGCTCTTGAGAGCCGGGCACAAGCCAGTCCAGACACTGGCATGTCACCACCCACCGGGGGGAGGATGTGGAGGCCAGTGGGTACCGCGTGTTGCCACGTGGCTGAGGGCAGCAGAGGGCCTGGGGGCAGCACGATGCCATCCACCCGTCACCTCCGAGGAGCTCAGCCTCCCTGTCCCAACGAGGCCTCACTGTCCGAAGCTGTGCTCCACCTACCGATGGGCACAGCCGCGTCTGTGCTCGTGCCCGAGCCGGTCAGGAAGTCCCCGAGCAGCGTGGGCCTCTCGTACACCCACGCCGGGAAGACTGGGAGGCGCTGCCCTGAGTTTTTTTTGTTCTGCTTGTCTCGAAGCATCTTTCTCGTGAGTTCCAGAGACTGGTGGGGAGGTTTTTAAAGACAGAAAGGAAACACACACCTTTAGTACAGACACTTAAAAGTTAACACACCTACCATATGAAAAGACACATCCCTGAGCACGTGTGAGGAGCAAACACACATGGAAGCGAAATGCACGTCCAGGCCCATCACGGCGAGGGGGCCGGGGCCAAGGCAGCAGGGCCCGAGGTAAAGCAGAAGCCCCTCCAACACACAGGCCCCCGGACCCCTCAGCGCACCCTCACAGCTTCCCCTGGTTCCTGGTGTGTACCCGAGCTGCCACTGCGCAAAGTGCCCAGTGAGAGCACTTTGAGAAGGGGTGCCCGCACCTGGCCCCCTGGGCTGAAGCAGGGAGACATGGCCCCGCTGGCAAAGGCAGGGAGCAGTGGTCCCCGAGAGTGCCCTGCTTCCAAAAGCACTGGGGGGGAGGGTACTGGCGGGGGGGCAGAGCTGTGAGGAGCCACGAGGTGCTGGACACAGAACGTGCCCAACCCGCATGGGCCTGAGGCTCAGACCTCAGGGTGTGGTTCTGAGGGGCTCGAAGGCCCAGAAACAAGATGGGGGGAGACACCCAGACAGCCGACCAGGGCTGGAGACAGAGTCAGAGAAGCAGTGAGAGAAAGATAGAGCATCACCTCAAACCAGCTGCCCACGTGCCCGAGGGAGACAGAGCCGGGGTCCGCGCTGGCCGAGCCTGCAGCGCAGGTGGTCGCAGGCAACCCCCACCCCCAGGGCTGACCAGAACCTCTCGCCCGGGGCCCAGGACCCCATCCCAGAGACGGTGCCCCCAGGCAAGTCTCCACACGCCAACGCCGTGGCCACCTGCTCACCTGCTGCCACGTGGGGCCTGTGGCCACGCTCCCCAGCTGCTTCCTCAGCTCCTCTAGCTCCTGCATGGAGATCTTGGAGGCCGCGGCGGGGGCGCCGAAGCTGGCGGTGCTGCTGGCTGCAGCGCTGGCCGCGAGCTCTGCTCTCTCCTTGGCGTTCTGCTGCAGGTACTGCAGGGTCTGAAACCACGGGGCCCCAGCATCACGCTGGCCACACACAGGCGCCCTCGCCGGGCACGGCCGCCCCGCTGCACTCCGCAGCTCGGCCTGCAGGTCCTCCGGCTGCAGCCTGGTCTCCTCAGGCTGCGCGCCAAGAGCTGCCACGTCCCCAGGCCACCGGACAGGACCCCACACCTGTTTCCCGGGGCTCGGCCTGTTCTCCGCACATGGCCGGCCTCCCCTGCTGTGCGAGACCACATCCCTTCAAGGGTCCCCGTGGGGCCACCAGGTCCCCTGAACAGACCCTGGGCCTTGTGCCTCAAGAGGAAGCACTGACCAGCCCCGCACACCCGGGGGTCACAGCTCATACTCTTCACGTGCACGTCTCAGTGTCATGACTAACACACACTCAATGTAAGAGATGAAAACAGGCAACGGAGGACAGTCCCTCAGCCCCATGGGTCACGGGAACACTCCTCGTGCTTATCACCATCAGGGGCCACTTCCGCTCAGGTGCACGAGTTGCCTCAGTGCCGCGGGCCCGAGGCTGACGGTCAGCAAGGGGCCACCACCAGGGAACAGCAGAGAACACGGGCCAGGCAGGACCCCTGTCCACCCAGCCCTCAGACTCAGACAGGCTCTGCCCCAGCCCGGCACGCACCTCCCTGTCCTCCGTGAGCTTCGAGAGCAGGTACACCAGGGGGTCCAGGTTCCTCGTGTTCTTAGATTTCAGTTCATCGTATTTCTTCAGAAAGTCCTCAGGAGTACGAGAAAATTCTGCTATTTTAACCTCAAAAGCATATTTGGAGGGATTTAGAGACCATAACCAGGAACTTTACAAGGCTGTGCAATAACTAACCTCCCCCGCAAAAAAACCTAGAATGAAGTTAGGGAGATGAAATATTCATCCATCTCTGAAATAAAACTAAGAAACAATTTGTCAGACTTGCCATCATCTCCTCTGTGGGTCCCTCACTTTATCCTTCCTAAGCAACTTACAACCACATGTTTTTGTTAGTAGTTTATACATTCATTCTTTACATTTAACTTTATTCTCTCTGGAATTCATCACTACCCACAGGTTCAGGAGTTATGTGTTCTCACTGATCAGTATGCCCCCCCCTTTATAATAAAGCAGATGCAACTGTGTGCTTTCAAACTCTATTCTACTCAGTAGGTTTTCTGCGTTATCCTTGTACCATCAGTAGGCTGTCAAAATAAATGAACTCTCATAATGCTTTGTTTTAAATATTCATATTTACTTACTTGGCTGCTCAGTCTTAGCTGAGACAGGCAGAATCTTTAGTTGTGGCACGTGGGACCTAGTTCCCTGACCAGGGATTGAACTCCTTGCACTGGGAATGCAGAGTCTTAGCCACTGAACCACCAGGAAAGTTCCCACAGTGTTTTTAAGATAGACTTCAAAACTGTCTTTTACAGAAAACCTATGATTTTAAATTGCACATTATTCAAATTTTTAAAAATCTACTTTAAGAGGATTTCAACATGGCTAAAGTTGGGAGCTTGCTTTTCCACCCAGAAGAGAATCTGTGCCATGATGTGAACAGAAACCAGGACCATGTGGGCCTCCAGACGGAGGTCAGGCTGCCAGCCCAGCGCTTCCCAAGCTTTCACTCACTCATCAGTGCACCCGGCGGGGAGGGTGGCTGTGAGGAGCCACTGGAGCAGAGCTGGGCAGAGACTTGGTCCACAGAGAGCATCCGACATCAAACGGGCACCAATGTGGCCACCCAGTGAGGAAGGTAAACTCTGTGCCCCACACAGCCCTAGGGGATGGGACCACCTCAGCCCACTCAGCCCTGGGGGACGGGACCACCTCAGCCCCACACAGCCCTGGGGGACGGGACCACCTCAGTCCACACAGTCGTGGGGGACGGAACCACCTCGGCCTACACAGCCCCGAGGACAGGACCACCTCAGCATACACAGCCCCGGGGGCAGGACCACCTCAGCATACACAGCCCTGGGGGCAGCACCACCTCAGCCCACACAGCCCTGGGGGATGGGACCACCTCAGCCCACACAGCCCTGGGGGCAGGACCACCTCAGCATACACAGCCCAGGGGTCAGGACCATCTCGGCCCACACAGCCCCAGGGGCAGGACCACCTCAGCCCACACAGCCCCGGGGGCAGCACCACCTCAGCATACACAGCCCCGGGGGCAGGACCACCTCAGCATACACAGCCCCGGGGGCAGGACCACCTCAGCATACACAGCCCTGGAGGACAGGACCATCTCGCCCCACACAGCCCCGGGGGCAGGACCACCTCAGCCCACACAGCCCCGGGGGCAGGACCACCTCAGCATACACAGCCCCGGGGGCAGGACCACCTCAGCCTACACAGCCCTGGAGGACAGGACCATCTCACCCCACACAGTCCCGGGGGCAGGACCACCTCAGCCCACACAGCCCCGGGGGCAGGACCACCTCAGCATATACAGCCCCGGGGGCAGGACCACCTCAGCCTACACAGCCCCGGGGGCAGGACCACCTCAGCCTACACAGCCCTGGGGGCAGCACCACCTCAGCCCACACAGCCCTGGGGGATGGGACCACCTCAGCCCACACAGCCCTGGGGGATGGGACCACCTCAGCCCACACAGCCCTGAGGGCAGGACCACCTCAGCATACACAGCCCAGGGGTCAGGACCACCTCAGCCCACACAGCCCCGGGTGCAGCACCAGCTCGCCGTGCAGCACGGTGCGGCACTCACCTTGGCACTGTGAGCAGACACTGTGGTTGTGACGTATGGGGTCCTGTTCTTCTGCAACAGATCAATGTAGACCTCAGCCCCGTCTCCTCCATGCACCCGCAGCAGGCTGAGCAGCTCATTGACATCGTGGTGAATCCGAAATTCACTCATGATTTTGGCTCTGAGACATCACAACGTGTTCCCCTAAGAGTAAGAGACAAGCCATTTATAAAAACAAATCCCTATAAATAAAAAGTTTAAAGCAATCAAATTAGGCCAACGTCAGCTCTTGAGATGCCAGACTGTCACATGGGCTAGCCTGGCGGGCCCACAGGTTCCCCAGGCAGGCCCCACACAGCCTGCGCTGACCAGTCCGTGGGGCCCCGTCCTGAGGAGGCTCTTCTGCCCCCCTGCTGGTGGGGGCTGTCTCAGTGGGCAGCTCTGGGGGAATCGGAGCCCTGACTCAGAACCTCAGCAGCTGCGGCCAGTGTCCAGGCTGCTCCTCCGCTGGGGGCCGGCACACGCACAGAGAGCGGATGCGGCCTGAAGGCCCGGGCCTCCTTCCTCTGGGAGCTGCTCCCTCGGCGGGCGGCCAGCACTCTCTAGCCCCAGCTGCACAGACACAACGACCCCTGCCCTTCAGGGGTCCTGATCACACAGGGAGCTCTGCACAGGCCTAAGCCACTTCCCGTCCCAGCTCCCACCACGAGGCCCCGGCCGCTGCTCGGGGAACCAAGGCGCTGCCTCCGCTCGCCCAGGCCAGGTGTCATGTCCACCGTGCACTGTAGCTGGGTGGGCTTCCCCTTCAGTTCCACCTGCCCTGTCAACCAGATATCCGAACGTCTCCTCACTGGATATATAGCCTTCCAGGGTCAAAACTGTAAGGGAGATGCCGCCAAGCAGACAGTGGTGACCTGCATGGGGGCTTCTGTTCTCCCACTAATGACCAGCCCAGTCAGCCATTATCATTAACACTGTGACAATGACGGACAACTAGATTCAAAAGACAAACACGAGCAGGCTTTACGTGCTTCACATAAACGTTTGGACATACCTACGCAGGGTTCATAATTTGGGATCATGAACCACAGGAGACTCTTGGAAATTACAGGCAAGGTCATTTCTGATTTTTATGAGGAGGTCTTTCAACAGATCCTCAAAGGCTCCGTGATCCTAAGATCAGAACCACTGTGCCAATAGCTCCAGTGAAGACAAGCTATGACAGAAACATCAGCTGGGGGAGCCTCAGCACACATACCCACAGTGTGAATGTTGATTTGTAACCACACAGAGAGAGACTCTAACCCCAAGTGACAGAAAACAAGTTCCCAGTACACGAACATCAGTCATCGGACAGAGACATCCAACACTGGCCAGAGGCAGAGTAGCTCCAGACAAGAAAGCCAACAGCAAGGGTGAGCTGGCATGTAAGTCACCAGCACATGTACTTTTCACATCAGGAGGTGCTCACAGGACCACAGTCATGGGCCTGAGCCATGGCGGGGCCAGGGCTGAGGCTGAACCCTGACGTGAGGCTTCCAGGCTGTAGGACCCTGGACAAAAAGCTTGTCCTCTGTAAGCTTCTTCCAAAAGGGGGTGAGTACTAGGTCCTACTCACGAAGCTGTCGTGGAGATTTAATATGGCACCTAAGAGCCTCCAATGTCGCTATCAAAAGAGCAGAAATGAACACTGCTGCTGTTGCACATGGCCAATCACTGGAAACGGCTGTTACCTGAGAAATGGAAAACTGGCCATGAATCACAGCCAGCGCCCTAAACCACGGTTACCTTGTAACCAGTCACAGAGTACAGGAAGGAGGCACTGGAAATGACAAGCAAACCAGAAAAGACAGCACAGAGCTCTCACGGGGCCTCTTCAATTCCAAGGGCTTTTTTAATCCACATTCTAAGAGGTTCCCTAGGACTGGGGGTGTCCCATAAGAGCTAGCCTGAGGATCGCTTTGGACACATAGATGGCAAGGACACTGCATTTGCCACCAGAAGAGACACAAGCGGGTGGACAGGAATGTTGTGAAAAAAGCTCATGTAAGCAAACATTTATGTAAAAACTACCTTCGTGAAACCTCACATCTGTGGGAAAAACAGAGCAGACGTTCCACATCACAAGTACTGAGACTCCCAGGAGCCTGGGTTTGGGAACAGTTCCCGCGAGCTCTGCTGCTCTCACCGGCGGGCAGCACCACCCAGGGAGGACTTCTGGATGTGGCCTCGCTAGAAGGGTGCTCCTGATACTCCCTGGGCAAGAGGCCGGGGGGCCGAACACCAACCGAACCCCCCCTCCACAGTGCGGCAGCGCCCCGCTCAACACAGCTCTAAGAGCACCTGGCTCATCTTGCTGACGCTCCCGAGTGCTTCTCCCTGTCGGCCGCCGCCAACGAACCCATAGACCCCGGTGACAGAGAGTGAGCTGCCGGGCGCCGAGGGCTCTGCAGAGCAGAGCGACACAGCGAACCGGGCATCTCCCGGAGACCACTCGGGCTGCGTTCTGGAGCCAAGGCCGGCGCGGAGGCCGCAGCAGCCCTTCAGGCGGGAGGCGAGGCGGTGGGCAAGCGCGACGGCGACAAGGGCTGGTAGGAGCCTGCGGTGCTCGGGGCCGGGAAAGGGACCCGAGCCCCCCGCGGGAGAGCCGCCCCCAGGCCAACTCACCACAGCCGCGCACCGGAGCCCGAACCCGAGCCCGCCAAGCCCGCGGCACCGCCCGCGGCGGCGGCGGACGTGCCGCCTGACGTCACGTCCGGCCCCGCCCCGGCCGGCTTAGGGACGGTGGCCGGGAGGCCGTGCTGCCACCGGCGCGCAGGGCGATGCAGCTGCCGCCCGCCCTGCACGCCCGCCTGGCGGGAGCCCCTGGGGCGGCCGCGCCGCTGCCCGTGCAGCGGGACCCCCTGGCCGGGAACGCGCCCTTCCGCTTCGCGGCGCGCCAGGTGCGCTTCCCGCGGGAGCACGAATTCTTCGAGGTTCGTGAACCGATGAAAGAGAAGGCGGTTGTGGGTGGGGGCGGAGCGGATCCCAGGTGGGCGGGGCCAAGACTCGGGGCGGGGCCTGGGCCCTAGGGGCGGGGCCCGGACCCGGGTGGGCAGGGGCCCACGCGGGCCGGGGTGAGCCCGCAGACCTGTCTTCTGCAGGACGGGGACGTGCAGAGGCACCTCTACCTCCAGGACGTGATTACGCAGGTGGCTGCGGAGCCGGAGAGGCCCAGGTGAGTTATGTGACCCAGCTCAGGGCCCTTCTTGCCCTCTCCTCACCCCTCCCTCTGCTCGCCCCTCCCTGGTGTCTGCCCTGGACCACCGACGAAGCCAGCATGGCTGGCCTCGCCACCACCTTGCTCGTCCGTGAAGATGTATTTGTAACGAAGGCAGGGCTTGAAATTGCAAGAGAAAATCCGAAGCTTTATCAACTTTATCCGCAGCCACTTAAGGGGTTAAGTGGGAGCCTGACGTCCTGTCCTCCGAGAAATTGCATTCCCACCAGGCGTTTTTCTGCCAGGGTGCCCGAGTTCACCTGTCAGGTGGCTGGCTGCTGCCAGGTGTTTGACGCCCTGGAGGACTATGAGCACCACTACCACACCCTGCACGGAAACGTCTGCTCCTACTGTAAGCGGGCCTTCCCCTCTGGTCACCTGCTGGACACCCACATCCTGGAGTGGCACGACTCACTGTTCCAGATCCTGGCCGAGCGGCAGGACATGGTGAGTGATGCTCGCCCACTGAGGCCGAGGGCAGTCACCACGGGGCTTGTCCCCGAGCCGTGTGCCTCGTGGTGCTAGAGGCTGGGGTCCCGACTGGGTGAGACCGTGGTCCCGGGGTCAGGGTGGCGACACCGTTTCTGCTGTAGTACCAGTGCCTGGTGGAGGGCTGCACGGAGAAGTTCAGGACCAGCAGAGACCGGAAGGAGCACCTGGTGACGCACCACCTCTACCCTGCAGACTTCCGCTTTGATAAACCGAGGACGCGCAGAGGGTATGTGGTGGGGCTCGAGGGGGCCGCCTCCTGAGCTCAGCAGACCGAGCGTGCAGGCTCAGAGGGTGTGGACCCCCTCGTGCAGCCCTCCTGTCACTTAACGTCACGTTTAGTTGGGGGTTAACCCTGTGAGTCAGGAGTTACTGAACCGAGAGGGGCTGAGCAGGTGGAGGTGGTTTTGTACGTGGCCACTCTGTCTGCAAGGAGGACAAGAAGCGGGGAAGCTGCCTTCCTGGGTCTGCGTGGGCGGTGACCGGGGTGCCATCACAGGGTCTGCTGGGCGTCCCTCTGTGCTCACGCTTCGCCTCCGCCGCCCCATGACCTCTCCTCCATCCTCACATGGGCCCCGTGGGGACTTGTCCCAGGCCGTGAGCCGTTTCCCGCACATGGAGTCCTTTGGCTTTTCATTTGTCACGTCAGTACATTTACAAGCTTGATGACAGAGCTGTGTAATATTTTTCAGAATGCACTGTGGAAAGTACATCTGGGAACTGCCTTTAAGTTCGTGTTTTCTTTGCTTTTTCATTAACTGACCTTCTCAGGGAAAGCTTTGTAACCATCTAAAGATTGCCTTGATTGAAATCATTTCAGACTAAATTGTTGTCCCCAGATAGGACTTTGCTGTTCAAAGTAGAATAATCAGGAGAACCCACTTCAATATGGGAGATTTTTCTAAGACCTTGAGTATAAAGTAACTGCTTCCTTTCCAAGGAATCATTTTAAGGAGAAAAAAATCATGCAGTGCTGTATTGAGACAGTGGTGTTAAGGAGAAGCTCAGTATTGTATGGCTGGCTTTAATGAATTTCTCACTTAATTATTATGGAAAGACGCTTGGTACTGTTGATAGTCATTTACCACATGACATCATAAAGGTAGTATTTTAAAAGACAAAGTGTGATTGTTATACCTAAACTCATAAAACGTGGTGTGTATCATATTAAGTTACCTCTATTTGTCCTGGAATTCCAGTAGCCTGGAATTACCCTGACAAAACAGCCATAAACAGACTGGAATTACTCTGACAAAACAGCCATAAACAGCCAGAATAGCTTTGCGAGTTCACTCCCGGGGAAGGTGGGGCTGCAGGCGCTGACCCTGGGAGAGCCCTCAGCCTGTCTTCCCCAGCCCAGCCTCACAGGTGTCGACAGACGCCACGGGGGAGGACCAGGCAGCCTCTGAAGGAGATGCCATGGAAGTCTGCTCTGAACACGCAGAGGCCCACCCAGAACCTCCAAGAGAGAGGCGGGTCTATGGCCAAAGGTCAGTACCTGGCCCCTTTCTGAACCAGGTTCTGAACTTGTGCTTCTGGAGAATTCTGGATTTGACTCTGAGCGTCCCCACTGAGAGAAGCCGCACTGGGTTGGAGTGTTGGCTTCAGGGGGAGATGAAAAGCCTGACCACCCTGCTGCCCTCGCGTGACCTTGGGCCCTGGGAGCACAACCTCCTCTGACTGTGGCCTGGGCGGGGATGGGACTGCCGGGGTAACCTGCCTACCGCCTGTCTTTCTAGTGTTAATGGTGTTTTTGTTGGGTTAATTTGATTTCAAGTCTAATTTGGGGGTCAATGTTGGAGAAATGGAAAAAACCACCAACAAGCCTAACCTGTCAGGGAGGACCCGGAAGCCCCTGCAGCCTGCCCACGGGGGTAGTCACTGCGAGTGAGCTGGGGAAGCGGGAGGCTCAGGCTCCATGGGGGGCGGGCACAGGGGCGGAGCGTGCCGTGGTGGCATCGCTGGATGCGGGAGCTCCCACCTGAGAGCCCTGGCCGCCCTGCGGTCTCTGGGGAGCAGGGAGCATCCGGAGCACACGTCAGGCCCAGGGAGCCTGCGGCTGCATTGCGCCGTCCGTGGGCAAAACCGCAGCGGTTTTGTGTGGACGTTTTCCTGTTTCAGGATACCGTCGACCATCTGTTTCGGGCAGGGTGCCTCTCGAGGATTTAAAAGCACCAAGAAGAAAAGCAAGCGCCTGTGACGGTGGAGCCCGCCCGCTGCCCTGCTCGTCCCCGAGGCCGCGGGGGATTCGTGGGATCTGGAAAGGGATCCCTTGTGGGTGACTGGGGTGCGGGGAGCAGCCGCCGCCGCTCACAACGCCCTTTGGAGACACGTGGGGTAAACGGTTTTCCTTAAGTGCTGTAAATAGTTTGGGACGTGTGGAGTAAAGGGTCTTTGTTTACGTGGAGTAAACGGTTGTCCTTCTATGCTGGGTGACAGTGAGGATTTCGTCCTCAGTGGCCACTTCTCAGAGGGGGCGATGGGCTGACAGGTCCCTGGGGGCTCTTCCTAGTTTTGGGGGGGTGCCCGCGGCCCTGGTGCCTGCGCTTGGGGGAGACTTCGGCCTTGGGCGGGGCTGCAAGGCCTGTGGAGCCAGAGGGAGGTGGCAGGGCAGGTGGTCGGCTTGGCCCCGGTTTGGCGATGCAGGCCTGCCCTGCTGGACTTGGGACCGGGGACCCACCGGCTGGCTGTCCTCTGGGGCCTATCCCCTGAGGGGCCCGTCCCCTGAGGGGCCCGTTCGGCCCTTCTCGCTGGGCGCTTGGGTCTGGTCTCTGGCCCCTCTGCGCCCCGCGCAGAGCCCTACTGCCCCGGGAGCACTGTGCTCGTCAGCCCGAAGGTGGCTCGTCTCCTCCGTGTTTTGCTGTGGTTCCACTCGTGCTTCCGACAGAGGCGCTCATCACCCTGCCTGCTCCACGGAGGGTGTTCTGAACCTGGGCTGTTCTCTCTTCAGATGGCACCTCTACCCCATTCTCTGTTCCTGCTCCTTCTAAAACCCCAGAAACATGCATCAGACACCCTCACTCTGCCTTCTAACAGCCCTTCCCTATTTCCTGTCCCTTATCTGTCTTTGCTGCATTCTGGGTAATTGCTCAAGATCCATTTTTCAGTTCACTAATTTCCTTATCAGCTGTTATCAGATGTGTTGTTGAACTCATTCACGGTGTTTAATTTCCAAAGTTATGATTTTAAGTTCTTTTAAGTGCTATGTTGTTTTTCTAATTTGCTGGACTTCTATAGCTTTTGTTAATCTTATCTTCAACTCATTCTTTTTAAACATATTGAACTTACTGTACATTCTCTGATTGATAGCACCAGTATCTGAAGTCGTGGGTCTGACCCCTTCATCCTTCTTTCTGCTGCCTCACTCATGCTGCCTAGTTTCCTGGGGAATTTTATGAGTTTTGACTGTGAGTTTGTGTTTCTTGGAATTTACCACTGGAGTTCCTCTGACATGTCTAGGTTCTAGCTGAAAAAATGAATATTTGTTTCTGCCATATGATTGCAGATCTATGATCTAGGACCACTTTAAAATAAATTATTAGAAAAATAGATTGTTAAAAACTACTAGGTATGAATTTTCACCCCAATTCACTTTTCCACCCATGCCCTTTTCGTGTTGCCTTTACACAACCTTAGCCAAAGCAGAACATCTGAGGGGCAGAAACTGACCCCTCAGTTCACTCATAGAAAGAGAAACAGAAATAAAAATGCACAGAGACCCATTCTTCTGCATCCGGTTAACAAAACCCAAAGGTTAGATGGCGCACCCTTTTGTGTGTGAAGTGGCATCTCGCATGTGGTCAGTGGGGGTGCTGCTTGCTGCAGCCCCTAGGAAGGGAATTTGCCAGTACCTAACAAAGTCACTTCTGCACATACCTGTGACTGAGCAATCCCACTTTTAGGGCTACATTCTGAACCCACATTGCAATGCTTCAAAAGATTTACCCCAAAGGCAGTTTATTCAGTGAAAATTTTAATAACTAAATACTGGGAACAACTCAGATGTCCCAATTGCCAAATGACCTGAGTAGTTTTGAGAACTGAAATTTTTTGACTTGGGAAAAAGTAGATTTAGGAGCATTGACATTAAAAACCCATAATCCTGAATTTGAATTAGAAGTACTGTTGTAAGCTATAATGTATATACCATGTTTACTAAACCCGCAGCTTTACTGAAAGCCTAGATTAGTGTTTTGAGATCAAGGAAGCTATTGGGGAATATCAAGCTTGGGCCCAGGAGACACCCCAGAAAGGAGCTGCCGGTCAAGGGCAGGACAGCTGGAGTGGACTGAGAACAAGAACTACAGCCGGAAGAAACACATCAAATATACTTACCTCCGTGAGTTCATAGTGTTTCTTTAAAGACAAAACATGCTTCCACCGCAGAGACCTTGCTCCAGGGGCTGCAGCTGAGGACTCAAGGCTTCCTTCCTGGCTCCTTCCCCGAGGAGTGGCCCAGCGCCTGCCTAGGGGTGAGGGCGCCCTCCTGCCCAGTCCCCTCTTGGCAGGCAGGCTCCACCTGGGCACCACTGAGGGTGCTGGGCTGCTGGTCACTCCCCCAGCTGTGGGGCAGTGGTTCTCACCAGGAGAGACGGCGGAGAGGACCCCAGGCTGGCGCCCCACCGCTGAACTCCTTGAGCAGGGGTATCAGGGAGACGCCTGCCGTTGTCCTCCCCGCCGGCTCCAGAGTCACAGCTCAGAGACTGGGGGGCAGGGGGGTGAGCAAGCCACAACAGGTCACTCCTAATCTCTTCCCAGAGGACCGACTCTGTTTGCAACAGACTGTGGAGAAGCTCAAGCGCAAGTTCTCAAGTTTCATGAGGCAGTGGTGGACACTCGGGAGGAGATTCGAGATAAGGCCAAGCTGCAGGCTGGTTCACAGGACAGAACCAGGGAATCAGAAAACCAGGGGAGCCCTCGTGGGGTGGGAACATGAAACACCAACGCAGAGAAGCTTGTGTCAAATATCATATATTAATGTATATATATGGAATCCAGAAAATGGTACACACAAACCTATTTCCAGGGCAGAAATAGAGACACAGACATAGAGAAGAGGCTTATGGGAATGGGGGGAAAGAGAGGGCATGGTAAACTGAGAAAGTAGCACTGACTTACATGCACTATGGTGTGTAAATAGCTTGCAGGAGAGCGCAGGCTATGCTCCGTGATGGCCAGGAGGGGTGGCGTGGGGGCGGGCAGCAGGGAGGCTCCAGAGGGACGGGGTGTGTGTACTCACAGCTGATTCACTGTTGTTGTACAGCAGAAATTGATAGCATCATAAAGCAAGTATACTCCAGTTTAAAAAAAAGAAAAGATTGTGTCAGACCGGAACTGGATTGGATAAGTTTTAAAGGAATTTATGCCCAGGGGATTGTTGAAATTAGTAGAGCAATCAGCTGGCAATTCAGTTCAGTTGCTCAGTCATGTCCGACTCTTTGCGACCCCATGGACTATAGCACACCAGGCTTCCCTGTCCATCACCAACTCCAGGAGTTTACTCAAACTCATGTCCATAGAGTGGGTGATGCCATCCAACCATCTCATCCTCTGTTGTCCCCTTCTCCTCCTGCCTTCAGTCTTTCCAGCATCAGGGTCTTTTTCTATGACTTAGTTCTTTGCATCAGGTGGCCAAAGTTGGAGCTTCAGTTTCAACATCAGTCCTTCCAATGAGTATTCAGGACTGATTTTATTTACCATTGAATGGTTGGATCTCCTTGCAGTCTAAGGGACTCGAATCTTCTCCAACACCACAGTTCATCAATTTTTCGGTGCTCAACCTTCTTTATGGTCCAACTCTCACATCCATATGTGACTACTGGAAAAACCATAGCTTTGAGTAGATGACCTTTGTCAGCAAAGTGATATCTCTGCTTTTTAATATGCTGTCTAGGTTTTCATAGCTCTTTTCCAAGGAGCAAGCATCTTTTACTTTCATGGCTGCAGTGACCATCTGCAGTGATTTTGGAAACCAAGAAAATAAAGTCTCTCACTGTTTCCATTGTTTCCCCATCTTTTTGCCATGAAGTGATGGGACCGGATGCCATGATCTTTGTTTTCTGAATGTTGAGTGTTAAGCCAGCTTTTTCACTGTCCTCTTTCACCTTCATCAAGACATTCTTTAGTTCCTCTTTGCTTTCTGCCATAAGGATGGTGTCATCTGCATATCTGAGGTTATTGATATTGCTCCCAGTGATCTTGATTCCAGCTTGTGCTTCATCCAGCCCGGCATTTCGCATAATGTACTCTGCATATAAGTTAAATAAGCAAGGTGACAATATACAGCCTTGATGTATTCTTCTCCCAATTTGGAACCAGTCTGTTGTTCCATGTCTGGTTCTAACTGTTGCTTCCTGACCTGCATACAGATTTCTCAGGAGGCAGGTCAGGTGGTCTGGTATTCCCATCTCTTGAAGAAATTTCCACAGTTTGTTGTGATCCACACAGTCAAAAGCTTTGGCATATTCAATAAAGCAGAAGTAGATGTTTTCCCAACAACAGAATGGGAAAGCCTAGAGATCTCTTCAAGAGCATTAGAGATACCAAGGGAACATTTCATGCAAAGATGGGCTCAATAAAGGACAGAAATGGTAGGGACCTAACAGAAGCAGAAGACATTAAGAAGAGGTGGCAAGAATACACAGAAGAATGGTACAAAAAAGATCTTCATGACACATAGACAACTACGATGGTGTGATCACTCACCTAGAGCCAGACATCCTGGAGTGTGAAGTCAGGTGGGCCTTAGGAAGCATCACTACAAACAAAGCTAGTGGAGGTGATAGAATTCCAGCTGAGCTATTTCAAATGCTGAAAAATGATGCTGTGAAAGTGCTGCACTCAATATGCCAACAAGTTTGGAAAACTCAGCAGTGGCCACAGGCCTGGAAAAGGTCAGTGTTCATTCCAGTCCCAAAGAAAGGCAATGACAAAGAATGCTCAAACTCCTGCACAACTGCACTCATCTCACACGCTAGCAAAGCAATGCTCAAAATTCTCCAAGCCAGGCTTCAACAGCACATGAACCATGAACTTCCAGATGTTCAAGCTGGATTTAGAAAAGGCAGAGGAAGCAGAGATCAAATTGCCAACAATCACTGGATCATAGAAAAAGCAAGAGAGTTCCAGAAAAACATCTACTTCGGCAATTGGTGGTGTTTAACAGTGGGGTGTGGCCCCAGGGCTGTGTCTCCCTCAGCACAGCACTCACCACTGGTGGGGAGGTGGGAGGGTGGAGGGTGGGGTGGGTGTGCAGCAGACAGTCTTCACTAAAATAATCCAACCAATCACCAGAAAAATAAACAAATAATAAGGCCCAGGTGATACCACTCTAATGACAGAAAGTAAAGAGGAACTAAAGAGCATCTTGATGAGGGTGAAATACGAGAGTGAAAAGGCTGACTTAAAATTAAACATTCAAAAAACTAAGATCATGGCATCTAGCCCCATCACTTCATGGCAAATAGATGGGGAAACAGTGACAGATTTTATTTTTCTGGGCTCCAAGATCACTGTTGACAGGCACTGCAGCCATGAAATTAAAAGATGCCTTACCTTTGGAGGAAAATCTATGACAAACCTAGACAGCATATTAAAAAGCAGAGACATCACTTTGCCGACAAAGATCTGTATAGTCAAAGCTATAGTTTTTCCAGGAGTCATGTATGCATGTGAGAGTTGGGCCATAAAGAAGGCTGAGTGCCAAAGAATTGATACACTCAGATTGTGGTGCTGGAGAAGACTCTTGAGAGTCCCTTGGATAGCAAGGAGTTCAAACTAGTCAATTCGAAAGGAAATCAATCCTGCATATTCATTGGAAGGACTGATACTGAAGCTGAAGCTCCAACACTTTGGCCACCTGATGGGAAAAGCCAACTCATTGGAAAAGACCCTGATGCTGGGAAAGATTAAGGGCCAGAGGAGAAGGGAATGCAGAAGATGAGGTCGTTGGATGGCATCACCAACTCAATGGACATGAGTTTGAGGAATCTCTGGGAGATAGTGAAGGACAGGGAAGCCTGTGTGCTGCAGTCTATGGGGTTGCAAAGAGCTGCACACAACTTAGTGACTGAGGAACAATTACCATGAAAGCTATAGAACACTGTCCAGATAAAGAAGAGTTAAATAATTAGAAAAACATCTCATGCACATGATTAACTTAGCACTGTTAAAATTGCAGTATTCCTTAATTTACAGATTCAATGCACTCTCTATCAGAAACCTAGTGGACTTCTTTGTAGAAACTGACCATCTGATTCTACAATTCATATGGAATTGCAAGGACCCCAGAATAGGTCATTCTTGTTCTTGAAAGAAGAGCAAAACAGTAAGATTTCAAAACTTACTACCAAAAAAAGAAAAAAACTTACTACAAAGCAACAGTAATCCAGACACTGGTACTGGCAGAGAATAAATATACAGATCAATGGAATAGAACTGGAGGTCCAGAAATAAACCCACACACCTACGGTCAAGCGATGTTCGAGGGCATGCAAAGACAACGGGGATAGAGTAGTCTTTTCAACAAATGGTGCTGGGATGGTTGGATAACCACATGCAAAAGCATCAAGTTGGATACTTACCTTACAGAATATTAAAAAATGGATCAAAAGTCTAAATGTAAGAAATACAACTATAAAACACTTAGGAAGAAACCAGAGTGAATCTTCATGATTGTGGGTTTGGCAAAAGATTCTTAAGTATGACACCACAAGCAGAAGTGAGGACTTCCCTGGCGATCCAGTGACTAAAGACTCCTTGCTCCCAACACAGGATGCCCCAGGCTGGTCCTGCAACTCAGAATTTGCATACCGCAACTAGAGTTCCCACAGGCTGCAACTAGAGACCCTGCAACTAAAACCCAGTCCAGCCAAATCAATTTTTTTTTAAGTGCAAGCAATGAAATTAAAAATAGCTACAATAGATTTAATCAAATTAAAATATTTTGTATTTCAAAGGACACTGTCAAGAAAGTGGAAAGACAACCCACATAATGGAAGAAAATATTTGCAAATTCTATATCTGATGAGGATTTAATATCCTGAGTATATAAAGAATGCTTACAAATGCTCAACCCAAATAAAACCCAACTAAAAACTAGGCAAAGGACTTAAGCAGATGTTTCTCTAAAGAAGGTACATAAAAATGGCAAATGAGCCCATGAGAAGATGGTATTACTAGTAAACACAGACTAAAGTCTGATGCTTCACATTCACTTGGCTGACTGCAATCAAAATGTCAGATAGAAACAAGTGTTGGACATGATAGGGAGAAACTGGACTTTCCGCTGTAATTTACCATGTTAACAAATTCAAAGGGGAAGCAACTGATCACCTAAATATATGCCGAAAAAGCATTTAATAAAGTGCAACCTTCACTGATATTAAAACATCCTATTAACTAGTTGGAGAGGAAGCGTAGGTCACCTGAAAAACCCCTGCGCACATCATGCTTACGGTGAGATGGTAGATGTATTTGCTTCAAAAAGCAAGAGCAAGACAAAGATGCCCCTTCTGGAAACTTCTGTCCACACTCACACTGCAGGCTCTAGCCAGCCCATAAGGCAGGAGAAAAGTGAGTGATGTGTACCGCTGCATTTTGTTTCAGCTCCATTTAACGAAAATTAATCCTGCCTCCTTCAGGTCCTGGGCGCTGCCCCCGGGCCTCTGGGTGCAGCATTCACCACCCCGTGTTGTGGGCACAGGGGCTCACAGTGTAGGCATGAGCACACAGTTCCTCATTCTACAAGTTTTCAAAGTCAACCTGGAAAAACAGTGACATCATTCCTTGAATGTTTAAAGGAATAATGCAGCTGTTTGGTGTGGTTTTTAAAAACACATGCTTCATACATGCTGAGACATTTCCTGTCCACATTTTACTGCCTCTGAAATTTTGCATCTTATCATCAAGGGCCATGCTGGTTAATTTGTTGTATGGTTATTTTTCCTAATCGTCTAACTGATGGAAATACAGCACAACATATAGACTATCGGAAACAGCAAAACTGTGTGTACTTAGTTAATGAGACAACACTTGTTTAAAACTCATATGAAAGCTCCAGAACTCTGGGCCGTCTGGGGAGCATTACGCACTGTCACGCCAGGGACGCAGGTGTGGTGTGGTCACTCAGAAGCACTTCCGAGGGCGTGCGCAGCAGTGGCCGGGAGGCCAGCAGGGAACCTGCCCCTGCCCGCTGCTGGCTGCCTCCAGAGCGCGTGGCCTCGGGTGATACAGAAATGGCCTCATTCTTCACAAGGAGATCGTTTTAGCCTTCTAGCCTATCGGGGTGAAGTACCTCGGTAGCGTTTTCTTGTAGTGAAATGTTTCATACTCACAAAAGCAAATGTAAACTCGCCTGCGTGTTCTGGCAAGGACAGCAGAGCCCACAGCCCCGCAGCCCAGCTCAGGAAGTGCCCAGTGTCAGAGGAGCCCCTGGAGGAGGTCTCTATCCTCCTGGCAACTGCTGACTGTGATCATTCAAGATCCATGTTTAGATGGTGCAGCCCCTCCCCCGGGAGTCCTGAAGCAAGACTGAGCCAGCCGTACCCTCTGAGGGTCCACAGGCACAGTGCCTGCGACCCGGGGTCCACGCCTGGAGTGGGCTGGGGGCGTCACCCCAGACACAGACTAGGCCAGGCTGGTTCAGGGGCCAGCAGGGGCCCTGGAGCTGACGGTGCCAGGAGGGACCCTGGGGCCCAGCCTGATCCCACCCAGGCAGCAGAGGTGACACTGGCGTGGGAGCCCGAGACTCGGACTTGGCGAGTGGGTCACCATCTGGGGTCCTCCATGGCCCCACCTTCCGCGATCTGCACTTCCAGGGGTCGCCCAGAGTCCACACCTTTGCACAACTCTGCCCACCCTCTGTCTCTGGATCAGTGGACCCCTGTACCTCCAAAGAGGCGTGGCCTGCCCTGAACTGCTGTCCTGCCCCTCTGTCCAGGGGGTGCCCCACGGGAGGGCTGCTGTCTCCAAACCCGATGACAGGGCTCCGGCATGCAGTGAGGGGGCAGGGCGCTGGAGCTTGGAGCCTTCCATGCAGGGTCACGACAGGTGAATGCTCCCACACTGGCTCCAGTGGGCTCCTGGCCGCTCGAGGCCTTGGAGACACAGTGGCCGAGGAGACGGCCACAGTGTCCCCGGGCCCCGAGACCTGGCCCAGAGCGTTCAGGGGCCCGAGCAGAAGTCCACGGGCGAACTGCCCTCTCCCGTCCTGCGGGGGACCCTGTCCTAGAACCACCAGAACAATCTTGATAAGTCTGACCGAACCTGCGCTCCAGCGCCAGCAGCTGCGCGGTGGTGAAGGGTGTCCGCTTCTTGCGGTTGCTGTTTTGTTTCCGGAGGGCGCAGGGTGGACCTGGGGGGAAAAGAGCACAAAGAGGGCACTTGGATGCACTCCGGGATTGCCGCCAGGGCAGATTCTGGATGTGAGTCCGGGCTCCACGACCGCGAGCTTCAGGTGAGACGGGACCCCGAAAGCCTTCGGGGTAATGAAGCGAGGCATGGGGGGAGGGAGTCTGCGCTTGGAGCGGGGCAAAGTGGACTGGGGCTCTGCTCCCCAGGGCGGAGGGCAACTCTGCCCGCTTGGAAATGCTAGAAACTTGCGCACGAAGCCGCAGCAAGACCTGAGCGTTGAGCGAGGAGGGGAAGCAGAGGTCAACCGTGGCCGGAGACTGTAGGGTGCGCGGCCAGAGAGACTCCGAGACAAGAGGCCCTGCGTCTGGGGTTGCGGGCCCCGCCCCCAGGTAGAGCAGGGTAGACCTGTTTGGAGGGGACAGAGGGGACAGGGCACGCGCGCTGGATGGCTTGGGCGGGCTCTCTGGCCTGGTTTCTTTCTTTGCACTCAGGCCAGCGCGTTAGTGGATGGCTATTTCTGAAGTTACCAACGACAGCGCCTTTCCCGCCCTGGTCCTCCGAGCCCGGGCCGAGCAGGCTCCTCTCGCAGCCCGGGACCGTGCGACAGAGCACTTACGTGGGGCGCTCGAGGGGGCGGCCGGCGGGAACCAGGTCCGGGGTTCCGCAGTACCCCGCAGCCTCTCCCGGGGTTGCACGGGCTCCTAGCCCAGCCAGCGCTCGGCCTCTAGCAACGACTCGACGCCGAAGGGCAGCGGGCCGGGCCTCGCACGGTCCCCGTCGTATGTCCTAAGCCCAGCCGGGTTCATGCCGAACGAAGCGGGGCCACGCGCTGGCCGCAGGGCGCTGGGCTAGCGGAGCCCGGCGGGCGCAACGTGCGGGCAGCGCGCCGCGAGACTGCCGGGGGCTCTGCGGCGCCCCCTCCCTCGGTTCCCTTTTTATAAGCAGCAGCGCCCCTTTCAAACCCAGCTGTCAAATCGACGTAGTGGCTGCCACGTGGGTCCAGACGCCCATTGATTTCGCTGACCCGGCAGGAGGGCACGGGCAAGGAGGGGCGGGGCCGCCGGCCAAGCCCAGGACTGCGACCCGTGCGCCCTAGCCCCGGCCAGCCCGGCGCACCCCGTCGATTTCCTGGAGCCGCTGTGGCCGGGCTGGGATGCGGCTGGGGCACTGAGGAGCATGAGAAGCTGGCCCCAGCCTCCTCGCGTGGAGGAGCCCACAGTGGGCGCGACGGGGTTGAGCCTCGGTCCAGGCGCCTCCCGCTGTGTCCTCGCCCGCCGGCTGCTCATCCCGCTGCGCTGCAGCCCGGAGCCAGAGCCATCCGCGCGGGCCTGCCGTGGTCCAGGCACTCTCTCCAAAAACCCTGGGGGCCACTTTTGACTGACCTTGCGCCTGGACTGGAGACTCTGCTTCCGTTGCCTGGAAGTCGGGCCACGGCGCCCTGAGCCTGGGTGGCTTTTCAGGCGCCCGTAGCTGCCGGGCGCTCTCCCTGGCGTCCCACGGCCTGGCCCTGGGAGCGGCCGGCGGGGCGCGCGAACGTTCCAGGGCAGGGCCTGGGGCCGGCCAAGGCGCCCATGTCTCACAGGCCTCCGACGCGGGGCCTGGGACACAAGCAGGGCGCTTCGGGCCGCCGGTCGCGAGGTCGGTCACTGGGCGTTGGATTCACCGTCAGCCTCTCCCGCTCCGCACTTGCTCGGCCCAATACTCGGAAAACCCGGGCCCTGGGACCTGGGAAAAACCCTGCGACGCTAGTTCCGACAGATCCCTGCCGGATCGGTGGAGCTGCTCCCAATACGCCTCGACCAGGTGGAGCGGGATCCCTGGCCAGGTTCGAAGAAGGAGCCACGGTCCGACAGAGACTAGCACTTATTGGGACTCTTTCTCCAAAACTGGACCGATCTTTGGTTTGGAAACCTTCTTGAGCGCTTCAGACAAGGCACCGCTCTGCAGTCTCTCCGCGAAAGGAAGAAACCTCGCATGAATTTTAGAATAAATCACAAGATAGGTTTGCCAGTAACGATTTCATGTCGGAGTAATAACCCAGAACACAGAAGCAGCAAACTAAATCGACGCATGTTTATTTTTGAAAAACCAAAGTTGTTTAAGGAAAGCTAGCTTTGGGTGATGCTTTGTCCTGTTAAGCTAGAGAAATTCACTCAGAAAGTTTCTCACCATGCAAATTTAGAAGCAAGACTGAAAGGGGCCCTCAGAGCCCTCTGGCCAGGCGTGTGTCTGAGGCTAGACCAGCTCTTTCTGCATTCCTAGATAAATTGCCTTTTTCTAATGTAATAAAGATGTTCTGAGTTGACTGAAAATAATTGCATCATTAAAGCACTTTCTTTGAAGGCCTCTCTCCTGATAGTTTAGCAGGCCACTCACTGGAGCCTTTGAAAAAGAATGTTAACGAGGAAAACAGCCAGCTGCCTCGGCCTGCCCCTTGTCCACTCGGGATGGCCCAGAGGTGGCTTCTGGGTAGGTGTCGCAGGGCCTGGGCTGTGCCTGGCTGGTCTGGGAAGGGGCTGTGGGGCGAGCTACGGGTGCTGGCCTTCAGGAGGTCTCCCTAGAGGCATCTGGACTGGTGTGTCTCCCTCCCAGCAGAGGGAGCCAGTGCAGACCAGTCTCCTGCCTGGCCCAGCCCCAGGGCTGGAGGATGGAGGAGAGCCCCTGGGCGTGGTGCAAAGCCAGCCCCCAGCACCGAGCATGAGCAGGCTCTGGCCCAGCGGCCTCTCCAGCCCCACTGGGCCCTGGGACGGGAGGTGGGCAGGGGAGGTGGGCGTGAGAAGGACAGGACCCCATTTCTGTCAACGTGCGGGCTGTGGGCACAGAAGCCTGGACCCAGCTGCAGAGCCTGGGCACTGTCTCCAGTCACCAGAAGAGATGAAGACACCTGTGGGCACCTGGCTTTCCAGTGGCTCAGAAGCAGGCCAGCCAGGCCTATGGACAGGAGACCAGATCCAGACCCGGCAGTGGCCCCTCTTGAGGCTGGTAGCTGCTGAAGTCAGTGCCAACCCCCCACCCCATCTCAGGTGAGCCCCTGAAATGATAGCAAAGCCTCAAAGACCGGCCCGCTCAGTCCGCACTGGGGCAGACACTGACCCCAGTCTGAGCGACGCTGTTCCTGCAGTTTGCTCTGAGCCCTGAGCGGCCAGGAGGTCAGCGAAGGCTAGACACCTGTTCTTCCCGTGTCCTGCTACCTCCTTTTGGTGCTGACTTCACAGGGTGAGCACATCCAGACCTTCCAGAAACGAGGGGCGAGTCCCAACATGAGGATTGGACACCGAGAGGCCTCTGGTCGGTGCAGTCAGCGTAGGGAGGTGAGTTCTGAGAACGGATTTTGTTTTGTAGGACTCATCCAGCAGGGTTTGGAACTGCGCGGGACTCAGAAACAGAAACGCTCTCCCCATCTTAAAACCTGGTGGAGGGGAGGGTCTGCTGAAGTGAGAGAAAGTAAGTCACCTTCACAGCAACGGTGCTGAGGGAGGGAAGCTGGCATCACATGACTGAGGACACCGACCGTCCCCTTTTGGACGTGGATGGAGGCAGCCGACGTGGTCTCCATGGTGGCTTGCAGGTGGGGCACCATTGCTGGCCCGTGGCCTACAGACAGCTGACTCCTAGTCTTGCTCCAGGGCAGCACTGCCCCTCCTCTGGGCCCCTTCTAAAGGCTGCGCCTTCCAGACAGTGCAGTCTGCAGGGAGCACCGTGCGGCTCCACCGCCTCATGCCTCACCCTCTGTCACCTCTCTCAGCCGAGGCCCCCAACAGCCTCCCTTTCATCCTGAAAGGCCGAGGCCACTCTCCTTCTCAAAGGCATCTGTGCTGTTTCCTTTGACTTTTTTCTTCTCAACTTATTGGAAAATTGCTCCAAACACAAATGGTACTTTCCATGACTCTGGCCAGAAGAGGGCTAGATGACACTCTCCAGCGGCTGGTGGGCGTGATGAGGGAGAGGCCGGCAGACGGGAGATCCGCCTCCCCAGGCGGATGCTGCGGTGTCGCTCAGGGGAGGCCCTGCTCCAGGTCGGATGAGGCCCATGAGATGGGGAAGGCTCAGGCGAAGGAGGGGGCTGAGGAGAGAAGGCCCCGGGACTCATCCTGAGACCCCTGTCACTTCAAGGTGTCTCCCCACGTCCTTCCTTTTCTCCTGTTCCCGTGTAACTTCTCTGCCAATTCACCTTCATGTTTATTCTTTACATGCAGGGCTTTGAAACTTGGGCACACCTCCTGACGAGAGAAACCAGAGGAGGAGCCCATTTTTATCAAGTGACCCTCTGTCCAGAGCAACAGGTGCAAGTAATTTTGTCCGGTAGAGAATGACCTCTCCCCTCCCCGAAGTCTGCTACCTAATCCTCAGGGTCCGGCAGTATGTCTCAGTATTTGGCAAAGCTGGGATTGAGACTGTTCATCAGCTGCTTTGGGATGGCGAGAGCCTTCTGGAGCATCCAGGGAGACCCAGTCTAATTGTGAGGGTCCTCGAGAGGCCAGAGGGGCAGTGTGGGACGGACTGAGCCCATCACAGCTGGCTTTGGTTGTGGCCTCTAGAGGACCCAGAGCCTCCAGCAGGACCAGCCCAGGCTACTCACACCTGATTTAGCCGAGGGAGACCCACTTGGACTTCTGGCCCCAGGTCTGTGCAGGGGTGTATCTGGGTTGTCTGCAGTCGGGAGACAGTGCCTCTGGACAGTGCATCTGGACAGAGGCAGTAGGGAGCTGGCATCCCCTACGCGGCACTTCTTATCATCCCCACTTTTGTGGGAGAGGAAGCAGGCTCTGAGGGAGGCGATTTGGCAGGGGTCCGTCGGGATGGGCCCAGCCACGAGTCACTCTCGTGTCCGTGCTCCCTTCTCTGCACACTGCCTGGGGTGGGGGCCTGGCGCTGTCTCCATGGGTCAGAGGTACCTGGGCTTCGCTGTGGCGCCGGCTCTTGCAGAGTCCAGGCCCTGGGCATCCTGAGCCACCTCCCTTGCTCTGCCTGCCCGGCCCTGTCGCCAAGCCCCGACGTGGGATGCGCTCGGGCGCCCTCTGCTGGCAGAGCTGGGAGTCAGACTGTCTGTGCCTGGTGGAGGTGGGGCTCTGTCTCCTGGGGGAGCTGGCTGTGGGCATCTCACTGCAGAGACCGGCGAGCTGGAGGTCTCGGTGGACACGGGACAGCAGCAGGCCAGGGAAGTCCTTGCCTGCAGGAACAGGGGGCCCTAGCGACAACTTGCGGTGCAGCCCAGGCGTGGGCCCGGAGCCTAGGATGGGTGGGAGAGTCCACAAACCTCTGCAGAGAGGGTGCTATTTTGGAATTACTGAATTGTAAATATATATATATATATTATTCTTGAGAGTGAACAACTTTGGAGATGCTTGAAAAAACGAAGGGCATGGCGGGAAAACACCGTTCAGGGGAAGGTGGGGGTGAGTGTAGAATGGCTCTGGAAACAGGAGCCAAGCTGCCACTCCAAGCTTGATGCCCTTTGGCTCCAAGGTCCAGGGAGGACAGTGATTAGACCCAGGGCCTCTGGCCGGCGCTCCAGGGCAGGCGACGGGGCAGGACCGTGACCCGGGGTGAGCTACGAGCGACACGAGAGTCCCCTGGCACCAGCCCTTTGGGCAGTGAAGGCTTATCAGTGCCCTGATCTCTAGCAACCAGCTCTGAGATTCATTATCTTTATCATTTCCTGCTTTCTATTTCATTGATCTTTTTGTTTCCTTTACTTAGTTTGTGTTTAGTTTGCTCTACTTTTTCAAGTTTCTTAGTGTGGAAGCCGTCATGGATTTTTAAACCTTTCTTCTTTTCTGGTATAGCCATCAGCACTATGAATTTTCCTGTAAGTACTGCTTTGGTGCATTGTACAATTTTGATGTTTTCATTCTTAGTTCAAAATATTAATTCTCTCTTTAAAAAAATTTTTTTAAATTAATTCTCTTGATTTCGTCTTTGACCCAAGGTCACTCAGAAGTGTGTTACTGAGTTTCCAAGTATTTGAGGTTTTTTCAGGGATGTTTCTGTATCTGTTTTCATTTTACATCCATCTGGTAGCACACACTTTAACATATGTCCTTGGCCTTGACTGGGGAGGAGGGAAGGGGAAGCTGGGATGGAGAGAGATGATGGGGGCAGAGGCCAGGGCCACAGAGCTCAGAGAAGGGGCCCTAGGACCCGTGAGGCCTGAGGGGCCACGGGACTCAAGGACAGGGATCCCAGGACTCTGAGCGACTGACTCCACCTCTCCTGGGAGTTAACGGCCCACCCAGAGCCTCGGGGGGAGAGCCCTCTGTCAGGACCCTCTGACTGAGGAGGGACTGGGGGTAAGTCAAGCCCCCGGAGCAGAGGAGACCCTGTGTGGCCTGAGTGCAGGGAGCCAGGGGAGGGCAGCAAGCGGGAGCAGTGGGCAGTTCCGGGGCCGGGCGCGGTGGGGTCACACGCTCACCGCCCAGCAGTGCCTGGCTCATCTCCGCGCTGCTTGCCAGCCTGCTGCGAGGACTCTGGGAATCCACAGGAGTGTCCCCGTGGCACCTGGGCAGAGGGAACCTGGGGTCCAGCCAGGAGCCCCGAGGCAGCCCCTGGCTCTGGGCAGAGGAGGGAGGCATGAGGGAGCCCAGGCACAGGGCCTCACTGCCCTTCTCAGTGCTACAGGAAGAGCTGGCTGGGGCCCCCCGCCCGTATCCCACTGGCCTGGGAGACAGGTGGTCCTGGTTCGGAGAGGGCGGGTGGGGGGCCACCCTGGCCCCCTTAGGCAGTCTTCTGCCCCACTTTACAGGCTGTCGCACTGTGGAAAGGGCCTCTCGCCAGCCGCAGGCACTGTGGACGGGAGTGCTGGTGAGGGACATGGGCTTGTAGCATGGATGGGGAAGGCCACGGCCCCAGACCCCATCCTGGGAGAGACGGAGGGGTCCTCCTGGGTCTGGCCACTACCCCGGGAAGCTGGAGAGGGTCCTATTCAGCCAGGCCATGTATTTCCTCCCAAAGGCCTTCTCCCTGCCCAGCCCAACTGCCCAGCACACGGCCACCTCTGAATGCCCAGCCAGGCCCTTCAATCCTGGCCTGCCCTTGCAGCCAGGCGGGGCCCTCCCCAGGGCCGTAGGAGTATTCAATGGGCCTGAATAAACAGGCGGGGCATTTCGGGGACAGCGGGCGGCCTGGCTTGTCTCCAAGCGAGACGGACCTGTGGGATCCTCTAGCTCTGCTCCGTGCAGGGGATGTGTCTGTGCCAGGCTACAGCTGGTTAATGAGCTGGAGAATACAATCACGCCTCCCTGGCTGTGAAAATTGCTTCAGGGACTGCGGAGTCAAGTTCGTTGCTGGGAGAACCCAGAACTGATTTCCTCTGTCTGGGGTGACCCAGCGTCCGGCCACCCTGCAGCAGAGAGAGGGGTCCCTGAGCACAGTCATGAGGATGAACCATGTTCTAGAACACGCAAGGGAGTTCTCCTTTTCCCCTGGTAATGAGCAATATCAGACTGTCCTCACAGACAGCAAGAAGCCTGGGGGCGATGCCTGGGAGCCCCTGCTCCAACAGCCCATCTACCCACCTGCCCAAGGAGCCCCATGTACTTAGGGCAGGTGGAAGGTTCTAGAAGCTAAGGCCTGCAGGCAGGAGTTGGAGGCCCACGTCTCACACCCCACCCACCTTGAGCTCCGCCCCCTGCATGAGGCAGCACTGCATCACTTGTGTGATGCCCGCCCTCCTGGGCTCAGAGCTCACCTGTGGCAGAGGACCAGGGCCGTGAGCCCAGTGCCAGCTACAGGTGGGTCTTGAGGGGAAGGAGGGGTGAGGGAGGGGGAAGGGGGAAGGAGGGGTCAGGGAGGGGGAAGGGGGTCTGGGACTCGCGTGCCTGGTTCCAGACTTGGCTCTGCTGAAGGGCTATGCCAACTGACCTGGCATCTTAACCTCTCTAGGGCCCAGACTCCTGCTTGGTCTCCCCCACATAAGCCAGAGCAAACACACAAAGAATCCCCTTGGTCATGGTCATCAAAGCCTCTGCCCACTGCCCTTGCACCCCCTCCAGTCAGCCAGGCACAGAGGCCCTGGGGAGAGCAGGTCACCAGCCACGCAGGTGGCCTTAGGGGGAGACGGGCTACTGGGTCGGCTGCTCAGAGGAGGGAAGGGGGTCCGTCTCATCCCAGGCCCTCAGGGCTGATGGTGCCCGCGTAGTTGCCTGGGGCCTCGAGAGGGGAGGGCACCTCTGGCTAGTCTCAGGGTCAGCTCTGTGGAGAGAGACCCTCTGTCCACTCAAGTGGGGGTTCTGCCAAAGTGCCGTCAGCCTTCCCCAACCCTGGGCAGCAGGACCACTCCCAACAGGGCACTCCCTCAGTCTCTGTGGGAGGCTTCTGGAGCTTGCAATCCAGCCTAATCCTGCTTCAGATCCCTGTGGGCAGGAGGCAGGCCACATGCTGCCGACTCAAGCCAGCCAGCAGGCCCTGGTCCCGGGGACAGGCCGGGGGGTGGCCCTCTTGGCCCTGCGCTCAGGCACGAAGCGGAAAGATGGAGGTGCCGCCTTGCCTGCCTCTCTGGGGCAAGGTCACACACAGGCCGCGTCAGCCAGCCTGGTCTGGGTCCAGGGCCAAAGTAAGCCAGAGCTGGGGCGGCCCCAGAACCTCAGACGGGAGCTGCAGGGGACTTTCAAGGGTGCTCTGGCACTTCTGTTCACACTGAACAGACCCTGCCTCAGGAAGTTCTCTCTGCGCTGATGGCCTTGCTCCTGAACATGGCCAGGCTGGAGGCCAACTTGCAGTGAGGGCCAAAGGGACCGGCCCCAGAAAGTGCATCCTCCCCGGCCCGTTCCCTGTCAAGGGGAAGCTCCTAGGACCCAGGCACTCCCTGCCATGTGGCCTCGGTCACCCAAGATGAGCCTGCTCCCCCCCCGCCCCCCCCCCCGCCAGGTCCGGGCTGGGCAGCCTGTGGCCACACACTACCCAGAAAAGGACAATGCTTCCCAGGTTGTCGGCGGTAAAGCAGGACGGGACCCACCACGGCCAGTCCCAGTCCTCTTCCGGAGGCAGCCACTCCCTCTACAATCCCAGGAAAGGCGCCCGGGACCCTGAGGGGTCCACCCCGACAAGGGGCAGAGCAGGGCTCAGGCAGCCCGCTGAGGCTCGGCCCCAGACCCCTGGGCAGTGGGCCAGTGCTCCTCCCAGGGGGGCTGCCCGATGTCCCCAGTGAGGGCGCTCTGGTGAGGAGCATCTTCACAGCCCTGCCTCTCCCCGGGGGGCTCGCTGCCCACCCTTCCATCTCCCCTCGTCCACCAGGTGTGGGGCTGAAGGGAGGTCGGGCTGAGCTGCCGCAGGCGGAGGTCCACGCAGGTCCTGCCCCTCGGACCCGGGAGGCGGAGGGGCAGGAAGCCGCGGGCCCTCCGCACCCCGAGGGCGAGGGCTACGCCCTGTGGTCCTCGGTTCCCACAGCGGCCGAGGAAGCCAGGCTCCCCGACTCAGAGGTGCTCTGGCCACGAGGGCTCCCAGCCCCAGACTCTCCGATCCGGCCCTTCTGGCTTCGGGAGCGCAGGGCCGGCGCCGGCTGGCAGCAGGCTTCCCACGCGAGGGCCAGAGCCACGTCCCCGGCTCCCCGCAGGAGCCCCCGAGGTCGGGCAGGGGCGCGGCGCCTCTGTCGTGCACACGAGGGCGTCCCCGGTCACCGGGGAGAGGCGCGCTCCTCCCGTCGGCTGCCGGGACTCACGCCAGCCCCCCCCGTCGGCCTCCCAAGCAGAGAGCCCGGCCCAGGCTCCGTGCCCTGGGTGCCCAGGAGGCTTCTGGAGCGTCCCGCAGCGGAGTCCCCCGGCCGGCAGCGGCCCTCAGACGCCAACGGCCCGGCGGGGCCTAGGGGGGAGGCCGGGCAGATCCCGGGGAGGGCGCCGGGCCGGTCCGGCGGCCGCTCCTTCCCGCCCCCGCCGCCCTCCCCGAGCCGGCCTCCCGCTCCTAGCGCGGCATCTCGGGCCGCTTCTCCTGGCTCTCCCCGCCCACCACTGCCTCCCCTCACACCCGCCTCTCCGCTCCTCTCCCCACACACGCCGCCTCCTCCCCGGCCTCCCTCCTCCGTCTTCGCCCAGGTTTTTTGCCCTTTTGACGCCCCCGCCGGCTTCGCGGCGTCCTCAGCGCTCCCACCCCGCGCGGAGCTGCCGTCTGGCCCCTGGGGTTCAGCTCCTTTTTATCCTTTCCTTTTCAACTTGATTAAAACCGGCGGAGAAACCGACGCCCGGGGGAAGAGGTCAAGGTCGAGGAGGCGGAGCCTACGCTCTGGGAAGCCCCGCCCCACCCTGCCCTTCCCCGCCGGGCCCCTCTGTGCCGGAGCGCGGGGGCGGGATCATGGTTGCGGGGGCGGAGTCTACGCTCAGGGAGGAAGCGAAGCCCCGCCCCGCCCCGGGCCGCCCAGTCCCGTCCCGCGCCGCTTGGGCAGGCACGCGTGGACACGGCCCGGCCTGATTCTGCGAGGCCGTGCGTGACCAGCCGTCCTGACCCCACAGCGACCAGGTGCGTCTCCCAGGTGCTGTTTGGTTGTTTTTAGTGTCTGTTGAAAGAATGAGACGGAGAAGGAGAGAAAATTCGGACAGGTTTAGGGGATAGGCTGCCAAGACCCCATCCCAGTTGTCCTGGAGCTCGGGCCTCAGAGGCTGTGCTGGCCCGCCTGGAGCGGGTGGTGTGAAGGACCCCATAGGTCCTGCCCCTGGCAGCTCGAGCTGATGGCAGGGGAGGGGGTCGTGGTGGATTGGCGCCCTTGGGGGTCAGCTCCTGTTCCCTTAGCCCCCAGCTCTGTCCGCGGCCGTGAGGGCCTGGCCAGCAAACATGTGGGTGGGAGTCGGAGGAGGGCACTTTCCGTTTGCACGCGTCTTCCTGGGGTGTCTGTTCTCTACCTGGAACAATCAGCTCTTCATGCAAGGGGGCAGAGCCGGTATGTAGACTCGCTTCATTCATTCATTTGCTCATTCATTCATTCATTGAAGAAATAGCTGTGGGGCTTTTTCAGGCTGTGGCCTGGCCCTGGAATGCAGCCCTAGGGAGCCAGGAAGGAACTCTAGAGAACAACTCCTTGGGGCCCCACTCCAGCTCAGACCTCGCCTCCCCAGGCCTTGCTGTGCTTCCCCCCAAGGCTGCATAAGGGATCTTCAGGGCCTGGGGTTTGAGGCTGGAGGTGACATGAGGGGTCCCGCTGCCCTGAGATCTCAGGGACCAGGGCTCCTGCTTGTCACAGGGTGTGGGGGACTTCTGAGGGGCTCTGCAGAGTGGAGCCCGTCCCTGGGCCTGGCGCCACAAGAAAGCCTGGGTCCCCAACTCCCCTGTCCCCTGGGCCTTGCAACTTCCTCCGCCTCTCCTTCAGCAGGCTCTGGGAAGGCCTCTCCTTGGCATGGCCTTCCCTTCAGCCACACCACCCACCCTCGCACATATACAGACAACGGATTCCCCCCCACCCACCTGTGGCTCCCGGAGCCCAAAGACCTGCAGTGCTGGGGCTGGTTCCACTTCGCTGGTCCCGCTTTCAACGGGGCTGCCAAACCCAGGGCCCCAGGGACACCTGTCAGACTGGGGCCCTCGGGTCTCCTGCTGGCCTCCACCTTGTGATGAGGCCCAGGAAGGGCTCCTTTGAAATCTGGGACCGTGAGTGCAGAGACCTCACATGGCCAGGGGCCTCCGTGGGTGAACCTCAGTCTGACCAGGTGAAGCTGCAGGACAGCTATGGACATGCCCCGCGCTGACCGGCACCCTCGCCTCCCACGGGCCTCAGCTGGGACTGTGGGTCTCAGGTCCCCTTCTCCCCCACCCCTGTGCAGCACCCCTGGGAAGCAGGACCACTCCCAGGACCGGAGGCTCTCCCTGGCCCCCGTGGCCCCCACAGTCCCTTCGGGGTCTGTTGTGGGCACAGCCCTGCCGAGTGTCCCCCCACCCAGCAAGGTCTGTCTGTCTTTTCTAAAATTGCACTCAGTCTCTGCCTTGACCTGTGGGTTCCTGCCCGATCATCTGCCTGAGGTGCCTCAGCACACAGACTGGCAGGAAGGCAGGAAGCTGCCGCCACAAGGACCCCCCCACTGGCTGCCCCCTAGGAAGTTCCAGACGGGGTGAGGGAGTTGGGCCAGCATCCTGTTATTGCCTTGAAAACAGAGAGGAACTGAGTGCCTGGCTGGCTGCCCAGGCCTGAGCTCTCAAGATCAAGTAGGTGGGAGGCACGGTTCCATCTGAGGGGGGCACATGTCTCCCCCACCCCCCAGCCTGCTGTGCGGAGTTGGGGGCCTGCCCTCCCTCTGGGCTCTGGGCGGTGGGCTCGGCCTGCTTGAGGCTGTCTGTGCCCCCGGCCAGTCACAGCTGAGCACAGAGCCAGCCACCAGCACCATTTCCAACCCCAGTCAGAGGCCCTTCCACCTGCCCTTGCCTGAGGCTGCTGTCCAACCTAGACCCTTCCTGGGGTTGTCGGCATGCCCAGGCCTGGGGAGTGGGGACTGAAGGCCCCACTTGAGGCCTTCCCTGGGCCTGGAGCTGCACCTGGGGTGGCCATAATCCAGGTGTGGACACGTTTGACCCAGGGCAGAGGAGCCTGTTATGTGGGAAGCTGACCTGAGCTTGGTTCTCCCTCCCTCTCGTCCATCTCAAATACGTCTGCCGCTTGGCAGGCTGGACACACGGATGCCCACTGTGTCCACCTCCTAACCTTGCCGAGCAGGGCCAGTGAACTGGGACACAGCGCCTGTGCTGGGGGCCCCTGGGGAAGAGGTGAGACTCCAGGGGGCCTTACTCAGAGGCCCCCCCTGAGATCTGGAAGCGAAGAGGGAAAGGGTGACCAGCAGGGGCAATGGAGACTGGCTGTGGCTGGAGCCCTGGGACTGACCAAGGGGCCACAGGAGCTCGGGAGGAGCCATCTGGGGACCCCGCTTGTCAGCAGGGCCCACTCCTCCTGGCAGCACCCGCGCTTGTCCAAACACCGATCAAAGGCTCAGACAGCAGCCAGCTTGTCCAGCCAGCAGTCCAGTCTTGATGGGAAGGAAGGAGGGAGCACCCCTCCCCGTCCCTGAGAGAGCAGGGAGCATGCTCCAGGGGGCACGGGGTGTTGGTTCCCTCTCTTTTCCTCCAGGTCAAGGGTGCTGATAGCAGAGCAGGACCCCAGCCCGGCTGGGGCAGGAGTCCTCCTGGGCTCTGCCCCAAGGACAGCACAGAGCCCCAGGGTCCCCAGCGGGGTTCCAGCCAGGAGCATCCCGTCCTGCACAGTCAGCATCTGTGGTCAGGGCCGCGGTCACGCGGAGCTGCTGCTGGGGCTCCCAAGCGAGTCTGAGCTCACAGCTCTGTTCCCCTGTTTTCAGTGCTCTGGTCACCAGCGGACTTTCTCTAACTCTATCCTGTCCATGTGACATTCAGGTTTTTAAGTGGAAAGATGGGTCAGATGGTAGAGTCCGCCTGCTAGCGGGAGACCCGGGTTCAATCCCTGGGTCAGGAAGATCCCCTGGAGAAAAGCATGGCGACCCACTCCAGTATTCTTGCCTGGAGAATTCCATGGGCAGAGGAACCTGATGGGCTATAGTCCACGGGGTCGCAAAGAGCAGACATGACTGAAGTGACTTAGCACACAGCATGTTGATTTAGCTTGTGTTTCTTGGGTATGAAGCTGACAAGCAGTTTTTTCCAAGTGATCACATTGTCTAGTGGCCCAGATCGGAGAGGAGCGTTCGGGGGCCGGCTTCCCCAGGTGGGAGGGAGATGTCGAGGCCCAGAGGGACACAGGTGACTCTCTCCAGTCACTGGGCAGCACTGGGGACGGGAGGGAGGGTTTCCAGAAGCCACAGTAGGGTGGGGCCGCCCGTCCCCGCCCCCAGGGCGAGGATCCTGGAGGAGAGCAGCTGTTTGGGGAGAGTCACCAGCAGCTGGGACCGTGCCTCAGAGCGGGCGGCCAGCCCCAGGTACCGTGTGCACTCCCTGTCCCTGACCCCAGCCTGGCGTGCCCTCCTGAGAACGGTCACCACGGCGCTGTCCACCACTGCTTCTAGCAGGAGGGTCCGGCCCAGCCTCCAGAGAGCTCCAGGCCCCGCCAGAACCTCTTGCTCTCCCGGCACCAACCTCAGGTGGATTCCAAGCGAGCCCCTGCCGTCCCGCCTCCATGACCAGCTGTGCCCTTTCCCAGCGGCAGCCTCACTGGCCACTTCTCCTGAAACCCCCTCCTTCCTCAACTTGTTTCCTTTTTTCACTTTTCTGCTGTTCATCAGATTTAGCAGGGATGTCTCAGAAAGCGTTGGCTGCAGAAGTCCTTCTGTCTGGGGCAGAAGCGCCCCGGCTGCCCCCAGGCCTCCTCTGAGGACGGGCGTGGGGAGCGGGCAGCGTGGGCATCGCAGTGGAGGCCCTTGGTGCCCACGAAGCACAGCAGCAGCCCCTGCCTCCCGGACGCCTGGACGCTGCGGGGGAGCACCCTCTCCCTCTTGGAGGTGAGAGGAGGCCGGGGGTGTTCCAAGTGCCAGGCTTCCCCAGAGCATCGCTCAGAGCCTCAGCGCCTCCTCCCCAGGTTCTCAGCTGCCCGGCTGACGTGAGGTGTAGGGGCCCTGAGGGAAGGGCAGGGAGGGCTAGACCACAGGGGGCTTCCCCAACTGACCTGGCCCTCGTGACCCTCACCCTGTTCGCCCAAGTGGGGAGGGGTCCAAGCTGGAGGCCCCAGAGGCTGTGAGGTCACAGCCCGCCTTGGGACTGCAGGGTTGAGGGCTGCTTGCTGGGACTGACACGGGGCTGTGGGTGTGCGAGGAAGCCTGCAGGACTGAGCCATGGAAGGAGCTGCTCTTGGGGACAAGCAGGCAGACCTGTGAGGGCGGCCCAGGATCAGCTCTGGCTCCTGACGGCGCGGCGGCGCCTCAGTGGGAGGCTGTGTGCAGAGGGAGGCAGGGAGGTGTGTGCAGAGGTAGGCAGTCCAGGGCCCCGCATGGCGTGACCACTCCCTGGGGCACGTTGCTGGGAGGACCCAGCCAGTGCACTCGCTGCGCTGCCGGCACCGTGGGAGGTGACTGCACAGCCCCGGTGCCCTCCCGCCGCCCCGGAGGCTGGAGGCTGCAGGCCTTGGGACTTGGGTATGGCTCCCTGAGGCCCACTCCTGGCCCCTCGACACCGGGTCCTCCTGCAAGGGTGGGAGGGGGTGGCAGGAACTCCATGGGGTCTCCTTCAGAAGGACACTGACCCCAGCCTGGGGGCTCCACCGGTGACCTCGTCACTTCCCCAGAGCCCCACCCCCTTAGACCATCACCTTGGGGTTGGGATCTCAGCCCAGGAAATCTGGGCGGGCACAGACATCAGCCTCCCGTGCCTATGGACTCGTGAACCACGGGGGACTGGAGGTGTGGCCACCGTGAGCCCTAGGCCTTTTGGAGCCAGATGTCCTGTGGATGTCCCCAGAGGCCCTGAGTGGGCTCCGCCGAGGGCAGAGCCCCAGGGTGTGCTGGAGCAGGGTCCCAGTCACTGGGGTTCGGTGGAGACCCCAAGGCAGGCCGCAGAGTGGGAGGGGCTCAGGGCCCCCCCCGGGAGGCTGAGTCCTCGGGACGGGTTAGGGGCGCCTGTGACTTCCTCTGGTGGGTCCCGAGTTGGGAGGGTAAGGGTGACCGTCACTGACCGCACCCTGGCAGGTTTCGGTGGTTGGCGGCTTCCCGGGTTGGCCGCGGCCTTCTGTATCCGCGGCTCCACCTCTGCAGAGGGTCGGCCGTGGTTCCTCTTCTGAGTCAGCTTGTCCATCTCCACCTCCTGCAGCCTAAGGGTGGTTTTCTTCTCAGGGACCAGAGGCAGATCCGGGGAAGCACACATGGCTTCCTGCGCCGGGGAGGAAGCCGTGGCCCCGGCCATCCCCCCGCTGAGGCCCAGCGATCAGTTCCACCTGTTTGTGAGCTACAGCAGCGTGGACGCCGTGTGGACCCACGGCCTCGCTGGCCGCCTGGAGGCCGAGCTCCCGGGGCTGAGGGTGTGCCTGCACGAGCGGGACTTCACGCCCGGCAGGAACGTGCTGGAGAACATGGCGGGCTGCATCCAACAGAGCCAGAAGGTGCTGCTGGTGCTGAGCGAGGACTTCGTGCAAAGCCGCTGGTGCCTCCTGGAGGCCGACCTGTCGCTCGTGGGCTCCTGCCTGGAGAGGAAGCCGGTCCTCCCCGTCCTGCTGCGGCCCTGCCGGGTCCCGCTGCACCTCAGTCACCTGACCTACCTGGAGGCCACGGACGGCCGCTTCTACCAGAAGCTGGTGCAGCTGCTGTGTACCCCCAACCAGCACCTGGCGCGCCCCCCGGCCCTGCGCTCGACCCCCGCCCTCTACAGCGGGAAGGCCCTGCTGACCCTGGACTGCATCAACAGGGACAGCCTGCCTTCGTGGAAGGTGGGCAGCTTCAGCACTCTGGCCGTGCCGGACCCCCTGAAGGAGGTGCTGGAGGACCCCGAGCTGTACAAGCGAGCCGTGGGCATCCTGAACGGCGTGCGCTCGCCCCGCTGCCTCCTGCGTTATCTGGGCTGCAGGGTCATCCTTGCCATAGTCCTGATTCTCCTCTCCGTGGCCTCGCTGTTCTTACCCTTCATCTTCGGGGCCTGGCAAAACCAGCCAGCTCAGCGGCTCCTCGTGATCTGCGCCAGTGTATTTCTCGGCCCCTTTTTCATGATCTTAAGCATCAACACCCTGTGCTGGTTCCGAAGGTCTTCCAAGAGGACCCTGCGGGAGCTGGCGTGCCGCGTCGGGGAGGCCAACCTGCTGCTGGCGCCGCACTCGGTGCTCATGGGCTGCGAGACCAAGAACAAGCTTTACTTCGTGTACGTGCTGCTGGGCGACTGCAAGCGGGCCTTCCTGGACGCCCCCGAGGGCGAGGCCGCGTTCCAGGAGGCCATCCTGCGGTTCGCCTCCAGCTACGCCTGCTGCCTCGCCCACGGGCACTTCCCCCAGTGGGAGGAGGCCGCAGGGCCCGCTGGCCACCTGGAGGTGGGCCTGTGCTTCTGCCAGTTCGTGTCTCTGCAGCTGAGGAGACTCGGGGGGCAGGGGGAGCGAGTTGAACCCCGTGTGACGGTCTGAGGGCAGAGGCAGGGCCCCTTGCTGGATACCCGGCCGCACCTGGGGGCGCTGCGGACTGGGCTTCCCTGAGCCCGGGGGGCGCACGCAGGCTTCCCTGAGCCCCGGCGGGCGCACACAGGCCTCTCCCACGGTCCGCTGTGCGCCCCCCCAGTCAGACCCAACTGACGGCAGACTTCCCTCCAGCTGCCCCAGCTCCTGCACTGCGGACCTGCCGCCGGCAGAGGGCGTGTCTGGGGCCGCCGCGCCCCCTCCCAAGCGGAGGTGTCCGCAGAGGACTGGCGTCTCCCCAGCGCACTGACTCCGGAAGCGAGCTTCCTTTCCGCGGACCCAGTTCCTCCCCGGGAGAGCAGCCTGGGCGTGGGGACAGCAGGCCGGCACCTGACGGCCCTGGATGAACGGCGAGGCCCCATCGCTCTGCGAACACCACGCGAGCGGGACTCTGGCTGGGGCCCCCGAGATTCCTACACACCAGGGCACGACCGCGGAGATGTGCAGTGCCTCTCGGTCTCTGCCCTGGCCTCAGCTTACCGATCTGCAGGTGAGCAGCTGGCATCCAAGTCCAGTGCTGGGCAAATGCTCCTGCCCTCCTCGGGGAGCCCGCGGTCCAGGGCCGGGTGCGGTGCTGGCGAAGGCTCGGCTAAGCCCCGCGTGGTATCGCGGCCCCGCAGCCACTCTGACTGGGCAGCCTTGCAGTCGGTCAAGCGCAGCCCGGGACAGCAGCCCCAGAATCGCAGGCAAATGCAGCCCCTCAAGGGGCCTGCCCAGCCGCCCCTGAGCCACAGCGCCCTCCCTCCCAGGCCTGCCGGGCACCCCTTAGATGAGGCCTCCAGAGTGGACCCAGCCCCACCCAACTCAGCCCAGTCCAGGGACCCTGAGGCACTAAACCCAACTCCCATCCCACCCGCCCGCCCCTGCAGGAACACGGCTCCCTGTCTCATCGTCCCTTGTGGTCTGTCGAGCTGCAAAGGCAGCTCTGAGGCTTCACGGGTCACCTCGGTCCTAGAGCCAGGGTGGCACAAACAGGGTCCCCCAGCGGGAACTGGCCAGTGTGCGAGGCCCCGGAAGAGGAGGCTCTGGGCCAGGCAGCGTGAGCAAAGGCACCGGGGAGGCGGGGCCTTGACCTTGGGGGCCCCGCCATGGTCTCCGACGCAGCCTCTCCGCGGCCCGCGGGGCCTGGACCCCCTGCACGTTAAGGGTTGGGGCTAATGGAGCAGCGTGGCCAGGACGTGGCGATGGACGCTACCCAGGGGGGCATGTCCTGTGAGCCCTGAGCGTGCCGAATGGACTTGGTGCCAGAACATTCCAGGGGGACAGCAGTGAAGCAGCTGGATACCCTCCCCCCCCCCCCCCCCCGCCGGGGTCCCAGCACCTGGCCTCCGAGATGCCCAAGACAAGGGCGCCATTTGGGCCTCATGTGGAGAAGCAACCTCAAGGAGCAGTGGGGGCTCCTGCTGCCTTCCCAGGGACCCCCCCCCCCCCCCACCGACTCCACTGGGTCCTCTGTCCCTGGCAAAGTGTCAGCTCGTGTCCATCACACCGGCTCCAGGCCAGAACTGCTTCCGATTGCACAGGCGGCACCCGCAGCCACACTGGCCGCACCTGACCAGCCCTAGTGTCCACTCAGCGCCCAGGGCATCTGTGCCAGAGAGCATGAGCCCCGGGCGCAGAGCCGGGCAAGCGGCTGCCCTTTCGTGCCAGACTCCTGGAGGCAGCACGGGGAGGTGGGGCGGGGGTCCAAGGCCCTGCTGTGGGCACACGCGCACACATATGTATGTGCACCCACAGGTATGCATGCCTGTGGCCCCGTGGCTCCTGATGACAGCAGCATTTCTGCCCTTCAGTGCCAAGCCATGGGAGACAGGCAAAAAGAAGGGCAATCTGTCACTTCAAAGGGCTGAGATTTTTCATCATGAAATAGCACATTTGTGCAACAAGAAAGGGAAAATGTTCAAACGAGCCATTCCACGAAACTGTCTTACAGGGTGTGTGAGAAATCCCAGCCACTTTTGGACCATGTGTGGGGCAGGCAGGCCCTGCCCGTAGCTGGCCCTGGAGGCTCTATGGGGCTCTTGGGAGTTGGCCGCCCCCCCCCCCCCCCCGCTGTTCCTATGCGGATTTCACCACTGGGGCTGGGCAGCATCAGGCCTGGGGGTGGTCCCCCGAGAGTGCCCCTGGTTTCCAGGGTGTTGGGGGCCCCCAGGGTGATCGACCTCCAACACAGCCCCCCAATCCAGGGCTGCTGCTCCAGGATAGCAGGACTTCCGCCCCCCTCTCCTCAGCCTGGATCCAGGGCTGCCCAGGGTCACACTGCCTGCTCTGGCCTCTCAGCCTCACCACCTAGCCTTGCCAGTGGCTAGAGGGTGTGGGGCACCCGGGAGTGGGGTCTTCACGGTGGAAGCAAGAGGTGAGGACCCCCACTCTGGGCAGTTGAGGGGTCTTTGTGGGCAGATGCCCTGGAAAGCGCTTCCGCTGGGCCTGGGGCTAGCGCTCAGTGCAGTGACAGACAGCGGGGCCCTAAGGCTTTGCCCAGTGCTGGAAGCCCCTCACAAGGCTGCTGGTCACCCGGCCGGCATGCCACCTGCTGGTGTGCACCCCACGGACTCTGCAGAGACCCCCACTTTGGCCCCGAGGTTTCCTATGAGACAAGAGAGGAAGGCGTCCAGGGTAAGGTGGCCATGTCCTGAGACCCCCTCATCCCAGCTCAGGCCTGGATTCAGCAGGTGTGACCTGGGACTCTGAGTGATCAGGTCCCTGGGCCCTATAGGACCCTCCAGGGCCTTTTAGGACCCCTGATATTCCCCAAGGTTTTCTAGGCCCCTCCACTGACCCTCCACCTGGCTGGACTCTGCCCTGTGGGTCAGGTGAGCTTTACCAGGGGTGGTTGGGATGAACCAGAGCTGTCCTTGCTATAATTTTCCCCCAAGGGGACAGGGAGGTGGAATTTGGCCTGAGGTCAGCAGAGGGCTGTCCTGCACCTGCTCTGGGTGTCCTGGGCACTGTGCTGAGGCCATGAACCGGGGTCCTCTCCCCAGAGGTCCATCCCAGGGGAGAGACTTGGGTGGGGCCTGGAGGCAACAGGTGAAGCTGGGACAGAGAGTGAGGGCAGGTCCCAACTGCCTCGTCTAGATGGTCCCCATGGGTCTCAGGGTCCAGCTGTATCTGAGAGACATCTTGGCCAAGGAGACAGCTGGGCTGCCTGGTGCTGCGGGGGTCCACACAGGTGACTGCACTGCTGTGAGGACAAGCAGCAGTGGAGGTGGGCTGCAAAAGGCACCCTGGAGCTGGGAGCTGGCAAGGTGACCCTAGGTCCCTGGGAAGCCTGGCTCCAGAGCGAGTGGCCCATGTGCCTGTCGGACTCTGCCCCAGCACCCCAATGTGGGGGGGCTTGCCCGGGTCCTAGTTTTACAGACAAGGAGACTGAGTTTCAGGGGGCTGGCCCCAGAGACTGCGCAGCCCCACATCCCCATGGCAGGGCTGCAGTCAACTTCTGCTGCTGGCCCAGGTCCCTGCCCCGGGGTCCCGGCTGCTGGGTGAGTGGCAGGAAACCTGAGGGGGCGATATCCCACCTGCGGATGTAGCCACCAGCCTGCAGGTTTGGGAGGCCAGTTCTGAGGGGAGTTCCCGACCAACACCCCAGGCTGGCTGCCTCCTCTGCCGACCCCCAGCCGGAGAAGGACGTGTGTGTGTGTGTGTGTGTGTGTGTGTGTGTGTGTGTGTGTGTGTGTGTGTGTGTGTGTGTGTGTGTGTGTATGTGTGTGTGTGTGTATGTGTGTGTGTGTGTGTGTGTGTTGCCTCCTCTGCCGACCCCCACCCTCTGTGTGTGTGTGTGTGTGTGTGTGTGTGTGTGTGTGTGTATGTGTGTGTGTGTGTGTGTGTGTGTGTGTTGCCTCCTCTGCCGACCCCCACCCTCTGTGTGTGTGTGTGTGTGTGTGTGTGTGTGTGTGTTGCCTCCTCTGCCGACCCCCACCCTCTGCCCCAGCTGGAGAAGGACGTGTGTGTGTGTGTGTGTGTGTGTGTGTGTGTGTGTGTTGCCTCCTCTGCCGACCCCCACCCTCTGCCCCAGCTGGAGAAGGACGTGTGTGTGTGTGTGTGTGTGTGTGTGTGTGTGTGCTGCCTCCTCTGCCAACCCCCACCCTCTGCCCCAGCTGGAGAAGGACGTGTGTGTGTGTGTGTGTGTGTGTGTGTGTGTGTGTGTGTGTTGCCTCCTCTGCCGACCCCCACCCTCTGCCCCAGCTGGAGAAGGACGTGTGTGTGTGTGTGTGTGTGTGTGTGTGTGTGTGTGTGTGTGTTGCCTCCTCTGCCGACCCCCACCCTCTGCCCCAGCTGGAGAAGGACGTGTGTGTGTGTGTGTGTGTGTGTGTGTGTGTGTGTGTTGCCTCCTCTGCCGACCCCCACCCTCTGCCCCAGCTGGAGAAGGACGTGTGTGTGTGTGTGTGTGTGTGTGTGTGTTGCCTCCTCTGCCGACCCCCCACCCTCTGCCCCAGCTGGAGAAGGACGTGTGTGTGTGTGTGTGTGTGTGTGCTGCCTCCTCTGCCGACCCCCCACCCTCTGCCCCAGCTGGAGAAGGACGTGTGTGTGTGTGTGTGTGTGTGCTGCCTCCTCTGCCGACCCCCACCCTCTGCCCCAGCTGGAGAAGGACGTGTGTGTGTGTGTGTGTGTGTGTGTGTGTGTGTGTGTGTGTGCTGCCTCCTCTGCCAACCCCCACCCTCTGCCCCAGCTGGAGAAGGACGTGTGTGTGTGTGTGTGTGTGTGTGTGTGTCTGTGTGTCTGTGTGTGCTGCCTCCTCTGCCGACCCCCACCCTCTGCCCCAGCTGGAGAAGGACGTGTGTGTGTGTGTGTGTGTGTGTGTGTGTGTGTGTGTAGCTGCGTCGTGGACACCTGGGGGGGAGGTGGGAGTGCATGTGCACACATTGTTGGCATGTGAGCATGTGCCTGTGTACATGCGACTGTGTACCCTTGGGTTCTGCATCCGAGGATTCAAGCAACTGCCCATCAGAAATACTAAAGAAAAAAAATTCCAGAACGTTCCAAAGAGCAAAACTTGAACTTGTCAAGCTGGCAACTATCTACATAGTATTCACATGGTATTAGGTATTATAAGTAATCTAGAGATGATTTAAAGTAAGCGGGGGTGGGGGGAATGTGTGTAGGTTACATGCCAGTATTACACCATTTTCTATAAAGGACTTGAGCATCCCTGGATTTTGGCACCCACAGACTTCACTATCTGTAGGGGGGTCCTGGAACCAATCCCTGAAGTACCAAGGGACGACTGTATGTGTGCATGTGAGTACATGCACATGTGTGCAGACAGGACCCTTGAACGGTCACTACCACATCGTAGCGCAGAGGGGCAGGGGAGAGGCAGGGCAGAGGGGTGAGTCCTGGCTGCCTTGTTCTACTGCAGGGTCTGCACTGCGGGCTGGACCTACTGCAGGGTCCCCGGCAGGCCACCTGGATCCGGCTCCCAGCCCACACCCTGACGCTGGCCTGAACCCATGGCCCTCTTGGTCTGAGTCCATCTTGGAAGCGTCTCCCGGAGCCAGCAGGGTGCTGCCTGCCCCCTCGGGTGAGCCCGGTGGGTTGAGGGAGCCCGCAGGACGTGCGGGGAGGGTGGAGCCCTGCTGTGTGTCTCTCTCCGAGTAGGTGCACCCAAGGGGGTGAGGGAAGCATCAGTTCAAGGTGTTTGCTATGGAAAACCCAGGAGGGCCTTAAGAGAATGTAGCACAGGTGAATTGTTTTAATTCGAAATGGTTTAAATTTCATCTCAACAACCTTGGGTTTTAATTCTAGGAGGTGAGGGAATTTCAGTTTAAGATCTGACTCTGACCTTGTGGTGTTGGGCGGTGTCCTGAGAAGCAGGATGTTAAAACGTTCAGAAGATTCCTGGGGTTTGAAACCCTTAGGAAATCTAATTAAGAAGTTTGTCTCATTGGGGAAATGTCTTAAAAAGTTCAGAGGGATTAAATATACTAAATGGATAAGACAATAAAGAAGACTGAACGCCAAAGAATTGATGCTTTTGAACTGCGGTATTGGAGAAGACTCTTGAGAGTCCCTTGGACTGCAAGGAGGTCCAACCAGTCCATCCTAAAGAAAATCAGTCCTGAATATTCACTAGAAGGACTGATGCTGAAGCTGAAGCTCCAATACTTTGTGGCCTCCTGATGCGAAGAGCTGACTCACTGGAAAAGACCCTGATGCTGGGAAAGATTGAGGGCAGGAGGAGAATGGACGACAGAAGAGATGGTTGGATGGTATCACCGACTCAATGGGCATGAATTTGAGCCAGCTCTAGGAGACGGTGATGGACAGGGAAGCCTGCCGGGCTGCAATTCTTGGGGTCATACTCGGACACAAATTAGCGGCTGAACAATAACAATGACGTATTAACTCAGGAATAAGTGAGGGCATATACAAAGGTTACTAGATTAATACATATTTTTAAGTTGAGCTTTAAAACTTTTTTCTAAAGAAAAGCCGGGGTAAAGGGGACACGAGGAAGGAGGGCGCCCAAATGGGGTGCTGGCCACAAAGCGGGAGCGCGCCCGAATTGGGGGTGGGGGCGGCAGGAAAAAGGCCGAGGACGGAGGATGCTCAGGGGACCAGGTGGATGTGAATCTTTACTCAGAGAAAAGCGACAGAGCTAGAGGCTCAGGACGGGCAGGAGGGACGGCAGCAAGTTGGGGGGCCTGGGAGCAGGGGCACGACCACAGCGACCACAGCGGGAGCGGCTTCGGGCGAGGGCGGCCACAGGTGCGCGCGGCGTGGGGCGCTGCGGAGACACACCGAGGAGGGGTGAAGGCGCGCCACGCACGGCGGGCGCAAGAGCGGCCCATCGCCCACCTGCGGGCGGGGACCCCGAGGCTGAGCTCCGTCCTCCCGCCTCCGGGTCACCTGACGCTGCACTCCGCCCCGCCCCGCCTACATTCCTGCCCCGCCCTGCCCACGCCACGCCCCACCCCACCCCATACCCTCCTTCGCCCCGCCTCCATTCCCCTCCCCATCCACGCCCCACCCATTCCATCCCGCCCCTCCTTCGCCCCGCCTCGCCCCGCCCCGCCTCCATTCCCCTCCCCATCCGCGCCCCCACCCATTCCATCCCGCCCCTCCTACGCCCCTCCTACGCCCCGCCCACATTCCTCACCCCGCCCCCACTCCTCACCCCGCCCCTTCCCACGCTCCCCGCCCCGCCCACGCCCCACCCCCACTCCGCCCACGCCCTGTCCCTGCCCCCCACCCCTACCCCGCCTACATTCCTCACCCCGCCCCCTCCCACGCCCCGCCCCCTCCCACTCCCACGCCCCTCCCACGCTCCCCGCCCCTCCTACGCCCCGCCCCTCCTACGCCCCGCCCCTGCCCCGCCTACATTCCTCACCCCGCCCCCCACGCCCCGCCCCGTCCCACGCCCCGCCCCTTCCCACGCTCCCCGCCCCGCCCACGCCCCACCCCGCCCACGCCCTGTCCCTGCCCCCGGCCCCAGCCCCGCACGCGGTCATGGGGGTCGCCAGGGCGGAGCGCACCCCTGTGTCAGCCTCTAGCAGACTGGGCCGGCGTCCCCCAGGGCCTCGGGCCCTATCTGGGGGCACACATACCCGGAGGGGCTGCGACTCAGAGGCCCTCACTGAGGGGCTGGGGGCGGCGTGCTCCCCGCCACCTTCGGCGCAGCCTCCTCCTCTCCCCGCAGCGCGGCGTCCCCGGGAGGCTTCCCGGAGGGCTTCCCGGTGGGCTTCCTGGAGGGCTCGGTGACCGCCGCCGCGGCCGCCGCGCGGGCTTGCGCCCTGGACGCCCTCCGGGGCGCCTCCTTGAAGGCGTGGTAGCTCGCGGACAGCCAGGGCGTCTCCGTGCCGTGCTTGCGGCCCACCGGGTAGGCGCCGATGGCCGCCAGGAGGCTGCGGTGGTGCTCAGGGTCGAGCTCGGTGTAGTACATCTCCAGGGTCAGCGGGGTGCAGATCTTGTGCTGCGGGAAGGGCGGGTCAGGGGCGCGAGCCGGGCGCCGTGGGGGGCGGCGGCGGTGGCAAGCGCCGCGCCCCTGGGCTCGGCGGCCAGGTCGGCCGGGATGCGGGAGGCACGTTCCAGGGCACCCGCGGGTGGGCGGTCACCTTCTGCTTTTGAGCAGTTCCATAATACTGGAGGCAGCGCCCCTAAGTGCATTTGTTTCTGCCGTAACTTCCAGTCACCAAGGGGCGGCCTCTGATTCAGAACTGAAGGCGCCACCGGGAGCCAGCCCCGCACAGAAGGCGGGCGACTGAGCCGCCACATCCCGCGGGTCCCCAGGGTGTCCCAGCAACTGCAGGGCGAGCAGCTGGTGAAGCCCTGGACGCACAGTGAGGATTGGTGGCCACTGTGGGGTGCGCTTTCACCTCGGAGACCACGGGGAAAGGGGAAGGATTTAACTACTGTAAACTTAAGAGTCTCCGAAAAAAATACACTGAAAATGATTAAAAAAAGAAAAATCTCATAAGGAAAGCTGAGAGAGGAAAACGAGGAAGGGGAACCCCTGCCAAGCGTGGAAAACTCACCACGGCCACCTCCTTCCTTAGGCTTCACTGTTTAGATTACAGGGAGAGAAAACTTCTTGCTAAAGCCCCTTTTCTTTGAATTTTTCTAAAGGTAAAACTTGACTATTCCTGGGAGGTGATGTTCCCACAGAGCTAGAAACACCCATTGCCCTCCTTTCTGCAGGGGGTGGGTACTCAGGGCAGCGGTGGAGAGGCCAGTCCTTCCCCTGGACTCCCCGTGGGACCCTCACTGGCACGCTCCCTGCGGGGCTCCACAGTCCTTCCCAGCCCCAGTGCCCAGAGTGCCGGCCTTACCCGAAGCAGGAAGCCGTCGGGGCAGCTGAACTGGTCGTACCAGATGGCCTTGTACATGATCAGGAGGCAGCCCATGAGCGCCATGGTGAAGGCGATCATCCGGCCCGTGGGCATCTGGGAGTGGACAGGTCAGAGGGAGAAGGGAGGGTGAGGCTGGGCTGGGGTCGGGGTGTGGGGGGGCAGTGACCTCTCAGAAAGGAGGGGAGAGGAGGTGCAGATCTGTCACTGAAACATGAAGGGCTCCAGAGATCACTCATGAGTCTGAGCGAACTCCAGGAGATGGTGGAGGACAGAGGAGCCCGGCGGGCTCCGGTCCTCAGGGCCACAAAGAGTCCGACACGATTTAGTGACATAACAACAGATCATAAAAGCTGTCAGTAGTAAAGAGTTGGAAACACACTTGCCAGATACACAGCAGGAAAAGTGACTGCATCGTATGTGGGAAACCCGGGAGTCACGGAGGAAGAGACACAGACGACCCACTGGAGCAGGCAGCACGTCTCAGGGCAGTGGCTCCCCCCGGCTTTACGGTGCTGCCCAGGCCTGAGCCCCCACCTCTGATGGGGTGGTCAGCAGGATGCTGACCAAGGAGCCCTGCCCACCCACCCAGCCCAGAGTCTGGGTGCCCGCAGCTGGCAGCACCTGTCTACCCCTTGCCCTGACCCCCAGGGACAGGCCGGGCGCTTACCCTGCTGCGCACATCCTCCGGGCCGCCGCTCAGCTTCTGGCCCTCCAGGTCGGAGAACTTTGTCGACGGGTCCCCAGAGGACAGCTGGTATTCCGTCTGTGTCTTAATGACCACCTGTGGGAAGGGATGATGCAGGAAGGCCCAGAACTAGGATGGCTGGGAGGGAGGGGGCCAGAGGTCAGCGGGCCTGTAGTGTGGGTGCTAGGGGCAGGGCTCTAGGGGCTACCAGCTGAGGCCAAAGAGAGAGAGATGCTGGAAGTCTGCTGGGGCTGAGGCAGGACCTGGCCAGACCATGGACAGAGCCCCTCCGGGGAAAGGGCAGTTCTGGGTGCTGGGGGAGCTGACCAGGTCACGGGGGTGCTCAGCCCGGCCCTTCCTCTGCTGGGCGCACTGTCTTGGAGGAGGCCACACCTAAAGGACAGATGTCCCACTGTCCTTTGTTTCAAAGGGCAGGCTGGGAAGGGCCCCTCACCTGGTCAGCGAACGATGGCTGGAGCTGGCTGACATCCAGGGGGCTGATCAGAGGGACGCTGTCCATGGTACCCCCATCCCCAGAGCCTGTCTTTCCGGAGAAGCTGCAGTTCAGCTTCACCATGGTGGACGGCACTCCTTGTCCTGTCCAGAGGCAGACACAGAGTCACTGGCCACCTAACAGATGCCCACATCAGCTGGACATTGAGAGGGCCCAGGTTAGCCCTGATGCTCCTCACACCAGAGCTGGAACAGGCCGTGGGCAACCAGGCCAACCTCCTCAGGACAAACCGGGTGAGTTCAGCCACAAGACTGTAGTCCCTTCCTGCCCAGCGGACCCCCTCTGAGCCCCACAGCCGCGCAGGTGGTAATGCCTCTAACTGGTGACTGCCCAGACAGGCACACTGCAGCCTTCCACTGGCCCACGGCTCCAGGAGGCATTCTAAGCGTAGCAACCAATGGAAGCAATCCCAGACAGAAGCCTGGTGAGCTGGGTGGCCAGATGTAGCAAATAAAAGTACAGGACACCAGGTCAGATCTGAATTTCAGATGAGCATGGATGCTTTTGCTTTTTGTAGCATATCCATGTAATATGCAGTACAGGACACACTTATACTAAAACGTTATTCATTGTCTTTCTGAAATTCAAATTTAACTGAGCATCCTATATTTTATCTGGCAACCCTACTGGAGATGCAGGAAGTAACAAAGAGCTACAGAAAGAGGCTGCTGGTGAAAAAACCCAAGCTCTAGCTGCACGGAGCATGGGAGTCACAGGGTACATGGGAGTGGACCATCTGGGGAGCTGGGGCTCCCAAAAGCGGCAGGAGTTGGGGGGGGGGGAGGTGGCAGAGAGGACGGGAGGGCAAACTCCCCTGAGGAGGTCAAGACAGTTCCACCCCTAGGCTGACCGCTAAGAGAAAAGGAACACAACAGATGACTTACAACTGAAAAAAGAGAAACACAAAAACATACTTGGTCAATCAAAGAAGAAAGAAATGGTCCCATGTCCACTAAAAATTAAATTTGTTAAAATTTTCTGACACACAACTCCAGGCCCAAGGAGCATCACTCCTGAATTCTTCCAATCACTTTAGGAGGAAATAATGCAAATTTCATATGAAACTCATCCAGAGGAAACAAGGACACCCATCCCAGCTTGTGAGGCCAACAACCTTGATCTCAGCGTTTGGCAACGACATGAGAGAGGAGACTGAAGGCTGTGCCACCCACAAATGCCAGTTCCAAGGTTCCACACAAAATGCAAGCACAGGGGATCTAGTAAGACATACAAAGGCTGGGTGTATTCTGGAATTTAGCACCTGAAAAGCAATCAATAATTTCACCACATGAACAGAATAAAAAAGGAAATTCATCTGATCAATTTCAATAGTAGCTGAAAAAGTATTTGATAAGATTCAACATTTGTTTACTATTTTTAAAAAGTCTATTGGAATTCCCTGTGGTCCAGTGGTCAGGACTTTGTGCTCTCACTGCCGAGGACCCGGGTTCAATTCCTGGTCGGGGAACTAAGAGCCCAAAGATCCCACAATCAGTGTGGGGGGAAAAAGTCTATTAGCCCACTACTGGGAAAAGAAAACTTCCTTAATCTGATCAAGATTATTCACAAAATCCCTACAGCAAACCTTACTGAATGTGATCCGAGAAAGCTCTGCTTTTAAAATTGAGTTGGGGACTTCTCTGGATCACTGGTTGCGACCAGTGGTTAAGATGCCATGCTTCCATGGCAGGAATCCGATTTCTGGTCAGGAAACAAAGCAGCCAAAAAACAAAACAAAATAAAAAAAAATTGGGTGGGAGATACAAGACCCTTTATTATCACTTATATAAATCATGCTGGTAGAGGTCCTATCCAAGCAGTAGGGTAGGAAAAAGAAATAAGAGGTACAAGGCCTGGATGAGATTAGGTAATACTCTCATTAGTCACAGAAAAAGCATCTTGTGTGTGTAGAAAATCCAAAAGAATCTGCAGGAAAGTTATGTGGATTAAAAGTGAGTTGAGCAGAGTTGATGAGTTTAAGATATTCAGAAATCAATTCTGTTTTTATATATCAGTAACAAAAAAATTAGAATATAACTTGCTGAAAGATTCCATTGAAACAGTATCGGAAATAATTAGGTGTTCACGAGTAGGTCTAAGAAGGCATTAGAAGGACTTCCCTGTGGAAAAACAGAGGAAACCATCATCAAAACATTATTGACTAGGACCAAATAACTCCTAAATTCCTCAAATGGGAAAGACATGATCATGGATTTTGGAAGGTTCCATGTTTAAAAATGTCATTTCCCCTCAAAGTGTATAGAGTCAATAAATCCGAATCAAAAGTCCAAGATGAGTTTTTTTGTGTGTGTGAATTCGACAAACTTTGTGATTTTATATGGAAGGCAGAGGGACAAAGACACTCATGGCATCTTGGGAAGGACTGACGGGGTCTGGTCTGCCAGGCGCCCAGCTCATCACGCGGCCGTGTGGTGTCACTGCATGGTACGTGAAGGCCCGCAGACACATCCCATACACGGGTCAGCAGGTGTCCCTGCAACGCAAGGCCACAGCCACCTTTCAATAAACAGCGTCCGCATGGCAAATGGTGGACCCAATCCCCACCTGGCAACCACAGAAAAATCTACTCCAGGTGGAAGAGCCAAGATGGAAAAGCATCATGGAGACAATTCAGAATACTTGCCTGGTCTTAGTGAGGGAAAGTCCTTCAGTGTCACAAATAAGCACTAACCACAAAAGGAAATATGGATAATAGAACTACATTAAAATTAAGAGCAGAGGATGAGATGGCTGGATGGCATCACCCACTCTATGGACATGAGTTTGAGTAAACTCTTGGAGTTGGTGATGGACAGGGAGGCCTGGTGTGCTGCAGTCCATGGGGTCGCAAAGAGTTGGACACAACTGAGCAACTGAACTGAACTGAAAATTAAGAGCTCCTTATAACAAACTTATACTTACCAAACTTGCTTATAGCAGGGTTAGAGGGAGACAAATTAGGAGTTTGGGATTAACATATACACTACTATCTATAAACTTTGGTCACCTGATGCAAAGAACTGACTCATTGGAAAAGACCCTGATGCTGGGAAAGATTGAAGGTGGGAGGAGAAGGGGACAAAAGAGGATGAGATGGTTGGATGGCATCACCAACTCGATGGACATGAGATTGAGCAAGCTCCAGGAGTTGGTGATGGACAGGGAAGCCTGGCGTGCTGCAGTCCATGGGGTCGCAGAGAGTCTGACACAACTGAGCGACTGAACTGAACTGATACATAAACTAGGTAAACAACAAGGGGGCTTCCCTGGTGACTCAGTGGTAAAGAATCCATTTGCAAGGATGCAGGAGACATGGGTTTGATCCCTGGGTTGGGAAGGTTCCTTCAGAGGAGGGCATGGCAACCCACTCCAGTATTCTAGCCTGAAGAATCCCACGGACAGAGGAGTCTGGTAGGCTAAGTCCATAGGGTCTCAAAGAGTCAGACACAACTGAAGTGACTGAGTATGCATGCATGCAAACAACAAGGACCTACTGTATAGTACAGGGAACTCGACTCAATATCTTGTAATAACATATAATGGAAAAGAATCCAAACAAGAATAGATACATGTGTGTGTATCACTTTGCTGTACATCTGGAACTAAGACAACGCTGTAGATTAACTGCAGAGAGCTCCTGCTCGTCAGTACACCGCCTTCAGGGATGGAGAGAGACGGGGACCGGGAGCAGAGATCTCCAGCTCCTCAAGTGAGCAAGGCTTGTTTGTCCCATGGCAAGATGAGTCCAAGTCCTTACTCTGGGCACATGGGAATGTGACCTTATCTTTGAAACAGGGTCTCTGCAGATCTAATCAAGTTCAGATGAGCTCATACTGGGTTAACAGTGGACCCTGATCCAGTGGCTGGTGTCCTTACAAGCAGGGGGAAATCTGCACACAGACACACAGGGAGGAGGCCATGTGAAGATGGAGGCGGCTATTGGAGGGAGGCGGCCACAAGCCAAGAGACCCCTGGGGCTCCCGGGGGGCTGGACGAGATGGGGCGCCTCCCCCAGAGCCTGGGAGGGAGCTCCACCTTGCCAACACCTTGACGTCTGCCTCCAGAGCTGTGAAAGAGTGAGTGCCGGGCTGTGGTGATTTGTTACAGCAGTCCAAGGAAACCAGTAAGCCTCAGACATCCAAAATACAGAGAGCGTCTTGACGCGGTCAAGAAACACAGGTAACCCAAGAGAAAAATGGACAAAGGAGTATTTCACAGGGCCCTGAACGCTGAAGCGATGCTCTGTCTAGGGCGCTGACTCTGTGCCGGGCCTCCCTCCTGGGCGCACACCCAGCAGGACACCGCTAGCCACGGGACAGCCCGTAAATAGAGCCTTCCTGCGACAGAGGGAAGGGAAGGACCTGTGCAGCCTGCAGGAACAGCCCTGAATCACAGAAGAGCGTCGGCCCAAAGGGGCCAAGCCCTAAGGAAGGTGGAGAATAAGCAAGCCACAGCCTTGTTCAGGGACCCGTCCACGCCCAGGAGCTCAGGGGTGCGGCCCTCTCCTGGGTCAGCAGAGCCGCAGGGGCCCTTCGGGGCCAGCAGGCGTGTCCTGTCTTCACTGGGACGCTGGATGCCTGGGGGTCACTTACAATCATTAGGCTGCACCTTTGTTTCACATCCTCTTCTGAGTTCGTTATGTTTCACAACAGAAAAAGTTAAACAAAACCAGGGGACAGCGGGCTGGCACAGAGGCGCCCACGCCGCGCCCTCATCGAGGACTGGGCCCCGGGTTCCCGTAAAGGGTGGATTGACTGGCTGTCCCCTCTGCACAAGGACGCTTTGGAGGGAAAGGGTACAACCAAGGGCCGCTGTCCACCCCGAACTCTGAATGTGGCCCCTCCCTCACCACTGTCGGGGCGCATCCCACAAAGACTGCTCGGCCTCGGAAGCCCACACTTGTGTCCTACTCGACCCTTCTCGGTGACAGCACCATCAGCGCCCGTGCCTACCCGGCCACAGGCGTCGGCTCTCACCCGGCCGTCCAGGCCCTGCTGTGGGCTCCGGTGCTGGTGGACCGGCAGGAACGAAGAGGCGGAGCCCCTGCTGGCGGCAGAGACAGACAGACCTGCAGTGGCGTGTGGGAGGCACTGGACGGGAGGCTGGGGCCGCCACTGTGGGGTGGGCGAGCCCTTGGCCCGGACTGGGAGAGGGGTCGCCCCGTTGTGGACTCCCCAGGCGCCGGAAGAGGACGTATTTCTTAGGGTCTTGAAACAGGGCCCTTCCCTGAGCGCCTTGCCCAGGCCTGTACAGACCAGCATAGCGCCCCCACTGCCATCCACCCTAGGCAGGGGGTGGGTGCTCTTCTTGATGTGCGTCGAGGTCTGGCCAGGGCTGGTCTGCGGATGACGTGGGGGCACCTGGGCACCTGCCGCAGGGGGGCAGGCCGTCCGTCCGTCATTCTCCACCAGGACAGCGCTTACGTGACTCCACGCTCCAGGAGGCAGAGACCAGGGAGCACCCAGCGCTCAGAGATGAGAAGCGCTGAGAGGGGCAGGGGGACAGCCAGGGCCGGCAGGGAGCGAGGTGCGGGGGAGGACAGGGCGCCCAGGGCCGGCAGGGGAGCGAGGTGCGGGGGAGGACAGGGCGCCCAGGGCTTGGGGGGAGCGTGGCGGGGGAGGGAAGGGCAGCATCCAGGGGGGCCGGACTACGGGCCTTCACGCAACGGACGCCCCCGATTCAACCGCAGAGGTGCAGCCCCGACGCCTCGGTGGCCTCGCCCTCTGGGCGGGGGTTGGCCAAGGTCTCCCCCTCGCCCCACCGGAGTCCCCTCCCCAGGGGAGATCCGCCCCTGGGTTCCCTTTCAGCCAAAGGTAAGCCCCAACTCCTTTGATCAGCGTGACGTCATGTTACATCATCTGAGGTTTCCACGGCAACAGAGACAGGCAGGCCACGACATGTCTTCTCGAAGAAAAGCTTTGGGGACCCATGTACCCTCTGGGCCTGATCCCAGGCAGAATGCTGGGGTAGAGCTGGATGGCACGTGGGAAGGCCGGGTCCCCAACATTCCTTTCCCAGGTGGAATCAAGTGGCCCCTCTGGGCGGGCTGGCTGGGCGCGTTCACGCGACAGACGACAGACGGAGCTCTGGGCAGCGGGAGGGGTCTTCCCTCCGCTCCCACCCGCCCCCTCCCTCCCCCTTGCGGCGTCACTGCGCCTTCTCCGGCGGATCAGCTGCTCCCCGCTCTCTGTGGCGCGCGTCTCCGCTGTGAGACGTGGGGAGTGGGCACAGGACGAGCAGGGAGGCCGTGATCGCACTGCGACGGGTGGGAGGGCACAGACCCGGAGCTGACAGCCCCCAGGCAGCTCGGCTGCAGGCCGCGTCACAGACTCGCTCACACGAGCCACCCTGGGATGCTGCGTCACCCGGAGGCGCGCGCCGGTGCGCACCGCGCGGGCGCGAGCGTCCTGTGCGCATTGGGCGCGCGTGTGCCGGCGGACCGCGGGAGCTGCGCGCTCTGCTGGAACCCCGCGGAGCCCTTCGCCCGTCCCCGGCCCAGGTGCTCTCCCGCCCGCTGGCCTGCAGGCCGGCGGTGGGCTCGGCCTCCCATTTAAGTGCTGGGGTCTGCGGGCGCCAGTCCGGCCCCGAGGCCTGGGCGAGGCGGGGCGGGGAGCGGAGCCGCTCTGCACCCGGCTTCGGCGTCCCAAGTAGCCGCCACCTGTGGCCCCCGAGCCTGCGGCAGGTGGTTCAGAGAACTGGCGCTCGGCTTCTTGGCCGCCGCCCTCCTGCCCGCAGCCTGCCTCACCACCGCCACCCCGTGCCGCTGCTGGCGGCTCTTCGTGCCCTGGTCGGTCCGAAGCCCCTCGTGCATCCCCGGCCCCAGACAAAGCTGAACCGGCCTTGGAACCGGCGCCCCCTCCGCACCTCCGGACGCCCGGCTCCCACTGGCTCTCTCAGACCCGCAGAGGTGGAGCTGGCTGACAGGAGGGGGCTGCAGTCACCAAGCGGGGGAGAGCTGTTGTCCCAGCGCTCCTACGCCCACCCGAGACGCCCCTCTCTACTGGGGAATGCAGCAGCACTTCGGGTCTGTGCCGGACACCCACGACCCTTCCGGAACGTCCGGGCAGGGGCCTGCCTCCGTCCCCGGGGCTCCCGGATCCTCCCGGAGGCCTGACAGCGTCCTGCCCTGAGGCCAGCCGGGCCCCCGAGTTGAGGACCCCTGCTCGGCCAGCTGCCTGCGGGTCCGCCGCAGTGCCCGCCCCCACCCCACCCCACCCACCCCTCGCCGCACACGCACCTCGCACACTCGCACTTCATACATCTGCGCACACGCACCTCGCACACTCGCACTTCATACATCTGCACACACGCACCTCGCACATCCGTGCACACACACAGTATTTCTGAGACCCCTGCACACACATCCCACTCCCCCCCCCCACACACCACGCATACCTGCGCCACGCACTTGCACACCCCTGCACACACTTGGTTCCACACCCCACCCCCAGATCCTGCTCCACAAGAAACGTGGGAAAGGCTCACAGGCGGCTCCAAGGGGCAGCTGCGCAGGATGCGGCGGCAGGACAAGGATGCGGAGGAAGGACGCGGTTCCAGACGCTTCGTCGCTGGGGCGGGGCGGGGGAGGGGCGGGCCCCAGACCGAGGCTGCGGTTGCCCAGGAGACGCAGGCTGGGGGAGGGGGGCGTCTCGGTCTGCAGCAGCCGGAACCCGCCCGCGCGTGCCCGTCAGAGCCTGCAGCGCGTCCCCAACCTGTCACAGACACACACCCACATCCAGCCATGCACACACCTCACATATGAATGCATATGCCTCACACACGCCGTTTGCACACTGCACACACACATACCTCACTCACTCGCACCGCAGGCAGGGTGGGAGGTGGGGTTGGGGGCTGCGGACAGAGACCCTGGCCAGCCTCCTTCCCCCGGGACGTCCGGGGAGTCAGGCGCCACCTGGTGCAAGGTGCAGACCTGCCCTCTAGCCCGCTTTGGGCAGCTTGGTTCAGACACAGCTAGTTTGGGCCCCACCCGCCCAGAGGGTCTCCTCCTCAGGTCTCAGTGTCTGAATTCCCTAGGCTGTCGGCTTTGCAAGGACAAGCCTGTGGTCCCTGGTGGCCGCTGTGGCCCAGGGCCTGCACAGGGCCGGCTGTAGAGGGGACGCACCGTCTGGTTGGCTGACTGAGCCAGTGAGCAAGGGCTGTGGTCCCGGGGCCGCCAGCCAGGGCCGGGGTCCCACGCTCAGGCTCACAGCTGCTGAGCGGCGACGGACGCCACTGCTGTGTCAGCCGTTCTGCTGTTGACAAGTGCCCCGCGGTGTGTGTGCCCTGTTTTATCTGCTCAGTCTGGACTCTGGAACACACGGTAGTTCCCAGGTGTGTCCACTGTTGACAGCGTGGCTGTGGACGTTCTTGGACTAGTGTTAGTGTGGACTTTCATTTCTCTCGGGCAGGTATCAAGGAGTGAGACTGCTGGGTTGGATGGCAGTTCCCATGAAGCTTTTTAAGAAAAAGTTAACCTTCTTTCAAAAGCGACGGCACACTGCACATCTCTGCCAGGGACACGGGGCGTCTCGGCTCCCAGCTCCCCTCCAGGCCTGTGGCTGTCTCTCCTTTTATCACGGCCGTCTGTGTTCAGTTGCTAGAAGTAAAAGTGTTAGTTGCTCAGTTGTATCCAACTCCTTGGATCCTGTGGCCTGTAGTCATCACCCATAGGCTGAGTGCCTTAAACAACGGGACTTGTCTCCTGGTGACTCTGGCGGCTGGATGTCAGACACCGAGGTGTTGGCAGGGCCGGCTTCCTCTGTGGCTTCTCTCCTTGCCTTGCCAGCTTCTCGCTTGTCGTCAGATGGCCTTTCCTCCGTGTGTCGTGTCCTAATCTCAGAATGGGTTAGGGCCCACCCATGTGACTCTATTTTAATTTAATTATCTCTTTAAAGACTATATTTCTGCATACAGTCCCATTCTGAGGTCCTAGGGGGTTAGGGCTTCTACATATGAATTTTGAGAGGACACAGTTTTGCTCATAACACTGACCTCATACCCACTAGGAGGGGGAGTGATATCTCACTGGAGTCTAGCCTGCATCCTTAATAGCTCATGATGCTAACGACAACAAAAATTAATCAACAGTGGATCTAAGGAAGAAATAGAGAATTTTATTCAAGCTAACCTGAGGCTTATAACTCAGAAAATTCTGAGGGCTGTTCTGCTTGTTAGAACTTGAAGGGACAGCTATACATTTTCAAGACAAGGGATTGTTCATCGAAATGACACTGACATTTTATGTAAAGTTCACCGAAGATATGCATTCCAGATCTATCAACACGTGTATGAATGGAGAGACTTCCCTGGTGGTCCAGTGGGTAAGAAGCTGCCTGCCAACGCACGGGACACAGGTTCAATCCCTGGCCCGGGAAGATGCCACACGCCTCGGAGCAGCTAAGCTCGTTCTCCACAACTACTGAGCCCATGTGTTGCAACTACTGAAGCCCCTACGCCTGGGGCCTGTGCTCCACGAGAGGAGCCGCCGCAGCAGGAAGCCTGTGTACTGCAGTGCGGAGTGGATCCCCCTCTCCGCAACCAGAGGAAGCCCGTGGGCAGCACCAAGACCCGGCACAGGAAAGGTAAATAAATAAGTGTTTAAAAAATACACGTACGAATTGAGCTGCATGTCAGCTTGGCCCTTACAGAACTAGGAAGAGAAGGAAGAAGGGAAACAATTTGGTCTCCGTGGTGAGGCAGACGCTCTCGCTTTCGAGGGGTCTGGTGGACGGCTGGTGCAGATGCATGTGAGCAGGCCCAGGGCAGGGGGTGTTCTGCATGCCCTGTCTCATCCTGCCTCAAAACATGATTTCTATTTTGTCAGTAACTACACATCTCTTCATGGGTTTCTTTGCCACCTGTATATGTTTGGTGAAATATTTGCTCAAATGTTCTGAACTTTTTTCTGTTGAGTTGTTTGTCTTCTTGTTACTGAGTTGTAAAACTCTTCATATATTCTGGCCTGAGAAGATTTGCAGATAGTCTCTCCCAGTCTGTGACTTACCTTTCCACTTTCTTGAGCCTCTTTTAAAGTGAAGTTTGTGATTTTGATGAAGTCCCAGAAATCCGTTTTCTGTTATCTGTTGTGCTTTTGGTGTTGTGCTTAAGAACTGTTTCCTTGATCTAAGGCTATGAATATTTTCTCATTTTTTTCTTCCAGTGGTTTTGTAATTTTAAATTTTACATTTAAGCCTATGATGCATTTTGAGGTAACTTTCGTGTACAGTGTAAATTATAGGTCTAAATTCTCTTTTTTGTGTGTGTATGAACATCCAATTGTCTTAGGCTTCCCTGTTGCTTCAGGAGTAAATAATCTGCCTGCATTGTAGGAGACGCGGGTTCTACCCCTGGGTCAGGAAGATCCCTAAGAGGAGGAAATGGCAATCCACTCCAGTATTCTTGCCTGGGAAATCCCATGGACAGAGGAGCCTGGCGGCTACAGTCCATGGGGTTGCAAAGAGTCAGACGTAACTTACTAACTAAACAACAACAACATTTTTCAAATATCTTGTTCACCATAGGCTATAGATAAGAGCTGTGGAGCACGCACAGAGAAAGGCTTTGAAGCCGCACTGTACAGGTTGGCGGCATGCAAAGCTGGTTGGTTACTGTTGGTAGTTAGCATCATGTGGCCTGGCTGATTTGAGTGGAGTACAGACACTGGGGTGGTGAGGAATGTATTGACTCCTATTAGGGTGACAGTGATGTCAGCTACTGAGAAAGATGACATACTGCAGCCCAGCCAGGGCTCCTGTCGCCTCAAGGTAGAAAGCAATTCTGACAACAGGCATTTCCCATCTGAATGCAGAGTTCCAAAGAATAGCAAGGAATGATAAGAAAGTCTTCTTAAGTGAACAAGGCAAAGAAATAGAGGAAGACAATAGAATGGGAAAGACTAGAGATCTCTTCAAGAAAATTAGAGATACCACGGGAACATTTCATGCAAAGATGGGCACAATAAGGGACATGGGCCTAACAGATGCAGAAGAAATTAAGAAGAGGTGGCAAGAATACACAGAAGAACTATACAAAAAAGGTCTTAATGACCTAGATAACCACAATAGTGTGATCACTCATCTAGAGTCAGACATCCTGGAGTGTGAAGTCAAGTGGGCCTTAGGAAAAATTATTAGGAACAAAGTTAGTGGAGGTGATGGAATTCTAGCTGAGCTGTTTCAAGTCCTAAAAGATGATGCTGTTCAAGTGCTGCACTCAATATGCCAGCAAATTTTGGAAAATTCAGCAGTGGCCATATGTAGAGTCGTCTCTTCTGTTGTTGGAAGAGGGTGTTTGCTATCACCAGTGTGTTCTCGTGGCAAAGCTCTGTTACCCTTTGCCCTGCTTCATTTTGTACTCCAAGGCCAAGCTTGCCTGTTACTCCAGGTATCTCTTGACTTCCTACTTTTGCATTCCAATCTCCTATGATGTAAAGGACATCTTTTTTGGGTGTTAGTTCTAGAAGGTCTTGTAGGTCATCATAGAACTGTTCAACTTCAGCTTCTTTGGCATTCGTGGTTGGGGTATAGTCTTGGATTACTGTGGTAGTGAATGATTTGCCTTGGAAACGAACAGAGATCATTCTGTCATTTTTAACAGAAAACCTCAGCACTGGCCACAGGGATGGAAAAGGTCAGTTATCATTCCAATCCCAAAGAAAGGCAATACCAATGAAAGTTCAATACCAAAGAATGTTCAAACTACCACACAATTGCACTCATCTCATATGCTAGCAAAGTAATGCTCAAAATTCTCCAAGCTAGGCTTCAACAGTACATGAACCAAGAATTTCCATATTTACAATGGATTTAGAAAAGGCAGAGGATCCAGAGATCAAATTGCCAACATCCATTGGATCATAGAAAAAGCAAGAGAGTTCCAGAAAGGCATTGACTTCTGCTTTACTGACTATGCCAAAGTCTTTGACTGTGTGGATCACAACCAACTGTGGAAAATTCTTCAAGAGGTGGGAATACCAGACCACCTTACCTGCCTCCTAGGAAATCTGTATGCAGGTCAAGAAGCAACAGTTAGAACTGGATATGGAAAAACAGGCTGGTTCCAAATTGGAAAAGGAGTATGTCAAGGCTGTATTGTCACCCTGATTATTTAACTTCTATGCAGAGCACATCATGTGAAATGCCAGGCTGGATGAAGCACGAGCTGGAACAAGATTGCTGAGAGAAAAAACCTCAGATATGCAGATGACACCATCTTGATGGCAGAAATCTAAGAGGAACTAAAGAGCCTTTTGATGAAGATGAAAGAGGAGAGTGAAAAAGCTGGCTTAAAACTCAACATTCAAAAAACAAAGGTCATGACACCCTGTCCCATCACTTCATGGCAAATAGTTGGGGAAAAAGTGGAAACAGTGACAAACTTCATTATCTTGGGTCCAAAATCACTGCAGATGGTGACTGCAGCCATGAAATTAAAAGATGCTTGCTACTTGGAAGAAAAGCTATGACAAACCTAGATAGAGTATTAAAAAGCCGGGACATCACTTTGCTGATGAAGGTCCATTAGTCAAAGCTGTTTTTTCCAGTAGTCATGCACAGATATTAGAGTTGGCCCATAAAGAAGACTGAGTGCAAAAGAAGTGATACTTTTGAACTGTGGTGTTGGAGAAGGCTCTTGAGAGTCCTTTGGACTGCAAGGGGATGAAGCCCGTCAATCCTAAAGGAAATCAGTCCTGAATATTCATTGGAAGGACTGATGCTGAAGCTGAAGCTCCAATACTTTGGCCACCTGATTCGAAGAGCCAACTCTTTGGAAAAGACCCTGATGCTGGGGAAGACTGAAGGCAGGAGGAGAAGGGGACGAGATGGTTGGATGGCATTACGGACTCAACGGACATGAGTGTGGGAAACTCCCAAGAGGTAGTGAAGGACAGGGAAGCCTGGCGTGCTGAGGTCCACGGGTGTTGCGAAGAGCCAGAGAGGACTGAGTGACTGAATGGCAGGCAAGGGTGGGGACACAGCCCTGAGATCCACGCAGACTGACTCAGAAGCCTCCGACCTACTTGGTCTCTGAGTTAGGGGACTTTTTTAAAAAGGGCACAAAGAAAGAGGCTGGGATTAATCATCCTTTTGTGACATTTGGAATCTAGTTTCAGGAATCATGATGTCTCTGGTTTACGCTCTCAGGCCAGGTGGCCCATGGCTCCAGGATCTGTGAGTTCACTGTGCCCTGGCGAAACAACCTGAGTGGGTGGTTAATCTCTGACAGCAATTTAAGTCCATTAACACTGTTATGAACAGTAGCAGTCAGTCACCTGATTCTGATTAATTAGTGTTCAGCGAGCACAGGTTGAGGTCAGAGGGAACAAGAAAGGGATAAAGTTTGGGGTGGAGAGATTAATCATGAACTCAGTCAGGGAACTCAGTTTTAGGGGGACTCAGTGTCACTACTAGGAGTAACTCTCTAATTCAGTTGATTGTTTGGGCAGAGCTACCTTTGTAAGCGCTGCTAATAGTTGACTATCTTTTTGCCTTTTTATACAGTTCATGGGGTTCTCACAACAAGAATACTGGAGTGGTTTGCCATTCCCTCCTTGGGCAGCAGAGGATGAGGTGGTTGGATGGCATCACTGATTCAATGGACCTGAGCTTGGGCAAACTCTGGGAGATGGCGAGGGACAGGGAGGCCTGGCATGCTGCAGCCCGTGGTGTTGCGAAGAGTCAGACATGACTTGGTGAGTGAACAATAACAATAGTCATCATGTTGCCATTAATGGAAGAAATGTTTGTGCCCTGGGCTAACGTTACGGTTCAGCTGTGAGTACTTCAGGTTTTCCCGGGTGGCTCAGCCAGTAAAGAACTGGCCTGCAATGCAGGAGACCCAGGGTCTCCTGGGTCCTGGGTCAGGAAGATCCCCTGGAGAAGGGAACCGCAACCCACTCCAGTATTCTTGCCTGGGAAATCCCATGAACAGAGGAGCCTGGTGGGCTGCAGTCCATGGGGTCGCAGAGTCGGACCCGACTGAGCGTGCACACAAAGCATCCTTTCATGTGAGGTGAGGCCATGAGCAGCTCTAAGGGCCAAAGCCTGCCTGCACCATCACAGCATCTGGGTGAGGACAGCTAAGGTGCGGTGTGGCCCATGGAGGAGCAGTGATGAGCGGGCAGAGTTATTATGACTACTCTTCATTCGGAGGATAAAAGGCCTGGATTTGCTCTGTGGCTTGAAGGCTTGAGAGTTGAGTCCTGAGGCTACAGAAACCGTAGATCCTGCATGGGGACGTCTACACGTGCAGTCAGAGGTGTAACCTGTAGAGGAGTGTTTTTACTGGTAAAGCTCTCATGTGTGATAACTATGACAATATTGGATAGAGTCAGATATTGCTAGGGTTGAATACTGGATTATTAAAGACTTTCGTGAACTCGTGACATTTAAGAGGAGTCCAGCAGCTGTGGCTGAGGGCCCAGTGGGAGGGGCGGGCTGGGATGCCCTTTGGCTTCCAGCCACAGTTGGCCCAGCTTGGGGTCCGAACCCTCTAGTGGCAAGGCCTGCAGCATCAGAACACAGGTGGGTGGGATGCAGGCAGTGCGCATCCCAGCGTGTGGAGAGATGAGGCGGCAGGGCTGAGCCAGGTCTCGGGAGCGGGCTGAGAGCGGCTCCTGGGGAGGGTCATGGGTGTGACCGACGGGTGGAGGGGGACCCAGTCACCTTGTCAGCACAGCCAGGATCCCTGGCCCCTGACCTGTGTCCAGACACGCCCACACGGGGGCCATAAAACCTGGAGAGGCGAGGGTGGGAGGAGCAGGACCAGGCGTCTGGACACCTGGGCTGCCAGCTACCTGGGTCTGAAACTGTGGGCCCCCGCGAGCACCCTCTGCACCAGGAAGGCGACCCTGACATGAGAAGGTAATGTGCAGCACCCTTAAACCCGGGTCCCCCCTCAAACACCCTGTCTTATCACAGCTTTGCTGGGCGGTCTCTTGGGTCTGGAGCCCCAGTGCAGGGACCAGGCTCGGGGCACCTGTGCCCAAAGCCCAGCTTGGTTCTGGATGGGGGTCCAGGCTCTGTCTGGCTGGCCCCCCAGGCGTCCTGGGCCTGGGGACAGAGCTCTCTCTCCTGAGTCCCCCAGAACGGTCATTGTCTCCAGGGCTCCATCTCCAAAGGCCACCCCTGTGGCTTGGGAGAGAGAGCCCCTGTCTCTTGGGGCGCCTTGCCCCTGAGGAGAAGCACCGGAGAGGCCCTGGAAGCAGGTGGGAGACACCAGGGTCAGAGGAGGCAGCCCTATGACAGAAGGGAAAGGGGTCAAGACGATGAGGTAGGGGTGGAGGCCCGAGGGACCCTGGGGGCGGAGGCAGCCGGAACCCAAGGGATCGTCACCCTGGGAGCTGGGGTTGAGGCCGGGAAGTCCTGCGGCTCCTGCTGGGCGCCACTCCTCCTCACGTCGGAGCTCCCCTGGCCCTCCTGTCCTGGCGGCTCTTCCGGGCACCCCAGCTTGGACACGAGGTGGGCCCATCAGTGACGTGGGGGCCTCCTGGTGTTCAGAGCCTCAGCCTAGGGCTCGGTGCCCAGACCAGGCCAGGGCCCTGCAGTCCAGGGCAGCTGCCTGCCCTTTGCCCCCGTGGTGTGCATGGAAACCCCATGAGTCAGCTGGAGGGGTAAAGGTCTCCGTGGGGCTGGAGGCGAAGCTGGGGCATCGGCAGGAAGCCTTGGTCCCTGCCCCCAAACATGGCCCCCAGGCCCTCCCCAGGAGCGAATGCTCCCTACACAGGGACAGCTGAGCCAAGCTTGGCGGGTGAGACGGTCTGTTTATTTAAGCGAAACCCCACTGGAGTCGGGCAGCACCCAGTCAGCAGACAGAAGGAGCTCGAGTGGCACAGAAGGGGAGGCCGTGCTGGGCAGCGGCCCGAGCCGGGACACGCAGCAGCTGCGGGTGGCCGGCGCGGCGGGCTTCTCTCCACCAGGCCCTGGAAGGCAGGGGCTGCAGGCCGCCGGCCCCGCGGTGCCGGGCGATCCTGGACTGTCTGCTTCAGATTCCGTCCCAGGAGGGCCCAGACTGCAGTGAGGTCTCAGTTCAGGGCCGGACACGACTGAAGCGGCTTATTATGCGCACGCGCAGCGGCAGCCGCTCCCCAGGGGCCTAGTGTCCTGTGGTTTAATAACCGAGACGCCAGGGCACGCGCACAGCACACACCTGCACACGTGTGCACCCTCACATGCCTCAGGCCCCTGCCATCAGCCCCGGCCCCCTCGAGTCCTCGGGTCATCTCGTGTCCCCCGCGTCCCCCCTCACCTAGCCTTGGCCATGCCCCCCAGAAGCCCTGCTCAGGCTTGGTCTTTGGCCTCAAGGTCAGGCTGCAGGTGTCCATGCAGAGCACCCCATCTTTCCTGCCCACGTCGGGGGCAGAGGGAAGTGCTGCCTGCCTCTGAGGAGCCACAGGGTGTAGTCTCGGAGTGCTGTGGGCCCCTCACCCACCCCTCAGCCCCAGGCCCCGAGCACACAGCTGACAGATTCCGGAGCCGCAGGCAAAGCCGTGGGAAACCGGGGCCTGCAGGGTGGGGATCAGGCGTGGGCCTGGCCTGCGTGTCCTGATCTGCGACGCGGGGGACAGTGAACTAGCTGTGGACCTGAGCAGGACCCGCCCCTGGCTCCCCCAGCTGGACCAACTGCCGGCCAGGCCAGGCGTCCTGCCTGGAGGTGGAGCGGCAGGAGCGGCCTGTCTCTCACTCTCCCCTCTGCTCCCAGGCTCCTGCTGCTCACCGGCCTGGTGGCTGTGTTGCTGCTGGAGGCAGGCTCAGCCTGGACCCACCAGGTACGTGTGGGCTCCTCACCCAGCCGCCCCCCGGGGCTGGAAAGGCACCAGCGGGTGCGACCGCAGGGCCTGTGGGCACTGGGGCCCTCAGCAGGGTCTGCGGGGCAAGTCTCGATGACCCCAGGTGAGCCGGGTGGAGGAGAGGCCCTGGTGAGGCTCCCCTGTGCTGAGAAGCCTGGGACCCCTCCGTGTGCAGGGCTGCCCAGGGGGCCACGACTGCTGGGACCGTGTCCTTCCCCAGCCCTGGGTCCAGGCCACCCCGCCCTACAGCCTGGGAGTGCTCAGGTCAAGGGGGAGACACAGGCGGACGGGCACAGCTGTCCCGCAGTTGCTGGGCCCGGTCACGGCAGTGGGTCGCCGTTTCACCTGCTGCCCTGTCCCCGTCGGCCCTACAAGAAGGACAGGCAGAGGAACCAGCCCTGTCCTCAGGCCGCCAACTGGGGTGGGTGGAGCAGGTGCAGCCCCGTGCTGTCCCCAAGTCTCCTCAGAAACCACAAGGCCTCCAGTCAGAGACGCGGGGCAGGATGGAGCCAGCAGTGCCGTCAGGGGCCTCAGTGTGGCCCCTCCCAGCCGCCCGCCACCCGCCCCTCCCACCACCGCTGAGTGCTGCGCTGAGCCTCACCTGCGGCCTCCCTCTCCTAGGTCAGCGTCCAGACCAAAGGCAAAGTCGGGGCTGAGCAGGACACAGAGGAGTGAGTGCCCCTGGCAGTCCTTCCCACCCCCTGGGATGGTGGGTGGGGGGTCGTGTCCAGCTTTGGGGAGGGGAGGTATGGGAGCCCCTGAGAGCTGACTGACCGAGCAGAGCAGAGCGCGGGCCTGGGGGGTTCAGCGGCCCCCTGCCGCCCCACCCAGAGGATCGGGCCCCGCAGCCCGCCCGGGGCCCTGGCACCCACTAGGCTGGTTCCCGCTGGGGGGCAGCAGGCAGACAGCTGCATGGGCCGGGCAGCCAGGCCAGTGGATGCGGCCCCGTCTGCAGCCCCAGGCTCCGCTGACCTCTGCCCTGGCCAGGCCCCTGGAGCCTCCTCCAGGCCTTGCCAGCAGGGCCTCCTTGGGCCCACACACAGGAGGGATGTGGTGGGGACCCTGACCCGGGGATCTGGGCCAGGGCCAGGCCTCCTGCTGCGCGTGAGACGTGAACTGGCACTCTGAATCACAGGGCCTGGGATGCCCGCGCGGTCGAGTCTCCGGAGAAGGACAACCAGCTCATCTGGCTGCTTATGGCACCCAAGATCATGGCCATCAGCGAGGAGCAGCAAGGTGGGGGTCGGCAGTGCCCGCTGGGCCGGGGGAATGGGGTCGGCTTGGACGATGACACCTCGGGAGGGAGACTGAGGCCACCGCCGCTCTGTCCGTCCCCAGGTGCCAAAGCCCCGGCAGAGACCGAGGATGCCCTGGGCCGCGTCCTGGGCCCGAGGGAGGGTCCTGAGCCTGACCGGGACAGCCTGTTCCACAATGTGCCCGAGGAGGCCCTGGAGGAGGCGAGGCCCTGGGTTCGGGTGCTGCCCCCTCGCCAGGTGCTTCACGGACCTGAGGAGGACCGAGACCACATCTACCACCCCAGGGAGCCCTGACCCCACCCTGGCCAGAGAAAAATAAAGCCTGCAGAGGTGGTGGCGTCTCTTCAAGCATAGTGATTGTGGGCTGCCCGCTGTCTGGGAGAAGGGGGCTGCAGGTTGGCCCCACACATGCAGGGTCCCTGCAGCACAAGCTGAGCCCAGGCCCCCGCCCAGAGCCCTCTAACCTGGCAGCAGCTGCTCCCCCCGGCCTCCCCGGGTGCTGGGATGGGCGGGGAAGGAGCGGGATCGGAGAGCGGGAAGACTGGGAGGAGGGGACCCGGCACTGCTGGCTCAGTGCACGGGCGAGTGCGGCAGATGGGCCCAGGCTCTGTGTCCCGCGGGTCGGCAGGCCCGCCGTCGGTCGTGGGCGCAGGTCACTGGAGCGCTGCATGCCGTCTGCGTGCAGGTGCAGAGGGCTTTCCCTGGGGCCCGGGGTGTAGAGGGACACGTTTGGTGCCTGAAGCCTCCCCACGGCTGGACGGAGCCCACTCGGGGCTGAGACACAATGAGATGCCCAGCGGGGACCTCACGTGCCCTACAGCCAGTATGTCACCCCCCAGTTTCAAGCTCCTCAAGGACTCAAATGGTAGCCTCACCCCAAGATGCACTGCTCAGCAGCGTACAAGCCTCCCAGCCCAACAGGAGCTCTCGCACCCAGGCACTGATGAGGAAACCAAGGCTTGGCAGTGACCTGCTCACAGTGAAAGTGAAGTCGTTCAGTCACATCTGACTCTTTGCAACCCCATGGACTGTCCATGGGATTCTCCAGGCCAGAATTGGAGTGGGTAGCCTTTCCTTTCTGCAGGGGATCTTCCCGATCCAGAAATCAAACTCACATCTCCTGCATTGGAGGCGGATTCTTTACCAACTGAGCTATTAGGAAAGACCTGCTCAAGGTCCGGTCCTAACTGGGGCAGAGCAGTCCTGGTCTCCCCACCAGGCACCTCGCTGCCCTCTGGCTAAGTACAGGGGCAGTGCCGACTCAGTCCCCTGCTCCTGCCCCAGAATCGCCCAGGTCTCAGGCTGTTCTGAACCTCACACAGCCCCCATGAGGGCTCACGCCTCCTCCAGATCACCCTGTTAGTGAGGGGACAGCCATCTCTGAGTGAGAGTACAGGCGATCAGGCACTCTGTCCTGAGGAGGGCAGACCCAGGTCCACCCTGGGCACGGCCTTGGGCGGCCCGGGGGGTGTCTGTGGCCAAAGCTGCCTCCAGCCCCACTGGAGCCGGGTCATCTTGGGCCGTTCCTGCACCAAAGGCCGGCTAGAGAGGCAGCGGGTACCAGGGGTCCTCGGTGAGCAGGGGACACTGGCGGAGGCCACGGGCTGCTCCGCCCCCTGAGAGCCTGGGGAGGTCTGTTACCTGAAACAGCCGTGGCTCCTTCTGGTCCTTCATGGCAGACGGGGTGGAGGGGGTTAGGGGAGGCCCGCCTGGCTAGTTCCCCCTGCAACGCCCTAAACTCCCAGGGGCATTTGCACTGCTCAGCCGCCCGAGGGCGCCGAGTCCTCTGACTCCGAGCACGGTCCCCTCCCTCCGCCCCCATCACCAGGCAACGCATCTGCAGTGACGGCTGGTGGGGGAGGCACCTGGACAGGGAGGGGACGACTGAGGTCACCCTCCCGGGAGCCACGGCCTTCTGCCCTGATGCACAGCCCTGGGCACAGGCTCTTAGCCAGGCGGTGCCCACCGACCCTCACCGCCACACGCCTGAGCTGCCCCGAGTGGACTGGCTGTGACCCTTCCTCCCACGGCTGGAAAGGGTGGTCTGTGCTCTTCCCTGACTCTGAGCTTTTGGTTGAACCCAAGAGTGGAAATGACAATTGGGTTCAAGGGATTAGATCTGATAGACGGAGAGCCTGAAGAGCTATGAACAGAGGCTCATGACATTGTACAGGAGGCGGTGACCAAAACCATCCCCAAGAAAAAGAAATGCAAAAGGGCAAAATGATTGTCAGAGGAGGCCTTACAAATAGCCAAGAAAAGAAAAGAAGCTAAAGGCAAAGGAGAAGAGAAACATCTGAATGCAGAGTTCCAAAGAATAGCAAGGAGAGATAAGAAAGACTTCCTCAGTGATCAATCCAAAGAAATAGAAGAAAAAATAGAATGGGAAAGACTAGAGATGTCTTCAAGAAAATTAGAGATACTAAGGGAATATTTCATGCAAAGATGGACACAATAATGGACAGAAATGGTATGGACCTAACAGAAGTAGAAGATATTAAGAGGTAGCAAGAATACACAGAAAACTGTACAAAATAGATCTTCAAGACCCGGATAACCATGATGGTGTGATCACTCACCTAGAGCCAGACATCCTGGAGTGTGAAGTCAGTTGGGCCTTAGGAAGCATTACTACGAACAAAGCTAGTGGAGGTGATACAATTCCAGTTGAGCTATTCCAAATCCTAAAAGATGATGCTGTTCAAGTGCTGCACTCAATATGCCAGCAAATTTGGAAAACTCAGCAGTGGCCACAGGACTGGAAAAGGTTAGTTTTCATTCCAATCCCAAAGAAAGGCAATGCCAGAGAATGCTCAAACTACTGAACAATTGCACTCACTTCTCATGCTAGCAAGGGTCATGCTCAAAAATTCTCCAAGCTAGGCTTCAACAGTATATGAACTAAGAACTTCCAATGTACAAGTTGGATTTTGCAAAAGGCAGAGGAACCAGAGATCAAATTGCCAACATCCATTGGATCATAGAAAAAGCAAGAAGATTCCAGAAAAACATCTACTTCTGCTTCATTGACTATGCTAAAGCCATTGACTGTGGATCACAACCGTGGAAAATTCTTAAAAAGATGGGAATACCAGACCACCTTACCTGCCTCCTGAGAAATCTGTATGCAGGTCAGGAAGCAACAGTTAGCAGGGTCGGGCCTGGTTAGTACTTGGATGGGAGGAAGCAACAGTTAGAACTGGACATGGAACAACAGACTGGCTCAAAATTGGAAAAGGAGTACATCAAGGCTGTATATTGCTACCTTGCTTATTTAACTTATATGCAGAGTATATCATGTGAAATGCTGGGCTGGATGAAGCATAAGCTAGAATCAAGACCGCTGGGAGAAATATCAATAATTGCAGATAGGCAGATGACACCACCCTTATGGCAGAAAGTGAAGAGGAACTAAAGAGCCTCTTGGTGAAGGTGAAAGAGAAGAGTGAAAAAGCTGGCTTAAAACTCAACATTCAAAAAAACTACGATCATGACATTCAGTCCCATCACTTCATGGCAAATAGGGAAACAGTGGAAACAGTGGCAGACTTTATTTTTGGGGGGCTCCAAAATCACTGCAGGTGGTGACTGCAACCATGAAATTAAAAGACACTTGGTCCTTGGAAGAAAAGATATGACCAACCTAGACAGCATATTAAAAAGCAGAGACATTACTTTGCCAAAAGAAGTCTGTCTAGTCAAAGCTATGGTTTTTCCAGTAGTCATGTATGGATGTGAGAGTTGGAACATAAAGAAGGCTGAGCGCTGAAGAATTGATGCTTTTAAACTGTGGTGTTGGAGAAGACTCTTCAGAGTCCCTTGGACAGCAAGGAAATCCAACCAGTCCATCCTAAAGGAAATCAGTCCTGAATATTCATTGGAAGGACTGATGCTGAAGCTTGAAGCTCCCATACTTTGGCCACCTGATTCAAAGAACTGACTCATTAGAAAAGACCCTGATGCTGGGCAAGATGGAAGGAAGGAGGAGAAGGGGATGACAGAGGATGAGATGCTTGGATGGTATCACCGACTCAATGGATGTGAATTTGAGGAAGCTCCAGATGGTGAAGGACAGGGAAGCCTGGCGTGCCGCAGTCCACGGGGTTGCAAAGAGTTGGACACGACTGAGTGACTGAACAAGAACCTTCTGGTGGGCACAGGGGATCCCCAGCAAGAGCTTGGACTAAGTGAAAAATGCTGTGATTTGTCATCAGAAACATGTTTGGTCCTCATCCCTGATCCTGCACGGAGGTCCAAAAGCCTTGGGACTTCCTGTGATGAGTGTGATCCTTCACTGTGTGAATTAGGTGACTCTGGGAAGGTCCCTAAGGATGGGGCCAGTTGCCAGGGAACCCACCAGGAATTGAGGGTTGGAACTTCCAGCCCCACACCCAGTCCTGAGAGAGGGGAGGAGGCTGGGGTTTGGATCAATTGCCAGTGGCCAGTGCATGAACCCTCAGAGAAAACCAGGCTGGTCTAGGGCGCTCTGGGGTTGCTGAGCATGTGCAAAGGTGGGGAGAGTGGTGCCCGGGGGGCAGGAATGCCCCCCCCCCCAGGACCTCCCCACCTGGCGGTTCCCGAGTCCTGTCCTTTTAGGGTAAATGGTGATTCAGGGAGTGGTTGTTTCCCTGAGTTCTGTGAGCTGCTCCAGGAAATTAATCAAGCCTGAGGAGGGGTTGCAGGGACCCTGAATCTACAGCCAGTCAGCCAGAAGCACCTGGGGCTGACATCTGGAGAAGGGCGTCGTCAGGGCAGTCCTGTGGGATCCAACACATCCCCGGGCAGGCGGTGCCAGGAGCAAGCTGGAGAATAGGTCATCCGCTGGGGCCACAGGGCTGCCTGGTGGGGGTGGGAGCCCAGGGGAATTGGGGACCAGGATCATTAAAGGCTCTGGTCCAAAATGGGCAAGAGACTGACCGTTCATGTCAGCAAAGACAAAAGACAGAAGGTCACACACACCTATGAGAAGATACTCAACATCATTAACCAGTAGGGAAGGAGAATTAAAGCTGGAGGTGACATCAGGACAGTTCCACCAGAGAGGGATGAGGACCAGGGCTGGAACATGTATTCCCTGGGGCTGGGGAGGTCAAGTGGCTCAGCGGCCTGAAACAGTCTGGGGGCTTCTTACAAAGTCACACACGTGTGCCCTACGGCCAAGCCTTAAACAGAGGTGTTTACCCCAGAGCTGACATTCACAGCAAGCTTATCTGTAACAGCAAGAGCTGGAAGTAACCCAGAGCCCCCCAAGAGGTGCCAGGGAGTCGTGGAACCCCGCTCAGCAGCTAAGAGGAATCATGGGCTCACATGGCAAGCACCCTACAGGAGCATGCTGGGCACACGCGGCCTTCCTCGAGAACCAAATTCTGCAAAGTGCACACCGACCTGTGGGGTAGGGATGGGGGTGCTGATTCAACACCCAAACGAGCTTAACTGAACATGTTAGATGTGATCTGCTTACCGCCTGAGACTTCAACCTCAATAAAGCTGTTTCAAAAGAGGCCCTTCTTTGGCTGGAAGCGGCCGGCTGTGGGGCCAGCTGTCTGAGGTTAAGCCCCAGCAGTGGCGGCCACAGCACGGTCCCTTCCTCAGGCTGCGTCCCAGACCTGCCCAGCGCGCCTGTTTGCCCTCCAGGTCCACCAGCCCCGAGTCCAGACCACGGGAGGCTCCCCCGGGCCCTGGGGCTCCCCGCTCATCCCAGCTCCCGCACCCAGTCCTGCAGAGTCTGGAGGAGGGAGGGGAGCCTCAGGGAGGGACCCTGCGCAGCGGCCAGTGGGACCCCTGCCCACCGTAGTTTGAGACCCAGTTCGAGAACACACCAGGATGCCACCGCAGCCTCACGGGCCCCGTTCACCTGGGCGTGGGGCATCCCCGTCCTCTGCCACCACCCCAGCCATTCCCAGACGCACTCAGGCTTGTGTGTACACATTCAGTAGGTGCCTAACCACCGGACAGGGAACACGGCAGTGCCGTCCCCCAGCCGGTGGTCTGGTCGGTCCCCAGAGCTTCCGGGCCAGCCCCTGACATCTTCCCTCCTGCCTTTGGGGCTGAAGGAACGGCCCCAGCCCCCTCTTCAAGGACCACCTCAGTGCTTGCAGCGGGCGGGGCTCGCGCAAGCCCACACCCTACTCAGGGCTGCCCGGGCGGCTGACGCACCCCCTCCACCTGCCCTGTGCTGCATCACCAAGGACCCCCACCCAGACCCCCAGGGCCCTGCCCAGGCCCCCTCTGTGCTCTCCCCACTCACGGGTCTCTCTCTACCTGTGTGCACTCTTGTTCCACATCCAGGGACTTGCCAAGTCAGGTGACCCAAACCTACTAGGAGGAGGAAGGCCTTACCTCCCCCCTGAGGATTCACCAAGAGTGGGTGGGGCTCTGCTCTCTGGGGAGCCAACAGCCTCCCTTGCACTTAGCACCAAACAGGCCTCTGTGAGTCAGGAAAGAGCTACTGTTTAAAGCTGTGGACCCAGCGCTGGGCACACCACCTCACTTTTGCATCATTGTCATAAACGGGACAATCCTGGCCCTGGTCAGCAGAGGCCCACGCAGGACCCTGGCAAGGCGAGCTTTGGGTGCTGCTGGGGAGGGCCGGGCTGGCTTATCTGGCCACCGGACGGACGTGTCTGCTGGTGACCTTGGCAGGCTCGGGGGTGTAGATTCCTCTCTAGGTGGGTGGTCTTCAACAGGCGTGGCACAGGTCTTCGGGAGCCAGCACCCCCTTCTTGAGGATGAGGTTCCCGTAGAGGGCTGTCTCCCTGCACAAGGAGCAGGCTGAGCGCTGGGTGGGGATGCAGAGGACCCGGTTGCCCGGGCACGCCCAGCAAACCCCTCAGCGCTCTCATTCCCTGTGGGGCATTTAGTCCCAGGGCAGGGTCTGCGTGGAGGGTGGAGAGAGCTCTGGAGTGGGAAGGGGTAGGGACCCTGCTCAGCAGACGTAGTGTGACCCACTGGACCCAGCCAGAACTCACCCAGTTGCCACAACAGCAAAAGCCTTTTTCGCCCGCTCATAAAACGCAAACCTCTCCACCATCCCCAGGGAGCCCTGGAAGGCAAAACAGAAGGGTTGAAGCCCAGGCCCGGCAGGAACAGGCGAGTCTCCAGGCCAGGGCCCCAAGGACGCTGGCCTTCTGACCTGTGCGGGCTGCGCAGGCAGGGACTCAGGGGGCTGTGGTGGCCACCTGCCTGGGGCCCTTGAATCACCTGAGCTGCACCCAGGGTGGTGGGTGGGGCTGGGGGCCACTGAATGGACCGGGAGCCCCGGGTCCTCTCTTCAGGAAAGTCCCACCCAAGACCTGCCTGGCCCTTTGCAGGACAGGGGTGACAGGCAGCCTCAGGCCAGGCCTCTGGGAGCCAGGGGTACCCTGCTGTCCCCAGGCTGGGGTGTGTGAGGACCCCCGGGCAGAGACAGATGAGGGTCCCAGCAAGGAGGGGGTTGGCCCGTGGTGCAGAGTTTGGGGGCCTCCAAGGCACAGAGGGTCCCTGAGCCCTTCCCCGGTGGGGATCTCAGGCTCACCTCATAGCCAGCCTTGGAGAGGATGGACTGGTAGCTCGTCCACACTGGGGTCAGCAGGCCCCTCTTCCTGTCGCTGGGCATCAGCTCCATGACCACAGCCTAGGGATGGAGAGGCTCGACTCTGTGGCCACCCACCTTGCCCTGGGCGCCCCAGGGCTCCTCTGGTCGGTTCAGGACCTCGGGAACACACGCCCTCCCCGCCCCATCAGGGCAAGTGGTCCCCCATGATCTGGCAGAAGGTGAGCCGAGGCCGGGAGCAGCCTTACCGGGCTCTCCACGTAGGTGTCCAGGGGTAGCAGCTGCAGCACAGCCTCCAGGAGCTGGGGGATGCCCAGGCCTGGGGGCAGAGGGTGGCCTCAGACACCAGGCTCGAGCTGCCTACCTGGGGACACTTACTGAGTTCACACTGAGTCTCCCCGCCGGAGCCACAGCCCCTGTCTCTGTCTGGCCCTGCCCACGCCACCTTCACTCTTCCACACAGGCCGTTGGTGGGGACCCCAAACACGTGTCCACCAGGAGGGGCAGCCAGGCCACCTTCTTGATCCCAGGAGGCCCTGGAGATGACCCCCTGAGACGACAGTGAGGTCTGGGAAGAGGCTTCTCTTGGCTGCCCTCAGAGCTGCCCCGCTTGGCTCCAAAGCCCCCTGCTCTCCTGAAAGTTGGTTTCTGCTTGTTACACTAATGTGTGTTCATGTACAAAACTGGGAAATACAGAAGCCCATGAAAAGAAAGGACCATCCCACCCTCAGAACATGGCTGGGGGTGGGAAGCACCCAGGCGCAGCCGAGCCCAGCCCACCCCCGTTACCCTCAGGACTGCTAACCTCTCTCTTAGGTGTCCCCTCCAGAACCTGGCTCCAGGGCCCGCCCCCCAGCCGCACCTCCCACTGTCCCCTTCGGGACCTGGGACCCGTCCGCACCCCCCACCCCCCCCACCCCCGCCCATGAGAGGGTGAGAAGGTCTTTAGAGGCTTGTGAGCTGCGGACACCTCGAACATTTGGGGCCAGGTCACCAGGGCTGGGATTCTATAGCAGAGTTTAGGCTGAGCGCGTGGCCTGGGCTGGCCACGGCTGCTCGGTCGGGCCTGTTTTCCCCGTTGTAAGAGGCCACCAAGCGCTGCGTGAGACGGCGCAGGAGGCCCAGGCTCCGTCTAGGGGCGGGGCTGAGGGGAGGAGCTGGCGCTGAGACCTCCTGGGTCCCTGGGCAGTGCCTGCGGGCCTGGTGGGAGCGGGAGCAGAGCCCAGCGCCCCCTCCCACCCTGCGGCAGGCGGGGCTCACCGTCGGCTCGGATCTCCTCCGGGCCGCCTCTGCAGATGGAGCTGCTGGGGAAGTTCACGTCTGCAAGAACTGGAGGGCCAGCACGGCCAGACATCAGCGCGGGGTCGTCCCACGTCCCTCGCGCCGCGTGGGGGGCACAGCCCCGGAGCCGCAGGGCCGACGCCTGAGGACTCGCCCCGCCCCGCCCGGGTCTGCGAGCGCGAGGGACGGGAGCCCCCGCGCCCGAGGACCTGAGGGGTCGCCGAAGGCTGGGCGGGCTCCGGGCGCGCGGCCGCAGTCTCAGGAAGAGAGGCCGACGCACACGTCCCAGGCCGGCCCGGGCGCCGGCGGTGCGGGCCCGAGGGCCTGCAGGGGACGGGGCTGAAGCGGGGGCCGCGCGCAGGGCTGCGGCGGGGCGTGCGCTGGGCCGCTCAACCCGGACGCCGGGCTGGAGAAGGAACCGGACCTGCCCACCCCAGCCCAGGCCCGGCGCCCTGCCCGCCCGCGGCCCGCTGGGCCGGCTCTCCCGGAGGCTCGGACCCCGCGCTCACCGATCTCATCTCCGTGCCCCATTCTCGCCAGGGCGAAGAGGAGCTCCGGGGACAGGAGCGCCGGGACGCCCTTGAGCACCACCATGGTCGTGGGCGGGGGGCTAGCGGCCGGGGGGCGGGGCTGCGCGGGGCGGGGCTGTCCGAGGGGCGGGGCTGCGCGGGGCGGGGCTGTCCGAGGGGCGGGACGGCTGAGGGGCGGGGCCTGGGCCGAGGGGCCCCTGCCAAGCGCTGGGGATTCGGGGGTTGTTTGGGGAGAGTTGGACGTCAGTCAGTCCATCCCAGTGTTGCCGGAACCAGTACTAGAGAAAGCAAGCACCACACTCGGAGAGTTGGAGAACTCAGATTTATTATGTCAGGGGGCCCAGAGGAGTTAGCACTCCAAGCGCTAATCCCCGAACGAGTTTTTAGAGACAGACTTTAGTGGACTTATAGTGGGCTTCCCTCATAGCTCAGTTGGTAAAGAATCCACCTGCAATGCGGGAGAACCCAGTTGATCCCTGGGTTGGAAAGATCCGCTGGAGAAGGGATAGGCTACCCACTCCAGTATTTTTGGGCTTCCCTTATGGCTCAGGTGGTGAAGAATCCCCCTGCAATGTGGGAGACCTGGGTTCCATCCCTGGGTTGGGAAGATCCCCTGGCGAAACGGAAAAGCTACCCACTCCAGTATTCTGGCCTGGAGAATTCCATGGACTGTATATTTGTGAAGAGTCAGACAGGAATGAGCGACTTTCACTTTTCTTTTCCCACTTGATAGTGGTCAACACTAGCTGTTATAGGCTGGTTTAAACTAAGGGAACATGAGTTAAGACAGGGAAGGAGATGTCTGACCTTTACACTGACAGGCATGATTAAGCAGGTTTGCAGGGGCTGGGCAATTGCAAAGAGCAGGACAAGGGTGAGTAAGATAAGCTCCAGTTCCTAGTATTCTAAGTCCCCACTTTCTGAGACTACGTGATCCAGACTTTGCAAGGAGCTCGCTGAGTTAGGGAGGCAGAATGAGCAGGAGGTTATGTAAAATTTTAACTTTTCCTCTTCACCAGCAGCTGCCGGCTTTCAGGGCTTTGGCACCCCACCGGATCCGGCACCCGGGAACCCACGTGTTTGTGGTCGGAGATCCCCAGTGCCTTCCTTGCTCCAGGCCTCCGTTCTGCCCCCAGGCCTTGCTGACTTGCCCCCACCTCCACAGGGTCCCGGATGCCCTGGGGTGGGGAGGAGTGGGTGGTGGTACACGGTGACTTCTTCAGCTAACGTCTTCACACTGGAAAGACCCTGAGAGCAGGTGGGAGGTGACCTTCTCCTAAGCAGCAGTTCAGAGAGCACCGCCCCTCCCCCCCCCCGTCTCCCAGGTCAGCCTGCTGAGACCCATCTGGGACCCAGCTTGGGGCCAGCACCCCTGCTCTGGACAGTAGTTCTCGGACTCCACCCTTTGGCCCGGAATCCCGGATGCCAGCTCTGGGTTAACACCTTCGGGTTCAGCCCTTCAGAGCTGGGACCATCTACCACACCGCTTCCCTGTGCAGGGTGTCACCACCTCCTGTGCACCACGCTCGGAGGCTGGGAGAAGACGCCCATCACCCCAAAGGGGAGGCTGTAGCCTCTCAGCCTCCAGGGCGGAGTCAGGATTGTGGTCCTCGGACCTAATCTTGGCTGTTGTGTGTGGACAAAGAATGTCCCTGCCATGTTCCCAGGTGGCCCTATTGGTAAAAAACCTGCCTGCCAAAGCAGAAGACATAAGAGACGAGGGTTTGATCTCTGGGTTGGGAAGATCCCCTGGAGGAGGGCATGGCAACCCACTCCAGCATTCTTGTCTGGAGAATCCCAGGGACAGAGGAGGCTGGCAGGGTACAGTCCATAGGGTCGCAAACAGTCAGACATGACTGAAATGACTTAGCATGCATGCACACCATGTCATTAAACAAAGGATATTGAGGCCACCAAGCCTTCAGCTACTGCAGCTGCACCTGCGTTGCACCCTGAGGGGATTTACTATGAAGAAGAAAAAATGATCCTGGCTCTAGATAGCTGAGATGCATATTAAAGGCATGATTCCAAGGAGCCCAAACGCTGGCATCTGCCCATACATAGGCGCTAGATTCATTAACTTAAGATGTCTGGTTTTCTTTACTTAGCAATAATCTTTTGCTGTTCCAACTACCTGGTTTTTTGTTTTGTTTGCAAAAACTCCTATATACTGGCTCCTCCTGTGACCTGAAAACTGGGTTCACCTCAGTGAGTGTCAAACCAAAAGACACAACCAAGCTGGCAAAGATGATGAAAAGAATTATCACTCACAGCAAGTAAGGAAAACAAGAGGGATCTTTCCCAAAGCATTGTCTCCCCACTGGCAAAACTGGGGAAGTTTTAAGCTAAGGGCACCACCAGAGGGGTTTGAGCAGAGAATTCAACATAGAACTGGAGAAAAGATCAGGTGGACAGAGTCCAAGTCTTTGTTGTCTTAATTCAGGAGGGTCAACATCATCAGCCCAGCCTCCACCTGGGTGGGAGCCTTAGTTCCTGCAGAATTCAAAGTGTGTTATTATGTTTATCCCTTGAGAAGAACTAGGACTCTGCTTTGTCACTGCATTTTCTCTGTCCCTGCATTCCTCTGTACCTTTAAGATCACTGATTACTGACTGAGACCTGTTCAAGGGCAAGCACCATGACCAGGTTTAGATCACAAAATGATTTACACCAAAATGGGTTGTCTTATGTCAAGAATGTCTCTTATGCTGTGAAAGTGCTGCACTCAATATGCCAACAAATTTGGAAGACTCAGTAGTGGCCACAGGACAGGAAAAGGTCAGCTTTTATTCTAATCCCAAAGAAAGGCAAAGCCAAATAATGTTCAAACTACCGCACAATTGCATTCATTTTACATGCTAGCAAGGTCATGCTCAAAATCCTCCAAGCTAGGCTTCAACATTATGTGAACTGAGAACTTCCAGATGTACAAGTTGGATTTAGAAAAGGCAGAGGAGCCAGAGATCTAATTGTCAATGTCTGTTGGATCTTAGAAAAAGCAAGAGAGTTCCAGAAAAACATCTACTTCTGCTTTATTGACTACACCAAAACCTTTGACTGTGTGGATCACAACAAACTGTGGAAAATTCTTCAAGAGATGGAAACACCAGACCACCTTACCTGCCTCCTGAGAAATCTGTATGAAGGTCAAGAAGCAACAGTTAGAACCGGACAGGGAACAACAGACTGGTTCCAAATTGGGAAAGGAGTATGTCAAGGCTGTATATTGTAACTTAGCTTATTTAACTTATACGCAGAGTACATCATGCGAAATGCCGGGCTGGATGAAGCACAAGCTGGAATCAAGACTGTCAGGAGAAATATCAATAACCTCAGATATGCAGATGACACCATCCTTATGGCAGAAAGAGGAACTAAAGAGCCTGTTGATGAAGGTGAAAGAGGAGAGTGAAAAATCTAGCTTAAAACTCAACATTCAGAAAATGAAGATCATGGCATCTGATCCCACCACTTAGGGCAAATAGATGGGGAAACAATGGAAACAGTGAGAGACTTCATATTCTTGGGCTCCAAAATCACTGTAGATTTGACTGCAGCCATGAAATTAAAAGATGCTTACTACATGGAAGAAAAACCATGACAAACCTAGACAGCATATTAAAAAGCAGAGACATTACTTTACTGACAAAGGTCTTTATAATCAAAGCTATGGTTTTTTCAGTAGTCATGTATGGATGTGAGAGCTGGACCATAAAGAAAGCTGAGCGCTGAAGAATTGATGCTTTGGAGCTGTGGTGCTAGAGAAGACTCTTGAGAGTTCCTTGGACTGCAAGGAGATCAGATCATTCAATCGTAAAGGAAATGAGTCCTGAATGTTCATTGGAAGGACTGATGCTGAAACTGAAGCTCCAATCCTTTGGCCACCTGGAAAAGACCCTGATGCTGGAAAAGAGTGAAGGCAGGAGGAGAAGGGGACGACAGGGGATGAGACGGTTGGACGGCCTCACCGACTCGATGGACATGGGTTTGAGAAAACTCGGTTTGGTGGTGCACAGGGAAGCATGGCGTGCTGCAGGCCACGGGGTCACAAAGTCAGACACGACTGTGCGACTGAACTGAACTGAACATGGTATCAGTCAAGAAAGCCATTCCTGCTTCTCTCTCTGGGGACCCCCTGCCCTATCTATTTACACCCCCTCAGCTCTGTGGAACAGGCCCCTCAGAGCTCTCTGAGAGGCCGTGCCCAGGGCTGAAGTCTTCAGCAAGTCTGCTGAATAAAGCCTAATTCTCAACTTTTAGGTTGTGCATCCTTTTTAGTGGACAGGTATGATCATCTTCCCCAAATTGCAGTGCCACCCCCATGCCATATGGCATGCCTCCCCTGAGAAGTGGGTCTGTCTCCTTTCTTGGACCAGGTGAACCTCTGTGACTGCCTCCAATAGAAAATGCTCTACAAGCTGCTGCCTGGCTTCTGGGGGCATGTCATAAAAGGCAGTATGGTTTCTCCCTTCAGAACACTTGCTTTGGTGTTAAAATCAAATAAATTTGGGATAATTTGCTACGCAGCACCAGCTAACTAATGCAGGTGGCTCCGATGCCCAGCCGAGATGTCAACAAAAGTCCTGCTACACCACCCTTGGCCTTCCACCCTGTCTGCTCCATCCTACCCACCCCCGACCCCCAATCCATGCACTTAGGATAGAGGGCAGACCTCAGTTCAGATGGCCATGCCTGCACCAGCTGGGTCATACCCTTGCTTTAGAACCCTGCACCTAACCTCACTGCCCAGCCTGTAGACTGGCTTTTGCTCAGGCCAGCCAGCTCTCAGCTCTTCCATGCTCGGGCTCCTCCTTACAGGGCTGCCTTGCTCACTTGAGGACTTACTGCTGCTGGCCCTGCAGGAAAGTCCAACTCAGAGCCCGGACAGGCCAGGCTCTCTCCCCTGGGGACCCTGCCCCTTCCACCTCATCCCTCAGTGGACCTCAGCCCTGGCTGTGGTGGCGGGTCCAGAGGCCTGGCAGGTTCCGGGGAAGTACCGTATGTGAAAGAGGCAGAAGACCTGAAGACAACAGGCGCCCCTCAGCCATTGCTCGTCCCTGGGGAGCCTTGGTGGTCACAGCCGCCAGGAGGTGGCCGGCAGGGCCCGCACACAGCCACCCACAGCGGCCGACTGCACCCAGCACGACCAGGCTACTCCAAAGTCCGAGCGGAGAGACTAGTAGTTAACATTCCCTGAAGCTTTTTTTTTTTTTGAGAAATATAAGAGGGAAAAGCCAAGTTTATGGATAGATGAGAAGGAAAGTTCTCAGCTTCAAAAGCCAATCGCAACCCAAAACCAGTATGGGGTGGGAGGTCAATTAACTCCAGAGGGAGTGAGGGCTCTCAGGGTTTGGGGTCCCTGCCATCTGTCCAGGGTCTGCCTGCTGCCCTCTCGCCCACAGCAAAGCACGTGGTTACACGTGGACAGTCCTGTCGCTCCCAAGCCCAGGGCTAGCACACAACCCAAAGAGAAGGTTCTGTTCCCTGGGCCTGAGGGTAGACCCATCCCTGCCACGTTCTGAAACCCAAACAACTGTGTGGGTGCAGACCTTTGAGACACACACAGACACTCATGTGTGGGCTCCACATCCAGCCTTTCCTCAGCTTCCAACTGAGCCACTAGGACAAAGGACAAGGGTGCCTGTGGGCCTCAAACGGGCTCCTTCCAACTGGCCCCCAGCACTCGGGGCTCCATCAGTCTGAATCAAATCGATTATTTATTTGGCTGTGCCAGGTCTTAGTTGTGGCTTGCAGGATCTTCTCTGGAGCTTTTTTATTTCAGTTGTAGCATGTGGGATCTAGTTGTCCGATCAGGGGCTGAACTCAGACCCCCTGCATTGGAAGCTCAGTCTCGGTCACTGGACCACCAGTGTAATCCCACTTGGAATCAATTATGACGCGCCCTGACCGTGTGTGGAAAATTAAACCAATGCATTTCCTTCCTCAATGGGAAGGTCTCCCCCTGCAGATACTTCTGTGGGGTCATTCTAGACGGCGCGTCACTCGCACAAACCCTGGTTACACAGCTTTAGCACGTGGGTGCCCACATCTGTGATGGTGAGGACTGCCCGGCCGGGGCCAGCCTTCCGACCCCAGGGGAGCCTGATCTCACGGTCCCTTTGCGCCTGCTTCCTCTGCGAGGGCAACCCCATTATCCAGCACCTTCAACGACTTGCCCTGGTGCTCCGCTCCGATCTGCACAGTTGGGGGCGAGGCCCCACGAGAGCTGCTCTGCGACCCTCTGCCAAGGGGGACGAGGCTGCACCCCGGCCTGCCTGCTGCGTGTACTGCGAGGAGGGGCCGGTGAGGAGGCAGCGGTTCTGTTACACGACACGACCCTCACAGACGCGCTTGAGCTGAAGTGCAAGGGTTCACCCAGAGAATGTTTGTTGCACTGTTGTCACGACGGCTCTGACACAGGAACCTGGACATGGTCTCGACATCCTGAGCCACTTGAGTAAGCAGATCACAACGCACACACATCATAAAACACTTCAGGGCGAATAGGAATAGAACGCGAGTAGGAATCGTATTCAGCCATGAAAAGTGGCTGTTGTCACTGTAAAGTTGTCACTGTTACAACCTGGGTGGACTTTGGAAATATTACATTCAACTCAGCAACACAAAGTGGAATAAAGGTCCCCAGGACCTGGGGGCGGGGGGCCAGGTAGGGGCTTAATGTTGAGGCGTAGTTTCTGTTTGGGGCGATGAAACCGCATGGGGATAGATGAAAACACTGTGAAGGCACGCTGCGAGGTACATCCAAAAGTGGATAAAACAGCAAGTTTTCTGTTATCTATTTTACAATGAAAAAGAATCACAGTCATGAAGAACAGGGAGCATCTGTGCAAAAGCAGCAGAAATGTGGAGAACCATTTTCATACAAAGAAAACCGAGTTTCACAGGTTGAGCGCGTGGGCACAGAAAATCCTAAGAGCCATGAAGCTGTGAACAGAAGTCACCCTCGGACGAGGATTGGGAGCACTTCGCGGACTTTGTTCTGTTTGAATGTTGTTGCTTAGAATGACAGACAAAAGTGTTTAAAAAGTGATAGAACTCTCAAGAATAGAAATAACCAAAAAAATGCCTAATGTGACCTGAAGTCTGTCAGTCAAGAGCATGTCCCTTTAGAGACCCAGCAGCAAGGCCTTCACTCTGAGTGGCCACGTCCACCGCTGCAAATGACAGTGGCCAAGCTGGGGCCCCGTGACCACTGGGTGAAGGCCACCTGCCCCCCGGCAGGCTGGGAGCCCACACCACCCTGCAGACCCCGCAGACCCCGCAGACCCCGCAGACCCCGAGAGAAGCCGTGTGTCACCGACACTGCGCACGAGACAGAAGCGTTGATCATCTTCTGAAGCTGCTCGTCCTCCTAGAAAGGTGGCCGAGGTAGAGGCGGCCGGCTGTCACTGGTCTTTGAAGTTGGCCTTTCTCTTCTCCACAAACGCGGCCATCCCTTCCTTCCGGTCTTCCTGTGGGGAGAAGCAGCAGGGGTGGACGGCGACTTTTCCCGAGTCCAGGCCTGCTCACTGCCTGCCGGATCCTCCCACCCTCAGCCGTCCACACCCATGGGTTCTGTGGTGGGATCACCTCAAGGGTGAATGACCCAACTCCCTGACCAGCGAGGGTGGGCCCGGAAATGGGTATTTTCACAGTAAACACCCCTGCCCTGCCGTGGTAATCATCATTCTGTCATCCACTAACCTTCGAGTGAAACAAACCCTCATCTACAGAGAACCTCAGTTGCATGTACTCGTTCACCACATCATGACCTGGATCTAGTGCGACCTGTGTCAGGTGGTGTCCTGAGGGTGAGGAAGCAGGACACAAGGAAAGGCTCTACCTCGGCCCTCCTTCCTCACACACTCACTGACACACACGCGCACACACACACACTCGCAACACATGAACGCTCACACCACATACATGCACTCACACACAAGAGTACATATGCAATACCACACGCATGCACTCACACATGTACTCACAACACACGAATACACTCACATGTGCACACATATGCACTCACAACACACGAATACACTCATACCACATACATGCACTCACACATAAGTGCACACAGGCACGTACTCACACATGCACACATGCACTCACACCACATGCACTCACAGGACACGCATGCACTCACATATAAGTGCACACACGTACTCACAGTATACACATGCACCCCCACACAAGTGCACACACACGTACTCACACATGCACACAGTACATGCATGCACTCACACCACACACATGCACGCACACACGCATGCACACATGCACTCACAACACACAAATACACTCATACCACATGCATGCATTCACACATAAGTGCACACAGGCACATACTCACACATGCACTCACACCACATGCACTCACAGTACACGCATGCACTCACATATAAGTGCACACACATGTACTCACACGTGCACACAGTGCACTCACAGTACATGCATGCACTCACACCACACACATGCACACATACACACATGCACATATGCACCCACAACACATGAATACTCATACCACATGCATGCACTCACACATAAGTGTGCACATATGCACATATGCACTCATACCACATGCATGCACTCATACAACACACACTCACACAACACACATGCACCCCCACACAAGTGCACACACATGTACTCACACACATGTGCACACAATGCACTCACAGTACATGCATGCACTCACACCTGGACTCACACCACACACACGCACTCAGTACATGCGTGCACTCACACACAGATGCACCCATACCACACACATGCACACACACATATCTGCACTTCCTCAAGAACCAAGGTCATTTTAATCTTTCTTTTATGAAACACCTACATATGATTTCCTGATAGTAAAAAAAGAATTTTAGTGACTATTACAAGAATGACTTCCTTCAAGTTACTGGCAGATACCCTGGAAAATAATGTGCCAAGGCTTCAAATTAGTGTTAAAATACATTTGATCCCCATTCCAAGTAACTGGAACGATCTACGAAAATTATGGGTAAATAGATTGCCTTTTAAATACAGGAACTGCTATTTAAGTGTGCAGTTCCTAAGATCTTCTGTAATAAGAAATAACTGTAAAAGTTTTTGTACTTTTGAACTTCCACACACGGTGCTGTGTGCTATTTGCTCAGTCGTGCCTGGCTCCGTGTGACCCCGTGGACTATAGCCTGCCAGGCTCCTCTGTCCTTGGGATTCTCCAGGCAAGAATGCTGGAGTGGGTTGCCATGCCCTCCTCCAGAGGATCTTCCTGACCCAGGGATTGAAGTCAGGTCTCCCGTACTGCAGGTGGATTCTTTATGGTCTGAGCCACCAGGGAAGCCCCATTTATTTGCAAACATCACTGCCCAGCTACAGGGAGGCTATGAGTTCTGACCAGAGAGAAACGGTGATAAAATCTACAACCAAATTCCAGAACTTCCACGGCTGGACCATGTGATTCCCCACGTGAATGAGGCTACTCACGGTGGCAAAAGTTGAGTAGAAGAGCTTCTTCTCCAATTTAACGCCCTCTGCTAATGTCATTTCAAAAGCTGAAAAAGAAAACCCTGCAGTGAGGAGCTGAAACACAGACGTGGGAGCGCAGAACTTTTTGCAGAGGCAGGAACCAGCCCGGGGACCGACGTGTGCTTTGAAGTCACGGGATTGAAGTGCAGCCTCCCTCTCCAGGTGTCGCCCCGGCTGCGGCCCAGTGAGCAGCTGCTCCCGGGCTCCGTGGGCCTGTGTGGGGACCAGTGTGACCGGTGTGGAAGGCGGGATGGAAAAAACTGTCCAGTCACGAGGGGGCTGAGGAAGCCCAGACTCTAGAAGCACGACAAAGAAGTAAGGGCGACACTGAAAACGGAGCTGTGGGCAGTAGGAGCGAGGCCCAAGTACGTCTGCAGCAGAGGCGAGGGGGCGCGAGGCTCGTGGAAGCTTCCGCGGCAGCCCCCGCAGCCAGGTCCCGTGACCAGCGCCAGGTGATGACAGGCGCCCCGGGCCTCGCTGCGCACCCGCGCCCTGCACACTCCACACACTGAAGGCTGAGCCCGGGGAGCAGAGGCAGGGTTGGGGCAGCACGGCCCTCCAGGGCCACTCCCTGCCCTCACAGGCGGCACAAGCAAAGGGGCAGCCTCGCTCCACGCTGAGAAGAAATCGCCGTGGTAACACCCAAGCGATTCTCAAGAAGGGTGATCAGAGCTGCTCTGTTGGCCCAGAGTGGCCACTGAGCCCAGACCCACAGCCGGGAGGGCGGAACTGCCCCAGGCTCACCCCTGGACGGTCAGGAGTGGCTGCGGCAGAGAGGAACCTCTTCCTCCCAGGTTTTGCAAGGGACCCTCCCGGGCTGCCTCTGCTCACCAGCACTGGCCCCCAGGCTGGCCCAGTTCTCAGGTCCTGCTTCCAAGGGGAGCTCAGACCAGTTCAACAGAATTTGTGAGCAAGCAACTAGAAACTAGAATGCTACGAAGAGCCAAAATCGAAATACTGAGAAATCTAACAATTTTTGTCCAGATTAATTAAGATGTACAATTCAGACCCCGAATTGTCAAGCCTCGCAACTACTCCTGTGCGGCCTCTCCACCCTCTTCCCTACCTGCGTTCACTGATTCTTTGGCCATTGCTGTTACAATTTTAGAGTTGCTGGCAATTTTTTCTGCACATTGGATGGCTTCTTCGACCACTGTCTCAACAGGAAAAATTTTGCTTACAAGACCTACAACACAAAAAGGTAAACAACACGTGGAAACAGCTGATTCTAGTTCTCTGTCACAGCGTGGGCCTCCAACAGGGACACAGGAAAGGATCCACAGTGTCCCCTGGTGGGGCCGCTACCCTTGGTTGTGGAGGTCATGGGGCTCTTACAGTCAAAGGTCACTGAGGGGCCAGGAGAGGGCCTGCCTGCAGGGGGTCTTAGAGACCACCCATTGTTCACGTTGGTTCTGAGAAGTGGGATGGTTTCACTGTTAGTGTTTAATTCACAAGGACATTTGAGTCACTCCGTTGTGCATGGTGGTATTTCAAACAGACACAGGCAGGGAGTATCCTGGACTCGTAGGATGCCGGAAAGCTCCGTGCTGACCACTGTGGGAATCCCTGGGTGAGGCCCTCCCCTCTCCACTCAGCTTCCCAAGGGGGCAGCTCCACGGGGCGGCCCCAGCCTGTACCTGCTTGCTTGGCGTCCTGGGCCGAGATCCGGTCGCCAGTGAGGACCATCTCCATGGCCAGGGACTTTCCGACGGCACGGGTCAGTCTCTGGGTCCCGCCTGCACCTGCGGGGGCAGAGGGCTGCTGGGCGCCGCTCTGCGGCCAAGAAGCCACAGACACGCTGCTGGCAAGTGTCTCGGGCCTGAAGACCTACAGCACGGCTGGGGGGTGCGCAGAACTGGGGGACCCAGACACCACAAGTAACCTCCTTCCCACACTCAGGCCCCTGACTTGCGCCCTGGGCCCCCTGTACCAGTGCCTCTCCTGCAGGAGTCAGACTCTGGATGGACGCGTGGAGCTTGCAGACCCTGACCTGACCCACCCCGGAGGGCAGCTGGGGGCGGCCTCCTATCACAATCGGCTCTGCTCCCGGACTGGAACGTGGGCAAGGCTCCTGCCTCTCCGGCCTGGGGACGTGCTCCTCTCTCCTGGGATCTTCGGGTGTCTAGCCCCCCATGGACTTCACCTCCACAGGCGCTGCTCCCCTTCCCGCCCACTCAACGCCTCTGACTGGAAAGACTGGTCTGCCCATTCACCTGCCCACAGTGAGCCCCAGGGCTGCCAGGGCGAGCAAGCGGCCACCTGAGGGAGGCGTCCACGGTCCAGCAGACTCAGGCGCTACCTCAACATGGTGGAGACCTTGGGCACTGGGACAGAAAGAGTCTGGCAGTCACCCTCAGCTGACCCCACACGGCTCACCGCCTGGCCTGGCGGAGACCCTGGACTCCAGGCTCTACACCCGGGCAGAGACTTTGTGGGACACAGCCTGTGGCTCTCGTCAGGTGGGCCGAGGGGCAGAGGCACCGCTGTTGGCCCACTGCTCCCATTGCCCTCCCTGCGGGGGATGCGATTCCCTGCTCTGAACCTGCTGAGGCCACGGGTCTCGCTCTGGCCACTGAAACGGGAGCCCTCAGCGCTGGCCCATGGTCACCATGTTTTCTTCTCTGAGCTGCTGACCTACAAGGACCCACCATGGATGCGGCTCAGCAGCAAGAGTCACTACGGTCGGAAGCCAGTGTGTGGCCTGCCCAGAAGAGCCGGCAGGGCTCCAGGCCCCCATGCCCTGCCCCTCGCGGACGGTAGTGCAGCCAGGCTCACACGACAGCCTCTGTTTCTGTCTGACGCTGAGACAGCCCAGATGCCCGGCAGAGGGCTGATTTGGGCTGATTACTTGAAGAGCTGACGCTTGAGCCTTTACCTGGGATGGTTCCTATTAGAATCTCCGGCTGTCCAAACTGGGCTTTCTCTCCAGCATAAATGATGTCACACATCATAGCAAGTTCACAGCCACCACCAAGCTGCAAAAGAGGCAACACAAGAGGACCCCAGTTAAAAATCACTCTATTTGCTCATTTAAATCTTCTATTAAAAGGAACGCCATCTGGGGTACAGTAGACGTCAACACAGAGGTGGTAAGTTAGGTAACTGTTTCCATAAATTACGTACACAGTTGATTCTGCCAACCTTTCTGGCAAGAGCCAGACAGCAAATGCTTTTGGCCTTGCATGTCCTATAGTATCTGTCGTGGCCACTCCACACGGCTGAGGGAGCTCAAAAGCAGCCAAGAGAGGGAAGAACTGAGAGGCCGCTGTGTTCCAATACACTCTGCCCACTGACCTGCTCACCCCAAGGAAGCTTTACTAAGGATTGTGAGTTGAAAGGTCCTTCTCACTTCTGTACAGGCCACAACCAGCCCCAGAACCTCTGAACCTTCCAGGCGCCTACAGGAGACCCTGACGCACCAAACGGGGCACCCAGAGCTTTCAACAGTAGCAGAAGGAGTTAAGTCATAAGGCAGTGCAAGTTGAAAAGTCATCAAAACTGCACAGAAAGCCAACACATGTGCCCTTAACCTTGCAGAGGGGGGAGGCGGCTCCTGGGGAGTCTTAGGGACCGTGCTGAAGACTAGGGGGCTTTACTAACAGGGGAATCCAAAGGCCAACAGCTGAACCCCCTCCCACAGAGCAGATGCTAAACGCCCTTTACAGGTCTTGGTTCTTTTGCATCACTGAGAACAAGACACAGCCTCCTCCAAATAAAAACCGGTCTTACTGCTCAGATACAATTCCTTCAGGTGCTCCGAGTGCAAGGAGGCGGTGTAGGGGGAACACTCACGGCATAGCCATTGACAGCAGCTATGATTGGCTTCTTGACACGTGTGAGTCGGTCCCAGTGGCTCAAAAACCCGCCAGAGTAACAGTCCTGGAACGTGTGGCTCTGCATTTCCTTGATGTCGGCTCCAGCTGGGTGGTGGGAAATCATGTTCCAGTTATCAGAGGTCCCACATCAACAGGCAGCTGTTGAGTGTCCCAAGGGTAAGCATTGGGGTTTTGGGGAAGGCCACATGGACACACAGCTGGGCTGGAGGCAGAGGGCAACACCGTGCGATACGAGGTGATGGAAGTAATGCAGAGGGAAGTGGGCAGGACAGACCAAGAGGGGACTCAGAGAGAGCTGGGCTCACTCACTAGTCCCTCTCACCTGAGACCTGCCTGCCTGTGAGCAGGTTAAGTTTGCTGGCAGAGCGTGCTCAACATTAAACACCAGAGGTCCCTCCAAGCAGCTCAGAGTTTGGTCTACCTTATGTAAATAAATCCTCACGCTGCAGAACTTGCCTGATGCCTTCATGGAGGTATAAGGCTGCCTGCCACGCCACAGGTGTGATCACATACCTGGTGGCCGGCCACCATGCTGCCCAGCTCACCTGCAAACGCCTTCTCCCCGCCTGTGAGGACAATGGCCCCCACGGCTGGGTCTTCCTCGAAGGCCTGCAGTGCCTGGTTGAGCTCCGCAATCAGGCCATTGCAGAGCGCATTGAGGGCCTTGGGGCGGTTCAGCTGGATCAACCCCACGTTGCTGTTCTTTCCCTTCTTTGCTGTGATGATGTACTCAAAGGCTGCACCTGGGAAGAAAAGGGAAAGCGGGATTTCCACTAACAGAGGCATCAAACTGGGGGATGTATTCCGTCACTGGATAGGGTGACCCCGACACCTGAGGGCCCTGCTCAGTCCCTGGTGCTGCAGCTCACACTGCAGGGCTCTCTGCTTTCACAGATGTTGGAATGTTTCCTCAAGTTAAGACAGCCCCAGCAATGACCAGCGGCCTTCCTTCTGAATGTGTTGGTTGGCATCTCCCAGAACCTGTGCTGGAGATGCCTGGGATCCTGCACAAACAAGAAATGAGGAAACTCCCTCTTTAAACAGATGCCAACTGGGTTAAGTGCACACAGGCAAAGGGCAGGGGCAGCCTGCTCAGGGAGCCAGAATGACCTCGGGGCGGGAGGGGGTTGGGGGGGGAGCTTAACAAAGGCAGCTGCTTCCTTGAACGGGGTACCTATCCGGTGGGCTTGCTGGGGAGTGACTGAAATCACCCATGTGTAGGCAGCATCCCCCACACCCCGTATACAAGACCAGAAAAGACTGCTGGGTACAGGCCAGGATGTAGGAGCAGGTGGTCAAAAGGAACTCGGGTAACATGAACGCCAGTTAACAGCTAGGTTAAGTGGACACATAGGTGAAAGAAGAGGCTGTAGAGATTCGTTCCCAGAGATGTGGCCAAGAGTTCCTGGGAAACACGGGGTGGTGGGGGCGGAGGAGGGGGGGTGCCGGCTGGCCGGGGGTGGTACAGGCAGAGCCTGAAGGGAGAAGCAGTGGATCTGGGGAGGATGGGCGGGAGGCACCAGAGGACAGCACGCGCGACCCCTTCCAAATGCAATGCGCGAACCGCGCGTCCTCTTGGTCTGAGGGCTGTCACACCAAATGCTGAAGTGGCCAGAGGTCTTGGTACTCAGCCCCGAGAACCCGGGGTCGAGACGCTAGTGATCCCAGGGCTCCGCGCGCTCAGGAAGGAGGTGCTGGGCGGGGGAGTCAGGCTGGACGCTCCGGGGCAGGAGCGCGGAGCGGCCCAGGGGTCCCGCCCCAGGAAGAGGCCCTGCGACCCCAACCACGGCCCGCCCCCGCGGCCCCGCACTCACTCGAGGCGAAGGAGCGCTGTACCGGGCAGCAGAGCCAGGGCCGCAGCGGGGCGCGGACGCGGGGCAGCAGGGCACGTAAGGCGGCCATGGCGCTCGCGTGGACGACTGTACCGTCCGCCCGCCTGCGCTGAGGGCCCTTCCCCGCGGAGCCGCCCCCCGGCCGCGCCAGTCAGCGCCGGCCCCGCCCACCGGCCCGGGCCGCGAGACCAAGCAAGTATCGCGAGACCACGCCAGGCGGCGGAAGTGGGCGGGGCGACGGGCCTGCGGTTTTGGGAGGAGGGGGCAGGAGGGTCCAGGCGGAGGGGCGGAGGCGGCACAGGGCTGGGCGAAGGGTTTGGAATTCGGGTTCTGGTCCTTCTGCTGCCTGTGCTGCCCCAAGCGGTAGGAAATGTTGACTAAAAAAATGCACAATGTGAGAGTTTCAAGTCAAGTTTTATTTGGGGCAAAATGAGGACTGCAGCTGGGGGAGGCTGTACCTCAGATAGCTCTGAGGAACTGTTCAGAGGCAGCGCTGCTGCTGCTGCTGAGTCGCTTCAGACGCATCCTACTCTTCGCGACCCCATGGACTGCAGCCTACCATGCCCCTCCGTCCATGGGACTTTCCAGGCAAGAGGACTGGAGTGGGTTGCCACTGCCTTCTCCGAAAGAGGCAGTGGGGGAAGGTCAATATGTAAGATTTTGGTGCCCGGGGAGGTCACTGCAATCAAGTGCTTACTTTACAAAAGGTATTCAGTTAGTCATGAGGAGCCAGGGTGAAAGGTGAACGTCAGGGTGAAGGGATTTAGTGCTTTTCTAGATACCAAGAGATGGAAGGACTGGGGTCATGAAATAAGTCTCTGAAAATATCTGTCTAAAGAGCCCTTACACCAGTTTCCCTGGAGCACAGAGTGTCTCACTCTCCACCCTGAATGAAGATCGGCAACCACAGTAGCACAGGGTTGGATCTCCGAAGACGCAGATGGCAAACGCCCTTGTTGTTGTTCAGTCACTGGCAAATGCCCTTGGCAAGTGCCCATTGGCAGTTGACAGAAGTAGCCCAGAAGATCTGAGACCAGACGCTCCGGGGCTAGCTGAGCCGTGCGGGTGGAAACTTGCGTGGCCTGCTCACCACCGGCCCCCAAGCCTGGGGCCTGATGATGCACAGCTGGCTGGGACACCCAAGTGCCAAGAGGAACCTGCAGGAGCTCGCGAGAGTGCACCAGTCCACCGGTCCATGGTGCTGGCCTGCAGGGCTCTTGGTGGAGCTGTCTGCCGGCCTACACTACCTCGGTCTTCTCTACTCTAGGCGCAGCCGTGCCCTTGACCTTTGGCCCTTCCCGCTGTGTCTCAGGCTGCGGGACAGGCAGGGTGTACCCACTCTTGAGTGATTGGACCTGGAGCCACAGCTGGGTCCTGGACTCTGAGCTGGAGGCAGTGGCTTTCTAGCCAAACCTGCCTGTGGACTCCCTGGAGCTGGGCGGCCCTACCTGTGACCTGAAGTCAGCACTCAGGGCCATGTTCAGGTGTAACCAGAGCAGAAAGCCAAACTCCCTGACAGTGGGTGTTAGCAGCATGCCAAGCAAAGGGGTGAGAGACAATCTCAGATCCACTCAGACCAACTCTGATAAGCCTCTGACCAACTTGGTCTTTGATTTACAGGATTTTTTTTTTTTTTAAGTTTTTTTTTAAAAAAAGGTTGAGATTCATTTTGTGACATTTCTAAATCTAGTTTCAGGACTCAGGATATCTCCGATTTACGTTCTCAGGCTTGGTGGTCCATGGTTGAGGGGTCTGTGAGCTCATCTTGCCCTGGAGAAATAACCTGAGTTTGTACATTAGTGAGGTCTACAGCAGCAATTTTAGTACACTAACTCTTTTATCGACAGCATCCATCTTAGTCATCTGACTCTACCTGGTTAGTGTTCAGTTAGCACAGTACTGAGGTCAGAGGGCACAAGAAAGAAAGGTTTGGGTGGAGAGATTAATCATGAACTCAGAGGATTTGGTTTTAGGGGGACCTGATTTAAATGTCACGGAGAATTCAGTTAATACTGTTTTGCAGTGTGGACAGGAGTTGTGAGGCAGATGTGTTTAGAAAAGGGAAAGATAATTTATTAACAGAATGCTTCCTTTTAGAGGCATCACGTAACTGAGTTTCCCCCTGCTGAGCACTGTGACAAACATCTATTAGTACTTCATGTTTCGCTTCCTCCCATCTCATGGGCCAGTCGTGCTCATGAGGTGTGTGCGGCGTTAGTCGCAGCAGCTGCACTGAGTGGCTGAGGGAAGTTTTGCGACAATTATGAACAATTCATGTCAATCTGAAGTTTATGTATTTATAGGTCTAGACATAACATGAGTGAAGCATAATACAGACTCTTTACATTGGTAGCTAGATATCTATCGAATATTAGATGTGAGTAGTTTATTTTTGTTAGATAAGATGTAATTGGTGGTGCTAGTAGTAAAGAATCTGCCTGGCAATGCTGGAGACATAAGAAATGTGAGTTTGATCCCTGAATCAGGAAGCTCCCCTAGCGGAGGGTATGGCAACCTACTCCAGTATTCTTGCCTGGAGAATTCCATGGACAGAGGAGCCTGGCGGGCTGCCTTCCATGGGGTCACGAAGAGTCGGACATGACTGAAGAAACTTGGCACGAACACATGCAAATTTTAACAATGAAATAATTTCTTTACTTTGATTTATAAATTCCAAATGTTTGGACACCTATTATTAGCCTCCATTTGTATTCTTGCCCAAATTCTGCAAATTTGAGGGTGAAGATAAAAAGATAACCTACATGGGACTACCTGGTGGTCCAGTGTTAGGACTCAGACCTTTCACTGCTGGGGCTTGGGTTTTACTCCTGGTCTATGACCAGGAGAACTCTGACCCTGCAAGTTGCACGGGGCAGCCAAAAAGGAAAGAAAAAAAAATCACCTACAAATGAAAAGCAAAATGGATGTTTTCAAGCAAACAATAAAATCCAAATTAGAATTTAATACTCAGCAAAACTTTATTTCCAGGCTAAGGATAGAATAAAGACGTTTTCCTACAAAGAGATAACAAGAGACTTCACCACAGTCGGCTCTGTCTTAGCGTGGGCTGCGGCGCTGTGCAGGCACCCGGCGGGAGTGGCTCCAGCATGGAAGGGTTTCCTAACACTCCAGGGCTAGTATTGAGTAGGTGGCTGCTGTCCTTCATGAAATAATTTATGGACAAAAGCACAAATGACAAAAGAAAAAATACACACACACACACACATATAAATTAGACTTCACCGAAATTAAAAACTTACATGTTTCAGAGGCAAACATAAAGAAAGTGAAAAGCTATCTCACAGAATGAGACAAAGTCTCACAAGTCATATACCTGAGAAGGGTCTTGTGTCTAGAAGATATAAAGAATACTTTCAACTTGCTATCCAAAAAAACAGTCGTTTTACCATTTTCGTCTATTTTATGAGACTCATGACTCAATGGACATGAGTTTGAGTAAACTTCGGGAGTTGGCGATGGACAGGGAGGCCTGGTGTGCTGCAGTCCATGGGGTTGCATAGAGTTGGACATGACTGAGTGTCTGAACTGAACTTAACTTACCATTTTTCCCTATTTTACAGAGAAAAAGAGGAAGTTGGGAGGAGTTCTGAAAAAAAGTCAATTGGAGGCAAATTAGAGTTCAGGGTGGTGACAGGTTCTCATTGGCCTAGTAGCTAGGGTCCTCACCTTCCTGGAAAAGATGCAGTGAATGTCTTTTGGGTTGGGACCCGTCAATGCAGTGAATGTCTTTCGGGTTGGGACCCGTCATGGAGGATTCTTTCCTGCTGGTGACCCTCCTCTCTGGGTCTGTAATTGACAGTCAAGTGTCTGAGAGCTCCCCCTTCTGGCCTTCCAACTCCATTTTAAATGGTTTCCCTTTATTGATGTTCACAAACTCAGTGATACAAAGACAGTTAACAAAGAGCAGAGGATTGAACAGACATTTCTACAATAAAAATACACAGATGGCCGATGAGCACACAAAAAGTGTTCAACACTACTAGTCACTGAAAGTGAAAGTCGTTCAGTCGTGTCTGACTCTTTGCGACCCCATGGACTGTATAGTCCATGGAATTCTCCAGGCCAGAATACTGGAGTGGGTAGCCTTTCCCTTCTCCAGGGGATCTTCCCAACCCAGAGATCAAACCCAGGTCTCCCGCAGTGCAGGCGGACTCTTTACCAGCTGAGCCACAAGGGAAGCCCGAGAATCCTGGCGTGGGGAGCCCATCACTGGGGAAAAACGAACCAGTGGCATCATGAGATGTCTGTTAGGATGCTGTTCAGTTGCTGAGTTGTGTCCTACTCTTGTGACCTCGTGAATGCCAGGCTTCCTGTCTTTCTTTTTTCATTTTTTTTTCCATTTATTTTTATTAGTTGGAGGCTTCCCTGTCTTTCACTGTCTCCTGGAGTTTGCTTAAGTTCATGTCCACTGAGTTGGCGATGCTATCTAATCATCTCACCCTCTGCTGCTCTCTTCCCCTTTGGCCTTCGGTCCTTCTCAGCATCAGTGTCTTTTCCAGTGTTGTAGCTTTCTGCATCAGGTGGCCAAAGTATTAGAGCTTCAGCTTCACCATCAGTTCTTCCAATGGAGATTTTCAGGGTTGATTTCCTTTAGGATTGACTGGTTTCATCTCCTTACTGTCCAAGGGACTCTCAAGAGCCTTCTCCAGCACTACAGTTCAAAAGCATCAGTTCTTCTGCACTCAGACTTTTTTTATAGTCCAACTCTCACATCCATACATGACTACTGAAAAACCATAGGTTTGACTATACACACCTTTGTCAGCAAAGTGATATCTCTGTTCTTGAATACATTGTCTAGGTTTGTCATAACTTTCCTTCCAAGAACCAAGCGTCCTTTAATTTCATGGCTGCATTCACTGTCCACAGTAATTTTAGAACCCAAGAAAATGAAATGTCACTGCTTCCACTTTCCCCCCTTCTATTTGCCATGAAGTGAGGGGACTGGATGCCATGATCTTAATTTTTTGAATGTTGAGTTTTAAGCCAACTTTTTCACTCTCCTCTTTTACCTTCATCAAGAGGCTCTTCGGTTCCTCTTTGCTTTCTGCCATAAGTGTGGTGTCATCTGCATATCTGATGTTATTTCTCCTGGCAATCCTGATTCTAGCCTGTGATTCATCCAGCCTGGCATTTTACATGATTTACTCTGCATATAAGTTAAATAATCAGGGTGACAATATAGCCTTGTCTTACTCCTTTCCCAATTTTGAACCAGTCCATTGTTCCATGTCCAGTTCTAACTGTTTCTTCTTGAGCCACATACAGTTTGCTCAGGAAACAGGTAAAGTGGTCTGGTACTCCATCTCTTGAAGAATTTTTCACAGTTTGTTGTGATCCACACAGTCAAAGGCTTTAGCATAGCTAACGAAGCAGATGTTTTCCTGGAATTCCCTTGCTTATCGAATGATCCAATGAGTGTTGGTAATTTGATCTCTGGTTCCTCTGCCTCTTCAAAACCCAGCTGGTACATCTGGAAGTTCTCGGTTCACATATTGCTGAAGCTTAACTTGGAGAATTTTGAGCATTACCTTACTAGTGTGTGAGATGAATGCAATTGTGTGGTAGTTTGAGCATTCTTTGGCATTGCCTTTCTTTGGGATTGGAATGAAACTGACCTTTTCCAGTCCTGTGGCCACTACTGAATTTTTCAAATTTGCTGACATATTCAGTGCAGCACTTGAACAGCATCATCTTTTAGGAATTTAAATAGCTCAGCTGGAATTCCATAACCTCCACTAGCTTTGTTCACAGTAATGCTTCCTAAGGCCCACTTGACTTCACACTTTAGTCTGTCTGGCTCTAGGTGAGTAACCACACCATCATAGTTATCTGGGAAATTAAGACTTAAAAAAAAAAAGTTCTTCTTAATCTCTTCTGCTTCCATTAGGTCCTTACTGTTTCTGTTCTTTATCTTGCCCATACTTGCATGAAATGTTTCCTTGATCTCTCCAATTTTCTTGAAGAGACCTATAGTCTTTCCCATTCTTGTTTTCCTCTGACTTGTTTTCATTGTCCTTTTAAGAAGGCCTTCTTATCTCTTTGCTATTCTCTGGAACTCTGCATTCAATTGGGTATATCTTTCCCTTTCTCCCTTGCTTTTTGCTTCTTTCCTCAGCTATTTGTAAGACCTCCTCAGACAACCACTTTGCCTTCTTGCAGTTCTTCTTTGAGATGGTTTTGGTCACTGCCTCCTGTACAGTGTTATGAACGTCTGTCCATAGTTCTTCAGGCACTCTGTCTACCAGATCTAGTCCCTTGAATCTATTCATTACCTCCACTGTATAATCATAAGGGATTTGATTTAGGTCATACCTGAATGGCCTAGCGGTTTCCCCTACTTTCTTCAACTTAAACCTGAATTTTGCAATAAGGAGCTCCTGATCTGAGCCAGTCAGCTCCAGATCTTGCTTCTCCTGACTGTATAGAGCTGTTCCAATCTTCAACTGCAAAGAAAATAGTCAGTCTGATTTCAGTATTGTCCATTTGGTGATGTCCATGTGTAGAGGTGTCTCTTGTGTTGTTGGAAGAGGTTGTTTGCTATGATGTATGTTCTCTCACCAAAACTCTTTTAACCTTTGCTCTGCTACATTTTGTCTTCTAAGGCAAAACTTGCCTGTGATTCCAGGTATCTCGTCTTCCTACTTTTGCATTCCAATCCCCTATGATGAAAAGGACATTTAAAAAAATTTTTTTTATTTTGGTGTGGTGTTAGAAGGTCTTGTAGGTCTTCATAGAACTGGTCAACTTCAGCTTCTTTGGCATCTTTGGTTGGGGCATAGACTTGGATTACTGTGATACTGAATTGTTTGCTTTGGACATGAACTGAGATCATTCTGTCTTTTTTGAGATTGCACCAAAGCACTCTATTTCAGAGTCTTTTGTTGACGATGAGGGCTACTCCTTTTCTTCTGAAGGTATCGTGCCCAAAGTAGTAGATACAATGGTCAACTGAACTAAATTCACCCATTCCTGTCTCTTTTAGTTCACTGATTCCTAAGATGTCGATGTTCATTCTTGCAATCTCCTCCTTGACCACGTCCTACTTACCTTGATTCATGGATGGAATATTCTAGGTTCCTATACAATACTATTCTTGGCAGCGTCAAATTTTACTTTCGTCCCCAGACACAGCCACAACTGAGTATTGTTTCTGCATTGTCCCAGCTGCTTCATTCTTTCTGGAGTTGTTAGTAATTGTCCTCCACTCTTCCCCAGTAGCATATTGGACACCTTCTGACCTGAGGGGCTCATCTTCCAGAGTCATATCTTTTTGCCCCTTTCATACTGTTTATGAGGTTCTCACAACAAAGACAGAGGAGTGGTTTGCCACTTCCTCCTCCAGTGAACCATGTTTTGTCAGAACTCTCCACTATGACCCATCCAGGTTGAGTTGGCATGGCATGGCTCACAGCTTTATTGAGCTACACAAGCCCCTTCACCATGACAAAGCTGTGATCTATGAATGGGCAAAATTCTATGTATAGTAAATGTCCAGAATGGGCAAAGCCATAGAGGCAGAAAGTAGACTGGTGGTTGGCAGCAGCTGCAGAAGGGGGTGGTGGGCCCTGCTAAAGGGCAGGGGGTTTCTTTATGCAGTGATGACAATGTTCTAAACTTGACGTGGTGATGCCTGCACAACTCTGTAAATGTCTTGTAAACCAGTGAATTGTTCACTTTAAATGGGTGAAGTGTATGGCATGTGAATTATAATAATAAAAACTGTTTATAGAAATGAACAGCCTGATTTAGTTAAGCCACAGATATTGTCACTGGGTAGTTACGGCCTCTATTGTTGTGCATGGCCCTTGGGCATCAGAAGAAGCCCATGACTTTGTTCTAGGCAGACTGAAATGAGGTGTGTGTGTCAGACCTGCTGCTGGTGGCCTGAGAGCCAGCAAAACAGTCCAGCGCCTGGCCACGGCCACATGAGCAGGTGGGCCAGTGATGACAGACCAGCTGCAGGTCAGAGGGTTGGCTGCAGTCACTATAGTGTTCAAGTGGTAGTACTACATTAAGGGGACAAAAGGCATGAATGCCACACCCCTACATCTCCTGGGGTCTAAGGTGCTCCCTTCCCAGGAGTCAAGAGTGCTGCCCTCGATCCCTGGCCATAAAGTCAGTGTCACAGTTTTGTAACTCTGCCTTTGGTTCTATCACCAGGCCTTTAGTCCAGATCAGGTATGAGTGGGATGAGGGCGTTTTTACACCTTGGCCACCACGGGGGTACTCAGCCATGTAGTCCCTGCCTCCATGGTGCAGAGTCCTGCCAATCAACAAAAGGCTTCAAGAGGCTGAGCCAGAATTAAGTTCAAGCCCCTCAGACTCCTTCTGGCTGTTTCCACCCAGGGATGGTCAGGGCTGAATCTCAAATTTTCTAAATAGGCCTAGGTAAGCCCTTGTCATCCTGAACTTTACTAGAGAAAGGCTGACGGGCAGAGAAGAGGGAGGAGATGAGGAGGGCAGTGTGGAAAGATTCTACTCTGACCATCCCTGGGTGGGGACAGCCAAAACAGGGTCTGGGGACCATTCACCCTGCTGGGCTTCAGCTTAGCTGACTCTTGGGGGAACACCTCAGGAGGGTGCTCCGCTCTTCAGGCAGCAAAATGGGGGGCACAGTTCCCTCTGCAGACAGGGACACCAGGGCCAGGGTGGGGGCACCCCAGATGGGCTGTCTCATTGGACTTGCAGGGTCACCTGGCCCTTTCCTCCTTAGTTGCAGGATGTCAAGCTGAGCGACCAGGCCAGAGGTGTGGGCAGCATTATGGGCTGGGCTCAGGCCCCGTGCTTTAGCCAGGAGGTGGCACCGCTGAGCCCGGGCCGCCTCTGGATTTCCGAGGTCACTGCCACCTCCAAAGGTGGCGCTGCGGGGACAAACGAGGTGAGCCCCTGCCCAGGACCAGCACGAAGGTGGCCGCCTACCCCACTCGCCGCAAGTGGGGTTCTTCAACCGGGCGCTTTCCCTGTGGGACAAGCGTGATACGCGCCTGGAGGGCAGCAGCCGGCTCTCGTGGTCCCATGTAGGGGAGGGGTGCAGGGATGCGAAGCGGCTTGGAGAGGCGAACGTGGGAGAGGAAGGAAGGGCAGGGGGTGCTCGGCAGGGCGGGGTGGGGCGGGGTGTGGACAGTGTTGAGTGAAGGGCCTGAGACGGCACACGTGCAGCAAACTCGCAGCAGACAAGTTATCAAGCCTCTCCAGAGCTGCCCTCCACCCCTGCTGTCCCTCGGGCAGCGGGCTGTTACTGGCAGTCACGCCTTGATCTGCTTGGCAGCCTGTACGACCAGCCACAGAAACTGTTCAGTATCAGGAGCCAGAGAGCCTGTAGTCTGAGCACAGGGGGAGAGTTTTCAGAGCTTGCTACCGGTTCATAGCGACACCTCTCCTCAGTTCAGTTCAGCTGCTCAGTCGTGTCCCGTTCTTTGCGAGCCCATGGACTGCAGCACGCCAGGCTTCTCTGTTCATCACCAACTCCCAGAGCTTGCAAACTCACGTCCATCGAGTCGGTGATGCCATCCAACCATCTCATCCTCTATCGTCCCCTTCTCCTCCTGCCCTCAATCTTTCCCAGCATGAGGGGATTTTCCAATGAGTTGGCTCTTCACATCAGGTGGCCAAAGTACTGGAGCTTCAGCTTCACACTTCTCCTAGATAGTTCTTTTAAAAGGCAGGTAAATGGCCACCTCATGCGAAGAGTTGACTCATTGGAAAAGACCCTGATGCTGGGAGGGATAGGGGGCAGGAGGAGAAGGGGACTACAGAGGATGAGATAGCTGGATGGCATCACCAACTCGATGGGTATGAGTTTGGGTAAACTCTGGGAGTTGGTGGTGGACAGGGGGGCCTGGCGTGCTGCGATTCATGGGGTCGAAGAGAGTCGGACACGACTGAGTGACTGAACTGAACTGAACTGGCTACCCAATCCTATGGACAGAGGTGTCTGTCAGGCTATAGTCCATAGTGTTGCAAAGAGTAGGACATGACATGGCTTATCAATTAGACAGCAGTAGCCGCATCCCTTGCACACACATCTCATTGGAGGAAAGGACCACATTCAGTTCAGTTCAGTCGCTCAGTCATGTCTGACTCTTTGCGACCCCATGAACCACAGCACGCCAGGCCTCCCTGTCCATCACCGACTCCCAGAGTTTACCCAAACTCATGTCCATTGAGTCAGTGATGCCATCCAACCATCTCATCCTCTGTCGTCCCCTTCTCCTCTAGCCCTCAATCTTTCCCAGCATCAGGGTCTTTTCAAATGAGTCAGCCCTTCGCATCAGATGACTAAAATACTTGAGTTTCAGCTTCAACATCAGTCCTTCCAATGAACACCCAGGTCAGATCTCCTTTAGGATGGACTGGTTGGATCTCCTTGCAGTCCAAGGGACTCTCAAGAGTCTTCTCCAATACCACAGTTCAAAAGGATCAATTCTTTGGCGCTCAGCTTTCTTTATAGTCCAACTCTCACATCCATACATGACTACTGGAAAAACAATAACCTTGACTAGTCCATATTGACTTTTCAATATGCTGTCTAGATTGGTCATAACTTTCCTTCCAAAGAGTAAGTGTCTTTTAATTTCATGGCTGCAGTCACCATCTGTAGTGATTCTGGAGCCCCCAAAATAAAGTCAGCCACTGTTTCCACTGTTTCCCCATCTATTTCCCATGAAGTGATGGGACCAGATGCCAGGAACTTAGTTTCCTGAATGTTGAGCTTTAAGCCAACTTTTTCACTCTCCTCTTTCACTTTCATCAAGAGGCTCTTTAGTTCTTCTTCACTTTCTGTCATAAGGGTGCTGTCATCTGCATAGTTATATGACTATTTTCTGTCTCCCTCCCACTGGTCTCCCATGAGGGCTGGGATTCTGTCCCTCTTACTCAGGATTGAGTCCTCAGCACCTTGATTCCTTGTATAGGTACTGTCTTCTCAGGTTTGAGAAGCAATTAGATCTTAAACCTCATTCCAGGCAGTGGCGCTGAGTGACTGGCAACAGCCTGGGAGGCATTCTCTGCAAACCAGGATTCCAGGAGGGAACAGCACACGGAACAGCATGCATAGTTGGAGGTGGGTCTGCTGTATCCAGTACGCTGACCTTCCCCCTCCTGTCCACTCTTTGGCTCCCATAATACTGGCAGCAAGGCTTAAATGCTCCAGACAGGAGACTGGAAGACCCTTCCCAGGGAGCCTGACCAACCCAAGAGGAAGAACTTAAGAGACATGGATGATGGGGGTTCCCCAACTAAAGCCCCTCTCAAGGAACACCCCAGAGTCAAGCTCACAAACAGCTATCTGGTCTATCATTCCTGTCACCAGGAGACAGACAAACATCACCTGATATCTCAGAAAGCCAAAAGAAACAGGAAGAGGGACTCAGAAAACAGCGACTGAGCAGGACACAGCACTCACATCCCCCGTCTCCCGAGAAGATGAGGCATGAAGAGACCCTTCTTTTCTCTAGAAAGAAACATCTGTACATGAAGAAAGGGCTCCTGGAAATGAACACTATGATAGTAGAAATGAAAGCCTCAAGTACCACAGAAGCAGAGCAGTAAAGATGGGAAACAAGAGGAACGTGAGCATTCAAGGGCCGGGTTCAACCTCTGACGGCCTAAATTGAGGACTTTAGAAGAGCTAAGAGCAAACCAGTAGGGAGCTTGCTCAGGGACGAGTCATCAGCAGAAATGACTGACTGTGAAATAATGACATCGTTCGCTAGGACTGAAGCACAGGAATTCCCAGACCGAGGCCCTCTGAGTGTGGGACGCAGTAAACAAAAACCAAGGAGCACGGGAGCACCACATTGTGAAACTTCCGATCTTAATCCTTCTTGAAGTTTCTAATTTTCTTTGGCCACGAAGCACAGCATAGGGAATCTTAGTTCCCCAACCAGGGGTTGAACCCGTGCCCCCTGCACTGGACACGTGGAGTCTTTTTTGTTTAATTAATTATTTTTGACTGTGCTGGGTCTTCATTGCTGCTCATGCGCTTTTCCTAGTTGCAGCGAACGGGGTCTATTTGTTTTGGAGTGTGGGATTCTCAGTGTGGTGGGTTCTCTTGTTGTTGAGCACAGCTCTAGGGTGCCTGGGCTTCAGTAGTTGCAGCACTGGGGCTCAGTAGTGGCCCACGAGCTTTGTTGCTCCATAGCACGTGAGATCTTCCCAGACCAGGGATCAAACCCGTGTCCCCTGCATTGGCAGGCGGATTCTTCACCACTGGGCCACCAGGGACGTTTCCAGAACATCTTAAAAACTTCCAGGGAGGAAAACACCCCCACTGCTTGTAAGGGATTAGAAATTAGAATGGCATGGATTTCTTCACAGCACCCCTTGGAGGGAGGAGAAAGGGAGCAGTGCCTTCAGAGTCTGAAGGAAGAGGCTTCGGACCTAGAATTCTATGCCCAGGCAAACTACAGATCAAGTGTGAGGGCAAAGTGAAGGTATTTTCAGCTTTGCAATGTCCTTTAAAGAATGATCTCCCAGACACCTCTTCTGGGCTTCACCAAAACAGGAGAGTGAATGCAAGAAGAACAAGACTATATGACTGAGGGGGGCAACACGGGGAGAGAGACGGGGCTCCTTGGAGATGGAGGAAGACGCCAGACAGAAGGACCACCTGCCCAGGCAGGAGTAACTTCCCTCCCCGCCCACCCCAACTCACGGAGGCACCACGGGCAGCGGCGGGAGCCGCAGGACCAGGGGTGGAAGGATGATGTGCTTATGGGGCAGCCCGATGGCCCTTTTAGCAGAAAGCAGGCGCTTTCTAATCGCTGCAAGGCTGTAGGGGAGACTTGCCCAAACCAGAATAATTCTCCAGAAATGCCTGCAGGCTCGAGCTTGTTTCCGGCTCCTGGGGTCAGAGAGGTGGGCGCGGGCGGGGGTGGGGGGGGCGGTAGGACTCGTTCTCCACTCACTGTTTATCTTGCACTTTGTATTTCACAGGTGTGGCATCCTAACTGTGGACACACACCAGGATCGTCGTCTCTCCCTATCCGCCCTGAAACCTCGGCACCGCGCTCCGCTGGCTCTGGAGGTGAGGCGCTCGCTCGCGCATCGGAGGCAGAAGAGAGGCTCCTCCTCCGCCTCCTGGCCGCCGTTCTCACGTCTCCTGAGGACCAGGACACGACCCGAACAGGCCACTCGGCCTCCTCGATTCTCCCTCGGTGGGGACGGTCATGCACACCGCCGGCACCGGTGGATAACGCACCGACCCCTCCGCGTTGGCCGCCGCACTCCCGGGCGGCCTTCCGCCACCTTTCCGTGCAGTGGGCCAGACCTCGCGTCTTAACTCCCTCGGCGCGCGCGCAGCGGAGCCGGGCCCACGCCGTGGGGCAGGCCGGGCCGGAACTCCTCGCTCCCCTCACCCCGCCCCCGCCATCGCCCCGCCATTGCCCCGCCCCTCACCCATCCTCCTCCGGCCCCGCCCCTCGCCCCTTCCTCCTCCGGCCCCGCCCCTCGCCCCTTTCACCTCTGGCCCCGTCCCTCGCCCCTCACCCCTTTCCTCCGGCCCAGTCCCTCGCCCCTTTCCTCCTCTGGCCCCGCCCCTTGCCCCCTTTCACCTCCGGCCCCGCCCCTCGCTCCGTTCTTCCTCCGGCCCCGCCCCGCCCCTTGTCCCGCCCCTTATCCCCGCCCCTCCTCAGATCTCTTCTCGGCTCCACGAACCTCCTAGCGGCGGGGGGACTTTCGGGAACCGCCCGGGACGGCTGCGATGCAGTCGGGTGGTCGTCAGGCGGAGGCCCCGGGCCGCGGCCCGCGGGTGCTGGTGGTGGGCGGCGGCATCGCGGGGCTGGGGGCGGCGCAGAGGCTCTGCCGCCACCCGGCCTTCTCACACCTTCGGGTTCTGGAGGCCACGGCCCGCGCCGGTGGCCGCATCCGCTCGGAGCACAGCTTCGGTAACAGCCTCTCCCGAAACCCCTTCCCAGAGCCCCTTCCCGGAGCCCAGCCGGTGCCTCCGGAGCCCTGCTGTCTCCTGGCTCGGCCTACGTCCAGGGTTAGGCGTCCCGGAACCCTTATCCGGCCCCTGAGCGAATCCCCGCTCGGCCCCACGTAATTACCGAAGTTCACTGCTCCCCGAAACTCAGCTGCCCGCAGTGAGCAGGGTCGACCGCTGCGGCGGAGGGGAACCCGTGACTACACAGCGGCCCTGGTTCTGACGGCCGCAGGTAGCCCCCCACACCACCACCTCCAGCCTCCAGGTGGTGCCTCTTCTGCCCCCAGGCCTTCCTCCAAGTATCCTTCCCAGGCATTTGCAGGCCAGCACCCCCTCAGGGGGTGTTCCCTAAGCCAGGTCTGACGGGCCTGCCTGTGGTCCTCGGGGACCGTGTGGCCCTCTGGGAAGGGCAGGGCTGAGTGTGCTCAGGGGAGGGACACAGGGCAGGGAGCCTCAAGGTGGCCTCTCCTGCCGCTCCAGGTGGCGTGGTGGAGGTGGGCGCCCACTGGATCCACGGGCCCTCCCAGGGCAACCCCGTCTTCCAGCTGGCTGCCAAATACGGGCTGCTGGGGGAGAGCGCCCTGTCCGAGGAGAACCAGCTGATTGAGACCGGGGGTCACGTGGGCCTGCCCTCTGTGTCCTATGCCAGCTCCGGGGTAAGTGTGAGCCTTGAGCTGGTGGCGGAGATGGCCAGTCTGTTCTACAGTCTCATAGACCAGACCCGGGAGTTCCTGCAGGCTACTGAGGCCACCCCGCCCAGCGTCGGGGAGTACCTCAAGGAGAAGATCCGTCAGCACACGGCCAGCTGGACAGAGGATGAGGAGACCAAGAAGCTCAAACTGGCCATCCTGAAGAACTTGTTCAACGTGGAGTGCTGCGTGAGCGGCACCCACAGCATGGACCTGGTGGCCCTTGCGCCTTTCGGGGAGTACACTGTGCTGCCAGGGCTGGACTGCACCTTTCCTGAGTATGTGCCTGCCCCACTCACCCAGACAGACCCCTCCATGCACCCCCGGGGGTCCCGACCTGTACCTCAGGCCAAGCTTTGGGAGGGCTGTTTGTCTTCCCTGTGTTAGGGAGCTTGGTCATTTATTTCCATAGTTTTGATCACTGTGAAAAAGAAAAGAAGTCTTCTCAAGAAAAAGTGGTTAAAAGAAGGAAATGCATCTTGTAATGCCTTGCTCCCCCCAGGTTTAGGAGGCCTCCTGCCTGTAAGCACTGTGGGGGCTTGGACCTCAGAGTAGGGCAGACAGGCCTGCTCTGTGTTGGGGTGGCTGTCCCCTCAGGGGGCCCTCCCGAGACTCTCCAGGACTGCCCTGCACAGGGAGGGCGCTGTGATGGGGACGAGCCCAGAAGGGGAGCCCTAGGCCTGCTCTCCATGAAAACCTGGGGAACTCTGCTCTTGTAATCCTCCAGTGAGACCCCTTCCTCCCTGCCCTCTTCTCTGGCTGAACTGGGACCAGAGCCCCCTGCAGCTCCCTGATCTGGTGTGAGCTTGGAGGGGCTTGTTGCAGAGCCTCGCCTCCAGGGCCTGGTCCTGACCATGGGACACCTCTGTTTCCCTCAGGGGCTACCAAGGACTCACAGACCGCATCGTGGCCTCCTTGCCCAAGGACGTGATGGTTTTTGACAAACCCGTGAAGACCATTCACTGGAATGGGTCCTTCCAGGAAGCTTCTGCTCCTGGGGAGACATTTCCTGTGCTGGTGGAATGTGAGGATGGAGACTGCTTCCCAGCCCATCATGTGGTCGTCACCGTGCCCTTAGGTAAAGCCCGCTGTTCTGGTTGGTTCTTCCAGTTCCTGTTCAGGTGCCCTGGCCCCTGGCTTTCTCCAGCCTCATTCACTCCAGGATACTCATTGGCTGCTCAGCTCACATTTTCATTCTGAGTTTGGGATAGAGTTACTCTACTGTGCTTTGTAGCAATTGTATGCTTTGAAATAAAAGTTTCACAGGAAGAGAAAACACAGGTCAGCAGGTGTGTTGCCTCTTTTGGAAGTAATTCATGGAAAGGTTGGGACGGCCTCCTGAGGCTCACCACACTGCTTTCTTAGCAAGGTGGAGAGGGCAGAAAGCCAGGTCTTATGTTTCTGTCCCGGTGGTAATCGAGGAAGGAGTTGTGAGCATAATTCTATTTAATTCCAGATATGATGCTTTGGATCTAGCAGCAGGAGCTGGCAATCTGGTAAAAGGTGGAGATAAGTGAAAGCAAGTTTGTGCCTGTTTATCTCATCTGCTCCTCTGGCAGCTTGGGAAATCTTGGCCCCACCCCCTATTTGACAAATGATAACACAGAAAAGTCACGTAACTGCCCAAGTTCACAAAGCTAACGGGTGCCAGCATGGCCGGAAGGTGAAGGGCAAGAGTCTCCCCTGCCCCGACCCCAGCCTGAGGGCTGTGGCCGCAGATTCTGCCTGTCCCCTCGGGCAGGGTTGGGTGTCGATTGGCGTGCTCAGTGCCGGCTCCTCTTTCCCACAGTGGACTCCACTGCACACGTTATTAGCTCAGTGTTCTGCTACTCCTATTTCCAAATCAGTACAGACAGGTCTGTCACGGTCTTTGTTCTTTTACATGGATGGCCTTGTTCATGCACAGTTGTGGTGTGGGCTCACTGAGCCTGCTGCAGTCAGTAGGTGCATCATTATGGCTGTGTCGTCACAGTTCACAGGGGGCCAGGCACCTGTCCCATTTGTTCTTTATAGCTACGCCGTATTTTCTCATGTGTAGGTACCACTAACTTGCAGAAGGAAATGGCAACCCACTCCAGTATTCTTGCCTAAAGAATCCTGTGGACAGAGGAGCCTGGTGGGCTGCTGTCCATGGGGTCGCATAGAGTCGGACACGACTGGAGCGACTTAGCAGCAGCAGCAGCGGGCACCATTGATAAATACTGACACAAGTTTAGTTTCCATGTGTTCTCTTGCACACGGTGCTGTACACACGTGTGTCTGGATGCGTATGTGTAGGACCAAGTCCGGTCCTGCAGGAACTGGTGGGCTGAAGCTCTACAGTGAGAGCGGCTGTGGGGAGACACTCCCCTCCGTGACGTTCGTGGCTGGTGCCTTGCTTCCTGTCAGACTGTTGGTCTTCTTCTCGTGAACTAGCGAGGTTGGCTTGTGCTGCGAATGTTTCCTCTCCTTGTGGTCTGACTTCAGGCTAAACGCTGATCGGTTTTCCTGTGGCTTCTGGGTGAAGCCTGTGTGTTTCACTGTTCCTGCCAACTATCCCCGGGCAGCCTGAGAGGCAGCAGGCTCAGGCCTGTCCCGCAAAGCGGTCTGGGGCTGGGCCACCTGACCCTGCGCGGCCAGCCTGTCCCTCCACTGCGTGCTGGCTGTCGGGGCTCTGGCCTGCAGGGAGCCTGCGAGGCTCGCAGACGCCTTTCTCTGACGACTCTGATGGGCTCAGGGTCCATTCCTGTGGTTGTCGATTCCCATTTAAGAGACTGACATGGTGTAAGGTGTCCAATTTTGAATTTCAGGTTTTTTTAAGAAACATCTGGACACCTTCTTTGAGCCGCCACTGCCCACTGAGAAGGTGGAAGCGATCAGGAAAATAGGCTTTGGGACCAACAATAAAATCTTCCTGGAGTTTGAGGAGCCCTTCTGGGAGCCAGACTGCCAGCACATCCAGGTGGTGTGGGAGGACACGTCGCCCCTGGAGGACGCCACCCCCGAGCTGCAGGACGCCTGGTTCAAGAAGCTTGTTGGCTTTTGGGTCTTGCCTCCCTTTCAGTACGTCTTCTTTCCGGGTCTCTCCGAGGAGGCCTGGGTGTGAGCTCTCTGGGGGGGGGTCCGGCACTGTGCCGATTCTCCTTGAGGCGTTTCTGGAGGGTTTAAATGAGGGGGGGACGCCAGGGGCACCCTAAAGTGGCGAGACAGACCCCCCAGGCCCACTCCCTGCAGGAACAGACAGAGGCCCACTGTGTGCAGCTCGTCAGTATCTCTCGGGACCTGGAATGTGCAGTAAATACTTGCAGTTGTTTTCCTTGTAAGAGACACACTTTGCTCATTTATGAGACGTGTTCGCCGAGGACCCAGGGGTATTCACCCCTGGCAGCCAAACCGAGGTCCGCATGGCGTGCCTGGTCCCCTCCAGCCCATTGTGTGGGCTTTTTTTTTTTTTTTTTTTTGTCCGTGCAGGGTTTTATAAAGAGGAGTAGAAGGGTCAGGATTTGATACAGAGTCCCCGACCATGCTAGGGACAACTGTCCCCACCAGCCTTCGACAGTGGAGACAGCAGGAACCATTTTGGTGCCCTGAGAGTTCTGACCTTGCAGACTCCGTGTTGTTGAGGGACCCCGGGGCTTCGAGGCTACACCGCTGGAGCTGCTGGCCAGGGTGGAGCCAGCCTGGGTGTGGCGGGCCTGGTCCAGCTCTGCTTCTCTCTGGCAGGGCCAGCCACGTGCTCTGTGGCTTCATCGCGGGGCTTGAGTCTGAGTTCATGGAGACACTGTCGAACGAGGACGTGCTCAGGTCTCTGACGCAGGTGCTCCGCAGGGTGACAGGTACTGACCGCAGGGGCCATGCTGCCGCCTCCCACCGGAGCGGCTGGTCTGGGACAGGGACCAAACCTCCCCCCAGAGAGGAACTGGGTTCAGCCCTGAGTCTCTGGGGACAGTCCTTCCCATGTCAGCTGGCACTAAGAGTTCTCCTCTCTGGGGGACTGAAATGGCTTTGCAAGCACTTCCCACTTCTCTTTTCTAAAAATCTGCCACCAAGATGGACGTGAATGTCTGCAATCAGAGCTTTACAGGCGAGACGCCGAGGCTCGGGAAAGCAGCGGTGCGTGTCCGTACGCTGCTTCAGGGGCCTCCTGAGGGGAGCCCTACTCACACTCCCTGGGCTTGGCTTCCCAGCGGGGGTCTCGCTGTTAACTGCTCGGTCTTTACGGGTGGGCGGGCTGCTGGCTGACCTGTGCGTCTCTCGGCCCAGGGAACCCCCGGCTCCCTGCGCCCAGGAGTGTGCTGAGGTCCTGCTGGCACAGTGCCCCGTACACCCGGGGCTCCTACAGCTACGTGGCCGTGGGCAGCTCTGGAGACGACATGGACCGGCTGGCTCAGCCCCTCCCTGCAGACGGCAAGGGGGCGCAGGTAGGAGGATGCCGCCAGGCGAGGGCACCAGGGTCCTGCGGAGGGCCCGGGGCCAGGACGGGCCCCGCGAAGGCTGGGGCTGCGGTGCAGTCAGTGGGCCGGGACTCTGCGACTCAGTCCATTTTCTTTTTGAAACGTGTTATTTTAATCAGAATTATACATACCCGTAGCTTGAAGTGTCACAGCATTGTATAGTGATGGCTAACAAAATAGAATAAAAACAAAATATAGCCTTTTGGTGGGGGGCACACCGCTGACCCTTCCCAGGCTGTACTTCAGGCTGGTTCTGATTGCTAAATAACACATTAAGCTACTGCCTTTTTAAAACCGCCTTTTAAAAGTGAAGTTTAGTTGATTTACAATGTTGTGTTAGTTTCAGGTGTCCGCGAAGTGACTCAACCATGTGTATATATGTATGTATTCTTTCTCAGACTCTTTTCCATTATAGTTCTAGCACTGTTTACAAAGGGGCTTCCCTGGTGGCTCAGTGGTAAAGAATCTACCTGCAATGCAGGAGACATGGGTTCAGTCCCTGGGTCAGGAAGATCCCTTGGAGAAGGAAAAAGCTACGCACTCCAGTATTCTTTGTCTGGAGAATCCCATGGACAGAGGAGCCTGGTGGGTTACACTCCATGGGGTCACAAAGAGTCAGACACAACTGAGTGACTAACACTTTCACTTTTTACAAAGCATTGAATTGTGGAAAACTTTCAACGCTACAAAGGTTGGCAGAACATTTGGCTTCCTGTCTCCAGCTTCACAGCTGTCTGCTCCTGGCATCTCCCTGCCCTCCTAACTCACTTTCTAGTAAGCATGTTCCACAGGCGATATTGTTTTATTTGCAGCTGTTTCAGTGTGCATCTCTAAAAGATCGAGGACATGTCTTAAAATACGTCATTACAGCACTGTTATCACCCCTCGGAATTCACACATCATCTAACATTCCCTGTTCAGTTTTCTGTGTGCCTCTCCTTCCATGCCTCACAGCATGTGGGATCTCAGTTCCCAGACCAGGAATGGAACCTGGGCCCCCTGCATTGGAAGCACAGTCTTAACCACCAGGGAAGTCCTCCTAAGTGCTTTTTGATAAAGTTGCTTGTTGATGCTTCACTTTCAGGAATCGCTGATGGAATTCTGACCACAGCACATAAAGTTTTAGCTTTCTTCCACTCCTCCGCCCACCCAGCCCTCAGGCCTCTCCCCACCCTCCCAGGTGGGATGAAGTAATTTTGTTAAGACTACTATTTGCACACACCTTCTTTGCTGTGGGCACTGTCCATGCCTGAGCTGCCTTCTTTTTGGTGGAAACAACCACTTCCCTGGGCTGCTGAATTCTGTAGGTGGGCACCGTGGGACAGCTGTTTCTGCCCATGGTGTCCAGGCCTCAGCTGGGGGTGACTCAGGGCTGGGCTGGGTCACACGAGGCCGCTTCTGTCACACGTCTGCCCCGGGCACAGCTGGCATGCTGGCCGGAGCGCCTGCCTGTGACTTCTCCGAGCGGCCTGGGCTTCCTCACAGCGTGGCAGCCTCGGCATGGTCACGCTGCCCTGTGGTTGCCCGGTGTCCTCGAGGGCCTTCTGTGAGGGCAGCTGCCTCGCTCCAGTGAAGCTGGAAGGAGAAGAGGTCCTGCACGCAGGGGCTCAGAGCCCAGCCGTGCTGCCTTCTGGCATGTATTCAGTCATCTGGGACTCTCCTGAATTATCTCATCATGGTTTTATTTTTGTTCCCTTTTTCTTTTTCTGGATTTCTGGTTGGATGGTGTACTTCTGAGCTGGCCCTAGAATTTTATCTTTTCCCTGCTAATTTCCCTCTCTGGTGTTTTGCTCTATGTTCAGACTTTCCCCAGAACCACCTGACGGGTCTTCCACTCTGTGATTGCGCTGGATTCCGGGTGTGCCAGCTCTGAGGCATCCTCACTGTTGTAGCGCCTTCCCGTGGCAGCGGCCGGGTGCTGGTCCTTGCCCAATTGCATCACGGTGCTGGGTTAAGGCAGCAGCAAAGTGCCACACTTGCCATCACTTCTGCAGCCAGGGGACTGGTGTGGGGCTGGCGGCCAAGGCCTGGCACCCAGCTGACCCCCCCTTCTTTCCAGCTCCAGGTACTGTTCGCAGGCGAAGCCACACACCGGACGTTTTACTCCACCACGCACGGGGCTCTGCTGTCTGGCTGGAGGGAGGCTGACCGGCTCATGACGCTGTGGGACCCGCAGGCCCAGTGTCCAGAGCCCAGGCTCTGAGCCCGGCCCTGCACTCCCAGTGCTGGGGTGGGGGAGGCTGGCCCCACCCTGTCCTGTGACGGATGAGGTTCAGGCAGGCTTGGGATGTTGTCACCGGGGGTCAGCTCCCTCATTTCTCAAGTTGCTGGATTCCGGCCAGGACTGAGCTTGATCTGAGCACAGTCTTCTTGGAGGAGGGAGATGTGGGATGCTGTCGCTGCCGCCGTTGGTGGCACATAAAGTGTGTAAAACAGCCTGTGTCCAGAGTTGTACTTACGCCTCCGAGCTGTAGCCTGGGTGGCTCTGTCCTTGTCTTGCTCTGGCCCTGGTCACTGCAGGACTCTGTGCCCCCAGCACATGGCCCGCCTCCCTCAGACAGCTGGGACCCTGGGTATGTTCCCGGGTCCCCGAGTTCTCACTGCAGTGGCAGCGGAGCTGGTGGGCCTCCCCGGTATGCGTCCACAGACCCTTCACCAGGCAGTGGCTGCCCTGTGGGCTGGGTGAGGGCCAGCGAGTGGGAGACGGGAGTTCACAGAGGCTGGTGGCACCCTGTTCTGATCTGCGGCCCAGGGTTTTCTGGAGGAAGTGAACAGTGAGGCCTGAAGGGTACAGAGGAATGGGGTGCCCTGGGCAGTGTTGGGATAAATGTGGGGGCCTGGGTGCTATGCTCAGCTGCCCCCATCTCATTTCACTGCATCCTCAAAGTGTCCCAGGGAAGCGGCTGCATGGTCCCCATCTCACAGCTGAGGAAAGGTCAGAGGCCTCAGGTGGGGCTGGCAATAGCCAGTCTCACAGCTGCCACGGCAGACTGTGGGCATCTTTCCAGGACTGTCCCCAGAGGCGGTGCAGCTGGAGGCCGGCCTGCAGAGGGAAGCGGGGAGCTGCAGAGGGAAGCGGGGAGCTGCAGAGGGAAGCGGGGAGCTGCAGAGGCTGGGACTCCGCACCGCAGGCCTGGAGCCCCCCGGCCTGGCGCCCACCTCAGGTCAGTGGCTCCTGATCCTCCTCGAGCCTCGGGCTGCACGATGTGCCCTGCTTCGCATGTGGGCCCTGGAGGAGTGTGTGCGTGCCTGAAGAATCGCCTCTGGGCTCCTTTCCAGCCCCAGGTGGCCAGACTGTCAGCCGTGGTGCCCTCAGCCTGGCACCTTCTCATCACCTTATCTCAGGTCAAACGCCCTCCTGGGGACCTCTGCCCCCAAAGGTCTGTCTGTGTGTCCGCTGTCTTGTGCCCCCGGAGTCACTTTGCTTGGGGCACCTGCCAGTAAGATAGCTGAAGAGAAATCCGGGATTTGGCAGGATTATATTTCAGTTCTTTGGTCCCAGGGCTGTGGAAGGGCAGCTTCTGTCAGGCACACAGCTCTGTGTTGTTGTCTCAGGTTTTGTGAGTCCGTGTGCAGGACTGAGGATGTCTGAGTGGGGAGGGCAGCTCAGTGAGGAAGGTCTCGGAGGTTGGGCAGGGGGCCCAGGTGGTCTCAGCCCCAGGAGGGCCTGTCTCAGCCCCAAGAACAGCTCACCCTGAGTATTAGGCTTAGGGCCATCAAGATGACAGTAATGATAGCTTTGAGCTGAGAATCTGAGCATCTTTGGACTTTTAGGAGCTTGTTTTAAAAATTCCATTAGCTTCATACTTTTATAACAAAGTGCAGTTAGCAGTAGCCCCGGCTCCTGATTTAAAGTTAAAATCTGGGGACTTCCCTGTGGCCTAGTGTTTACGATTCTGGGTTTTCACCACTATGGTCTGGGTTCAATCCCTGGTTACGAAATAGCACCTGCAAGCCCTGCAGCACAGTGAAAAAAAGAAAAAAAAAAGAAAGTTAAAATCTGACTATACTTACACCGAGTATTGGTGCAATGAAGAGAATTTCATGCTCACTGTATTTAGAGATTTAATTTAGCAGAACTGCAGTGTTTGCAAAGGGTTTGTATATTAAAATCCAGAGTACTTGAAAAAGAGGATCTTACACTTGTCAGTTACATTTAAAATATCTGAAAAGTTTTAGCCAAGTTTGTAAAAAGGATCAAATTGACAACGGACTATTAAATTTTGTCACTCAGAATATGGTTAAGGAAGAACCAAGATTTTTAATTTAATGAAGAGGACCCCTGAGAACTCCCGGAACTGCGCGGGTGCGCCCCTGGCTCGTAGCCCGGGCCGAAGCCCTTCCAGGGGACCCACCGGTCCCCGTCCCCACCCCCCCCGCCCCCCGGTCCCCCGGGCCCCCGTCCCCAGGTCCCCCGGGCCCCCGCCCCCGGTCCCCCCGTCCCCCGTCCCCCCGCCCCAGGTCCCCCGGTCCCCCGTCCCCCCGCCCCAGGTCCCCCGGTCCCCCGTCCCCAGGTTCCCTGGGCCCCCGCCCCCGGTCCCCCGTCCCCGGTCCCCCCGTCCCCCCGTCCCCCGTCCCCCCGTCCCCCGGTCCCCCGGTCCCCCGCCCCAGGTCCCCCGGTCCCCCGTCCCCAGGTCCCCCGCCCCCGGTCCCCCGTCCCCCCGTCCCCCGGTCCCCCGCCCCCGGTCCCCCCGTCCCCCGGTCCCCCGTCCCCAGGTCCCCTGGGCCCCCGCCCCAGGTCCCCCGGTCCCCGTCCCCGCCCCCGGTCCCCGTCCCCGTGCCGGTCCCCAGCCCCAGTAACCGCCCGCTAAGCGCCTCCTGCAGGCCGAGGCAGCGCCGTGCGCATGCGCGGGCCGCGCCGGCCGCGTGGAGCGCCGGAACCCTTGTGCGGGGTCGCTGGCCGGGCGGACAGGTCCGTGGGCGGAGCGGGCCGTAGTGGTGCGCGGAGCCCGGGACGCCGAGCCATGAGGCTGTCTCCGCGGACTCTGTGCGCCGCCGGGCGGGCGGTCTGGCGGGAGAGCTTCCCTCTGGAAGGTCGCGACGTGGCTCGCTGGTTTCCGGGCCACATGGCAAAGGGTGAGGCGCGGCGGGGCGCGCTGCTCCCCCGGCTCCTCGCTGGTCCAGCGCGGGGCGGGCTCGTGGGCTAACGCCGGCAGGGCCTGTTACTCGGCTCGAAGCCCATGTCCCCACCTGCTTGGAAAAGGACACAATTTCCTGGACGTTATTTGGGGACGGAATGAGGCAGGGGTAGGAAAGCACTTTCCAGGTTGAAGTCGGCTGTTTAATTACCTGAGCACCTTGAGGCGTAGATGGAGCTGTCTGTCTCTCGCCTGCACCCCCTGAGGTTCTTACTTTCCTCAGAATTTGGCTCCAAGAGCGCCTGCAGGCCCAGCCCCACCCGGTGTGAGGGTGGCGGCCCGCGGCCTGCGCAGCGCCTCGGCCCCTAATCAGGGGGACAGGGCGCCCGCGGGCGGGAAGCAGGCGGGGGAGGCGAGTTGTTGGAAAAGAAAGAAAGAAAGTGAAGTCGCTCAGTAGCGTCCGACTCTTTGAAATCCCATGGACTATAGCCGTCCAGGCTCCTCCGTCCATGGGGTTTTCCAGGCAAGAACACTGGAGTGGGTTGCCATTTCCTTCTCCAAAGGATCTTCCCGACTCAGGGATCGAACCCAGGTTGAACCCGCGTCTCCGGCTTTGCGGCAGACTCTTTACCGTCTGAACCACAAGGGATCCAGCCACAAGGGATGTTTGTGGGTGTGCTCGAAAGACTGGTCTTGGCTGAGTCAGGGGACGCTGAGGGGCAGTGTGTATGTACAGCTGATTCACTTTGCTGTACCGGAGAAACTAAAAACATCATAAAGCAACTAACTGTGCTTCAGTAATAAAGACCTGGATCCCGTCCTCCCCTGAGGCGTCCCTCTTCTGTTTTCCAGGGCTGAAGAAGATGCAGAGCAGCCTGAGGCTGGTGGACTGCACCATCGAGGTGCATGACGCCCGGATATCCTTCAGTGGTGGTGACGTCCTCACTTAGAATAAGCAGTACCTATCTGGTCTTTGTCCTGGTTCTGGCACAGAGCTCCTGAAAGTCTTGGAGTTTCCAAAGTGAGGAGTGTGATAAGGTGTCTCTTGCTGTGTTAATGAGGTGATTTTGGAAAAGACCCCTGGTCACTTAAGGGGGGAGCTGGTTGCCGGGGGAACCACCCTTGCTATGGGGAGGATTAGAACTTTCAGTCCTACCCCTGCCACCCCCACCTTAGGGCCTGGAGGTTGAGTTCACTCACCAAAGGCCAGTGTTTCACTCTGTCCTGCCTGTGTAATGAAGCTGCTATAAAACGCAGGCTGTTGTGGGGTGGGGGTGGGGAGAGCTTCCTGATGGCTGAGAGGGTGGAGATGCAGGCAGAGGCACCTGCATGGGGGGAAGCTCCACGTCTTTTCTCAGCCTTCCTCCTGCACATGTCTTCCATTTGGCCACTCCAGAGTTGTGTCATTTTTGTTGTTTAGTCATTTAAGTCATGTCTGACTCTTTGTGACACCATGGACTGTAGCCCGCCAGACTTCTCTGTCCATGGGATTTTCCAGGCAAGAATTCTGGAGTGGGTTGCCATTTCCTTCTCCAGGGGATCTTTCCCACCTAGGGATTGAACCTGGGTGTCCTGCACATATCTCCTACATTGCAGGCAGATTTTTTACCCCTGAGCCACCAGGGAAGCCCGATCATAATGTAATAAATAAAATGTTTCTCTCAATTTCTTGAGCCATTGTCCAGACTAGTTTTGCTAGAACCCAGGAAAGGGTCTTGGGAACCCTTGATTTGGGCCTGTTGTTCAGAAGTGACAGGTGACAACCTGGACTTGGAGTTGCTATTTTTTAAAATTAATTTATTTTTTATTGAAGGATAATTGCTTTACAGAATTTTGCTGTTTTCTGTCAAACCTCGACTGCAGTTGCTATTTGAAGTGAGGAGTGGTGGCATTCCTGAGCTCAGACTGTGGGGTCTGATGCTGTCTCTAGGTAGATGGAGTCAGAGCTGCGCTGAACAGAAGGACCCCAGCTGGTGGTGAGAACTGCCCAGCCCCACTGGGACCGGGAGCAGAGCTGTGGTGCAGGGGAGGCCATTCGGCATCGGGCAGCGCACGGCTCGAGAAGCACTCCTGGCTGTCACCTCGTCTTCATCTGCCTTCTTCCCTGGCCCCTGCTCTGGTCCAGTCAGCCCCACGGTGGCCAACAGGGTCGCCTCTCATAGTTACTGACATTTAAAGCAGTGGTTCTCGATCCTTGTTACATATTAGAATTCCCCCGGGAGGCTCTTGAAAATACTGATGTCTAGGCCCCTTTCCAGGCCTGTGAGTCAGAATCCCTGGTGTGGGGCCCAGAAGCTCCCCTCTGGCACACAGGTAGCTTGTTTGTCTCAGGTTTCCGCCTGGCACAGCCGCGCCTTCCAACTCACTACAGCAGTAGCAGGCTCCAGGTGGGATATGAAATCTCCATTAGAAAGTTGCTGCCAACCAGGCTTTCTTCCTGTATGAAAGGATGCATCGGAAGAGGGAACCATCTCCCTCAGTAATGAGCATGCTTTGCATACCCTGTTTTGGCTGTATTTACATGAGCTGTGTTTAGAGGCTCTCTGTAAGACACATGTGTTGGTTTGAAAGTCATCACCATCTCTAGTTGGAATTTCTGAGAAAACTCTCCAGTTTCTGTACCGTAGGCTAAATGTTTCAGTTCATACAATATCTCGTGCCAGTCAGAAGGGCTTGCTGGCAATTGCATGTCTGATTACTGAAAAACAAGGAAACCTGCTGTTGCTGTCTGTGTGCCGAGGGGCGGCGCCTCCGCTCCGTCCTCCTCTGCTCGCTGGATGTCCTGACTTCTCCAGGACGGCCTCTCGAGGGAGTCTGGAGGCTTTCAGTATGCTCAATTAGCTCAGGCTTGGTTAACCTCTGAGGGCAGAGTGCTGTTTATCGAAAAAGTAAGTTGTTGTTTTTGTCGTCCCTTTGTTGTATGGGTGGGGACACAGCGGCTTAACTGGGTGCCTGGAACGGGGGCATGCTGAGGCTTCGGGACTCCTGGGGACAGGCACCAGGGAAGGGCTGAGCACTCCCGACCTGCAGATACAGACCTCCCCTCCTGACGTGCTGGGGTCACAGTGAGTGCTGGGGGCCCCTGGTGGAGATAGGAAGGGGCTGCCCCTGGTGTGAGGAGGTGGGCTCACTGGAGGTCTCCATGAGGACGCCTGGGGCTGGCGGTGGTGGCGTGACATGCATTGGTTAGGACTCATGGGAGGCACTTGTCCTGAGTGACCAGATCTTTTGGCAACTAAACAGTGATCTAGTCACAAAACCTTCCATTGAGCTTTGTTTTTGCCGCCATCGTTCCTGTTTGAGAAGCCACGAGAGGGCCGCTGCCCTGCCTCTTGTCCACAGGACGTGTCGGGGGGCCTGCAGGGGCTCAGTGGCCCTGAGGTCAGTGAATGCAGGACTTGGGGTCGGGCTTGGTCTCGAGGTTGGGCTGGCTGGAGCTCTCCTGCTCCTGGACAGGCTTTAACACCCTGTCCTTTCCTTCCGAGGGTGTCCTGTTACAGGCTGGTCCAGTCTGCATAACAAGACAGGGGAAAGTATGTGAATTGGCTGGTCAAGTTGATGGAATTTTGCCTTAATTTTGCCACATCCCACTTTCAGGCCGAAACCCTCTGTTTCAGGAAACCCTTGGGCTTAAGCCTCACTTGCTTGTCCTCAACAAAATGGACCTTGCAGATCTGAAGGAGCAGCAGGTAGGGCTCAAATCTGACCGAATCTCTGGATGGACGTGGTGCCCGTCTGCCCAGGCCTGCCAGCTTTAGCAAAGTAGCCTTTGACTAACCTGTCATCCGAGAGACAGAAGAATTTGTACCCTTCAACAGGGGTTCAGCCGTGGGCAAGGGGAGGAGCTGTGCTCCCACGTGGTGGGCAAGGGGAGGAGCTGTGCTTCCATAGAGCAGCCGCAGGGCCCTCGAGGCTGGGAGCATATGGCATGTGGCTGCAGCTGCGGTATGGATGCCTACATCTTGTTGAACTGTCACTCGCTAACGTTTCAGTTGCCTCCTGAGGTGGGTCAACAGCACCCTGCTCAGTGCTCTCCAACCCAGAGGCCTCTTGGTGTGGCAGCGGTGGCTCCCAGTGTCCTCAATGGCCAGGCCCATGGCCTCCCAGACCCCTGGTCTGAGCTGTGGGCTGCCTGCTGCCCCCCGAGTGATCTGGAAGGTGGGAGACCCAAAGCAACTGGGGGTGTCCCCGAGCCCTGCTGAATGGGGACACAGTGTCCAGGGGTGATGTCCCTGAGTAAGAGAAATGTAAAGAGTAGGTGTCAGAATCTTGAAATCGAGCCAGCTTTTGTGTGTGTGTAGCTTTTCCTTTTGCAGCAGCAGTTCTGGTTTCTTAGTTGGCTGTGGTACATTGAATTCTTTAAACTCCATCCACAGACCTATAGCTCAAGGTTTGCAGGGAAACCCAGGCACTCCAGCCCCAGGGTTCTTTGTTCATTGAGTGCCCGAGGGAAAGGCATTTCCCATCCGAACCCACCTCCCCGCAGGCTTCTAGTTGAATCTCTCCTGCCCCGAGGACAGATCCCTGGCTCCCACTCCAGGGGCAGCTGTCCTTACTTGTCATCACAAGCTTTCACTTGCTTTTCTTAGTTGAGACTTGGGTCTTAGCATCCAGCAATTGCTTCTGCTCCGAAATGCTCATCTTTGTGGAGTGATGGGCACATTAGGTGGCCTGATGGGGGTGTCGGATCTTACCTGCAGGAGGCAGCTGAGTCTGGGGAGGACAGGAGGGAGCAGCCCCTCGGTGGGGGTGGGGGGTGGGGGGTGGGGTTGTGTCTGCCTCTGCAGGTTAGGAGGGGGGCGTCCCATGCAGATTTGTATGCAGCCTGCATTGTGACTTCACGAAGTCTTTGTGGGCCTGACCTTCATCTGCATCATCACAGCAAACGATAAATCAGTAAAACTAACTGAAATTATGAGTGACTTTTTTGTTCCTTTAAGTAAATCAGTAGCTGATCAAACAAGGTAGTTCAGTTCAGTCACTCAGTCGTGTGACACTTTGTGACCCCATGAACTGCAGCACACCAGGCCTCCGTGTCCATCACCAACTCCCGGAGCTTGCTCAAGCTCATGTCCATCGAGTCAGTGATGCCATCCAACCATCTCATCGTCTGTTGTCCCCTTCTCCTCCTGCCTTCAATCTTTCCCAGCATCAGGGTCTTAGAAAAGACTCACTAGAAAGTGAGTCAGTTCTTTGCATCAGGTGGCCAAAGTATTGGAGCTTCAGCTTCTGCATCAGTTCTTCCAGTGAATATTCAGGACTGATTTCCTTTAGGATGGACTGGTTGGATCTCCTTGCAGTCCAAGGGACTCTCAAACAGTGCAGTACTGGTTGTAAAAATAAGAGTCATACGGTGATTTTGCTTCATGTTAAGGCCAGTAAGTTCATATTAACCTCAGTTTACTTTGGGGCTTTTAAAGTATTCCATATACTTCGTAGTTGGGTTCAAACCTAAGTTTAAGTGGAGCTTGTTTTGTGGAAGCTGGTTGGGAGGAGAGGAGCCATGATGTGACTGAGTGGAGACCAACGCTGCGTCTCCAGGGCTGCAGGTGATTTTGGATGACCTGGTGTGGCCCCTGCACCGTGTCCTCACACAGAGCAAGGGTGCCCCGCGGCCGACCTGCTCTCCCCCGACGTGCCCTCAGGCCACCTGCCCCGGCGGCCCAGCCTCCTCCCTGGCCCACGAGCAGATCCTCAGACTTTAGCTTATGATGCTGTCCATGTCTTCATTTAGTGTTTGAAATGGAAACGTCTTGTCTCTTTTAGAAAATTCTACAACACTTAGAAAGAGAAGGCCTAAAACATGTTGTTTTTACCAACTGTGTGAAGGATGAAAATGTCAAGCAGGTGGGTCTCTTCTGTTTTGTGCTCTGAGGCTTCTGCTTAAAATGTTAAAGAAACACCACAGATTACTCTGGGCTTCTGCAGGGAGCAGAGTGTTGTTGGGTTCGGGGCACAGTCACCTCCTGGGTCGGGCAGACTAGGGTGGGAACAGCAGGGTCGGGCCGAGAGCCGTCTTCGGTCCCAAGTAGGAGGAGCCCGTGGATGGTCTGTGCCTGTTTTCCCGGTCAGGTTTGAGAATTCTGCCGCTGTCATGTGTCTTTGGAGGGCATGGCAGTGCCTGCTGTCCCCCTCGGGCTCTCCTCGTTCCTGGGGAAGGACAGGGCAGGGCCCCGGCCACCCTTACAGCTCCCCAGAGCACAGCCTGCGACTGATGTGTGTGGACCCGTGCCGGCCGGTGGTGGGACGCCGGTGGGAGCGCCCGCCTCCAGGGGCCGAGGGAGGCCAGGCTCCCACAGGACGGTGCCTGGTGGTTGTTGGTTGCAGATCATCCCGATGGTCACGGAGCTGGTTGGGAGCAGCTACCGCTATCACCGAGGAGAGGTTGGTGGTGGGCCGGCCCGGCCGAGGGCCTGCCCCTTCTGCTGGGACCCCAGGCCCAGCTGCTGAGCCCAGCCTGGGTCCCCCCTGCGGGGTCTCGGCAGGTGGGGTGGGGCGGCCTCACCCTGTTGGACACACCGGTGCCCCGGGCGTGTGGGGGTGTGGGGCTAGGTGGGCGCCCAACCCCTGCCCTTGCGCTTGCAGCACGTGGAGTACTGCATCATGGTGATCGGGGTCCCCAACGTGGGCAAGTCCTCACTTATCAACTCCCTGCGGAGGCAGCACCTCAGGAAAGGTACTTGGGGGAGGGGCAGGCACAGATTCTCGTGCTGGGATGACCCTCCAGAGCCTGAGGCCCCAACTCGCTGGGGGCGCTGTTGGCACCAGGAGGCCCCGCTGACAGCTTGGCGTGCAGTCAGCTGGTGAGACAGTCATCCCCTTATACATTTTCACTTCATTCGTTTTCTGTCTAAAATGTTTAATATATGCAATTTCTAAACGTGGGTGATTTTGTCCTTCCGTTGCTTTGTCTCTGTCCCGCTGTGCTCGGGGTGTGGGAAACGTGGGTGAGACGTCAGGCTGGGACCTGGGGAGGGCTCTCGGGCCTGTGTCTCGTACCTGTTGGTGTTTGACGCCAAGGCCGTGTTGACTCGAGTTTTGCACAAGTGTGTCCTTTGGGAACCTCCCCCAGACAGACCTGTGCTGGACCGTCACCTCAGGCTGTTTCTGCTGCCAGTTGGAGCACAGTTACAGTCAGCTATTGCTTATTTTCCTGTGATTGTGTCTTTAAAGCCATCATTGGTGTTAGTACATTAAATGCTGTGCAACCTCACCCTGTCAGTCTCCAGACACAAGTGGGCCTGCCCCCCGGACCCCCTAGAGCCTTGGGTCTACTTCCTGTCGTATGAATTTGATCCTCTGGTGCCTTGAGCCTGGACTCACAGGATCTGAACTGTGCTGGGCTTATTTCATGGACCTAACTCTTCGAGGTCCAATGGTGTAGCATGAGGTATAATTTCCCTCCTTTTTAAGGCTGAGGAACACTCCTTTGTGTGGGCGAAGCACATTTTGCTTACCTGTCCGCGCTGATGGATGAGAGTGTTGCTCCAGCACAGGGGGAGGGTCATGCCCTGAGCTGGGACCCGGGGCGGCCAGTGTCGAGAGCACAGGCGGCTTCCCGGTCAGGAGTGGCCCCAGGGATGGCCTGTTGTGGGTGGTCCCGGGGCGGTGCCGGCCTTGCAGGGAGGAAGGCGATGCCAACAGGCAGCCCTGCCAGTTGCTGTGGGCGTGTCAGTGGGTCGTGGTGCCTGGGAGGCAGTTCTCTGCTTGCAGTGGCCTCGCTGGGCCCTGCTAGGCTCCCCCGTGCATCCCTGCTCATCTACCTTATCTGCCTGGGGGTTTGGCAGACTCTGACATCTCCCTTTCATCTCACAGGAAAAGCCGCCAGGGTGGGTGGCGAGCCTGGGATCACCAGAACTGTGATGTCCAGGATTCAGGTAGGGCCTTGTCCTCACGCCAAGCCTGGGCCAGGGCTCAGGTGTCTTCCATCCCAGGGGCATGCAGGATCAGGGCAGAGCCTGTCCTCCTGGGGCGAGGTGGCTGCTGGGCTCCTGCCCTTATTCCTTCTCCACTCAGCAGTGGCATCTGTGGGGATGCTGAGAGCTTGGTGGCAGTGACGACTCTGGGGGACAGGTTCCAGGGCCTCCTTGAGCCTCAGGCAGAAGGCCAGCTGACCCCCCTCTGCCCACAGGTGTGTGAGCGGCCGCTGATGTTCCTGCTCGACACCCCCGGGGTGCTGGCTCCTCAGATTCCAAGCGTGGAGACAGGCCTGAAACTGGCCCTGTGCGGTGAGCCCAACGCCCACCCCCACAGCAGGCTCCCAGGCCCCCAGGCTGGGCGGCTTGTGCTTGGCCTGGCTGCTCACGGGTGACACCCCTGGCACCCTCTGAGCCCGTCGGGCCTCCTGGCCCACTCTGGAGGGGGCGCCCTCCTCCCACTTGACTGCTGGGGTGCAGAGGGCAGGGAGCAAGCTGAGCACTCACCCTCCGCTGCCTGTTCCCAGGAACCATACTGGACCACCTTGTGGGCGAGGAGACCCTGGCTGACTACCTTCTCTATACTCTCAACAGGCACCAGCTCTTGGGGTGAGTGCAGGGGTGGGCCCTCTTCCCCGTCCTCACCAAACATAACTAGAAAGCCAGCACTGTCAAGGAGCTGTAGACAGTCTGTGGTCATTTAATCTGTACAGTCTGCTACGCTGTGACATGTGGGTACACCTGTGAATCTGTTCCGTTCAGTCACTCAGTCGTGTCCGACTCTTTACGACCCCATGGACTGCAGCACACCAGGCCTCCCTGTCCATCACCAACTCCCGCAGTTTACTCAAACTCATGTCCATTGAGTCGGTGATGCCATCCAACCATCTCATCCTCTTTCGTCCCCTTCTCCTCCTGCCTTCAGTCTTTCCCAGCATCAGGGTCTTTTCCAATGAGCCAGCTCTTCGCTTCAGGTGGACAAAGTATTGGAGCTTCAGCTTCAGCATCAGTCCTTCCAATGAACACTCAGGACTGATCTCCTTTAGGATGGACTGGTTGGATCTCCTTGCAGTCCAAGGGACTCTCAAGAGTCCTCTCCAACACTACAGTTCAAAAGCATCAATTCTTTGGCACTCAGCCTTCTTTATGGTCCAACTCTCACATCCATACATGACCACTGGAAAAACCACAGCCTTGACTAGACGAACCTCTGTTGGCAAAGTGACGTGAAGCCGTTACTCTGTCCAGGAAACCCCCCGTTTCCTGTGCTGCTGTGTAAACCCCTCCCTGCCCCGCCTGCCTCCTGCCGCCTTCTGAAGTCTCCTGGTGGGGCCACGCGTGCAGCCTCCCTGCCTGGCAGGGGCCCCCTGGCTGGGCACCCGCCTGGGCTCACGCGTGTCCACACAGTGGGCAGTGCAGGCGGTCAGTGCAGATGTCCAGTCGGTTTGCCCTCACCAGCGAGGATGGCGAGCGTGCGTGTGTCCTGCAGGCCCCGGAGACGTCCTTTATGACCCTGAGGACCTCAGGCCAGGTTTTTGGTTTTCCCCACAGAAGTGGCTTCTGGTTTCCACTTTCTGATCTCTGGGTTTTGTTTTGTTGATTGCTGTCTGGTCTGTGTTCCTCCCTTGTTTCACATTGCTGATTGTCTTCCTGTTACTGCTGTGGGCAGGAGATGGGCTCTCCCCCCACCGCTGGTCCTGCTCACGTGTTTCTAGCCTCCGTGTCGCGGGGAGGTCTTTGTGTTCTCCTGGTGACTTGAGGACGTGACCTCCTTTATCCTGGACAGGATAGTCTCCGCTCTGAAATCTCCCTCATGTGTTCCTCTCCCTGGTCGCTTTATTTGAGCTGGTGTGTCTTTACATTTAAAATATGTTTATTGCTGCATGTAGCTGGCCCTTGCTTTTCACCCAGTCTGACCGTTTCTCCTTTTATTTTAGGTATTTAGACCATTCACGTCTGACGTGGTCACTGACGTTAGGTTTACATCTGTCATCTTGCCTTTGTCCCAACTGTCCTTCGTGCCTCTCTTCCTCTCTCTTCGGCCTTTTTTAGATTAGTCAGGTACCTTCTCTTTAATTCACTTGGCTGTGCCAACTCTTAGTTGCAGCTTGCAGGATCTTTAGTCACAGCATGCGAACTGCTCTTAGTTGTGTCTTGTGGGATCTGGTCCCTGCCCAGGGATTGACCCTGGCCCCTGCACCGGGAGTGCGGACTCTTAGCCCCTGGACTACCAGGGAAGTCCCTCAGACGCTTTTCATGATTCCCTTTTGTCAGCTTGTGACCTAGAACGTGGGTGAAGGTGGCTCTAGGGTTTGCAGGATGTCTGGGTGGCGTTAGCGCCGTGTGGCCTGAGGGCCTTTCCAGTCTGCGGACCTCGCCTCTGGGCCAGTCTGGTGACACGTGTTGTTCTTTGCGGCAGACATGCTGCTGCGCTTTCTGAAAACATGGATGTAAAGTGAAGACTCAGTCTTGGTGGTCTGCCCTGGGCCTCGCAGGTCACGTCCCGCCTGGTGTGGGCCCCCTGCCCTCTGGGGCCGTCTCCCTGTCAAGGATTTCCTGTGATGCTGGTGGCCGTGCAGCTGCTGTCTGAGGATGTGTTCATTTCACCTTCCGTTTTGAAGGGAGTTGGCCCTGTGGGTGGAGTTCTAAGTGGATGGACTGTCTGCAGAGGAGCGGTTTCTGATGAGGGTCTGTTCTCTACGTATGACGCTCTGGCTGCTAAGGTTTCTCTTTGTCAAGCGTTTGGGCAGTTTATGACACTGGGCGCTGGCGTGGTTTCTTCTTGTTTCTTGTGCTTGTCCTCAGCCCTTGATCCTCACCCCCGAGGCCGTGCAGTTTGCGTCACATGTTGGTGATTCCAGCCGCTGTCCTCGTCCACCCAGGACTGTCACCAGGCTTTGACCGCAGGTGCAGGGCTCTGTCACCTGCTCTGGCTGCAGGAGGGCCAGCTCAGTGCCGCTGGGTCCCCAGCTCCTTCACCCTGTCCCCTGTGGAGTTCGAGCTGCTTTAATTTCCTCTGTGTGTGTTTCATAGTGTTTTCTTCTAGGTATTAGATTTGGATTATTTCTTTTTATTGTCTTCTGTGTGGGTTCTTTGCTTTGTAACCACAGGGAATGCAGTTCTAATAACTGATTCAGGGTCTCTCTGGATTCTGGCATCTTGGGCGGTTCCAGCTGACGGGTTTCTCCCCCGACGGGTCTGTTCTCCCGCCGTGTGTGCCTGGCAGCTCTGCCCTGACCTTCGGGTGGCTGGTGGCGGGTATTCCTGCCCTGGGACTGTCATCAGGAACGCTCCGGCCCTTTTGGTTAGGGTCTGCAGGGAGACCCTCGAATGGTCAGCTATCCTGGCAGCTGCATCCAGGGTTCCGGTGTGTGGCTGGGTCTCAGGGCAGCCGGCTGTGGCCACGTGGAAGGTGGGTGTCGGTGAGGCCCTCAGCTCTGCAAGGCGGTCATTGGCACCCACGAAGGGGTCGTCGGAGAGCCAGTGACTGCCGCCTGCACGCAGGTACGTGCAGCACTACGGCCTGGGCGAGGCCTGTGATGACATCACCAGCGTGCTAAAGCGGGTGGCTGTGAAGCTGAGGAAGACCCAGAAGGTGAAGGTGCTGACAGGCACAGGTGAGACAGGCAGCCCCGGGCCGGGCGGGGGTTGGGCCCAGGGCAGAGGGGAGGAAGCTCCAGCCTGCGATGCCCTCATTTTTGTGAATTCAGGTGTTTTTCCCGAATGTCCTGTGCAGACACCCACCTGTGTGGGCCTGAGGGGGGTGGGCTGGGCCCCGCGCGGGGCTCCCTCCTCACCGGCGCCTCCTGCCTCCTCAGGGGACGTGAACGTCATCCAGCCCGACTACCCTGCCGCTGCCCGCGACTTCCTGCGGGCCTTCCGCAGCGGGCTGCTGGGCCCTGTGATGCTGGACCGCGACGTCCTGCAGGGCCGCCCCGCGGAGGAGCCGTGACCTGGCCTGGCGGGAGGGCCTGGCCCCTGGCCTCGGCTCCGCGGCTGGGGCTGGACTCCCAGAGTCCCCACGCTGGTCACCACACTGGGTCTCTGTTCCAGGAAGGAGGCCGAGCCCTCCTGCCCCACAGCCGGCCCCTGGTCCCAAGGGACAGGCCTGGGTGTGGATGTCAGGGCGGTGGGCGTCCCGTGCGCCTGGCCCCGGGGGACACTCACTCATGTTGTGTCTCTCAGCTCCTCTCCTAAGGAGAAGCTGGTGTTTTCTCAGAAGGAGTTGAAACCATCATCTGTAATTTTAAGATTTTAAATTAAAAGGCCCGTCTCTGAGCACAGCTGGGCTGGGGCCGTCAAGGAGGACTGAGTTGCCCAGGAGCTTCCCTGGTGGGCCTTCCTGTTTAAGACTTTCAAGCCGTCACATTGCCTCTGGGGCCCTGGCTCGGGCTCGGCCACCCCCAGCTGGTCTTGCAGAGCCTGGAGCTCTGTCTGTGAGGATGAGGGCATCTGGGCGCCGCACCCAGGAATGCCGGCAGCATGGACACAGGAGGCTGCGGGGTCGGCCTTCTTACTGTGCAGACCTGCGGGCCCCTTGCCAAGAAAAACAACACGAACTTCTCAGCACCCAAGGGCTCGTGCGTCAGCTTCCTGAGTGTCCTGGTCCTGCAATAAGGATGGTCTTATTGGCAGCAGAGTTTATTTCACCACTGAAGCGCACACACACACACACACACACACACACACACACACACACACACACACCCTCTCCCTCTCCCTCTCCCTCCCCCCCGGGAAGCCTTGGCAGAATCCAGCAGCCCCATCCCCTTGGTGCCCAGGGCTGATCTGCTCACACAGCCCGGCTTGTGCACAAACCAGGGCGGTCAGTTGAGACCTCAGGCCTTCCTGCCACCTCTGAGCACCTTCCAGCTAATGAGACGGTGCCAGGCGTAGCTGTGCTCACGCCTGAGGGGCAGGAAGGTCACCACCACAGCCTGCACTTCTAGAAGAGGGCGGGGAGGGAAGGGTGCTGAGCGTGGGCGTGCACCTGGTCACAGTTCCAGCTCTTCTGTGTCCAGTGGTGGTGCGACCTTCCCGGAGCCTCTGCCACGACACCCCTCTTCCTGTAGGCGGCCCTCTAGGTCCTGTTGCCCCCCCGCCCAGCACACTCACCAGTTCTCCTGAGGCTGTCCACCCTGAGCGCCGCCTGTTTCCTGCTGGAACCCTGCCCCGTGGGGTGGGAAGTGTTCAGGGATGTGTGGCTGCACATGCCAAACCCTCCTGAAGTTGCGTTGTGGAGTGGAATCATTTGACATGAGTGCTATTTCCAGCACGTCCATTGTTAGCGGTGCATGCTGCAGAGGCAGAAGAGGGTCTGGACCAGCCGGAGTCTGTGTCCTCCTGGGCGTCTGAGGCTGAGCACAGCTCAGCCCGGCCCATCAGGGAGAACTGAGTCACCAAGGAGCTGCCTTGATGGGCCCTCCTGCTTAAGACTTTCAAACATTGCCTCTGCGGCCCTGGCTTGGGCTCAGTCACCCCCCGCTGGTCTTGCGGAGCCCGGAGCTCAGTCTGGGAGGATGAGGGCATCTGGGCACCGCACCCAAGAATGCTGGCAGTGTGGACACAGGAGGCTCCAGGGAGCTGTGTCCTGTAGCTTGACACCTGGGTCTTTGGAGAGAAATGCTTGGTCCAGGCCCCGTGGATAATTTGAGACCCTGACTGCAACCAGAGCCGAGGGCCAGCTGGGAAGGCAGAGGCGGCAGGGCTCCCGGAGATGCTGGTCTGGACACGCGTCTGTCAGCTGAGCACAGGCCTTGTAGCACGGGGCATGCGAGGGCAGATTCTGGAGGCAGGCCTGTGGCGCGCGAGGCTCCGACACCCGCAGCAGTGCCCGACCAACCAGGAGCCGGGCTGGAGCTGTCCTGCGAGGCCCGGGGGCTCCTCTAGCCAGAGGACGGGCAGGCGAGCCTGGGCCCAGGCTGGGCCCACGCCTGTGGAGCAGGTTGGCAGCTGGAGGGAAAGGCACCTGAGACGCCCAACATGGCGTCGGGAGCCAGAGGCAAACCTTGCGTCTTCGGAGGCCGCTGTGGGCTGTGTTCCCCTGGTTCCCCCAGCAGTGCATCTTGCAATGTCTGCCCAGAGAAGGCTGTGGCCCCTGGGTCCACAGGCAGGGCAGGGCTCTGGGCAGGCCCTGGGTGAGGGTGTTCTGGGAGTGTCCAGAGAATGGGCCATGTTGGGCTCACAGATCCACAGACGTACCTCTCTCCTTTTTGGATGTGTGACCAGCGCTTTTCCTCAAGTCCTTCAGTCCCTGGGGCTGCCTCTGTTGGGGGACGGGGGGCACCATGTCCTCGGCTGTGGCAGAACCAGCCCAGCCTGAGGGCCCGCCTCCCTGCCCAGTGGTCACCACTGCCCACAGCTCTCAAGTGTCCAGGGTGGGCTCAGAGGAGCTGGGGTGACCTGAACAGCCTGTGGAGTGGTGGGCGCCGGCCAGCATGGACCAGTGCGGGAACAGCAGGACACCTCCCGTCCTGGCTCAGGCGGGACTTTAACCCCAGCCGGGAGGCAGGGTATCCTGGAACTGCGGGGCGCCCCCCAGGGAGGGTGCGAGGTGGGGAGGGGGTCGGGCGGGAGGTGTCACAGCTCTGGGCAGACTGTCCAGAGCTGCCGATGCTGCTGCTCTAGGCTCCTGGCTGTGGGCAGGGGAGGGAAGGGGCGATCAGGGCTGGGTAGCCTCTAAGGCGGCTGCGGGGCCTGGGAGGAGGGCACAGGCTGGGGGCAGCTCTGGCCGGAAGCGCCCAGCCCAGCCTAGGGCCGCAGCAGCCGCAGGGCGCCCAGGGTTCCACCCAGCAGTGGGCAGAGGTGCCTGTGGCTTGTGGGTCCCACGCCCGAGGTCCACGCCCAGTAGCTGTAGACACTTTGCTCCGTCCCGTTGCCACCAGGTGCCCCGTCCTCCGCATCCTCTGGGCCGAGCTCCGCCGGCCCCGTGGCCCTCCTCCAGCTCGAGCCCGCTGCCAGGCCTGCGGCTGCGCCCGCCGCCGCCCCCGCCGCCGCCCCCGCGGCCACGCGCATCGAGGAGCCCGCGTAGCGGGGCGCTGGCCTCACACGCACCCTCGAGGCCCCGCGCCCACCCCGGGCGCTGCCACGGGCCCCACCGCGGCCACCCTTGGCTGCACTGCCGTCGCAGAGGAAGGTGGCCGCTAGCAGCAGAGCCCAGCACACGGTGGCCGCCCAGTTCATGTTCCTGGAGCAGAACCTGCAGGACGGAGGAGGGGACCTCAGCTTCTGTGAGGACGGGGCGCTCAGGACCTGGGGACAGGGGACTTGGGAGGCGCGGTGGCGTTCGGGGCCTGGGCACAAGGGGCTCAAGGGGCAGGGCCGGGCTCAGCATTGGGTGGTACCTGGGGGCCTCGACTGCTGGAGGAGTGGGGAGTGGGTTGGGGGGAGGCCTGCCTGAGGATGAGGGCCTGGGGCCTGGGGCGGGGATGGGGGTCTTGTTCAATAGCCGGGAAGAGGCGGTTGGGGGTGAGGGTTTTGCAGCGGGGTTATTCTGTGTGGGGCGTGGAGTCGGGGCAGAGAATGGGGCTTGTGAGCCCCCTGCGGTTGAGGGCGCTCAGGCCTGGGGAGGGAGTTCCATGTGTGGGCCGCTCCAGAAGGACCACCTCGGGCCTCCAGGGCTGGCAGGCCCACCGGCCACTGGGGTGAGGCTGCGTTTCTAGGTCCGAGGCCCGAAGGAAGCAGGTGAGGGTCTGGAGAGGGGCCAGCAGGGAGCCTCGGTCGGCTCTCCCAGGCCCCTCCCGGGGCTCCGGGGCCGGAGACGGGGTGCGAGCCCCACCCCGCGGGCGAGGTCCAGTCTGGCGCCCCCTCCCGCCCGCTCTGCCTCGCGCTCACCCCTCCCGCTACCGCCTGGCTCGCAGCTGGGCGGGGGGACCGGAGGCGACCCCCGGGCGGCGGCTCCACCCGCCTCCCGGCCTCAGACACACCCCCACCCCCACCCCAACCCCCCCAGCCTTACCAGCCGCGGGCCTCGGGCAGAACCGCGGCGGCTCCGAGGACTGCGGCCCGAGCGGATGGGGGCTGTGGCGGAGACCCGGCGGGCGCCGAGCGGAGCGGGTTTGTGCGTGCGGCCTCCGCCCTCGGCGTGGGGCGGGCAGACGCGGAGGCTCATCCCCGGGAAGGGCGGGAGGGGATAGGGGCGGGCCTTCGCAGGCGCAGCCCCCCTCTGCCCAGCACCCCCTCACTCGCTGCCCGGTCCTCCATCCCTTGCGCACCTTCATCCTGACTGGTCCGCCAATACCAGTCGGCCCCGCTGTCTTCAGCACCTCGCTCCCCCAGCTCCACCGCATCTGTCCTCCCCCCAACTTCGCACACTCCGTCCCCCGCCACTTCAAGCCCCATCTCCCCCACACCCTCTCCAGTTCCTCTTTCCATCCGTTTCCGGGGGGTGTGTCCACACGCGCTCCTCTCCAGAGAGGAGAGGACCGCTCGCCAGGGCTCCAGGGCGTCCCAGACCCTGAGCAGCACCGGCCCTAGCAGGCCCCCTTCCAGGCCTGGGAAAGAGGCGCCGGGACCTCTCTTCCCGCCTCCAGGGGCTACTGCTCAGGCTCCTCCAGGGCCCCGCAGGCGGCCCCACCGCCTGTAACCCGCCTGCTCCCGCTAGCGCGCCTCCAGGGCCCGTCGGATTGGACCCCTGGGCCTGGCTCCGATTTGCTTCCCAAAGTTTGTCTGCTCTCGAGTCTACTCCCCGCCCGCTCCCAACCCCAGACTCTAGCCTCCCCCGCGGAGCCGCTCCCCTTGGGGACACCCGCCCTCTCACACAGCCCCCCCCCCCCCTCCCCCTGGGATGCAGAGCGCCTCTGTGACACCATCTCTCTACACTTCCATCAGATTCTCGTGGTCCTTGAAGGCTCAGCCGCGTCCCACGCTGTCCTGGGCAGGCTCAGGTCCTGTTGGTTTCAAATGCCACCTGGGCCAGAAGGGCCGCGGCTGAGAGCTGCCTGCTGGCCCCAGGCCTCGGGCTGCTGTGGCGATGCGGTGGGAGGGGCGGGGCTCGTCCACAGCTCGCATCCTCTGGTGGACTCCCGGGTCCCACGCACAGAACAGCCGCAGCGAGTTGCTCACCTCCAGGAAACAAGGGCACTTCTCCGACGGGATCAGGATGCCGCGTGGGGCCTCAGCGCCCTTCCCCCGCTCCGGCGTGTCCCCTGGGAGCCCACCTTGTCTTATTTTCGCCCATGGAGTCTGACTGTGACTGCCCCCTCCCGGCCCTGGGAGCAGACGTGGCGCGCCTTCCTGGCCCAGGGACCCGCTCCCCAGGGCAGGCCCGGGCCTGGCCCCTCTCCTGCGGCACCGCCAGTCGGGGGCGGTTGCTCACAGGCTGCACTGCACGGAGCCTGGAGCGCAGCGGGCGGGTGGGCCCGGAGGCAGTGAGGGGCCTGTGACCCCCGGCCTCTCGCGTCGGCCAGTGCCGCAGCTGACACTGGGCACCTTCCCTGCCACCTGCGCTCGGAAGGCCCCCAGCGCAGGGACATCCCTGCCCCTCGTGCTCAAGGGTCCTCCCGGCACCTCCCAGACAGCCGTCGTGTGAAAGCCTAAATGGCAGCCGGCGCTTATCAGACATTTGAGGAAAGTCTGCAACACAATAAAGACCACAGCAGAGAAAAGGGGGAAAAGGCTCAACAAGTTTGAGGAATTAGAGAAAAACCTAAAAAAGCAAAAATAATCCATAGGCTCAGAAAGACAGGGAGATACTGTGTTTGTATAAGAACAGGATGCTGTGACAAAAGTCAAGACCAAGTAAGAGAACAAGGTTGCAGAAAGCCAGCAGGAGAGCCGAATTACAAAGTGAAGGACATTTGTTTGGATGAACAGCAACAAGACGGCAGGTATAAGAGAAAGGGCATAGTTTTGGACTCGGAGTCGGATGGACTCCTGCTTCGGAGGAGAGTCAAGGGCACTCTGTAAGAGGAGCCGTGGAGTGAGGCTAATGAACCCTTTCACAAGGCCCTAAGCCTTTTCTGTTAAGAGATGTGAGGGAAGCATAGGAAAAAATGTAGACTATTTTATGTTTAAGTATTAACGTGAAAAATTCAAATATAATACTAGCCCCTGGGACTTCCCTGGTGGGAAGACTGCGTTTCAATGCAGGGGTGAAGTTTCGACCCTTATTTGGGGACCTGGGATCCCACATGTCTCATGGCCAAAAAATCAAAACATAAAAACAAATATTAGCCACTGAGCCCAACAGTACATTAAAAGCAGGTCACTACCGCTCAGGTCCAGGCGGTTTTGTCTGTGGACACACTTTGCCTATTGCTGCACAAAGGGAGAAGAGCACTCATGGTTTTCTCAGAAAAAGAAGACAGCACATTTCACTTCTCTTATGTTTGGTTTTTTGGGTTTTTTGACTATGAAAATGTATTACTATCGTGCCTTCACTATCAACACAGGATCCTGGTCCTTTCTCCTTCCTTTGTTTTTGATGTTCAGTCGCTCAGTCGTGTGTGACTGCCACGCTATGGACTGCAGCACGCCTGGCCTCCCTGTCCTTCATCATCTCCCAGAACTTGTTCAGACTCATGTCCATTGAGTCAGTGATGCCATCCAACCATCTCATCCTCGGTTGCCCCCTTCTCCTGCCTTCAGTCTTTTCCAGCATCAGGGTCTTTTCCAGTGAGTCAGTTCTTTGCATCAGGTGGCCTAAGTATTGGAGCTTCAGCATCAGTCCTTCTAATGAATATTCAGGACTGATTTTTTTTTAGGATTGACTGGTTTGATCTCCTTGCAGTCCATGGGACTCTCAAGACTCTTTTCCAACACCACAGTTCAAAAGCATCAATTCTTCAGCACTCAGCTTCCTTTACAGTCCAACTCTCATATCCATACATGACTACTGGAAAAAGCATAGCTTTGACTATATGCACCTTTGTCAGCAAAATAATGTTTCTGCTTTTTAATATGCTGTCTAGATTTGTCATAGCTTTTCTTCCAAGAAGCAAGCATCTTTTAATTTTATGGCTGCACTCACTGTCTGCAGTGATTTTGGAGCCCAAGAAAATAAAGTCTCTAAATATTTCCATTGTTTCCCCATCTATTTGCCATGAAGTGATGGGACCGGATGCCATGATCTTAGTTTTTTGGATGTTGCTGCTGCTGCTAAGTTGCTTCTGTCGTGTTCGACTGTGTGACCCCATAGACAGCAGCCCACCAGGTTCGCTGTCCCTAGGATTCTCCAGGCAAGAACTCTGGAGTGGGTTGCTGTTTCCTTCTCCAATGCATTAAAGTGAAAAGTGAAAGTGAAGTCGCTCAGTCTTGTCCGACTCTTAGCGACCCCATGGACTGCAGCCCACCAGGCTCCTCCGTCCATGGGATTGTCCAGGCAAGAGTACTAGAGTGGGGTGCCATCGCCTTCTCCTGTGAATGTTGAGTTAAGGCCAAAAGAGAGGTGTTGGCTATTTGATGAACTTCAAGCCGACTCCAGTAATGTCACCAACAGCATGACCTTTGTGACGAAATCTAGCAACCAGCCCCTCATCGTTTTCCTCAATAAAATCAAACAACCACCATTAAGTATAAAAGCTGAGTTCTTTTGCGATTCTTCGTTAACTGAACCCTGACACGCGTCCTGAAGGCAGAATCTGGCTGTTCGACTTCAGCCCCCGCTGTCTGGAGCGCAGTTCCCTTGTGCAGGAGCTCGGTGAGGGCGGCCCTCGCTGCGCCCTGCGTTTTCTGGTCCTGCTTATCAGGCCCTTTCTGGTCTCATCAGTGGCTTGGAGCTTCCCAGCAGGACGAAAATATGCCAAAGGCCTGAGCCAAAAAGAGCATTTTCTTAATTTTTAAATGTCTTTTTTAAAAATTGAAATATATTTGACACATAAAAAAGTGAAGAAGAACTAAAGAGCCTCTTGATGAAAGTGAAAGAGGAGAGTGAAAAAGTTGGCTTAAAGCTCAACATTCAGGAAACTAAGATCAGGGCATTTGGTCCAATCACTTCATGGGAAATAGATGGGGAAACAATGGAAACAGTGGCTGACTTTATTTTTTTGGGCTCCAAAATCACTGCAGATGGTGATTGCAGCCATGAAATTAAAAGACACTCTTTGGAAGGAAAGTTATGACCAATCTAGACAGCATGTTAAAAAGCAGAGACATTACTTTGCCTCCAAAGGTCCGTCTAGTCAAGGCTATGGTTTTTCCAGTGGTCATGTATGGATGCGAGAGTTGGACTATAAAGAAAACTGAGTGCAGAAGAATTGATGATTTTGAACTGTGGTGTTGGAGAAGAGTCTTGAGAGTCCCTTGAACTGCAAGGCGATCCAACCAGTCCATCCTAAAGGAGATCAGTCCTGGGTGTTCATTGGAAGGACTGGTGTTGAAGCTGAAACTCCAGTACTTTGGTCACCTGGTGTGAAGAGTTGATTCATTTGAAAAGACCCTGATGCTGGGAAAGATTGAGGGCAGGAGGAGAAGGGGACAACAGAGGATGAGATGGTTGGGTGGCATCACCGACTCAATGGACATGGGTTTGGGTGGACTCCGGAAGTTGATGATGGACTGGGAAGCCTGGTGTGCTGCGGTTCATGGGGTCGTAAAGAGTCAGACATGACTGAGCGACTGAACTGAGTGGAACTGACACGTAACATTTTGTAAGTTTAAGATGTCCAACACGTTGATTTGATACACTTACACATTGTTATGTGATTTGATTTGATTTCCATCAACATTCATTTGTGGGGAAAAAGGCCAAGAAAGCTAGTCATAGAAATGACTTTTTAAACTTGATTAAAGCTGTATTTCAGATAAACCCTCAGCAGATTTCATATTTAGTGGAGAGCCTTTAAATATGTTTTGTCAAAAAATATGAGCAAGGAACGCTTCCTACCTTCACCACTTCTGTTGATCACAGGCCTGAACCCAGGAGACAGCCGTGCCCTGAAGAAGCTGTGGACTCTGTGGGTGACTGCTCACCCCCAATGCCTTGAACTGGGGAATCCTCTACTGGGCAGAGTTGGGGAACCAGAGTGTGCTCTGAGGGTGCTGGGTGGGGCTCTGCTTCCCAAGGAGGGGCCAGCAGAGCCTGCGCGTCTCCCCACCCCTTACCCCACTCGGGACTGTGACCTTGGTGCTGGGAGCTGCTGGGAGCTGCTGCTGCCCTCTGAGGACTGCAGGCTGGACACGCAGGCCAGAAGGTAGGTGGAAGGTGGGGAGGGGCGTTCTGGGTCCAGGATCCTCAGTGGGGCCGCTCTGCTGGCCCTGCAGTGCCCACAGCTTGACTGCTTGTCCCCGTTGGTTCAAGAGATTGCTACCTGCATATTTTATGACTGCAGCCACATGAGTGTCTGATGGCAGATAAAACAGAAAGTCTCTACCAAAACAAGAAATAGTAGAAAATAAAATGCCATCCACAGTAACAATGCACTCTATAAAAAACCTCCCAGAATGCAAAGGATCTTTATGGCAAAAATAAACAGATCTTTAAGGAACATAAAGGAAGACCTGCATAAACAAGGGAGAAAGAGAGGCAGCACAGCTGGGTGCCACGCCTGGGCCTCCTGCACACTCACCCCTAAACTCCATGCAGCTCCAGTAAGAATCTCAGCAGTTCTTAAAGCAGCCTACTGTTGACTGAATTGTGGCCCCACTGTTCATATTTTGAAGTCCTGTCCCCAGCACCTAAGATGTGATTATATTTGGAGATGGATCTTTATAAAGGTGAGAAAAGGTTAAATGAAGTCATCAGTGGTCCTGACCCAATGTGACTTGTGTCTTTGTAAGTGGAGATAAGAGGAGATTGGGTCACAGACATGCACCCGGGGATGACCACATGAGGATGGCTGGGTACTAGCCATGGACACGGGCCTCAGAGGAAACCAACCCTGCTGACACCTGGTCTCAGATTCCAGGCTCCAGAATTGTGAGAAAATGAATTTCTGGTGTCTAAGCCAGCCTGTTCGTGGTACTGTTTTTTCCCTGTGCCTTATGCTTGTGGAATCTTAGCTCCCCAACCAAGGATTGAAGCACAGAGCCTACCATTGGACTGCCAGAGACGTCCCTGTGGTGCTTTGTTATGGCAGCCCAAGCAAGCTAAGGAACTCAGGGGCTCATACAAAAGGATAAAAGTCAAATTTAAGCAAATTTTGAAAAAGCAGTTCAAAGAAGAGGGATTCACCGTGCCAGATAAGAGCTCGCAGACACCATGGTGACAAAGCAGTCTAGACAGAAGACAGCCCAGTGCAGAAAGCCTGTACAGGCAGGGGCCTGTACACGTGCAAGGAGAGAAACAAGACCGGGAATGTGATGGAGAAGAGGGAAATTGTGAGAAGAACCAGAGAGCAATTTTAAAATGCATCAGAGAGCCGAGTCCAGCTCACCCTGGGCTGAGGAGCTGTCCCCGGCTCTGGTGCTGAAGTTCCCTGAGAGCAGCAGCTGGCGCCTTTGGTGTTTGCCTGCTGCTACTGTGTCTCAGAGTGAGGAGGGAGGAGACGAGCTCGCTGGCTGTGCTGGTGGGAGAGAGCTGGGGCCCACCTGGTGCGTGGGCTGGTGGCGGTGAGCAGATGACAGGGTGGGGAGGGTTTGAAGTTCCTCCTCCTGCTGCTGGTGCTAGGAGAGGCCAGGAGCCCGGTGGAGTTTGCCCAGGGCCTCGTGGATGTCACGGTTCCGGAGGCAGTAGATGATGGGGTTGAATAGTGGGGTCACAACGGAGTAGACCACGGACACCAGTTTGTTGAGGTCAAAGGAGCGGATGGCCTGAGGCTGGGCGTACATGAAGGTGGTGGTGCTGTAGAAGAGGGCCACCACGGTCAGGTGGGAAGCGCAGGTGGAGAAGGCCCTCTGGCGGCCAGCCCTTCCTGGGATCCTCAGCACTGTGGCCACGATGTGGGTGTAGGAGATCATGGTCACCAGCAGGGAGGTGGCGAGCACAGCTAGGGCTGCCACGAAGTCCAGCACTTCGATGGTGGTGGTGTCAGAGCAGGAGAGCTGCAGCAGGGGTGAGATGTCACAGAAAAAGTGGTTGAGGACTTTGGGGCCGCAGAACCTGAGGCGGGAGATGAGAGCTGTGGACACGCTGGAGGCCAGGAAGCCACCCAGCCAGGCGCTGAGGGCCAGGCGCAGGCAGAGCCTCGAGTCCATGATGGCTGGGTAGTGCAGGGGGTGACAGATGGCCAGGTACCGGTCATAGGCCATGGTGGCCAGGAGGAAGCACTCAGAGGAGCCAAGGGAGAGGAAGACAAAGAGTTGGGTGAGGCAGCCTGAGAAGGAGATCGTCCTTGCTGAGGCCAAGAGGCCAGCCAGCAGCGTGGGGATGGTGACTGAGGTGCAGAGGGTCTCCAGCACTGACAGGTTGGCCAGGAAGAAGTACATGGGCGTGTGCAGCCGACGACTGGCTCTGACGGTCGCCACAATGACCAGGTTCTCCAGGATGGTCACCATGTAGATGGTGAGGAATGACCCGAACAGCAGCCCCTGCATGTGGCACAGCTCTGGGAAGCCTAGCAGGATGAACTCTGTCACCGGCGTCTTCGTGGAGTTGCTCATAGCCCTCTTGGCAGGGGAGTCACTTCTGAGCACCTTGGGACAGTGGAGAGAGGCAGGTGTGATGTGTGCTGGGTGGGAGAACTGTAACCCCTTCTCAAAGTTGCTGCAGCACTGACACCCATATCCTTAACCCAGCACACAGCTCACCCTGAACAAACCCCTGGCAGGGGGGCCTGCCTGCACACCAGTGAGCACAAGCACACCTCTCACGTCCACTCTCACATGGAAGCTCTCAGGTGTGCACTGCTCCCTGTCCCAGCACTGCGTACACAGCCACACGTGGGAGTGTGCATGCCCGTGCACACACACATACCCAGGCACAGGCACATGCACACACGTCTAGGTGCATGCACACAAGCACACACCCAGGTGCACTCCTGCACACCCCCACCCCTGCCCAGGTGCATGCACACACACGCACACACATATCTAGGTTCATGGACCTGTGCACACATTCAGGTACACACACACACCCAGGTGCATGCACACTCACACACAGGTCCATGTGTGCACACCGCAGGGGAGAAGACCTGTTCTGCGTGCTTGGTGTGCTGTCTTAGCTGTGTGTCCAGGCACTTCCCTGGCCTTCTCCATGTGGGCCCCTCATCCTCAGGAAGGATACCACTTCCATCAGAAGGTTAGCTGGATTTCCAGGGGTGAGCAAAATCTGGGCCTCGGATTTGTGGGCCTGGGGCTGGGGGTGGGGGGGAAGGTTCATCCCCACCTTTGGTTTCCCCACATGGACCCATCTTGTGCTGACCTGAGGTCTGTATCCTGTGTTTTCTGAGCTTGAAAGTGGCCTTTGGGAGATGGTGGAAGCAGTCCACTCAGAGCCTTTAAGGGGGCAGGTGCTTTGGGACTTTCGGGCCAGGACACCCAGGAGCTGGGTGTCTGAAGGACAGGTGGGCAGTCGGAGGTGGCAGGCTGGGGCAGAGCCGGTTCCCGGTCAGCAGGCCCGGCCTCCGGGGCTTCCACGCCTCCTCAGTCCCTCGCCTCACTGGCAGGACCAGAGAACCCCTCTGGAGGTGGAGGGGATTCCTGCGGGCAGGTGGAATTCTTGGGAAACCCTCAGCCTGTTCCTCCTACGTTTACCTGTGCTGCACAGAGGCTGAACTGGGGTGCTCCTGGCTCACCTTGAAAGGGCTCGGAGACCCCCCCCCCCCCAATAGCAGCAATGCTCAGTCCTGTGGGAAGGGGCTGCAGGAGGGCTCAGGGCTAGCGGGGGTGCGGGGGGGAACAGAGCAGCTGGAGGGCTGTGCCCCAGTCTCTGGGGACATAAGACCATCAGTGATGTGGCAGAAGAGGCTGGGCCTGCAAAGGGTCTGCAGAACCTGGGTTGGTGCCAGCCTGGACCCAGGGCGTCAGGGCTGGGGCCCCAGGAGCCCTGCTATCTGGGCTGAGCAGCTTGGCGGTGTGTGTTGGCGGCACTCGGAAAATCTGCCTGCCTAGCACCCCCAGGCCCTTTGCCTCAAGACCAGGCTGTTACCTCCAGCCTCCTCCAGGTCTCTGCAGTTCTCCAGCCAGGGCCTGGAGAAGCACTCCGGGTCTCCCTGGGTCCCCCTGCCTCGTGGCCAGGTGGCTTTTATGGTGCTTATTAGTAGCCTTGCCACCCCCTGGCTTTCTGGAGAACTTGAATTGAGAATTCTCACCCCTGTGGGACTCTCAGAGCAATCTGCAGGGTCCCCAGAGGGAATGTAAGAAGGGAATAGGAGGTAAGGTGTGGGGGCTTCCCGCCTTCCCCTCGGAACAAACAGAGTCTGGCCTGCTGCCTGCCCTCCAGGTGCCCTGGCCCTGCTGAGGCCCATCCTGAGCCGGCTCTCAGCCTTAAGGCCCTCGCCTGGGGTTCAAAGGGGAGTGGATGCTACACAATAGCATTCATTTTATTTCCTTCCCATGCACAGCATTTATTTATTCATTTAGTTGTAAAATAATGAAACTATGGTAAACCTACTCTCAACTTGAGACCTAGACAGTGGCTACTAAGTGACCCCAGCTTCCCCCTCCCTCTCCAGGAACCATTCATGGGATTCCCCTGCTGCCTAAAGCATTATAATTATAGATATTGCTTAGTTTTGCTTGTATTCAAATGTTATGACAAAGGGTATTATGCTACATGCTGTCTTCTGGGTCTTGCTTTTTTGTACTAAGATTCTTTCTCTTCTTGGTGGCTGTTCTGCATTCATTCTGACACCTGAGCAATAACATTCTGTCACGTCTGCCTCTGCATCACAATTGGTGGCTTTGTCCTTTGTGCACAGCTCCTGAGCGCCACGCACCAGAATTTCTCTTGGAGCTACACCTACGAATGGGAGCGCTGGGGGTGAACTTCACATGCAACTTCACAAGAAAATGCCAAGTTCTCTCCTCAGAGTGGCTGTATGGCTTACCCTCCTACAATCGAACTACATCCTTTCCAACAGATGGTGTGGTGGATATCCTAATCTCTGCCAGTGGAGAGGGTAAAAATAGTGTTGCACTATGAATTGTCTTTCTCTGTTGCTCTTGGTATGGTTAGTATCAATGAGCGTTTCTGCTTCTGTGAGATGCCTATGAGTGTGTGTGTGTGTGTGTGTGTGTGTGTGTGTCTTTTGCCCATTTCTCTCCACATTTTACTTATTGACTTGCAGGCGTTCTTTATACACTCTTCTAAATTTCTTTATTGAGGTGTAATTTACACAGTGAAGTGCACAGACCTTAGATGCTAAATTTGATGAGTTTTGATGAATGCACAGATGCGTGAACCTGCACCTCATCAAGATACAAACTTCCTTCACCATAGAAGCACCCTGCACGCTCCTTCCCAGTCAACCCTTCACCCCCCACTTCGAGGCAACACTGTTCTGAGTGTTTTCTTTGCAGATTACTTATTTTCTAGACTGTAACAGAATGAAACCACCCAATGTCCCCTCTTTGTCTGACTTCTGTCAGCATGTTTTTGAGGATGTGTGTTCTATTATATGGGTAGACCATGGTTATCTGGAAGAGTGTTTTAAAATTTTCAAATGTTTGGGGATTTTCTGGAGATATTTTTGTTATTGATTTACTTTAACTTCATTGTAATCAGAGAGCACACTGGGCATAAATCTGAACCCTGTGAGATTCATTTTATGCTTGAGAATATGGGCTTGTGTTGGTGAATTATCTGCGTTCGCAGGTCTATTTCTGGGTTCTGTTCTGTTCCGTTTGTCTCTAAGTTTGTCATCTCTCTGATTCTGCACTGCCTTGATTGCGACAGCTTTATAGGTTTGAAACCAGCTGGTGTGAATGTTCTGACTATTCTTGTTTTTCAAAATAGTTTTGGCTCTTTTAGTTCCTTAGCCTTTCCATAAATTTTAGATTCAGCTCGTTGATTTTATGAAGTATTCTGTTGTAATTTCTATTGGAATTGAATATAATCTAGATCAGTTTGGGGAGAATTAACATCTTTACAATATTGAGTCTTCCAATCCATGAACGTGATCTATCTCTTTATTCTTTGGTTCATCTTTGATTCCTTTCATCAGTATGTTATAATTTTTATAATGTTTTGCAAATATATTTTTCCACTTTATAGCTTTTCTCAGTTTCTTTAAGATGACTTTTGATGAACAGAAGTCCTTAATTTTTCATAATTATTTTAGAACAGTTTTAGATTTATAGAAAAGTTGCGAAGATGGTAAGACAGTTCCCATACGTTCCACACAGTTTCTCCTCATGCTAGTATCTTGTATTAGTGTGGGAGTACATTTGTTACAATTTATGAGCCAGTGTAACACATTATTATCAACCAACGTCCATACTTTATTTGGATTTCCTTAGTTTGTACCCAATGTCTGTTTTTCTGTATCAGGGTCCCATCCAGAATCACATGACATTTAGTTGTCATGTTTCCTTAGGTTCCACTTGGCTGTGGGTTTCTCATACTTTTTTGGACAATTTTGAGGAGTTTGGTAATCTATTTGATAGGATGTCCCCAAATCGGGGCTTGTCTCATGTTTTTCTCATGATTAAACCGAGGTTATGGGTCTTTGGGAGGAAGAGTGCGGAGATATAATCACGTTGTGTCTAGATCCACACCGTCAGCAGGACTGTCGCTGCTGTTGACCTTGACCATGGGGCTGAGGCCATGAGTCCTCTCCTGTCGCATCACCCTCCTGCATCCACATTGTCCTCTCTGAAAGGAGGTCATTACATCAGCCCACATTTAAGGGTCACACTCTCCCTCCTTGAGAGACAGATACAGAGTTAAGTTACTTGCAGTTCTTCTGCATGGAAAATTTGTCTCTTCTACTCATTTCTTTCTTTATCCAATCATTCATTTATATCAGTATAGACTCATGGGCATCTATTTCATATTTCGGTGTATAATCTGATACTACTCTGAGTGTTTGTTGCTTGATATGGTATGTAGCATTTTGTGTCTGGGTTCTTTCGTTTAGCCTGGTGTTTTCCAGGGCCGTTCGTGCTGTGGCCTGAGTCGGCGCTCCGCTCCTTCTCATGACCGCATCACATGCTCTGGTAAGTGTATCCCACCTTCTCTTTCTCTGCCCGTCTCTTAGGGTTGCTTGTACCTTTTGGCTATTGTAAGCAGTGCTGCTATGGACATTTGTGTACAAATACTTGCTTGAGTGCCAGCTTTCAGTTCTCTTGGATATATATCTATAAGTGGGATTGCTGGGTCACATGAGAATTTTCTGCTTAACTTTTTGAGGAAATGCGGAATTATTTTCCACAGAGGCTGCACCATTTTATATTCTTATCAGAAAACTACAAGCATTCCAATTTCTCTACATTCTCACCAACACTTGATATTTTCTGTTTTTAAAAAATATATAGCCACCCTAGTGGGTGTGAAGTGGTATCTCATTGTGGTTTTGATTTGCATTTCCTTGGTGACTGATGACACAAAACATCTTTCCACATTGGCCATCTGTACATGTTCTTTGGAGAAATGTCTATTCAAGTCCTGGCTCATTTTCATTTGGATTGTTTGTCTTTTAGTTTTTGAATTGTAAGAGCTTTTTATGTAGTTTACATACAAGACCCTTATTAGAGATATGATTTGCAATATTTATCCCATTTTGTATGTTTCGCTTTCTTGATAGTGTTCTTTGATGCACAAAGTTCTTGATTTTTATGAATTCCAATTCATCTATTTTTTTCTTTTGTTCTTCTTGCTTTTGGTATTTTATCTAAGAATCCTTTGCCAAATCCAAGGTCCTAAAGATTTACTCATGTTTTCTTTTGAGGGTTTTATAGTTTTAACTCTCCTGTTTTCATTTTTGATCCATTTTGAATTCATTTTTGTATCTTGTGAGAGGTGGGAGTTGGACTGCGTTCTTCTGCAGATGGAGATTTGTTGAGAGGCTACTCTTTTCTCATTGAGTGGTCTTGATACCCTTGTCAAAAATCAATTGACCACAGGTATATGGGTTTACTTCTCAACTGTCAAGTCTATTCTGTTGGTCTATAGTCTGTCCTTATGTGAATCCCACGGTTTTGGGTAATAGCCTTGTAAGTTTTGAAATCAGGAAGTGTGAGTCATATAATTTTGTTCTTTTTCAAGATTGTTTTGGCTTTTGGAGCCCATTGCCATTCCATATTAATTTAGAGTCAGTTTTTCCAATTTTGAGAGAAAGGCCATTAGATTTTGATAGGTGTTTCACTGAGTCTATAGATCATTTGATGTAGTGTTGCCATGTTAACAATATTAAGTCATTTAATTCATGAACATGGGATGTTTTTCCATTTATTTAGATTTTTGTTAATTTTTCCACAATGTTTCTTCACAATGTAGTCTTCAGTAAGCCTTTCCCTCCTTGGTTAAATTTATTTCTAGATAGTTTATTCTTTTGGATGCTATTATAAATGGAATTGTTTTCTTAATTTCCACTTGGAATTGTTCATTGCTATTTCAGGAACACAGTTGATTCTGTATGTTGATTTTTTACTCTGAAACTTTGCTGAATTTAGTTATTAACTCCAGTAAGTTTTGGGGTATAGACTCTGGGGTTTTCTAATAACGAGTCTTGCTGTCTGGAAACAAGGGCACTGTTGGTTCTTCCTCCCGGGTTGGGCGCCTTTCTCTGTTTACTTGCCTCGTTGCTCTGGCTGGAGCTTGCGGCACGGTGCTGAACTGTAGCGAGAAGGCTGCGGTCTCACGTGGTCCTGCCCCCAGCACTGCTTCGCCATCAGTGGTGACGTCAGCTGTGGGTTTTTCATACTTTATCATGTTGATGAAGTTCCTTTCTATCCCTAGTCTTCTGAGTATTTTTATCATGAAAAGATATTGAATTTTGTCAAATATTTTCCTGCATTGAGTTGATTATGTGTCCTTACCCCTTCATTCTATTAATGTGGTATAAATATTGATTTTTATATTGAATCACCCTTGCATTCCTGGGGTAAATCCCGCTGGTCACACTGCATAACCTTTCCATATGCCATTGGGTTTGGTTTTATTGTATTGTGTTGAGGATTTTGCATCTGCATTTGTAGGTATTGGTGTGGAGTTTTCTTGTGATGTTTTTGTCTGACCGTCTTATGGTCATGCTGGCCTCACAGAACACATTAGGAAGTGTCTCCCTTTCTAATTTTTGGAGAATTTTGAGAAGGGTTGGTGTTGGTTATTTGTTAGCTTTCTGGTAGAATTAGTGAAGCCATCTGTCTAGTCCTGGGCTTTTCTCTGTTAGGAGGAGTTGAATTACTGATTACATTTCTTTACCTATTGTACGTCTGTTTATTTTTTATATTTCTTTTTGAGTTGGTGTTGGCATTTGTGTGTCCAGGAATTTGTCGCTCTCTTCTAGGTCCTCTAATCCACTGGCACAGCCCTGTTCAAAGCACCCCCTTGTTTCCTGTTTATTTCTGTGGGGTCAATAGTGATGTCCCCACTGTCATTTCTTATTGAGTTGGTTGCATCTGTTTTCCCCTTAGGGAAAGGTTTAAAGGTTTGTTGACTTTGTTGATCTTCTTGAAGAACTGACTTCTGGTTTTATTGATTCTCTCTGTTGTTTTCTGTTCTCTGTTTCACTTATCAGCTTGAGTTTCATTATTTTCTCCTTTCCACTGACTTTGAGTTAGGTTTGCTCTTTTTTTTCTGGTTCCTTACTGTTTTAATTTTATTGGTTAGAGATTTTTCTTCTTTTAAAAATGTAGATGTTTGCTCCTATGTATTTCCCTTTAGGCACACTGCTTCTTGTACATCCCATAAACTGATATGCTGTGTTTTCATTTTCAAAAACTTCCATCTTTCACAAAACTTTATATCTGGACTTTATCGTTGAGCATGGTTTGAGGTAGGCACTCATCCCACACCAGTTTTCCAGTATTTGAAGAGTGCTTTCTGTTCTCCGTTATCTGCAAAGCTCCTCTGTTCTATGTAACATTCTCTGATGATTGACTGTGTTTCCCAGGTTCCGTGTTTAAATCATACTTGTGAATAAGTAGTTAAGGCGTGGATGCCCTTTATGTCCAGGCGTATATTTAGTACTGGCTCTAAACGGTTTCTGTTTTGAGTCTTTCACTTCTTTGTAAAACTTGTGGTTTCCAGGCTCCATCTTCACCAGCTGGAGCCTGCCTGACCCCAGATTTTGTCTTTAATATGCTGCTGTACACAAAGGCAATGGGCCTCCCTCCTGTCCTTCTCCCTCTGTCCCTTCCTCCCCACCCCTGCCTGGAAGTCCCAGGGGAGAGGCTGGCTCAGGGAGGGGAGGCCCAGACCCCGCAGCCTGGAAGAAACCCGGCCTCCTCATCCTTGGCCATTGCTTAAGCCACACGGCATTTTGAGGGAGATGTCTGGCTTTAGGCAACTGGAGGTCATAGAGTGAGGTTCACATTCTTTGACGTTCTCAGGCAGATCAGCAGAGTAAGGTGGGCTGGACCAGAGTTTGGCTCTGTCAAAACCAGGCTCAGAAACTGAGGAGGAATCCGGGTGTGGGACAGCCATGGTGTGGGCTCCCAGGTGTGAGCTGAGCCACAGGAGCCCAGGTGTGCCCAGAGGCAAGAGGGAAGCCTTGTTGTCCTGGGACCTGCGGGGTTCGTGGGGCCTTGAAGGTGGCTGGGAGGTGCTCGGTTGGCGCTGGTTATCAGAGCCACCAGCACCATGGACAGTGTCACCCTGCCGCCAGTAGAGGGCTTTCCTGGGGGGGCCTGAGTAGCCAGGGGAAGGGTAGATCCCCAGACAACTGAGGCTGTGAGGTGTGCACACACACTGTCACACACAGACACGCACACGTCTGACTCAAGTACCGCGTGGAGACAGTCATGATACATGCACACCGCCTGCAGTCGGGGCGGGCTGGACCAGACGCAGTTATGGATGGACCGTCTCACACACACATGTGCAGGTCTGCCCCAGTGCACCATAAATTACTTCACTTAAAATGAATTTCCCTAAAACAAAACTAAAGCTGAAGCGCATACATACACAAACATACTCAAGTGGATGATATCTGCCCACACTAGATTCATACCAATTACTCTAGTGATCAATATTCCCGATGATTAATAACCTAAAAGACACAGTTAAAAGCAATACTGTCACAAGTTACACATGGTTTCGGCACCTTTGAGTTTAAAGCTTCTGTTGTGTGTTTTCACATTCTGCCTACTTCAGGGCGTATTCAGGGACTTTCCATGTCCGTGGAGGAAGCTCTAGCTCAAGTTCATGTGTCTGGTGAGTACACTCACTAGGCACTGACATTATTTCTGGCATCTTTTTAACAGCCACTTTCCAGTTTTATCTACTGTTCCGCATCTCCGGGGAGCGGGCACAGCCGTCACAGCTGACTGTCAGCCTCTCCCGGCGCCCCTCCCGTGTGTCTGGCTTTGCTCTCATACTGCACACTCAGCAGTGACTCCTTTTAGAGAAGGAGAGCGAATCTGACAGAACAGGCAGGCTTGATTGAAATGTGGTTTATTCAGCAACTTTATCAGGATGTCAGCATCGGAAAGAAATGCTGTGCTGCAGAATCTTTCAAAGGGCAGGTGGTGGCATCATTATTTTTGACCCAGGAGTCCATGTCTTACATGACTTTACAAGGAGACACACACAGGACTTCATGTTTGCAATCAGACAAATTGGAAGCAGCCCACACACCCGCTGATGGGATTCAGGCGGAGGGCGCTTGCCTGGGCAGGGATGCAGACAGAGGCAAGTTACGAACAGGGCCTGGAAACGTGTCCTAGGTGTTGTGAGCACATCGTGATAAAACAAAACACATCCATGAAAATGTTGGGCAAGTTCCTCACGAGACTATTCTAAGCAGTGACTTCTGGGGAGTACATTGGGACTTACACTTTTGTGCAGTTAAAATTCCCTAAAAAGCACAAACTTAAGTATTACTTTGAAAAATAAAACCAGTGATCATACAGTATTATGGAAACATGTAATAGCAATTATAAGCAGAGTTATTTTTTGGATGATTGCTTAAAAAGAAAGAGTTTCATTACAATTGCCTGTCACAAGTAAAACGTGGCTCTCCTTTCTTTCCAACTGCTCCTTAAAATGCGTTCAGACGGAAACATTTCCAAATCGTTGACTTTGCTGATGACTGTCAGATAAGGAGAGGCCTCCTACCACTTTGAGCTGCAGAGCAGACTGTCCTGGGAGGCAGACTGTCTGGACAGGACAGGCACACGGGGCGTTTTGCCCACGTCCCGTCTGTGGTCAGCACAGAAGCGCACCCCCTCCACGACAGCGTCCACATTGTCCTCCTGGACACTGAGAGTGCTGCTGCACCTGGACAGGGCAGTTAGAGCTGGGAGTCCCTGGACAGCCCGAGGGAGACCGGCGTCATCACAGGGTCCTTAAAGGTGAAGCAGGGGGCTGGAGGACCCGCGACTATAGAGCAGTGTCAGGGAGACGCTGAGGGACTGGCTTTGGAAAGGGAGGAGGGGCCACACGCCCAGGAATGCAGCGGCCTTTGGGGAAGAGGTGAGGAAAGCGGTCTCCCCGAGAGCCTCCAGAGGGAACCAGACATTCTGGTCCCTGGGATTTAGCCCAGAGAGCCCTGCCTGGAACTTCTAAGGTGTAGAGCATAAGATAACAAATTTGTGTTGTTCTAGGCCACTTGTGTGTATATATGTGCTAAGTCACTTCAGTTATGTCTGACTCTTTACGACCCTATGGACTGTAACCCACCAGACTCCTCTGTCCCTGGGACTCTCCAGGCAAGAATACTGGAGTGGGTTGCCATGCCCTCCTGCAGGGATCTTCCCAACCCCGGGATGGAACACGCTTCTCTTACATCTCCTGCTGTGGCAGGCAGGTTTTTTGCTACTGCTCTACCTTTAGACCACTACTTAGTGGTAGTTTTTTGCAGCAGCCACAGGAAACTTATGCATGATCCGATTTTTTCTTCCTCAACTCAGGATGCAGTGAGGGGTAGGGACATGTCGGGGGGTTCTTGGGAGCCAGCTCTGTGCTGCTTTTGGGTCTGGCGGTGGGACAAGGCCGTGGGACAAGGCCCTTGGGCCCCTTCCTGGTCTTCCCAGCCTCCTCTATGGACCCTGATGCATCCCCAGGATGTCCTGGGGTGTCTTCTTGGGAGTTCTGGTGCTCCCAAGGGCTACATCAGCCCAGAGGAGCTGCCACCTCCCTTCCCAACTGAACTTGAGGAGACCACCCCTCCCCCCAGCTCCCTGCTCCAGGACCCTCCCTGCCCCCCACTCCAGGGTTCCAACCATACTGGCAGATCCCTCCTCCCACAAAAGAAGAGTGTCTGCACAAACTTCTCCTCTCTCGGCTCTTTACTAACCATTACCACCCCTTCAGCCCCCACTGGGTGAGGTCCAGACCCCAGACCCTGTTCTGACACCGTGAAAGACCTTCGTGTCTTCTGGTGCCTCGTGTGGTGTCTGATTTCCATCACATCAGCGACACGGCTGGAATGTGGTCAGGACGAGCCCTATTCTGTCAGTGTTTTCACTCTTCTTTTAAACAAGTTTCTGCAGGAACATTTGTCTGCATTATTACAGGTCACTAGAATGAGATACGTTCATGGGCCCTCATCTTCTTCCACACCTCCTCACATTCACCCCCAGTGCAGGGGCAGCTGAGAGAGACCAGGGCCCCATCATGGAGAAGAAGGCGCTGGTCCTCAGACGACCGTGGGGGTCAGACCTGCAGAGGACCTGGGGGCACCCAGCCTGGCCTCAGGGTCGGCCTTTCTGGAGATGATCCTGCTGGGCCTTGTCACCTCTTGAGTGGTCTTGTCAGTGGAGATTATGGATTTGAAGTGCACTTCTTTATTATAAGGAAATTATTCAGAAATATAGGCAAATACTTCTGGTCGATGTGTCTTTCCAAGGGCTTTAGTTATAATAACAAGAATGGGAAGTCCAATCTTCAGACCTGGAGTAGTTGGGGGAAGAGAGGGCAGTGAGCTTGAGAAACTGGGCCATGTGTGGTGTAAGGTATGAAGTAGGAGGTGCATCGTATGTCGAATGTTTCATCACATAAAACAAAACAGCACAGGGACTTTTAGAGGCAATGGAGATGTTTCACAGATGGCTGGTTATCTCCAGACTCATCCAGATGTGTCCATTACACATGTACAGCTGTTTGTTTGTCAACCATATACCTCAATTAAAAGAAAAAATGAGAACTCAGCAGTTTTCTCTAACATGAGCCCTGAAAGTGGACGGGGGAGAACAAAAACACAAGAGTGGGCACGTGTGACACACCACATCTTCACACTCATCTGTGCTTTGAAAAGCCTTCTGCACCTTTCAAGCTCCTCGAGCGTGGTTAGATTTGGGAAAATTCGTTTATTGAAGCAAACAGAAAGTGGCCCTCTTGTTCCCCCAGACAAGTGGCAGCCCTCCACGGAGCCAGTTGACGAGGCCAGGCTCCCACCCCGGGGAGCCTGCCACCAACTTTTAATGAGCTTCCAGAACGAGCTTAGGGACAGACGCACGCCTGTGGTGGGCGTGCTGCAGCCCCCAGGACGGATGACACTTGAGGCTGAGCATGGGTGGCCAAGGCCAGTGGTCCCATCAGAGCCCCTCTGGCTGCTTCCCACCTGCCAAGTGCCAACGGGCGGAGGGGGGGGGGGGCGGCAGGCTGGGGGTGGGCGCACACTCCCGCCACCTCCCAGACCCCTGCCCCTGGAAGCGGTGTCCCTGCCTCCAGGACTCAGGCCCCTGGTGACTAGCAGCACGCAGCCTGTCTGTGGCTGAGCCCACACATCCCACGTGCGCCCCACACTCGTGCTTGCAGAGCCCCAGGGTGGGCTCTCCCACCTGGTCCATGGAGGCTCCTCCTTCCAGCCACTGTTTCCTCCTGTCCTCGCTGGGCTGGGGTCTCCGCCTCGGGGAGCTTCAAACATTTGCCAGCTGGGGTCTTGTTGGAGCGAGCGGCTATTCCTGGAAGGCTTGGGCAGTGGTGGAGGTGGGGCTATCTGTGGGTTGCCTATCAAACTCTGGGGTATCATCCCCTGTTTCCAGAGAGGAAACTGAGATACGGAGTATCTGCCAAGAGCACCCGGGGTCCACTGTGCCCCTCAAGGCGCTGGGCCCTGCAGCACACACAGCAGGGCTCTGGGCAAGAAGCGGCTCCCAGGAGAGCCCAAGGGAAGAAGGCCCCTCAGGACGCTGGGTGCCGCTGCGGACCACCCCCAGGCCCCTCCCCAGCGCCTGGGGCCAGGATCTTGCTCCTGCGTAATTGGCAAGAGGGTCCTTGCAGGCCTGAGCCCCAGGGAGGCCAGAGGGAGGGCAGAAGCATCTGAGAGCAAGAGGGCTGCCTCTTGGCTTGGCTCTCCCTGCTGGGGGTGGCAGCCAGGGCGCCAGGAGGACACCCTTCCCACTGCCTTGAAGCAGGTGCCTCCGCTGCCCGGGCTGTGAGCCGGAGCGCCAGCAGCCCTGCTGATGCCCAGCGGGGCGCAGGGGAGACGCTGCCCTGGAAGAGCTGGGGCGGCATGTGCCTGCGGCCACGATGAGTCAAGTCTGGCAGCCTGAGGAGCAGGACACGGCAGGGGCGCCTCTGCTTCCTTCCCCCAAGGCTGAGCCGGTGCTGACCACCCTGAGTGACCAGAGTCAGCAGTGTGAGGGTCCAGTGTGAGTGGCAGGTTAGGGCACCTTCCCTGGCACCTGAGATCGCCTTCTGGCCACTGCCATGAACTTGCTGGGGCAGTGTAAATGGTTTGGCTGCTCCCTGGGTGCCCAGAGCAGCCTGTGACTCCATTCCTCTGGCCACATCTCCAGAGGAGGTGGCCAGCAGAGGCAGGTGGCTCAGCCAACAGGCGGCCTTCATCAGCAGAACAGGGTCAGCCAGGCAGAGGCAGCCCCCAGGGGCACAGCCCCACCTGGAAGGTCCTCGGGGGTCCCATGCTCAGCCTTCTGGTCTCCAGGTGGCTTTGGGGGGATGTGTCCTGGAGCCTGCTCAGACCCCAGGTGAGTGACCCCTCATCATGCTGTGTCCCCACAAGCTGACCTGCAGGGAGACGTCCCCCTTCCCCATGGTGGGCTCACAGTGGGGCCCCCATTTAGTCCCCCTCCCCTGTGGTGGACTCAGAATGGGACTCTCATTTAGACCCATCTTCTCAGCTTCAGGGGATCCTTGAGACGAGGAGGACTCTGAAGGCTCTGGGTGTCCTCACTGTGTGCACGCACACTCCCAGGCATGCGCGTGCGCGCGCGCACACACACACACGGGAGAGCAGCCTCACTGTCTTCACCTCCAGGGCACAGCAGTAGCCACCCACAAGTCCTGGGACATTCGGAAATTCAGGCTGGAGGATTCTTAGAGCTCCAGACAGGGCAGGCTTGCCAACTCTATGCGGTTCTGTGCTCCCTGCATATTGTGGGGCCAGGGCTCACGAACAGTGCAGGGGGTCCAGGCCCCGGTGCAGCCCACAGGGGGTCCCTGCCCACCCAGGGGTCCAGCGGACAGCTGCAAGGAGCACTCTGGCCCTGTCTGCTGCACTGTGGCCGCTGGTTCTGGACTCTGGGCTCTTGTCGGTGGGGTCAAGGCCCACTGAGGGTTCCAAGAAGCAGTGGGCGGCACCGAGGGACTGAGAGCTTCTTCGCTGGGCCTCCTGCCCCACCCGGTGACCTTCAGCTGCGGCTGGAGGGGCGCTGGTGATAGCTGTCTGCCTCCTGGCTTCCTCGCCCTGGCGAGTAGAACGGCTCCCCTAGGTTGCCTCCGAGGTGGTCATCCTCGTGGACGGGGGCGGTTTCATGGCACACCACGATAGGGATGCTTTACTAGGAATCAATCCGCTTTGTTGGATAAAAATGCCCTAAATTGGGCCATACGTAATTTCATTTGTGAAAAGTTGACACTGTCCTTTTGCAGCTTCCTGAGTCTAGAATAAGGAAATGCCCCCCACCCCCATGAGGAGTCTAGAATAAGGACAGCCCCAAGGAAGGAATCTAGACCAAGGATCCTCCCCCACCCGCAGGTGACAAGGAGTCTAGAACAAGAACTCCAGGTGGCAAACGGCCGGATCCGAGTCCACGCAGCTCTCTGGGCCGCTCCACCGCAGCGGGTGCTTCCCGCCTACCGTCGCAGGCCGGCCTGGGGCCCTGGGGTTAGAGGGCAAGGTGAGTAGATCCAGAGAGCGGGGAGGGGGCCTCTTCTCCTGAGCCCCGCGGAGGGCTGCTGGCTGGCAGTCCCTCTTGCTGGCTTCAAGGGGCCTGTGTCCTGATGGGTGTCATGGCCTGGGGCTGCAGCCAGAACCTGTCCACTGGGGCCCGTTCATCCTGCTGGGCTTCCCGGGTGGGGCCTGCACGTGGGGCTCTTCCCGGTCACCTACATGTTCATGGTGGCCGGGAACCTGGCCATCCTCTCGCTGGTCGGGGCACACCGGCGCCTGCAGACGCCCATGTACTTTTTCCTCTGCAACCTCTCTTTCCTGGAGATCTGGTTCACCATGGCCTGTGTGCCCAAGATTCTGGCCGTCTTCGCCTTGCGCAGCGGAGCCATCTCCTTCTCAGGCTGCGCTGTGCAGATGCACTTCGTCTTCTCTCTGGGCTGCATCGAGTACTTCCTGCTAGTGGCCATGGCCTACAACCGCTACCTGGCCGTCTGACTGCTGCGGCGCTATGGCAGCATCATGATGCCCGGGCTCACTGGCCACCGGGCCCTGAGCTCCTGGCTGTGGCTTCTCGGCCATCGCCGTGCCTGCGGCCCTCATCGGCCGCCTCTCCTTCTGTAGCTCGTGGGTCATCAACCATTTCTTCTGTGACATCGCGCCCTGGATCGTGCTGTCCTGCAGCGACATGTGGGCAGTGGAGCCAGCGTCTTTCAGCATCGCCTTCTCTGTCATCCTAGGCTCCTGCGTCATCACGCTGGGCTGTGTGTCATCACGCTGGTCTGCTACGTCATCACGCTGGGCGTCATCACGCTGGTCTCTTACGCCCACATCGTGGTCGCCATCGTCAGGACGCCCTCGCCGCAGGCCCGGCACTGGGCCTTCTCCACCTGCTTATCACACCTCACGGTGGTCCTCATCTGGTATGGCTCCATCATCTTCCTGCACGTGGGTACCTCGGTAGAGAGCTCGCTGGACCTGACCAAGGCCGTCACCGTGCTCAACACCATCATCACCCCGGTGCTGAAGCTCTTCATCTACACCTTGAGGAACGAGGATACCAAGGAGGCTGTGCGGGGCGGGGTGCAGGGGACTTGAGGCCCTGGGGCCTCTCTGCCCTGGAAATGGCACCCGATCTCACCGTGTGCAGAGCCGTTGGGCAGGCCATGGAGGCAGCGCCCACGCCGGCCTCAGGCGCTTCCCTGCGGAAGCCTGGCAGCCTGGGGGGTCTGTTTGGGTCAGTGTGCGGGTGTGCTTCACTTTGAGGAGCCTCAGAGCACACCACCAGGTCTCACACCCTCCTGGGGGCCTGGTGGTGGAACCTGCAGACCTCGGACGCAGGGGATTTGCTGAGGTCTTTCAGTGGATAAGCCACACAAGATCCTCAGGCACCCAGAGGCTCAGTGAGGGGACTGGTCTGGCCCTGCAGCTCATCAGGACTTATCCTGGGAGCATGCGTGGAACTAAAGCTGGCTCTGAAGCTGGGAGTCTGGATGCAACTGTTTGTCAACGTGACTTATGCAGGTCACATGGCCGCTCTGAACCTGTCTCCATCGCTACGTGGGGATTGTGACAGTGTGATCCCACGGAGCCCTTTGAGTATGAAGGAGTTGGTGTGTCTCCAGTGCTGAGAATGGGGCCTGACAGGGAGGCTGTGGTTTCTTTTCACTCAGGCAGCCGGATGGACTGGCCACCAGGTGGCTCTAGTGGTGAAGAACCTGGCTGCCAGTGCGGGAGACATGAGAGACACGGGTGAGATCCCTGGGTCGGGGAGATCCCCTGGAGAAGAGAATGGCAACCCACTCCAGTGTTCTTGCCTGGGAAGTCCTATGGGAAGAGGAGCCTGGTGGGCTGCAGCCCACGGGGTCGCAGAGAGTCGGACACGTCTGAAGTGACTGCACACACACACACTCACACACACGTGACGGACTGGTGCCCTCCACCAGTGTCCACCCTGATCGTCCAGCCGCAGGGCCCCCCGAGAGGGCTGGATTCCTGCCAGCTGGGCGGGGAGAGGGAGCCCCAGCCCTGAGCTGCCCAGGGCCATGGGATGCACAGCGGTCCCTTGGGGATGGGCATGGGCCCAGGGCCCCCGTGCAGGGCGCTCCAGGCCTGCCTGGTGTTGATGGCATGCTCGGGGGCCACTAGGGGTGCTGGAGCCGCCGCAGCTGGAGTGCACCAGGCCTAGGCTTTCTGGTGGGTCTTCTGACCCCTCAGTCTTGGCTGGAGCATGACCTCTGGAGCGCACTGAAGACCCTCCACCAACTTAAAACTGCCCCTGGCCACCCACCCCTGCCTGAGGGCACCGACAGGCACCCCTGCCCCACATCTGGTCTCTCCCCGAGAAGGAGGCGCAGGTGGCGGGCTCCGATGGCTTCTCCTTCCTGTGACCCAGGCCCACAACAGGAGTGTCCCTGCCGGAGTGGGTGGTGTCTGCCCAGCTGAAGAGCCTCTCCCACTGCAGAGAAGTCAGGGTTCCTGGAGGGCCCTTCCAGAGGCCAGAGGAGAAGGACACATTTGTCTGTCATCTATGGGTAATGATGCTTCTGTAGTTTCTGTGCTTTGTGAAGTTATTTTCCAAATAATGAGTTAAAGTGTCCCAATGTAATCGGTTCCGGTGTTTGTTAAGCTGATGAGGTAAGTCCGGAACACCCCCAAGTTAGCGTGGCACCCTTCCCCGCAAGATCCGTTCTTCTCCTGCCCTCCCCCTCTCCAGCCCACGGCCCCGCCCTCTGCCCCATCTCTGTCATTTTGCCTTCATTCTCAGCCAGTCATGGAGGATTTCTCTGCTCAGGGCTATGGGCTCCGGCCCTTCTGGTGCAGGTCAGGACGCAACTGCTGCCCCTGTCTTCCTACCTGGGGGAGGGCAGAAGGCCCGATCTGACCCAGCCTCCAGATGCTCCCAGCCCCGAGGACGTTCCTGGGTGGAGGAGCGGAGGGGCCAGGCCCAGCACTTGGCTCCTTTTGTCCCGAAGGCCCAGGAGTCCCTGGGGAGGACCACATGTCCTGGAGGCACCGTCCTAGGCACCTTCTCAGGTTTGGGAATTAGGTGGTATTTGAAAGCCGAAAGGGATGCTGAGAACCATGCCTTTGCTCTCGCAGAGTCTGGAAGTGGGAAATGCTTTAGAGATGCCCCTCCCGGGGAATGTGGTCTGGGGATCAGGGATGGGGGTCCTGGGCCGGCCTCTCTGGGGACCGCCTCCCTCCCCAGCCCCATCCTGCCCGCATGCGAGGTGGTGGTCACACCACATGGGCAGTGTTTTGGATTTTAGATGCTCTGCGAGGTGTTTAGTGGTACCTCCTGGTTGTTTTAGTCGGTAGTCCTTAATAAGCATCTTTTGGCATGTTTATTTGCCTTCTACATAACATCTTTGGTGGGGTGTCTGTTCAGATCTCTTGCACATTTAAAATCTGAGTTGTTTTCTTATTGTTGAAGTTTGTATATTTTGGATACAAGCCCTTTGTCATATCTTTTCTTTCTTTCTTTCTTTTTACTATTTTATTCTTTTTTTTTATTATCTTTTCTTTCTTTTCTTTTCTTTTTTGTTAGCTATCTTTTGAAAACATTTTCTAGTCTGTAGCTTGTCTTTTCCACTCTCTTGGCTATGTATTTTGCAGAGAAGAAATTTTTATTTTTAATAATGTTTGACATATCAACTTTTTATTTCATGGCTTGTGGTTTTGATGTATCTTAGAAAGTTACCACCAAACTCAAGGTCATCTTGATTTTCTTTTGTTACCATCTGGAAATTTCATAGTTTTGCATTTTAAATTTAATTCTGAGAGCTATTCTGAATTAATTGTTTGGTTGAAATGTCTAAGGCCTCTGTCTAGAGTCTTTCCTTTTTTTTTTTTTTTTTTTTGACTTTTTGCATGTGGATGCCCTGTTGTTCCAGGGCCATTTGTTGAAGAGATTGTCTTTGCTTCACTGTATTTTCTTTGCCCCTGTATCAAAGAGCAGTTGACTACATTTATGTGGATCTATTTCTAGGCTCTCTATTCTGTTCCATCAATCTGCTTGTCTCTTTACCAATAATACCATACCATCATGATTTCTGAAGCCTTATAGTAAATCTTGAAGTTGGCTAGTGTCAGTCCTCCAACTTTGCTGCCTTTACTGTTGTGATGCTAAACTTTAGAATCAGTTTGTTGATATCTACAAATTAACTTGCTAGATTTCTGATTAGAACCACACAGAATTTATAAATAAGACTGAGAAGAACTGGCATCTTAACAACTTGAGTCTTTCTATCCATGAACATAGATTATCTCTCCATTTATTTAGATTTTCTTTGGTTTTATTCATCAGAGTTTTCTAGTTTCCTCTCATATACGTCTTGTACACATCATGTTAGATTTATACTTAAGTATATCACTTAACTTTTTATGTTTATGTAAACTTTTTATATTTATGTAAATGGTATTGTTTTTAGTTTCAAATTTTAATTGTTTATTGCTGTTATATAGGTATATATAAAAGCAATTGATCTTATATATTAACCTTGTATCCTGAAACCTTGCTGTTATTATTAGTTACATACATCTTTAAAATTATTTTTCTAAATTTTATTTGCAAAAGAATTTTATTTCTTTTCAATTGATATACTTTTATTTCATTTTCTTGTCTTATTACATTAGCTAGGACTTCCCATATGATACTGACTATAATTGATGAGGTGGCACATTTTTGCCTTTTTTCCAGTCTCATGGTGGAGGGTATTTAGGTTTTCATAGTGAAGTATGACATTACCTGTAGGTTTTTTTTTTCAGATGTTGTTTATCAAGTTGAGGAGGTTCTTTTCCATTCCTAGTTTGCTGAGCATTTTTAGAAAAAAATTTGAACGGTTGTTGGATTTTGTCAAATGTTCTTTTTTTCCATCTAGTAGTATAATCAGATGATTTTTCTTTTTTTTTTTTTTTTAATTTAAATATTATTTTATTAGTTGGAGGCCAATCACTTTACAACATTTCAGTGGGTTTTGTCATACATTGACATGAATCAGCCATATAGTTACATGTATTCCCCATCCCGATCCCCCCTCCCACCTCCCTCCCCACCCGACTCCTCAGGGTCCTCCCAGTGCACCAGGCCCGAGCACCTGACTCATGTATCCCACCTGGGCTGGTGGTCCGTTTCACCATAGATAATATACATGCTGTTCTTTCATAACATCCCACATCTTTAGACTTTATATGATAGATTGCATTAGTTGATTTTCAGGTGTCCAACCTGGAATAAATTCCACCTGGTTGTGGTGTATAATTTTTTAAAGGACATTGTTGGGTTTGATTTGCTAACATTTTGTTTATGATTTTTGCATCTATCTTCATGAGAGAGATTGATCTATAGTTTTGCTTTCTTGTGACATCTTTGTCTTATTTTGGTATTAGGGTGATGCTGGCCTTGTAGAATGAGGTGTGAAGAGACAGGGACATGATGAGATGGTGGCTGCAAAGATGGGGAGGAGACCTGAGGGTGGATGACAGCCAGATGTGGAGTGAAGAGAGAAGTTGGGACACTCTGGTTACTGTCTAGGGGATGGTGGAGCCTTGAGTACCTCTCATCACCTTGGCCACATCAGCGCACACTGGTATCACGATGCAGCTGCCTGCAGTCTGGCCCCGCTCTTGGGAACATCCTTCCCTCCGCTACTGACACCACATTCTTTTTTAAACCTCAGCTCTTGGCTTACCTCCTCCACCCTGTGCTCCCAGGAGCCCCACATTCATTCTTGGAGCAATTGAAGCCCCCACAGAGCCTCAGGGTCACTCATGCTTATGACCTGCCCACTGCCTCCTCAGTGGATAGCCTGTGACTGAAGGACTCCACTGACTTTTGAGGCATACCTCCTCCTAAAATGGGCTTCCCTGGTTTCTTAGACAGTAAAGAATCTGCCTGCAATTCAGGAGACCAGGGTTTGATCCCTGGGGAAAGATCCCCTGCAGAAGGGAATAGCAACCCACTGCAATATTCTTGCCTGGAGAATCCCATGGACAGAGGAGCCTGGTGGGCTACAGTCTATGGGGTCACAAGAGTTGGACATAACTGAGCATACATGTGGACACATCAAGTCCACGAGGTCAGCAGATGTCCAAATAATCCAAGTGGAGATGGTGATGGAGCAGCTGGACATGATTCTGGACTTCAGGGGTATTGGAGAATGTCATAGAGAGAACCACCGGACTGACTGAGACCCCGCAGAAAGGTACGGAGAAAAGAGACCTTGGATGAGTGGCCTGGGCTCCTGTTGCTAAGAGATTGGGATTGTGAGGCAATAGCAGTTTGGGAGGCTGGGCGGGGTGGTCCCGGGGAGGGGATGGGCAGGGCTGAGAGAGGGGGTGCTTCCTGTAACAGTGCTGCCTCTGCTCAGCCTGGCTGAGGCGGTGGGGCGCACATGGCTGAGACAGAGTGGTTTGGTGAGGTGCTGGGGCTGGGGCTTGTGAGGAGAGTGGAGTCCCTGCTCCAGGTTGAGAGAGAGATGTTTGAGACTTCTGGACAATTGCAGTAATTCCCCTGGGCCCCAGGAAACACCTACAGACGTGGAATTCCTGTGCCTACCCTCAGAGGGATTTGGAATGAGCAGCTTCCAGCCCACACACTAGAACTCAGCTGCAGCTTTCTCCCCAGGTAGGTGCTGGCCAGGACACACCTGCTGGGCCAGGAGACGGCTGCTGGGGGGACGGCTGCCGGGGGGACGGCTGCCGGGGGGGACGCCTGCCGGGGGGACGGCTGCCAGGAGACGCCTGCCGGGGGGACGCCTGCCGAGGGGACGCCTGCCGAGGGACGCGGGACGCCTGCCGAGGGGACGGCTGTCGGGGGGACGCCTGCCGAGGGGACGCCTGCCGAGGGGACGGCTGTCGGGGGGACGCCTGCCGAGGGGACGCCTGCCGCGGGGACGGCTGCCGCGGGGACGCCTGCTGCGGGGACGGCTGCCGCGGGGACGCCTGCCGGGGGGACGGCTGCCGGGGGGACGGCTGCCGACGGAACGCCTACCGAGGGGACGCCTGCCGAGGGGACGGCTGCCGACGGAACGCCTACCGAGGGGACGGCTGCCGAGGGGACGGCTGCCGACGGAACGCCTACCGAGGGGACGGCTGCCGGGGGGACGGCTGCCGGGGGGACGCCTGCCGGGGGACGGCTGCCGGGGGGACGGCTGCCGGGGGGACGGCTGCCGAGGGGACGGCTGCCGAGGGGACGCCTGCCGAGGGACGCGGGACGCCTGCCGAGGGGACGGCTGCCGAGGGGACGCCTGCCGGGGGACGCCTTCTGAGGGGACGCCTGCCGAGGGGACGGCTGCCGAGGGGACGCCTGCCGGGGGACGCCTTCTGAGGGGACGCCTGCCGAGGGGACGGCTGCTGAGGGGACGGCTGCCGAGGGATGCCTGCCGAGGGGACGCCTACCGAGGGACGCGGGACGCCTGCCGAGGGACGCGGGACGCCTGCCGAGGGGACGGCTGCCGAGGGGACGGCTGCCGGGGGACGGCTGCCGGGGGGACGGCTGCCGAGGGGACGCCTGCCGGGGGGACGGCTGCCGGGGGGACGGCTGCCGGGGCGACGGCTGCCGGGGGGACGCCTGCCGGGGCGACGGCTGCCGGGGGGACGGCTGCCGGGGCGACGGCTGCCGGGGGGACGCCTGCCGGGGGGACGGCTGCCGGGGGGACGGCTGCCGGGGCGACGGCTGCCGGGGGGACGGCTGCCGGGGCGACGGCTGCCGGGGGGACGGCTGCCGGGGCGACGGCTGCCGGGGGGACGCCTGCCGGGGGACGGCTGCCGGGGGGACGCCTGCCGGGGGGACGGCTGCCGGGGCGACGGCTGCCGGGGGGACGCCTGCCGGGGCGACGGCTGCCGGGGGGACGCCTGCCGGGGGGACGCCTGCCGGGGGGACGGCTGCCGGGGCGACGGCTGCCGGGGGGACGCCTGCCGGGGGGACGGCTGCCGGGGGGACGCCTGCCGGGGGGACGGCTGCCGGGGGGACGCCTGCCGGGGGGACGGCTGCTGGGTTAGGAGGTACCAGCTCCTTGCTGGTAGCAGGCCCTGACCATGTCTGGGTTTTTGCCTGTGTTGGATTTTCAAGCCTTGTTTCCCCAGCTTCCTGCAGACATGTGTCCAAAGTGCCTGTCCCCACAGGCTTCTCTGGGCAGTGGTGTCCTTCTCAAGGGCCAAGAGCTGAGGGCAGGTGGTCCCCCTGCCCAACTCAGCAGCCTGTGCAGCCTGGGGCGGCTGCTCATCAGTTGCCTCTTCCCTGACCTGCTGCACCCCAGGGAATGTTTTTCTTCTGAGTTCTGTTTCTGAGAAAAGTTTGTGTTCCTCAGACAACTGGGGAATCCTTCAGAATCCCCTTGGTGCCCAATCAACTCACGGCTGATGAGCATTCCTGTCCAGAATAATGGGAGAAGTTTTTGGAGCTGTGCGCTGAGGGGTTGCCTGCCCTGGAGTGTCATTAAAAAGAAGCCAGGTGGGACTCTGGGGGCTGAAGGTCCGGGGTTAGCAGGTGGGGGGCCTTCTGTCTCATTAGCCCTGGGCGACACGCCAGGATGTCATGCTGAGGGGTGAGGATCTTCCCAGTTAACAATGACATGTCATCCTTCCAGGGTTCAGCTCGGAGGAGACAATTAATTTCAAACAAGCAATTGCCTCCCAGGTGGGCGATGTCCCTCCTGAGAGAGGGGGTGTCTGCTGGGAGGCAGGGCCACAGGAGGGGAAGGTTGAGCAAGACCTGGACTGTCTCCTCCTCCCGCCTCCAGGGCCACGGGACTGAGGCATGGAGAGTGTCCAGGCCTTGGCGGCCACCTGCTCTCCCGGTCCCCATGGAATCCCACTGCGGAGTCCTTCTGGCGGGTCTGCTGGTGGCCCCAGGGCACACCCAGGGGGAAGACCAGCCGACCTCAGTGTGTGCAGGTCACACTTCTTCCACCTGTACACGCCGGACCAAGGACCTGATGAGGCTGGAGCCCTAGATCCCGACGCCTCGTTCCCCTGGGGGTCCCCCAGGGCAGCCACAATCTCCACCACCTAGCAGATTTATTTTGCCTTTTTTTTCTTTCCATTTTTATATAAGTGGGATCACACAGAATGTGGTCTTTTGTGCCTGGCTTTTCCCCTTGATGTAACGTGTGTGAGACTCTCCCGAAGTGATATGTGGTTGTTGTTCGCTAGTCCTCACTGCTGGTTGTCCTCCACTGCACAGACAGACCACGGTTCATCTACTCAGTCATTGAGGTTGTCTCCGTCTTTCGGTTCTTATAGATTATGCTGCTCTGATCATTCTTACAGTGTCTTTGGGAAGAAGACTCATGCAGCTCTGTTGGGCGTGTATGCGGGAGTGAACCTGCTGGGTCCCAGGTCACGTGTGTCTGCCTTCCCAGAGCACCGTCTTCCCCGGTGAGTGCCTCAGTGTTCAGTCCCTTCAGGGGTGCAGGCGTGTCCTGCATCCTCGCTGACATGCAGTACTGTCTGTCTGCATTTTGACCAACGTGGAGGGTTTATCATACCTCGGTTTCATTTTGCATCTTCCTGATGACTAAGGAAGTGGGTCTGTCTGCTTGCTTGTTCACCATGGATATAAGTCAGACCTCCCTTGATTTTGGGTTCAGGAGAGCAGAACACAGCTTTCTGTTCATTCCCAGTGGCCCAAAGGATGGCACTGGGGTGGTCCTACTGATGTTCATTTCAGCATTGACCTGGTCTGAGGGTCGCCTTGGAGACGGTGGACCAGTCCTGTCCTCAGTACGCTCCCCCAGCCTCTCCATTTGAAACACATGTGCTTGGCTAACAAGCTCCCTTCAAAGCAGATGTGTCTGTGTGGCCATAGTATTGCCGTGAGCAGGTGATGCCTTCCGCCAGCAGTCTCTGCTCGAGGGACCACCTGAGGCAACACCACCATTGCCAGGAGCTGGGGTGGGGTCTTGCTCAGTCCCCATGTGGGTGTGACCAGGCCGCCCCCGAAGCACCGTGCACTTGGCCTGCTGGCCCCCTGGCAGGATGAGGCAGGGGTAGAGCCTCCTTGCAGGGGAGGCTCACGGCTGGACCAACGGCACTCAGCAGCCCTGGCCTGAGCCTTGGTCCACCGCCTCCTCGCACGGGAGTGAAAGGGCACGGCCCGGCCGCAGAGAGGCGGCCGGGCGGGAGGCACGGTCCCTGTGGGGAAGGGCTAAGTAGTGCAATGGGTAGACACGTGTTATTTTTTTCTCTTTGAAAATTAGTTAATTTTTAATTGAAGTATAGTTGATTTACACTTCAGGTGTACAACAAAGGGATTCAGTTATACATGTGTATGCGTATATACATTCTTTTTCAGGTCTTTTCCCATTACAGGTTATTACAAGACATTGGATATAGTTCCCTGTGCCATACAGTAGGTCCTTGTTATTTTTTTTATATATAGTAGTGGGTGTATGTTAATCCCAAACTTAACTTATCCCTCAGCCTTGCTTCCCCTTTGGTAACCGTGAATTTATTTTCCATGTCTGTGGGTCTATTTCTGTTTTATAAATATGTTCATTTGTATCATTTTTTAGACTCCACATATAAGTAATATCATATGAGATTTGTCTTTCTCTGTCTGACTTGTTTCACTTAGTGTGGTGATCCCTAGGTCTATCCATGTTGCTGCAGATGACATTATTTTGTCTTTATGGCCAAGCAGTATTCCGTTGTATACATGACCCTTATCTTCTTCGTCCAGTCATCTGTCTGTGGGCATTTGGGTTTCCATGTCTTGGCTGCTGTGAACACTAGGGTGTATGTGTCTGTTTTTGTTTTGGATATATACTCAGGAGTGGAATTTCTGGATCATATGGTAGTTTTATTTTTAATTTTTTGAGGAAATGCAGTACATTTTCCCACAGTGGCTATCATTTGCAAAATATTTTTCTAGGTTGTCTTTTCTTTTACTTGATGGTTTTCTTTGCTGTGCATACAATGGACTATTGTTCATCCTTAAAAGAGAAATAAACCTGCTGTGTGTGACAACATGGATGAGCCTGGAAGACATCATGCTTAGTGAAATCAGCTGGACACAGAGGGCAGAGCCCGCATGAGTCCGCTCACTTGAGGCATCAGCAGCGGTCTGACCTACAGCAGCAGAGCAGGATGGAGGAGCCAGGAGCTAGGGAGGAAGAGGCGCCTGTGTCAACGACTGCAAACTCTCTGTGTGCGAGTGGGTGAGCGCTGGAGCCCCGCTGGTACAGGTACTCATAGTCAGCAACACTGTTTGCACCTGCATTTCCAGCACGGGGAGAGCGAGGGGGTGATGTGGCCTGGGCTGGCCCCCACTCCCAAACTGCACGGCTCCTGAGAGGGGGCAGGAACCCCTCCCCGCCCCGCCCACCCAGAGCCAGGTCCTCGTCCAGCTAATGGGCAAGTGTACCTGGCTCTGTCCTAGGCACACGGTACTGGGTGTGCACACAGCAGTAGGAGACACAGACCCTGTCCACTTGGAGCACACAGTCCAAGCATTTCTCAGGAGTTGCTCCATGGTCAAAAATAAAACCTGGACTTAGTTGCCAGTATTGCAAGAAACACGCTTTACAGACAACATTTTCTTCCCCCCTTTATTAGTTGGAGGCTAATTACTTCACAATATTGTAGTGGTTTTTGCCATACATTGACGTGAATCAGCCATGGATTTACATGTGTTCCCCATCCTGAACCACCCCCCCCACCTCCCTCCACATCCCATCCCTCTGGGTCATCATCCCAGTGTACCAGCCCTGAGCACTTGTAAAGACAACATTTTAAAGAAAAACATTACACCTTGCACTTATATGGTATGAAATTTCTTCCTGGTAACACCAATTTCATCATTATCAATACACAAGGTTTACTTTTGTTAGAATTCACCTTACATTCCCTTCTGTAATTTGAATAAAGATATTTTGAAAAGCAGATTTTGCAAGGCTAAGTAGTGGACGGGCTAGGTACACAGTTGGCCAGAGCTGTCTGGGCAGAGGAGCTGCAGACTATCTAGTGCACCTGGCTCTTCTCAGGTCGTTTTTACTGACGTCTGGAGGACAACAGAGGCCCTGGGAGCAGTGGCGAGGGCCGTCCCACCCTCAGCCACGCCACATGACGCTTTCTGGACCAACCTGCTGCCATCTGCGGGGCTCGTGTCGGGGGCCTCCTGGAGCAGAGAGCAGCTGGAAGGGAGCCGGGCCTCAGCCCCCGGCTGAGCGGAGATGACTTCTGCAGGGAGCCTTGGCCGCCGAAGTCCCCTGTGCCTTCTTGTCTGTGTGCTCTCCCTAAGTCTGTTCGGACCGTTTGCCCGTTGAAACATCTGAGGTCTCTGTGTTGTTCTTGGGCTTCAGATACAAGTTGCTGAGGTTTTAAACCATTTTCTCTGTCAGGCTGGCTTTTACCTGTGCCTCTTGAAGAGCAGATTTTAATTTTTATGAAATCCAATGATACATTTTTTAAAATGGACTTTTGTTTTACTTTCTTAGCAAAGACATTTTTGCTTAACCCAAAGTAAACAAGATTTTTGTTAAGGTTTTTTTTTCTAGGAGTTTCAGATTTTATATTTAAGTCTATGATCTATTTTCAGTTTATTTTTATATTGTGTGAGTTATTGATCAAAGCCCATTTTGAGGAATCCAGATTTCCAATTTTTCCAGCAATGTTTACTCTAAAGACTCTTCTTTCTCCTTTGCATCTTTGCCAAAAAATCATTTGTCTATTTCTAGCCTGTCTCTCCTGTAACAAATAGGCTTCCCAGGTAGGGCAGTGGTAAAGAATCCACCTGCCAATGTAGTGGGTTTGATCCCTGGGTCAGGATGATCCTCTGGAGTAGGAAATGGCAACCTGCTCGGGGATTCTTGCCTGGAGAACCCGTGGACAGAGGAGCCTGGTGGGTGCCGCTCATGGGGTCCCACACACGCATCCTCTTTCTGCTCACTTCCACAATCTGGGTCTGTCTTGATGCTGACACCTCACTTTCTTGCCCTCTGTGGCCTTATAAGACTTGAAATCTGGCTGTTTTTTTCCAACTTTGTTGCTCTTTTGCAAAGTTGTTTTGAATATCCTAGGGCCTTTGCTTTTGATATAAATTTTAGAATCAGCTTGGCAGTGTCTAGAGAAGCCTGTTTAGATTTTGGCTGCGATAACACTGAATCCACAGATGAGCCTGGGGGATTGGCATCTTAACACTATCGAGTCTTTCAGAGAGACAGTGTGGTTTGCATCTCCATCAAGTTGGGTTTTAATCTTCTCCACGTCACCTTGTGGTTTTCAGCGCATGGCTCTTGCACATCTTTGGTAAGATTTACACTGACCTATTCTGAAATATTAAAAAAATATTTCAGTTTCCTATTGCTTGTTACTAGCATATAGAAATAGAGTTGATTTTGAATATTGATCTTGTATCTGTAACCTTATTACTCACTTTTTTATGGATTCCATTACCTTGCCCCTCCTGCTGGGTGTGTCAGCTGTGAACAAAGACTGTTCCTTTCCTGTCTGGACTCCTTGCATGTCTCTCCCACAGGGCTGGGTTGGCGAGAGCCTACAGTAGCGTGGACTGGGGGCAGTGGGGGCAGACCCTGTCTTGTTCTTGATACTGGGCAGCTGCTCTGCAGATGCGCTTTGTCAGACTGCAGGGGTTCTCGTGTTGGTGGTGAGAGAGATATTTAGGCAGGTTGATGAGGAGTCCAAGCCTAAGGCCCCTTTAAGGAGGAGGTAAACATTCTTTTTCATTCTTTTACCTTAGACAAGTAGGCCTTGTAGGCACCAGTATCTCTTGTTCAAGGACATGCCTCTTTTTTGAGCTTTGGATGAATGTTATGGAAGAAGGCCTGGGTAAAACTTCCACAGCCTTGAGCTCTGGGTTAACCTTCCTTCTGATTAATCTTGTGCTGATATCATCTCAGGATGTATGCTATGGGAAAGGGTCTGGGCAAAATTCTCACAGGCTTGAGGTATGTTTTATCTATTCTCAGCAGCTGGTTGAGAAGTATACAAAATCCTGCTCAAACTAGTGAGGTGGGTACTCTCCTGCCCGCTTCTGATGTCTGTGTCAGAAGCCTTTTCTGTCACTTCCACTTTAAATAAAATCTACACAAAGTTCTGAGTGACTGAGGCTGTCTTTGGTCCCAGAGTTAAATCTTCTCCTTCAGAGGCCATGAGTCTGGCAGCACTGATCACGTTCATCATAAGCTATCAGTAGTTTGCTGAGAGTGTTTTCCAGGGATGAAGGTTTTCAGGAATGAATTTTGTCACATGTCTTTCTGCATCTGTTGAGGTGATTGTATGGTTTGTCCTTTAAAATCTGTTGTTATGTTGTTGATGTTTTAAAGTCTTGTTATTTTAAGATCTGTAATAAGTCACATTAATTGATTTTCAAATGTTAAGACCAACCACACTTGGGCCTGATGTATTATGCCTTGCGTACATGGTTGGATTCTATGGGTTAAAATTTGTTTAGAAAGGCTGTGTGTGTATTCATGAGAAATATGGCCCGTAGCCTTCCTTTTTTTTTGTAATATCTCTTTTGCCTCTGAATCAAGGTAACATTGGCCTTATACAATGAGTTGGGAAGTATTCCCTTCTCATCAATTTTCTGGAGAATTTTATGCATTATATATTTTTTAAATGCTTTGGGTAATTCACCAGTGAAGCCATCTCTCCTGAAGTTTTTTTGTGAGTATGGCGAAATTTTCATTTGCAAATTTAACTGATATAGGGCTACTTAGGTTCCCTGTTTCTTCTTAAATGAGCTTTGGTACTTTGTGTTTTTCAAGCTATTTGTTTATTTAATCTAAGCTGTTAAGTTTATTGGCACAAAGTTGTTTGTAATATTTTCTTACACTTTGAAGCTCTGTAGACTATGTAGTGGTGTCACCACTCTCAATCTTGATATTTTTAATTTGTGTCTTATCTTATTTTTCCTGATCAGCTTGAGTAGAGATATATCAATTTTATTGATGCCCTCAAAGAAGCAGTTTTTCGTTTCATTGACTTTCTTTCTCTCTCCCCCGCCACCCCGTGTTTTATTTCACTGGTTTCTGTTCTGATCTTTATCATTTCCTTTATTCTGTTTATTTTGTGCTTAGTTTATTATTATATTTCTGGTTTCTTCGTATGGAAGCCGATCTCATTGATTTAAGGCTTTTCTTCTTTCCTAACATAGGTGTTTGATGCTATGAATTTCTCTCTAAGTATTGCTTTAGGGAAATCGCACAATTTTTGATATGTTGTGTTTTTATATTGATTTAAAAACATTTTCTTATTACTCTTCTGATTTCTTGTTTAATGGGTTATTTAGAAATGTGCTGTTTCCAAATAGCTGGAGATTTCCCAGATATCTTACTCTTTTATTAATTTCATTTTAATTCTATTGTGATCAGAAACATATTTTGTATTGCCTTTAATTCTCTTAAGTGCAGACTCGTATGGTCTAGACTACGTCTCGTGAGTGCGTCTTTCAGGCTCCCCTACGTCCAGCGCTGGGTCTCGTGAGTGCGTCTTTCAGGCTCCCCTATGTCCGGCGCTGGGTCTCATGAGTGCGTCTTTCAGGCTCTCCTATGTCCGGCGCTGGGTCTCATGAGTGCAGTTTTCAGGCTCCCCTACGTCCGGGGCTGGCTGTTGCTTGTGGCCTTTCACCTCTTCACGCCCCGTAGCGTCTCTGATTTTGTGCTGATGATCACAGCTGAAGCAAAATTTGAAGGAATGCTTGGCACTCTGATGTTATCTTCCTCCAGGACAGATTTTTGTTGGTTTTTACTTCTTCCAGACACATGGTGGTGCTGGTTGTCTACGGTCCTGTGCTGCCAAGGTCAGAGTCTGCGCTCCGTGTTCTGATTGTCCTGTACCCCAGGGAGCTGGGTCTTGTGCGAATCACCCTCGTACCCTGCGTGTTGCTGCTTCCCAGGCAGGCTGTGGGTTTGCAGGGTCACCATGTCAGTGGGGTCTGCGGGGCCTCAGTTGCCTGAGGGCTGAGTCGGGGCTCCCCTGCCAGACACCAGTGGTCTGCGACCCCCAGCCTGGCAGTTCCTCACTAAGCCTTGTCCCTTTGGTGCTTTTGAGATGAAAACGTCGTTCTTTCCCTGTATCTGGTTGTCCTCCAGGAAAGCAGTAATTTGAAGCGCTCAGTTTTCCAGCCTGGGTCTCCTCCGAGTCTCTGGTACTCTTGTTTAGACATCAGATCTCCTGGCCAAGTCCTCGATCCATGCTCTGGGAAGTGTCTCTGGGCTGCTGCGGCCCACATGAGTGTCCTTGGTTCTGGGCATGTGTAGGATGGCTCCTCAGAGAAGTTCTGCCCAAGTTCCTGTCTGGAGGGACCAGGGCCAGAGCTGGGGCCTCTCTTTCCCTCAGACGTCTGGATGTGTCTTCCCTGGGCCTCTGTCTCTGGAGTTCTGAAGGGTCACACTGGGCTTTGCGGCCTTCTCTAACCCCCCATTTTCAGCCCCTACACTAAAGCCTTCAACTGTGTGGATCATAACAAACCATGGAAAATTTGTAAAGAGATGGGAATACCAGACCACCTTACCTGCCTCCTGAGAAACCTGTATGCAGGTCAAGAAGCAATAGTCAGAATAGGACATGGAACAATGGACTTGTTCCAAATTGGGAAAGGAGTATGTCAAGGCTGTATATTGTCACTCTGCTTATTAATATATGCAGAGAATATAATGTGAAATGCCTGGTCTGGATGAAGCACAAGCTGGAATCAGTATTGTTGGGAGAAATGTCAATAACCTCAGATATACAGATGACACCACCTTATGGCAGAAAGCAAAGAGGAACTAAAGAATGTCTTGATGAAGGTGAAAGAGGAGAGTGAAAAAGTTTGCTTAAAGCTCAACATTCAAAAACTAAGATCATGCATGGCATCTGGTCCCATCACTTAATGGCAAATAGATGGGGAAACAATGGAAACAGTGACAGACTTTATTTTCTAGGGCTCCAAAATCATTCTGGATGGTGATTGTAGCCATGAAATTAAAAGGTGCTTGCTCCTTGGAAGAAAAGCTATAACAAACCTAGATAGTGTGTTAAAAGGCAGAGACATTAACTTTACAGACAAAGGTCTGTTTGGTCAAACTATGGTTTTTCCGGTAGTCATGTATGGATGTGAGAGTTGGACCATAAAAAAGGCTGAGCACTGAAAAATTGTTGCTTTCGAACTCTGGTATCGGAGGCTTCTTGAGAGTCCCTTGGACTGCAGAGAGATCCAACCAGTCCATCCTAAAGGAAGTCAGTCCTGACTATTCATTGGAAGGACTGATGCTGAAGCTGAAACTCCAATTCTTTGGCCACATGGTGCAAAGAACTGACTCATTAGAAAAGACCCTGATGCTGGGAAAGATTGAAGACAGGAGAAGAAGGGGACGACAGAGGATGTGATGGCTGGATGGCATCACTGACTCAATGGACATGAGTTTGAGCAAGCTCTGGGAGACGGTAAGGACTGGGAAGCCTGGCGTACTGCAGTCTGTGGGACCACGAAGAGTTGGACACGACTGAGCGACTGAACAACAAGATGTGAGCCTGGAGCTAGTGGACACCTTGCTCCCTGCTTCCCCAGGGAGGCTTTTCTTTGGTCCCTGCTCCTCTGAGCCAGCACGCTCTGTCCTGTTTCTGAAACGCCGCTGTTGTCCTCTTGGTGGAGAGGGTTCCTCTGCCACCGTTCAGGGGGAATTAAAGGTGAGAGCACGTGGTGCCCAGTCCACTCTGCCTGAAGGCTGGTGTCCACTGGGGGTTCTGGGAGGAGGAAAGAGGGCAGAGGAGCCCTGCGGTGGGGTGGGGGGGTGTGGTCCCGGTGAGTTGGGGGCATCTTGGCAGGGCGCTGGCCCGGGGCAGCTTGCCTCCGCACCGCTGATGGGGTGTGTTGCCTGGCAGAGCGGGGTGAACTGGGCAGCCCCCCTGGTTTCTGGCCGTTGCTCCGACAAGCAAGTGGGAAAGCCCAGCACGCAGGCCTCCTTTGCTGCAGTGGCCGCATCTTCATGGTGTGGAAAGACAGGCGTAGCCACTGGGAATACACAAGTTTCCAGAGTCCGAGGGAACTGGAGTGGGTGTCAGCCGAGGTGGAGGGTGGGGCGGCGCAGACTCATTCGTGTCCACTCCCCCACCCGCGTTTCCCGCCCCCTGCCCGCCCTCTGCCCTGCTGCCCTAGGTCTGCCCGCCTTGCCTTGGGCCCCGCCCCGGGTTTTTCTGCTCACAGTGGTCCCCTCGGCGCCTTCCTTTGCCCTTCAGTTGGGGGTGTGTGTGGAACAAATGACCGCGGTGGGTGGACACACATGTGTGGACACTCCTGTGAGCTGGGGTGGTTTTAGGGGCATCTGTGTGCAAGTCCTGCTGGTCTCTGAGAAAGAGGGGTGGGGAGAGGCGGGGTGCCCTGGGGGACCAGGCTGGGAGGCTGGTGAGCGCTGGATCTCAGCGTCCTGGTACGGATTTGGGACTTTGTCCGATGGGTAGTGGGGGTTTGAGGAGGATGGTGGGGGGAGGCGGGAGCCGGGATGGGCCTGCAGGGGTCCCCATGGAGGGAGGTGCAGGAGGGCGGGCACAGAGCCCTGCAGGCTGGTGGTGTGGAAGGAACAGAGGAGGGTGCTGGGGCTGGGCTGAGGGGTGGAGGGTTGGCTCTACCCCCTGGAGGAGGAGTGGCCAGTAGCGGTGGAGTGAGGGCACTGAGGGTGGCTGTGGGCCTGAACCTGGAGGACCCTCCTCTGGGGGTGGGTGAGAACGGTCCTGGGCAGTGTCCAGGGCCCAGGGTGTGGCCTGGAGCCGAGGGGCCCACACAAGGAGGCCTGGGAGGCGTTCCCACAGCTCTGCAGAGCCTGGGAGGGAACGCCCCACCAGGGTCTTGGGGCTCGGAACTGTGTGGTGTCGGTCGTGGCCTCAACAAGAGGCAACTGAGCACTGTTTACAATAGCCAGGATGTGAAAGCAACCTGGATGCCCACTGGCTGACGAATGGTGAGAAAGCTGTGCTACATACACACAATGGAATATCACTCAGCTGTTAAAAAGAACACATTTGAATCAGTTCTAATGAGGTGGATGAAACTGGAGCCCATTATACAGAGTGAAGTAAGTCAGAATAGAAAAACACCAATACAGGATATTAATGCATATATATGGAATTTAGAAAGATGATAATGATGACCCTGTATGCGAGACAGTGAAAGAGACACAGATGCAAAGAACAGACTTGTGGACTCTGTGGGAAAAGGCAAGGGTGGGATGATTTGTGAGAATAGCATTGAAACATGTAAAGTATCACATGTGAAATAGATCGCCAGTCCAGGTTCGATGCATGAGACAGGGCGCTCAGGGCTGGTGCACTGGGATGACCCTGAGGGATGGGATGGGGAGGGAGGGGGGAGGGGGGGTCAGGGTGGGGACACTGTACACCCATGGCTGATTCATGTCAATGTATGGCAAAAACCACTGTAGTATTGTAAAGTAATTAGCCTCCAATTAAAAAAAAGAGGACCTGCTGAGGGCTGAGACCACTGACCCGGAGGCGCCCTCCGTCCCAGCCGAGGACGCCTGCCTGTCCCGCGTGCTGCTCCTGCGCTGAGCACGTCTGTGCCTCCCTCTGCCCCCTTCCCCAAGCCCCGGGCCCTGCTCTCCCCGCTGGTGTCTGACCTGCTGCGGTGAATCCAGTGGAAACGCCGCGTTTCGCCTGGTCCTCTTGTCCAGGTCACCGCCTGCATCCTTCAGGCTTTCTCTGAGGGTGAGGGTGGTATCTGGCCTCTTCCCTCCTAGGTCTGCATCCTGCCCTCGGACACGGTCCTGACCTCGGCTCCCACTGTATCCTGGTGACACTGAGGCTTTTATTCTGGCGCCTTCCATCTGGAGCCCCAGATCCAGGCCGTGCACTGCCTGCTGGGTGTTTGCAGATGTGAGCTCAGTCTAGCCTGGGGTCTGCCCTCCCCTCTGCCTCCTGTCACTGTCACTGCTGCTGTCCTGCAGGGACCGACCCTGCCCTCCCCGCTTGGAGCCTCCAGGCCCTGCTGGCTGGCTCAGGACGGGGCCTGTGGCCCCGGCACCTTAGAGGCCCTGCTGTGTGGCTCTGACCAGTTGCACCTGCTGCTCCACCGTGTCAGCCAGGCATGATTCCCTGACCTCCTGGTCTCAGCAGTACCTCATAGCACCTGGCAACAGGCTGGCCTGCAGTACTCACTTTATTAGTTAAGTGACAAACCAGTGACCCAGCATTTTCACTCTGCTTTTTGAAATGATGACTTTACAGACATTTGATTTGAAAGTACACCCATTTTGAAAGAGGGACATACCCGTAATTTCTGATGTTAGGCACCTCTTGGGGGACATCTGCCATGACGGCTGAGCGGCTGGACTTTCGGAACCTGGACCTGCTGCAGCGATGGGGTGGTCAGTGCCAGCTCTCCCAGGGCGAGGCCCCGTGGTGGGCTCTACCCTCAGTGAAGGGGCAAAGCACAGACTTGGTCCCCCACCCGCAGTGCTGGGGCTCTGTTCCCCTCATCTTTCCTGTCGATGGTGCAGAGTACCTCCCTTGCAGAGCCTTGGGCAGCCCTGCACTGTCTCCTGGCCCGGCAGGCAGTCCTGTCTGTCTGAGAGGGGTCCCGGGGCGTGTGGGGAGCGTGTCCTAGGAGGTGGCGCCCCGGGCCTGGGCTGCCCTCTGCACCACCTTGTGCAGGGCCTCCTTGACCTCCCGGTTCCGCAAGCAGTAGATGATGGGGTTGAGCAGGGGCGTGAGCACTGTGTAGACCACGGACACCAGCTTGTGGAGGTCAAAGGAGTAGATGGCACGAGGCCGGGCATAGATGAAGAGGGAGGCAGAGTAGAAGATGACCACCACGGCCAGGTGTGCGGTGCAGGTGGAGAAGGCCTTGTGCCGGCCGGCGGCGGAGGGGACACGCAGCACGGCACTGATGATGGCCGTGTAGGAGGAGACAGTGAGCAGCAGGGGCCCAAGCAGGATGAGCAGCGCCAGGAGGAAGTCCACCAGCTCAGCCAGGGCCACGTCGGAGCACGCCAGGTTCAGCAGGGGCGACACGTCGCAGAAGAAGTGGTTCATGATGTTGGGGCCGCAGTAGCCCAGCCGCGCGATGAAGAAGACCTTTCCCACAGAGATGGTGAAGCCCGAGAGCCAGGAGCCGGCGGCCAGGAGGCTGCAGAGGCTGGGACTCATGATGGCTGGGTAGCGCAGGGGGCTGCAGATGGCCACGTAGCGGTCGTAGGCCATGACACCCAGGAGGGCGCACTCGGTGCAGGCCAGCGCCAGGAAGAAGTACAGCTGAGCCATGCAGCCCGCAAAGGAGATGCGGCGGGCCCCGGGCACCAGCAGGCTGAGCAGCATCCTGGGCACCGTGACGGAGACGTACCACACCTCCAGGAAGGACAGGTTGCTGAGGAAGACGTACATGGGCTTGTGCAGCGCGGGGCTGGCCTGGACCACGGCAATGATGAGCAGGTTCTCGGTGACGGTCAGCAGGTAGACCAGCAGGAACAGCACCAGCAGGCACACGTGGAGCCCCAGCGAGCCCGGGAAGCCCACCAGGATGAACTCGGTCACCTCCGAGTGGTTGGCCCCTGCAGACGGGGCCCGCATGGCCCTGCCTGGGGGCAGAGGTGGCGGATTAGGCGTCGCGCCTCCCATGTGGCGCCCAGCTCCCCGTGAGGAAGGGTCCTGACCCTCGTATGCATCCTCACTGCTGCCCACGCCTGGTCCACGGCACCACGAGTTTCCTACGGGTGCTTGGTGGGTGCTGGGCAGATGTCTGCTCTGGGGCCGTTAGCCTGCCTGGCCGCCGGCAGACAGATGCGGTTATTGGGGGGAGGGGGAGCGGGTCGCCTGTAGGACATCTCAGAGCTTGATCTGGGGACCTGCCGGCAGGCTTCATGGGGATGGGTTGGGGGCCATGGCCCAGGGCCTCTGGTCAGGAATAGTGGGCAAGTGAGTGGGGCATCCGGGTGGGGCCAGGCCTGGAGCCAGGCTCACTGTCTCCCCAGGTGAGGGCACCCTGTGCATGCGATGACAACCCTGCCAAGTTTACCCATGGTTACACTGCAGCGCTCGGCAGGCCCCAGGAAGGCTGGCACATGTTCCCGAGGAGAAGCAAGCTCCAGAGGGTTAGCAGCACCCAGGGACCAAGTCCCTCCACCCTGGGTCCCCTCATAGCCCTGGACATGTGAGCTGTGACTCCAGCCCTCAGCCGCGGGATTCCATGCCAGTTCTGCCAGTTCCGTCTGAGCCTGGCCCTGCAGGCGTGCTCTGGGGCAGGACCATTCTGTGTGGGTCTCTGCCCCTCCAACCCAGGGGACAGTCAAGGGGCTGCCAGGGCTGGCGGTGGCTTCCTTCCTGCTACAGGAAATTGTTCTCATGGGCTCAGAAGGGCTGGATCCTCAGGTGGGAGTCAGCCCCCACCCCACCTTACTGGGCAGCCGGGTCTCTTTTCTCCTGCTGCTCCCACCCGCCCCGCTAGCCTGTTCCTCTGTCCTGGGCCCTCTGGACATTCCTGTGAGCTTCCAGGCCTCCAAAACCCATTTACAGACCAGCCGCTCATTGGTGATGTGGCTGACTTTAGCTTTGTGTCCATTGTAAGAGCCTCGAACATGGCCCCGAGTGGGCCCAGGCTTGATGCTGGACTCACACCCTGTCGGTTGTAGGCTGGTCACCTCTGGAGAGCGTGTCTGGGGAACAGAAGCCCCAGCCTCTCATCTCTGCCCCGTGTCCAGGTGCTCCAGGTGGCAGGAGCTCCCAGTTTTCATTCCGCAGAGATTTCAGGGGCCAGTGGAGCCCCAGGCTCCCTGGTGTGGCTCCGGGACTGTCTGCTTGGGTTCAGACCTCGCCCTCCTCCGGTCACCTGCTGTCCCCTTGCCTCCGGCCACTCAGCTGTCCTGCGGGGTCATGGCAGGACTCTGGCTGGGCTCCCAGGGGTGGGGATGAGCTCTGAGGACCTGCACTCACTACCGACCCTGGGGTGCCTTGAGGCCCTTGGGGGCGGCAGTGACTGCAGGCGGAGGAGGGTGCCTGGCTAGACCATGGAGGCGGTGCTGGGCCTGCTGTGGCCGGGCCTGGGCAGGACTGCCCTGGTCCTCCCTCCCCGCTGTGGCCCCTGATGGTCCGACAGCCTCTTCTGCTCAGACGGGCCGCTGACTGGCTGTGGGGCTTGGAACAAAGTCTGTCCTCACCCAGCACCCATTTCTCTGAAAGATGGAGCAAGAGGCTGCTTCCTGGGGGCGTGGGAGGGGGAGCCCCGGTGCTCACCACCCGACACGTCACACAGACCCGCAGCACGTCACACAGACCCACAGCACATCACACACACAACACGTCACACACACATCACACAGACACACAACATGTCACACACAACACATCAGACACACAACACGTCACACACAACACGTCACACATGTCACATATAAAACATCACACAGACCCACAGCACATCACACACACAACATGTCACACACAACACATCAGACACACAACACGTCACACACAACACGTCACACACATGTCACATATAAAACATCACACAGACCCACAGCACATCACACACACATCACACAGACACACAACACGGCACACACACAACTTGTCACACACAACACACATCACACAGACATGTAGCATGTCACACAGACCCACAGCACATCACACACACAACACGTCACACACATGTCACATATAAAGCACATCACACAGACCCACAGCACATCACACACACAACATGTCACACATACAACACACATCACACAGACACACATGTCACACATGCAACACACATCACACAGACACGCAGCACGTCACACAGACATGCAGCACATCACACAGACCCACAGCACATCACACACACAACACGTCACACACACATCACACAGACACACAACACGTCACACACATCAGACACACAACACGTCACACACAACACATCAGACACACAACACGTCACACACATGTCACATATAAAACATCACACAGACCCACAACACATCACACACACAACACGTCACACACACATCACACAGACACACAACACGTCACACACAACACATCAGACACACAACACGTCACACACAACACATCAGACACACAATATGTCACACACATGTCACATATAAAACATCACACAGACCCACAGCACATCACACACACATCACACAGACACACAACACGGCACACACACAACATGTCACACACAACACACATCACACAGACACGCAGCACGTCACACAGACCCACAGCACATCACACACACAACACGTCACACACACATCACACACACGTCACACAGACACAACACGGCACACACACAACATGTCACACACACACACGTCACACATACAACACATCACACAGACACGCAGCACGTCACACACACACCTGTGGTCCCTGTCCTGCACTGGGATGCACCAGTGAACACAAGTGCTCCCCAAACCTGACACGATTGCTGAGCCCACAGGCCCCAGCAGAGCACCGTTCACGCGGACCCCACGCCTCCAGGCAGACAAGGACACACAGACAGACGTCCTCTGCCCCACGCCGCCCGCCCAGACCTGGTTCTGGTACACGGGTAATCCCCCAGCCACAGACACGTGCCCTTCACGCCAGCGCAGTCGGGGCACAGGCCCGGCTGCCGGCCGCCCAGGTCGCTGTGGGCACAGCTGTGCGGTGTGGTCTCAGCCACGCCGAGACGGCAGGCCCCCGGGGCGGAGCCGGGCGCGCTTCAGCCCTGCCGCGGCCCTGCCTGCCCGTCGGGGGGGCCTGAAGATCTTTGGGGCAGGGACCCGGCCGGCGAGGCTCCCTGCCTGGTCTCGGGTGCTCAGGCTCAGCTCTGGGCGCCTGGCCCACGGATGTACCACCCCCCCCAGGGCAGTCCGGTTCCCCACGACCATCCGGGTGCGTCCCTACCAGGATAGAGCTCTGAGGAGGCAGAAGGATGAGCCTGGCGGCAGAGACCCCCTTCACAGTAAAGAGGCCCCTCCAGTCAGAAACGGCAGGTGACGCCCAAGACGGAAGCAGGTGCCGCCTCAGGGTCCCCGCGTCACAGGAGCAGGAGCTGGGCCTTTTGGGGAGCTCAGGGGCCCTGGTCCCCTCTGCGTGGGGAGAGTGGCCGAGGGCAGGCTCCCGGAGCCCACACCGCCCCCTCCCCGGGCACAGCCGAGCTAGCCGAGCCTTAAGTGGGAGGCTGAGCTGGGTCCCCATTCCCCGCCTTCTCACACAGGAGGAGGAGGGGACAGGCCTGGGCTCTCCGCCCTCCTCCCAGGGGCCAGCGCCGGCCGCAACTCCCCTGGGGAGGCCAGGCCTCCGCCCGTGTGATCCGCTTTGTCAGCCACGGGGCTGGGAACAGACCTCAGAGGGAAACCTTCCTTCCCCGCGCTCCTCCTGGGGCCAGAGCTGATGTGACGGGTGCAGGGTGTGTGGACCAGTGGACACTCTCTTTACCCAGCAGCTGCTTGGTGCAGCAGGGGGGCCTCAGGCGGGAGCCGCTGCCCAGCATTGGCCAGCGCTGGGGCTGTAGGAAGGGCCCAGGCCACGGCCCAGACCTGCTGTCCTTGGGCGAGCTCCGTGCTGCCCCCCAGAGGGGCTGGAGCCGGGGCCCCTGCTAGACTCACAGTCACCGGCCACCTGCCCCCCCCCGCCCCGCCGGTGGTCCACTGTGGGGGTCACACGAGGTGCACGGAGACTCCTCCGTGAGGCAGGAAGGGGAGCTGGCGCTGAGACCCTCAGCCCGGGGGAGGTGAGGGGAGGGGCTGGGACCCCACAAGTGGGCCTTGGCACCCTGGCATATCGATGTCTGTGCTGGATCAGAGAAGGGGCCCCACAGGCGACAGGGACAGCCAGCCAACCCTCAGAGGGAGGCAGGGCCCAGGAGCGGAGCCTGGGGCGGGCAGATGGGGGACGGAGATGTTGGCCGTGAGGCTGGTTTTCCTTTGCAGTGAGCGAGGGCCTGACCGCGCCTCGTCCTGAGGCTGTTAAAGCCGACCTATGCAGGGGGTAATTTAAGTGACGGAGAGTGTGGCCAGCCCTGACGGCACTGGAGGACACCGAGACGTTGCTGATGGGGTGGGTGGCGTGTCTTTCTGTCCGACACCCTCCTTTCCTGCTGGGCGGGTGCAGAGGCGCAGCTGGGGGCTCTGGGCTGGGCTGCCCTGCCTGGCGGGGCCCTGTCTGCTGCGCCCTGTGGCTCTGCCTGCGTAGAGGCCCCTGGAACCTTCGTGGGGCGTGGCTCCGGCCTTTTGAGCAGCCCCCACTCCCACATGCTCAGGGCTTGCTCTCAAGCCTCCGGGGCCTGGCACCAACCCCCCCCGAGTCAAGGTCGGGGTCTCTCCCGGAGCCTTGGTGAGCTCGCAGTATCTCAGGCTGCAGAGCGCCTGGGACGTCGAGCCATCTGTTGAAGACCTCGGTGTGTGGTTGGGGATTCTCTTCTTGGGAACCCAGGCATCTGTGGACAGCCTCTTGGCTCATGGTCGAGGGTTCCCCAACCTCCACTTCCCAGGGCCCTGCGCCCCATGTCGAGTCAGACCCTCCCCTGACACCCCGGCTTCACGTCACCCTGTGTCCGAGAACTCTTGTTTTGCCTGTTTCCTGGGTCACTCCCACAGCACCCTCCCCCGCCCCACATGCAGCCTCCAGGGTTCAGTCACCCACCCTGCCGAGGACCCCTCTCTGTCTCTGCCACAGGAACTGCCTCCCCAGGAGCTTCCTAAACTCCACACCCCCCCTTCTCAGAAAACAAGCCACAGGGTAGGGGCTGGACTTCCTGCCTCCGCACAGAGACCTTATCTGTCCCCAGGACTTCCGAGGCCTCCTGCCCGCGAGTGGGGCTGGCCTCCCCCTGTGCTGAGCTCTGCACCCCCACCCCCACACCCCAAGAACCCTCCCCGGCTTCGCTCCTGGGTCTCCACCTGCTTTCTCTTCTGACTTCCAGCCTCAGTGTGGAAACTCCCAGTCCCCCCGTCTCCCCCACCTCTGCCCTTGGCCGTCAGACCCTCCCTTCCATACCCCGCTAGTGCCAGCCGGGCAGGGAGGCCTGTGACTGGCCGTGTCTGCAGGAGGAGGGAACCCGCTCTTGTACCCCGCTTTCTGCCCCTGCTCTGCTCTTTGGCCCCACGCTGCCTAGCCAACCCGGGTGGGACACCCTCAGTCACACGGACCACTCACCCAAAGGGGGCCGCTCGGTGCTGCTTGAGTTGCCTGGGATGGCTGTTTCTACTTGTTTGGTGCCTGCATGCTAAGTCGCTTCAGTGGTGTCTGACTCTATGTGACCCCATGGATTGTAGCCCGCCAGGCCCTTCTGTCCATGGGCTTCTTCAGGTAGGAATACTGGAGTGAGGAACCATTCCTTTCTTCAGGGGATCTTCCTGACCCAGGAATCGAACCTGCCTCTCGTAGGTCCCCAGGATAAGCAGGCAGGTTCTTTACCACGAGTGCCTCCTGGGAGGTCCGTGTAAAATTTAGAATCATTTTGCCAAGTTTAGTCCCCTTCCTTTGTCTGCATAGTTAATGTCTCTGCCTTTTAATATGCTATCTAGGTTGGTCATAGCTTTTCTTCCAAGGAGCAAGTGTCTTTTAATTTCATGGCTGCAGTCATCATCTGCAGTGATTTTGGAGCCCCCCCACAATAAAGTCTGTCACTGTTTCCACTGTTTCCCCATCTATTTGCCATGAAGTGATGGGACCAGATGCCTTGATCTTAGTTTTTTGAATGTGGAGTTTTAAGCTAGCTTTTCATTAAGTAGTTACTCCTAAAGAGTTAATACTTTTGTTGTTTTTATCAACCGTAGCTATTTATTTATTTATTTATTTTTCAACCGTAGCTATTTAAAAGAATTAATTTTCTGTTTATTCTTACATGTAGAAAATCAAGTGACTTGTTTATTGACAAGTGTCAACTACAAATTGGCACTTGCCAAGAGCATTTGCCAGCAACTGAACAAAAACAACAAGGAAGTGTGCCATCTGCCTCTGGGGAGATTGAACCCTGTGCTGCTGCAGTTGCAGAACTTCAACACCCGCTGAGGGGAGTTCAGCGTGGAAAGTGAGGCACTCTGTGTTCCAGGGAATCTGGCGGGACAGGTCTTTAGATAGTTAGATATTTTCAGGAACTGATTTTATGGTCCCATTCCTTCCATCTCTTCGTATCTAGAAAATCACTAAATTTCTTAATGGTGACATGAACTCCTCGTGACTAGCAGAGGAACTTTTATAAAGTACAAGCAGTTGATGGCCTTGAACTCCCCCCTTCACCAAAGTCTCATATGTTGACGTTCCCCCACTGCCTCTTTGGAGCAATCTCAGTGCTGTCTGAGCTGCTGTCTCCAGGCTGCAGTTCTCCTTTTGCCCCTAATAAAACTTAACTTGCAACTCTCACACTGTGTATCTTTTTTTAGTCAACACAAGTTATCCAGTTATCTTGCTAAACTTCTGAACTCTACTAACCTATCCATAGCTTCTTCTGGATTTTTATATTCTCAGGGACCTTGTCTGGGAGAATGACAGCTTCACAGTCATTTCCAACCCTTACAAGTTTTCTTCCTGTAACTCACCACACCGGTCAAGACTCCAGGGCAAAGTCAGACACAGAAGCGAGCATAGCCTGTTTCTGGTCTCAGAAAGTAGGATGCTGGCTGCGAGCTCTGTTCTGGTGACAGTTCTCATCAGATTGAGAAAACTCCCTCCTACTTCTCGTTTGCAAAGACTTACCTTATTTATGAGGCTTCCCTGGTGGCTCAGACCGTAAAGAGTCTGCCTGCCAACACAGGAGACCTGGGTTGGGTCCCTGGGTCGGGAAGATCCCCTGGAGAAGGAAATGGCCACCCACTCCAGTGTTCTTGCCTGGAGAATCCCATGGATGGAGAAACCTGGTGGGCCACAGTCCACAGGGTCACAGAGAGTCGGACTTGACTGAGTGGCTAACACGCATGGATTTGCCATGTTTGCCTGTTGGCAACCATTTTGGTTGCTTGAGTTTTTGTCTACTGTGAATAATGCAGTTATGAACATTCCCCTGTACGCTTTCCGTACACACAGGTTTTAACTTCTCCTGGGGGCCATCCAGGGGCTGGGTGGCAGGACCGTGGGTCGGGGTGTGTCGCCCACCGTGAGAGGCCCCGCCTTCCCAGGTGGCTGTGGACTGGGAGCGCCAACGGCCTCACAGCTTTCAGTCTCCTGACGGGCCTGCACGGCTGCTTTGCTGTTTTAAGTTGCAGTTCCCCAGAGAGTCATCTGACATCTATGTTTCTTCTTTGGTGAAGTTAAAATAGTTTGCTGATTATATCATTGGGTGGTTTTCTTATCCTTGAGTGTGAGAATTTATTATCTTTTGAATAGAAGTCCTTTATTAGATGTGTAATTTTCAAATATTTCCTTCTTATCTGTAGTTTGTCTTTTCCTCCTATTTCAAAGAAAGATTTTTAATTTTTATGTAGTTCATTTATCTATGGTTATTTTATATTTTGTATTTTTGGGTCATATCTAAGAAATATTGGCATACTCTCAGGTCAAAAAGATTTTCTCCTATGTTTTCTTGATAATGTTAGATTTTTACATTGAAGTTTATGATATATTTTGTGTTAATTTTTGCCTATGGTATGAGGTCAAACATTCATTGGATCATAGAGAAAGCAAAGGAATTCCAGAAAAACATCTACTTTAGCTTCATTGACTACATTAAAGCTTTTGACTGTATGGATCAAAACAAACTGTGGAAAATTCTTAAAGAGATGTGACTATCAGATGACCTTACATGTCTCTTGAGGAACCTGTATGCAGGTCCAGAAGCAACAGTTAGAACCAGAAGTGAAACAACTGAGTGGTTCAAAATTACAAAAGGAGTAAGACAAGGCTATATAAATTGTTACCCTATTTATTTAACTGATATGCAGAGTGCATCATGTAAAATGCTGGGCTGGATGAATCACAGGTTGGAAATCAAGATTGCCAGGAGAAATATCAACAACCTCAGATATGCAGATGATATGACTCAAATGGCAGAAAGTGACCAGGAACTAAAGAGACTCTTGATGATGGTGAGAGAGGAGAGTGAAAAAACTGGCTTAAAACTCAACGTTCAAAAACTAAGATCATGGCATCCGGTACCATCACTTCTTGGTAAATAGGTGGGGAAAAAATGGAAACAGTGACAGATTTTCTTTTTTGGGGCTCCAAAATCACTGCAGATGATGACTGCAGACATGAAATTGAAAAATGCTTGCTCCTTGGAAGGAAAGCTATGACAAACCTAGACAGCATACTAAAGAACAGAGACATCACTTTGCTGACTAAAGTCCAAGGTATGGTTTTTCCAGTAGTTATGAGAGTTGGACCATAAAGCAGAATGAGCTCTGAAGACTTGATCTCTCAAACTCTGGTGTTGGATAAGACTCTTGAGAGTCCCTTGGACTGCAAGGAGATCCAACAGTCAGTCCTAAAGGAAATCTACCCTGAAAATTCATTGGAAGGACTGATGCTGAGGCTGAACCTCCAATACTTTGGCCCCATGATTTGAAGAGCCGACTCATTGGAAAAGACCCTGATGCTGGGGAAGATTGAGGGCAGGAGGAGAAGGGGACGACAGAGGGTGAGATGGTTGCATGGCATCACCGACTTGATGGACATGAGTTTGAGTAAACCCCGGGAGCTGGTGACGGACATGGAGGCCTCGTGTGCTGCAGTCCGTGGGGCTGCAGAGTTGGGCAGGATTGAGTAACTGGACAGCGGCAACTTTGGGTTGCAAGCTGATGTTGCTGTGTCTATGTAGCTGCTCGCACTGGTCTGCATGTGGCCTCTGCGGGTTCTTTCAGTCGCCCCCGTGTGCCTGTGGCGCACTTCCTTCCGTTCTTTTATTATTGTTTTGATCACTTCTTTATTAGCTTCAGGTGTACAGAGATTCAGGACTTTCACAGATTACACTAAATTAAAAGATGTTATAAGATAGTGATTCCCTCTGCTATAAAGCTCTGCTTGTTGCTTATCTATTTTATATCTACATAGTGTTTTGTATCTCTTAATTCTATACCCCCAGTTTTCCCCTCTCCCTTCCCTATCTCCTTTGGTAACCATTGTTTTTCTTTTTTCCCCCTTACATTTGTGAGTCTGTTTCTGTTTTGCATATACATTTATTTGTATTATTTTTAGATTTCACATGTAAGTGATATCACGTAGTGTTTGTCTTTCTCTGACTTGTTTCACTAAGTATAATATTCTCTAGGTCTACCTGTGTGTGCATGCTCAGTTGTGACTGACTCTTTGCAACCCCATGGACTGTAGCTCACCAGCCTCTGCTGTCCATGAAATTTTCCAGGCATGATTACTAGAGTGGGTTGACATTTCCTTCTCCAGGGCATCTTTCCAACCCAGGGACTGAACTCGAGTCTCCTGCATTGGCAGGTGGATTGTTTACCACTGAGCCTCCTGGGAAGCCTAGGTCTGTCCACTGTAAATGGCAGAATTTCACTCTTTTTAATGGTTGAGTAATATTCCATTGTATGTATGTACCACGTCTTCTTTACCCATTACTCTGTTGATGGGCAGTGGGTTGCTTCCATATCTTGGCTGTTGTGTTAACATTGGAATGCATGTATCTTTTCAAATTAGCATTTTAATTTTTTCTGGATATATGCCCAAGAGTGGAACTGCTGGATCCTATGGTAGTTCACTTTTTACTTTTTTGAGGAACCTCTGTATTATTTCCATAGAGGCTGCACCAATTTACATGCCTATCAGCAGTGTACAAGGGTTTCCTTTCCTCCACCTCTGTGCCAACATTTGTTACTTGTAGACTTTTTGATAGCCATTCTGACAGGTGTGAGGTGATATTGCCTTGTTTTGATTTGCATTTCTGTGTCTATTGAGATGGTCATGTGATTTGTATCTTTCCTTTTGGTAACGTGTATCACATTGATTGATTTGAGAACATTGAACCATTCTTGTGTCCCTGCAGAATAAATCCAACTTGATCATGGTACATGGTCCTTTTTATATATTGTTGGATTCCATTTGCCAATATTTTGTTGAACATTTTTGCATCTATATTCATCAAGGATATTGACCTGTAATTTTTTTGTAGTGTCTGTGTCTATTTTTTGTATCAGGGTAATGATAGACTTGTAATGTGAATTTGGGAGTGTCCCAATCTCTTATATTTTTGGAATAATTTGAGGATAGGTATTACTTCTTTCGTATATGTTTCATAGAATTCCCCTGTGAAGCCATCCACTCCTGGACTTTTATTTTCTGGGTTTTTTTTTTTTTTTTTTAAATCACAAATTCAATTTCACTTCTAATGATCGGTCTCTTTAAATTATCTGTTTTCTGTGGGTTTTTTTTTGCCATGCAACCCAGATTGTGGGATCTTAGTTCCCCGACCAGGGATTGAACCCATGCCCCTGAAGTAGAAGTGTGGAGTCCTAACTGCTGGACTGCAAGGAAAGTCCCAAATTTCATTTTCTTGATTCTGTCTTGGCAGTTGTACATCTCTAGAAATTTGTCCATTTCTTCTATGTTGTCCAGTTTATTAGCATATAACTGTGGTATTCTGTTATGAGTTTTTGTATCACTGTGCATGGTGGTTATTTCTCCTTTCATTTTTTATTTGTTTATTTGGTTCCTCTCATTTTTCTTCTTGGTGAGTCTGACTATAGGTTTATCAGTTTTATTTTTTTCAGAGAACATTTGGTTTCACAGACTTTTTCTACTTTGTTATGTCTATCTTCTTGATTACTTTCCTTCTGGGGACTCTGGGGCTTGTTTGTTCTTTTTCTACTTCTTTCAGGTGGCAGGTGAGCTTCTTTGCGATTTTCCTTCTTTCTTGAGGAAAGCCTGTGCTACTGTGTTACTAAAAGCAGCTCTTGGAACTGCTTTTGCTGCATGCCGTAGATTTTGGAGAGTTGTGTTTCTGTTTTCATTTGTCTCTAGGTGTTTTCTGATGTCCTTTTTGACTTCATTGACCCATTTTTTTTGTTGTTGTTTTTATTTTAGCAGCATGTTGTTTAGTCTCTACATATTTGTTTTTTTCTTTTTGTTTCTGTAGTTGATTTCTTTTGTTTTGTTTTTTTTTTCTTCTGTAGTTGACTTCTACATTTCATACAGTTGTGATCAGAAAGAATGTATGAGTAACATATGCACCTTTCTCACAGTTTTTGCTGTACAGGAGCCCTCTGCTGGTTTCCAGGGATAACTGCTCTGCACGGAGATGTGTTTCTGGTGAGTCCCTGGGAGCAGGTGAGCTCTACCTCCTCTTACTCCACCATCTTGACTGATCCCCCTGAGGTTTGTATAATTTTCTTAGTAGTTGCTCTAGCTATTATACATATAAGTAATTTATCACCACTTACAGGTGAAGCACATATATTTAGATCAGATACTTAGGAAATTGTATTTTTAAATTGGGAGGGTGAAAGTGAAAGTCGCTTAGTTGTGTCCGACTCTTTGTGACCCCATGGACTGTCCATGGGATTCTCCAGGCCAGAATACTAGAGTGGGTAGCCTTTCCCTTCTCCAGGGGATCTTCCCAACCCAGGGATCAAATCCAGGTCTCCCAGACTGCAGGAGGATTCTTTACCAGCTGAGCCACAAGGGAAGCCCAGGGATGGTAAAGGAACCTAAACGTGAGTAAGGCTTCTGTATTTCACTTGAGGTGGTAAAATGTCACACTCTATTTATGGGCTTCTATGTACCCCGAGCACCACTTCAGATGTTGTAACTTTTGCTTCAGTCATAAAACGTGATTAAAGAAACTCACAAAGTGAAAGTCTATTATGTTCCTTTCTACTTTTACCTATTTCATTGTTCTTTCCTTTCAGAAAGGCCCATCTTACTATTATCATTTTCTTTCTGTTTGAAGGGATTTTTTTAGCCATTATTTAAGGGTAGTTCTGCTAATTTTTTTTAGGATTTTTTTCTTTGTCCTTAGTTTTCAAATGTTTAATTATTATGTGTTTTCATGTGAATTTCTTTGAGTTTATTCTCTTTGGGATTTACTCAGTTTCTTGGATCTGTAAATTTACATCTTCTATGAAATTTGGGAAGTTTTCAGCCATTATATCTTCAAATTCTTTTTTAGTCTGACATTCTCTTCTCTCCTCCCCAAATCTCCAATGATAGCAATGTTAGATCTTTAGTTATTGTCCCAGAGGTCTCTGAGGCTCTGTTAACTTTTTAATTTTTTTCCTGCTGTTTACACTGAGTAAATTCTATTTTTTTTCTTCAGGTTCACTGATGCTATTATTTGTCATGTCCATTCTACTCTTGAGTCCACTAAGTGAGTTTTTTTAAAAAAAATTCACTTATTGTATTTTCAGTTCTATAATTTCCATTTGGTTCTTTAAAAAAAAAAACACCTAACAGCTTTTTGAGATACAATTCACATACCACAAATGCATCTTTTAAAAGTGTATCATCCAGTGATTTTTAGTGGATTCATTCAACAATCACCACTGGCTAATGTCAGAACAATTCCATGGTCCCCCAAAGGAGATCTGTCCCCATCAGTGGTCATTTTCCATCTCCTACTTCTTCCAGCCCCTGGCAACTGCCAATCCATTTTCTGCGCTACAGACTTGCCTATTTCAGACACTTCATATGAATGAAACCGTGCATGCAGTCATTTGTGGCTGGCTTCTTTCACTCAGCATGATGCTTTCAAGGTTCATCCCACTGAGGTATTTGTCAGTACTTCATGCCTTTTAGTGGCTGACTCATATTTCATGGGAATATCTTGTTCCATTAAAACAAGACTCAGTTTCCCCCACAGTCAGGCTCTCCCATCAGGAAGCTTCCATAAGCCTCTTACCTTATCCCTCAGAGGGCAGACAGAATGAAAACCACAATCACAGAAAACTAATCAAACTGATCACATGGACCACAGCCTTGTCTAACTCAGTGAAACTATGATCCATGCTGTGTGGGGCCACCCAGGATGGGTCATGGTGGAGAGTTCTGACAAAATGTGGTCCACTGGAGAAGGGAATGGCAAACCACTTCAGTATTCTTGCCTTGAGAACCCCATGAACAGTATGAAAAGGCAAAAAGATAAGACACTGAAAGATGAACTCCCCAGATCGGTAGGTGCCCAATATGCTACTGGAGAAGAGTGAAGAAATAACTCCAGAAAGAATGAGGAGACAGAGCCAAAGAGAAAACAATGCCCAGTTATGAATGTGACTGGTGATGGAAGTAAAGTCCGATGCTCTAAAGAACAATACTGCATAGGAACCTGGAATGTTAGGTCCGTGAATCAAGGTAAATTGGAAGTGGTCAAACAGGAGATGGCAAGAGTGAACATAAACATTCTAAGAATCAGTGAAATAAGATGGACTGGAATGGGTGAATTTAACTCAGATGACCATTTTATCTACTACTGTAGGCAGGAATCCCCTAGAAAAAATGGAATAGCTCTTACAGTCAACGAAAGAGTCAGAAATGCAGTATTTGGGTGCAATCTCAAAAATGACAGAATGATCTCTGTTCGTTTCCAAGGCAAGCCATTCAATATCACAGTAATCCAAGTCTATGCCCCAACCAGTAATGCTGAAGAAGCTGAAGTTAAATGGTTCTATGAGGACCTGCAAGGCCTTCTAGAACTAGCACCCAAAAAAGATGTCCTTTTCATTATAGGGGACTGGAATGCAAAAGTAGAAGTCAAGATATGCCTGGAGTAACAGGCAGATTTGGCCTTGGGGTACAAAATGAAGCAGGGCAAAGTCTAACAGTTTTGCCAGGAGAATGTACTGGTCATAGCAAACACCCTCTTCCAACAACACAAGAGAAGACTCTACACATGGACATCACCAGATGGTCATTACTGAGATTGATTATATTCTTTGCAGTCAAAGATGGATATGCTCTATAGAGTCAGCATAAACAAGACTGGGAGCTGACTGTGGCTCAGATCATGAACTCCTTATTGCCAAAGCCAGACTTAAATTGAAGAGAGTAGGGAAAACCACTAGACCATTCAGGTATGACCTAAATCAAATCACTTATGATTATACAGTGAAAGTGACAAATAGATGCAAAGGATTAGATCTGACAGACAGAGTGCCTGAAGAAGTATGGACGGAGGTTCATGGTATTGTACAGGAGGCACTGATCAAGACCATCCTCAAGAAAAACAAGGCCATTACAAATAGCTGAGAAAACAAGAGAAGCTAAAGGCAAGGGAGAAAAGGAAAGATACAGTCATTTGAGTGCAGAGTTCCAAAGAAAGTAAGGAGAGATAAGAAAGCCTTCCTTAGTGATCATTCCAAAGAAATAGAGGGAAACAACAGAATGGGAAAAACTAGAGATCTCTTCAAGAAAACTAGACATACCAAGGGAACATTTCTTGCAAAGATGGGCACAATAAAGGACAGAAATGGTATGGACCTAACAGAAGCAGAAGATATTAAGAAGAGGTGGCAAGAATACACAGAAGAACTATATAAAGATCTTCATGACCCAGATAACCACGAGGGTGTGATCACTCACCTAGAGCCGGATATCCTGGAATGTGAAGTCAAGTGGGCCTTAGGAAGCATCGCTACAAACAAAGCTAGTGGAGATGATGGAATTCCAGTTGAGCCATTTCAAATCCTGAAAGATGATGCTGCTGTAAGTGCTGCACTCAATATGCCAGCAAATCTGGAAAACTCAGCAGTGGCCACAGGACTGCAAAAGATCAGTGTTCGTTCCAATCCCAGAGAAAGGCAATGACAAAAATATTCAAACTACCACACAATTGTACTCATCTCACACACAGAAAAGTAATGCTCAAAACTCTCCAAGCCAGGCTTCAACAGTACATGAACCGTGAACTTTCAGATGTTCAAGCTGGATTTAGAAAAGGCAGAGGAACCAGAGGTCAAATTTCCAACATCCATTGAATCATAGAAAAAGCAAGAGAGTTCCAGGAAAACATCGATTTCTGCTTTATTGACTATGCCAAAGCCTTTGACTGTGTGGATCACAACTAACTGTGGAAAATTCTGAAAGAGGTGGGAATACCAGACCACCTTACCTGCCTCCTGAGAAATCTGTATGCAGGTCAGGAAGCAACAGTTAGAACTGGACATGGAACAACAGACTGGTTCAAAATCAGGAAAGGAGTACATCAAGGCTGTATATTGTCACCCTGCTTATTTAACTTATATACAGAGTACATCATGTGAAATGCCAGGCTGGATGAAGCACAAGCTGGAATCAATATTGCCGGGATAAATATCAATAACCTCAGACATGCAGATGACACCACCCTTATGGCTTAAAATGAAGAAGAACTAAAGAATGTCTTGATGAAAGTGAAAGAGGAGAGTTTAAAAGCTGGCTTAAAACCCAACCTTCAGAAAGCTAAGATCATGGCATCTGGTCCCCTCACTTATGGCAAATAGATGGGGAAACAATGGAAACAGTGAGAGGCTTAATTTTCTTGGGCTCCAAAATTACTGCAGATGGTGACTGCAGCCATGAAATTAAAAGAAGAAAAACTGTTACAACCTAGACATCGTATTAAAAAGCAGAGACATTACTTTGCCAATAAAGGTCCATCTAGTCAAAGCTATGGTTTTTACAGTAGTCATGTTTGGATGTGAGAGTTGAACCATAAAGAAAGCTGAGCACTGAAGAATTGATGCTTTTGAATTGTGGTGTGGGAGAAGACTTTTGAGAGTCCCTTAGACTGGAAGGAGATCCAACCAGTCCATCCTAAAGGAAATCAGTCTTTGGAAGCACTGATCCTTGCCCACCTGATGCTGAAGCTGAAACTCCAATCCTTGCCCACCTGATGTGAAGAACTGACTCATTGGTTAAGACCCTGATGCTGGGCAAGATTGAAGGCAGGAGAAGAGGACGACAGAGGATGAGATGATTGGATGGCATCACCAACTCGATGGACTTGAGTTTGAGCAAGCTCTGGGAGTGGATGGACAGGGAAGCCTGGCGTGCTGCAGTCCATGGGGTTGCAAAGTGTCAGACACGAGTGAGCAACTGAACTGAACTGAATATTTCATGGTATAGATATATGACATTTTGTTTATCCACTCATTGACTGAAGTGCATTTAGGTTGTTTCTATTTTTTCTATTAAGAATAATGCTATTATGAACATTTGTTCACAGGTTTTTATGTGAACTTATCTTTAAAATATTCAAGTATTGCTGATTTGCAGTATTAGTTTCAGGTGTATCTGTTAGTCACTCAATGATGTCTGACTCTGTGATCCCACAGACTGCCTGCCAGGCTCCTCTGTCATGGAATTCTCCAGGCAAGAATACTGGATTGGGTAGCCATTCCCTTCTCCAGGGGATCTTCCAAACCCAGGGATCAAACCCAGGTCTCCTGCACTGCAGGCAGATTCTTTATCATCTGAGGCTTCAGTTGTACAGCTGAATTTCAGTATTTTTACAGATTATACTCCATTTAAATGATTACAAAGTAATGTCTGTAATTCCCTGATTTGCACGATATCGCCTTCTTGCTTATCTTGGACATAACTTCATTTCTCTTTGATACACAGGATTTCTGGGTCATAGGGAACCACTGTGTGCTGTGCTTAGTCGTGTCTGACTCTTTTTGACCCCATGGACTGTAGCCCACCAGGCTCCTCTGTCTGTGGGGATTCTCCAGGCAAGAATACTAGAGTGGGTAGCCATGCCCTCCTCCAGGGGATCTTCCCAACCCAGTGATCGTACCCAGGTGTCCCACATTGCAGGCAGATTCTTTACCATCTGAGCCACCAGGGAAGCCCTAGGGAACCTCTGTGTTTAACATCTGGAAGAACTGCCAGATTGTTGCCCAAAGTGGTTGCACTATTTTACCATTCTGACTGCAAAGTATGAGTGTTCCAGTTTCATTTTTATAACTTCTATTTCTTTGCTGGAATTTTTTTCATTTATCTAAAAAGAATTTGGAACTTATAATAGAAGCATCTTTATGATGACTGTTTGAAAGTCCTCATCAGATAATTTTGACGAGTATTGGCAGCTGATTGTCTTTTATCATCAGATGTGGTTTCCCTGGTTCATCTCATGGTGAGTGATTTTCAGTTGTACCCCAGGCATGTTGGTTGTGATGTCAGACACTCTCGATTCTGTTTAAATCTTCTATTTCAGCAGGTGGCCATTCTGTTTGGACTCAGTGTGTAGGTTCCAGTCTTCTTTTGTGGCCTCAGTTCCAATGATAGTTTACGCCTCAGAGCCCTTGTAAAGCTGTCATGGCCTGTCTTGTTCTTCTGTGCTCTGGGACTCCTACTGTGTCCCTGCTGGTCCCCATAATGTCTGGGGTCACTGTGTCACCACCCATGATGGGGAGCTGAAGCCTGGGTGGAGGGCAGGGCTTGGCTGCTGCTGTGGCTGTGAGCCCGTTGGACCACCTGCCTGTCTGCGGGGTCTGAGTGCAGCTACCCTGTCAGCATTTTCAGCAGAGGAGGAAACAGGAAGGCCGGGCCCCCCGCTCGGTCTGGTGATGCTTGGGGCCGCCAGCCATTGGCTGCTCTGCCCACAGATGGAGACGGAGCCACTGATATGCCCTGGAAAGGCCCTTGTGGCAGCGCTGGTCCTGAGGGGCCGCTGATGGCTCTGCTTCTATGTGTCGCCCTGGACTGTGATCCCCGCGTTTGCACAGGCGGAGCCACGGAGCTGGCTTGCAGCTGCAGGGCCATGAAGGTGGCTCTCTGGGTCTTGGGACTTGGCATCTTCCTCCTCAGGACCAGGGCCGCCCCCACTGGTAAGAGTTTCCTTCCTCCGCCCATGGAACCTTCTGGAGGCTCTGCTCCACAGAAGCTGAGGCCCTGGGGTATGACGGTCCCCTGTTGCCTGCTGTCTGCTGGGGTCTTGCTCAGCCCAAGTGGGGCCACGTCCTAGGGCAGAAGACATGTGGGGCTCCTGAGTGCAGACACCCAGAGACGCTGGTCCTCGCGCTGACTGAGCAGGTTCCACCCGCGGTGAGCCAGAGCCCCCGGCCCCGCCACTCGGAGTCTAGGATGCAGGGCTGGCCAGAGTCCAGACGGAGTGAGGGACATGGCTGGCATCTGGCCCCCGTGACCCAGACAGACAGGGGATGCTGATGGGTTCTTCAGGGAGCTGCCCCATCTCCTTCCCTTGGGGTAGGCAGGTGGTGGGTGGGTGTAGGCAAGCTGGGGGCACCCAACTGTGATGGTGAGTGTGGTTTGGTGCTGGGCCACGGAGGAGAGCCAGTCCCGGAGAGACACCACATCAGGGTGGGGGGTGGGGGCTGCTGGGTCCAGAAGCCAAGAGCTAGGTCATGGCAGGAGCTGTGGACGGGTGTCCTGCCGGGAGAGAGCACAGAGAGGCTGGGTGAGAGTGTGCCGTGTGGTCTGCGAGTGGGTCTGCGCGAAGAGTGGTGGAGAGTGAATGCCGAGTACAGGCAGGGATGCGTGTGAGAGAAGGCTGGGCAGCTGTGTGTGGATGCACGTGAGTGTGTCTTGGGGCTGGGGAGGGGGTGAGGGTGGCCCTGTGCGGTGCCCTGGGAGCTGATGGGAGGAAAGGTCACTGGGGAGGTTGATCCAGGGTCCAGCAGGAGGTGACAGAAAGCCAGACAGAGGGACACGCTGGGTGGGGTGGGGTCTGGGTGATGCTGGAGCGCGTGAAGGGTGGGGGGCTGGGTTCTGAAGCACAGTGAGGTTGGCTGGCGGGAGGGTGCTGGCTTGTGTTAAAAAGGCGCACACACTGTGCACATGTATGTTCAGAGGAGAAGGGGTGGGTGTGAGGGGCTTTGGGAGCGGGTGGGAGCGGTGGATGAAGGCCTGGAGGGTGGTGGGAGGAGTGTGCCTTCTGTACTGAAGGCCGGGGGTCTCCCCCTCTCTCCTGCTCCATGAGTCCGGGACAGGCCCTGGAGGTGGTCTGGCCCAAGCTGGGCATACTTTTCCCTGTGGAGGCTATCTGACCCCCCTGCATCAGCCCAGGGCTCGGTGGGATGATGGAGAATCCAGGGGCCAAGATGAGGGGCTTCCGGGGCTGTGGTGTGGTGAGGAGGACGGTCCAGGGTCCGAGACAAGGGGGGCTGTGCAGGAAAGACCGGTGTGCAGGGGCCTAGTGAGGAGTGCAACCCTGCTCCCGGTAGGACTGGAAGGTCAGGGGGCAGCTTGGTCAGGAGACTCCAAGGTCAGGAGACTCTTGGAGACTCAGGAGACAGCCCCCAGGAAAGTGAGCTGGGGGACAGGGAGTGGGCAGTCAGAGATGTGGGGTGGGGGTGAGCAGGAAGATGAGGGGCTGCGGGGCTGCTGGGAAATGACCTTCGGCTGGAGGCTGGGATGGGTGATGAGAGGAGCCTGCCATGCCAGGCAAAGGACAGGGGACTTCCATGCCTCGGGCCTGCGGTCACCCAGGATGTGGGGGCTCCAGCGGGCCAAGGAGGGCACTCAGGGCCCTTGCCCCACCACCTGTCTGGACGGCTCTGCGGTGCGGGACTTGGCTTTGCACGGAGGCCTTGGAGTCAGGCCTTGGCAAGGGCCCCAGGCACTGTCATCACCACTACCGACTCTCTGCTGTTGTCGGCCCTCACTGGCCCGTTCCATCTGCAGGTGGACCTGATGACCTGCGGTTGGCCTACCGGCCCAGTCCATGCGACGGGGTGGTGCTGGTCTGGCATGAAGGGGCCTGGGGACATGTGTGCAACTGGGAGTGGACGCTGAAGGAGGCGTCTGTGGTCTGCAGGCAGCTGGGCTGCGGCCGGGCCGTGGGCGCCCCCAAGTACGTCCCGCTGCCCAGAGAGGCGGTGCGGCCCTGGCTCCACAACGTGTCCTGCAGGGGAGACGAGGCCTCCCTCTGGAGGTGCAGCCTGGGGGCCTGGACGAAGACCGAGTGCCCCTACGAGTGGGTGGTGGTGGCTCTGTGTTCCAGTAAGTCGTGGGCTGGGGTGTGGGGGGACGAGGGGTCCCAGGGCTCTCGGCGGGAGCCCCCAGAGCTATCTGAGACAGGCCGGCTCTCAGCTCTCCCTTCTTCCTGTGTCAGCAGGCCTCTGTGTTTTGCTTAAGAAATCCCTTCTTTACAAGGCAGCGTCAGTGTTCTGGGTGCTGGGGATGCAGCCATGAGTAAACAGTACGAAATTGGCTGCACAAAGCCTGCTGTCCAGGGAGAGACTGAGGGAGAATGCACAAGCAGGCAGAAGCGCAGTGAGGGGGTGGACATGCAGGCAGGGGTGGGGGCGACACTTGAGGGGGCCCCACGGACTGTCCCTGGAGGTCTGTCTGGAGGGTCTAGGGCTGTGTCTGGCACTTCACGTCCTGTCTGAGCTGACCCACAGGGTGGTTTGTGGGGCCTGGAGCAAAGCAAGAAGGCAGGTGTCTGTTGAAAAATCAACGAGGGTGTCCAGAGATTGCTGAGCCAGGAGGGCCTCTGAGCAGCCCCGTGCTGACCCCTCAGGGAGGCACAGGGCTGGTCTGGCCCAGGCCGGGCCCTGCTGGGGATGGCTGTCGTCGAGGCCTGAGGTCAGCAGAGCCTTCACTGTGCGCGACGTCCTTTATGCTTCGCAGGTGGCACTTTCCGGGAGGTGGGGCTGGTGAAGGGCGGGAGCCCCTGTGCGGGGCTCCCTGAGATCAGGAATGTGAACGGGGTGGATCGTCTCTGTGGCCTGCACCGGGAGGAGGCCACGGTGTTCTGCCGGGAGTTGGGGTGTGGCCCTGCCCTGCAGGCCCCCCGCCAAGATGGCAGCGTCACCGGGAAGTACATGACTTGTGTGGGCAATGAGCTGACCATCCGAAATTGCAGACTGAACAACAAGTTCCGCAGTGGCTGCGACTTCCAGCGAGATGCCCAGGTGGTCTGCTCAGGTGAGGTGGACCCTCCACCCTGGCGTGGGATGGGGTGGGGACAGCAGGGAGCTGGCCATGGGCTGGCCATCCCTCCATGCTCCGAGTGGGCTGCAGCAGAGTGCGCCCTGGGAGTGCCTCCCGCTGGCCCAGTCCTGTCTGAGGCCTGGGGTACCAACGTGGGGGAGATGGCCCCTGTGCAGCCCACCTGTTGTGGCGGAGGCGAGAGCAGGCCGGGGAAGGTGAGTGAAGGCAGACAGGAAAGTCTCCTTGAGAACAGACTCTGTAGCTCTCCCTCGCTTTGGACAGAGACCTAGAGGTGAGGGCACAGGATGGAGCCGGGGGCATGTACAGCCGGTGCCTCGGGAGTGCAGGGCGGCCCAGGAGAGGTGCGGGCGGAAGCCGAGGGCGGGTGCAGTCCCGGCTGCGTGCTGCGTCTGTGCTGCATTGACTGTGACCATTGTGGGTCTCACACAAGTCAGGGTCAGTAGTGGGAACAATCTGGTCTCTTAGATCCTGGTACATTCTGGGCGGAAATGAGGTAAAGTGTCCAGTCTCCTTGGTGCCCTCGGGGGCTTGCCCTCAGGGGGCCATTACCTAGTCTCTGAGACAAGGAGGGTCTTGATGCCACTGCCCCGGGCAGGCAGAGATTGTGCAGCGTCTGTTCTGATGGGGCGGAGGGTCTCTGGCCATCGGTTCTCCCAGTGCTCAGCAGGCTCTGCTGCAGGCGGATGATCGCCTCTGGCAGGACTGCTCAGGGTCCACAAGGGGGCTCAGGGCTGAGCTCTGAGCTGAGAAGCCCTGTACATGTCAGAACTGTCTCCTCCTCCAGGACACATGGAGGCCCGGCTGGTGGGTGGCGAGCACTCCTGTGCGGGGCGCCTGGAGGTGAGGCGGGGCCTGACCTGGGGCACCGTCTGTGATGCTGACCTGGACCTGGCCACTGCCCACGTGGTGTGCCGGGAGCTGCAGTGCGGCACGGCCGTGTCCACACCCAAGGGCGCCCACTTCGGCCAGGGCTCGGGGGTCGTGTGGACCGAGGCCTTCCGCTGTGCGGGCAATGAGTCCCTGCTGTTCCACTGCCCTCGGGGCCCGGGGCACCAGTGTGGGCACGGCCAGGATGCGGGACTCAGGTGCTCAGGTGAGGCCACGAGCGGGGCTCCCAGGCTGGGCCCTGCCCGCTCCCTGCCAGCCTCCCTCTCGGGGTGCAGCTGGCCCAGCTCCAAGGGGCCTCCTTCCAGGAGGTGAGCCCATCCCCTTGAGGAAGTGCTGCTTCTGCGGGTTGCGGGCAGGCTCTGGGGACAGAGGGATGTGACCCCAAGGCCGGCACGGAGCCCTGCACACATGTATCCGCTGGGTATTGCCGCTGAGGCTGGTGGGGAGCTGGCAGGGAAGGGGACCCGGGAGCCCCATCCTGGGTGTGAACGGAAGAAAGAGCCGGGAGCGGGGCCCGTCTGGGGAGCGACGCCGACACCCCCTCCCCCTGCAGAGTTCCGGCTGGTCAACGGCAGCAGCGCCTGCGAGGGGCGCGTGGAGCTCCAGGTCCAGGGGGCCTGGGCGCCCCTCTGTGCCGCCCACTGGGACCTGGCAGACGCCACGGTCCTCTGCCACCAGCTCGACTGTGGGAACGCGGTGGCCACGCCCCCAGGGGGCCACTTTGGGGGCGGGGCCTCCGCCCTCTGGCCTGACCAGGTGCACTGTGCGGGGACAGAGTCCCACCTGTGGGGCTGCCCCGTGCGCACCCTGGGGGCGCCCGCCTGTGGCCCGGGCCGTGCAGCCGCCGCCGTCTGCTCAGGTGGGTCAGCGCGAGCGCGGCCGGAGGGCAGGCCGGGAGCGGACAGGGCTGCGCTGGGAGGCGGCGTCCTCGGCCCGGGGCAGGTCGGGGGCACCCGCCGGCCCCCGCCGCCCTGCAGTGTCCCCCTCCCCCCGGCCCCGCCCCCAGGTCTCCCCGACGCGCTGCGGCTGAGGGACGGCCAGAGCCGCTGCGACGGCCGCGTGGAGGTGTCCCTGGATGGGGTGTGGGGCCGCGTCCTGGACGAGGCCTGGGACCTGCGCGGCGCAGCCGTCGTCTGCAGGCAGCTGGGCTGCGGCGCGGCGGAGCGAGCCTACGAGGCGGCGGCGCCCGCGCGCGGGACGGTGCCCCTGGGGCTCAGCCGCGTGCGCTGTGCAGGCACCGAGCCCCGCCTGACGCGGTGCAGCGTGTCCGCAGCCGAGCTGGTGTCCGCGGGGGCGTCGCGGGACGCGGGCGTCGTGTGCTCCGGTGAGTGCAGGCCCAGCCCCCAGGCCCGCCTCCCGGGGCCCCCGCGCCCTGACTTGGCCTCTCCGTCCGCAGGGAGCCTCCAGGTGCGCCTGGCCGCGGGGCCGGGCCGCTGTGCGGGGCGCGTGGAGCTGCTCCACGCGGGCGAGTGGGGCACCGTGTGTGACGACGGCTGGGACCTGCGGGACGCCCAGGTGGTCTGCCGGCAGCTGGGCTGCGGGCACGCGCTCAGCGCCCCGGGGGCCGCACACTTCGGGGCCGGGGCCGGGCGCATCTGGATGGAGGAGCTAGCCTGTGAGGGCCACGAGGCCGCGCTGTGGCGGTGCCCGTCGGGGGGCTGGGGCCGACACGACTGCGGCCACAAGGAGGACGCCGGTGTCCTCTGCTCAGGTGGGTGCTGAGACCCAAGTGCCCTCCCAGGGCCGCTGGGTCTCCAGGGGTCTCGCGGTGTTCGTGCGTAACGTAATGGCCAGTGCTTTTCTGGGATTGCACTGAAACGTCCAGGGCTGTTCTCCTGCCGGTTTGAAGAACTCTGCACTTGACTCCTCAGTGCCCTCCTGCTGCATGATGCTGCGCGACTGACGCCCCCTTCTTTGCCCTGTGGGCGCCCAGGGGTGGGGGTAGAGTGGGAGGCGCCCTGCGGTGGGCAGAGTGAACTCGCCTTGCTCCTGCTCTTGGAGTAGCACTGGGGGCCTTTCTCCGCAGCTGCTGGAAGCCCATCTCACATTTGGACTTGGGGCTTCCCTGTCTTGGATTCTTGATTTTGATTCACATTTCAGTGTGCAGGACGGCTTCTTTCCAGAGTATTGTTGAGGCATGGTAGGAAGATTGCTTGCTTTTAGCTCATACATCTCTGAGGCTTCTTCTGTGCATCTTGTCTGGATGGGATTATTCTCAATGGTGGGATTTTGTCACATGCTGGAGGCATCTGTGCTTCCTTCCTCCTCCGGGGTCTCTGGGAAACCCTTTGAGAGGGGGTGGGCATCCCCGCGTGGGCTCTTGGCCTCTTCTGATGGATTTTGGTTCCTATTTTTGCTTTAGGAACGTTTTCTGCAACTTTCTTGGATGCCTTAGATGACTGCTTCTACTTAAGCCATTGCATTTCTTTTCAAGTAGCAGGCCCCTTGTTCTGACTCCCCCAACCTTGTCACTCATCTGGTGGGGGTGGGGCCTCTGCTCCTTCCTCTTGCTTCCTGGGAGAGGGTCTCTAGGTGCTGTCCACTTCACACTTTGCTCTGCTGGCACCTCTGGTCTTTCTGTCCTTGGATGTACATTTAACTTCCACTGTTTTCAGCTTGAAGCCCTTCCTTCCTCCGTGCTCTGGGCTCCTCAGGCAGCTGCTGGTGCTCGCTGGTGGACAGGCCTCTGTAGGGGACCTGGCTGTTGGCAGGGGAGGGGACTCTGCTGTCCCGATTAGCTTGGCAGCAGCGGGGTTCCGAGGGGAGATCAGAGGCAGGCAGGCGCTATGAGACCCAGGCGTTGAGCAGGAACCGGTCACTCTCGCCCCGTGCATTTGGTTGGTGGAAGGTCAGAGGTCAGCCCAGATCCAGAGCTGAGGGTAGACTCGGTGAGGGGGCAGGGACAGGCGGGGATCTGAGTGGCCGCTTTTACTCTATCACAGATGCAATTCCTGCCATTTATTTTCTAAGCTTATTTTACTTAGTTACGATCCTGTCAGATGCAATTCATGTCTCAATTCTTCAGTTTATGCCCAGGTATGTATTTTTGATGTATTGCGGGCCCTTTTGACTTATTTGTAGAGGGTTGTGTCCTACTCCACTGTGTGGTCATGTTATAGTCGGCTTAACACACTCCTTGTTCCTGGACTTTCACCACTCCAGGGTAACAAGGCACTACTTGGGTGCTGACCAGCCAGGACCAGTGACAGACTCGGAGATCGGGCTAATTCCTTTTTTGTTGTTGAATTTTTACAGTCACTGCTAAATTGATCATGTTGCTTAAAAGCGTTATTCTGTATCTGAGTGACTTCCAGGGACAGATTTCTACAGTCAGTTGAGTTACTAGGGATCGCATGCAGCATTGGAGCTGGGGCTTAAGTTGGCTCCCTGTGGGCCGCTGCTCCCGTCTTGGGTGGGGATGGGCGGGGATGTGGGTGGTGTGAGCTGGATGCCGGACGCCCTCGCTTGGCTCGGGTCTTGGTGCTGGGGTCCCCTGGTTTCGGCCTCCTCCTCCAGAGCCCCTGACCCGAGGGGCTTGTCTTCCAGAGTCAGTGGCCCTGAGGCTGCGCGGTGGCGCCGGGCCCTGTGCCGGGTGGTTGGACGTGTTCCATAATGGAACGTGGGGGGCCGTGTGCAGTAACGCCCTGAAGGACGCCTCCTTGTCCATCATCTGCCAGCAGCTGGGCTGCGGGGAGCAGGGCTGGCTGGAGAACAGGCCGGGGCACAGCAGCCTGGGCATCTCCTGGGTGGACAACATCCAGTGCCGCCGGCTTTGGAACTCCACACTGTGGCAGTGCCCCTCAGCCCCCTGGCACCCGCACTCTTGCGCCCGTGGAGAGGAAGTCTGGATCACCTGTGCAGGTAGGCCCTGCCCCCTGCTGCCAGTGGGCAGACTCTGGGGGCCCTCGAGGCAGCTTCAGTGTCCTGACAGGTCATCCGCAGGGGCTGCCATTCACTGATGGCTGGGGGTGGTGGGGTCTCTGGGCTCCACAGGTTCCGTTTTGAGGCTTCTCTGAGCATTTATACTGGGTTAACCGCTATTTGAATCCAACAGGATCATCAGGGACAACGACGCAGGATTCCGGGGAGGCCCTCAATTGCTCCTCGATGGGCAGCTGCCCAGGTACCCCCCCAGTGCCCCTCCCCCCCCAATCCTCTCCCCATCCGGGTCCTGCCCCGTGGTGACCACAGACCCCTCTTGCAGGGGAGGGCGAGCTGCGTGTGCGCGGGGGTGAGGACCGCTGCTCGGGCCGCGTGGAGCTCTGGCACGCGGGCTCCTGGGGCACCGTGTGTGATGACTCCTGGGACCTGGCGGACGCCGAGGTCGTGTGCCGGCAGCTGGGGTGCGGCCAGGCTGTGGGCGCCCTGGCGGGGGCAGCCTTCGGACCAGGCTCTGGGCCCGTGTGGCTGGATGAGGTGGGGTGCCGGGGCAGCGAGGCCTCCCTTTGGGGCTGCCTGGCGGAGCCGTGGGGCCGCGGAGACTGCGGGCACAAGGAGGACGCGGGCGTGCGCTGTGCGGGTGAGTGGTCCAGGCGGGGCTCCGTCCCTGCCCTCCATGGGGTGAGGGGTCCAGGCGGGGCTCTGTCTGCCCCTCCATGGGGTGAGGGGTCCAGGCGGGGCTCTGTCTGCCCCTCCATGGGGTGAGGGGTCCAGGCGGGGCTCCGTCCGTGCCCTCCATGGGGTGAGGGGTCCAGGCGGGGCTCTGTCTGCCCCTCCATGGGGTGAGGGGTCCAGGAGGGGCTCTGTCTGCCCCTCCATGGGGTGAGGGGTCCAGGCAGGGCTCCGTCCGTGCCCTCCATGGGGTGAGGGGTCCAGGCGGGGCTCTGTCTGCCCCTCTATGGGGTGAGGGGTCCAGGCGGGGCTCCGTCCGTGCCCTCCATGGGGTGAGGGGTCCAGGTGGGGCTCTGTCTGCCCCTCTATGGGGTGAGGGGTCCAGGCGGGGCTCTGTCTGCCCCTCCATGGGGTGAGGGGTCCAGGCGGGGCTCTGTCTGCCCCTCTATGGGGTGAGGGGTCCAGGCGGGGCTCTGTCTGCCCCTCTATGGGGTGAGGGGTCCAGGCGGGGCTCTGTCTGCCCCTCCATGGGGTGAGGGGTCCAGGTGGGGCTCTGTCTGCCCCTCTATGGGGTGAGGGGTCCAGGCGGGGCTCTGTCTGCCCCTCCATGGGGTGAGGGGTCCAGGCGGGGCTCTGTCTGCCCCTCTATGGGGTGAGGGGTCCTGGCGAGGCTCTGTCCATGCCCTCCATGGGGTGAGCGATCCAGGTGGGGCTCTGTTTGCTCCTCCATGGGTTGGGTGGGTAGGTGAGGCCTTCCTAGGGCCTGGGGATGGGGCGCCCGGTGGGTTCCTTTGGCGCCACCTCGGCCCTGGTGCTGCAGAGTCCAGCCCTGAGGCTGCTCCGAGCTGGTCCCTTGGATGCTGGGGTGGAGGCTGTCTCCATGAGCTGTTTCAGCCTGAGGGGGCTGCGGTGCTGCTCTGGGGGATTGGCTGGCCACAGCCCAGGCTCCCACTTGGATCCCACCCACTTTTCCTGCAGGTGACAGAGAGGCCGTCACCCTACGTTCGGCATCAGGTAGGTGAGCGCTTCTTCAGGCCTCAGCTGTGGCCCTCCTGCTTCAACCCACCCGGAGGGGCCCTTCATGGAGCCTTGCCTCACTCAGAGGGGCCCTGTAGGGACTCTGCCCCACCCACAGGGGTCCTGGAGGAACTCTGCCCCACCCACAGGGGTCCTGGAGGGGCTCTGCCCCACCCACAGGGGTCCTGGAGGAGCTCTGCCCCACCCACAGGGGTCCTGGAGGGACTCTGCCCCACCCACAGGGGTCCTGGAGGGACTCTGCCCCACCCAGAGGGTTCCTGGAGGGACTCTGCCCCACCCAGAGGGGTCCTGGAGGGACTCTGCCCCACCCAGAGGGGTCCTGGAGGGACTCTGCCCCACCCACAGGGGTCCTGGAGGGACTCTGCCCCACCCAGAGGGGTCCTGGAGGGACTCTGCCCCACCCAGAGGGGTCCTGGAGGGACTCTGCCCCACCCTGGGGGGCTCTCCCCACCCTGAGAGGCCCTGTAGGGGCTCTGCCTCAGGTTCTGTGGACTCTCCCGCATCTACCTGCCTGCTGGGTGGAGGTCAGCATCCCAGGCTGGAGATGCTCGTCTCTGCAGGTGCCCTGGGCCCGGCAGGCAGAGAGCCCAGGGAGGGTCGGCCAGCCCCCGTCCTGCTGGGCATCTCCTCTGGGCCTTTCTCTTGCCGACTGCGGGGTTCGGTTCTGGTACCCTGTGTCCTCTCAGACACCGAGTCTGAGTCCAAAGCCGTCAGGACGCTAAGAGCTGCCCTCCTGGCCCCCTTCCTGGATTTGGTGCTGTGACCGCGGGGCCAGCTGGGACAGAAGCCCAAGGCCCACCTCTCCTCTGGCCCCGCCCCCCCCCCCCCCCCGGGGCTCTGGTGGTCCGGGCCGAGGGTCACAATGCCCCAGGAGCAGCAGGCACACGGGCGAGACCCCCCCTCTCCGTCTTCCCAGGCAGCCCTCTGGGCCTGGCGCCTGCCCTCGAGGCTGGGACTCTGCCCATGACCCTCGGCCTGGCCCTCGGCCCCCTGCTGCTCGTCATCTCCCTGGTCCTGGGGGCTCGCTGGTTCCGGGCCAGAGGCGCCTGCAGGGGTAGGTGGGCGTGGTGGGTGGGGTTGACCCTGGTCCCTGGGGGTGGGGAGGCTGGGGGGTGCTTTGAGACCCTAGCCCATGCAGCTTGTGTCTGTCCCTGCCGCTCCACCACAGCCTATGGCAACTTCCTGCCACGTAAATCCATGAGTTATTGGTGACTGGAGACGCTGGGCCCTGCCCCACTTCTGAGAGGGGCCAGACGGGGGAATCCACAGTCCCAGGGCTGCCTGGGTGGGACAGAGGCTCCGAGGGTATCTGGACCCCTGTGTCCTCCATGTAGCTGGGGACAGCTCCCACATGCTGTGCCTGGGAAGCGTGTGGCCGCTGCTGTCCGTGGGGACTGCGGCAGAGGAGCCCAGGGTCCAGAGGGCCCTGGGACGCGTGGCCACCCCGCAGGGGCCCCGTGGCGGGCTTAACTGCTGGGAGTGTCTCGGCTAAAGGGCTCTGGTGTGGCCCCTGCAGGTTCTGGAATGCTGGGGAGCCTGCCCTCAGAGGGTGTTTATGAGGAGATTGGAGCTGCGCCCGCCGGGGAGAAAGACGGGGCTGCTGGAGCGTCCGGGGCCGCGGCGCCGGAGGAGGAGTATGACGACGCGGCGGCGCCCGAGCCCGAGCCCGAGCCCGAGGAGGGCGGCGCGGGGGAGGGCGGCGCGGAGGAGGACGCGCCCCCGAGCCCCGCGGGTGTGCATCTCTGCGCCGCGGCGTCCATGGTGCTCTTCCTGCTCTACTGCTGCTTCGCCCGCTCCGCTCCGGCCCACCCCTACATCTAAAGGCCGAGACCGCCTCCGTGTGTGCGTGACTCACTCCCGCCGCAGGCTTGGTGCTGGGGCACGTGCTTTCCCTCCAAGTCGTCCCTTAGACTAGAATCTTCTCAGGGATAGACTCGGAGTTTAGGGAGGGGCCTGGGCTTCTCTTCGGGTTTCTTCTCCAGCGGCAGCCGCTCGGGGGCTGAGCGCGCGGTGGGAGGAGCTGCGCCAGCAGCAGCCCCGTCCTTGTCTCGCCCTCTGGCCTCACGGTGAGCAGGAAGCCGGGGCCCAGGAGTCCTGGGTCTCTGAGGAGTTGCTGAGGGTCCCCAGCGGGTGTCTTTCTCTTTCAATGCAGGCGGGGCTCTTCATAGCCCGGGCCCCCTCACACCTCAGGCTGGGAAGGAAGACCCCAATGGCCTCTGCCCCGGGACGTGCTGACCATGAGCCGGCTGCAGGGAGCATCAGCGAGACCGGGGCAGGGGAGAGGCCAGTGTGCCTGGGGCTTTCATCCTCCTTGTTTCTTAAAGAGTTTTATTAAATGTCTCATCCATAATTCATCTCAGACATTCCTCAGATGCCCACCACAGCCTGGGGTCTGTTTCTGGCCCCCTCTCTGCCTCGCCCTGGTCTGGGCTGGGCCCTGAGGGTCTTTAGATGTCATGGACTCTTGTCCTCACGGGTCTCCTGAGTTGTGTGTGTGTGTGCGCGTGGTCCCTGATGAACCAGCTCCGGCCACCCCTCCTTTCATCTGCGGACGTGCTTGACCTGGCTCAGGTGTTGTGCCAGGGTCCCCAGTGTTCACGCATGTCCAGCCCTGATGCCCCCACCAAGCTCCTTGTGACCACAGCTCCCTGACGACACCCTCTTTGGGAAGCTAGTTGCCCTGTATCTTCTTCCTGTGTGGGTCTGGTATCAGTTTGCAAATGACCAGGCCCCCCTCCTCCATGTGTAGATCTTTCTGGACTCCCACCTCCTGTCTCAGCACCCTGGGAAAGACCAGGCTTACTTCTCCTGTGACCCCTCCCCTACAGGGTCTGTCCAGCACTGTGGTTGATTACCACCTACCTTCCATGTTTAACTTCAGGGTCTGGCCAGCCTGCAGTGACCACCACTGGCCCTGGACTCTTGGAGAATCTCTGTCTGCTGCCTCCCACCTCCCAGCCCTTCCCCTGTGCCCCACCCTTGACTGCAAGAGAGACGCTGCTGTGTTCTCAGGGACCACGCTGCTGGAGGACATGAACATGAAGTTCTCTCTTGGATGGGAGCCCTGATGAGGAAGATGATCAGGCTAATGTCCAGAGGGACTGGGCAGGGCCTCGGGCGCAGTGAGGAGGGCAAGTCACCAGGTCCCGGGGCAGCTCCTCACAGAGCTTTGGGGGACACACAGGGGTTTCCTGGGTGTCTGAGCCCACCTTGCACCCCTGTACACGTTCAAGGCCTGCCTGCTGGCCCAGAGTTGGCCAGCCTGGCTTACTGGTGTGCACTGGACATCTGGGGGGCCTGGGAGTGGGAGCAGGTGTGCAGGGGGAGAAGGTCCCTGGGTTGGAGGAAAGTGAGCTGGCAGGAAGTGGGGTGAGGCTCGAACAGAGTAAGGGTGCCAGCCCAGCAGTCAGAGAGGGTGGGGACTTCGGGAAGGATGCACCTGCCCTTCCCTGCATGCTTCTCCCTTCTCCTGCCCCCAGCATTCTGGTTACACTGCCTTCAGAGTGGAGTGTGAGCTCGTCCCCGTGGGCTCCCAGCCCTCTCAGTCCACCTGGGGGTGCTGATTAGGCACCTTGTGAGTAGAGCCCACTGGGGACCCCACTGAGGCTGCTGCTGGTCCGTGCACCCCTGAGGTCCGAGCTGGGGTGCGGCTCAGTGCGCGGTGCAGGCTGCGGTTTGGGAGGCGCTGGGGCTGCTGCACAGAGGGTCCTGGCTGACAGGCCCTTGACTTTTCTAGAAACCCCTTGTCTTCTCCACATTCATCTGACAATCCGGGCTGCTCTTTGTAAAATTGGTTCTCTGGCAGATCTTTTGGAAAGTAACCTTAATTGATCTTATTCTGCTTAGAACATAATGCACATTCAAAAACTCATGTAAGCAAGAGAGAAAATGAAAAACATGTATTCTATCACTCAGAAAAGACTGCCTCAGCATCCTGGCTCATATCCACTGAGAACTTTTCTTTTCGAAGATGCAAAGCCCTGAGCATGATGGCCAGCAGCGCGCGGCACCCGCTCCCTGTCCCCGTGCGTCTCCCACTAGAAAGCGCAGCCTGGCCCGCTGCGTGCTCAGTGGCTGCTAATGCTTCGTTCACTCTCCTGCTGTCACAGCTTTGGCCGCTTCCCAAGGACACCACCCTCTGAGAGTCATGTGTTTAAGGGGTTGGTTCATGACACGCCGGAGCATGGATTCATTCTGCAGTATACCTCTGTGTGTAGGCAGAAAGGCGTGCCTCCTACCGAGCCTGGCCCCTGGCTCCAGCCTGGCCTCCACGGGGTCCCAGCTCTGCAGGAAGCCAAGCCTGGGTCTCACCACAGGCAGCTCCACTTCACATGCCCGGCCGGCGGATGGGCTGGGGAGACGGGGTGGGGCTCATGGGCTGACTCAGACCGGCTCCCATCAGTGGGAGGCCACCTCCTGCACCCGAGGGCCGCAGGCTGGCCTGTGCTTGGGCGGCTTCAGGGGCAGAGGGGCCAGGCTGATGCTGTTCCCTCCGCGGCTGTGACCCTTCCTCCCGGAGAGGGTGCCCTGTGGGCCCTGGGCTGGGAGGATGCCCCGTGGGGGCCCACTAGGGGTGCTGGCTCAGCCTGGCCCGGCCACCTGAGGGGAAGTGACCACAGGCATGTCAAAGGCGGGGCCCCAACTCCAGAGATTCCACCGAACATAGTCCGTGAATGTTCATTTGTGTTAACCTTTTACTTTGTTAATGTCGTTGCCATCAAAATAAAGCATGAGAAAACTTGGCAAAGTTGAAATTAAGGGCACAAATTTGGAATGGAAGAGGAAATTAGATTTTTAAGTTTTGAAAATCCTGGACAAGAAACACCTTCCTGCCATCCACGAAGTTCCCATGTTCTTGTCTGGAAGGCCTAGCCATCGAGTCCCTGTCTCTGCTGCAGGGCGGGCCCCCAGCCAGGGCCTGGTGAGCGGGGACCCCTGGGCGGGAGGGCGGGAAGCATGGGTGTCTGCAGGTGGCCATGCCCCCACCTCCGTGGCCAAGGGAGAGGCCTCGCTCCCTGCTCCAGGGCGGGCGGTGCATGGGCCTTGCTCGGGGCTGCGAGCTGGGGCCGTGGGGCCGTGGGGCCACCAGGGCTGCCTGTGTGGATGCGTGAGCACTGCACGGCCCAGGTGGGACGCGACCCTCTCCCTGCCACACACCACGCCCACCTGAGACAGCCCCCAGGGTAGAAGCCCAGGAGCCCTGGACTGTGACCCTCCGCCCTCCCCTTGTTATGATGACCCTACACAGGGCACCTTCTTGAGCCGTGTGTCTTCTCCGAAGGCCAGGCAGCACTTCCCCAGCTGCTTTTCATGCCCCAGCCCTTTCAGGGTTCAGGGGACTCTCACCTTCACGACCATCTGCAGCGCGGCGCTCCACCCCCACCCCCAGGCCAACCCCACCGCCTGCCCCGTGGCTTAGGGAGGCTCGCCTCTGGCCCTCTCCGCTCTGGCGGGGAGCCCACCGAAGCTCTGGAAGCCAGAGGGCAAGGGGTGCGTTCCTGCCACGCTGCCGGGCACCTGGCTGCGTAGCTCGATGCACCTTCCGGCCGCCTCCGTCCCGGGGTCCTGGGAGGGAGGGAAGGGCCTTTCTGCCCCAGTGCCCTGATTCCTGCGTGCGGAGAGATGCCCTCATGGCGGCGTGGTTCAGGTGAGGAAGGCGGGCTTCTGTGCTGCTGTGTGCAATGGGACGCTGGCCACCCAGGGACTGAGCGATGGGCAGCCCTGTGCTGGGACCTCTGAGAGCCGTGGACGGGAGCACCTGTCTTAAAGGGTGGCTTGCACACAGTGGAGGCAGGTGTACTGCAGGAGGCTGGGGTGCCGCTCTGCGCTCCAGGCATCCAGACCCCGCCTCTTTGGGATCCCTGAGGACTGAGTGCCTAAGGTCATGAACTGTAAGGAAACAGAGTCCTGCATCTTCTGCCACAGGTTCAATCTGAACTTCCTGGACCTGTGCAAGCTGCCTACAGACTCCCAGTTGCTGTATTCAGGTAGGGAGTTTAGTTCAGTTACTCAGTCATGTCTGACTCTTTGCGACCCCATGGACTGCAGCATGCCAGGCCTCCCTGTCCATCGCCAACTCTTGGAGTTTACTCAAACTCATGTCCACTGAGTCAGTGATGCCATCCAACCACCTCATCTTCTGTCATCCCCTTCTCTTCCTGCCTTCAATCTTTCCCAGCATCAGGGTCTTTTCAAGTGAGTCAGTTCTTCGCATCAGGTGGCCAAAGTATTGGAGTTTCAGCTTCAGCACCAGTCTTTCCAATGAATATTCAGGATTGATTTCCTTTAGGGTGGACTGGTTGGATCTCCTTGCAGTGAGGAGGGACTCTCAAGAGTCCCTCTTGAGAGGGACTCTCAAGAGTCTTCTCCAACACTATAGTTCAAAAGCATCAATTCTTCAGTGCTCAGCTTTCTTTATAGCCCAATTCTCATATCCATACATGACTACTGGAAAACCCATAGCCTTGTTGGCAAAGTAATGTCTCTGCTTTTTAATATGCTATCTAGGTTGGTCATAACTTTTCTTCCAAGGAGTAAGCATCTTTTAATTTCATGGCTGCAGTCACCATCTGCAGTGATTTTGGAGCCCCCAAAAATAAAGTCAGCCACTGTTTCCCCATCTATTTGCCATGATGGGGAAGTGATGGGAACCATGGGTCCCCATGGGACCAGACGCCATGATCTTAGTTTTCTGAATGTTGAGCTTTAAGTCAACTTTTTCACTTTGCTTTTTCACTTTCATCAAGAGGCTCTTTAGTTCCTCTTCACTTTCTGCCATAAGGGTGGTGTCGTCTGCATATCTGAGGTTATTGATATTTCTCCCAGCAATCTTAATTCCAGCTTGTGCTTCTTCCAGCCCAGCGTTTCTCATGATGTACTCTGCATATATGTTAAATAAGCAGGGTGACAATATACAGCCTTGACGTACTCCTTTTCCTATTTGGAACCAGTCTATTGTCCATGTCTAGTTCTAACTGTTGCTTCCTAACCTGCATACAGGTTTCTCAAGAGGCAGTTCAGGTGGTCTGGTATTTCCATCTCTTGAATAATTTTCCATAGTTTGTGGTGATCTACACAGTCAAAGGTTTTGGCATAGTCAATAAAGCAGAAATAGATGATTTTCTGGAACTCTCTTGCTTTTATGATGATCCAACAGATGTTGGCAATTTGACCTCTGGTTCAAACAGTCTCATTAACATAGCTTAAGAGAACATTTGCATGAGTAAAACATACTGGTTTGTCAAGTTGGTTCTGAGTCTTAGGCAGAAACGACTTGAAGACAGAGCACATAGTTCATTGACATAGTTGAAGACAAACATTTCCATAAGAAAAATGTATTGGTTACCTCAAGGTTTGAGAAAAGTTAAGTTCAGGTGGAACCAGGTGTTGTTATGGCAACACAGAATTTTAAGAGAAACCTTTTTTTAAATTTGTATAGAGTAGAAGAAAAAAAAATCTAACACTGGTTTGTTTCCTCCTGCCACTTAAGAGACAGATTAAAAAATGTCTGACGCTTGCAGCCTATATCCTTGCTTTGGAGACTCCTGGTCTTCCTGCCTGTTACCCTCCCAACATCATTCAAGATGCTCCTATTCTTATTTTTCCTGTGCTTGATAAAATATTCTCAAAGAAATGTTAATATATTTCACTATGATTATATATTTTTCTTTTCCCTTATGTTTCTTCTGATTTTTGCTTTATGTATCGTTGTTGTTAAGGTACATAATGGTTTATGATGTCTATCTTCCTTGTGAATTTTATCTCTTATCATTAAAAATATTCATCTTTGTTTCATTTAAAATAAAGAAATAAATTTAAGAAAAAAGAAAAACACATCAAAGACAATTTAAAAGTTAAATAATAAAACTCTTAGGGAAAACATAGGAATAAACTTTCATGACCTTGACTTAATGGTTTCTTAGAAATGACACCCAAAGTATAAGCAACCAAGAAAAAAGGTGTATTGAGTTTCATCAAAATTAAAACCTTTTATGCATCAAAGGACAATATCAAGAAAGTGAAAAAAGCAAACTTTGGAATAGAAGAAAATATCTGAAAATTATATTCCTAATAAGAGTCAAGTGTCCAGAAAATGTAAAGAACTCTTAAAGCAAACACATCAGTGAAAAGATAACCCCATTCCAAGTTAGGTGGAAGATCTGAATAGACATTTCTCCAAAGAAGATGTGCCGGTGGGCAGCAAGAACATGAAAATATGCTCAGCGTCGTCAGCCAGAGAGGAATGCAAGACCCCAGGGAGACACCACTGCACACGCACTGGGGGACTGTCATAAAAGCACATCCAAATTGTTGCAGGAAAGAGGACCCCTTCCAGGGCCTGAAACTGGGCTCTCGGAAATAAATTGTCCGAGGAGACACATGTGCTGACAAAGCAAGAGATTTTATTGGAAAGGGAACCTGGGTGGAGAGCAGGAGGGTAAGGGAACACGGGAGAACTGCTCTGCCGTGTGGCTCCCAGTCTAGGGCTTTATGGTGATGGGATGAGTTTCCAGGTGGTCTTTGGCCAATCATTCTAATTCAGAGTCTTTCCTGGTGGCGCACGCATCGCTCAGCCAAGATGGATGCTAGCGAGAGGGATTCTGGGATGTGGACGGACACGCGGTGTCTCCTTTCGACCTTTCCCAAACTCTTCCGGTCTGTGGTGGCTTATTAGTTCCGTATTCCTTACCAGGATCTCCTGTCATAAAACAGCTCATGCAAATGGTTACTTATGGTGCCTGGCCAGGGTGGGTGGTTTCAATCAGCGTGCTTCCCCTAACAACTCCCCCCTGAGAGACTTCATACTCAAGATGCTTCTTGGGAATTGGGGCAGAGATCAGAGGTCTCTTTCTTCTGTAACTTCTTCCTGCTGTGCATAGGCATAGGCCTGCCTAGCAGAGCAGAAGTCTCTCTCTACGTGATCTAAGTTGGGGTGTTCCACATCTGAAACCAGCTTTTACCCTTGTAATAACAGCAATTTAGTTTGAAACTGTTGGCTCCTCTCAGAGATGAAATAGACAGGGGCCAAACAGGAGACCTAACAGGATGGTCATCACTGGTCCCCAGAAACAGGAGGCAACATTTGGGGTGAGGGCTGCAGGGTTTGTGACTTTTATTTTTTATTTTTTTTAATTGGCTGGTGGTGGAGCTGTGCCCCAGGAATCTTGTGTTTAGTCTGAAGTTACCATCCTCCACCTGGGTGGGGGCTCCAGTTCTGTAGAAGAACTCAAAGACATTGTTATGCATGTTTCTTTGAGTAGGAACGGGGACCCATCTCAAGGCTGTACCACCTTTTGATTGTTTCACCTCTGTTTCTGTTTCCCCTCCCCTCTCTGATTAGCAATTGCTTGAATCCACCCTTTTGAACTCAGGGAAGGTCAAGGAAACTGAATGAAGCCTATATCCTACAGATAAGAAATAGAGAACACACAGCAGATCTGTACTCCAGAGTCCCACAGAGTCCTGCTCCTGCTACTGCTAAGTCACGTCAGTCGTGTCCGACTCTGTGTGACTCCTAGACGGCAGCCCAACGGGCTCCTCTGTCCCTGGGATTCTCCAGGCAAGAATACTGGAGTGGGTTGCCATTTCCTTCTCCAATGCATCAAAGTAAAAAATGAAAGTGAAGTCGCTCAGTCATGTCCGACTCTTAGCGACCCCATGAACTGCAGCCTACTCTGTCCATAGGATTCTCCAGGCAAGAGTACTGGAGTGGGATGCCATTAGTTTTAATTTAGGGAACAGGGCAACTATGACTGTGATAACTTCCTGTCAAAATGGGGCAAAGGACTGCCTCAGCTTGGAGAATAGACACTGATTTGGAAGTATTCCTGAGTTCCAAGTCCTAGGTCTGAGCCTTGTATGATTAAAATCTCAATCCCTTGGTCTGCCATTTTGTTGTAACAGACCCAGTTAGTAGTAGCTGGAGGAGGGGTAACTGGAATTTTAATAGACAAAATAAGTCTCTTTCTTTTTAGACGAATAGGCCTGAAACCCAGTCTGGACCTGGTACTTCAGGGAGACTTTTAGCCAGGTAGCCAGTTGCCTAGTTTTATAAAAAGTAAGGTGTAAGTTACTAGCTTCCAGCAGACATCGTTTGGAGAATGGCGGCATCTAAGCCTGACACGACTCAGAAAACTCCAGTGTTTAGCAATACAAGGTCTGATCTGAAATTACACCCATAGTAACACCTGGTTATTTCCCAGGGTGTCTGAACCGTAGCTACTGTATTTTGACTTTTAATTGTAAAATATTCCTTAATAGCCAAAGCAGATGTCACCATTAATGATGTTAGTGTTTTTCTAGGTATGAGAAGATGCAAGAATTGGAACTCATAAAATCTTCTCCTGAAAAGATCTAACTATCTGAAGGCCTATTCTGCCAGCTTTTCTCAGAGCACAGAGTGCCTCATTCCTAATTTTCACCCTGAACTCCTTTCAGGGCCATTGAAAGTCAGCAGATGCAGTGGCCATGATTTAATATCTGTAGATGTAGATGGCAAGTGTCAATTTTTAGTTGTCAGAACCCCTTTTTGCTCATAAACTTGACCATGATTTTGAGGGGGCATTTCATGACCATTTTATCCCATGGTGCTGAGAATATCCATTCTCAGGTTTGGCAAAGATTTTGTTGACAGACCACTCAAAGTGCTGTTACTGCACTAGGCCATAAAACAGTATCCAAAATTCTCTGGACCACCTGTCTTACTAGCCTCTTGGTCCAGGAAAACATTCCTCTTGTTGCTTCTTCCCATATCTAGAGTTACACTGTTACCATCATCGATCTCATGTGGAACTATATATTATCCTATCAGGGGCCTCAGTCACACATTTGGCAATGTAGGAAACAGCAATTTCGAAAAACATGTGAAATACAAAGAACATAGCCAGCAGTATTAGTAAAGTCACCAGTAAGACTTAAGAGCTTCCATTAGATGTAGCCCAGTATATCCCAGGTCATCTGACTTAGTCTACTCTGTACGAATCTTTATCTCCTAGGGAAATTATATATTGGCACTGTCTATAAAGCACATAGCGCAGTTTTCTAGTATTGTTAGACTGATTATCCTTAGTATGATTTAATTGTTTCCAACATAGAGGAGACTAAACTTAAATTACCATAGCCTGGTGTTATCTATTTAAATCCATCCCATAATTGTGGGAGATTTTTCCTCCTTTGCTGAAACTTTGCTTATTGATTGAGCTTGAGTAATAGAAGAACGCTCAAATTTATGGCCAGAGTCAGAGCAGGCATTATTAATTGGCCTGGTGAGGGGATCCCATCTAGTAATATCACAGTGACCTGAGTATGACTATAATTTTATTTTTTAAGTAAATTTTCTCAGGGCCAACCAGTTAGAGCCTTGTAGTAGAGAAATTTACTAAGGTAACCCAGAACTAGACACAGGTAATTGGCCACAAACCCAACAATTGGATTGATTTCTAAAATTAGCATAGGATCAGGCCTATGATACAAAAGCATTTGATTTATATGCAAAGGTCTAAGAAGTCAAGAAAACATTATAAATGACCATATGAATCAGGTCCAGCATCTTGGGCAAGCTGTCTACCTCTGATGTCTTCATCTTTTCATCCTGGTATAGTGTAGTTTCTCCTGATAAAAAAGTCCTTCCATCCAAGTTGGAGACAGTCCCTTAAATTATGTCTTTTTCCAGTCCTGGTTGCAGGTCATGGGGCATCTGATCTTCATCCAAAGATAGAGTAGTGAGATAAGCTTCAGAAGCAAACTTAGGGTGTTCTTAAGAATTCAATTAAATTTTACATTAATATCACGTAACAGCAAAGAACTATCTAAGAAGTCTTACTACCTCCGTTGGCAGACCTCCATTAACAAACTGGGATTTAACATTTATTGAAACATCTTTTTCTCCCTAAAATTACCCTCAATTTTATCAAACATAACCAAATTCAGGCTAGCTTGTTTGCAAAATAGGTCTGTTCTCACTAATTTTGGTCTGATGATTTATATAACCATAATTGATCATAGACTTTTTATTTTGCTGAAACATTTATAGAATCTCAGACTGAAATTTTAAAATAAAACAGGGCTGGGAAACTCACACCAAAGGCTTATGACAGATTTTGCCTAAGAAATCTAGGTGAATTCTTCCCTCTTTAAGGTCTCAAAAATTCCTTGAGATTTTGTACCTTACCTGTTAGTGAGATAACCTTCCTAGCTCATTTGATAAACTTACTGGAAACCTAAGAGTTTCACATTTCTGAAGGAGTCAGACAGAAAATATAATTGTTTTGCTTATAACATATAATTTTACCAAATTATTTTCATAATTAGTTTGAGAGGAAGGTTTCCCTACTCCCGGAAAACGCAAGATTCAAACCTGTAATTTTTCAGGTAGAAACCATAAAAATTATAAGCATATTCGCTGGCCCACTCAGTCCTTTCTTAGCTTTTGTGAGGTCATCAGGTTTCTCATTAGAACACCAATGACATATCAAAATGTTAAAAACTCCATATAATTTCTAGGATATCTGTATTAATTTTACCATACATTATAACATGAGCAGATTTATTACTCATTTGATAATCTTTTTCATGTAATTTAACCAACCAAATAAACACAGTTTAATATCTCTCTTTGGGATGTTTCAGGGGCCCTCTGAAGTACCCCAAAGTTAGCTAGAGGTCAAAGGAACTTGAAAAGAATTTGATTTAGGAAGTTTTATCAAAAAGATCAATTAAAAGTGTTTAGAACATTTGGTCAGATTTAGTCAATGTTGATGGGTGTATCATTTAGCTTGTTAATGTGTCACAATGGGCGCAAACACCAAGGCTCAAGGTCTAGTGAAAGTCAGCTCAGCCATCTTGGACCTAATTGGCTCTAAGCAGTTTTCTTATGACTGTGTCATTCCTAACAAAATCCATTTATCTAACTAATTGTAATCCAATTTTAGAAAATCCTGATCATGTATAACTCTTTTTAGTATTTTTTCATACTTTTTTTTTTTTTTTTTTTACTGAAAGCACACTTTCTGCTTTCCTTTAGCAACCAAGAGCTAATTTTATATTAGCATTTTATAGATTGGTGAGCATAAATACCAGTGATAATTTCTAAAACCCTTACTTTCTTAAAAGCATTTTAGTATGGCATCAAACATTATTCATTTATACTCCCAAGTCTCTTTAGTTTCTCTGTAAAAGGAAACCAGTGTTTGGTAGTAAATGTTTCAAAATCTTATTTTATTTGGAAATGACCTAACTATTCAATAGACTTCCAACACTTAGCATACTTAGCAGAACCCTTAGAAATTCAAGTTATGCCAATCTGGAGAGACTACCTTAGACAGATATTCCTAAAGAATAATTATTCCTAATAGAGTTTATATAAAAGCTCATATCTCATTTACATTTTTTAGAAGTTTCTTCACTCGAGGTAATTTCCTTGTTGACAAACTTGTAACAGACATAATATTTAACTTATATTAAACCTAGGTACAATGAAGATGTTCTACTTCATGTTAATTACTCTAAGACATGTCTATATTAGATAGGTCAACAAACAAACATTAATATCAGGTATTTAAAACGGAATATTTCCCAGTTCACATGAACCTGGAATTTATTGTTTAATTTAGAATTACTTGATTTGTAAGTGCTTACCTTTCTTTAAGCCAATTTAATAGAGCTCACTTACAAATTAACCTAAAAAATATTACCCAGAGACAAAGACATACCAAGACACATTTAGACAGACTCAGTGCAAGATTTAGCTTCATTTTCTAAGTTTAGTCATGAATTAGATATTACAATATAAAATTTACTAGTTTATAAAAAAGTTGAAATAAAAAATTTAAAGGCTTTTTCCCTTTTCCCTCAGTCTCAGGCATTAGAGATGGTCTAGATGAGTGTTCCTGAGAGCCCTGGTCTCAAGGCACAGGGAAAGAAAATCAAGTTCTAACAAAATGGCGGCAGGTCTAAACCAAATGGTGGCCAGACAAAGCAAAATGGTCGTCAAAAATCACAACACAGAACAGAGTTAAAACACACACATATAAACCTGGCAGTCCTCATCAGACACTCCCTTAAATATAAGAATACAGTCTCTCAGAAAACCTTCTATACAGACACAGAACTTCAGATGTCTTCAAAGATTTCAAAGGGAGGAAAGGAAGCCAGGTTGAAAGAAGAAGGAGGAGGAGGCGGGAAAGGGGGCAAAAGGCGTGGACTTACAGACGTCTCCTGCCACCTGCAGATACCCAGGCGTTACGGGACTTTTCCCTGAGCTTCCAGAGAAGGGAGGACTGGAACTTGGCCCTACCAGAAATCAGAACCAGAATTCGAGTTCTCTGCCAAGAGGAGGTGATCAGTCTCCAACCCTCAGCTCAGGCTGAGGCCCTTCGACCAGATTCCTGTGTCCAGGATCAGGGGACTAGAAAAACAGGGAAGGATGGGAAGGGTTAATGAGAGGAAAGAGAGAGGGAAGGGGAGAGAGGTCAATAAAGTCTCTTGTTCCTTATTGGTCGGGGCACTCTGGCCAGTTGTACGCGTCAGGAGGAGACCAGGGACAAAAGGGTCCCAGTCGCGGCCGCTGGGTCTGGTCCATTGGCAGGCAAGCTGGCCCCCGAGTACCCCAAGTGGTCAGGATGTCAGTCTCAGTGAAGAAGAGTTCCCACCAGAGTCGCCATTTGTTGCAGGAAAGGGGACCCCTTCTAGGGCCCGAAACTGGGCTCTTGTCTAACACTTAGAAATGAATTTTCCGAGGAGACACATGTGCTGACAAAGCAAGAGATTTTATTGGGAAGGGCACCCGGGTGGAGAGCAGGAGGGTGAGGGAACCCGGGAGAACTGCTCTGCCGCGTGGCTCGCAGTCTGGGGTTTTATGGTGATGGGATTAGTTTCCGGGTGGCCTTTGGCCAATCATTCTAATTCAGAGCCTTTCCTGGTGGCGCACGCATTGCTCAGCCAAGATGGATGCTAGCAAGAGGGATTCTGGGAAGTGGATGGACAGGCAGTGTCTCCTCTCGACCTTTCCTGAACTCTTCCGGTTTGTGGTGGCTTATTAGTTCTGCATTCTTTGTCAGGATCTCCTGTCATAAAACTCATGCAAATGGTTACTGTGGTGCCTGGCCAGGGTGGGCGGTTTCAGTCAGCGTGCTTCCCCTAACAAAACCAGGGAGACCCCACTGCACACCCACTACGGGGGCTGTTGTAAAAGGCACAGACACTAGCAAGTGTTAGGGAGGAGATGGAGACATCAGAGCCCTCACACTCGGGAAGCAGACATGTTGAAGGTGGAAACAGACAGAACAGGCTCCACCTTGAAAGCAGGACTCTATCTTGGGCTGGACTGTGGACTTTGACCTCTATGTTCTGTATCTATGGAAACGACATACCAACTGGAAAACCAGGCCCCCAGAAGGAAGAGCCCCAGGGCTCCTACCTATACTCTCCATAACCTAAAGTTCAGGTCAGTTCAGTTCAGACGCTCAGTCGTGTCCGACTCTTTTTGACCCCTTGAATCGCAGCACGCCAGGCCTACCTGTCCATCACCAACTCCCGGAGTTTACTCAAACTCATGCCCATCGAGTAAGTGATGCCATCCAACCATCTCATCCTCTGTCGTCCCCTTCTCCTCCTGCCCCCAATCCCTCCCAGCATCAGGATCTTTTCCAATGAGCCAACTCTTCGCATGAGGTGGCCAAAGTATTGGACTTTCAGCTTTAGCATCAGTCCTTCCAATGAACACCCAGGACTGATCTCCTTTAGGATGGACTGGTTGGATCGCCTTGCAGTCCAAGGGACTCTCAAGAGTCTTCTCCTAAAAGAATACCCTAATTATCTGTGTAACCAAATAGAATCATACATTCTATTATGCTTACTGGGGTATGACCACAGGCCTATTTTTTTTTTTTCTTCATTTTGTCTATTGTGTTTTAATATGTATTTTTCTTTCACTCATGCAACAGTCTCCCCTGGGCTTCCCTGGTGGCTGAGGCGGTAAAGAATTCATCCACAATGCGGGAGACCTGGGTTCCCTACTTGGGTTGGAAAGATCCCCTGGAGTAACCCAAGGCCTATTGTTAACTACCTAGGCTTAAAGCATATGAATCACGAGTTAACTTTGATTGCATCTTTCTTTTCCTTTGTTCAGACTAGTTTTTGGGAATTTGGGGAGGTGGGTTTGGGCACGTACACTTAGGGTATATAAGGTTTTCACAAAAACTGGTCAGGGTCCTTGACTAAGAGTGTTAGGGGAAGTCCGCTGACTGAAACCGCCCACCCTGGCCGGGCTCTCTAGTGACCATTCGCATGAGCTGTTTTATGACAGGAGGTCCTGGTAAGGAATACGGAACTAATACGCCACCACCAACCAGAAAAGTTTGGGAAGGGTCAAAAGGAGACACCACGTGTCCGTCCACTTCCCAGAATCCCTCTCGCTAGCATCCATCTTGGCTGAGCGATGCGTGCGCCACCAGGAGGGACTCTGAGTCAGAATGACCGCTCAGTCAAGATGGATGCTGGCGAGAGGGACTCTGGGAAGTGGACGGACACGCGGTGTCCCCTTTTGACCTCTCCTGAACTCTTCCGAGGAGACTGTCTTCGTCGCCTTTGTAATAAACTGCACCCACTATCTGCGTTGTCCTCCTGAGTGAGTTTGTTTCCTGAAATGCGGGGCTACAACGTCGTGACAGTGCAGCTGCTCTGGGAAGCAGGCGCCCAGCCTCAGAGGCCGCCTCAGGTCAGCCGTGACACGGCGTTCCATTCCTAGGGACATACCCAGGAGAAGCGGAAATGTGTGTTCGCACAATACCTTGTACACAAATGCCCACAGCAGCATCGTTGATCACACCCAGAAGTCTCCGTTAACACAGCTGGGAGGGCGGCCCTTCCCCCCCTGGGGCGCTCTTCAGTCGTGAAAGGAGTACCAGGCCCACACAGGACAGAGCAGGGCAGGCCCTGAGCACGCGAAGCTCAGCATCAGACGCAGAAGCCTACACACGCGTGAGTCCGTTTGTGCGCATCCGGGGCGAGGCCGGGTGCGTGGCGGGGCCCGAGCGAGGAGGGCGCTGGGGAGTGACGGCCAGTGGGCGCGGGGTCTCCTTCCGGGGTGACAAAGTGTTCTGGAATTAGATGGTGCTGGTGATAGTACAACTTTGTGAATATCCTAAAAGCCACTGCATTTTACAGTTTCAGATGGTGAATTTTATGGTATGTTAATTATATCTTGGTGTTCGTTATATCTTAATGTTGGGCTTCCCCAGTGGCTGACTGGTAAAGAATCCACCTTCAGTGCAGGAGACGCAGAAGATGGGGGTTCACTCCCTGGGCTGGGAAGATCCCCTGGAGGAGGGCATGGCAACCCACTCCAGTATTCTTACCTGGAAAATCCTACGGACAGAGCCTAGCGGGCTACAGTCCATGGGGTCGGAAAGAATCAGACACAACTGAAGTGACTGAACAAAGTGCAAACACAAATAATCTTATCTCTGAAAAATCCAACCTCGTATCAAAAGCAGCCTGTCTCTGGCTGTAGTTCACCTCTGCTCCTTCAGTCCCTGGGTCCACCTGTGATCCTTCCCCCCTCACATCTGGGGGATGTGGTCAGTTTCACTTGCAAAGGGCTCTTCCTGCCGCGACCCTGCCTAGCCCTGGCCAGGGCCCCTGCCTGCCCTCCTAGAGTCTCCCTGCAGTTTCTCCCCTGCCATCCCGAGAGCGAGGGCCACACTGCTCATGCCCTCTCAGGCCCCCGGGGGCTTCTGTGCCCCGCGTGGAGGTCAGTCATCTCCGTGTGCCCTCTCCTCCCCTGCCCTGCCCCAGCCCCAGGGCCCCCGGCTGCTGCAGGACCAGGCGAGTTTCGCCCACCCCAGGGCCTCGACACTGGATGCCTCCGACCAGAAGTTTTCTCTGTGACACCCCCCAGCTGCGTTCTTTCAGGCCCTTATTCCCGAGCCTTCCTCGACCACTTGACTTAGGGTTGCAGCCTCCCTGGGTCTCCCAAAGCCCCTCCTCCCGCTGGTCCAGCGTCCACTCCCAGCGTCCCCGCCTGGACCTGCGCTGTCTCCCCTCTGCCCCCACCGTCAGCCTGCGCCTGCCGCCTTGGCCGCGCTGGCCTCCTCCGCGGGGCGCGGGGCCTCCACCAGGCCTGCCTTCTCGGCCTGAGCTAGTTTCTCCGCTTTGTCACGGCCTCGGACTTGGCATTCCCGTCTCTTCACTTCCGGCACAGAAACACTCCTGCTCTCCCCTCCCGGCACTCAGCCGTCGGCACCGGGCAGGCCTCCCGCCACCAGGGCCGAGGACGCCTACTTCAGGTAACTCGCTGGGCGCGGAGCTGCCTTTCCAGGTTGCCTCTTGGTGTTGTCCTGGGCGCAGGGACCTCGCCTGCCTGCTCCCTAGTGGTGCCAGGCACCTGGAGCTGCACGCCTCCCAGTGACCACGGCTCAGGGCTACAGGCAGCGGGGGCGGCCCCCTGAGGCCTCTGCAGCCGCACCTTCTGCTGGGAGGCATGCTTGTCCGGATAGAGGTACCGCCCAGGGCCGCCCTCCTTGCACCTACAGGGGTCCAGGGGGTGCGTAGGGCTGTGCAACCCACTGGCTGCCCGTGTGTGCTGCATCACAGGTGCAGCCACTGATAAATTCTGAGCCCTCATTGGCCACTTCGCCCCAGCCTCTGCCTGCTCTGCAGCAGCCCAGCCCCAGGGAGTTCGCTGTGGCAGCTGGGCAGGTGGCATCATGAGGCTCCCTCTCTGCCTCCTGGGCCTTGGGCCCCTTGTGCTCACCCTCCAGGCTGCTCCCCCAGGTGAGTGTCTTGCTCCCGCTCCAGGGGCATTGGAGACGGGTGGGTTCGGGAAGGGTGGGCCTTGCTCGGCCCTGGGCATGGCTGGACTGGGCTCCCATGCCCTGGGCCAGGGTCCAGCCTCAGTTCTGAGATTTCTGACTGATCATGATTCTTGAGAAGATGCTTTGCAATGTAGAATGATTTAAAAATACAGTTCATTGGTAAAAATACCACCATGGGTGCTTGGTCTGGGATCTCCTCCAGCACTGTTCACCTCGCCACCTCGCCTGTGCCCTGCTTTGCCCGTCTCCCCCATGCATACCCTGCCACCCCCGCGAGGCTTCCAACATCTGGTCCAAGGAGCTCGGTAGCGGCTCTCCTCCCTCTGTGTGGGGGCCGGAGTCATGGAGGGTCTGCGAGGTGGGGAAGGGGTCGGGTTTAGCTTTACTTCCCTCCGTTCCTAATCTTTCTCTCTTGGCCTATCTGGTCTCCCAGGAGTCCTTCGAGTCTCAGACTGACAGCCAGTCTCCTCTCATCTCAAGGAAATCCCCTAAGGCCTCCACGGCGCCAAGCAGTGGCCCCGGCCGGCTTTGCCCTGATCCACGTCCTGACCTGGCTGACTCCCTGCCTGTCTCTGGGCTGGGGCTGCAGGGTGCTGCTCCTGCACAGAGGACACCTCTGCACACAGAGGGCTGTGTGTTCCAGCCCGATCTTCTGGCTGCAGCCTTGTTAGGAGACACAGCAGCTGTCGCCACTGCCGGGCCTTCCTCTCACCGGAGCCAGAGTGGGGCTGGCCCTCACTCTGGCCTTGCTGCAGATGGGTTCTGGCTGCACGGCTGCCCCGGTTAGGCAGAGAACCCCTCGGGAGGGATTTTATCCTTCGGAGTCAGACAGGGACAGAGGGGGTTCTGAACCCTCTCAAGTGTGCGAGTGATTGTGCACACATGTATGTGAGTGTGTGAGTGTGCAACGGCCGTCTCTGGAGAGCTGGGTGAGGGAGCATGAGCAGATTTTTGCTCTCGGGGCCCAGGGGGGCTGGGGTGGCCCCGTGCCTGGAGGTGCTCATCCAGGCCGGGTCACACACCCGGTGACCTGGATGGGCAGGCAGGCAGGACGGGCCCTCCACCTTGGGGGCAGTGTAGACAGCGCTGTGTCCATTCTGGCCCCTTGCTGCTGGTCCCTTCCACACCTGAGGTCCCTGGATGCTCACCTACCTGCTCCCTCTCCCTGGCCCTCGCCTGGGCCTGAGCACCATCCCCACAAGCCACCCCAGCCTGCCCTCCTGAGGTCCCCACGCTTTCCCAGCCCCCTCCAGCCATGTCCTGCCTTCTTCCAGGAGGATTCAGGAACCATGAATCCCTTCCCTCTCCTGCTGGGAAAGCCCTGGGAGGGTGGTCACGGTGGCCTGGTCCTCGCCTGCCCCCATGGTGGGCTCTCAGAGTCCCCTTGTCCTCTGGGGGTGGAGGTGGCAGCCTTGAGGTTTGGAGACAAGGGCCTGGATGCTGCTTCAGAGGCCCAAGGCCCAGGGATCCGGCTTGAGTTGGGGCAGATGCCCTGGGGCTCCTTCTGCAGCACCTTCATGATGAAGATGCAGGCATCGGGGTGGGGCGTCCTCTGAGCTGGGGCAGGAAGCCCCCAGCAAGGCCAGCCCAGAGGCCCCGAAATGGTCAGTGCTGCTGGGGGTGTTAGGACCTCACTCAGAACAGGTTTGAACTTGTCCCATGGAAGGACCTCGGGCCTCTGAGGGGCCTGTTCCTGGGCTCCTGAAAAGACCCCTCTGGTCTGAGGGCAGAGTCGCACAGTACTCTTTGACTGGAGCCTGCATCTCCCACAGGAGCGGCCCCCAAGGAGCAGCTAACCATCTTCCTTCACATCATCTGGATCCTGCTGCTCCGACACCGAGGCCAGCTGGGCACTGGGCGCAGAGACACCTGTCCCTGGATGGGTCTGCAGGGAGCTGGACTGTGGGGCCCCCTTGGGTGACCCCAGGGAGGTCCCAGGTCCTGAGATCATGGCTCAGCCCTGGCTGCATGGCCTGACCTGCCAGGACAACGAGGCCTCCATCCAGGAGTGTGCTCTGGGTACCTGGGGCCTCCTCCCTGTCCGCACGACTGGGTGCCAGCCGTGATGTGCGCGGGTAAGGGCCACCCCTTCCTCCATTCCCTCTGACACCCGCACTAGGGCCTGTGCTGGACCTTGGAATGCCAGGTGACCCCGAAGTCCTGCTCCTAGCAGGCGGGGAAGAGGCCCCAGGGACCACTAGCCGTGGGTATGCAGTTTTCACAGAAGCACAGGAAGGGCCCGTGGCCTGGGGACCGGGCTCAGAAGCCCCCCAGTCCTCTGAGCAGCGTCCATCTGGGCAAATTGCATCTGTGTGGCCCGCAGGCTGATGACTCAAGAGCGGCGGTGAGATTCTCGCTGCACAGGTCAGGGAGTCAGGGAGACGCTAGTCCAGCCTGGCTGGTGGAGGGGCACTCAGAGGCGCCCAAAGTTTCAGCAGGGAACCGAGCCTGACGCTCTCAGTGGGCGGGCTATTTTTGACAGGCTCCTGACCCCTCGGGGAGTGGGAAGGCTGGGTCTTGGTTGAGTGGTGGTTACACGCGGATGCATTTGCCTACACCCATCAAGCTGTAGGTTCGGAATGTGTGCGTGGAGGAAGACACGCCTGGGCAGGTGGGTGGGTTGCAGGGAATTGCACGCAGACCTGTCAACACTTCCAAGGAGGGTCAATCAGGGCTGTGGGGTCAGGGAGGGGGTGGGTGTGCAGACTTTCAGAGAAGAGTAATAATCAACAGGAAGTGGGGGTGGGAGCTGGATGAGGGGGCTGGGGGGCATGGAAGTGAGGGGGTGGGGTCACAGCATGGGTGGTGGGGGTTCTCTGTGCCCAAGGCTGAGGTGGGACTGGGGTCCTGGACGAGGTGGGCGTCCCGAGTGGCAAGTGGAGTTTATTGGGTGGGGGAGGTGAGCATCCTCTCCTCTGGTATAATGTTCAGGTGCAGGGCAGGGGTGGGTGCTGAAAGGCCGGTGCAGGATCTCGGCGGTGAAGCCAGGACTCCTGGGGACTGTTCTGGACACAGTCGAGGAGCCAGGCAGGGGGACCTGGGAGCTCGGCCGTGAGGAACGGGGAGGACCCACTCCCCAGGGAGCAGGCAGGAACCCTGCAGCCTTGAGAGGTGTACCTGCAAGGCCAGTGACATGGCTGCCTTTCTTCTCTGACACGCGCTCCTTTGCAGGGGGTCTGGAGGTGGTGGTAAAGCTGGTGGGTGGAAGGAGGCCCTGCGCTGGCGTCCTGGGACTGGAGCACTTCGACCAGACACTAGCCTCCTGTGACCTGCAGTCAGTTGAGGCCGGCACTGTCCTCTGCAAGGAACTGGGGTGTGGCTCAATGCTCCAGGCTCCCAGCCCCCCGCCAGAGACAGAAGGTCCCAGAAAGGGGCAGCAGTTTGTTGTCTGTGAGGGCTCTGAGCCAACCGTCCTGAACTGCAAGATCAACTGGGCAAACTTCAAGCCTTGTGTCTCACATGGTGAGGCGATCTGCTCAGGTAAGAAGGCTGCTTCCTGATCTTTTAGAGCCCCTGTGACCCTTTAGATCGTGTGTCCGTGGCCTAACCCCAGTTGACCTAGGGCTGCCCATAACTTGAGGTTCTTGGTCTCCGTGTCCCTTTGTGGGGTCAGTTGGGTGACCTCTCGATGAAGAACTGGTGCCCAACGTTTCATGATTTTAGAAATGCTTCCTGGAGGTTGGGGGAGGAAAAGGACTCTCCCCAGAAATGCTTTAGGGGATTTTTCAACACACCCCCGCGTGAGTAGGGTGCAGCCAGCTTTGAGAATCTCTGGGCTAACTTCAGCTGTAACCCCTCCCCCTCAGATTAGGCCTTTCTAGGGTTCTCTGACAGAGGCAGTACTTTCCTCCGAGAGGCTCCTGAGTCACGTAAGTGGCCACTCTCCTGCTGCATGCACACGCTTGAGGGCCTTGCCATCAAGGAATCAGTGCGGGATGGAATTTTGAAAGTGCTAGTTTTGTGTCTAAAGGAAGAACTGGATGGTTTAGGGTGCTGCTTTGGGAGGTGAGGTGGGGTGGGAGGAGGTTGTCCTCCACCCAACGTTGACCTGAAGCGATGGCCCAGGTCCTGCTTGTCAGTGACAGCAGCTCAGCCCCAGCGACCTCAGTAAAGGGGCGGGAGGGATGGGAGAGCATGCCGGGCTCAGCCACTGGGCACCGTGAGTGTCAGGGTGTGCTGGGTCTGTGCTCGTGGCTCTTGGCACCCAGAACCTCAGCCACAGAAGCAGCAGGAGGAGTGGGTGCAGGGCAGCCGGCTGGCGCCTTTCTCTGCCCTTCTCTCCAGAAGGTGCAACAGTGACCAGCGTCGTGGTGCTCAGGGATCACTGTCTCCAGGGGTCCACCGGGCCCCTCACGGGGAGAATCCATCAGAACCTTTAGGGGATTTTTCAACACACCCCCGCGTGAGTAGGGTGCAGCCAGCTTTGAGAATCTCTGGGCTAACTTCAGCTGTAATCGGGGCTCATTGGAAACACACAAGACAGTTTCAGAGTTCAGTCAACTGCCTGAGCCAACAAAATAGTGCAGGGCTCCCTGGTCTGGACGGGATGAGAAGCTGGCAGCCCAGGTCCCATGCTCCTCGGGAGGCCTGCTGGCTTTCCCTGGCTCCACGTGCCACCTCAGGGTCACAGGCACTTGCCACCATGCAGTGCTTAGAGGCAGCCTGGCGGTGGGGATAGAAACATGAAGACGGACGTCCAGGAGGGACGGCCACAGCTGCTTTGTGACCACTGCGGACCAACGTGTGGCAAGTGAGGGGCTCCAACGGCCCCAGGAAGTCGTAAGAGGGAGTGGATGTAAGAAGAGACCACTGTGGGTGTGGGGACCCCCGGGGGGGGGGGTCCCTGGGTGCAAGGGAGAGTACCCATGAAACCACTGAAGAGTGAAGGATGGTGTGAACTCTCTGTGCCCACAGGACACATGGAGGCCCGGCTGGTGGGTGCCGAGCACTCCTGTGCGGGGTGCCTGGAGGTGAGGCGGGGCCTGACCTGGGGCACCATCTGTGACGCTGACCTGGACCTGGCCACTGCCCACGTGGTGTGCCGGGAGCTGCAGTGCGGCACGGCCGTGTCCACACCCAAGGGTGCCCACTTCGGCCAGGGCTCGGGGGTCGTGTGGACCGAGGCCTTCCGCTGTGCGGGCAATGAGTCCCTGCTGTTCCACTGCCCTCGGGGCCTGGGGCACCAGTGTGGGCACGGCCAGGATGCGGGGCTCAGGTGCTCAGGTGAGGCCACGAGCGGGGCTCCCAGGCTGGGCCCTGCCCGCTCCCTGCCAGCCTCCCTCTCGGGGTGCAGCTGGCCCAGCTCCAAGGGGCCTCCTTCCAGGAGGTGAGCGCATCCCCTTGAGGAAGTGCTGCTTCTGCGGGTTGCGGGCAGGCTCTGGGGACAGAGGGATGTGACCCCAAGGCCGGCACGGAGCCCTGCACACATGTATCCGCTGGGTATTGCCGCTGAGGCGGGTGGGGAGCTGGCAGGGAAGGGGACCCGGGAGCCCCATCCTGGGTGTGAAGGGAAGAAAGAGCCGGGAGCGGGCCCGTCTGGGGAGCGACGCCGACACCCCCTCCCCCTGCAGAGTTCCGGCTGGTCAACGGCAGCAGCGCCTGCGAGGGGCGCGTGGAGCTCCAGGTCCAGGGGGCCTGGGCGCCCCTCTGTGCCGCCCACTGGGACCTGGCAGACGCCACGGTCCTCTGCCACCAGCTCGACTGTGGGAACGCGGTGGCCACGCCCCCAGGGGGCCACTTTGGGGGCGGGGCCTCCGCCCTCTGGCCTGACCAGGTGCACTGTGCGGGGACAGAGTCCCACCTGTGGGGCTGCCCCGTGCGCACCCTGGGGGCGCCCGCCTGTGGCCCGGGCCGTGCAGCCGCCGCCGTCTGCTCAGGTGGGTCAGCGCGAGCGCGGCCGGAGGGCAGGCCGGGAGCGGACAGGGCTGCGCTGGGAGGCGGCGTCCTCGGCCCGGGGCAGGCCGGGGGCCACCCGCCGGCCCCCGCCGCCCTGCAGTGTCCCCCTCCCCCCGGCCCCGCCCCCAGGTCTCCCCGACGCGCTGCGGCTGAGGGACGGCCAGAGCCGCTGCGACGGCCGCGTGGAGGTGTCCCTGGATGGGGTATGGGGGTGCCGGGGCAGCGAGGCCGCCCTGTGGGGCTGCCCGGCGGAGCCGTGGGGCCGTGGAGCCTGCGGGCACAAGGAGGACGCGGCGTGCGCTGTGCGGGTGAGCGGTCCAGGCGGGGCTCCGTCCGTGCCCTCCATGGGGTGAGGGGTCCAGGCGGGGCTCCGTCCGTGCCCTCCATGGGGTGAGGGGTCCAGGCGGGGCTCCGTCTGCCCCTCCATGGGGTGAGGGGTCCAGGGCAGGCTCCATTTGCCCCCTCAGTGGGGTAAGCAGACTGGTGGCAGGGATGGGAACCAGTTGACGAAAGGGGGACCCAGTGGGTGGGAGTGTCCTACCCAGACGGGACTGTTACACGGCCAGGGGTCTTCCCGCTGTTCTACGCCCCTAATCCCAGGAAGCTTCCAAGTGTCCATGAGGAGTATTGGGGTCTCGAGCACGAGAGTCCCACAGTGCAGGGCTTGGGAACTCACCAGGCCCTTTTCCTGCAGCCATGTCTGGACCAGGCGCTGTGGCACACATGGGGTCTGTTTGATATACTTGTGACTGTGTGAGTGTGATGGGTGAATGTGTGAATGTGTGAGCGCTGTGTGCCTGTGTCCATGTGTAAATTGTGTGTGTGTGTGTGTGTTTATGCATGTGTGTGCTGTATTCTTGAGCTGCCGATGTGGCCTGGTTGGTTCATGTCCCGTGGGGGCATCCATCCCTGACTTGCTCTGGGGATAAAGGTGGCCGTGCAGGAACACTCGGGCTCCAGTCGGTGGGGAGCTCCACTGGGTCCAGGGTTGAGGACTTTGCAAACCTGAGCGCTGGCCAGTGGGCCCCTGGTGAAGCTGGGCAGCTCAGGACTGGCCCAGGCAGGGGCTGCAACCCTGCTGTCCTCATGTCCCTCCTGTCCCTGCTGAAATGTGGCTACAGCCCAGCTTGGAGATGTCCCCTCAGCCCATCCTCAGAGTGGTCTTGCTGGGGCAACACCAGGAGCTCAGAGGCCAAAGGACAGGTGGGCTGCGCCATCTGCCCTCATCTGGAGGCCTGTGTGACTCTCTCTTTCTTATAGGAAGAGCAGACATGGGACGAGCTGCTTAGGAAAGCCTGATCTCAAGGAGGGTCAGGCCAGAGCTGGCCCTGGCTGGACACATTCCACAGTCTCTTAGCTGGGCTTCCCACCTTCAGACCTCCCCTGAAGCACGTCCTCAGGGCCCATGTGGGGTCATGCCCTGTTGCTCTGTGGCTCTTCCTCTGGAGCTGGGCTGATGTCCAGGGGTCAGCCTGCCTTTCTGGACTCTTCCTGGCACTGACCCAGGGCCTCTGCTCCATCTTGGCACAAACCTTTCTCCAACCCCAGCAGAGCCAGCTGCACCTCACCTTTGCTCCAAAGTTATCTGTAGAGTTTTCATGCCAGTCACATACGTGCACACACACCCCTACAACATACATGCACACAACCCCCCACAACATATACACATGTGCACACCCCCCACAACATATACACACATGCACACACCCCCCCACAATATACACATACACACACACACCCTCACAGCATACACACATGCCCACCCACCCCCACAACATATATATTTGTGCACACACACCTCCACAACATATGCAAACATGCCTACCACCCCACAACATACACACGTGCACACTCCCCCACAACATATACACATGTGCACACACACTCCCACAACATATACATACATGCACACCCCCATAACATATGGACATACACACACACCCCACAACATATACATACCTGCACACACACCCCCACAGCATACACATGCATATACACCCTCACAGTGTATACATATGTGCACACCCCCCAACATATGCACACATGCACACCCCCCCAACATATATACACGTTCACACCCCCCACAACATGCACGTATGCACACACATCCTTACAACATATACACATGCACACACACGCCCACAACATACACATACACACACCCCCTCACAACGTATACATGCATGCACACACACCCCCACAGTGTACACACGTGCACACACCTCTGAGCTGCTCTGCCACGGGCATCACTAACCTAACCCTAACTGAGTCCCCTGAGCTCCCCCACACAGGGCCCTCACAGCTCCGTGCCTCTCACACCCAGGGCTTCACCCACAGCATGAACACAAGGGGGCCTTCAGTTGAACACCACACTGAGCACGCTCCTCCCCTCTGGGCATCTCCCTGCAGGACCTGTGGAGTCCAGCCAGGCACCCCTGCCAGGCTCACACGGGACCCTGCCTACCACCGTGGCCATCATCATCCTGGGGGCACTGCTCGGCCTTGTCTTCAGTGGGTTGGCAGCTAGGATGTTGCTTGGGAAGCTGCGGGGCAGGGGTAAGTGTCCTGGGAATTCAAGTTTCCTGGCCCTTAGGAGTGCACGGGGGACCCAGGCCAGTGAGAAAGGAGACTCAGTGGAGAAAGCAGGAGATGGATGCACATGTGCCCCACACAGCGTGGGGGGGTAGGGGGAGGGTGTGGAGCTGCTTCAGTAATCCCAGAGGTTCGTGTGCCCGCTGACCAGGGTTTCACTACTGAGGTCTGGAGCCAGTAACTCTGCTGTAGGCATCCTGGGTGCCGTGGGGTGCCAAGCAGCACCTTCCCCCATGCTGTGACAACCGGAAGTGTCTCCAGACACGACGAACTGTCTGCTGGGGGCAAAGCTGCCTGGATCAGGAACTCCAGGATCAGAGGCACGTTTGATAGGATGAGGAGCGTTCTTCCAAACCACCACCAGCCTTTAGGATCTGACAAAGGAAGTTTCCTTATTTATGAATTTATTTGTGTAAAAAGTCTTAAAATATAAAGATATTACCTTCTTAGTAATTATACATATAATGATTCATCTATAGAAAAGAACACTACATAGAAAAAATAAATTTTAGCAAAATTGTAACGTGGGGAAGGTTTTGCTAACCTGGAACCTGAGTGGTGACTCAGCTCACTCAGTAAGTATGACTTTCGTCAACCTCTCAGTGGCAAGTCTCCTCGTGTTCCATTTACACTCTATTCACTGATGATTTCACTCATCTAAAATTGTTCGCTTTTGAGATTTTCAGTGGCAGCATTGGAGGATGATTCAGGCAGTTTCGTTATACTTCACATATTTACATCCTTGTGATAGGAATTCTCCTTTGTGTTATCAACTGTTATGCTTATCTCTGTCCATTTCATGAATTTGCATTTAAGTGTAGTTTAAGGAACAGTATTCATTATAGACACTGGACTACAGAAAGAGGCAGAACATTGCCTGACTGTTGTGTTAGGAGGCCAGGGGGATAGAGGTGATTTGAAGCCTCCTGTTAGCAGCTGTAAGGGTTCAGCTGGACACAGCCCCTCAGGACGTGTCCCTGTCTCTCAGGCTCTGAGAGGGGATGCCCATGGGTGTGGTGTCAGGTCTGATATGTCTCAGCCCCTGTTCAGTACAGTAGCAGAATCAGAGCACCCTGGGCTCAGCCAGAGACGCATCACACTCCGGGTGTGGGGTTGAGCCCCGCCCCACCCCGCCGGAGCCTTGTGGCTCCCTTACCCTCACGGTGCCATTGCAGAGTTAGGTCAGACAGTGTTCAAATGTGCCAGCGATCAGTGCGTGAGTTATTATTATGGGCCCTTAACTATAGCTGCTGATAACTATAATATGACGACAGTGCAAGTGTTCACCACCCTCTGTAATTAACTGACAGTCTCCGGAAGAGGTTCCCAGAATGTGACTATTTGGAACTTGCACGGTCGTGCTGTCATGGACACTTTCAGAGACTTATCAAGAAGTAGGCAAATGCTTAGAAAGGAAATTGTTACCTAATCTCTGACCTCACAAGCTGTTCAGCAAGTTAAAATATAGCCATCTGCACTGGGAATCCTTTTACATTTAAGGACAGAAGGATGGAGGCAGGCAAATTTCTGCTGCCAATCTTCTGATATCTGAAACAAGAGGTAGTTTTATTTGTTGCTGTCTGGGTTTAGGCTGATGCTCCCAAAGACAAGCCCTGCCTAGTGTCTTTGTACGTCGGTTGTGCACGCCCCCTGCCATGGATCTGACCTGGATTCCACACTGTCACCCTGCACCCATCTCTCTGAGTTGTCCGACCCTATGTGGGCACCCAGCTGCCTTTGCAGACTCATAGGTGCAGAGAGTTGCTGACCCGGGACAAGACTAGAGTCTACACCTCCATTTGGAGGCTGAGCTGGAGCTGTGAAGGGGCCGGGACAGACAGGAGAGGTGCTGGGGCCGGTGAGGACACCATGAGCCGCCGGCCGGGGATAGAAGGGGCCTGGGATAGATAGGGGCCTGGGATAGAAGGGCCAGGACAGACAGGAGAGGTGCTGGGGCCGGTGAGGACACCATGAGCCCCCGGCCTGGGATAGAAGGGGCCTGGGATAGAAGGGGCCTGGGATAGATAGGGGCCTGGGATAGATAGGGGCCTGGGATAGAAGGGCTGGGACAGACAGGAGAGGTGCTGGGGCCGGAGAGGACACTGTGAGCCCCCGGCTTGGGACAGGCGTTCTCAGCTCCGGGACCGCAAGGGCCCAGAGCACCGAGGCTGGAATTGGAGACTGCTTCGAGGACACTGCTGCCTGCAAACACCCGTCTGAATCATGAGGCAGCCCTGGCAGCTTGGGTTGCTCCCCACCCATATAGAGGCTGCTCTTCTGTTTCCAGGACCTCCCTGGGTGGGGTCTCTCAGTGTGCTCCTTTGCAGAATCCCAAGGACATGAGGAAGTCTCTGAGGTCATCTATGAGCAGATTTTTGAGGAATGGGTGGACTCAAGTGGTGCAGACCTGAGGCCTGGGACCTCCCTGACTGGTGAGTGGTGGGCCTTGCACCTCTGCCTTTAGGCTGTCATCAGGATGGGGAGGCATAGCCACCATGACCTTCCCCAAAGCCCTCTGCCATTTCTGATGAGACTAATGTCCATGATGCAGCAGGTGGGCAGAGCTTGTCATGAACGGATGGTGAGTGAGTGTCTGGCAGGTGCTGGCAGCCTGGTTGTCTGAAAAGCTGCAAGGAGGACAGATCTCTGGGGTCAGACAAGGACATGTGCTGAGCAGAGTTAATGTACAGAGATGTGACGGGGTGGGTCCTGCCTCAGGCCCCAGGTGACATTAGGGCGGGCCCTCGGGGCGGGTGGGGACCAGTTTGCCAGAAGCAGGGAGGAGCCTTGTGCTCCCAGGGTGGCAGGAGGCCTGTGGGGGGATGTTTGGACGGGCAGCAGCAGGGCTGGGCTCCAGGACTCATGGACCCACAAGTGTGCACCCCTCCCCATGCCCCTGCAGTGTTTGCTGGCTGCACGCTCTCTTAGCTGTCCTGGGTTCCCCGAGGCCCCTTTGCCCTAAGGAGACCCAGTCAAGCCAGCCAGCCTCCTGGCCCATGAGGAGGAGTTATAGAAGGTGCCTACAGGTCAACCAATCTTGACCCATCCCTGGGATCCCACACACTCTGCTCTGGTGGTTAAGGGGTGGGGGCAGAGCATACCTGGAATCAATCCAGGGGGGTTAAGCACCTGAACCAAGGCTCCTGGGGTGGGTCAGAGAAGGCCAGCACAGAGCCCACCGCCAAGGATGCGCTGGGGTCAGGGGCCTGGAGGACTGGCGAGCAGTCATTAGAAGCCAGGCAGCCCCTCCCTTACTCTCCCCCTCGAGGGACATGGCCCGAACTCCTCCAGCGAGTCTTTTGGACAAACTGGACCAGGTGTCCTGCGTAACCCCCTGTGCCGCCCCGGTGGGCCCTGCCCGTGCACAGAGCGTGGGAGCCCCTGAGACCTGATGACCCTGGTAACCCACGCCTCTTCTGGCCCTCAGGTGACCTGCCTGCAGAGGACACGCCTGTCACGCTGCAGGCAGGTGGCCCTCCGCAGATGGGACAGGAGTCCCCCTTGCAGGCATCCTCGGGCTCCAGCTATGACGACGTGGGGGCGGCGTGCACAGGGCTGTGAGCCCACCGCTCCTTCTCCACCGGCTCTTCTGCCCTGGGGCGGTTCCAGGGTGAGCTTCGGTTTTTCCTAGTTTTGACAGGTTTGTCTTTGGACGCTTCCTTAACAATCCCCTCCTCTCCTGACTAATAAAACTCCCTCGATTTGGTAAGAGTCTCGCCTTGCGCTTGTGGGAATGGGTTCATTAACCACAGAAACCATGAACAGTGCAGATGCCCAGTCCGTGCCTCTGCCGGTTTCCATCCAGCAGTGATGGGTGCTAGGCCTGGGGATCTCACCCCCATCGCCTCCCCTCTGAGCGGGAGGGCTGGGTTCCAGATGCCGGGTGCCCCCGCTTGCGCTGTGCCGCCCTTGGGGGACACCGCTCCCTTCCAGCCCTTCAGCGGAACTGTGTTCCCAGCACGCATAATTTGCGAGGAGTGGGGTCCGCTTGTTCCCATTGCCCTGATAGTTCTCCATTTTCAGGCGACTTTTATATTTAATTGGAGGATCATTATTTTTCAATATTGTGATGGTTTTTACTCAGGCAACGTTTTTATTCTTACAAACGAGATATTCTTTGTGGACAATGTGTGAAAGAGGCATCAGAAGAAAGAAATGTTCACCCTGCGGTCAGACTTGCTAACGACTGTCTTCCTAAAAACGTGTGTGAGGGGCTTCCCTGGTGGCTCAGTGGTAAAGAGTCCGTGGGTTCTGTCTCCGATCTGGGAGGAGCCCACTCCCATGTGTTGTGGAGCAGTCAGGCCTGGGTGCCGCAACTGTGGAGCCTGTGCTCTGGAGCTTGGGGAGCGCAGCTGCTGGAGCCCGTGTGCCCCATAGACCTGCTGGAGGGCAGGAGAGGCTCGTGCCAGAGCTAGAGAAAAGCCCCGCCCTAGCAACCAAGACTCAGCACAGCCCAAAATAACTAAGCAGATGCCATGTAAAAATAATACAACATATCTGAAAAGACATGTGAGGGCACTGAGGCATGTATATGTCTCTAGTCCGTGTGCCAACAGGACACAGACAGTAAAACAACAGAGACGGAGGGTATGAAGCCTGTAGAGAGATGACGGGTCCCACCTGGCCCAGAATGGACAGCTTTCACATATCCAGAGCTCAGAGCCGTGAGAGCACTGAGCACACGTGCACACATACGTATACTGCACACCTGGGGCCCTGCCTCCACTAGGTTCCAGGCCCGCGGCGAGATCCCCTCCTCCATGACATGTTTTTTTCAGGCAATAGACCTGCTATTTTGGTTTCCATTGGCTTTGGTCCTCTTCCATATCTCAGTTCCTTTTTTTCTGGTAGGGAGGAGGAATGCTTTTATTGGGACCATGTGGCCTCAACACTGAGGCCAGCTCCTGGGTATGTGTGTGTGTGCATGTGTGTGCGTGCGTGTGTGTGTGTGCGCGCGTGTGTAGGGAAAGATGGCAGTGGTCAGGCTCTCTCGCCCCACGCCCTCTTGTTTTCACCCCACGTTTTGTAAATAATGGTTATATAACAGCTGAGATCGCTTACAGCACACATGATGCACACATGCATCACCAGGTGCTTACTTGGCCACAGGCTACTTTTGTTCTGAACGCGTATATAATTTCCACCTGGAAAACCCCGGCAGTGTGAGGTTTTGTGTTATATTATGTCTGCTGTTAATGGCTGCTGCGCCAGCCAAGAGAAAATAAACGTGTCTGCAGTCCTACGGCTCCTCGCATTTTTCTTGCAGCCTTTTAGCTTGTCCCTTGCCTACCAGGGGTTTAGTGAACAGTGCTCACAGTGAGATACAGCGAGACAGTTGGTATAGCCAGCAGGATACCCAGCAGGTAGAAGAGCCTGAGGCTTCACCGGATGAAGGAAGCCAGGGGCCACCATATAGCATGTGGTACCATGTGGCTGCGATCCTCTTGGCGTGGGCTCCAGTGGAAGACAGAGAGGCGATGGACAGGTCACCGGCTAGCACTGAGAGTCGTTAGGGGCAGCGAGTTCCCGTTTGCTTGAACAAGGCAGCACCCTGGGGTGGGTTTTCCTGACTGCCCTGGAGGCGGATGTGGACTGTGCCGTACCCAAGGCTGTGCTGGTACGCAGTGTGCGGAGACGCTTGTAAGAGCTAGAGCAACGTATATTGGAGTTAGAGCAAGAACCCAGCACCTCTGCCAGCGAGGCCAGATGAACGTGGTGAGACTAAGGATGATGACGAACCCTGTGAGACTGCAGGTCCCCACCTGGCAGCAAGCCCCGCTGTGCAGCAGGTAGGAAGCATGAGTAGCCTATGGCCGGGGGGACATCCTTCAGGGGCCCCCAATGCGACTGGGTTCACGACATCAACCATGTACTCGGGTGGAGTTTGTCGACTTGAATAAGCAGTTTTGGCAAAAGCAAGGGGAGACCTTGGCAGTTTGGCTTTTGCAACTCTGGGATACAGGGGTGGGCCCAGCACCTATGGGGGGTTTTGTGGATCCTTATTGAGAGAAGTCCAGGGAAGGCATGCGAGATGCCATTTTGAAAGTGTGAAGATCCTGAAGGGGGCCCGAGCTGGCAGGGGTCCCATCCGGGTGACACAGATGCAAATGTGGGCTGATTTGTCAAGGACAGATGGTGGACTAGACTTGACCATGGGAGGTAAAGGTACTCCATGTGTGGTGGGTGGCTGTTGCAGCCCCCTGAGGGCAAGGACCGCAACATGAGTTCCAGGTGATACCTGGCGTTGGGTTTTGCTATGTGTTGGGAATGTAACTGTTTGTTGTTGTAGCATCTACTGCTGTTGCAGGATGTGGGTTCGAAGGTCAGTGTTACTCAGAAGATGGATTGCATGCAGATTGTGAGGCAAGAAACCCCTGAAGTGGTGGAATGTAGGGAAAGAACAAATTAGCCAACATGGCTGTGGTCAGGCAGTCTAACCCCGTGTCCTCTGATCTCACCCCATGTTTTGTAAATAATGATTAAGTAACAGCTGACGTCACTTATAGCACTGCACATGTGTGTCATGAGGTGTTCGCTTGGCTACGGGCTACTTTTGTTCTGAAAGCGTATATAACTTCCACTTGGAAAGGCCTGGAGGGTGCGTGTTGTGTTACATCTGCTGCTACGGCGGCTGCAGCAGCCAGGAGAGAATAAATCCATCTGCAGCTCCTACAGCTCCTCACATTTTCTTCCAGCCTTTTAGCTCACCCCTTGCCTACTATGGGTTCAGTGAACAGTGCTTACAGTGAGATACAGTGAGCCAGTGTGTGTCTGGGGGAAGGGTTCTTGTATTTGCCCTCCTCTTCTTACAGAAAATAAAAATGCTTGTGAATACTTAGCATCGGGAGCAGTTCATCAGTTTTCAGAGGTCAGAGCTTATTTAGTTATGAAAACATCATTTCTCTTGTATATCATGAACTCTGTTTCATGCTTCATTCTACCCATTTTATCCTTCTCAGTGTCCTTTAGACGAGTGGTTTTTATAGGAACAGCTTGTTTACTTAGCTGTGGTTTCCTTTTCTTTCAACACCCCCACCCCGTGGCAACTTGGCTGTGAGGCTCCTCAGACGTCTCCTGAATCCTCTGGGTCCTCCTCCCCAGCATCCCTTGTTTCCCCTTTGGTAACCAGAAGTTCGCTTTCAGTGTCTACAAGTCCGCTTCTGTTTAGCAAATAAGTTCATTTGTATTTTTTAAAATTAGATTTCACATGTGAGTGATACCATATGATATTTATCTTTGTCTGATAATCTCTAGGTTCAACCATGATGCTGCAAATAGCACATTTCATTCCCTTTATGGCTAGTAATATTCCATTGTATACATATACACCACAGTTTCTTTATCTTTTCTCTGTTGATGGACGTTTAGGCTGATTCCATGTCCTGACTATGTCAATAGTGCTGCAATGAACATAGGGGTGCATGTACCCTTTTGAATTATGGTTTTTGCAGGTATGTGCCCATTAGCAGGATTGCTGACTCACACAGTTTTATTTCTAGTTTTTTAAGGAATCCCCATACTGTTATCCAGGGACATCCCTGGTGGCTCAGTGGTAAAGAATCTGCCTGCAGTGCAGGAGACACAAGTGACATGGGTTCAATCCCTGGGTTGGGAAGATCCCCTGGAGGAGGGCATGGCAACTCACTCCAGTATTCTTTCCTGGAGAATCCCGTGGACAGAGGAGCCTGGCTGGCGTCCATAGGGTTTGCACACAGATATAACTGAAGCACACACACTGAGCGCACACACTCTTCTCCACAGTGGCAGTACCAGTTTACATTCCCACCAGCCGTGTAGGAGGGTTCCCTTTTTCTTCACGCCCTCTTCAACATTTACTGTTTGTAAACCTTTTGATGATGGCCATTCTGACTGGTGCGAGGTGATATCTCACTGTAGTTTTGATTTGCATTTCTCTAATAGTGCTATTGAGCATCTTTTCATGTGCCTTTTGGCCATCTGTATGAGGCTTCCCTGCTGGTTCAGACAGTAAACAATCTGCCTGCAATGCGGGAGACCTGGGTTCAATCCCCGGGTTGGGAAGATCCCCTGGAGAAGGAAATGGCAACTCACTCTAGGATTCTTACCTGAGAAAATCCATGGATAGAGGAGACTGGCGGGCTGCAGTCCATGGAGTTGCAGAGTCAGACTGAGAAAGTAGCACTTTCATTTTCATGTCTTCTTTGGAGATCTGTCTATTTAGATCTTCTGCCCATTTTTTGATTTTGAGCTGTATATTTTGGAGATTAATCCCTTGCAAATGGCTTCATCATTTGCAAATATTTTCTCCCATTCTTTGGTTGTCTTTTCATTTTGTTGATGATCTCCTTTGCTGTGTAGAAACTCTTAAGTTTAACTAGGCCACATTTTTATTTTTGTTTTTGTTTTCATTACTCTAAGGTAGGTGATTCAAAAAAGATGCTGCTGTGAGTTATGTCAAGTGCTCTGCCTGTGTTTTCCTCTACAAGTTTCATAATGTCCACCCTTACATTTAAGTCTTTGATCTATTTCAAGTTTATTTTTGTGTATAGTGTTAGAGAATGTTCTAATTTTATTCTTTTCTATGTAGCTTTCCAGTTTTCCCAGCAAAACTTATTGAAGAGACTGTCTTCTCCATGGTATATTCTTTTCTCTATTACCATAGATTAGTTGACTATAGGTGTGTGAGTTAATTTGTGGAATTTTGTCCTGTTTCATTGATCTATATTTCTGTTTTTGTACCCATACTATACTGTTTTTATTACTGTAGCTTTGTAATATTGTCTTAAGTCAGGGTGTCTGATTCTTCTAGCTCCATTTTTCTTTTTCAAAATTACTTTGTCTTTCAAGTTCTTCTTTGTTTCTGTACATTTTAAAAATATCCAGATATTTTGGAGTTTTTACTTATCTTTTCCCAAAATTTTATTGTGGAAAATTTCAACATACAGCAGAGTTGAAAGAATTTGTAATAAACACCCATGTATCCACTGTTAGATTTTGTCTTTAATGTTTACTTACACTTACTTTGAAGTAAAGTGAGACTGAGGCTTCCTTGCTGGCTCAGATGGTAAGAATCTGCCTGCAAGCAGGAGACCCAGGTTTGATCCCTTGGTTAGGAAGGTCCCTTGGAGAAGGGAATGGTTACCTACTCCATACTTACATTAGCATGTCAGACCTTCTATATCCATCTGTCTGTTCACCCATGAATTTATATTTTTTGGATGCTTTTCAAAATACATAACAAATTTCAGTATATTTCCTCCTAAGTATCTCAACACGTGTTAACTAGAGCTCAAAATTCATTTTTCTTTTGTTTATAATTTGCATATAATAAAATCTTACATATTCATTGAACTTTGAAAATGCATAAAGCTGTGTAACCTAATACCTATCAAGTTGTGGAATGTTACCATCACCTCCAGAGGGCCTTTTCATGTTCATTTTCAGGAAGATCTCATACATTCCCCTGACAGAACCATAGTTCTCATTTTTTCTACAATAAGATAGTTTGCATTTTCTAGAATTTCACATAAAGTGGAATCATACAACATATACTCTTTGATGTAAGGCTTCTTTTACTTAGCATAATGTTTTTGAGATCTGTTGTTGTGTTTATCTAAAATCTGCTTCTTTATATTGCTGAGGAGCCTTCTAGGACATGACTATACAATGGTTTGTTTTCTCAGTTTTCTTACTGGGCTATTTTTGCTTTTTGGGTGAATGAATAAAGCCATTCCAAAATTCTTGTACAAGTCTTTTTGGGTGTATGTTTATGGTATGTATTTATAAATATATACCATAAATATAGTTGGCACATATTTAGTTTTATAAGATACTTCCAGACCTTATTCCAAAGTGGTTCTACTAGATTTCACCCCCACCACCAACAAGTGAGAGTTCAAATTGCTCCACATCCTTTCCAACACTTGATGTTGTCAGTCTTTTCAATGTCAGCTATTCTAGGCTGTATATTTGTGTCCCATTGTGGCTTTAATTTGTGTTTCCCTGGATTGAGTGAGAATTAGGATGCTTCCTCAGACAGGTGATGGTGGAAGGCGAGCCTCACAGTGATCACTGTTTCTGCTTTGCTTTTTTATCTCCATCAAATGCTCTCTCCTATTTCCTTTCAGTGTCTTTCTTTCTTTTTGATATTTTTCATGTTTCTTAGGTTCAGTGTTTATTTATGTCTATCATTTTTTAAAAAATTGACTTTATTTGTTCTGTTGACCACTGCCAAGGACAGACCCTCTAGTCATCTGTTGCAATCCAAGGAGGCCTGTCCATGTGGCAGACAATACAGAGTTTTTTCTGAACCAGAGATCTCCATTGTGTTCTTGTGCACTGGCTTTAATTTCCAAAATATACATGCAGCTCATACAACTCAATGCCAGAAAAACAAAAAACCCAATCAAAAAGTGGGACAAAGACTTAAACAGACATTTCTCCAAAGAAGACTAACAAACACACAAAAATGTGTTTGCCTAACAAACACATGAAAAGATGCTCAATGTTGCTCATTATTAGAGAAATGCAAATCAAAACTACAATGAGATATCACCTCACACTGGCCAGAATGGCCATCATCAAAAAGTCTACAAACAATAAATGCTGGAGAAGGTATGGAGAAAAGGGAACACTCTTGCATTCTTGGTGGGAATGTAAATTGATACAGCCACTATGGAAGACAGTATGAAGATTCCTTAAACAACTAGGAATAAAACCACCATATGACCCAGCAATCTCACACCTAGGCATATACCCTGGGGAAACCAAAATTGAAAAAGATACGTGTATCGCATTGTTCATTGTAGCACTATTTATAATAGCTAGAACATGGAAGCAACCTAGGTGTCCATCAACAGATGAATGGATAAAGAACTTGTGGTACATATACACAATGGAATATAGCTCAGCCATAAAAAGGAACTCATTTGAGTCGGTTCTGATGAGGTGGATGAACCTAGAGCCTATTATATAGAGTGAAGTGAGTCAGAAAGAGAAAGAAAATATCGTATTCTAATGCATATATATGGAATCTAGAAAAATGATACTGAAGAATTTATTTACAGGGCAGCAATGGAGAAAAAGATGTAGAAAATAGACTTATGGACATGGGGAGGGGGAGGAGAGGGTGAGATGTATGGAAAGAGTAACATGGAAACTTACATCACTGTACGTAAAATAGATAGCCAGTGGGAATTTGCTTTATGGCTCAGGAAACTCAAACAGGGCCTCTATCAATCTAGAGGGGTGGGATGGGGTGGGAGATGGGAGGAAGATTCAAAAGGGAGGGGACATATGTAATGTCCCTTGTGACTGTGGCTGATTCAAGTTGAGGTTTGATAGAAAACAACAAAATTCTGTAAAGTAATTATCCTTCAATAAAAAAAAAATTTAAAAATTGACTTTGTTTTTTAAAGCACTTTCAGGCTCACAACAGAATTGGTCAGGAAGTCAGAGATTTACCATGTACCTCCTATCCCCCCTCACACCACCCCCACTGTCAACATCCCTACAGAGTGGTGCAGCCATTAAAATGGATGGACCTACACTGACACATCATTATCACCCAAAATCCACAGTCTACATTAGTATCTATAGTAATTTTTTTTTATTTGTGAATTTTATAAAATAAATTTTTATTGTGGTACAATTGGCATATAGCATTATATTAGTTTAAGTTATACAACATGATTCAATATTTGGACACACCGTAAGATGATCACCAACCTAGATAGCATATTAAGAAGCAGAGACATTACTTTGCCAACAAAGGTCTGTCTGGTCAAGTCTGTGGTTTTTCCAGTGGTCAGGTATGGATGTGAGAGTTGGACTGTGAAGAAAGATGAGCGCCAAAAAATTGATGCTCTTGAACTGTGGTGTTGGAGAAGACTCTTGAGAGTCCCTTGGACTGCAAGGAGATCCAGCCAGTCCATCCTGAAGGAGATCAGTCCTGGGTGTTCATTGGAAGGACTGATGCTGAAACTGAAACTCCAATACTTTGGCCACCTGATGTGAAGAGCTGACTCATTGGAAAAGACTCTGATGCTGGGAGGGACTGGGGGCAGGAGGAGAAGGGGACAACAGAGGATGAGATGGCTGGATGGCATCACCGACTCGATGGGCATGAGTTTGAGTAAACTCCAGGAGTTGGTGATGGACAGGGAGGCCTGGTGTGCTGCGATTCATGGGGTTGCAAAGAGTCGGACACAACTGAGTGACTGAACTGAACTGAACTGAAGATGATCACCACAGTAGGTTTAGTTGACATCTGTCATATCACATAGTTACATTTTTTCATGATGAAATCTTTTATGATTTTTCTTTCCACAACTTTCAAATATGAAACTTAGTATTACTAACTATAGTTGCTGTATATTATATCCATGACCCATTTATAACTAGAACTTTGTGCTTTTTGCCAAAGTTGCTCCCCCCATCTTTGTCCCACATCTGGCAACCACCATTCTGTTTCTGTATCCAAGAACTCTCTCTTTTCAAGACTGGACTTGTGAGATCATGTTATTTGTCTTTGTCTAACTTATTTCATTAGCATAATACTCCCAAGGTCCACCTTTGTTGTTGCAAATGGCAAGATCTTCTTTTCTATGGTAGAATAATATTCCATTGTGTGTGTGTGTGTATCATTTGTCCACTGATAAACACTTACACTGTTTCCATGTCTTGGCTGTTGTAAATAATGCAGCTATGAACATTGGAGTGCATGTATTTTTTTGAGTTAATGTTTTCATTTTCTTCAGAGAAATACCCAGAAGTGGAATTGATGGACCATATAGTAGCTTTATCTTTAATTTTTGAGGAAACTCCATACTCTTTCACAGTGGCTGTACCAGTTTACATTTACACCAATGGTGTACCAGAATTACCTTTTCTCTGCATCCTCACCAATACTTGCTATTTTTTGTCTTTTTCACAATAGTCATTTTAGCTGGTGTTTGGTGATAACCCATTGTGGTGTTTTTTTTCCTCCAATTATTTTTATTAGTTGGAGGCTAATTACTTTACAATATTGTAGTGGCTTTTGCCATACATTGACATGAATCAGCCATGGATTTACATGTGTTCCCAATCCTGAACCTCCTCCCACCTCCCTCCCCATCCCATCCCTCTGGGTCTTCCCAGTGCACCAGCCCTGAGCACTTGTCTCATGCATCCAATCTGGGCTGGCGATCTGTTTCACACTTAATAATATGCATGTTTCGATGCTGTTCTCTCAGATCTTCCCACCCTTGCCTTCTCCCATAGAATCCAAAAGTCTGTTCTATACATCTGTGACTCTTTTTCTGTCTTACATATAGGGTTATCGTTACCATCTTTCTGAATTCCATATATATGTGTTAGTATACTGTAATGTTCTTTATCTTTCTGGCTTACTTCACTCTGTATAATGGGCTCCAGTTTCATCCATCTCATTAGAACTGATTCAAATGTATTCTTTTTAATGGCTGAGTAATATTCCATGGTGTATATGTACCACAGCGTTCTTATCCATTCATCTGCTGATGGACATCTAGGTCGCTTCCATGTCCTGGCTATTATAAACAGTGCTGTGATGAACATTGGGGTGCACATGTCTCTTTCAGATATGGTTTCCTCGGTGTGTAAGCCCAGGAGTGGGATTGCTGGGTCATATGGCAGCTCTATTTCCAGTTTTTTAAGGAATCTCCACACTGTTCTCCATAGTGGCTGTACTAGTTTGCATTCCCACCAGCAGTGTAAAAGGCTTCCCTTTTCTCCACACCCTCTCCAGCATTTACTGCTTGTAGACTTTTGGATAGCAGTCATTCTGACTGGCATGTAATGGTACCTCATTGAGGTTTTGATTTGCATTTCTCTGATAATGAGTGATGTTGAGCACCTTTTCATGTGTTTGTTAGCCATCAGTATGTCTTCTTTGGAGAAATGTCTGTTTAGTTCTTTGGCCCATTTTTTGATTGGGTCATTTATTTTTCTGGAATTGAGCTGCAGGAGTTGCTTGTATATTTTTGAGATTAATCCTTTGTCTGTTGCTTCATTTGCTATTATTTTCTCCCATTCTGAAGGCTGCCTTTTCACCTTGCTTATAGTTTCCTTTGTTGTGCAAAAGCTTTTAAGTTTAATTAGGTCCCATTTGTTTATTTTTGCTTTTATTTCCAATATTCTGGGAGGTGGGTCATAGAGGATCCTGCTGTGATTTATGTCGGAGAGTGTTTTGCCTATGTTCTCCTCTAGGAGCTTTAGAGTTTCTGGTCTTACATTTAGATCTTTAATCCATTTTGAGTTTATTTTTGTGTATGGTGTTAGAAAGTGTTCTAGTTTCATTCTTTTACAAGTGGTTGACCAGTTTTCCCAGCACCACTTGTTAAAGAGGTTGTCTTTTTTCCATTGTACATCCTTGCCTCCTTTGTTGAAGATAAGGTGTCCATAGGTATGTGGATTTATCTCTGGGCTTTCTATTCTGTTCCGTTGATCTATATTTCTGTCTTTGTGCCAGTACTATACTGTCTTGATGACTGTGGCTTTGTAGTAGAGCCTGAAGTCAGGCAGGTTGATTCCTCCAGTTCCATTCTTCTTTCTCAAGATTGCTTTGGCTATTCGAGGTTTTTTTGTATTTCCATACAAATCTCATTGTGATTTTGATTAATGATTTATGGGTCTGTTGGCCACTGTATGTTGTCTTTGGAAGAAAATGTCTATTCAAATCTTCTGCCCATTTTTAAATTGACTTGTTTGCTATTGAGTTATAGGAAGAACTAAACAGTTCTAGAGAAGCTAAAAGCAAAGAAGAAAAGGAAAGATATACCCATCTGAATGCAGAGTTCCAAAGCATACCTAGGAGAGATAAGAAAGCCTTCCTCAGTGATCAGTGCAAAGAAATAGAGGAAAACAATAGAATAGGGAAGACTAGAGATCATTTCAAGAAAATTAGAGATACCAAGGGAACATTTCATGCAAAGATGGGCACAATAAAGGACAGAAATGGTATGGACCTAACAGAAGCAGAAGATATTAAGAAGAGGTGGCAAGAATACAAAGAAGAACTATACAAAAAATATCTTCATGACCCAGATAATCACAATGGTGTGATCACTCACCTAGAGCCAGACATCCCGGAGTGTGAAGTCAAGTGGGCCTTAGGAAGCATCACTACGAACAAAGCTAGTGGAGGTGATGGGATTCGAGCTGAGCTATTTCAAGTCCTAAAAGATGATACTATGAAAGTGCTGCACTCAATATGCCAGCAAATTTGGAAAACTCAGCTGTGGCTACAGGAGTGGAAGAGGCCAGTTTTCATTCCAATCCCAAAGAATGCTGAAACTACTGCACAATTGTACTTATCTCACACATTAGCAAAGTAATGCTCAAAAGTCTCCAAGTGACTTCAACAGCACATGAACTGAGAACTTCTAGATGTTCAAGCTGGATTTAGAAAAGGCACAGGAACCAGAGATCAAATTCTATGATCCAACATCTGGTGGATCATAGAAGAAGCAAGACAGTTCCAGAAAAAATGTCTACTTCTGCTTTATTGACTATGCCAAAGCTTTTGACTCTGTGGACCACAACAAACTGTGGAAAATTCTTCAAGAGATGGGAATACCAGACCACCTTACCTGCCTCCTGAGAAATCTGTATGCAGGTCAAGAAGCAACAGTTAGAACTGGACATGGAAAAATGAACTGGTTCCAAATTGGGAAAGGAGAACGTCAAGGCTGTGTATTATCACCCTGCTTATTTAACTTATGTGCAGAGTACATCATGAGAAATGCAGGGCTGGATGAAGCACATGCTGGAATTAAGATTGCTGGGAGAAATATCAATAACCTCAGATATGCAGATGACACCACCCTTATGGCAGAAAGCAAAGAGGAACTGAAGAGCCTCTTGATGAAAGTGAAAGAGGAGAGTGAAAAACTTGGCTTAAAACTCAACATTCAAAAAATGAAGATCATGGCATCCAGTCCCATCACTTCATGGCAAATAGATGGGGAAACAATGGAAACAGTGACAGACTTTATTTTTGGGCTCCAGCATCACTGCAGACAGTGAGTGCAACCATAAAATAAAAGACACTTGCTCCTTTGAAGAAAGCTATGACCAATCTAGACAGCATATTAAAAAGCAGACATGTTACTTTGCCAACAAAGGTCCATCTAGTCAAAGCTATGGTTTTTCCAGTAGTCATGTTTATATATGAGAGTTGGGCCATAAAGAAAGCTGAGCGCTGAAGAATTGATAATTTTGAACTGTGATGTTGGAGAAGACTCTTGAGAGTCCCTTGAACTGCAAGGAGATCCAACCAGTCAATCCTAAAGGAAATCAGTCCTGAATATTCATTGGAAGGACTGATGCTGAAGTTGAAGCTCCAGTGCTTTTTCCATCTGATGTGAAGAACTGACTCATTCGAAAAGACCCTGATGCTCGGAAAGGTTGAAGGCGAGAGGAGAAAGAGATGACAGAAGATGAGATGGTTGGATGACATGAGTTTGAGCAAGATCCAGGAGTTGGTGATGGACAGCAAAGCCTGGCATGCTGCAGTCCATGGGGTTGCAAAGAGTTGGACACAATTGAGCAACTGAACTGTGTCGTAGGAGTTTAAAAAAATATATATTTTGGATATTTAAATACCTTATTGGATATATGCTTTGAAAATATGTTTTCCCATTCAGTAGGTTGCCTTTTCCTTTTGTTGATGGTTACTTTTGCTGTGCAGAAACTTTTTAGTTTGACGTAATCTCACTTGTTTATTTTTGCTCTTGTTCCCTTTTGGTGACACATCCATAAAACGATTGCCAAGACTGATGTCAAGGAGTTTTTAGCCCATGTTGTCCTCTATAAATTCCATGGTTTTTGATCTTATATTCAAGTCTTTAATGTATTTTGAGTTAATTTTTGCATATGGTGTGAAGTAGTTTTATTCTTTTGCATGTGACTGCCTAGTTTTCCAATACTATTTATCAAAGAGACTGTCCTTTCCTCATTATATATTCTTGGATCCTTTGTCATAAATTAATTGACCATTTTGTGTGAGCTTATTTCTGGGCTCTCTATTTAGTTCCACTGATATTTATACTTGTTTTTATGCCAATACCATACTCTTTTGATTACTGTATCTTGGTAATATAGATTGAAATTAGAAAGTGTTAAGCCTCCAGATTTGTAATTCTTTCTCAAGACGGCTTTGGCTATTCTGGGTCTCTTTTGGCCCATACAGATTTTAATATCGTCTGTTATATTTCTGTGAAAATAATATTTTAATAATGCTTAAAACCTTTGAGATTGCTTTCTAGAGTGTTCTGTGAGCTTCTGGGCTAATTGCTCTCTGTCCAAGGGGAAGGTGGTGAAGAAGGCACTGATGAAGGGCGGGTGAGGGACTCTGGCTGGGGGAGGAACACAGGGCGTCTTTCAGCTGGGCTCTGCCTGCAGCCGAGGTCCTGGGTGCTGGGTGGGCACTGAGGCGGGTAGGGGTCACACCTTCCTCTGCTTCCCTCTTGACCCCATTTGTTACCCAGGCTCAGGAAACAGCTGCTTCCTACATATGCTGGCACTGCAGTTGTCAACCTCAGCCTTTTAAAAGTGGCTTCTTGAAATGACACTTGCTTTTTATCTTTCCAGAAGCACAGACATCTTGTCGAGGCCGATATCAGTGGTGAAAGTCTAGTTGATAGTATGTCTTCTGATATGATGTGTTGAGGATGGCTCCTCACTTCTGTGATCTCCTCCCAAACCCTTCACCCTAGTCTGATCACAAGAAAAGCAGCAAAGTCCCAGCAGTGGAACATCTATAAAATGCCTGGTCAGCACCCCTCAAAACTGCCAAGGTCACCAACACTAGGGAAGTCTGAGACACTGTCAGCAAGAGACCCCTAAGGGCCATGTGTCCTGATGAGCTCCTGGGACAGAAGGACGCTGAGTGAAAAGCAGTGCAGTCTGGATGAGCTGGACTTTGGCTGATAACGTCAGTGTGGGTCCCTAATGTGACAGGCGCGCCACACGAGAGCGAGGCTTGAACCTCCAGGGAAGCCGCGCAGGCGCTTAAGGGGACTTCCAGTACTGAAATCTAAAAACTGTTTTAGAAATTAAATCCATTTAAGATGAAACCCATCGTTCTCACAGGATCTGGTTGCACACAGCCCCTGTCTTATACATGGGAGAGACCCTTGGCAGAGAAGCTGCCAGCTAACGCTGTGTTCACACTGAGCCCTGCTGCCCCGAGCTCCTCCCGTGGTGCCAGGCACCTGGCCCTTCTCTGTGCCCACTGGGGTCCTGGTTCTGCTCAGCTTGGGGACTGTGCCCACAGAGGCCCTCGTTTGCCTGCAGGAGGGGCAATAGCTCCCTGAGAGATGTGGCTGGTGGTGCTCCTCACTCCCTCGAGCCTCAGCGTCCACCCCAGGGGACGGACTCTTTTTAAAGGTCAGCAGCAGACAAAGGAGTCACTGAACTGGGAGATGGGCTTCAGGTTACGTCTAGTCTTCCACCAGAGGAAGAATTTCTTGTATTTTTCCGTGAAAATGTAAACGTCGTCTCTTTAGGACAGGAGCTGAGCAGAGGATCATCACGGCCATTCAGGGAGTAACTCTCTGTCCTTGTCTCTTCATGCCTTTGGGAGCACCTTCCCTAGTTTTCCTTTTGATGTTTCTGCAAAAGACAGATTTGTTTTTGTCCTGACCTATTTTATTGTGGAAAAAATGATGCCAAAACTGCTTTGCTTGTCTTTCACCACCCCAGCCTGAAACTGACATTCCAGGAACCTGCAGCACATCTGCTTGTCTGTGACCTATCTTGTCCCAGATCAGTAGGAGGAAGGAACCCAGCAGTGTGGCTAGGATTCTAAACAGGTCGAGCTCTTTAAGAGAAACCAGGCCCTGAGGCCCCTGACCCAGCTGGGGTTCCATGAATCAGGGGTGAAGCTCGGTGGGCAGCCAGCCAACATGGCCAGAGGGGACACAGGCGGCTCAGCTGTGCAGCCAAGGGGGCTTTGGGGGCTCATGCCTACAAATGGCGGGTGACTGCTAAGAAGGGGTGTGTGTCGTGTGTGGCACTGGACAGGGCCCGCAGTGACCAACAGCGGAAACACGTCCTGCACCTCAGGGGCACCTCAGCTCTGCAGGGGTGGGAGCAGTGAGGGTGAGAGGGCTAGAGGCGTGGCTGGCGAGGCCCCCTGGGCGGCCAGCACCCTCCCTGCCCTGGAGCTTCACCACGGATTACGGCTGAGGACACACATCTGCAAACCACATGTCTTTGCTTGTATTCCGCAGGAATGACAGGCCTTCCTGTGTTGTTGACACTTGTTTCCAGCTAGGGTTAGGGTTCAGCCCTCCTAAACCCCCAGGGCAGGTCATAACATCCTCTGGGGCTGCCTGGGGCTGGCAACAGGGAGGCAGGCATGGTGGCCTCCCTTCCCCTGAGCACACTGATCTAACTGCTCACGGGCACAAGGAAGATGGTCTCTTCAACTGAGCTGGACTCAGGGAGGCCTGGTGGTCCCAGAGGGCTGGGGGTCAGGTGTGCTAGGCTGTGGGGGAGGCCACGGAGCTGGGTTAGCGTAAAAGCTGGGGGTCCTGTGGCCATGTTGACCTGTGTGTGTCCTGCCTTCCTGTGTCCCAGCCCCCAGTCCAGCCTGCCCCTCACCCAGGTGGGGAGTGAGGGATGGAGTCAGAACCTCGAGTCCTGATGACACAGACTCCTTGGTCTCACTGAGTCTGCCCTACCTGAGGGTGCAGCCGGGAGTAGCCCAGACAGGGCTGGGCAGCTGCGATTGCAACTAATGGGCTGTGGCCAGATCCGTCCACGGCTGACTCCAACAGCTGAGGGCGACCTTCCCCAAAGAGCTAGCGCCTTTGTGCCCTCGGCCGCTCATTCCCCTCCAAGACCCTGTACCCCGCTGCGAGCACCCACTTTGCAGCTGGCAAGGGTAAAACTTCCCTCCCTTCCCTAAGCCCTGACCCAGTTGACTGGGTTTTCCTTTTGGGAATCTGGAGTTCTGTGCCGGGCTTGATGGGGACTACCCCACACTGTGGTGGGCCCAGCATACATGCAATAGAGGGCTTCCACGTCTCTGGATGCTTCAAAACCAAAGCAAGGAGGACTCAGACTTCCCTTTTGTGTGGTCCAGGGAGGGATGGAGGCGGTCGTGAGATGGGGTGTCTGTGGGGCTGATGGGGGCCACCAGGGGGCAGAGTGGAGTACCTTCCCTGAATATCTCCCTGGGTGCTGGGACCTTGGCTGATACCTTAATCATGTGCTTTCCGCAGCACTGCCCCCCCCACCCCATGTCTCCCTGTGCCAGGTCGGCTGTGTCCCAGAGGCTGCAAGGGCTCGACCACGGCATGGACACACACAACCGCTCAGCTGTGGAGGAGTTTGCCCTGCAGGGTTTCTCAGAGGAGCCTGGGCTCCGGGGTCTCTTCCTGGTCTTGTTCCTCCTTCTTTTTCTGGCGGCTCTTGCAGGGAACACCCTCATTGTCACGGCCATCAGCCTGTACCCAGGCCTCCATACCCCAGTGTACTTCTTTCTCACCAACCTGGCCGTTTCAGACATCGTCTGCACGTCTACAGTTCTCCCCAAATTGCTGGAGAACCTGGCGGTCAAGGGTGGCACCATTTCCTATCAGGGATGCCTGACTCAGCTCTTCTTCCTGACCTGGATTCTGGGGGCCGAGCTGCTGCTGCTGACGGCCATGGCCTAGGACCGCTACGTGGCCGTCTGCCGCCCGCTGCACTACAGCAGGTGGATGGGCCGGCCTGTCCGCGCCCTGCCGGCCGGCAGCGTGTGGGCAGTCAGTGCGGCCAGCACGTCGGTGCACACAGGCCTGATGACCAGGCTGGCATTCTGCGGCCCCAGTCAGATCCAGCGTTTTCTCTGTGAAGTCCCCACGCTGCTGCGGCTTTCCTGCAGCCCAACCACGCTGAACGATGTCATGATAGTAGTCGCAGACGTCTACTTCGGGGTGGTCAGCTTCCTGCTCACCATGGCCTCCTACTGCTGCATCGTCGCCAGCATCCTGCGCACGCGCTCGACCTCGGGCAAGCGGCGCGCCTTCTCCACCTGCTCCTCCCACCTCCTGGTGGTCGCCTTGTACTACTCCACCGTCGTCTACACTTGCATCCTCCCGGGGTCCGGCTCCTCCTTGGAAAACGGCAAAGTTGTCGCCGTGCTGTACACAGTCGTCAGCCCCACCCTGAACCCCTCCATCTACTCACTGCGGAACAAGGATGTCAAGGTGGCGCTCAGGAAAGTGTTTTTCTGAGTCCAGTAAAGAAGGGAAGTGGCTGATGTGGACTTTGCAGGCCAAGCAGCGAGTGTCAAAATAGGACGTTGAGAGTCTGATGCAAGAGGCAAAGAGCGAGAAGGTAGCTGATGTGATAGACTTACCTGTAATGGAGAAATGGCCACCCACTCTAGTCTTCTTGCCTGGAGAATCCCATGGACAGAGGAGCCTGGAGGGCTACAGTCCATGGGGTCGCAGAGAGTCGGACACGACTGAGGGACAACACTTTACCTGTAATGTGTGATCCTGGGGGCGCTGCCGGTGTTCCAGGCGGTCCTTAACTAAGCGTTCCAAAGCACTGAGGATGGATGCTATCAGGGCTTCAACAGGGAGGGATTAAAGGGGTAATGGGAGAGAAAGCAGGGGCGAGGAGGAAGGGCAGGAGGGAGGCAGAGTCCCTCAGCTCCCCCTCCCGCACCTTGCAGACTAGTTTTCCCAGCACCTGGCACCTGGTGCTGTGGCTGACCCCTTCCCATTCCCGGGCCAGGGGTCATGTGTGGGGGAGTTCCAGGAGTCAGACTCACCCAATGTGCACACTGCCTGGTACTTTCTGATGTGGGGCCCCTAGGCCCCGATTCTCCAATCAGATACCCCTTGGCATGTGGGGAAATCACAAGATGCAGTGCTCTTCGCCATGTCTGGGAGCTCCTGGTCCTGGCTCCCAGGGACAGAGAGAGACAGCAGAATCCAGCCTTCTACCTAATGACCTGCAGAAGGAGGTGTGGTTTTATTTACTTTTTCTTCTTTAAGAAAAGGGCACATTTATCCTTAATAGTTGCAGGGTACCAAATGTGGAGCTGCAGTTACTGCCTCAGTGCTGAACCCTACGTCCACTGCTGTGAGTGCTTATGTGACACTGGACCTCAGAGGCATCCCTGGTAGACCTGAAGGTCCTTAAGGGCTTGCATGACAGGTGAGAGACCATCTTCAGCCCCAGCCAAGTGGATCATTTGATGCAGATACAAGAAAAAATGAGAGAAAGAAAAAAACCTTTTTCTTGTGATGAGAACTTTTGGGATCTACAATCTCAGCAGCTTCCCAGTGTACCTCACACTTGTGTTCCTGTATGTTCATCCCAGGACTTGCTTATAACTGCAAGCTTGTGACTTTTGACCCCCTTCCTTCTACCCCCAGTCCCACCCCTGCCTCCAGTAACCTCAAATCTGATCTCTCTCTCTATGAGTTTGTAAGGGTTTTTAGATTCCACATTTAAGTGAGATCATGCAGTATATATCTCTGTCTGACTTATTTCACTTAGCATAATGCCCTCAAGGTCCCTTCATGCTGTAGCAAATGGTAGGATTTCCTTCTTTTTAAAGAAAGAGTTTTCTTCTTATTATGGTATATATGTGTGTGTGTATGTGTGATATATGTAGATATATATATATTTTTTCTTACACTATATATATATATGTATATATATATATATATATATATTTGACAGAGTGATATCATTTCCTTTGGATATATACTCATAAGTGGTATGCTGGATCTTATGATAATTCTATATTTAATTTTTTGAGGACCCTCCATACTGTTCCATAGTGATAGAACCAATTTACAGTCCCGCCAGAAGTGAACCAAGATTCCCTTTTATCCACATCCCTGTCAGCATTTGTTATCTCTTTGTTTGTTTGATGGTAGCTATTCTAACAGGTGTGGAGGGGTACCTTATTGTGGTTTTTATTTTCATTCCCTGGTGGTCAGTGATGTTGACTATCTGTTCACATATCTCTTGTCCATTTGAATATCTTCTTTGGAAAAAAATGTCTATTCAGGTCCTTTGTTCATTTAATTTGAATTCATTTGTCATTTGGATTGCTTGTTCGCTATTGAGTTTTATCAGGTCTTTACAAATTTTGGGTATTAGCCCTTTATCAGATATATGATTTACAAATATTTTCTCCCACTCAGTAGGTTACCTTTTCAAGTTGACTGTTTCTTTTGTTGTGCAGAAACCTTTAGTTTGATATAGTCCAACTTGTTTATTTTTTATTTTGTTGCTTGTGCTTTAGGTGTCATATCCAAAAAGATCATTGCCAAGGCCCACTGCAAGGAATATGTTTCCTATGTTTTTATCTAAGAATTTTATGGCCTCAGGTCTTTCGGGTCTTATATGTAAATCTTCAACCCATTTTGAGTTAATTTTTTGAGTAGTGTAAGAAAATTGTTCAGTTTTATTGTTTTGCATGTGGTTTGGTAACATCATTTATAACTTTGGCTATTAGGAATAGAGCTTTTATGAATACACACACACACACACACACACACACACACACACACACACACACACACACCTCTTTTTGTTTCTGGTGGCTCAGTGGTAAAGAATCCACCTGCCAAGCAGGAGACATGGGTTCGACCCTTGGTCAGGAAAATCCACTGGAGAAAGAAATCGCTACTCACTCCAGTATCTTACTTGGGAAATCACATGGACAGAGGAGGCTGGCAGGCTGCAGTCTGTGGTGTCACAGAGTCGGACATGACTGAACCTTTGTTTCTTTTCAGTAAGTAATTATGAGCAGAATTACTGGACCAAAGTTGTGTATTTTTTAGTTTCATAAGAAACTACCACTCTTTATTTCAAAGTGGTTGTACCATGTTTTACTCCCAGAGCAGTGAGTGAGAGTTCTGGTTGCCTCATATGTTTTAGTGCTGGACAGAACGGCATGTAAACAACTGAAATCTCATTATGTCATCCCCCTGCTTAGAATATTGAGTAGCTTCCTCTTGCTCATGGGATGAAATTGGATTTTTTGTTTCATTCTACACGGATATAGTGTTAAAAATATCCCCTTAACTTCTGCTTTAGCAGCATCCCACATATTCTCATATATCTTTTCATTTTCATTAAGTTCAGAATGTGGTCTAACTTCCTGATTTCTTGAATGACTCGTGCTGCTCAGGAATGCATTATGTTGTCTATGGCCATACCACCCTGAACGCGCCCGATCTCGTCTGATCTCGGAAGCTAAGCAGGGTCGGGCCTGGTTAGTACTTGGATGGGAGGAATGCGTTATGTTTCAAAGTGTTTGAACATTTTGCAGGCAGGTGTATATATATTATTGACTTCTAACTCAATTTCACTGTGGTCAGCACACATTATTTCTGTGACTTAAATCCTTTAACATTTGTTGAAACTTATTTTATGATCTAGTATATGGTCTTTCATGGTAAGTGTTTTGATGTCCTCAAAAAGAATGTGTCTTCTCCTGTTATCGGGTAGAGTATTATGTAAGAACAAATGAAGTCAAGTGGTCATGGTGTTCAGATTGCTGTATCCTTGCTGTTGTTCTCTTTACTTCTGCTATCAATTACTGAGAGAGGAAATTTGAGATGTCCCTTTATAATGGCAGGTTTATCTATTTCCCCATGAAGTTCTATCAATTGTTACTTCATATATTTCAAAAGTCTGTAATTGGGTATGTAAAAATTTAAGGATCTTATGTCATATTAATTAATTGTTTCAAATTTTATTCTAACCCTTTATTATTAGGTGACCTTCTTTATCCCTGGCAATACTTTTTGCTCTGAAATGAACACTGTCTTATATTAACATCATCACTCTAGTCTTCTTTTGACTGTCATTAACATAGAATATCTTTTTCCATCCTTTTACTTATAATGTACTTGTTCCTTTATATTTAAAGTGCTTTTCTGAGTGGGCAGCATAGTTTTTATGCCAATCTCAAACTCTCTGCCTTTTAATTGGGATGTTTTGACCATTTACATATAATGTAACTATTTCACTTTCATATTTGAAAGATGTTTTTGCTAGGTATGGAATTCCTAGGATTTTTTCTTTCAGTACTTTAGTGATGTTGACCTGTTGTTTTTTTTTTAATAGGTTTGGTTTTAACAAGAAATTTACTATTATCTTTGTGCCTTTATACAGAACATATCCTTGTGATTTGAAATTAACTTGAGTGATCATTTTATTAATGTGTTCCTCCTGTAATAGGCTGTAATTTCACTAAAGGTAGAGGTCATGTTTATTTTCTCTTACTGTTATATCTTAAATAGATACCATAGTCTCTGGTACATAATAGAGGATCAATCAGTGCTGTGGGTTGCATGAATACATTTGCTGTAATTAATGGTCTATACAATTTATTCAGACATTGGACAGTGATAAAGTGTAGATCAAAAAAAGCTAAAGGCAAAGGAGAAAAGGTAAGATATACCCATCTGAATGCAGAGTTCCAAAGAATATCAAGGAGAGATAAGAAAGCCTAAGTGATCAATGCAAAGAAATAGAGGACAACATAGAATGGGAAAGGCTAGAGATCTCTTCAAGAAAATTAGAGATACTAAGGGAAAATTTCATGAAAAGATGGGCATAATAAAGAACAGAAGTGTTATGGACCTAACAGAAGCAGAAGACATTAAGAAGAGGTGGCAAGAATGCACAGAAGAACTATACAAAAAAGATCTTCATGACCCAGATAACCACAATGGTGTGATCACTCACCTAGAGCCAGACATCCTGGAATGCAAAGTCAAATAGGCCTTAGGAACCATCACTATGAACAAAGGTAGTAGAGGTGATGGAATTCCAGTTGAGCTATTTCAAATCCCAAAAGATGTTGCTGTGAGGGTGCTGCACTCAATACACCAGCAAAATTGGAAAACTCAGCAGTGGTCACAGGACTGGAAAAGGTCAGTTTTCATTCCAATCCCAAGGAATGCTCAAACTACCACACAATTGCACTCATATCACATACTAGAAAAGTAATGCTCAAAATTCTCCAAGTGAGGCTTCAACAGTATGTGAACCATGAACTTTCAGATGTTCAAGCTCGATTTAGAAAAGGCAGAGGAACCAGAAATCAAATTGCCAACATCCACTGAATCATAGAAAAAGCAAGAGAGTTCCAGAAAAACATCTACTTCTGTTTTATTGACTATGCCAAAACCTTTGACTGTGTGGATCACAACAAACTGTGGAAAATTCTTCAAGAGATAGTAATACCAGACCACCTTACCTGCCTCCTGAGAAATCTGTATGCAGGTCAATAAGCAACAGTTAGAACTGGACATGGATATTGTGAAATGAGTATACTACCCAAAGCAATCTATAGATTCAATGCAATCCCTATCAAGGTACCAATGGTATTTTTCACAGAACTAGAACAAATAATTTCACAATTTGTATGGAAATACAAAAAACCTCGAATAGCCAAAGCAATCTTGAGAAAGAAGAATGGAACTGGAGGAATCAACCTGCCTGACTTCAGGCTCTACTACAAAGCCACAGTCATCAAGACAGTATGGTACTGGCACAAAGACAGAAATATAGATCAACGGAACAGAATAGAAAGCCCAGAGATAAATCCACATACCTATGGAAACCTTATCTTCGACAAAGGAGGCAAGGATGTACAATGGAAAAAAGACAACCTCTTTAACAAGTGGTGCTGGGAAAACTGGTCAACCACTTGTAAAAGAATGAAACTAGAACACTTTCTAACACCATACACAAAAATAAACTCAAAATGGATTAAAGATCTAAATGTAAGACCAGAAACTCTAAAGCTCCTAGAGGAGAACATAGGCAAAACACTCTCCGACATAAATCACAGCAGGATCCTCTATGACCCACCTCCCAGAATATTGGAAATAAAAGCAAAAATAAACAAATGGGACCTAATTAAACTTAAAAGCTTTTGCACAACAAAGGAAACTATAAGCAAGGTGAAAAGGCAGCCTTCAGAATGGGAGAAAATAATAGCAAATGAAGCAACAGACAAAGGATTAATCTCAAAAATATACAAGCAACTCCTGCAGCTCAATTCCAGAAAAATAAATGACCCAATCAAAAAATGGGCCAAAGAACTAAACAGACATTTCTCCAAAGAAGACATACTGATGGCTAACAAACACATGAAAAGGTGCTCAACATCACTCATTATCAGAGAAATGCAAATCAAAACCTCAATGAGGTACCATTACATGCCAGTCAGAATGACTGCTATCCAAAAGTCTACAAGCAGTAAATGCTGGAGAGGGTGTGGAGAAAAGGGAAGCCTTTTACACTGTTGGTGGGAATGCAAACTAGTACAGCCACTATGGAGAACAGTGTGGAGATTCCTTAAAAAACTGGAAATAGAGCTGCCATATGACCCAGCAATCCCACTCCTGGGCATACACACCGAGGAAACCAGATCTGAAAGAGACATGTGCACCCCAATGTTCATCGAAGCACTGTTCATAATAGCCAGGACATGGAAGCGACCTAGATGTCCATCAGCAGGCGAATGGATAAGGAAGCTGTGGTACATACACACGGTGGAATATTACTCAGCCATTAAAAAGAATTCATTTGAATCAGTTCTAATGAGATGGATGAAACTGGAGCCCATTATACAGAGTGAAGTAAGCCAGAAAGATAAACACCAATACAGTATACTAATGCATATATATGGAATTAAAAAAAAATGGTAACGATAACCCTATATGCAAGACAGAAAAAGAGACAGAGAAGTGTAGGACAGACTTTTGGATTCTATGGGAGAAGGCAAGGGTGAGATATTCTGAGAGAATAGCATTGAAACAAGTATACTATCAAGTGTGAAACCTATCACCAGCCCAGACTGGATGCATGAGACAAATGCTCAGGGCTGGTGCGCTGGGAAGACCCAGAGGGATGGGATGGGGAGGGAGGTGGGAGGGGGGATCGGGATTGGGAACACATGTAAATCCATGGCTGATTCATGTAAATGTATGACAAAAACCACTACAATATTGTAAAGTAATTAGCCTCCAACTAATAAAAATAAATGGAAAAAAAAAAAAAAACAAAACTGGACATGGAACAATGGACTGGTTCCAAATCGGGAAAGGAGTACATCAAGGCTGTATATTGTCACCCTACTTATTTAACTTATAATATGCAGAGTGCATCATGCAAAATGCTGGATTGGATGAAGCACAAACTGGAATCAAGGTTGCTGGGAGAAATATCAATAACCTTACATATGCAGATGACACCACCCTTATGGCAGAAAGCGAAGAAGAACTAAAGAGCCTCTTGATGAAAGTGAAAGAGGACAGTGAAAAAGTTGGCTTAAAACTCAACATTTCAAAAAACAAAGATCATGGCATCTGGTCCCATCACTTCATGGCAAATAGATGGGGAAACAGTGGAAACAGTGACAGACTTTATTTTTGGGGTCTACAAAATCACTTCAGATGATGACTGCAGTCATGAAATTGAAAGACGCTTGCTCCTTGGAAGAAAAGCTATGACAAACCTAGACAGCATATTCAAAAGCAGAGACATTACTTTGCTGACAAGGGTCCATCTAGTCAAAGCTATGGTTTTTCCAGTAGTCATGTATGGATGTGAGAGTTGGACTACAAGCTAAGTTCCAAAGAATTGATGCTTTTGAACTGTGGTGTTGGAGAAGACTCTTGAGAGTTCCTTGGACAGCAAGGAGATCCAACCAGTCCATCCTAAAGGAAATCAGTTCTGAATATTCATTGGAAGTACTGATGCTGAATCTGAACTCCAATACTTTGGCCACCTCATGTGAAGAACTGACTCATTTGAAATGACCTTGATGCAGGAAAAGATTGAAGGCAGGAGGAGAAGGGGATGACAGAGGATGAGATGGTTGGATGGCATCACTGACTCAGTGGACATGAGTTTGAGCAAACTCTGGGAGTTGGTGATGGACAGGGAAGATGGGTATGCTGCAGTCCATGGGGTCTCAAAGAGTCGGACACGACTGAGTGGCTGAAATGAAGTCAACTGAAGAAGTCAAAGGAGCAAAGTGCACAGTACCAAAGCCTGAACCACATATTCAGGTGTTTCTCCCCCAGCCCTTTGAAAGGAGACCTGTCTTTGAAGTCTTCAGTAGGTAGACATGGAAGGGAGACAGTGGCATGAGAAGGGTGGAGATGATGATGGAACATTCTCTGAAAGCAGGACTGAAAATCACGTGTATCACATTACATGGAACTCCCAGGAAGGGTGAAATTGGGGGCATCAAATAGGGCATATGTGAATGTCTTTGGAAGTGCTGAACCCATCTGGATCCTTGGTAAGCTGCTGCTGCTCCCCCTGCAGTGGGACAAGGTGGCCCCAAGGCACCCCATCCAGGAGTCCATCATTGACCATAACACACACTTTCCATTGGCGCTATTATTTACCTGAATTATAAGTAGCTTCTCAACCCAAACACCTATCATCAGCCATTAGCAGTCATTGGCTGACTGCCTTGGGTGGGCTTCCTAGACCAAACCCAGAGGTAGCACTTTGTGCAAGAGGTTTATTAAGCAGACTCTCCAGGGAAACCATGTAGGGAAGGAGATGAAGTGAAGCATGAATGTGATTGATTTCAGGTGAAGTTTCAGCCTGATCCCACAGGGAGCTCTGGTGCATAAAATTGGCAAAAGTAAGGGCAGTGGGATTTCATTCTGCCACTCTGACCAGTCACTGTTCACTGACTGTGGGGCTGGAATGTAAATATGCAAGACATCCTGTTCTCATATGCAGTGATGTGGCTCAGGAGCTGAAGTGTAGTCCTCAGAGGGAAGTGGAGGTTCAGTTAGGAGGGAAGCATTCAGGAGCCAGGCACACTGAGAGAACGAGGCAGAGCTGCTGCTGTGTCTGAACCCCCACTTCACACCTGCCAAATGTGTGTTGTGTGAATTCTTAGGAAGGGCACAGATGTGGCCAGGCCTTCACTGCATCCCTGAGGCTAAGCTGGGGTTTGATGCCAGACTCTGATCGACAAATTTCTAATGAATGCATGGATGTTTGGACCCCCTGCTGGAATAAAATTTGTTATGAGTCAAGGGGATCGGCTTGGATGATTAGTAGGATTGTGGAATCAAAGATAATACAGGGCAGACATGGGGGTGGGAAGTGGTGAGGGGAGAGGCTGCAGTGTTCCTCCTGAGGGACGTGGAAGAACTCACTGGGAGAAGTGAGTGTCTGTGCCCCGGAGGCAAACCGTTTCGTCTTGGTGTGTCCGTGGGCCCGGACCTGGTCTTGCAGCTTGGCTGGGCTCCTCCCAGCTGTGAGCGTGCCCCACTCGACCAGTGACCCACATGGGGCCATGCCTGTTTGTGCTCCCAGGGGCAGGTCTGCTGATACCAGTCCAGCTCCGGATCCTGAAGCAGCCCTGGGACCTAGCCCCACTCAGGCTGCAGTAGAGGGAGTCCTGGCTCCACAGGAACCTGGCAGAAGACACCCTTCTTTGTGCCTTGAGCCTACCTCAAACCCAGTCTTGGCTATGCTTCCTGAAAGCAGCCCTGTGACTCAGCACCACCTCCTCTCAGCTGCATCTGGGGGAATCTTGCCTGCCCAAGTCACACACATCTGTGAACCTGATAGCACCGTCTGCAGACTGTCTGAGACCCTGAACAGATCTTTGTCTAGTGTTAGCTCAACTCAACAAGATCCTAGAGACAGTGCTATCAACTCAAAGACCAGACAGAATTCACACCCACCTAGGAGAGAGACCCTGTTAATGGAACTTCCATCTGCAAACCCTACTGTGGACTCACTAGTAAACATTTGACTAGGCTCCAACCCACTCAGCTGAGTTCCCACAAACAGTACCATCAGCCCAGGGACCTAAAAGACGTTTTTTAGCTACCAAAATTAGTTCTTAAAGACTGGAAGAGGTGTTTGCTCCTTTGAATGCACAGAGAGCAATTCAAGGCTAAACAGAACATGAATAATAGAGCAAACATGACACCACAAAAGGAAGATAGTAAAAATTCAGAAACTGACCCCAAAGAAATGGGAATTTTCAATAATGAAAGCCGTAAAACATTTCCTCAAAGATTAAGAACAAAACAAGGATGTCCACTCTCACCAATTGTATTCTACATAGTTTTGGAAGTCCTAGCCATGGCAATCAGAGAATAAAAAAAATAAAAGCAATACAAATTGGAAAGGAAGAAGTAAAAACTGTCGCTGTTTGTAGATGGTGTGATAATATAGATAGAAAATCCTAAAGATGCTACCGGAAAACTACTAGAGCTTATAAATGAATTTGATCCAGGTTGCAGGATACAAAATTAATTCACAGAAATCTCTTGCATTCCTATACACTAACAGAAAAGGAACAGAAAGAGAAATTAAGGAAACAATTCCACTTACCATCACATCAAAAAGTATAAAATACCTAGGAATAAACCTACCCAAGGAGGTAAAAGACCTGTACTCAGAAAACTATAAGATACTGATGAAAGAAATCAAAGATGACAGAAATAGTTCTTGGTTTGGAAAAATCAGTATTACCAAAATGATTATACTACCCAAAGCAAGCAACAGAGTCAATGCAATTACCATTAAATTACCAATGGTAGTCTTTCACAAAATTAGATAAAAAAATTGTTACAATTTGTATGGAAATACAGAAGATCCTGAATAGTCAAAGCAATCTTGAAAAAGAAAAATGGAGCTGGGAGAATCCGCTCCTTTACTTCAGACTATACTAAAAAGCTACAGTCATCAAAACAGTATGGTGCTGGCACAAAAACAGAACTATAAATCAATGGAACAGGATAGAACGTCCAGAGATAAACCCACACACCTATGGTCAACTAACCTACAACAAAGGAAGCAAGACTATACAATGAAGAAAAGACAGCCTCTTCAATAAATAGTGCTAGGAAAACGGGACAGCTACAGTAAAAGAATGAAATTAGAACACTCCCTAACACCATGCACAAAAATAAACTCAAAATGAATTAAAGATATAAATCTAAGGCTAGAAACTATAAAACTCTTAGAGGAAAACAGGCAGAACACTCTCTGACATAAAAATATTTTTTGATCCACCTCCTAGAGTAATGAAAATAAAAACAAAAACAAATGGAACTTAGTTAAATTTAAAAGCTTTTGCACAGCACAGGAAACAATAAACAAGATGAAGTGATAACCCTCAGATCAGTCAGTCATAGGAAATACTATGATAGACAGTCATACAGAAATACTGTAAACAATTATACCCTCCCCCATTGGATCACATAGAAGAAATGAATAAATTTCTATAAACCTAATCACCTATCAAGACTGATCAGAAATACATAATCTGAATGAAACTAGTGAGTAAGGAGATTAATGCAGTAATAATTAATAGTAATAGTAGAAAAACCTCCTAACAAAGAAAAGCCCAGGACCAAATGATTTCATGGGTGAATTCTACAAAATATTGAAGGATCAACACCAGTCCTTTTGAAAGGTTGCTGCTGTGAGCCGTGAACAACACCAGGATTCATGGCCTCTGGATCTGGGGCCAGAGATGAGGATTGATCACTCAGAGCTTTTGTGTAGCAAAGTTTTATTAAAGTATAAAAACAGGTAGAGAAAGCATCTGACATAGACATCAGAAAGGGGCAGAAAGAGCTCCCTTGCTAGTTTTTAGCAAGGCATTTTATGCATGTTAGATGGCTGCTAATCAGACAAGGGAAACACCTCGAGGCTGAGGGGGTCTCACCAGGCCCTCTCCCACAACACACGTTTCTGAGATAGGATGGTACAAGGTGTGTCATCTCTGGCCATAAAACAACTCACACAAATACTGGTTTGTTGAGCCGTTATCAGCCTAAGGTTTGAGAAAAGAATGTCTGCCACTTGCAGTTTATTTCCTCCTGTCCCCTGGGGACCTCTCGCCTACCTGTTAACCCTCTCACTTTCAAACTCTAATAAAAATATGAAGAGGAAGAAACACTTGTAAACTCATTTTACCAGGCCAGCACTATCCTGTTACCAAAGTCAGACAAGGACACTATGAGAAAAGAATTCCAGGCAAATATCCTTGATGAACATAGATACAAAAATCTTAACAAAATGTTAGTAAACCAGCTCAACAGCACATTAAGAGGTATAATCAGTGGTGTTTTATCCCTGTGATGCAAGGATAGTTCAACATATGAGAATCAATCAATATGATTCACCACATTGATAGAATAAAGGATAAAAACCATATGATCATCTCAATAGATGCTGAGAAAATATTTGACAGAATAAAACATCCTTCAGGATAAAACCTGTCAAGCATCAGATATAGAAAGAAGGTACCTCAACATGATGAAGGCCATATATGACAGTCCCACAGCTAACATCCTCAATGGTGAATGAAACATTTTCCTCTAGATGAGGGATAAGACAAGGATGCCCACTCTCACCACTTTGATTCACCACAGTACTGGAAGTCCTAGGCAGGGCAAAGAGGCAAAAAAAGAAGTATCCAAATCAGAAAGGAAAAAGTAAAACTATTTGCAGATGGCATGAGCTTACGCTAGAAAATACTAAAGATTCCATCAAACAGTTACAAATATCACCCTGCCATTTGTGACAACGTGGATGGACCTGGAGGACACCACGCCCAGTGAGATGTGGTGGACAAAATGACAGGTACTGTACGGTACTGCCAGCATTGTGGAGCCTAACAAGCTGATCACATAGAAACAGTAGAGTGGTGCTTGCTTGGAGCTTGGGAGTGTGGGAAACAGGGACATGGGGATCAAACAGTGCAAACTCTCAGTTATGAGACCAGTAAGTTCTCAGGATGGAATCCACTGTGCAGAGTCGAGAGTTAATAATGCCATGCTGTACACTCGATATTTACTAAGAGAGTAAACATTAAGCATTCTTAAAAAACAACTTTGTGAGATTATGAATGTGTTATTTAACTTTACTGTGGTAATCATTTCACAGTTTACACATATCAAATCACGTTGTACACCCTCAAAAACCCATGTTGTACAAAGTATATACTTTCATTTATCAAACATAAGTAAAAGTAGTCCTCAGCAGTGACCACAAAACTGGAAAAGGTCAGTTTCCATTCTAATGCCAAAGAATGTTCAAACTACCACATAATTGCACCCATTTTACATGCTAACAAAATAATGCTCAAAATCCTCAAAGCTAGACTTCAACAGTATGTGAACTGAGAACTTCCAGAATACAAGCTGGTTTTAGAAAAGACATAGGAATCAGAGATCAAAGAGCCAACATCCACTGGATCATAGACAAAGCAAGAGAATTCCAGAAAAAGATCTACTTCTGCTTCATTCACTATGTTAAAGCCTCTGACTATCTGACTACGTAGATCACAACAAACTGTGGAAAATTCTTAAAGAGATAGAAATACCAGACTACCTTACCTGCCTCCTGAGAAACCTGTATGCAGATGAAGAAGCAACAGTTAGAATTGAACATGTAACAATGAACTGGTTCAAAATTGGGAAGAAAGGAGGATATCAAGGCTGTATGTTGTCACCCTGCTTATTTAACTTATATGCAGAGTATGTCATGCTAAATGCTAGGCTGGATGAAGCACAAGCTGGAATCAAGATTGCCAGGAGAAATATCAATAACCTCAGATATGCAGAGGACACCACCTTTATGGCAGGAAGCAAAGAGGAATTAAAGAGCCTCTTGAAGAAGGTGAAAGAGGAGAGTGAGAAAGTTGGCTTAAAACTCAGCATTCAAAAAACAAAGATCAGGGCACCTGGTCCCATCCCTTCATGGCAAGTAGATGGGGGAAACAATGGAAACTGAAGGACTTCATTTTCTTGAGCTCCAAAATAACTGCAGATGGTGACTGCAGCCATGAAATTAAAAGTTGCTTGCTCCTTGGAAGAAAAACTATGACAAACCTAGACAGAAAATTAAAAGGCAGAGACATCACTATGCCAACAAAGGTCTGTCTAGTCAAGCTATGGTTTTTCCAGTAATCATGTACAGATGTGAGAGTTGGACCATAAAGAAGGCTGAGCACTGAAGAATTGATGCTTTTGAACTGTGGTACTGGAGAAGACTTTTGAGAGTCTCTTGGACTGCAAAAAGATCCAAACAGTCCATCCTAAAGGAAATCAATCCTGAATATCATTGGAAAGACTGATGCTGAAGCTGAAGCTCAAGTATTTTGGCTACCTGATGTGAAGAACTGACTCATTTGAAAAGACCCTGATGCTGGGAAGATTGAAGCCAAGAGGAGAAGGGGACAAAGAGGATTAGATGGTTGGATGGCATCACCGACTCAATGGAGTTTGAGCAAGCTCTGGGAGATGATGATAGACAGGGAAGCATGGCATGGTGCAGTCAATGGGGTCACAAAGAGCCTGATATAACTGAGTGACTGAACAACAACAATGGTAGCATATTGACTCTCTACTACCACCCTAAGTTAGAAGCTGACCCCTTTTCTGAAAACATAGAATGGAGAATGAAGACATAAAACCCCTGTGCTGAGTCAGGGTGAATGGGTGGATCATTGATTAGATCAAATCTAGGAATTGAAGTTATCCAGGCAAGATCAGCAGGATGAGTCTAAGAAGACCTGCTGACCAGTTACCAGTGATTCCATATTTAATATTCTTGGAGAGTGATGTCCCCAGCTGTACAATTAATACAATGCATGAGCAGGGAAGCCCGTAGCCACGGGTTACTCTAGACAAGGTGTAGTTTGCACAGCACAGGGCATCTTCCCTTTCACCCTCATGTCAAGTCGTTGTTAAGAGGAGCTGTAGCCATGATTGGGTGAAATCTGCACTTGCTGGTTGTGTGAGGAAGGAAGCAGTGAAAGAGCAGACACTGAGGGCAGTGTCGCCAGTGGCACTGGCCATGTGGCCATTAGCACTCGAAGATGCTGAAATCTGGAGACGACCAGTAAGAGCCCTGGGCCAGTGACCAGCTGAGGGGTTAGCCATGCCTTCTTTGTGCTTCCTTCTTGGGATGGGAGGTCAGTGTCTGCCCTCAGCAGAAATGATGGGCCAGACTGCTGACTGACTGGGTGCCACCACCATCTCATTGTCTGATATGTCAGCTCTGTACATCCTGCAGCTGTTCATGCTGCTGCTGCTAGTCAACCGTCCCTGGATGGACACTTTTGAGTACCAGTCCATGTTCCAGTAGCTTCCAAGGATGACCTCAGTTCTTACTTGGTGGTGATTAGATCTGTCCCCAAGGTGCTGGTCAGCTTCTCCAGAGAGTCCTGAATCCATGGTAGGTTTCGCCTAGTGAAGGAGAGCAGGTTCTGTGCTAATTGGCCCCTCAGGGCCCTTGAGCATGAACCGTGAGTCATGCCTCTGCTGACATTAGACAATATAGGGCTTCTCTAGCCTTGGTCACAAATTTCTGATGGACTCTTTATACCAGGTGAATCCACTGTATTTTTAAAAAATCATTTCTATCTCCTAATGACTGCTGAGAATTCTTCAAAATTTTTTTCTTAGAAGGGAGAAGGAAGTTTCTTGAGAGAATATCAAGAATACCAGAAAGATATTTTCCATCTTTTGTAAGCACATACTATAATTGAATGTGTATTGTATGTATCATGTGTCATATAGATGAAAAACAATGTTCTGATTTGGGTGGATGATTATATTTTCCTGTGACTAAGAGTCATGAGACCACTTTGGCTGTCATATTTGAGAAAGTTCAGTAAAAAGCACATATTTTGTGCACAAAATATGGTCTAAAATCTCTTTCTCTCTCTTCTTATCTTTGTCTTTCTTTCTCTCCTTTCATATAGCAGATGGTTGGTTGAAACTGTCACCGCTTTCCACACCAGTGAACACATTTAATTTGGTGGTCTGGGTGTCATTCTCAGGCCACTCCTCACAGGGGCCCGTCTCTGTAGAATTTAGTGAAAGCCCTAACCTTCAGACATTGGCTTTAAAGCAGTTGGGCACAGGGAGGCCAGGTCTTAGCCAACACCATGAAGCAGTTTGTTGGTCACCAGCTTCAGGCAGACAATCTTCCTTCCTAATTAAAGTGCTATGATCTAAGTGGTGAAATAAGTTCAAGAAGCACTAGTTTGCTAGTGCTTGAAATCAGCAGAGCCCCACAGAGAATCTTGGTTTTCAGAGAGCCAGGACATCTGCACTTGCATCTCCATTTGGAAGCTGGCATGCATGGGCCTGAGTTTCCACTATTTCAGGATTATCTGGGGAGATTACTTTGATTCAGGTGAAGCATTTTGGTGGTGATTTGCCTCTGATTTGGTGGGGGGGGGGGGGGGTGTGTGCTCCATGTTGTGGGCTGTGCAGGGGCTGGCAGCAGAGAATCTGGTGTTGAATCGGGGTCCAGTTCCATCCTGACCCCTGGCTTTCCAGTGACCACTCGCAAGCCGCTGGACAGTGGTGTGAACATGAAAGGTTGTTGCTGAATGATAAGACGCTGAGATTCTTGGCCTCCGGAGGAGACGAATTCAATCTGGGGCCAGAGACGAGGCTGAATCGCTCAGAGCTTTTGTGTAATAAAGTTTTATTAAACTATAAAAGAGATAGAGAAAGCTTCTGACATAGGCATCAGAAGGGGGCAAAAGAGTACCCCCCCCTCCTAGTCTTTAGCTATATGTTATATAGTCACTCACAGTCTGTTAATGAAAAGAAAGAAGTGTCATAAAATTTAGAATGGCGCCAGATAATTCATCCCTGGCCATAAAATGATTGACTTGAATCTTGTAGAAGGGGAGAATAGCAGCAAATAGTTTCGTTTACATAGATTAGGGGAACAATACCTGAATAAGTAAGTTAGGCTGTTTGGCGGAACCAACTTGAAGATAGAGTCTGGGGTACATTAACATAGCTTAATACAACATTTCCATAAGAAAAAGAAATGTATTGGTTAACTCAAGGTTTGAGAGTAGTTAGCTTCAGGTGAAACCAGGTGCTTAGCAACACAGCATTTTAAGAGAAACCTCCTTTTAAATTTGTATAGAGAAGAAAAAATATCGCTGGTTTTTTTCCTCCTGCCGCTTAAGAGAGATAAAAATGCCTCTTTTCTCTGTTTGGAGACCCCTGGCCTTCCTGCCTGTTACCCTCTCAAAGACTCTTGGTTGACCTCTGTCAGCACTGGCTGGATGTAGTGAGTCCAGGAGGAGAATGGGGATTTGGGAAGGAGGTTCTTTCCAACAGCAGGTTATTTTTCTCGCTGTTCCTCCTCTGTCCCCAGACACTGTCTGAGTGTATGAGTGACTGTAAATACAGATTTTCGAATAGGAGACAGAGGTCAGAAGTCCCCTCCCCAGGCTTCCCCTGGAAGTCCACCCCAACCCCACCCCACATGTACTCCATGAAGGCTGGGGAAGCCCAGTGCTTGCACACTGACCAGGAATCAGAGCCTGGGAATTTCTGTGAGTGGCCATCCCAGTCCTGCACCGGCAGAGAGGGGTGGGGATTTGAGCCTCTCCACACCTCAGGGGGCATTCGCTCTCACTGAGAGTTCCCAGGGGTCCACAGTTATCAGGAGCGTGAAGTTCCATTTTTATTACCAAAATAAGGTTTAAAATCCTCGTTTTAAGTGGGTCACGCACACAATCGCGAGAGCGAGCACTCAGAACAAGTTCAAGCTCTTTCTCTGCAGCCTGAGTCAGAGCAGCGCCCACGGCCTCAGAGGGCCATGCTAGCACCCTCCAGGGCCGTGATGAACCGGACGCTGGTCACCCAGTTCTTCATTCTGGGATTCTCAGAAACACCCGGGCTGCGAACGCTGCTCTTCTACGGCTTCCTGCTTCTGTACACAGTGGCCCTCTCTGGAAACCTGCTCATTGTGGTGGTCATCAGCTCCAGTCCAGCCCTGCACACCCCCATGTACTTCTTCCTGGTCAACCTGGCTGTGGTGGACATTCTCTGCACGTCCACGATCCTGCCTGAGCTTCTGGTGGGCATGGTGGCCAGCAAGACCATCTCCTATGGGGGCTGCATGGCCCAGCTCTTCTGCTTCACGTGGTCCATGGGGGCTGAGCTGCTGCTCTTCTCGGCCATGGCCTATGACCGCTACGTGGCCATCTGCCGGCCCCTGCACTACGGCGCCCTCATGGGCCCCCGGGTGTGCGCGCTCTTGGCTGGAGTGGTGTGGACAGTCAGCCTGATCAACACCAGCGTGAACACAAGTCTCTTGCTTCGCCTGCCCTTCTGCCGCTCCAACGTGGTGGAGCACTTCTTCTGTGAGATCCCCCCTCTGCTGAAGCTCTCCTGCGCCCCGACCCAGCTGAATGAAGCCATGGCCTTCACGGCAGACATCTTCCTGGCGGTGGGGAACTTCTCGGTGATCACGCTCTCCTACTGCTGCATCATCGCCAGCATCCTGCGCATGCGGTCGGCGGTGGGCAAGCGGCGCGCCTTCTCCACCTGCTCCTCCCACCTCCTGGTGGTCTCCTTGTACTACTCCACCGTCATCTACACTTACATCCGCCCTGCGTCCAGCTACTCGCTGGACAAGGACAAGCTGGTGTCGGTGATCTACACTTCCGTGGCGCCCTCCCTGAACCCCCTCATCTACTCGCTGAGGAACGTGGAGGTCAAGGCGGCGCTCAGGAGGCTGCTGTCCGGCTGCTGAGGTCGCGCCCCGCGAGGTCCTCGTGCCGGAGGGCGGGGCCCAGTGTGGCTTTCCCTAAATGTGGGAGCGCTTGGAATCACTGAATGAAACACTTAATTGGGTAATTTTGCGGTAAATTAAGTGTACATCATTAAAGCTGTTTTTAACAAGAGGAGGGGAATGCAGGGAAGGTATGTAAAAAGCTAAAAGAAGTAAGTTTTTTCAGCTTTTTCCTTCTATTCCCTGGCACCTAATATCTAGCTCCTGGGTAGTCGAGGTTCACTTTTTTTTTTTTTTTTTTTTTTTGCTGTTGCACAGATATTTCAGGAATTTCCTGGCCATTCTTCTAGCCCCAGTTTTAACAGACTCATTTCCAGCACTGGCATCCTTGTAGCTTTGGCCCCAACCCTGCTGAGACATTATTTGTTTAGGCCAGTATGCAGCTCCAGTGAGGGGACCGCCTGAAGTGAGTCTGTGCATTTCTGCTCTGTATGTTCCAACAGGTTCTTCAACTGGGCTTGGGAAATCCAGTTTATATGAATATAGTCAAGGCAGATTGATTTACACAACTTCACTAAACGTTTAACACGGGCAGAAGCAAGAGGTTTCATGTGCCCTTTTGGAAGGGCATCTTGTCCAGCATCAACCAGGTCACCCTTCTGTTGGGAGAAATTCCTCCAGGGAAGGGGTTCTGGGATCCTCTTTATAGTTTTCTCAGTCCTCTTGAGTCCACAGGATTGCAAGGGATGTGCTCCCTTGACAATATGCACAACACCCAATTGTACCAAAGTCTATACCTGAGTTGTAAGACATTATTCTGATCCTGTTCTTCAAAGGATGGCCTCTTTTTTCTTCAGCCTATGTGTCCTTGAAATGTTGTACAAATATCTCTGTCTGCAGATTCTTGACTCATGACTGAGGAACAAGATAAGGTGTCAATGATGAAAAAGCCTCTTGCAGGCTTGTCTGTTATATTATACTGAGTGGGCCCAGTCTTCAGTGTCTTGGGGGCCAACAGAGGAGAATGTTCTCAGCCATCAGGGTCATCTGGAGGAGTAGGGGCCTTGGGGCAGAAAGGTAATCCCCCCCCTCTCTCTCCCACCAACAAGGGTACTCTTAACAAAGAATCAGAATTTGAGTTTTTTGATCATTTTAGTGTTTTTAAAAATTTCATTAATTTTTTGCCTTATGTATATCATCTTATTTCTCCTACTCTGTGTATAATTTACTATTCTTCATACAGCTTGTGAAATTAGGTCTTTTGATCATTGGTTTTCTGACTTTCTTCTTTTCTAATATATGCATCAATGATTTAATATTTCCTCATTAAACATGGTTTTAGCTGATTCCCACTAATTTTGACTAAAATTTCATTAAAATTCACTTTACTTTATAATTTCATTACAATGCAGTTAACGCAGTATAATTTAGTTCAAAACCTTTTCTAATTCTCATGGAGAGTCCTTATTTGAATTATGGATTGTTTGTATGTGCTTTGCTCAATTTTCAAACTCATGGAGAGTATCAGTTCTCTTTAAGTAATAATTCTAACTATATTCTAATGTGATCAGAGAGATTATATTTTATGTTTTTAATATTTTGAAGTGTGTTGAGATTTGTTTCATGACTCAGTCTATGGCCAACTTTGATAAATCATCCATGCATGTGTGAAAAAAATATGTGTATTCTATAGTTTAGGGTTGTACTGTTCTTTTTACAACTATGTTCATTTAAAAATTTATATTGTTCAAATCTTCTATATATCTTCTGTTTTTTATCTGCTTTTGTCAGCTACTGAGAATGTATTCTAAAACTCTCATTATTAGTGTTGATTTGTTTTTTCTTTTTAGTTATATTTATTTTTTAATTTATATATTCTGAGGTGTGTTATTCGTTCATTTCAGTCACTCAGTTGTGTCCGACTCTTTGCAACCCCATGGACTGTAGCATGCCAGGCCTCCCTGTCCATCACCAACTCCAGGATTTACTCAAACTCATGTCCATTGAGTCAGTGATGCCATCCAACCATCTCATCCTCTGCTGTCCCCTTCTCCTCCTGCCCTCAATCTTTCCCAGCATCAGGGTCTTTTCAAATGAGTCAGTTCTTCACATCAGGTGGCCAAACTATTGGAGTTTCAGCTTCAGCATCAGTCCTCCCAATGAATATTCAGGAGTGATTTTCTTTAAGATGGACTGGTTGGATCTCCTTGCAGTCCAAGGGACTCTCAAGAGTCTTCTCCAACACCACAGATCAAAAGCATCAGTTCTTCGGCATTCAGCTTTCTTTAAGTCCAACTCTCACATCTGTACATGCCTACTGGAAAAACCATAGCTTTGACTAGGTGGACCTTTGCTGGCAAAGTAATGTCTCTGCTTTTTAATAAGCTTTCTAGGTTGGTCTGGAGAAGGCAGTGGCAACCCACTCCCATACTCTTGGCTGGCAAATCCCATGGATGGAGCAGCCTTGTAGGCTGCAGTCCATGCGGTCGTGAAGAGTCAGACACGACTGAGCGCCTTCACTTTCACGCACTGGAGAAGGAAATGGCAACCCACTCCAGTGTTCTTGACTGGAGAATCCCAGGGATGGGGGAGCCTGGTGGGCTGCCGTCTATGTCACACAGAGTTGGACATGACTGAAGTGACTTAGCAGCAGCAGCAGCTAGGTTGGTCATAACTTTTCTTCCAAGGAGCAAGCATCTTTTAATTTCATGGTTGCAATCACCATCTGAAGTGATTTTGGAGCCCCCCAGAATAAAGTCTGTCACTGTTTCCACTTTTCCCCCATTTATTTTCCATGAAGTGATGGGACCTGGATGCCATGATCTTTGTTTTCTGAATGTTGAGTTTTAAGTGAAGTTTTTAACTCTCCTCTTTCACTTTCATCAAGAGGCTCTTTAGTTCTTCTTTGCTTTCTGCCATAAGGGTGGTGTCATCTGTGTATCTGAGGTTATTGATATTTTTCCTGGCAATCTTGATTCCAACTTGTGCTTCATCCAGCCCAGTGTTTCTCATGATGTACTCTGCATATAAGTTAAATAAGCAGGGTGACAATATACAGCTGAAAGGTTGTTGCTGAACCACAGAAAAGACGCCGGGATTCTTGGCCTCCAGAGAAGAATTCAATCCGGGGCCAGAGACAAGGCTTGATTGCTCAGAGCTTTTGTGTAATAAAGTTTTATTAAAGTATAAAGGAGATAGAGAAAGCTTCTGAGATAGGCATCAGAAGGGGGCAGAAAGAGTACCCCCTTGCTAGTTAGCCATTGAGTTATATACTCTCTAATTAGTTATTACAGTGAATCAAAATAATGTCTGGAAGTTGTAAAGACCTCACTAGACTTACTCCCATAATTTACACCTTAAGACAACAGGATTAGCCAGGTTTTTTCCAGAGACTGTCCTCAAGCAGGGTACATTATTGTCATATAATCCTAAGGAATGTAGAGGGACGAGAAAGTTTGTCCTTTTTTCCTCCTTGAGAATTCCAGACCCCTCTCTCCTTGGGGCCCCTGGACTTCTTATCAACCTGCCGAGGACTTGACTCTCTCACAACCTTGGTGTACTCCTTTTTCTATTTAGAACCAGTCTGTTGTTCCATGTTCAGTTCTAAGTGTTATGTTGTCAGGTGCTTTCAAATTTAGAATGTTCTTATTTTCCTGGTGGATCAAGCTTTTTATCATGATGAATTTTTCTTTGTCTCTGTTAATGATTTTTGTCCTAAAGTTAACTTGGTCTGAAATTTTTAGGATAGCTCACCAGCTTTCTTTTGGTTAAATTTGTGCACTATAGCTTTTCCTTCCTTTTCATAGCCTTATATTTAACTGATATCTCTTCTATTCATCACAGGTAGGTTTTTATTTAATAATATAGGGATTGACACTCATGTCATTTGTTTGCATTTATAGAATTACAGGCAGGTTTAGGCTTGCTGTTTTACAATGTACTCTCCATATTCCTTTTTGTCTTTTTTCTTGCTTTCACTTAGTTATTTAAATATGCTGTATTCATTTCCTGAAAGATAGCATGCCTTTTTTCCTTATGGCTAATTTTAGAATTTTATCTTTGCTTTCAGCTGCTTTCCTAGGATATTGGTTGCGCCACCACGTTCTGTGTTTCTGAAAAGCTTTGACAATATCCAGCTTTGTCTCTCCTCCCGTACTCTTTTTGTATTCCTGTTATACTGTGTCCCACACTTTAAATTTAGTGCTCAGCTCACTGTTCCCCTCTTTTTTCAGTTTGGATACTAACTTCTGAACTGTCTTCAGTTTAGTTCTCTCTCCAGTTGTATCCAGTGCTTTTTGCTTGTTTTTTACAGTATTTTATTGAATTATATTTTACATACAATAAAATGGAAAAGAAATCTTATGCAGTGTCCAATACTTTATATATATTTGTATGCATATATCCGTTTACACATATATCTATATAATCATTTCCTACATCAATATAAACAATATTTTGATCACCCAAAAGTTTTCTCTGGCATCTTTGCTGTCAATAATGTTCTCACCCCTCCTCCAAGGGATCTTCCCAATCCAGGGATTGAACCCACATCTCGTACATTGGCAGGTGCATTCTTTATTGCTGAGCTACCAGGGAAGCCCAAATTATGGTTTAGTTTTGCATATTCTTGAACTGCATAGAAATGGAATTATAAAATAGTGCAATTTGTTTTTGATTTCTTTGCTACATGTAACGTTTCTGAGATTCACCTATGTTGTCACAGTGAAGTGAAAGTCGCCCAATCATGTCCGACTCTTTGTGACCTCATTGACTGTAGCACGCCACACTCCTCTGTCCACGGAATTCTCCAGGCCAGAATACTGGAGTGGGTAGCTGTTCCCTTCTCCAGGGGATCTTCTCAACCCAGGGATCGGGCCCACACCTTCTGCAATGCAGGGGGGTTCTCTGCCATCTGAGCCACCAGGGAAGCAACAGACGTAAAAAACCCAATTAATCTACAACAAAACTTGTAGAACTAAACAACAAAGTGCTCCAAACTGTAAGATATTAAAAAAAAGACTAGATTTCTATATACTAACAACAAAGAGTTAGAAACTGAAATCATTAGCACTTACAATAACATAAAAGCCGTTAAATACCTAGGAATACTTGCACTGAAAGATTGACAAATTACAAAGATTGTAAATTACAAAATGTTGCAGAGGAAAGGAAGTTTTTTCATAAACAGTGCTGGAGCAAATGGATAAATCTATTTTAAAAATCAATCTGATCCATATCTCATAAATAAAAATAGATGCTTGGATTGAATCACCAATTCAATGGACATGAACTTGGGCAAACTCCAGGAGATGAAGAGGAACAGGGGGGCCTGGTGTGCTGCAGTTCATGGGGTTGCAGAGTTCGACACGACCTGGCAACTGAACAACAACAACAAAATAGACATAATTGTGAATAATATGCTAGAGGAGGGCATAGCAGCCCATTCCAGTATTCTTGCCTGGAGAATCTCATGGACCAAGGAGCCTGGCAAGTTACAGTTCATAGGGTTACATAGAGTTGGACATGACTGAAGAAACTTAACTTGTATACACATGAATAATATAGGAAACTATTTTATAACTTTGGGACAGAAAAAAATTTATTGGACAAGACACAAAGTTACCAATGTAATTTTATAAATTTTATAAAACTGGTCTGGTCTTTGTCATACCTTCAATTCTTGCTTTCAATTAGGGAGATAAAAAGGTAAACCAATGACTGCGAGAAAATAATCTCAACTCATATCTCTGTTAAAGGAACTAAATTGTAGTTTAGTTCTCCAAGCTAGATAGATATAGATAGATATTATATATGCAGAACTACGAATACAATATAATAATAATAAACAGAATATAGTTAAGATTATATATAAAGAGCTACAAATTTAAAATAAGAAAACTACCCACCCAATTAAAAGAGAGCAAATGACAGATATCATGGTCAAAAAGCACATGAAAATATGCTTGACATTGTTAATTATCAGAGAAATGTATATTAAAACCATAATGAGATACCAAAACCTAGACAACAGAATGGCTAAAACTAAAAACAATGACAATACTGAGTACTGGCAAACATGTTGAGCAAATGTAACTCTAATGTCTTGCTGATGGGTGTATAAAGAGGCACATTCACTTTGGAAAATTGTCAGTATCTTATAAAGGTAAGCACCTACTCTTTTACCAAGAAAATCCATTCTTAAGTACAAACCAAGGAGGAATGAATGTAAATGTCCACAAAGACACCAGCACAAAATTGTCATTGCAACTTAACTCATAATAGTCCCGAACTAGAAACAATTTGAATACCCATTTGGATTTTTGTTTGTTTGTTTGTTTGCATCCCTGTAGCTTTCTCAAATAATGCATCACCACTCTGCAGTATTTTGGTCATCTGATGTGAACAGATGACTCATTGAAAAAGTCCCTGATGCTGGGAAAGATTGAGAGCAGAGGAGAAGAGGGCGTTAGGGGACGAGATGACTGGACGGCATCACTGATGCAATGAGCATTCATGTGGGTAAACTCCAGGAGATGGTGAGGGATAGGGAGGCCAGGCATGGTGTAGTCCATAGGGTCACAATTAGACATGACTGGGTGACTCAACAACAACAACAACAACACTCTGCAATTAAAAAAGAATGAACTATTAATTTATGTGAGACAGTTTTTTTCTTTTTTTTTTTTCCATAAAACTCAGTCTCTTTATTACCATATTATCTGGAAAGAACCTCTAGTCAAATGTTGAATGAGAGCAGTAAAAGCAGACTTCCTCACCATGCTCCTGACTTTGGGGGAGGCATTCACCATTATGTATGTATGACATTATGTATGAGATGCTTGCAACTGTGTGATAGTTTGAGCATTCTTTGGCATTGCCTTTCTTTGGGATTGCTCAAAATTCTCCAAGCCAGGCTTCAACAGTACATGAACTGAGAACTTCAGATGTTCAAGCTGAATTTAGAACAGGCAGTGGAACCAGAGATCAAATTGCCAATATCTGTTGGATCATAGAAAAAGCAAGAGAATTCCAGAAAAACTTCTGCTTCACTGAGTATGCTAAAGCCTTTGACTGTGTGGATCACAACAAACTGTGGAAAATTCTTAGAGATTGGGTAAATACCAGACCACCTTACCTGCCTCCTGAGAAATCTATATGCAGGTCAAGAAGAACCAGACATGGAACTGGTTCACAATTGAGAAAGGAGTCCATCAAGTTTGTATATTGTCACCCTGCTTATTTAACTTTTATGCAGAGTAAGTACATTATGTGAAATGAAGGGATGGATGAAGCACAAGCTGGAGTCAAGATTGCAGGGAGAAATACCAATAACCTCAGATATGCAGATGACACCACCCTTATGGCAGAAAGCGAAGAGGATCTAAAGAGCCTCTTGATGAAAGTGAAAGAGGAGAGTGAAAGAGCTGGCTTAAAATTCAACATTTGAAAAACTAAGGCCATAGCATCTGTTCCCATCGCTTCATGGCAAATAGATAGGGAAACAATGGAAACAGTGAGAAACTTAATTTTTTTGGGCTCCAAAATCACTTCAGATGGTGACTGCAGCCATGAAATTAAAAGATGCTTGCTCCTTTGAAGAAAAGCTATGACCAACCTAGACAGCTTATTAAAAAGCAGAGACATTCCTTTGCCAGCAAAGGTCCGCCTAGTCAAAGCTATGGTTTTTCCAATAGTCATGTTTGGATGTGAGTTGGACCATGAAGAAAGTTGCGCACCAAAGAACTGATGCCTTTGAACTGTGTATTGAAGACTCTTGAGTGTCCCTTGGAATGCAAGGAGATCAAACCAGTCAGTCCTAAAGGAAATCAGTCCTGAATATTCGTTGGAAGGACTGATGTTGACACTGAAGCTCCAATACTTTGGCCACCTGATGCAAAGAGCTGACTCACTAGAAAAGACCCTGATGCAAGATTGAAAGCAGGAGGCGAAGGGGATGACAGAGGATGAGATGGTTGGATGGCATCACTGACCCGATGGACATGAGTTTGAGCAAGCTCTGGGATTTGGTGATGGACAGGGAAGCCCAGCATACTGCAGGCCCTTGGGTCACAAAGAATCAGACATGACTGAGTGACTGAGCTGACTTGATGATGTTATGGTGTCAACTCTAAAGTTTTTTGGATATGCTTTATTTGATTAGGAAAATTCTCATCTAGTTTTCTAAACACTACATCTATAAACACTAGGAAGTGTTTATATTTTTTCTAAAATCTTAAAGAGTTTGTGCAAAATGTTATTTGTATGTTAAATATTTAATACATTTCACCAATGAATCCATGTAGGCCATGAGTAATTTCCTTAATAAATCCATTTCTATATTTCTCTTCTAATTTCCATTTGGGAAATTGAACTTTTCTGGATATTGGTCCAGTTATTCTACATTGTCCAATATACTGGCAGAAAATTAACCACAGTATGCTTTTATTTTCCTTTTATTGTCTATGGTGCTTATAGTTATTTCACCTGTTTGATTCCTGTTATTGCTATTTTGAGTTCTCATATCTTTCTTGATACTCTTTCTATCCATTTATGAATTTTAAAAATATTTTTATGTACCAATTTTGCCTCTGCTGTCACTTTTCCAATATATTTTAAATTTCATTTATTTCTGCTTTTATCTTTTTTCTCCAATCACCAAGAAGCAGTTTACTTATTTTTTTCATTTTTCCTTCCATTTTTATTGAGATATAACTGACTTATTACACTGTGTAAGTAAGGTATACAGCATAATGATTTGACTTAAATGTATCATGAAGTGATTATCACAGTAAACCTGTTAAACATATATTATCTAATAAGATACAAAACAAACCATTTGCAACAACACAGATGGAAGTAGAGAATATAATGCTAAATGAAATGCCAGACATAAATAATACTGTATGATTTCACTTATGCATGGAATCTAAAAAAGCGAAACAAATGAATAAACATAACAAAACAGTAATAGAGAACAAACAGGTGATTATCAGAGTGAGGGGTGAGGGATGAATGAAATAGGCAAGATACAAACTTGTAATTTCAAAATAAAAGAGTCACAGGGATGACATTACAGTGTGGCGTGTGTGTGTTAGGCACTCAGTCATGTCTGACTCTCTGTGACCCCATGGACTGTAGCTCACCAGGCTCCTCCGTCCTTGGAATTTTCCAGGCAAGAGTACTGGGTGGGGGTGGGGGAGGGGTTGCCATTCCCTTCTCCAGGGGATCTTTCTGACCCAGGGATTGAACTCTGGTCTCCTGCACTGCAGGCAGATTCTTTACCATCTGAGCCACCAGGGCATAGTGTGGGGATATAGTCAATAATAATGTAATATATTTTTGATGACAGATGATTATTTTGTAATGTATAGAAATATCAAATCACCATACTGTACACTAGGAACTAACAAAGTATTGTAGGTCAATTATATTTCAAAAACAAACAAGCTTATAGAAAAGAAGATCGGCTTTGTGGTTACCAGAAGCAGGAGATGGGCAAAAAAGAATTGGATGAAGGTGGTTGAAAGGTACAAACTTCCAGTTTTAATATGATAATACTAGCGATGTCATGTGCAACATTTTTAATATAAAACACTGCTGTACCTAATGTATGAAAGATATTAAGGAAATAAGTCACAGGAGTTCTTATTCCAAGGAAAAATTTTTCACTTTTTTTGTATCTGCTCTTATCTTGCTTTCTTCCTTCTTATTACTTTGCTTTTAATGTTATCTTCTTTTTCTAGCTCCTTAAGGTAGAAAGTTGAGTAATTTATTTAATTTTAATTTTATTGTATTGTGGCAAGAGCACATACTTTTGGATCTACATCCTTAACATAATTTTTAGGGTACAATACATTATTATTGATCATAGGTTCAGTACTGTGAAGCAGATCTCTAGAGATTATTCAACTTGCTTGACTGAAATTTCATATGTGTTGATTATCAATTCCCCATTTCCTCCTCACCACAGCCCTTGACAGCCACTCTTTGGTTCTACAGAATTGACTATTTGTGATAGCTCATAAATGTAGAATCATGCAGTATTTGTCTTTCTTTGACTGGCATATTTCACTGAGCGTAAAGTCAAGTTTTTCATTATTTTTTAAAGGTTTCATAGTAATCTATTGTATGTATAGATCATATTGTCTTTATCCATCATCTGTTGATAAACATTTAGGTTATTTGCACATCTTGGCTGTGTTGAATAAAGCTGCAGTGAAATAGGAGATCCTGATTTCTTTGGGATCCTGATTTCAATTCTTTTGGATAAAAACAAAGAAGTGGGATTCCTGGAGTACATGGTAGTTCTACCTTCAATTTTTTTTTTTAACCTTTAATTTTTAAAGAAAGCTTCATACGGTTTTCCGTCGTAACTGTACAGTTTTCTGTACCCACTGCTAGTGCAAGGTTTCCAGTTTCTCCATATCTTCCCTAACACGTGTTGCCTATCTAGCTATTGCCATCCTGACAGGTATGCGGGGATATTTCATCATTGTTTAGACTTACATTTCCCTGGTGATTACTGGTGATGAACATTGTTTTATATATCTGTTGGTCATTTGCATGTCTTCCTTAGAGAAATGTCTATTCAAGTCTTTGGCTCCATTTTAATCAAGTTATGAGATTTTTAAACTACTGAGTTATTTTGTTGTTGTTCAGTTGCTCAGTCATGTCCTACTCATTGCAACTCCATGGACTGCAGCATGCTAGGCTTCCCTGTCCTTCACTATTTCCCAGAGTTTGCCCAAGACTCATGTCCATTGAATTGATGATGCCATCCAACCATCTCATCCTCTGTCACCCTCTTCTCCTGCCCTCAATTTCCCCCAGAATCAGGGTCTTTTCTAATGAGTCACCTCTTCACATTAGGTGGCCAAAGTGTTGGAGCTTCAGCTTCAGCATCAGTCCTTCTAATGAGTATTCAGAGTTGATATCCTCTGGGATTGACTGGTTTGATCTCCGTGCTGTCTGAGAGACTCCTTATATTATTTAGAGGTTAACATCTTATGAGATATATGGTTTGCAAATATACAAACATTCTGTAGGTTGCCTTTTCACTCTGTCTATTGTTTCCTTTCCTTTGTAGAAGTTTCTATTGTCTTTTTTTTTTTTTTTAAACATTGGTACAGTCTCATTTGTGGCTCAGATCATGAACTCCTTATTGCCAAATTCAGACTTAAATTGAAGAAAGTAGGGAACACCATTAGACCATTCAGATATGATCTAAATAAAATCCCTTATGATTATACAGTGGAAGTGAGAAATAGATTTAAGGGACTAGATCTGATAGACAAAGTGCCTGATGAACTATGGATGGAGGTTCAGGACTTCATACAGGAGACAGGGATCAAGATCATCCCCATGGAAAAGAAATGCAAAAAAGCAAAATGGCTGCCTGAGGAGGCTTTACAAATAGCTGTGAAAAGAAGAGAAGCAAAAAGCAAAGGAGAAAAGGAAAGATATTTCCATTTGAATGCAGAGTTCCAAAGAATAGCAAGGAGAGATAAGAAAGACTTCCTCAGCAAAGAAATAGAGTAAAACAACAGAATGGGAAACACTAGAGACCTCGTCAAGAAAATTAGAGATACCAAGGGAACATTTCATGCAAAGATGGGTTCCATAAAGGACAGAAATGTTATGGACCCAACAGAAGCAGAAGATATTATGAAGAGATGGCAAGAATACACAGAAGAACTGTACAAAAAAGATCTTCACGACCCAGATCATCATGATGGTGTGATCACTCACCTAGAGTCAGATATCCTGGAATGTGAAGTCAAGTGGGCCTTAGAAAGCATCACTATGAACAAAGCTATTGGAGGTGATGGAATTCCAGTTGAGCTATTTCAAATCCTGAAAGATGATGCTGTGAAAGTGCTGCACTCAATATGCCAGCAAATTTGGAAAACTCAGCAGTGGTCACAGGACTGGAAAAGGTCAGTTTTCATTCTAATCCCAAAGAAAGGCAATCCCAAAGAATGCTCAAGCTACCACAAAATTGCACTTATCTCACATGTTAGTTAAGTAATGCTTAAAATTTTCCAAGCCAGCCTTTAGCAATATGTGAACCATGAATATCCAGATATTCAAGTTGGTTTTATAAAAGGCAGAGGAACCAGAGATCAAATTGCCAACATCTGCTGGATCATCAAAAAAGCAAGAGAGCTCCAGAAAAACACCTATTTCTGCTTTATATGCCAAAGCCTTTGACTGTGTGGATCACTATAAACTGTGGAAAATTCTGAAAGAGATGGGAATACCAGACCACCTGACCTGCCTCTTGAGAAACCTATATGCAGGTCAGGAAGCAACAGTTAGAACTGGACATGGAACAACGGACTGATTCCAAATAGGAAAAGGAGTATATCAAGGCTGTATATTGTCACCCTGTTTATTTAACTTATATGCAGAGTACATCATGAGAAATGCTGGGCTGGAGGAAGCACAAGCTGAAATCAAGATTGCCGGGAGAAATATCAATAACCTCAGATATGCAGATGACACCACCCTTATGGCAGAAAGTGAAGAGGAACTAAAGAACCTCTTGATGAAAGTGAAAGAGGAGAGTGAAAAGGTTGGCTTAAAACTCAACATTCAGAAAACTAAGACCATGGCATCTGGTCCCATCACTTCATGGCAAATAGATGGGGAAGCAGTGGAAACAGTGTCAGGCTTTACTTTTTGGGCTCCAAAATCACTGCAGATGGTGACTGCAGTCATGAAATTAAAAGACACTTACTCCTTGGAAGGAAAGTTATGACCACCTAGATAGCATATTAAAAAGAGAAGGCATTACTTTGCCAACAAAGGTCTGTCTAGTCAAGGCTATGATTTTTCCGGTGGTCATGTATGGATGTGAGAGTTGAACTATAGAGAAAGCTGAGTGCCAAAGAATTGATGCTTTTGAACTGTGGTGTTGGAGAAGACTCTTGAGAGTCCCTTGGACTGCAAGGAGATCCAATCAGCCTATCCTAAAGGAAATCAGTCCTGAATATTCATTGAAAGGACTGATGTTGAAGATGAAACTCTAATCCTTTGGCAACCTGACACGAAGGACTGACTGGTTTGAAAAGGCCCTGATGATGGGAAAGAATGAAGGCAGGAGGAGAAGGGGAAGACAGAGGATGAGATGGTTGGATGGCATCACCGACTTGATGTACATGAGTTTGGGTAAACTCCAGGAGTTGGTGATGGATGGACAGGGAGGCCTGGCGTGCTGTGATCCATGGGATCACAAGGAGTTGGACACAACTGAGTGACTGAACTGCATTGTTCTGAACTTCCCTCTTCAGATTGTTTTTGCCGGATCCCATAGTTTTTTACATAGTTGTGTTTTCATTTGTCTCATGTATTTTTAAATTTCTGCTTTGATTTCATTTTGATCCTTTGACTTTTTAGTAACATGTTGCTTAGTCTCCACATAATAATTTTTTCTTACTTCTCTTTCTGCGGCAGATTTCTAGTTTCCTGCCTTTACAGTCAGCAAAGATGCCTGAAATAATTTCTATCCACTGATAAGGGCTGAGGCTTGTTTTGTGCCCTAGTAGGTGGTCTATCCTAGAGAACTGTTCCTTGCACACTTGAAAAAAATGTGCTTTCTTTTGTGTTTGTATAATGGCCTAAAAATGTCAATAAAGCCTAACTGTTCTATTGTGTCATTTACAATCTCTGTTGTCCTCCTGATTTTCTCTCTGGAAAAATCTGTCCATTAATGTCAGTAGGGTGTTAAAATCACCTACCATTATTGTATTCCCATCAGTTTCCCCTTTTATATTTGTTAGTATTTGCTTTATGTATTTGTGCTGTGTGTGTACTAAGTTGCTTCAATCATGACCCTGTGGCCTGTAGCCCACCAGGCTTCTCTGTCTATGGGGTTCTCTAGGCAAGAATACTGGAGCGGGTTGCTGAGCCCTCCTGCAGGTGATCTCCCAAACCCAGAGGTCAAACCATCTCTTACATCTAGCTGCATTGGCCGGTGAGTTCTTTACCACTAGCACCACCTGGGTTGTCCTATATTGGTTGCATATATATTAATGAGTATAATACCCTCTTCTTGTATTGATAAGGAAGGGATTTTAGACTTGAGCAGTAAAAAATGAAATACAGCCTAGAAATAAATAGGAAAAATTGACAAAATTAGGAGCTGTTTTTGTTGAAATAAAGTCAACAAACCAGTAAGTAGACTAATTAGTGGGAAAAAAGTGTGGGCTTCCCTGGTAGCTCAGCTGGTAAAGAATCCACCTGCGATTCAAGAGACCCCAGTTTGATTTCTGGGTTGGAAAGTTCTCCTGGAGAAGGGACAGGCTACCTACTCTAGTATTCTTGGACTTCCCTGGTGGCTCAGATGGTAAAGAATCTGCCTGTAATGTGGGAGACCTGGGTTTGATCCCTGGATTGGGAAGATCTCCTGGAGAAGGGAACAGCTTACCCACTCCAGTATTTTTATCTGGAAAATCCCATGGACAGAGGAGTCTGGCAGGCAACAGTCCATGGGGTCCCAAAGAGTTGGACACAACTGAGTGAATTTCACTTTTCAAGAAAAAAAAAAAAAAAAGAACTCAAATAAATGAAGGAGGAAGTATTACAGCTGATACTACAGATCTGAAGACAATCATAAGGGAATACTATGAATAATCATACCCTCAAAAATGGGATAATGTAGAAAAATGCATAAATTCCTGTAAAATATAAATTATCAAGCTTGAATCAGGAAGAAATAGATGATCTGAACAGAATGATAATGATAAGGAGATTGATACAATAACAAAAAAACTCCCAACAACAACAACAACAACAACAAAGTCCAGGCCCAGATGGCTTCATGGATGAATTCTACCAAACATTTAAATGTTAACTCCAATCCTTTCAACTTCTTCTAAAAATAAGAAGAGGATAGAACACTTGCAAAATCATTTTACTGGAACAGCATCACTCAATTTCCAAAGCCAGAGAAGGACATTATGAGAAAATTCCAGGCAAATATCCTGTTGAACACGGATGTAAATATCTCAACAAAATTCTAATGAACAAAAAGTAACGACACATTAAAATGTTCATACACCACTATCAAGTGGAATTTATCCCTGTGATGCAAGGAGGTTCAGCACCTGCAAATAAATGAGATTCGCCGTACTAATAGAATAAAGGATAAAAACCATATGATCATCTCAATAGATACAGGAAAAAGTTTGACAAAATAAAACATCCTTTCATGATAAATTCTCTCAACTGTTAGGTATAGAGAGAAGGATGATAAAGGACTTAATGGAGGATTGAATATACTGCATGGAGGCTAGAGATAAAAACACTGTGTTATATACTTGATATTTGCTAAGAGAGTAAGTATTAAGCATTCTTGAAGTTATGACCAACATAGACAGCATATTGAAAAGCAGAGACATTACTTTGTCAACAAAGGTCCATCTAGTCAAGGCTATGGTTTTTCCAGTGGTCATGTATGGATGTGAGAGTTGGACTATAAAGAAAACTGAACACCGAAGAATTGATGCTTTTGAACTGTGGTGTTGGAGAAGACTCTTGAGAGTCCCTTGGACTGCAAAGAGATCCAACCAGTCCATCTTAAAGGAGATCAGTCCTGGGTGTTCATTGGTGGGACTGATGTTGAAGCTGACATTCCAATATTTTGGCCACCTGATGAGAAGAGCTGACTCATTGGAAAAGACCCTGATTCTTGGAAAGATTGAGGGCAGGAGGAGAAGGGGATGACAGAGGATGAGACGGTTGGATGGCATCACCAACTCAATGGACATGAGTTTGGGTGAACTCCGGGAGTTGGTGATGGAGAGGGAGGCCTAGTGTGCTGCGGTTCATGGGGCATCAAAGAGTGGTACACGACTGAGCGACTGAACTGAACTGAACTGCCAAAAAAGTAACTTTGTGAGATGATGAAAGTATTAATTTTATTGTGGTAATCACTTCAAAGTGTTCACATACAACAGATCATCTTGCTATTCACCCTTGAAAACCATATTGCACAAACAAGGTATATGGTTTCATTTATCAATCATATCTAAGTAAAGGTAGCAGAAAAAAATACCTGGGTCCATCTTGACACACTACAATCACCCAAAGTGAAAAACTGACCACTTTTCTGGAACCCAGGAGTAGAGGATTATGACATAAAACCTCTATGCTGAGTCAGGATGACTGGAGACTTGATTAGATCCAAACTAGTAGGTATCCTGACTACTACTACTCCCCTTGTGGCTCATCTGGTAATGAATCTGCCTGCAAAGTGGGAGACCTGGGTTTAATCCCTGGGTTGGGAAGATCCCCTGGAGAAGGGAAAGGCTATCTACTCCAGTATTCTGACCTGGAGCATTCCACGGACTGTATAGTCCATGGGGTCGCACAGAGTCAGACACTACTGAGCAACTTTCACTTTCAGTATGTATCCTGACTACTGCTACTAGTAGGTTGTATCTACCACTAGTAGGTGGTAGATCCAGGAAATGAAAATATCCAAAAAGATCAGCAGGATGAATCTGAGAAGACCTGCTGACCAGTCACCAGTGATTCCATATTTAATGTTCTTGGGAACTGATGTCCCCAGCTGTACAATTAATACAATGCATGAGCAGGGAAGCCCGTAGCCACGGGTTACTCTAGACAAGGTGTAGTTTGCACAGCACAGGGCATCTTCCCTTTCACCCTCATGTCAAGTCATTGTTAAGAGGAGCTGTAGCCATGATTGGGTGAAATCTGCACTTGCTGGTTGTGTGAGGAAGGCAGCAGTGAAAGAGCAGACACTGAGGGCAGTGTCGCCAGTGGCACTGGCCATGTGGCCATTAGCACTCGAAGATGCTGAAATCTGGAGACGACCAGTAAGAGCCCTGGGCCAGTGACCAGCTGAGGGGTTAGCCATGCCTTCTTTGTGCTTCCTTCTTGGGATGGGAGGTCAGTGTCTGCCCTCAGCAGAAATGATGGGCCAGACTGCTGACTGACTGGGTGCCACCACCATCTCATTGTCTAATATGTCAGCTCTGTACATCCTGCAGCTGTTCATGCTGCTGCTGCTAGTCAACCGTCCCTGGATGGACACTTTTGAGTACCAGTCCATGTTCCAGTAGCTTCCAAGGATGACCTCAGTTCTTACTTGGTGGTGATTAGATCTGTCCCCAAGGTGCTGGTCAGCTTCTCCAGAGAGTCCTGAATCCATGGTAGGTTTCGCCTAGTGAAGGAGAGCAGGTTCTGTGCTAATTGGCCCCTCAGGGCCCTTGAGCATGAACTATGAGTCATGCCTCTGCTGACATTAGACAATATAGGGCTTCTCTAGGCATATAGACAATATAGGCCCTATATGGTCACACATTTCTGAGGGACTCTACTCGTTATACTAGGTGGATCCACTGTATTTTTATTTCCTTCTAATCATTTCTATCTCCTAATGATTCCTGAGAATTCTCCAAAGGTTTCCTCCTTAGGACTGAGAAGACAATTTCTTGAGAGGATATCAGAAATTCCAGAAAGATATTTTCCATCTTTTGTAAGCATATAATATAATTGAATGTGGATTTTATGCATCATGTGTGTTTTATAGATGAAAAACAATGCTTTGATTTTGTGGGTGATTATATTTTACTCTCTAAGAGCCATGAGAACACTATGGCTGTCATGTTTGAGAATAAAGTTCAGTAAAAACAGAAAGTGAGTAATGTCCACAAAAATGTGGAATAAAAGCACTTTGTCTTTCTCTCTCCCACACCTCTCTCTCTCTCTCTCTCTGTTTTTCTCACTCTGGGTCTTTCTCTCCTTTCATGTAAGAGACTGTTGGTTGAAAACTGTCAGCATTTTCCACACCAGTAAACACATTCCAGTTGGTGGCATGGGTGTCATGCTTGGACCTCTCCTCGCAGGGGCCCATCTCTGTAGAATTTAGTGAAAGCCCTAACCTCCCAGACATTGGCTTTAAAGTAGTTGGGCACAGGTATCGCAGGGCCAAGCCAGCGTAGTTTGTTCGTCACCAGCTTCAGGCAGACAATCTTCCTTCCTAATTAAAGTGCTATGATCTAAGTGGTGAAATAAGTTCAAGAAGCACTAGTTTGCTAGTGCTTGAAATCAGCAGAGCCCCACACAGAATCTTGGTTTTCAGAGAGCCAGGACATCTGCACTTGCATCTCCATTTGGAAGCTGGCATGCATGGGCCTGAGTTTCCACTATTTCAGGATTATCTGGGGAGATTACTTTGATTCAGGTGAAGCATTTTGGTGGTGATTTGCCTCTGATTTGGTGGGCGGTGGGGGGGGGGTGTGCTCCATGTTGTGGGCTGTGCAGGGGCTGGCAGCAGAGAATCTGGTGTTGAATCAGGGTCCAGTTCCATCCTGACCCCTGGCTTTCCAGTGATCACTCGCAAGCCGCTGGACAGTGGTGTGAACATGAAAGGTTGTTGCTGAATGATAAGACGCTGAGATTCTTGGCCTCCGGAGGAGACGAATTCAATCTGGGGCCAGAGACGAGGCTGAATCGCTCAGAGCTTTTGTGTAATAAAGTTTTATTAAACTATAAAAGAGATAGAGAAAGCTTCTGACATAGGCATCAGAAGGGGGCAAAAGAGTACCCCCCCCTCCTAGTCTTTAGCTATATGTTATATAGTCACTCACAGTCTGTTAATGAAAAGAAAGAAGTGTCATAAAATTTAGAATGGCGCCAGATAATTCATCCCTGGCCATAAAATGATTGACTTGAATCTTGTAGAAGGGGAGAATAGCAGCAAATAGTTTCGTTTACATAGATTAGGGGAACAATACCTGAATAAGTAAGTTAGGCTGTTTGGCGGAACCAACTTGAAGATAGAGTCTGGGGTACATTAACATAGCTTAATACAACATTTCCATAAGAAAAAGAAATGTATTGGTTAACTCAAGGTTTGAGAGTAGTTAGCTTCAGGTGAAACCAGGTGCTTAGCAACACAGCATTTTAAGAGAAACCTCCTTTTAAATTTGTATAGAGAAGAAAAAATATCGCTGGTTTTTTTCCTCCTGCCGCTTAAGAGAGATAAAAATGCCTCTTTTCTCTGTTTGGAGACCCCTGGCCTTCCTGCCTGTTACCCTCTCAAAGACTCTTGGTTGACCTCTGTCAGCACTGGCTGGATGTAGTGAGTCCAGGAGGAGAATGGGGATTTGGGAAGGAGGTTCTTTCCAACAGCAGGTTATTTTTCTCGCTGTTCCTCCTCTGTCCCCAGACACTGTCTGAGTGTATGAGTGACTGTAAATACAGATTTTCAAATAGGAGACAGAGGTCAGAAGTCCCCTCCCCAGGCTTCCCCTGGAAGTCCACCCCAACCCCACCCCACATGTACTCCATGAAGGCTGGGGAAGCCCAGTGCTTGCACACTGACCAGGAATCAGAGCCTGGGAATTTCTGTGAGTGGCCATCCCAGTCCTGCACCGGCAGAGAGGGGTGGGGATTTGAGCCTCTCCACACCTCAGGGGGCATTCGCTCTCACTGAGAGTTCCCAGGGGTCCACAGTTATCAGGAGCGTGAAGTTCCATTTTTATTACCAAAATAAGGTTTAAAATCCTCGTTTTAAGTGGGTCACGCACACAATCGCGAGAGCGAGCACTCAGAACAAGTTCAAGCTCTTTCTCTGCAGCCTGAGTCAGAGCAGCGCCCACGGCCTCAGAGGGCCATGCTAGCACCCTCCAGGGCCGTGATGAACCGGACGCTGGTCACCCAGTTCCTCATTCTGGGATTCTCAGAAACACCCGGGCTGCGAACGCTGCTCTTCTACGGCTTCCTGCTTCTGTACACAGTGGCCCTCTCTGGAAACCTGCTCATTGTGGTGGTCATCAGCTCCAGTCCAGCCCTGCACACCCCCATGTACTTCTTCCTGGTCAACCTGGCTGTGGTGGACATTCTCTGCACGTCCACGATCCTGCCTGAGCTTCTGGTGGGCATGGTGGCCAGCAAGACCATCTCCTATGGGGGCTGCATGGCCCAGCTCTTCTGCTTCACGTGGTCCATGGGGGCTGAGCTGCTGCTCTTCTCGGCCATGGCCTATGACCGCTACGTGGCCATCTGCCGGCCCCTGCACTACGGCGCCCTCATGGGCCCCCGGGTGTGTGCGCTCTTGGCTGGAGTGGTGTGGACAGTCAGCCTGATCAACACCAGCGTGCACACAGGCCTCATGCTTCGCCTGCCCTTCTGCCGCTCCAACGTGGTGGAGCACTTCTTCTGTGAGATCCCCCCTCTGCTGAAGCTCTCCTGCGCCCCGACCCAGCTGAATGAAGCCATGGCCTTCACGGCAGACATCTTCCTGGCGGTGGGGAACTTCTCGGTGATCACGCTCTCCTACTGCTGCATCATCGCCAGCATCCTGCGCATGCGGTCGGCGGTGGGCAAGCGGCGCGCCTTCTCCACCTGCTCCTCCCACCTCCTGGTGGTCTCCTTGTACTACTCCACCATCATCTACACTTACATCCGCCCTGCGTCCAGCTACTCGCTGGACAAGGACAAGCTGGTGTCGGTGATCTACACTTCCGTGGCGCCCTCCCTGAACCCCCTCATCTACTCGCTGAGGAACGTGGAGGTCAAGGCGGCGCTCAGGAGGCTGCTGTCCGGCTGCTGAGGTCGCGCCCCGCGAGGTCCTCGTGCCGGAGGGCGGGGCCCAGTGCGGCTTTCCCTAAACTGGGACATGGTTGTTGTCTGGAAGGGCCCCATCCTGTTTCCTAAGGTCACACCCCACTGCACTGTACAGTGACCATGGGACCAGCTCTGGGCATCTCTCCTCTGCTTTCAGGAAGCCCCTTAACCTCCTAGTCTCACCCTGTCCTTCTCTGGTGAATCCTGGGATGACTTATGGCAGTTTCATGACCCAGGAAGCATGTAGTAGATCACCAGCTGCGCCTGGCCCTTTCTTCAGCAATTTCTTCCCAAGATGCCCACATCTTTGTTTTCCAAGAAGCCTGGACTTTGCTGCAGCCCTTCTTTTTTGGGCTTCTGCATTAACAATGGGTGGCCTTTGCCTTAGTCACAGCAGGAGAAGTGCAGAGATGAGAGGGATTAAGTTAGGAGAGGGTAATCCTATTCTACTTTAGGATAGGATTTCCAGTGTGTTTTTTGGTGGGGGAGGCAGATTTCAGGAGGATAGGTTCCCCCTGGTAGCAAAGTTCCAGGAGTGGTCTTTTTAAATGTGAGTGCTTTTTAGGAGAATATTTTGGCAAGGCTTTTTCAAGTCTATGATGTAAAGATGTTACTGGCATCAGTGTGGAAAGCGGCCAGGCTGTTTCCTTTTCTTCCCCCTCCACCACAAACTCAGCTGTCCTTCCCTTCAGAACCAGGCTGCAGGAAGATTGGGCTCAGGAGGGTTTGGGACCCAGGGAGATGCTAGGTAAGAGGGGCTCTTCATGGGCGAGCCCTTTCTGTTCCTTTGTGATTTAACTTCACAGGGCTGGGGGGAGGGCGTGGGGAACCTGTGTGGCTTGAAGGGACGGGGCCAGAAGGGGCCTTGTGAGGGAAGGTGCTCTTGGTCCCCTGGGGGCTGTCTCCTCTGAGCAAGTCCTCCCCTGCTATGGCGCTTGTCTGTCTCCTGAAGACTGTAAACACTGTGAGGACAACGACAAGGTCCACCTTCTTACACTTGAGCCAGGGGTTGTTCCTTTAAACTGGCTCGTTCTGGAAGCAAAGTGCACCATGTGCAAGACAGGCACCCTGTAAATGCCACTGACTGCAGAAAGAATGAAAGATACAGGGGTGATTTCTACCAATGAGACCATCAGACTTAGTTTTGGAAAGACTTGGTAGAGACATTTTTGTGACATGGTTAGTCACTGAATGATCACCATTCTTTTTATTTTCCTAATCAGAAATAAGCTTCATGGTTGTGAGATTTATGAAACCTGTGGAAATTGGGAAGTGTCACTGAAATGGTGACCAGTGGCAGAATTCTCAGTACAATCCTGGAGCATCCGAGTTTACCCAGGACACGATGTGTGTGTGTGGAGGGGGTGGGGGTGGGAGTGGGAGGTGTTGGTCAGCAGAGTGTTGAGAGTTGTTGGTACCACACCCTGTTGGTTTGACCTCCATCTGTGCTGCTCTGACCTTAGGGTAAGCATGGCTGCAGGAAGTGCTTCCAGACATGAGCCCTGAAGCCAGAATCTGCATGAGAGGTGCCTGTCCTCACCTCCATGTTGGGGGAGGCACTGCACTGAAATACATGTCCAGATCCCCCAGGGAAGAGCCCAGCCAAGGTAGCTCCCATGAGGCTCAGATTCCGAGCTCATATGGACTCCTGGTCTCTGCTGCTCTTTGTGCCGTGGGAATTCCCTGAAGAGGATAATGGGGTTTCTTTTAGCTACAAATGGATTCTATGCTAATAAACTAGGAAATAAGACATTTGAAAGGAGAGTATATGAAAGTAAAACCCTTGTTATCCTACTGAGAGTTAGCTACCTGTAACATTCTGATATAAACATTATTTTTCTGTTTGTATTTCTACACATATACAGGTTATCAAAGGGGAACGGGGAAGATAAATTAGGAGTTTGGGATTAACAGATATGCTCTCAGTTCAGTTCAGTTCAGTTTAGTCCCTCAGTCGTGTCCAACTCTTTGAGACCCCATGAATCACAGCATGCCAGGTCTCCCTGTCCATCACCAACTCCCAGAGTTTACTCAAACTCATGTCCATCAAGTCGGGGATGCCATCCAGCCATCTCATCCTCTGTCATCCCCTTCTTCTCCTGCCCCCAATCCCTCCCAGCATCAGGGTCTTTTCCAATGAGTCAGCTCTTCGCATCAGGTGGCCAAAGCACTGGAGTTTCAACTTCAGCATCAGTCCTTCCAATGAACACCCAGGACTGATCTCCTTTAGGATGGACTGGTTGGATCTCTTTGCTGTCCAAGGGACTCTCAAGAGTCTTCTCCAACACCACAGTTAAAAAACATCAATTCTTCGGCACTCAGCTTTCTTTACAGTCCAACTCTCACATCCATACATGATCACTGGAAAAACCATAGCCTTGATTAGACAGACCTTCGTTAACAAAGTAATGTCTCTTCTTTTTAATATGCTATCTAGGTGGTCATAGCTTTTCTTCCAAGGAGTAAGCATCTTTTAATTTAATGGCTGCAATCACTATCTACAGTGATTTTGGAGCCCCCCAAAATAAAGTCAGCAACCGTTTCCACTGTCTCCCCATCTATTTGCCATAAAGTGATGGGACCAGATGCCATGGTCTTAGTTTTCTGAATGTTGAGTTTTAAGCCAACTTTTTCACTCTCCTCTTTCACTTTCATCAAGAGGCTTTTTAGTTCCTCTTCACTTTCTGCCATAAGGGTGGTGTCATCTGCATATCTGAGGTTATTGATATTTCTCTTGGCAATCTTGATTCCAGCTTGTGCTTCTTCCAGCCCAGCGTTTCTCATGATGTACTCTGCATATAAGTTAAATAAACAGGGTGACAATATACAGCCTTGATATACTCCTTTTCCTATTTGAAACCAGTCTGTTGTTCCATGTCCAGTTCTAACTGTTGCTTCCTGACCTGCATATAGGTTTCTCAAGAGGCAGGTCAGGTGGTCTGGTATTCCCATCTCTTTCAGAATTTTCCACAGTTTATAGTGATCCACACAGTCAAAGGCTTTGGCATGGTCAATAAAGCAGAAACAGATGTTTTTCTGGAGCTCTTGTGCTTTTTTGATGATCCAGCAGATGTTGGCAATTTGATCTCTGGTTCCTCTGCCTTTTCTTTTTCTTTTCTTTTTTTTTTTTTTTTTTTTAAGGGATGGCATTTAATCTCCAGCATGAAAGATAAAAGGGTACCATGGTTGAGAAGGGGAGGTCAGGGAGTGAGGGAAAGGGGCAGATGACCTCAGTGAGGAGTGGGGGTGGGGGGGGTGGGGGGTAGACAGTGTTTCTACAGTTTCTTCAAGCTCATTTAAAAATCTTAAGAAAATTCCTCAAAGCCTCCATTTATCTGTTAGAAGGTCAATTTCTTTCAGAGATGTGCTACATCAAGGTTATTTACATAGATTTTGCTGGAGGAAAGGATATTGCTTATCCAACAGAAAGTAAATCCACGTTTCTCGTGCTTTTTTCTTTTCTTCTCAAGAGTGTTTGAGACAACTCAGCATCTATCATTTTGGAATCTGACTCTGAGCTCCAGTGCCTCATGTCCCTGATTACAGTGGCTTCTAAACCTTGTTGGCTCATCCGAATCCCTCACGTCCCAGGGTATCCTGTGGGGACTCACAAGACATCTTATTGTAAGTAATCTCAGATAGTTTTGCCAACTATAAATCAATTCCCAAAGCCTTGAAGCTTTGGGAATATTCCTTCTTGGTTTTTTCTCATGGAATTATGCAGTTTAGTCCCCCTGAGTATGGTTTAGTAAGATCTCAAACTAGAAACTTATTGAAGGTAATCTCCAACACAACTTCAGACTTTCTTCAACATTTCTGCCAGCAAAAAGCATAAAGTCTAGTTTTCTCCCTGCCCCCCTAATAAATGCATAAATTGTACAGTTCTCTTTCTTTCCCAAATTTAGGAGAGGATAAAGTGTTATAGGAGAAGGCAATGGCAGCCCACTCCAATACTCTTGCCTGGAAAATCCCCTGGACGGAGGAGCCTGGTAGGCTGCAGTCCATGGGGTTGTGAAGAGTCGGACATGACTGAGTGACTTCACATTCACTTTTCACTTTCCTGCATTGGAGAAGGAAATTACAACCCACTTCAGTGTTCTTGGCTGGGGAATCCCAGGGACGGGGGAGCCTGGTGGGCTGCCGTCTATGGGGTCGCACTGAGTCGGACACGACTGAAGTGACTGAGCAGCAGCAGCAGCAGCAGCAGCAAAGTGTTATAACCCTAGGCTGGAGTCATTGCTTTTTGTCTCTGTAAGGTCCTGGGATTCACTAAGCCATCACTGAGCTCCGTAGGACTTGATGGGTGCCTGCTGTGTGTCATGCTCTATGCTAGGCACTGGGAATATACTGCCATTCAGGACACAGCCTCAGACTTGGGGTAACTGAGATCTGCCTCCTTTTGAAGACAATGGGCTACTTTTCTGGGTGTCTGATGTCCTCTGCTAACGATCAGAAGTTATTTTGTGGAGTTTGCTCAGCGTTCAAATGTTCTTACGATGAATTTGTAGGGGAGAAAGTGGTCCCCCCATCCTACTCCTCCGCCATCTTAGTTCCCTCCTGGTCTCCTCTGCCTTTTCTAAAACCAACTTGAACATCTGGAAGTTCACGGTTCACATATTGCTGAAGCTTGGCTTGGAGAATTTTGAGCATTACTTTACTAGCATGTGAGATGACTGCAATTGTGTGGTAGTTTGAGCATTCTTTGGGATTGCCTTTCTTAGGGGTTGGAATGAAAACTGACCTTTTCCAGTCCTGTGGCCACTGCTGAGATATGCTCTGCTATATATAAAATAGATAACCAATAAGGACCTACTGTATTATAGCACAGGGAACTCTACTCAATATTTTGTAATAGCCTATAAGGAAAAAGAATCTGAAAAAAAAATACATATATATAAAAGAATTACTTTGTTATATACCTCAAACTAACACAACTGTACTTCAATAAAAAAGAGTATCACTTTGTATTTGTTGTTTTATGAAAACTGTTTCTCACAGCTTAGAATTCTTTACATGTCATTCCAGGTTTTCCCAGATCAATTCATTTGGGAGGGACTGTATTCATTATTGGTGTGTATGAATTTGTCAGTGTGCCCACTAGTACCTCAGGCATTATCCTGCAAGTGTTGACCTTCTCTCTTTCCTCAAGCCTGACATTCAAATTCTCAGAAAGTTCCCTTGTTCTTTCTTTACTCCAAAATAAAATCTATGCATAATAAATAATGTTTTTAAATACTGAAATTAAAAAAAAGGCAATGGGTTTTTTCCTAGTTTGATAATCTTTAATTAGATTGTATCAGACTAGCCTTCAAGCAGATAACAATTATAATCTCCAGAATAAATGTTTTTAAATGCCACAACTGTTTTTAGCACCCCAAAGTGACCTAAAATAGGCAAAACTGGGTAGAAATAAACTGTAAGAATGGAGTCATTATAAAGATTTTTCCTGTTTAAACTCAGTTTTCAGCTAAGTATAGGGCACCTACAGCTCTTCATAAGGTCACAGTGTAGGTATGGAGAAAAGGGAATCCTTGTGCACTGTTGGTGGGAATGTAACTGGTGCAGCTACTATGGAGAACAGTATGGAAGTTCCTCAAAAAATTAAAAATAGAGCTACATTTTGATCCAACATGGAGAAGGAAATGGCAACCCACTCCAGTATTCTTGCCTGGAGAATCCCATAGATGGAGGAGCCTGGTGGGCTACAGCCCACGGGGTCGCAAAGAGTCGGACATGACTAAGTGACTTAAACTTTCTTTCTCCTGCATTGCAGGCAGATTCCTTACCAACTGAGCTATCAGGAAAGCCCTGATTTGAATGTTGGGACATTTAACATTGTCCCAGAGGCCTCTGAGGTTGTCCTCACTTCTTTTAATTTTTTAATTTTTTCCTCTCTGCTTCATTTATTTCCACCATTCTACCTTCCACCTCACTTATCCTCTCTCCTGCCTCAGTTATTCTACTGTTGGCTCCCTCCAGATTGCTTCTAATCTTAGTTATTGCATTATTCATTTTTGATTGACTCTTCTTTATTTCTTCTAGGTCCTTTTTAAACATCTCTTGCATCTTCTGAATCCTTGTCTCTAGTCTATCTGTAACTCCATTTTGTTTTCAAGATTTTGGATCATCTTTACTATTGTTATTCTGGATTCTTTTTCAGGTAGACTCCTTATCTCCTCCTCTTTGCTTTGGTTTGGTGGGTTTTTGTCATGTTCCTTCACCTGCTGAATATTTCTCTGCCTTTTCATTTTGTTTAGATTGCTGTGTTTAGGGTGACCTTTCTGAGGCTGGAAGTTCATGGCTCCTCTTCATCATGGAGTCTGCTCTCTGTGCGTGGGGTTGGACCAGTGGCTTGTCAAGGTTTCCTGGTTGGGGGAACTTGCATCTGCATTCTGGTGGGTGGAGCTGCATCTCTTCTCTCTGGAGTGCAATGAAGTATCCAGCAGGGCAGGGAGCTTTGGGGTGTCTGTGGGTTTGGTATGGCTTTGGGCAACCTGTCTTTTAATGTTTGGGATTGTGTTCCTGTTTTGCTGGAGAATTAGTGTGGTGTGTTTGCACTGGAACTTGTTGGCTGTTGGGTGGATCTTGGTCTCAGTGTAGGTATGGAGACTTTTGGGTGAGCTCGTGTCTATTAATGTTCCCTGGAGTCAGGAGTTTTCTGATGTGCTAAAGTTCTGGAATTAAACCTCCTGCCTCTGGCTTTCAGTCCTTCTCTTACAGTTGCCTCAAGATTTCTCCTTTCAAAGAGATTGGGCTATCTTTCTGGGTGCCTGGTGTCCTCCACCAGCATTCAGAAGTTGTTTTGTGGAAGTTGTTCAACATTCATCTGATCTTTTGATGAATCTGTGGGGGAGAAAGTGGTCTCCCTGTCCTATTCCTCTGTTATTTTTGGACCACCCCTCCCACTGTTATCTTTTTTAATAGCATGTTGTTTACTTTCTATGCCTTTGTGTTGTTACCATTTTTCTTTATATAATTGATTTCTAGCTTCATACCATTGTGGTCAGAGAAGATGTTTGCTATAATTTCTTATCCTCCTATTCCATCATCTTGATCTCCCTGCATCACTATTAAAGTTCTGTCACTTTGTCTGACATAGTTTGAACCTCTTTTGTTAGGTGCATGTTAAGAATTGTTGTGTCTTCTTGGAGAAACAACACAACTATATTATGGAACACCCTTTATACCTGATATCTTTCCTTGCTCCGAGGTCTACTGTCTGAAATTGATATGGTTACTCCTGCCTGTCTTGATTAGTGTTAGCATGATATATATGTCTCCATCCACACACTTTTAAAAAACTTTTTTTTTTTAAATTGAAGTATAGTTAATTTACAATGCTATGTTAGTTTCAGGTGTATAGAAAAGTATAGGTCAGCCATGGTGCAGGTCAGCCATAGCGCAGGTCACTCACAGTGTGGGTCACCCAGAGGGCAGGTCACCCAGAGTGCGGGTCACCCATAGTGTGGGTCACTCACAGTGCAGGTCAACCAGGTCACCCACAGTACAGATCACCCATGTTGCAGGTCAGCCATGGTGCAGGTCACTACAGGTCAGCCGTGGCCCTGCAGTTAGTACTTACTGTATATCTACTTGTTGTTGCTACCACTTGGGGGAAACTTGGAAACATTACTCTCAGTGAGAGAAGCCAGACTGAAAATGCCTGATTCTTGATAGAAAATGTCCAGAATACGTAGATGCAGACAGAGTGGTGGTTGACAGGGGCTGTGGAGCAGACTATGCAGTCCCTACTTAAAAGTTATGGAGTTTCCACTGGGATGCCGGAGAAGTTCTGGAGCTAGATAGTGATGACTGCAAAATGTTTTAAAAGTGCTTAGCGCCACCGAATTGTGCACTTTGAATGGTTAAAGTAGTTAACATTATGTCACAGCATTTTACCACAAAAAAATGTAAACTGCCGGGAAAAAAAAACGAACTCATACATTTTGAATAGATACAATTTTTATGTCTCAATTATAACTCAGCAAAGATGAGAAAATGCAAATACAATGTAAAAAAAAAAAAAAAAAAGAGGGGGCTTCCCTGGGGGCTCAGTGGTGGGAAGTCTGACTGCCAATATAGTAGGCACAGATTTGATCCCTGATCTGGGAAGATCTCACATGCCTTGGAGCAGCTAAGCCCATGCGCCCCAAATATTGAACCTGTGCTCTAGAGCTGGGGAGCCATAACTACTGAAGCCCATGCACCCTAGAGCCCGTGTTCCACAACAAGAGAAGCTACCACAATGAGAAGTCCTCTCACCACAACTAGAGAGTAGCCCCACTCACCACAACTGAGGAAAAACCTGTGTGGCAATGAAGAACCAGCAGTGCCAAAAATAAATAAATAAAATTACTTTTTTGGAAAATACTAGAACTTGGCGCACAGTAGGTGCTCAGACTGACTTGGCCACCACTTAGCTGCTATTTTGTTGCTGTTGTTGGCCTGTCCTACAAAACCCCACCCGCCACTCAGACTCATGCTTTCCTTCCCACTCCCTCCTTGGAGCCTGTGTTAGCCCCAGGGACCACCAGCAGTTCCTGATTCTGCCTCCAGCACAGCCTCTCCAACTGCAGGTCTGAAGGATCAGAAGTGTTGGTCCCAGATGGGACTGTCTGTTTTGGCACAGACAGGTCTGTGATTGGGTAACACCCTCTTTTCTGCACCTGTGTCTTCATCACAGAGGAAGGTTTGACTCTATCACCGATGGGAAGCCATTCAGCTCTGTATTTCCATGATGAACCAGGGGTCAAGGGTGTGAACCTGGGATCTGTCATCCGGAAACACCTCCCACAATGGCCTCTTTGGGAGGACGTCAGTTTCTTCTCTGCCTTACTTTGAGGAAAATGACAGCTCCTGCCCAAGTGTGCCTCTTTCCCTGGATTCAATTTGGTCCATGCTGAGCTGAAGCCTGGACAGAGAGCTGAGGCTGCCTCCCTTGACCACAGGGCCATGCCTGAGCCCTGGGGTCTTCTGTAGGCCATCAGCAGTTCAGAGGTCCCTGGGACTTCTGAAGTCTTCTAAGTGACCATCTTTGAGGTTGGGTCCTAGTGGGTTAGCCCCTCCACCTGTTATGTCACACAGCAGAGCTCAGAGCTGCGTGTGTTTAAACCAGGCTGATCTTGCTGTGGTGGCCTTTGTGGATCCCCAGCTCTGCATCGAGTCAAGACTCAGGAAACACCTGCTCAAGACGGAGGTTGTTTCCTCTGTGTCAAGCCTGCGGTGACTCCCTGGGCAGTTTACAGTTCATCTGCGGGCTTGAAAAGAAGCTTCAGCTTGCACAGCACTTTTTAAATAGTGCTCTGTATTTACTCCTGACCATGAAGCTTTTCTCTTGCTACTGTGAAAGAGATTGGCTTTATGACATTAGTGTAGGGGAGAATGACTAAGCTCAAGAAACCTTTTATATTCACCGAGCAGTTCTGTTTTGTTTTGAGCAGCAAGAAGTGAGTAGGGAAGGAAAGGGGGTGAGGATGTGGTGGCTGAGGCCACCTCCAGCTCTGCAACCCAGACAGCCAGGGTGGGGAAACGGCTGGGGGAAGGGCTGGGCTCTAGAGGCCCTGGTGCTCATGTTCTCGCCACCATCCCGTGGACACTGCTGCACATGTGGGAATGCCAGGGGCAGCACAGCTCTGCTCCACAGTGGGCACTGCTTATGCTTTTCACATTTTCTGACCTAACATGAGACGTTGTTCCCACTTCCTCCTGGACAGCGCCCCTTCTGTGAGGCCTCGGTGGGAGTGTGGTCATGGGATTAGGATCTGCTGTCATATTTGCAGTGACCTGATGCGTCTCAGGGTCCAGTGGCCTGAATGCTGCCTTTTTGGCTTGGTGGAGCCCACGAGCCTGGGCTGTGATCCAGGTTGTGAGAGGGTTTGGCCTGGACATGAGGGGACAGTCTTTCCAGTGTGTTCACTGATTTCTGTTCTTCAAGAGAATATGTCTGTCTGACAGGTCATCATTTTGCTGAGTTGTTAAACCAGCTGAAGGCACAGGATCCATGCAGGCTCAGCCCTGGCCCCATGGCATGAGAGTAGAGTGGGGGCTCCTGTACCTTTCAGGGCTGCCAGGTTTTCCTCGGCCCTCACCTCTGTCTGCGCTGTGTCCCCCTGACGCCTGGGCTCTGCACCTCTCTGACCCCAGGTGCTCACAGCTCTGGAAGCAGCTCACTCTGCAGTCTTCTCACTCCTGAGATGGCCAGACATCAGGTCTAGTGGCCAGAATGATGTGTTTAGTGATTGCATAGAACTAAGTCTTTAGCAGAGACTATTCAGAAGCTGGAGCCCCTTCCCTAGGCTTGCTGGCCATCTTTCCCATGGTAAAGGTCTCTGAGGCCTTCTGCAAAGTGAAGATGCCAGGGGTACTCACACCTGACACATAGGCAGAGACAGTTTCCTTGAGCTGCTTGAACGACCCTTGAGTGTGCTTGGGGAAGACATGGACTCTGCTTTGAGACTCTAAAGTCATAACTAGAACAGTGATAGCAATACTTGTCACTCATTTGTGATGGGAAACTCTTCAAAGGTGCTTCACTTATAGACTTAATTGACTGACCCCTGCCTGGGGGTGTCTGTGGTTCTCAGAGACCTTTCCTTTAAGCTGATCTGGGCTTGGGGTGGAAGAAACAGATTCTCTCACTCAATAATAAATAACACTGTGATTTATTCTGGAACAGTAGCATTGCTTTCTTGGGAATAATTTGCTGGTTGTCTGGAAAGGGCCAGTGTGCCTTTGGAGACACATAGTATGCCTGAGGCAAGCAAGCCTGTCCCAGGCCCAGTTAAGAGCCTCTGTCAGCCGTAATAACTGTGTGTCTTTCTGAAGTGCTCAGAGGCACACAGCCTTCTCAGCAAACCAAGGCTTCTGCACTTGTCATTTACAGGCCTCTTCTTGAAATGTTTCTCTGTGTCTACGTTCATGAACAACAAACAAGACTGAGGAATGTGAAATTCATCTGAAATTGTGCTTATTTCTAAAATGTCAGCACAGGGTCAGACAGGATGAGGGCCGTGAGCAAGGCCACCTCTGCAGAGGGGATCCAAGTCCCTACCGGTGTCCATGAGTCCACCCTCCCCAGTCTGGAGGCATCATTCTGGGGTCTGGGTGTCCAGTGGGGCAGAAACAGCAGCATCAGAAAACCGCTTGGGGAAAACACTTTCCTCTGTGCCCCTCTTGTGTTTGCCTTGGGCTTTGACTATGAGCTCCTGCCTGCTCAGGGGTTGTTTGAATCACCTTTGACCCATCTCTGTGAGTGCTCCTGCCTGGACCTCTCAGCCTATACCTCGGTTCTTCCCCCTTCAGTGACTAGACTCTCCCTTGACTCTGGGCCCTGGCCTCCTGTCCTCCCCTGGAATCAGCCCTGTCCTCCAAAGCAGATAACCCTCCATAAGCCCAGACTGCCTATCAGGATATGGTGCTCACTGAGGTGGAACCCCATGTCTGGGGTTGGCAAACAGGATGGGATTTGAGAGGAGGGATGAGGCTGGACAGTCTGTGGTTAGGATGGAACACGGGGATGTTGTCCGCCTGAAGGCCTCTAGCAGGCCCCCGTACAGTCAGGTTTGCACTTTGCAGGTCTTTCTGCTGTGGAGGCGATGAGAGCACATGGGAAGACACATGAGCTCTGTCCGGGGCAATGACAGCAGATGGACAGAGCTGCTGCCCATTTCTGAGAGGAGCTTCTTAGTTGATGGTGCCTGAGGATAATGAGACATAAAATTACTCTAATTCTGGGTGGGTCTGAGCTGTGAAGGCATCTTGACCTACCTATTTATATAGACCATAAATTCCACACACTTTTTTCCAGTGCAGCTATAGAGGAAGACATAGTCTGAGCAGAGTAGTCCAAGGCCATGAGGAACCAGTCACTGGTAACAGAGTTGATTCTTTGGGGCTTCTCAGACACCACAGCTCCAGGTCCTCTTCTTCAGCCTTTTTCTGTCTCTACACCACGGTGCTCTGTGGCAATTCCCTCATTATGGCCGCCGTCACTTGTAGCTCCAGCCTCCGTACCCCCACATACTTCTTCCTGGTCAACCTGTCTGTGCTGGATGCTGTCTGCTCATGCACCGTGGTGCCCAAGCTGCTCGAGATTCTGGTGGCAGGGAAGAAGAGCATCTCCCGTGGGGGCTGCATGGCCCAGATGTGCTTCCTGTTATTGTCAGTGACGGGGGACGTGCTGTTCTTCACGGCCATGGCCTACGACCACTACATGTCTGTCTGCTGGCCCCAGGGTGTGTGCTGCACTGGCGGGGGCTGTGTGGGGCATCGGAGCTGGAGTCAGCACCTGCCTGATGCTACGGCTGACCTTCTGCGGGCCCAGTGTGGTCAACCACTTTTGTGAGATGCCCCCTCTGCTCCCACTCTTCTCCTCCTCCACCTATGTGAATGACATCATGGCAGTTGTGACATCTTCTTTGCTGTGTTGAATTTCCTGCTCACCATGGTGTCCTATGGCTTCACCATCTCCACCATCCTGAGATTTGTACAGCCGAGGGGAAGTGGCGTGCCTTCTCCACCTGCTCGTCCCACCTCATCGTGGTGACCATGACTCCACCATCATCTACACCTACCTGAGCCCTTGCTCCAGCTACTTCCAGGGACTGGCAAGGTGATGGCAGTGCTTTATTCTACCATGAGCCCCACCTTGAACCCTCTCATCTGCACCCTGAGGAACAAGGATGTCAAGGCAGCCCTCACAAAAGTCCTTACATTTTTAGGAGAAAAACTATAAACTCACTGTCTAAAAGTATCATATGCTGACTCAAGGAAACTGAAATGACAAGTTATCATAACCTAGAATGTACTCATTAGGTGGCATCTTCTACTGGGAACAAAGACTAAATTCATTGACACCTAGTACCTTCCATTTAGAAGCATGTGCTCTGGACATTTTTGAATTCAAACCAACAGAAATAGGGCCCATTGAAACCCCTTTGACATCACACAAATGTAGAGTTTAAATACATAGATGTTTGCATTAACTCCTAGCAATAATGATAATAATAATAACAACTTGTGAAAATACAGTTAAAGGACAAAATGTGTCACAAACATGATGCTGTGTAGGGAATACCTCCAGACTCGGTTCCCCAGCACTGTCAAGCCCAGGACACAGCATGGTGCACAGTCACACTTTCTGTAGATGCCAAACCGGTGTGTGAGCTGATGGAGACACAGCAGTGTGCCTGGGAGCTCAGGGCACATGGGTGGAGGGTGGAAGGTGGAGCTGGAGGCATGCAGTTGGCCAGAAGAGCTCAGAGAAAGGGCTGGGGCATTACAGAGCAGGGTCAGAGGTGCCTGAGGGGTGAAGGTGAAGCAGGTGAAGCAGAGGCCTGGCTGCAGAATGTGGATCTTGAAGGCACTCGATGGCTGAATGCTCCTGGAAGAAGGTGATTAGTGTGACAAAGGACCTTGAGTCTGCAGAATGTGCTCACCCTCTCTTGGGTGCCTTCCATGGAAGTTCTTTCTGCTGATAGCTAGTGGGGGCCTGTGTCCTCTCCTGCCCCACAACACGATGCCCATGAGAGGCAGGAGTGCCGCTAGTCAAGGTTAGCACCGCGACTCACTGACTTTCTCTGAGTTGAACTCCTTCCTCCTTTGGTGACTCCAGTAGCCCCCACATGTGTTCATTCACCCGATGTTTCAGTGCAAACTCTGTGTAGTCTTTAAAATCCAGTTCAGTTCAGTTCAGTTGCTCAGTTGTGTCCAACTTTTTGTGACCTCATGGACTGCAGCACTCCGGGCCTCCCTGTCCATCACCAATTCCCAGAGCTTGTTAAACTCATGTCCATTGAGTTGGTGATGCCATCCAACCATCTCATCCTCTGTCATCCCCTTCTCCTGCCTTCAGTATTGCCCAGCATCAGGGTATTTTCCAATGAGTCAGTTCTTCACATCAGGTGGTCAAAATACTGGAGCTTCAGCTTCAGCCTCAGTCCTTCCAATGAATATTCAGGACTGATTTGTTTTAGGATTGACTGGTTTGATCTCCTTGCAGTCCAAGGGACTCTCTAGAGTCTTCTCCAACACCACAGTCCAAAAGCATCAATTCTTCGGCACTAAGCTTTCTTTATGGTCCAACTTGCATCCATGCATGACTACTGGAAAAACCATAGCTTTGACTAGATAGACCTCTATCGGCAAAGTAATATCTCTGCTTTTTAATATGCTGTCTATGTTTGTCATAGCTTTTCTTCCAAGAAGCAAGAGTCATTAAATTTCATGGGTGCAGTCACCATCTGCAGTGAGTTTGGAACCCAAAAAAGTAAAGTCTGTCACTGTTTCCATTGTTTCCCCACCTATTTGACATGAAGTGATAGGACCAGATGCCATGATCTTAGTTTTATGAGTGCTTTCATTTTCATCAAGAGGTTCTTCAGTTCCTCCTTGCTTCTGCCATGAGGGTGGTGTCATCTGCATATCTGAGGTTATTGATATTTCTCTCAGCAATCTTGATTCCAGCTTGTGCTTCATCCACCCTGGCATTTTGTGTGATGTATTCTGCATAGAAGTTAAATAAGCAGGGTGACAATATACAGCCTTGATGTACTCCTTTCCCAATTTGGAACAAGTCCACTGTTGCATGTTCAGTTCTAACTTGCTTCTTGAACTGCATACAGATTCTCAGGAGGTAGATCAGGTGGTCTGGTATTCCCATCTCTTTCAGAATTTTCCACAGTCTCTTGTGATCCACACAGTCAAAGAATTTCAGTTCAGTTCAGTTCAGTCACTCAGTCTTTGTGACCCCATGGACTGCAGCACACCAGGATTCTCTGTCCATCACCAATTCCCCAAGCTTACTCAAACTCATGTCCATCAAGTCAGTGATGCCACCCACCCATCTCATCCTCTGTCATGCTCTTCTCCTCCTGCCTTCAATCTTGACCAGCATCAGGTTCTTTTCCAATGAGTAGTTCTTCATGTCAGGATTGGAGCTTTGGTTTCAGCATTAGTCCTTCCAATGAACATTCAGGGTTGATTTCCTTTAATGTTGACTGGTTTGGTCTGCTTGCTTTCCAAGAGATTCTCAAGAGTCTTCTCCAACACCACAGTTCAAAAACATCAGTTCTTCAGTGCTCAGCTTTCTTTATGGTCCAACTCTCACATCCATGCATGACTACTGGAAAAACCATAGCTTTGACTAGATGGACTTTTGTCAACAAAGTAATGCCTCTGCTTTTTAATATGCTGTCTACGTTTGTCATAGCTTTTCTTCCAAGGAGCAAGTGTCTTTTAATTTGGCATAATCAAAGGCTTTGGTGTAGTCAGTAAAGTAGAAGGTGAAAAAGTAAAAGTCTCTCAGTTGTGTCCAACTCTTTGCAACCCTATGGACTGTAGCCTGCCAGGCACCTCTGTACATGGGATTCTTCAGGCAAGAATACTGGAGTGGTTGCCATTTCCTTCTCCACAATAAAGCAGAAGTAGATGTTTATCTGGAACTCCCTTGATTTTTCTATTATCCAATGGATGTTGGCAATTTGATCTCTGGTTCCTCTGCCTTTTCTAAATCCAGCTTTAACATCTGGAATTTCTTGGTTCACATACTGTTGAAGCCTTGCTTGGAGAATTTTGAGCATTACTTTGCTAGTGTGTGAGGTTAGTGCAATTGTGTGGTAGCTTGAACATTCTTTGGCATTGCCTTTCTTTGGGACTGCAATGAAAACTGACTTTTCCAGTGCTGTGGTCACTGCTGAGTTTCCCAAATTTGCTGCCATATTGAGTGCAGCACTTTCACAGCAGCATTTTTTACATTCAGAATAGCAAAGTATTAATCATTATGGAAACTGGCTGATAGGTAAACAAGGATTTATTATACTATTTTTCCCACTTCTTGTTTGAAGTTTTTGCTACTTAAAAAAAAAATTAAGGAATTACCTAAGATATAACAGTATCATCTGAAGAGTGCCATGCCTTTGATGCAAAAGAAAGGAAAATAGAGCCCTGAGTACTACAGAAAGACCCAGTGAGAGAGTACTCAATAAAGCTATGAGACTTAATTGAGTTTAACCATAGGGTTAATTTCTAGGACAATTAAAATCTGAGTAAAGGTGATAGATGTAAAAGTCAGACTGCAACAGTCTGGAAGAAGTGGTGAAGAATGAAATGGCAAAATATGTATAGACAATGTTTGCAAGGTTTTTAGGTCACCAAATTAAATTCAGTCGCTCAGTCATGTCCGACTCTTTGTGACCCCATGAATTGCAGTATGCCAGGCCTCCCTGTCCATCACCAACTCTTAAATGCCATAGCAAGTGCCACTAAGTCAATCACATATTTATAAAAGTCACTATATCTTCAAAAGTATTATAACATGGAGAAGACACTAGTGTAGCCATCAAATTCTAAATTCAAATTTCAAACATTAACTGTAGCAGTATATGCTTTGGTAGGGGGAAAAAGTAATTTTCCAAGTTTAAAGTTGTAATAATGTGATAGAGATAATTTGTATGTACTCTGTTATACAAAGTGAAGCCTTTGGAGGTGGATAGAAGCACTTACAGGTCAGAGCTGTGGGCCCTGGAATTCACCCTCACACTTGATCTTTTCCATTAAACTTGCCTCAAACTTATTCACTAGATGTTTCAGGCTTGTTTAACATTTTGAAGATGCCCAACGATTCAATTTAGCTAACATCTGGAGACAATTAATAGTAGGGGACATGGGCTAAGACAGCATCAGCTTTCCCTGCAGCCCGACTAATAAATTACTTCCTTGAAGTAACCAGAGGCAGACCGCACTCCAGTCTGCACCTCATTATGTGTTTCTGTTTCTGGTTTGAGGGCTTCCTCTGACCCTCTGCTCATTTACTAAGCAGAAGTGGTTGTTTTGTTTCAAGCCGGGTGGTTAAACAAGAAGTGCATTTCACTCTCCTAAGCCCCAGATCCTCTCTGCTTTTAAGGCATCTTGGGAAGCTGTATCAACTGTATTAAGTGGTAGTTGCTCAGTCAAGTCCGACTCTGCTACCCCATGGACTGTAGCCTGCTATGCTCCTCTATCCATGGAATTCTCCAGGCAAGAATACAGAAGTGGGTTGCCATTTCCTTCTCCAGGGGATTTTCCCAACCCAGAGATCAAACCCAGGTTTCCTGCATTGAAGGCAGATTCTTTACCATCTGAGTTACCAGGAAAACCCACCTTGGAAAAGAGATGATCCAATCTGTGTGCATTTTTAATTTGCTCAATTGCCCTGTCTACAGCCTCTAGTATGATGTTGGTTAGAAGTGACATGAGTGGACATCCTTGACATGTTCTGATCTTAAGGGGGAAGCATCTAGATTTTCACCAAGAGTGGTGGGATCTGTGGATTTTTTAGGTGCTTTTTATCAGGTTGAGAAAGTTCCTTTTCATTCCTTGTTCATTTCTATCATGAGAAAGTGTTGAATTTTGCCAAGTGCCTTTTCTGCATTTTGAACTGGTGTGAGCAGTCTGACTTGAACCCTAACCCTAACCAATCATGGTACAGCCATACAAGGTGTTCCTTCTTGCCATTTAAAGGGCTGAACTATTGATACATGCTATAATATGGATAAATCTCAGAATAATTTTGGTAAGAGAAACAAGAAGACCAAAAAGGAACACATACTGTATTGTTCCATTTTTATAAAATTTTGAAAAGCAAATGTATCTGTGGTGATGAAAAGCACATAAGTGGTTATCCTGGAAGGGAAGGTGGAGGTTGGTATGGAAGAAAGATACAACAAAGAGCAATGAAGAACGTTGGGGGATAGAGGGGTTCATCAACTGACTATGGTTTCACAGGAATAGATTTATGTCAAAACTTACCAAATTGCACATTAAATTTGTGCAATTTATTCTGTGTAAATTATGCTTCAATAGACTGTTTCAAAAAGAGATTTTGGACCTTAACCTGAGACAAAAATTGTAAATTCATAACATTTCTGGAAGTAAGGTTAGAAGAAAATTTTCATATCTAGGACATATTTCTTAAAGCCTCAAAGGTACTAACTGTAGAAGAAAATGGTTCAGTTCAGTTGCTCAGTCGTGTCCGACTCTTTGCGACCTCTTAGACTGCAGAACTCCAGGCTTCCCTGTCCATCATCAACTCTTGGAGCTTGCTCAAACTCATGTCCATGGAGTCGGTGATGCCATCAAATCATCTCCTCCTCTATTGTCCCCTTCTCTTCCTGCCTTCAATCTTGCCCAGCATCAGGGTATTTTTCCAATGAGTCATTGTTTGTATCAGGTGGTCAAAGGATTGGAGTTTCAGCTTCAGCATCAGCCCTTCCAATGAATATTCAGGACTGATTTGCTTTAGGATTGACTGGTTTGATCTCCTTGCAGTCCAAGGGACTCTCAAGAGTCTTCTCCAACACCACAGTTCAGAAGCATCAATTCTTCAGTGCTCAGTTTTCTTTATGGCCCAACTCTCACATCCATACATGACTACTGGAAAAGCCATAGCTTTGACTAGATGGACCTTTGTCAGCAAGTAATGTCATGAGAAAGACACAACTATTAAAAGCAAACAGATCAAAGCTAAATTAGAGTTCATCAAACACAAAGACTTTTGCTCTTTGGAAGAAGTCTTTAAGAAAATGTAAAGGCAAGGCATAGAGTTGAAGAAACAGACTGTATGTCTATATACAATACAGTGACACTTTTTCATAGTCCATATTTGACAAAGGACTTCTTTCCTGAGACTATAAAAACCTTCCACATTTCAATAATAGGGCAAGCCCCACTCCACCCATGGAAAAATAACATTTGTACAGACACTTCCTAGAATTTTATATCTATATATCTATATATATATAGATATATATAGTCAGTAAGAATAAGAAAAGTGCTTGTCATCATTATTTGTCAGAGAAAGGCAAAGGATTCTAGAACGGGGCAGTCAGCTTGGAAGACAATTTAGCTCACTGCCTTATAACCCAACGACTTGTTTCTAAGTGTGCACTCAAGGTAAATAAAAACATATATTGGCACCAATAAAAAGACTGCCTGAAAACATTCATAGCAACTGTTCATATAAGGTTTAAAACTAGAGGCAACACAATGTTTATCAATAGGTAAATAAATTTTTTTGAAAATCATAGTTTGTCCATACCATGAAATACTACTATCAAGAAATATGAACACACTCCTAACACTTCAAAAAACATGGATAAATCTCACAGATGTTTTATTTATTTATTTATTTAAAGTTGGAGGTATTGCATGATTTCCCATTTATGGGAAATCCTAGAAGAAGCGAATAGAATTTAGATGTAAATGCAGTGGTGCTGGGGCAGGAAGCAAGTGGCTGGGGGTGAAACTGAAGCCAAGGGCACAAGGCAACACCCAGGAATGTCATGGCTGTTCTCTCTCAAGTGCAGTGGTGGTGACATGGTGTATATAAGCATCAAAATGATAACCTGTGACTTTCAATGTTGATAGCAGTTCACCTTTGAGCAACATGAATTTGAACTGTGTGGGCCAGTTACACCCAGACATTTTCTCAGTAGTAAATATTACAGTCGTTACTAATGATCCATGGTTGGTTGAATCCACAGATGCTGATATTGAGGCTGACTGTAAATTATATTCAGAGTAACTCCCACAGGATTCCTGGATCAACTAGATGTCTCAATAAAGTGGATATAAAATCTTCACTTAAGCACCACTCAATGGCTCAGTTTAAGGTGGTTATGTCAAGTTGCGGGAATTTCATCTCAATAAATGTTTAAATTAAAAATAAAAGAAAAAGGAATAAAATCCTCACTAAATGGAAAGAATGATGAATAATATGTAAATTTAATCAAACCACAACCACACTGAAGACCATTATGGGATAAATTGAAGTGCTAAAGGAACATCATTTTAGGAAGTTTTGACAATTTATTAACTTGCTTATGTAGGAAGGGTAGTTATACACATAAAACATGCAAAAATACTCTAGGGATAGATCCATATTATCATGAATGAGTTTAACTGAGTTATTATTAGTAGAAGGCACAATTAAGACAAAAAAGCCTCAGTTGACTTGGTTTGAACAGGGGCTTCCACACAGGCCAGTGTGAGGCTGTGATGCCAGCATGTTGCAGGTGAATGTGGGGAGCGGGAGTCAGGAGGGATGGTCTTCATGGAAGGGCTATGCGCGCCCTTATGGAGGGAGGCTCTTGCTGCCTACATATCTCCTCAACACCTATTTGGTAGGAAGCTTTGGTCAGGAACCCTTGAGCCATGTTTAATTGTCCCTGAGAGCTTTCTCTTCCACTTTGCCTCCCCAAGGTCCCCAGGATAAACACCTGGCTTGATCATGGAAACACAGAGGTTTGCTTGAAGACCAGTCAAACCTCAACCCAGCGGTGCAGTCAGGAGGACCCTGCAGACTGACTTCTCGCAGGACAGACAGCATCTGTGGTCTGTCTTACTTACAAAGTGCTGACTTTGGAGCCGCTGTCCAGAACATCCACTGAGGCCACTGGGAGCCAACAAAGGGGAGGTAAGCATGGATGTTCTATCATGAGTTATTAAGAGAATAGATATTTACTTCTCACTACAGATGGAGTTTTGTCATGGTTCTTGGAACTCAATGTGGAGTTCTGGCACTGTACTCTAAGTGAACTAACACTTCTTCAAATTTTTTTGAGAAGTTACTGATCAAAGATAAGGATATGGTAGAAAAGTTTGGTCTTATGTTCCATTATATAAAAGAATAATATCAATCCTTTTTTAATGACAATTTTCATTCATACGTGTTATTTTTACCCACGTTCAAAACCTGGTTTTCTTACTCATTTGTAATGCAATAAATCTACTTTTGAAATGAAACAAACTTTGAAGAATCTAACACCCATATCTATGACTAGGCAAGACTTAGGGGTCCTCTCACTCAGTCATGGCCTCCAGAGAACTCTGAGAAACTGCTGTAGCCTCTGACCCCTTGTCAACAGTCCCTGACCCTGCCTCTCAAGGAAAGAAAAATACTGACCCAGTCACATCAGAGCTCACAAGCCCCTGGATGACAAGAAACCACCTAAATAAACATTCACATCATTTGACCTTCAAGTCAGAGCAAAAACCAGGAGAGGAAGTTCAGAGAGGCCAGGACAGTGATGAGAGGGCTGTGCTCTTGGGTGGGGCACAAAGCTCCCACCTTGGGGCTGACGGGCCCCGGGGCATCTCAAGTTGAACAGAACTTGGGCCCAAAGTGGCCATGTTCTGCTGGATCTCAGCTCTCAGGTGGGTGGTCAGCCCTGTAGGATCATTCCCCTGTTCAATGCCTGTGGACTGTTGTGAGGCTGCCCCAAGCCCCATGAAAGTACCATTTCATTTCCAGACAGTTGGCGTCCTCTCTTGCATGGGGCAGCCCCAGCCTCTCAACTCTTGGCCTTCTCTGGATGGACATTTCAGAGCCCAAGCTCTACTCCCAAACAGCCTGCATGAGTGCGAAGGTCCCTCAATGTGCATCCAGAGAATTGTTCGCCTGGTCCTCTGTGTGTTGGGGCTGGGGAGCACGTGATTCATACCCTCTGGATGTCAGTTCCTGTACCTGAAATACAGGGATAAGAATACTTACCTCTCCTGCCAGCAGGAAGACAGGCATTAAAATAGTCTCTGTTCAGGAAAATGGACAGGAATCAGACCAATTCTTGATTTTTTTAAAATGAGTCATTCTAATCTTATCATTTGATCTAAGCTGTTTATACAAAATACTATACAGAGAATACACGAGTTTGGGCAGGTGGATTAGCCCAGGCAAGGCAGTCTCCCAGGCCAGGTCCAGGCAGGGGTGGCCAGTGTCTACTGGGGTGAGGTTCCCAGTCCACCCCTTCTGTCTCTGATGTAATTTCCACAAGGCACTGGAAGAAGCAGGCAGGCTCCTGCACATACCCCAGGGCAGACGCTTGCCCCTCCTCAGCAGAGCTGCCTATTAAAGGGAACTTACTGTTTACCTCTCTGACTAGCAGATAAAATGTGGGGAAAATAATCCACGTAGAGACTAGGTAATAAAAGCCCTGCCTCTGGGCCAGCTTTCACTCACCCACCACTTTTTACAATGACTGATGGTCTGGGAGCCCCTTTTCCTATGAAATTCACTAGCTGTATATACTTTAAGAACATATTGTCCCTTCTCTCAAATTATTTAACGTAAATGTAGATTCACGAATCTTTCTCAGTGGAGTTTAGTCCTTTTTTAACATTATTTATTTTAGTTCTCAAATGGGTTAAGACTTTACCAGTTGGAACCCTGTCAGACTGCCTCTGTCTCCTTTTGATGTATTGTCATCAATCTTTGAGCAATTTCTCACATTTTGGCACAAAGGAAGATATTCTGAACTCATCTTGTGCTTTCCTTGCCCCACTCATGGAATCAACCTTGGGTCTTTTTACTGGAGACTGATCTTTAGGGATAAAAGTTTGGATTCTCATAGTTACTCATCTCTCCTTGCTTCAGTTGGTCTCAGAGGACAGAGGTAGAAAGGGTGTGCTGTGTATACACACACACACTTATTCCAGTGTCCATCTATCCATTAAGACATGAGATCACAGGAGAGTGGTGATGGCTTCACTGACATACACATCAGTGAAAAATTTCCAAATTACACCTTGATAGAGTTGCCCCAAAGGCATCAATGCCTGGGGTCTCCAGGCTTAACACTGCACCATGCAGCCGTTTCTCTCCCTCTTCTCAGCAAGTGGCTCCTATCACCCCTTTGCTGAGGCCTGAGACACACAGAAAGCAGTTTCAGGGTAGATGACCTATGCCATTTTTAAAACCAAACATAAGATTTATTTGCAGTTTTTAAGGGAAATTGTTGTTTAGTCACTAATTTCTATCTGACTCTTTGTGACCCCATGGACTGTAGTTCACTGTCCAGACTCCTCTGTCCATGGGATTTACCAGGCAAGAATACTGGAGTGGGTTGCCATTTCCTTCTCCAAGGGATCTTCCCCACCTAGGGATCGAACCAGTGTCTCTGCATTGGCAGGTGGATTCTCTACCACTGGACTACCTAATGAAATGCATGCGTCGTAGATGAGCCATGTGACAGATGTTTTGATGAGTGCAATGCCAAGTAGCCCACCTCTGTCAAACGCAGCACACTTTCTTGACTCAGAATTCCTGCCATGCTCCTTTTTGGTCAGCCCCACTCAGGCCCTCAAAGGCAAGCACTGATCTCATTTTTTCCTGTCAGAGATCAGTTTTGCCTGTTCTAAAATCACATAAATGGAGTCACATAATGGATTTTCTTTGTGACCAGCCTATTTTCACTCCCCTTTGCTTTGTGACCAATGTTATTATGTATTTAGTTCAGTCTCTTCTATGGCAATGTTCCAGTTTTATGAATATACCTCAGTTTGTTAACCCATTTATTTCCTTGATGTTCCAGATTTGGGCTATTGTGAATAAATGTGAGGTGAATATTCTCCATCAAAACAAACCCTATAAAATTTCAGATTTCAGCTTATCTTACCAGACTCACATCTGTACAGGCTTGTGAGTAGCCTTAGGTGAAAAGCCATAAAGCAGAAATCTTCAGAAAAATCCCTCCTTCCCCAGGTAGATTCTCACCTGACACCTGCCTCCTTCTGAATGCTCTTTGAAGACTTCAAGTGGTGGTTTTAACATTTGACTACAGATGATGCTTATTAGCTGAAGAATGGCCAGTGTGATCACTGCTCTGTTGTTGGGAGCAGAACCCACCACCCACCTGTGTGTTACTGCCTGAACAAATCGACTGTGATGCAAAACCTGGGTTTGCTAGAGTTCCTTAGGCTGGTTCTTGTTGTGACTTTGATTTTGCTAATGAGAGGCATTAGTGTGAGATTTTCAAGTGGTGATGAAGTGGAAGCAATTTTCTATTTCTGTGACAGCAAGGAAGCACGGTCAGACAGACGTACTATCTGTATGGGCAGGAGTTGGCCTTGGCACACCTTCAGCTTGGGTGAGAGCCTGTGGGAGTGATAGCGATGCAGCAGCAAGAGTCCCGATTCTGGATGGAAGCCACCACAGCGTAGCTGCCAGATGCTGCCAGGGGTCTGCTGAGTACCACTCCTCCCCCCAGTTTCAGTGATAACAGAGCCCCTGATGGCCTTGGTGGAAACACTTGCTATTTAAATTCCTGGCTGGTAAGGGACGAGTTTGGGGTCAGTGAAGAGCCCAATATGGTCATGAAAGTCACTCATCTATTTATTGTTTGAACCTTGATTGAGAAACGCTCTCTGTCAATCTCAGAGGTCAGCATTGAGATAGGAAGAAAAATGGGCTGTGGATCCTACTGTGGAAAAGCCTTTAGAGAAAAGAGTCAGTACATGGAAGACAATGGAAGCTTTTGAGAGCTGTCATGGGAACTGAACAGCACAAGCTCTTGGGAGGAAAGTGGGGAGAAGATGAGTTTTCTTGAGATGATCATAAGGATGGGAAGAGCTTCCTGAAGTAGGACATGCAGTGACACACCTTGAAGGATGAAGGTCTTTTTCCTGTGGGCAGTGTAAGAGGAGGTGGAAACCAGAGGGTATTTCCAGGGAAGAAGCTGTGTGAAGAACTGGCACCTCCAGGGATTATCAGTTGAGGGCTGGGGTGGGTACTGATGCCTCAGTGAGGAAACCTGCAAGAGGGGTCACGGGGCCATCTCAAGAGGTAAGGAGCATCAGCTCACCTGTTGAGTTCAGTCACACAGTTATGTCCGACTCTTTGTGACCCTATGGGCTGCAGCATGCCAGGCTTCCCTGAAGCATCACCAACTCCCAGAGTTTGCTCAAACTCATGTCCATTGAGTTGGTGATGCCATCCAACAATCTCATCCTCTGTTGTCCCCTTCTCCTCCTGCCTTCAATCTTTCCCAGCATCAGAGCCTTTTCCAATGAGTCAGTTCTTCACATCAGGTGGCCAAAATATCAGAGCTTCAGCATCAGTCCTTCCAATGAATATTCAGGACTGATTTCCTTTAGGATTGACTGGTTGGATCTTCTTGCAGTCCAAGGGACTCTCAAGAGTCTTCTTCAACACCGCAGTTCAAAGGCACCAGTTCTTTGGTGGTCAGCTTTCTTTATGGTCCAACTCTCACATCCATGCATGACTACTGGATAAACCATAGCTTTGACTAGACAAAGTAATATCGGCAAAGTAATATCTCTGCTTTTTAATATGCGGTCTACCTTGGTTCTAACTTTCCTTCCAAGGAGCAAGCGTCTTTTAATTTTATGGCTGCAGTTACCATCTGCAGTGATTTTGGAACCCAAGAAAATGAAGTCTGTCACTGTTTCCACTGTTAGCCCATCTATTTGCCATGAAGTGATGGAACTGGATGCCATGATCTTCATTTATTGAATGCTGAGCTTTAAGCCAGCTTTTTCAGTCTCTTCTTTCACTTTCATCAAGAGGCTCTTCAGTACCTCTTGCTTTCTGCCATAAGGGTGGTGTTATTTGCATATCTGAGGTTGTTGATATTTTTCCTGGCAATCTTGATTCCAGCTTGTGCTTCATCAAGCCTGGCATTTCACATGATGTACTCTGCATAGAAGCTAAATAAGCAAGGTGACAATAAACAACCTTGACATACTCCTTTCCCAACTTGGAACAGTACGTTGTTCCATGTCTGGTTCTAAAAGTTGCTTCTTGACCTGCATACAGATATCTCAAGAGGCAGGTCAGACGGTCTGGTATTCTCATCTCTTGAAGACTTTCCCACAGTTTCTGTGATCCACACAGTCAAAGGCTTTGGCATAGTAAATAAAGCCGAAGTCAATGTCTTTCTGGAACTCTCTTTTTCTAAGATCCACCAGATGTTGGCAATTTGATCTCTGGTTCCTTTGCCTTTTCTAAATCCAGCTTGAACATTTGGAAGTTCTCAGTTCACATACTGTTGAAGATTTGCTTGGAGAATTTTGAGCATTACTTTGCTAGTTTGCGAGATGAGCACAATTGTGTGGTAGTTTGAACATTCTTTGGCATTGTCTTTCTTTGGGATTGAAATGAAAACTGACCTTTTCCAGGCCTGTGGCCACTGCTGAGTTTTCTAAATTTGCTGGTATATTGAGTGCAGCACTTTCACAGCATCATCTTTTAGGATTTGAAATAGCTCAACTGGAATTCTATCACCTCCACTACCTTTGTTCATAGTGATGCTTTGGAAGGCCCACTTGACTTCACATTCCAGAATGTCTGGCTCTAGGTGAGTGATCACACCATCATGGTTATCTGGGTCATTAAGATTTTTTCTGGGTAGTTCTTTTGTGTACTCTTGCCTCTTCTTCTTAATATCTTCTGCTTCTGTTAGGTCCATACCATTTCTGTTCCTTGTTGTGCCCATCTTTGCATGATATGTTCCCTTGGTATCTCTAATTTTTTTGAAGAGATCTCTAGTCTCTCCAATTCTGTTGTTTTCCTCTACTTTTTGGTATTGATTACTGAGGAAGGCTTTCTTATCTCTCCTTGCTATTCTTTGGAACTCTGCATTCAGATGGGTATATCTTTCCTTTTCTCCTTTGCCTTTAGCTTCTCTTCTTTTCTCAGCTATTTGTAAGGCCTCCTCAGACAACCATTTTGCCTTTTTGCATTTCCTTTTCTTGGGGATGGTTTTGATCACCGCCTCCTGTACAATGTCATGAACCACTGTCTATAGTTCTTCAGGCTCTCTGTCTATGAGATCTAATCCATTGAATCTATTTGTCATTTTCGTTGTATAATTGTAAGGGATTTGATTTAGGTCATACCTGAATGGTCTAGTGGTTTTCCCTACCTCTTTAAGTCTGAATTTTGCAATAACGTGTTTATGATCTGAGCCACAGTCAGCTCCCAGTCTTTCTTTTGCTGACTGTATAGAGCTTCTCCATTTTTGGCTGCAAAGAATATAATCAATCTGATTCTGCTATTGACCATCTGGTGATGTCCATGTGTCTCTTGTGTTGTTGGAAGAGGGTGTTTGCTATGACCAGTGCATTCTCTTTGCAAAACTCTGTTAGCCTTTGCCCTGCTTCATTTTGTACTCCAAGGCCAAACTTGCCTGTAACTCCAGGTATGTCCTGACTTCCTACCTTTGCATTGCAGTCCTCTATGATGAACAGGACATCTTTTTTTGGTGTTAGTTCTAGAAGGTCTTGTAGGTCCTCATAGAACCATTCATCTTCATCTTCTTCAGCATTAGTGGTCGTGGCATAGACTTGGATTGCTGTGATGCTGAATGGTTGACCTTGGAAATGAACAGTGATCATTCTGTCATTTTTGACACTGCACTCAAGAACTGCATTCCCGACCTGTTGTTGACTCTGAGTCCTACTCCATTTCTTCTAAGGGATTCTTGCCCACAGTAGTAGATATAATGGTCATCTGAATTAAATTTGTCCATTCCAGTCCATTTTAGTTTAATGATTCCTAAAATGTTGATGTTCACCCTTACCATCTCCTGTTTGACCACTTTCAATTTAGCTTGATTCATGGACCTAACATTCCAGGTACTTATGCAATATTCTTTACAGCATCAGACTTTACTTCCGTCACCAGTCACATCCACAACTGGGCATTGTTTTCCTTTTGGCTCTATCTATTCATTCTTTTTGGAGTTATTTCTCCACTCTTCTACAGTAGCATATTGAGCACCTACCAACCTGGGGAGTTCATCTTTCATTGTATCTTTTTGCCTTTTCATGTTGTGCTTGGGGTTCCTTAGGCAAGAATACTCAAGTGGTTTTCCATTCCCTTCTCCCATGGATCATGTTTTGTTATAACTCTCCACCATGACCTGTCCATCTTGGGTGGCCCTACAAGGCCTGGCTCATAGTTTCATTGAGTTAGGGAAGGCTGTGGTCCATGTGATCAGTTTGGTTAGTTTTCTGTGATTTTTCACCTGAGCACTCTGCTAAGTCTTGGTGAACTTCACAGAGGGGAATGAAATGTCAGGATCAGGTGTTCATCCCAGGGCATCACCATTAACCCAGTTGGGAACATACTGGAGGGTGTTGGAGGGAGAAACTGGACATACAGGTGGTGACAAAAAGCTTGAAGTTAGGTACATATCTGTGAATGAGAGATGGAGCATCTGTGAACATTGTGCAGGAAGCTCTGCCTGCAGGCCTCGGGAACCAGAGGCTGAGAAGTAAGAAAACCATAAAAGGCTCCTGGAACAAACATATTCTGAGAACCTCCCATGACCAGGAACTAAAGCTTGATGTGGTCCAAGCGAGTTCCTGTTGCCACAAAGCCTACACCCAGGGTTTTGGGTGGCTGGGTGACTAGGAGGATGGGTGAGTTACCTTCTGCTGCTGTAAAACTACACGATGAACACATTTGGGGCAAGGGCCAACAGTTTAGGTTTGAATTTTGAGTTTGAAAGCCTGTAGTTTGAGGCAGAATTGCAGTTGACAGGTCTGGGGCTGGGGGTAGATAGGAGTGATGTCGGACTGAGGGCAGGATCAGCCACAGAAGTAATCCTGGAGTGCAAGGAGCACAAGTTCAGAAAAGATGGAAATGGGAACCCAGGGGGAGCAGCTGAAAAGCAGCGGTTATGGAGACGGGGCTGGAGGCGGGAGCAAGGGCCGGGGGAGGGGCTCAGCCGCGGCGCCTGGGAACTGGCTCGGCTGTAAGCGGCTCACAATCAAGGTAGTGAGGACGGGGATGGGGCTAGAAGCGCGAGAGGACAGTGTTTCTCGGAGTACAAGATGAAAAGAGAAGTAAATGAAGGGTATCCGGCTTTCGGAAGAGTGTTGGGTTTGGAAGTTAAGGAATAAACAGACTCCTGGGAAGGAGTCGGGTCAGCCCTCCCTTTCCAAGACCAGGCTGCCTTCTGAGACGGTCACCTGGGTAGAGTGGCGCCAGCGTCGTGTACTCTCTGTCACAGGTCTGTGCACACATGGAGCACGGCCTCGGGGCTGCTCCCGGCTGGGCCACAAGGTCCAACGAGACTCTGGCGACAGAATTCGTGCTTCAGGGCTTCTCGGAGCACCCCCGCCTGCAGCTGCCCCCTTTCGGCTGCTTCTTCTCCCTCTACACCGTGGCGCTCACGGGCAACACTGTGATCATCGCCGTGGTCAGCCACAGCGCCAGCCTCCAAAGCCCCATGTACTTTTTCCTCTGTAATCTGGCTACCATGGATATTGTCTGCACCTCATCTGTGCTACCCAAGGCGCTGGCGGGCCTGGCCTTCGAGGAAAACACCATCTCCTTCCCGGGGTGCATGGCCCAGCTGTTCTTCCTCACCTGGTGCGCATCTTCCGAGCTGCTGCTGCTGACGGTCATGGCCTACGACCGCTACGTGGCCATCTGCCGCCCGCTGCACTACAGCACGTGGATGAGCCCGCGGCTGTGCCGGCTGCTGGCCGTGGGCGTGTGGGCCGTCTGTGCCCTCAACGGGTCACTGCACGCTGGGCTGATGGCGCGGCTGTCCTTCTGCGGCCCCAGCGTTATCGCACACTTCTTCTGTGAGATCCCCCTACTCCTGCTGCTCTCCTGCAGCCCCACACTTGTGAACAGCATTATGACTGTCTTAGCCGATGCCTTCTACGGAGTCGTCAACTTCCTGCTCACTCTGGCTTCCTACGGCTGCATCGTCGCCAGCATCCTGCGCATGCGCTCGGCTGCCGGCAGGGGGCGGGCCTTCTCCACCTGCTCCTCCCACCTCTTGGTGGTCGCGGTGTACCACTCCGCAGTGTTCTGTGCCTACATCAGTCCGGCCTCCAGCTACAGCCCTGAGAGAAGCAAGGTGTCCGCAGTGCTCTACACGATGCTGAGCCCCACCCTGAACCCCATCATCTACTCTCTGAGGAACACGGAGGTTAAACATGCCCTGGGGAGACTTGTGCAAGCCCTTCTCCGCCCTGGGGTGCATGGGCTGCCTCCCTGAGACCAGCTTGGAGGAGAAAGAGCTGGCTGTCATCCTCTCAGTACCCTTACCCTCGAGTTGGGGCCCGGTGCACCCAATAAGGCCTCAGCTGCAGAACTGTAGACCCAGGTCGTGGGAGGTGGCCTTCTTGCATCCAGGTAAGCATCTCTCCACCCCTGGGTGGCCTCCAGGAACCTGACCCTCTACCTTCCTCAAGGCCCCTCTCAACTCAACTTTTCCTTGGTTGTCCCAACCTGCCACACAGTGCTAGCTCCAGCTGAAAGGGCCACTGGCTGTACCTTCTCACCTTCTGTGGTCTCTGCACAGACCCTCGCTCAGTGCACGGTTGGGTCCTGATCTTCAAGTTACCCTGTCACATCCCTCAACTTCCTTCATCTGCCCCAACAGCCCCTCCCTCTGCCTCCTGCAGCTGGTTACCTGGCATCACATGGCAGGTCCCGCTTTACCTGGGCCTTTAGAGCTTGTCTGCACATCTGCCTGGAGCCCACATAACTCATCCACATTCCACTTGGCCTCACTCAGCCTGTGTCATGTTCTACCTGGGCCTCATGGAACTATCCCTTGTTTTACCTGGGCTCAGAGTCCTGTCACCTGTTCAGCTTGACCACACAGTCTGACTCCTAATCTACCTGGCCTTACTCAACCTTCCCTGGTTCTACTTTGAACTGTAAATCCATGTAACAAGTGTCTCTTTGACTGCGTCTTAGTTCTTTTTTATTTTTTTGCCTGTACCACAACCTTGTGGAATTAGTTCCCCAACCAGAGAATGAACCCAGGCCAAGAGCAATGAAAGCACCAAGTCCTAACCCCTGGACCACCAGGGAATTCCCTACATTTTAGTTCTTGTTCTTGGTGTTGCATAGATGAATAATGGGTCTCTTCAGATGAACATGTTCAATCAAATAAAACTTCCTTCAGAGAATGTAGGGAGATTGATGTTTCATTCCCAGTCTTTCTTCTATTCTAAACCTTTTATCATCGAGGCAACATCAGTAAGTCTTAAAGTGGTCATATATTATGAAAGAAGCAAACAAAGAAATAACGAAAAGTCTGAGTGTGCAGCTTGGAGTTAAGATAAAATTCCAATGCTCTTATCAACAACCAAACAGTCAAGTGTTTTGAGGCCAAAGGCAAATCCCCAGGGGAATCTGAGGTTGGTGTCCAGACAAGAGTGGTTTCCCCCACCCCAGGGAAGATCAGAATCCTTGGCCTTGGAGAAGCAGAGCAGGCATGCAGGTGCAGGGTCCCTTAGCAGGCTGGATGCAAGCTGCATCAAAGCTCAGGGGTATGAGGTTGGAGAGGCCCATGGTTTACCCCCAGAGTAGGGCAGCCTGTGTGGTCAGCCTTACCTGGAACTCTCTCTGCCCAACAGTAGAAGTGACTGTTTTCTGGATGTCCACGGCTTAGACTTAGTAATGGAGAAACTTAACATTTTCTAAGGAAGGGGTGAAAAATAACAGAGAGGCTGCAGGACCTGAGAAGTCCTGTTCCTGAGTTGAGGAAACTACTTCCTCTCAGTTTCTGTCCTGGCCTCAGCTCAGACAGAGCAAACCATTCACAGACAGCATCAATGTGTGCACCACAGCTGAAATTGCATGTATGAGCCATAAAGCCTAGTTAACTGTCCCAGGATGGTTAACATCTATATGGGAAAAACAAATTTTATCCTTAGCCCCTACCATATGCAAAAATCAGTTCCACATGACTTAAGATGTAAATACGAAAGGCAGAACTTTAAAAATGGCAACTAGCCTTCTGATCTTTCTAGGGCAAAGACAGATCTTAAAGTCAAAAAAGTGCTAATTCCAAAATAAAAGACTGATAATTTTAAACTGTTTATAAGAAAAATTCGACAAATAGTGTGAAAACATAGCCCAAAGAGAAGGAAAAATCATTGCAATACATAAAACTTAAGAAGGATCATTAACTAGGATACATATACATTCCTACAAACAGTGAGAGAAAGAAACCACAAAGGAAGAGTAAGTACGTGAGTAGGCATTTTACAAAAGAAGATACAAGTTTGAAGAATAAACATTCACGAAGAGATTCTCTACTTCATTCATAATCAGAGAAATGCAAATTGGGACCAGGATTAACTACCATTAATCTGTTAGATGGGTAAACATTAAAAAATCCATTAGTACTTAGTGTTGCAAATGGACAGGACCACTTGGACAGCTGATAAGACTTTTTATTGTTGTTTAGTTGCTAAGTCATGTCCAACTCTTCCCAACCCCATGGACTGCAGCACACCAGGCTTCCCTGTCCCTCACCATTGCCCGGAGTTTGCCCAAGTTCATGTCCATTGAATCGGTGATGCCATCCAAGTATCTCATCCTCTGTCACCCTTTTCTCCTTCTGCCTTCAGTCTTTCCCAGCAGCAGTGTCTTTTTCCAATGAGTCAGCTGCTCACATTAGGTACACAAAATATTGGACCTTCAGTTTCAGCATTAGTCCTTCCAATGAACATTCAAGGTTGATTCCCTGTAAGGTTGACTGGTTTGATTGCCTTGCTTTCCAAGGGAATCCCAAGTTTTCTCCATCACCACAGTTTGAAAGCATCAGTTCTTCAGTGCTCTGCCTTCTTTATTGTCCAGCTCTCACATCCATACATGACTACTGGAAAAAAAAAACAGCCTTGACTATATGGACCTTTGTTGGCAAAGTGATGTCTTTGCTTTTTAACAGGTGGTGCTAGTGGTAAGGAACCCATCTGCCAATGCAGGAGACATAAGAGACACAGATTCGATCCCTGGGTTGGGAAGATCCCCTGGAGAAGGGCATGAAAACCCACTCCAGTATTCCTGCCTGGAGAATTCCATGGACAGGGGAGCCTGGTGGGCTATAATTCATGGGGTCACAGAGTCAGACACAACTGAAGCAACTTAGCACTCAAGTTTGACACAGCTTTCCAGCCCAGAAGCAATCATCTTCTAATTTCATGGCTGCGGACCCCATCCACAGTGATTTTAGAGCCCAAGAGAAGAAAATCTGTCACTGCTTCCACCTTTTCCCCTTCTATTTCCCAGGAAGTTATGGGACCAGATGACATAAGTTCAAATACTTAGGAAGTCACATGGTATCACATATCATGTAGCCCTTGACACACCTGATCTAGAGATGCTCTTGCAAAGTGTTCCAGGAAGCATACATGAAAATGGTCTGAGAACACTCTTTGCAGCAACAGAAACATGGGAATGATCTGATGGATAGTGGACCACCCTGGTCACTAACTGGCACCTGCAGCTCACAAGGTGCATAGAGGTTATGATGGAATCATGTCTAAAAACACAAAAGTAAGGAAAATGAAACAGTAGAAGTAATAAAACTATTGAGAAAATTAGAAGGGAAATTTGGGACAGTGGTCACCTCAGAAGGGAGGCAGGGGGATAGGCAGGCAGATGCAGTTGGAGGGGATGTGGCAGTTCTGGTTAGCAGTGGATTGCTTGGTGTGGATTATGTTTTTATACCTTAATTTGCATCAAGCATTTCTTGTACATTCTTTTCAACTTAGCAGTTAAGATATCTAGGTTAGTGACCACACCATTGTGCTTATCTGGGTTATTAAGGCCTTTTTTGTTCAGTTCTTCTGTGTATTCTTGCCACCTCTTCTTAATCTCTTCTGCTTCTGTTAGGTCCTTACTGTTACTATCCTTTATTGAGCCCATCTTTGCATGAAATGTTCCCTTGTTATCTCTAATTTTCTCGAAGAGATCTCTTGTCTTTCCCATGCTGTTGTTTTCCTCTATTTCTTTTCATTGTTCACTTAAGAAGGCTTTCTTTTCTCTCCTTGCTATTCTTTGAAACCCTGCATTCAGTTGAGTATATCTTTCCTTTTGTCTTCTCTTCTTTTCTCAGCTATTTTTAAGGTCTCCTCAGACAACCATTTTGCCTTCTTGCATTTTTCATTGGGATGATTTTGGTCACCACTGCCTGTACAATATTACAAACCTTTAGCCATAACTCTTCAGGCACTCTATCAGATCTAATCCCTTGAATCTATTTGTCACTTCCACAGTATAATCATAAGGGATATGATTATCATTCATACATGAATGACCTAGTGGTTTTCCCTACTTTCTTAAATTTAAGTCTGATTTATACTTAAAGGAGTTCATGATCTGAGCCACAGTCAGCTCCAGGTTTTGTTTTGGCTGACTTCTCCTTCTTCTGTTGCAAAGAATATAATCAATCTGATTTCAGTATTGACCATTTGGTGGTATCCATGTGTAGAGTCATCTCTTCTGTTGTTGAAAGAGGGTGCTTGCTCTGACCAGTGCATTCTTTTAGCAAAAATGTTAGTCTTTGTCCTGCTTCATTCTATACTCCAAGGCCAAACTTGCCTGTTATTCCAGGTATCTCTTGACTTCCTACTTTTGCATTCCAATCCCCTATGATGAAAAGGACATCTTCTTTTGGTGTTTGTTCTAGAAGGTCTTGTAGGTCTTCATAGAACCATTTGAATTCAGCCTCTTTGGCATTAGTGGTTGGCACATAGACTTGAATTACTGTGATGTTGAATAGTTTGTCTTAGAAATGAACCAAGATCATTCTGTCATTTTTGAGACTTCACCTAAGCACTGCATTTGGAACTGTTTTGTTGACTCTGAGGGCTGCTCCATTCCTTCTAAGGGATTCTTGCCCACAGTAGTAGATATAGTGGTCATCTGAATTAAATTTTCCCATTCCTGTTCAATTTAGTTCACTGACTTCTAAACTGCTGATGTTCACTCTCACCATCTTCTGCTTAATGACCTGGGTAACCACAATGGTGTGATCACTAACTGAAAGCCAGACATCCTGGAATGTGAAGTCAAATGGGCCATCACCAAGAACAAAGCTAGTGGAGGTGATGGAATTCCAGCTGAGCTATTTCAAATCCACAAAGGTCATGCTGTGAAAGTGCTGCACTCAATATGGCAGTGAGTTTGGAAAACTCAGCAGTGGACACAGGACTGGAAAAACTCAGCTTTCATTCCAACCCCAAAGAAAGACAATGCCAAAGGAAGTTAAAACTACTGTACAATAGCATTCATTGCACATGCTGGTGAGGTGACGCTCCACATCCTTCAAGCTAGGATCCAGCAGTACATGGACTGAGAACTTGAAGATATATAAGTTGGCTTTAGAAAAGCTTTGTTCTTAGCAAGGTTTCCTAAGGCCCACTTGACTTCACATTCCAGGATGTCTGGCTCTAGGTGAGTGATCACACCATGGTGATTACCTGGGTCATGAAAATCTTTTCTGTATAGTTCTTCTGTGTATTCTTGTCACCTTCTTAATATCTTCTGCTTTTGTTAGGTTCATACCATTTCTGTTCTTTATTGAACCCATCTTTGCATGATATGTTCCCTTGGTATCTCTAATCTTCTTGAAGAGATCTCTAGTCTTTCCCATTCTATTGTTTACCTCTGTTTCTTTGTATTGATCACAGAGGAAGGCTTTCTTATCTCTCCTTGCTATTCTTTGGAACTCTCCATTCGGATGGGTATATCTTTCCTTTTCTCCTTTGCCTTTAGCTTCTCTTCTTTTCTCAGCTGTTTGTAAGCCCTCCTCAGACAACCATTTTGCCTTTTTGCGTTTCTTTTTCTTGGGGATAGTTTTGATCACCACCTCTTGTACAATGTCATGAACCTCTGTCCATAGTTCTTCAGGCACTCTGTCTATCAGATCTAATCCCTTGAATCTATTTGTCACTTTCAGTGTATAATTGTAAGGGATTTGATTTAGGTCATATCTGGTCTAGTGGTTTTCTCTACTTTCTTCAATTTAAGTCTGAATTTTGCAACAAGGTGTTCATGATCTGAGCCACAGTCAGTTCCTGGTCTTGTTTTTGCTGACTGTATATAGAGCTTCTCCATTTTAGACACCAAAGAATATAACGAATCGGATTTTGGTATCGACCATCTATCAGGTGATGTCTGTGTGTAGCAAAGAACAAATAGCTTCAGTCGGTGTTTCTCCTTTTGCCTCTCTCTGGCGCCCTCTGGTGGGCCTTACAATGGCTGGTCCCCGCTCTGAGTCCATCCTCCTTCCACAGACATCACTATCCTAGGCAGATTCTTCTCTTGCCACGTCAACCTGCCACTGCCTGCCCCCCACCCCTCTCCCGCCGACCCCCCGGCCATTCCCCACAACTCTGTGCTGGCATCGCCGTTGGAGTCTTAGGACGCTGCAAGCATGCCCCTGGAATCCAGGAGGGCCCCTGTCTCCACCTGGAGGGTTAAAACTTCTGCACACAAGTAAACAGTTTTGCTTGATCCACGATCTTCAACAGCAGCTCTGAGATGAAGGTAGAACCAGGGGCAGATAAGAGAACACATGCTTATGCTCCCCAGTTCCTTTGATGTGAAAAGTTTTGTTCCTGGTCCAAGCCAGCTGGCCCTTTGTACCTGGGAAATTGTGTGTTCTCTGCTTTTGTTTAACTTGGAAGAGATTTTGACTTTTGTCAAGGTCATTCTTTTTAGCCCAGAGTGCATTAAATGTTACATACTTGCCTGCCCACACTTTAATTTGTCTGCTCTTGATCCTTTTACATACAAAGTAAGAGGGAATTTTCAGGAGAGCTTCCTTAAAGCAACTCTTTGAGCATATTTTCAACTCAGTCTCTATTTTACTCCCTTCTTGCTTATCTATTGCCTTTTGGGTACCCAGAGAAGTAATAATCTACTTTTCACCTCTTTGGTCTAAGGATTCACGACTGCTGGGTTGCCTCTTCAGGAAATTTGGGGATAGCTGTATGTCCTTCCTGTGAGTAGCAGGGAAGGGAGAACCAGTGCACTACATCAACCTGATAGAAAACACCGTTGCCACTGAATCTACTGCTCAGGGGAACTTGACCCCTGGAGGAAGATCAATGAGCCTGTGGGAAGAGGCCACAGCCAGCAGCTGTCTTGCAGGGAAAAGGCTCACTAGATATCCCAAACATGTCCTCCATTCTCTCCCCATAAGCCCTGGCTGAGTGTAAATTTACACTTCAGGAGCAGGAATCCAAGAAATACAAGATATGATGTAGAATAAGCAGGCAAAGAAACCAGTAAAGTGAATATTTAAATACAAATACTTACTTGATAAAGTGACTATAAATATTAATGTAATTGCAAAATTTGACTTACAAAAACAAGAAAATACATTTGGACAAATCCAAAACTAGTGTTATGAAACTAAAATTCCTAACATTTGGGAAGGAGTGGTGTATTGCTTGGAAAAGAAAGAAAGAAAGAAAGAAAGAGAAGTCTCTCAATCGTGTCCGACTCTTTGCCACCCCCATGGACTATAGACTACCAGGCTTCTCAGTCCATGGAATTTTCCAGGCAAGAGTACTGGAGTGGGTTGCCATTTCCCTCTCCAGGGGATCTTCCCAACTCAGGGATTGAATCTGCATTTCCTGCATTGCAGGCAGATGCTTTACCTTCTGAGCCACCAGGGAAGATCCATTGCTTGGAAAATAGATAAGAAAAGTATGCTAAAGGTCTCTTTTTGATCAGATTAAATGATATTGATTAACTCTTCAGGTTAATAAGTCTATGTACTTTCAGACTTAAGGGTAATCATTAGTAGAATATCAACAGGACAGAAATACACCAAAGCATCAAGGAAGAAAAGGAACAAACAAAATATGACAGTCTCAGCAAGAAATTGATAGAAAAAGATATATACCATAAAGCCATATTCACCAGCAGTCACAAGAAATGTGATTCTCCTGTTAAAAAGAAAAACTTTAGTTGTGTCAAAGCTGTAGGATGGTAGAGGTGTTTCTCAAGGACAACATGACATAGAGATACTTAAAATGCTGGGACAAACAAAATACCTGGTTGTAATTATCAAAAGGGACAAAAATATGTTTATGCTGCTAAAAGTACAATTCAGTAAAAGACAAATCACCAGTTTTAATGTGCATTGAATGTATCGAAGTACTTTTCAAATAAAGCATCTTCTAGTAAAACATGATTATAATGTGAAAAATCAGCCCATCTTGCTTAGAAATGACAAGACGTGATTCAATTCATCATCAGTTCGGTCGCTCAGTCATGTCTGACTCTTTGTGACCCCATGAACTGCAGCATGCCAGGCCTCCCTGTCCATCACAAACTCCCAGAGTCCACCCAAACTCATGTCCATTGAGTCGGTGATGCTATCCAACCATCTCATCCTCTGTCATCCCCTTCACCTCCTGCCCTCAATCTTTCCCAGCATCAGGGTCTTTTCAAATGAGTCAGCTCTTTGTATCAGGTGGCCAAAGTATCGGAGTTTCAATATCAGTCCTTCCAATGAACACCCAGGACTGATCTCCTTTAGGATGGACTGGTTGGATCTCCTTGCAGTCCAAGGGACTCTCAAGAGTCTTCTCCAGCACCACAGTTCAAAAGCATCAGTTCTTCGGCACTCAGCTTTCTTTATAGTCCAACTCTCACATCCATACATGACTACTGGAAAAACCACAGCCTTGACTAGACGTACCTTTGTTGACAAAGTAATGTCTCTGCTTTTTAATATGCTGTCTAGATTGGTCATAACTTTCCTTCCAAGGAGTAGGCTTCTTTTAACTTCATGGCTGCAGTCACCATCTGCAGTGATTTTGGAGCCCCCAAAAATAAAGTCAGCCACTGTTTCCACTGTTTCCCCATCTATTTGCCATGAAGTGATGGGACAGGATGCCATGATCTTGGTTTTCTGAATGTTGAGCTTTAAGCCAACTTTTTCACTCTCCTCTTTCACTTTCATCAAGAGGCTCTTCTTCACTTTCAGCCATAAGGGTGGTGTCATCTGCATATCTGAGGTTCTTGATATTTCTCCTGGCAATCTTGATTCCAGCTTGAGCTTCCTCCAGCCCAGGGTTTCTCATGATATACTCTGCATATAAGTTAAATAAGCAGGGTGACAATATACAGCCTTGATGTACTCCAAGACATGATTAAAAAGTAATTAACAGAGACAACAATATAACATCAATGTTTGGTAATCTCAAAATAGAGTTCTTTTTAAACATGATCTAAATTCTGAAAGAACATTTCCCTGGTGGCTCAGATGGTAAAGCATCTGCCTACAATGCAGGAGACCTGGGTTCAATCTCTGGGTTGGGAAGATCCCCTGGAGAAGGAAATGGCAACCCACTCCAGCATTCTTGACTTGAAAATCCCATGGATGGAGGATACAGTCCTTGGGGTCGCAAAGAGTTGGATACATAAATTCTGAAAACAGTAAAGGAAAAGTTTTGTCTTACTTTCTTAATTGAGGTGATATTTCTAATTTTTATAAACAATTGTCTAAGTTCAATAACATCATGCGAAATGCTGGACTGGATGAACTACAATCTGGAATCAAGATTGCTGGGAGAAAGATCAACAACCTTAGATATGCAGATGATACCACTCAGATAGCAGGAAGTGAAGAGGAATAAAGAGCCTACTGATGAGGGTGAAAGAGAAGAATCGAAAAGCTGGCTTGAAACTCAGTATTAAAAAAATGCAGAGTAGCCTCTGGTCCCATCACTTCATGGCAAATGGATGGGGAAAAAATGGAAACAGTGAAAGATTTTCTTTTCTTGGGCTCCAAAATCTTATTAAAAATCAGAGACATTCCTTTGCTGGCAAAGGTCCACATAGTCAAAGCTATGGTTTTTCCAGTAGTCATGTACAGATGTTAGAGTTGGACCATAAAGAAGGTTGAGTGCTGAAAAATTGGTGCTTTCTAATTGTGGTGCTGGAGAAGACTGTTGAGAGTCCCTTGGACAGCAAGGAGATCAAATTAGTCAATCCTAAAGGAAATCAGCCCTAAATCTTCACTAGAAGGATTGAGATGCTGAAGCTGAAGCTCCAATACTTTGGCCACTTGATAGGGAGGAGCCAACTCATTGGAAAAGACCCTGATGCTGGGACAGACTGAGGGCACAAAGAGAAGGGGATGACAGAGGATGAGATGGTTGGATGGCATCACTGACTCGTGGAGATAAGTTTGAGCAAACTCTGGAAGATGGTTGAGGACAGGGAAGCCTGGTGTGCTACAGTTCATGGGGTCACAAAGAGTTGGACAGGACTTAGTGACTGAATAACAGCAACTTCAGTAAGTCCTTTACATATTGTTTAACCTGTGATTTCTCTCGAAGTTTCGAAGTTCAGTTAATTCCCTAACAATTTAAAGTATCCCAGGGACTTCCCTGGCGGTGCAGTGGAGAAGAACCTACCTTCTAATGCAGAGGACATGGGTTCAATCCCTGGTCTGTGAAGACCCCACCTGCTGTGGTGCGACTAAGCCCATGTGCCACAACTTCTGAATGCATGCTCCAGGGCCACAGGCAGCTAATGAGCCCCTGCGCTGCAACTACTGAAGCCTGCGAGCCTAAAGCTGTGCTCTGTAAGAAGACAAGCTGCCACGATGCAAAGCCCGTGTACCACAACTAGAGAAACCTGCACGTACCAACAAAGACCCAGTGAAACCAAAAATAAATAAACAAAAAATTTTAAAATAATTTCTAAAGTATCCCAGACAATAGAAAAAAGATGAAGATAATTTCAATTGTTTCTAAAGTTAGCACATTGCTAATAGAAGAACATAATAAGACATAAGAATCTGAAGCCCAATTTTATCTATGGATATAGATGCAAAACTACTAAAAATACTGTTCAACAAGTTGAATTCATCAGCATGTAAAAAAAAGTGTGGCTCCATGAAATTCTTGGTTGTGAAGCAGAACTGTAAGACTGCTCATACACAAAGCAGTGTTTTCATCCAGCATCGTCCCAGCAGATTTAAAAAGAAAAATCCTAGGATTGTCTCAGTTAAAAAGGTATTTCACTATCTCAATACTCATCCCTGCTAAATATTCCTTGTCAACTAGAGAAAGAAGAGCGTTGTCCCAATATGATTGCCTTTTTGCCACAACCAGTCAACCACACACTTGATGGAGAAGCATCCTTCCCCTCATCCCACCTCTGTCATCTTGACGGAGAAGCACCCATTCCTGCCAGGCAGGGCCAAGGCCGCCTCTGTCACCCTAGTTAGTCAACACTGTTTGAGAAGGTGCAGGCGCCTAAATAAAATATAAGACAAATAAAAAAACACTTGCTTCTGAAAACATATGCTCAAAAATGTCATTACTTTATAAAGACATCTGTATCTACACTTAGAATTTGTTGTTTGGCCATCCAAACTATTCCACAGAGGACCTAGAATAGTAGGGCCTGGCCCCAGACCATGTGCTGCATCCCTGGGAGCTCTAGGCTCACCTGCACCTGCCTGTGGGCCCCCTGTCCAGCATGCACACGCTCAGATAAGCTGCCACGTGTAGTTATTTTGGCCTGTGGGAGCCTGGTTTGCCTCACACACATCCTGTCCTCATGCCCAACTGTCAGGGCTTGACCTGGAGCCCCAGGGAAGGCTGACCCTGCCTGACCCTCCAGCACAAACAGAAAGGACAAACCAAAAAGAAAAATGCTGTGTGGACTCGTCTGCCTGGCAGGGTGGAAGAAGAGGACAGAGGGGGCAGGGTGGCTCTGTCTCCACTCTGGGGACGGGGCCCTGCCATCCCACATCCGCCCCTGGGAGGGGACGATGCCGCACACACACCTCGACAGGGCCCTCAGCCCACAAAACAGGCCCGAGACTCCCGCCGACATCAGCGCCCCTTCATAGCACAGGAAGGTAACAAGTCGGACACCAGTAACGTGGCCATCGTTCTAAATGCAGAACAATCAAGGGACTGTCACACTGCTAACAGGCTGGGAGGGAGAGTGGGTTGGAGCTCAGTGCTGGGAATGCAGCCTCAGTGTTAAGTATGTGCAAAGCACATGTTCTACCGTAGAGCCACACCCCCCATAGAGGTGATTTTGTTCTTTCCACTTTCCTTCATATTTTGTATTGTACATAGAGAAGGATCACTTATTTAAAAGTATAAAATTAGAAATTATTAATTAAGATCTTCCTATGTCACCAGATAGAGGACAGAATTAAATGACACAGAAAACCTCTGTAAAATACCCAGAATGTTATAACAGAAACAACTTGGAGCTCTGTGGTGTCCTGCACAGATAAAGCTAGGACATTTTAAAACATAAAGTCTACTCAGGTAGCTCATTGATTTTAACATACACAATAAAAATTCCAATATTTTTGATTTTAGAATTTGACAAAATGCTTCTAAACAGTAAATATCCCCTAATTTTCTATAATGAACATGCGCCTTTTTTAATAGTCAGAAATTAGCATTTTCACAATTCGTCAACTCTTTTTTTTCCCCTCTGCTGAATCTGCCAGTTGATTTGACAAAGTGGACTAACATTCGGGTGCTGAATTTTTCTTCTCTGGCCAGGAGTTTGGCTGCTGGTGATTCAGTACCATTGGGGCTGCTCAGACAGAACTCCTGCTCAGGGGTTGAGGATTGCACCATGAGGTCAGGCACTCTGCCATGGAAATGATCAGCACAGAACTGATGTTGCCTTACATAAATCTTACCAGAAACAAACCCATGTAAACAGGACCTTACTCCTCCTTGTCCACCCGATGTCAAAGGGAGGACAGGCCCCCACCCCACGTTCTGACCTATGGGCTGGTGGAGCTCCCCTGGATGCTGTGTTTACTGATATTGGTGCAGGTGTCAACAACCAGTGTTGGCAGAGCCCAGGCATGGCCATGTGGGTTCCTGGATGAAGTTCTAATAAGTTGCCGCTGAAGGGATCAGCCTTTGAAATGATGGCCAACCGCAGCTAATAATAAACTAATATCTTGGACTGGAGGATAAGGAAGGTGGCATTGGTCAGTTGCTCACCCTCCTTCTCAAGAATGCATTATAAGAGCTTTGCCTCTCCACAGGAGCATCCCCAAAAGTCGGCAGATCCTCCAAGGGCACCATGGCCGCCCTGGGCATCACGGTCGCCCTGCTGGTGTGGATGGCCACCCTGCTGCTCATCTCCATCTGGAAGCACATCTACAGCAGCTGGAAACTGCCCCCTGGCCCTTTCCCACTGCCCATCATTGGGAATCTTTTACAACTGGATATTAAGAACATTCCCAAATCCTTCACCAAGGTAAGAGAAATATTGTTGATTTGAGGGGGGAGATTTCAGAAATTAGATGTAATATGTGTACATTCAACTCACTCTCAGACAAATTATAATTCAATACTAGCTTGTTGTGAATCAACAGAATTACCAGTACCACCCAAGAGTGATAATCAAAATGTTAAGCTACTGATGCAGCTTGGGCATGGTGCTCAGTGGGCACGGGTCACGGTTGGCCCCAGAGGTTCTGCTTGAGCAGTGTTAACTGCCTTGTCGCTGGGTGGCTTGGCCAGCCCAATGTGGCCATGGCTGCCACTGTTTGCCGCTGCTATGCAAGGAGGGACCTGCATAGACACCTGATGCACACTGGCTGGGTGTCAATCTGCAGTTCTTCTTAGGTGCCAAAGAACAAGAGGAAAAGTGAGGTGTTTGACCCCCCTGCACACACCTCTTACTGCATTTGCTGTGATCAGTGAATGAACTCATAAATCTAGAAACTAAATGCGTTGATGAATCTAATAAAAGAGTTAACAAAAGAATGTCCTAGGGCACAGAGTCGCTTTAAAAGGCATTGACGAGCTTCACTCTCTAGGGAGGTTCAGGACCTTGACTGGGGACAGTAGGCTGGAGGAGGTGGGGGCAGTCACGCGGAGAGACCTCAGCGGGGACCGGGGGAATCAGCCAGGCCTTCTGAGCTAACTGTGTCTGGGAGGGAGGGGAACTAGGTGCACCCAGGTGCGTGGGCCAAGTGTGCTTGCGCCGGGACGCACTCCCTGTGGACGAAGCCACCGTGGGGAGGGCCTCCCCAGGTACTCTGGGCTCTCCTGGTCAACAGCAGCGGCCTTGGGGATCACTTTAAGCATGGGACTCCTCTTGGAGTCGGCGCTGGCTCACTCTGCGGCCTGTTGTCTCCGCAGCTGGCAGAGAAGTACGGGCCGGTGTTCACCCTGTACCTGGGCTCTCGGCGCGTCATGGTTGTGCATGGCTACAAGCCCGTGAAGGAGGTACTGCTTGACTACAAGAACGAGTTTTCTGGCAGAGGAGAAAACCCCGGGTTCCAGGTGCACAAGAACAATGGTGCGTCCTACTTGGGGTCGGGGTGCTGGGAGAGATGTTGGGGGAGGCCCTGAAGTGATAGTAACAACTTGCTAAAGACAGAATGGTGATGCAATCCGCAGACAAGTCAGGTGATGATTGGGTCATTCAGTCCTTGCTCTGCATGTTTTGATGAAAGCTACTGTGTGAGCCTTGCACACCAGAGTGGACAAGACCTGGAACATCTACCCACTGACCAGCAAGACCGACACTTTCGTAGAAAAACAAAGTAGAGGAAGCTGCCTCTGCTGTCTGGCCCAGCGGCGCCTCTCTCCACAGGCCTTTCTGCCCCCGTGGGTCCCCAGGCTCTCCTGGGAGCTGTTTCCACTCACAGCTGCAACTGCTCCAGGATGTTGGGCTCCATCTACTAAAGTCCCTCACCCACGAATGGCACCCACCTCTCCATTGAGGGGGTCTCTGATGTCCCTCCCGGGGCTGTTCTTAGATCAGGAGGAGGGTGCTGAAATGTCCCTGTGATCCTTCTTTCCTCTGCCCCTCCCAGCCCCCAGGCTCCAGACCCAGGAGTTCCCCTATGCAGGGGAGGAAGCCTGGGGATCTAACTGGTCTTTGTTGGAGTATTTCCCAGAGTCCTGACTTTAGACTTCACCATCTGCATCTCCTGGGAAGTCGTGGAGCCAGGGTGGGGGACACCGGCTGGTGGGAGTGCCCCTCCTGCCCTCCCAGCTCTGAAGGCTCCCAGCCCCCCTGCTGGCCTCTGACCTCAGCCTCTTGTCCTTTGCTGCTTGCTCTCCCATGTTTAAGTGAGATTCTAAAGCAGATTAGGGTGAAACAGTGTCCCTTTTCCCTACAAAACTTGGAACCCTCAGTTCGTCCTGAGTGAATTTTGGTGATGAACTTCTGGAAAACTCTTATTCATTTTATGGAGAATTTCCAAATTGATGTGCTTACAGTTGTATATGGACTTCTTGCCTTAATTTTCCAGTGTGCATTTCTGAGGCATTTGATTGTCTCTCTTAGATACTGTGCTTTTGTTTTTCTTCTTAGGAGCTCCTGAAACCAAATTAAGCATCTAAGCTTTGTCATTTACACAGAGGAGGTTTACTGGAGGAGAGCCCCGGGAGGGCAGGAGTTCTGGGGTCAAAGAGCTTTGTCATGGTCAGGGGCATCCAGGGAGCCCTGCTGCAAGTCGTGGGCCCCTGAAAGTAGTCAGGTGGAGCCGGCTTCCACGTCCTGCAGCTGGGACACCAGGGGCCTGACTACCCCCTGCCTGCCCCACACTGTGGGACATGCACTGCATGTCCCACACAGCCTAGGGCTGACCCTGCACCTCAGCCAGGCGCTGGAACCAGGTCTGTGGTCCCCAGGAAGAGTGACGTGAATGTTTGGGATTACATAGTGTGGAGCAGCGGCTGCGTATCAATGGGCTGATATGCCCATCACTTCAGTCAGTCTGTGAAGCTCTGGGAAGGGAGCTTCCTTGCCTCCGTTTCAGCCTGTTTGATCCCAAACGATGGTGCTCCTCTGGGATCTGTCTCTTCATCTGTACGTCTCTGCGTCTCACCATCTCTGCCTCTGTCTCTCTCTCTCTCTTTGTCTCTTCTCACATTTTTCTGTATCTTCTTTTCTTTCTACACAGTTCTCCCCCAAACATTTTTAAACTCCACTCCCTTCTTTCCTGCCTCTCCCTCCTCAACCACCTCCTCTGCTCACCACGTGCTCTTCAGAGCGGCCCCCCAGCACCTCTCCTTCCTGCCTTTCCTCTAGCATCTCAGGCCCTCAGGCCTCGGGGCACAGCCTCTGCCCTGTCCTCCGGCCTCCTCAGCACACACTCCCTGATCCCTGCCACCCTTGCTTGTCCACCTTGTGTCCTGGGCCAGCAACATGGAGGCCTGGCTAAGGGCATAGACACCCGTGAGTGTGGAATGCCCCTCCCCTCGGTGCCCTCTCGGGCTGCTCTGCTGCACACCCAGCTTCCACTCGGCCCGTTATGCAATGTCCCACAGGAGTCGGTTGGCGCCAGGACTCCTGAGTACACGGCCTTGGCTCAGGCCCACCTGTGTGCTGGACTTGGTGGAGAGTACCTGTGAACGGGCCTCCTCGGCGCCCACGCACCCGCCACTGGTCATGCTCTCCACCATGGGCTTGTCTGTGTGGCTACCTCCTTGGGTCACACACCGCTCCTCCAGCCCCGCTGGTGCTTCCTCTGCAGGCCATCCAAGTGTCCTCTCAGGCCTGGCCAGGCTTCCTTTGGGAAAGACTGGGACCATGGCCTTGCTCAGACCTGGACACGCAGGAGGGAAACAGCTTGAGGGCTTCCCAGATCTCGAGGTCTGCTGGCCCGGTGACCTTGGATTTTAGTAAGGACTTGCTCTGAAGCCACAAAGTGCAAGTTGAGGTATCTGTAATGTGAGGGTCAAAAATGATTGAAAACAATGTTATGTGCCAGCCTGGATGGAAGGGGAATTTTGCAGAGAGTGGATACATATATGTGTATGCCTGAGTCCCTTTGCTGCTCACCTGAAACTATCGCAGTGGTGTTAATCAGCTATGTGGCTACTCTCATGTGAAAGTTGCTCAGTTCTGTCTGACTCTTTGCAACCCCATGAACGATACAGTCCATGGAATTCTCCAGGCCAGAATACTGGAGTGGGTAAGCCATTCTCTTCTCCAGGGGATCTTCTCAATACAAGAATCGAACCCAGGTTTTCCACAGTGCAGGCAGATTTTTCACCTGAGCCACATACCCTAATACAAAATGTTTTGGTGTTAAAAAAAAAAAAAATTACCGAAAGCAAAATGGCCTCAAAGGAATTAGTCAGCAGGCAGGAAAGAGGCAGGAGGCAGTTCTTGGTAGTCAGGCATGGTCCCCATCTCGTGGGGGGACGCAGACATAGTGAGGGAAGCATGGAGGCTGTGACTGAGGAGCTTACCTGAGCAACAGAGAAAACCAGGCTCCCACCAAAGGTCTGCCTGCAAACCGGAGCTCTGGTCCCTGTGTGGTCAGTGGGCCCCTCAGTGACCCCTGCAGGGCCGAGCCCGTCACTCCTGCCCTCCTTCACCTGAGAAAAATGTCTGTGGTAACGGCTCTCCTGCTCCCTCTCCTTAGGGGTCATTTTCAACAATGGACCAACCTGGCGGGACACCCGGCGGTTCTCGTTGACCACCCTCCGTGACTTAGGGATGGGAAAACAGGGCAATGAGCAGCGGATCCAGACGGAGGCCCGCTTCCTGCTGGAGGTGCTCAGGAAGACCCAGGGTACGTACAGCCTGGGGCTCACACCCACCCCTCCCCCGACAGTTAGCCCACAGACACCACTTCAGGAGTCGGTTTCCTCTCTGATCCCGATGGTATGGTGGTCAATGAGGGTGTAGCTGGTGTGTCCTGAATCACTGACAAGTAAGGAAAACCCAAGTGGCTCACACTTCCACCACCTCCCAAGAATTCTCACGGTTCTAGGGTGTTTCCTCACAAGCACTGGAAATGTCCTTCCTGCCGCACCCACGAGTCAAGTGCCCTCTCAACTCCCCTGTTTTCCAGGCCAGCCCTTTGACCCCACATTTGTCATCGGCTTCGCGCCTTACAATGTCATCTCTGACATCCTCTTTCACAAACGCTTTGACTATAAAGACAAGAAGAGTTTGAGGTTGATGAGCTTGTTCAATGAGAACTTCTACCTGCTCAGTACCCCCTGGATCCAGGTGAAGCACTTTCCTCTGTCTTGCATGCTTTGCACCCTTGCTTCAATTTGATGGTTTACAGCAAGAAAAGGATAAGAAGGGTCATTTGTATGTGTGTGGACAGACGGGCATACAAGACTAGATAGCAGGAACGCTCCTTCTGGAGACTTCCATGGGTTCCGCGGTTCCACCCAGCTGGTCTTGGGACACTTACAGTTTCACTCTTTAAATTGATCCTCACCAGGCAGGTGGTACTCTGCCTATGTGCTCACGTTCCCACCACAGAACTCACATGGTCTCATAGAGTGGTGCCACAAAAGATACTTTCAGCCAAAATATTCTAAATAATACAATATTGACAGCCATAAATTTGAGTTTGGAGAAGGTTATTATCCTGGTACACAAAACGCTATTGCACCCAGAAAAAATGTGTATAGTAAGAAAATTCTCTCCCTTCCTCCCTCTCTTTCTAGCTTTATAATAATTTCCCAGACTACCTACAGTACCTGCCTGGAAGCCATAGAAAGCTAAAGAAAAATGTGTCTGAAATAAAAGATTATGCTTTAGAAAGAGTGAAGGATCACCAGAAGTCCCTGGAGCCCAGCTGCCCCCGAGGCTTCACTGACACCATGCTGATAGAAATGGTGAAGGTACACTTGGAGTTCACAGCTTCCGGCCCAAGTGGAGCTGAGCGCTCGGCTGTTACGAGACGGGTTTGCAGGGCAGGGGGTGCTTTCTTCAGATTTATATGATGACTTGCACTGTGGTCTCCACGCCGCCCACACTGGGTGTATTCTGATGCTCTCGGTTCTACACAGATGCGCTGGCTTCAGCGTAACCACACACACACTGATACTCGGCCAGCCTGCTGGGCCACACTGCACTCTGCTGTCTGTTGAGCTCACCAACAAGATATCTTCTCTTGGGGAAGCTGTCTGGGGGGTGTGGATTGGGGTGAGTGGGACCTTCACCCTGGCTCCCTCCAGCCCATGCTTTTTAACCACTTCTCATGTGTCTCATCTGGGGAGAGGCCCTCAGCATTCCTCCTCAGACTTAACTCCCAAATTGTGCACGACCTCAGAGGGCACAACCCTTCCCAACACGACCTCCCTGACACCCTCTTGGGTCCCCACCCAGATCGGCCACACTTCTCGCTCCTTAGCACCACAGGTGGCCCTGGAGCACCTCTCCTGGCTTCCCTGGATGACTTGCTCCAGCTGTCTGGGCGCCTCCTCCATCTGCTGGGCCCCTCCCACCCCTCTTCCCACCATAACCTGCTTCCTGGGACCGAGAGGCCCAGCTGCGGGGGCAGTAGGAGGCCAAGGACAGCCCTGGGCTACTGGGGGTCATGGCACAGGGCCAGGGAGGGCCTCAGCCCCCAGGAGGGCCCTTGGTGGCATAGAAGGATTGCCAGTCTCATAGCCAGGTGAGGCTACTGCCCTGCTCACCATCCTTTTCTGGGAGCCTTGGTTCCCTCACTGTGCGATCGGGTTGACAGGTCTGTTCAGGATGGGCCCGAGGAGTGGGCAGGGCCCCCCGAGGAGCTGGTGGGGTGGGCAGGTGCTCCTCTGCTCAGGGACACAGGATCTCTTTTTCATCCACTTAAAGATGTTCCCTCATTGAGTTCCTGTCTCTCACCCACAGGAAAAGCACAGTGCAGACCCCATGTATACCTTGGAGAACATCGCTGTGACTGTGGCCGACCTGCTCTTTGCGGGGACAGAGACCACCAGCACCACCCTGCGATATGGGCTCCTGATTCTCATGAAATACCCAGAGATTGAAGGTAGGACAAATAATAGGCCAGGACTCTGGACACTGTGGCTGTCACATGTGGACCGAGACACTACGTTCCTCAGGCTGGAACATTTAGGCTTCAGCTTCCTGTCTGCAAAACAAGGAGTGACACTGGGATCACTGGAAGAATGCTTTGGGGGACGTGTTCTTGTACATGACAGGCACCACACCCACTGACACACCCAGACTGCAAAAGAAAGCCCAGTGAAGAAACGCCATACTGCCAGAATCCACTCCAGGACATGATCTGTTTATGAGAGGGTTAACATGTGCCCATCACCCTGAGACCCAACCTTTCAGGAAGATCTGGGAGGGAGGAGCGGGCAGGGGCAAGACCTGCTGGCTTGTCACACCAGATTGGAAGGGGGATCAGAGGAGGAACCCCAGGTAAAGCATTGCAAGTCTGCCTGCCGCCCTGGGTCCAGCCCTCCTTCTCAGGGCTCCTCCCCAGTGCCTGGACCAGGTGAACTTGGGGTGGGTCAGGCATGGCTTTGGGGGCCGCATGCACAGAGCATCAGGCATTAGAAACACCCCTACCCCGGCCCATAGGTGAGCAGTACTGTATGTTAGCAGGCTGGTCAGCACTAACCCCTAAGGAAAGAGGAGGTAGAGGAGCCAACACCAGTTCTCAGGCCTGGAGCCCCCACCTTTCACTGGGCCCATAGCTGCGGTGGGGGTCCCCACTGCAAGGAGCCCCTCACCACCTCAGCCATGCTTGTTGCTGATGATAATTATTTGGTTCCCACTGTGTGCCAGTTGTGGGTATTAGCCCTTTAATACACTGTGATCTTAAAGGCTGATGTGAAAGGGCATGAAGTTATTTCCTCAGGAACATGGGTATGTGACCCATCCAGGGTTAGACTCGGTCCATCTGACTCCAAGGCCTTCGCTTTTCTACCAGACAGAAAAGTAAGGGGAAGGAGCCCAGAGTCCACAGAGCAACGTCCCTCTGGGTTCCGTAGCAGTTTTGAAGGAGCTCTGACCACTCTGTGCTAGGAGATCCACAGCCTCCAAAATTGTTTTATATTATTAATTATGACAAATTTCCAGTATAGAGAAAAAGAAAATAAATATGACAGTCATCTATACATCCATTGCCAAATTTAACATGTTACCATTTTGCAGTACTGACTCAGAGCTCTTGAAAAGAAAGCAGATTGCAGAGCCAGCTGAGGACCCACCTCACCTCCCTGGCTTCCCCGCCCACCCCAGACTGCAGTCTTCCTGGAGTGCTGTGTAGCATCCCATATAGAGCTTCTTACATTTACCAATTGCTAAGTATTTAGTTAGTATTTACCATTTACTAAGTAATAGCATCTGTATTGTTATATGTGCTGAAATTTTTTTACTTGGTTACCATACTGCAGGGAGCTGTGTAGTTCTCTCAACATATTACAAAGGCCCACAGGCAACCTCAAACCTAGCAAGGCCAAGCAACTGCCAAAGGCTGTTGTTGCCTTTGCCAGGAGAGGGACTTCCAGAGTCCTTCCTCCAAGGCCCTTCAAGAGAGCACCATGCTTGTCTTTCCATTCTCCATTTGCCTCCATACTCCGAAGAAGCATGCAATAAGCCAGCCTGGGGTAACAATTAATACAGAGTTCCCTCCTGCTAGAGATCCCCAAGATCCTTTTTTATTCTCTACTCCTGGCGTGAAGACAAGCACTGGCCTAGCCATGACCATCTAAGAGAATGGAATCCATAAATAGACATGTGAATGCTGTAGACTGCATATAACTTCACTGAGCTTAGCTCTTACTGATACGTGTGGATGAATTGTCCAATAATCTGAAGCTCCATAAATATCTTCTGGGTCTGTGGATGGGTGTTGAGCCAGCCTGGAGTCATGCACTTATTCCATGCATGTCTTGGCAGAGAAACTTCATGAAGAAATTGACAGGGTGATTGGGCCAAGCCGAATCCCTGCCGTCAAGGACAGGCTGGACATGCCCTACCTGGATGCCGTGGTGCATGAAATTCAGCGATTCATCGACCTCATTCCCTCCAATCTGCTCCACGAAGCAACCCAGGACACAGTGTTCAGAGGATACGTCATCCCCAAGGTCAGATGTGAGCCTGCAGTGCACACCCAGCAGATCAGCTGCCTTCCAGGGAACAGCATGGGGCCAAGGGCACCCCGTCTTGGCCAGTGTTGCTGAGCACCAGGGGCTGGGCCAGCATCCATGCCTGCAGAGTGCCCCTTCCCCAACAGGCCTGGTGTGGACCTGGTGACCCCAGAAATGAGGCCGTCTGGGAAAGGGGTTCCTCAGGTGGTGCCTGGGGTGGTGGTATGTCCCAGAACCAGAAACAGACAACAGTACCATCCAGCCCTGGATGTGTCACTCAAGAGAAGCTACTGGCCCAAGAAGATGAGAGCTCTCCTCACCATTTAGTCATGACTCCACCTGCTCTCTATCTGCCCTTAGGTGAAAAACTCCTCCAACTGGAAATGTACCATTTTTCTAGTGTAAAATTCAACTGGGGGCCCCTCTGCTATGTTCACCAGACTGACCAAGGTGGCCTGTGTTCCCTCCAGGGCACAATCGTAATTCCGACGCTGGACTCTCTCTTGTATGATAAGCAAGAGTTTCCTGAACCAGAGAAGTTTAAACCAGAGCACTTTCTGAATGAAAATGGAAAGTTCAAGTACAGTAACCATTTTAAGGCATTTTCTGCAGGTAAGAAGCATTCAGAGGCAGCACCGGGGTGCTGGGGTAACAAGCAAGGCAGACCCGGGATTGTCCCTGATTCCTATTCTCTGCTCCACATGTGATCTGCATCATGTCCCTTACTTCTGTCCCTAGCCTGACCCAAGTGTGGTCTTCCCTGTGCAGAGAGGTTAAATGACATCTTGTCACTGGAAGTCCTGAGACTGAGTTGAGGATGAGTCATTTTTTTCCCTCAGATACTTCATTTAGTAGAACTTGGTGAACTCTTTCACAGCTATATTGCTGCCTCTCCATAATTTTAAACAAGGATCACTGAGCAAAACCTAGTACTCGGTCACCTGGACCCCATCATAGGGCTGTCTCCCCTCCCCACGGAAGGCCTCCCCTTGGTGTGCTGTGAGGGAAGGTCTGTGACCAACTCTGCATCTGTAACCCTCAATTTGAGAGCGCTGGCTTCCACGTGGGCCCCCCTTCTTCCTCTGGGACATCAGGCTGAGCACTGGCAGAGTCGTTCTCCCAACCTACCACAGGTTTATGCAGTTGAGTGCTGGTGGTTGAGGCCCTGATCCTCCTACACTGAAATCCACTCTGGGCTCCCGTTCAGTGGGTAGATGGGGCCCAGTTCTGCTTCGGTGCCATGACACATGGCCCCCTTCCACCCCCTCTCCCCCGGCATCCTGGCCTGGGGCAGAGTCTTAGCACCATTGTTGCCTCCAGGAAAGCGGGTGTGTGTTGGAGAAGGCCTGGCTCGCATGGAACTGTTCCTGTTATTGGCCGCCATCCTGCAGCACTTTAACTTGAAGTCGCTTGTTGACCCCAAGGATATCGACCTCAGCCCCATTGCAGTTGGGTTTGCCAAGATCCCTCCCCGTTACAAGCTCTGTCTCATTCCCCGCTCAAAAGTGTGAGGCACGAACGCTCTGAAGCCCTGGGCTCCCCTGCATGCTCTCTGCGAGGACGGCCCAGGCTCCAGAGGGAACCACTGGGCCAGAGACACTGCTTTCCAGGCCACATTCCTCAGACAGAATTTGAAAGGAAAGTGCAAAAAGACTGTGTCAAACTAATTAAACTAATTAAAGTAAACTGTGACTTAGCTTGTGTTGGAGTTCCTAGAAATCATGAGAAGTAAGAACATATTAGTATAGTTTAAACTTCTGAAAAAATAGAGCTACCCAGTCACCAGAGTCAGTATGTCTTATAGAGGAGTCACAAAGAGGAAAACAAATGCTATTTTGTTGTTCAGAAAAAATAAAAATAATATAGCTTTGGCCATCTTCCCTAGGATATGAAGTTCTTCCTTCAGTTTCACTAGTAGCATCATCCTGTGCTTTATTTTAAGACTGAAATATATCTGAAGAGTCAGCATAGACATCTACTATTATCTGTTAATATTAAAGTCTGACTTTGTGCCTGCAAGGGGAAGTTCTAAGCATGTGGAGACTCTAGTGTGGAAAGAGGCAGAAACTTGGAAATCATTAACCAGCTCCATAACCTGAATCTCAGAAGAATCTGTGAAACAGAAGAATAATTTGGGACAAGAACACTGTCCCCGTCCACTGGGCACACACCAGGAAAACCACTGTATGCCCAGCCCTCCTGCCTTGACTTCCCCGTCGGTTAAAGGGGCGTGAGAGCAGCCCCTCCAGGGCAGAGCTGTGAGGGCTGAGCGGGGGCCATGCAGAGCTCTGGAACCCTGTGTAGCACCCGAGTCCCGTGTGTGTCCCGGGCCCCTTAGTGAAGTGAGTCACCCCAGCCTCTTCCCATCTCTCACTGACCCTCTTGCTTCTCATGTAGGAGGATCCTGTGATAACATCGTGCCCACCCAGGTAACCCAGGACCACCTCCTGTTCTCAGGGTCCTTACACTAATCCATTACATATTCAAAGTTCCACCTTCCATGTGAGGTAGCTTACTTATAGCTTAGAAAGAAGAAAGCGGTGTCATGTTTCAAGCAAACCCAAAACCTAGCAGAGCAAATTATGAGATCTGGAAGCCTGAGGATCCCTTTTGGTTTGAAGCTCTGCCTGCTGAAGCCAGTGGGACAGAGGTCCTACCCTTGGTTCTCCGCTGTGCAGGTGTCATGCCGCTAGGTCTTTGTCAGACAGCCCTGCCTCCAGTAGTTCAGACGGGAACAGTCTATCTTGTTGGAAGCAAATCAAAGATTCCCATTTTTGAAACCAAGGAATCAGCCCTGATGATCTGAGTCACCTATGGAGTCATGCGTCACTTGTCTAAAAGTATAACACACTTCACAGCTGAATAGCTCTGTCATCTCATCCTGTAAAATCCACAAAGTCCAACAGCATTTATTGGTTGCTTCCCATCTTCACTCCAAACTGGCAATTTTCCTGCTGAGGTAGCTGATTAATTCCCAGTTCACACCCAATAATAATTTCCTTATCCAAGGGGCACTGAGTCACACCCTTGATGTTCTCTTTAAAACATGAATATATTTTTTCAATCAGTTCAGTTTAGTTCAGTTGATCAGTCGTGTCTGACTCTATGACCTCAGCACACCTGGACTGCAGCACACCAGGCCTCCCTGTCCATCACCAACTCTTGGAGCTTGTTCAAACTCATGTCCAAAAACCCGTCTCATGCCATCCAACCATCTCATCCTCCATTGTCCCCTTTGCCTCCTGCCTTCAATCTTTCCCAGCATCACGGTCTTAACAAATGAGTCAGTTCTTTGCATCAGGTGGCCAAAGTATTGGAGTTTCAGCTTCAACATCAGTCCTTCCAATGAAATTCAGGACTGGTTTCCTTTAGGAATGACTGGTTTGATCTTGCAGTCCGAAGGACTCTCAAGAGTCTTCTCCAACACCACAATTCAAAAGCATCAATTCTTCAGTGGTCAGCTTTCTTTATGGTCCAACTCTCACATCTATACATGACTACTGGAAAAATCATAGCTTTGACTAGATGTACATTTCTCAGAAAAGTAATGTCTCTGCTTTTTAATATGCTGTCTAGGTTTGTCATAGCTTTTCTTCCAAGGAGCAAGCATCTTTTAATTTCATGGCTGCAGTCACCATCTGCAGTGATTTTGGAGCCCCCCCAAAATAAATTCTGTCATAGTTTCCATTGTTTTCCCATTTATTTGCCATGAAGTGATGGGATGCCATGATCTTAGTTTTCTGAATGTTGAGTTTTAAGTCAGATTTTTCACTCTCTTCTTTCATTTTCACCAAGAGGCTCTTCAGTTCCTCTTCACTTTCTGCCATAAGGGTGGTGTCATCTGCATATCTGAGGTTATTGATATTTCTCCCAACAATCTTGATTCCAGCTTGTGCTTCATCCAGCCCTGCGTTTCACATGACGTACTCTGCATATAAGTTAAATAAGCAGGGTGACAATGTACAGCCTTGATGTATTCCTTTCTTGGTTTGGAATCAGTTCATTGTTCCATATCCAGTTCTAACTGTTGCTTCTTGACCTGCATACAGATTTCTCAGGAGGCAGGTAAGGTGGTCTGGTATTTCCATCTCTTGAAGAATCTTCCACAGTTTTTTGTGACCCACACAGTCAAAGGCTTTGCTGTATTCAATAAAGCAGAAGTTGAAGTTTTTCTGGAACTCTCTTGCTTTTTAAATGATCCAACAGATGTTGGCAATTTGATCTGTGGTTCCTCTGCCTTTTCTTGGTTCACATACTGTTGTAGCCTGCTTGGAGAATTTTGAACATTACTTTGCTAGCGTGTGAAAGTGAAAGTTGCTCAGCTGTGTCCAACTCTTTGCGACCCCACGGACTGTACAGTCCAAGGAATTCTCCAGGCCAGAATACTGGTGTGGGTAGCCTTTCCTTTCTCCAAGGGATCTTCCCAACCCAGGGATCGAACTCAGGTCTCCTGCACTGCAGGCGGATTCTTTACCAGCTGAGCCACAAGGGAAGCCCATTGCTAGCGTGTGAGATGAATGCAATTCTGTGGTAGTTTGAACATTCTTTGGGAATGCCTTTTTTTGGGATTGGAATGAAAACTGATCTTTTCCAGCCCTGTGGCCACTGTTGAGTTTTCCAAATTTGCTGGAATATTGAGTGCAGCACTTTAGCAGCAGCATCTTTTAGAATTTGAAATAGCTCAGCTTGAATTCCGTCACCTCCACTAGCTTCGTTAGTAGTGATGCTTCCTAAGACCCACTTGACTTCGCATTACAGGATGTCTGGCTCTAGGTGAGTGATCACACCATTGTGGTTATCTGGGTTATTAAGATCTTTTTTTGTACAGTTTTTCTGTGTATTCTTGTCACCTTTTCTTAATATCTTCTGCTTCTGTTAGGTCCATGCCATTTCTGTCCTTTATTGTGCCTATCTTTTCATGAATTATCCCCTTGGTATCTCTAATTTTCTTGAAGAGATCTGTAGTCTTTCCCGTTCTATTGTTTTCCTCTGTTCCTTTGCATTGATCACTGAGGAAGTCTTCTTATCTTTCCTTGCTATTCTTTGGAACCCTGCATTCAGAGGAGTTTATCTTTCCTTTTCTCCTTTGCCTTTCACTTTTCTTCTTCTCACAGCTGTTTGTAAGGCCTCCTCAGACAACCATTTTGCCTTTTTGAATTTCTTTCTCTTGGGTGGGATTGGTCTTGATGACTTCCTCCTGTATAATGTCACAACCTATGTCTATAGTTCTTCAGGCACTCTATCTATCAGATCTAATCCCTTGAATCTATTTGTCACTTCCACTGTGTAATCATAAGAGATTTGATTTAGGTTGTACCTGAATGGTCTAGTGGTTTTCCTTACTTTCTTCAATTTAAATCTGAATTTTGCAATGAAGAGTTCATGATCTGAACCATAGTCAACTCCTGGTCTTGTTTTTGCTGACTGTGTAGAGCTTCTCCATCTTTGGCTGCAAAAAATATAATCAATCTGATTTCTATTGACCATCTGGTGATGTCCATGTGTAGAGTCTTCTCTTGTGTTGTTGGAGCAGTGTGTTTGCTATGACTAGTGCATTCTCTTTGCAAAACTCTGTTGGCCTTTGTCCTGCTTCATTTTGTACTCCAAGGCCAAACTTGCCTATTACTCCAGGTATGTCTTGACTTCTTATTTTTGCATTCCAATCCCCTATGATGAAAAGGACATTTTTTTAAAAAAAAATGTTATTTCTAGAAGGTCTTGTAGGTCCTCATAGAGCCTTTAAACTTTAGCTTCTTTAGTATTACTGATTGGGGCATAGATTTGGATTACTGTGATATTGGATGGTTTGCCTTGGAAACGAACAGAGATCATTCTGTCATTTTTGACATTGCACCCAACTACTGCATTTCCAACTCTTTTGTTGACTGTGAGGCCTACTCCATTTCTTCTAAGGGATTCTTGCCCACAGTAGTAGATATAATGGTCATCTGAGTTAAAGTCACCCATTCCTGTCCATTTTAGTTCACTGATTCCTAGAGTGTCGATGTTCACTCTTGCCATTTCCTGTTTGACCATTTCCAATTTACCTTGATTCATGGACCTAACATTCCAGGTTCCTATGCAATATTGTTTTTTAGAGCATCAGACTTTAATTCCATCACCAGTCACAACCACAACTGGGCATTGTTTTCACTTTGGCTTCATTCTTCCTGAAGTTACTTCTCCATTCTTCTCCAGTAGCATACTACTGACTGGGGAGTTCATCCTTCAGAGTCATATCCTTTTGCCTTTTCATACTCTTCATGGGTTTCTCAAGGCAAGAATACTGAAGTGATTTGCCATTCCCTTCTCCAGTGGACCACATTTTGTCAGAACTCTCTACCATGACCCGTCCACCTTGGGTGGCCCTACATGGCATGATTCATAGTTTCATTGAGTTAGACAAGACTGTGGTTCATGTGGTCAGTTTGGTTAGTTTTCTGTGATTGTGGTTTTCACTCTATCTGCCCTCTAGGCTAAGAACCTCCCAAACATTTAAGTTCTTGGTCCTTCTTGTTTAATGATCCTATCTTTAAGTCTTTCTTCTCTTCTTGCATTTTATTAGAAGCAATTAGAAGGAGCCAGTTTGCTCCATCAGTACTTTAAAAGTGTGACCAACAAATACGTTGTTGGTTTTCAGTCACCAAGTCTTGTCCACTCTATGCTATATGTCCAGTTTCACTTGTGAACCATTTAAACAGTTCTGCCTTCCACAAAACACTGCACCTTGAACACAATTAAGCCAAGTTCTTTACCACTTATAACAAGTATCACCTTTTCTCCATTGTCCAATAAACTTATCCTCATTTCCTTCCAAGACCTTTTCAATATGGTCTTTATCACTCATACATCTGGCAATATTTTGTACATGAATGTGAAAAATGCTCTAAGAAGTGAAAGTTTTCTCTACAACTCTCCCCTCCATTCTGAGCTGTTACCAGAGTTACTTTTAAAAGCCCCATCACAAGTGCTATAGATGGACAATGTGTACCTCCCCCAAATTCATATGTGGAAGCCCTAGCCCCCAGTGTGACAGTATCAGGAGTTTCAACCTTTGGGAGCTGATGAGGTCAGAGTTCTCCTGACTGGGATTAGTGCCCTTATGTAGGAGACCCCACATAGCTGCCTTCCCCCTGCCGTGTGAGGACACACTGAAACTGCCTTCCACAAGGAAGCAGTCTCTCCCCAGACACTGAGTCTGCCGGCTTGTCGACCTCGGGCTACGCAAGCTCCAGGACTGTGAGAAGCAGATGTCTATTGTTGATGTTCCCAAGCTGGGAAGGGCCGGCTTGCGCTTTGCTTGGAGTGTTACATGGTCAGAAGAAGGTTCACTGTGGACTGCTGGGTGCCCGCATCTGGAGGCTTCATGACCTGGGAGTGGAGTTCAGGTGTTGACAAGGCTGGGGCTGGCCTGAGGACCGAGCGAGCGAGCATGGGAAGCTGGCAGGCCATGTTCACTGTCCAGCTCTGCCTGTCAATGTTGTGAACCTCTATGACATTGAAAGAGCTTCCCTGGCGACTCAGATAGTAAAGAGTCTGCCTGCAATGCAGGAGGCCAGGGTTCGATCCCTGGGTCAGGAAGATCCCCTGGAGAAGGAAATGGCTACCCACTCCAGTATTCTTGCCTGGAGAATGCCACGAACAGAAGAGCCTGGTGAGCCCCAGTCCATAGGGTCGCAGACGTGGACACAACTGAGTGACTAACACTTCACTTCACTTTCTGTAACATTCGGTTTGCTCATCTGTAGCCCAAGCACCTTTAAGGACTAGTGAGTTGCACCCAGCTTCCCAGAAAAGTCAATGTGAAGTGCAGGCGGAGTCTTACTATGTGGCAGTTGTTTGTGGGGTCTTTTCAGCAGGTGAAGTGTCAGGTCCCCTAAGGCACTGTGTAGCCTGCTGAGCACTCCAGGTTTCATGTACAGTTTACACAGGACCCAGTTTTCAAGGACTGTGAGTGCCAGGAGGGATCACTGGGCTCTGGATGGCCATCCTGTTTTCCTGGAATAAGGTAGCTATTATGAAGCATGAAGGGGAGGTGCCCTATGAACAGATTTATTTCGGAAAGACAGCCCCACGATCTGAACCCTCTCATTAGCGCTTCAGAGCAGAGGCAGAAAAGCCACAAAAAGGAGAAGATACTAGCTTTGCATAGCCAAGAAATTATCAATGCTTCTGCCCAGAGTGCATGAGATTTGGGTAATAATGGAAGGTGTGGAGGTGGCTCAGTGGTAAAGAATCTACCTGCCAATGCAGGAGACACAGAATATGCAGGTTTGCTCACTGGGTGGGGAAGATCTGCAGGAGGAGGAAATGGCAACCCACAAGTGTTCTTGCTTGAGAAATCCCATGGACAGAGGAGCCTTGCGAGCTACAGTCCACAGGGTCACGAAGAGTAGGACATGACTGAGTGACTGAGCAGGCACACAGGCAGGGAAGGACTGGACCGGTTTTCAGAAGGAGACCTGAACTGGGCTGAGAGGGGTTGTTGTTTAGTTGCTAAGTCGTGTCCAACTCTTTGAGACCCCATGGACTGTAACCCACCAGCCTCCTCTGTCCATGGAATTTCCCAGGCAAGAATATTGAAGGGACTGCCATTTCCTTCTCCAGAGGCTCTTCCCAAGCCAGGGAATAAAACTGCATCTTTTGTGTCTCCTGCATTGGTAGGCAGATTCTTTACCATTGAGCTTGGCAAAGGCTAAGGAAATGTTACTTATTGGAGAGATCCTGAGAGTGTGGTCTGGGATGGAGGGATAACCTGTCACAGCTGAAAGAATCTGTGTACAGTGCTCCCTAAATATTCCCATTCCATCACTCTGCACTCATTGTTTCTGTGATCTGAACACTATCACACCTGTTATACCCTCAAATTTGATATCCAGGGGTAAGGTGATGCTCTCTCTTCCTGGTGGTTCTTCCTGTTCAGGAATGTTTTGTTAGGGTATTTCTGCCTTATAATAAGGATTGGGGAGTGAATAGGGTTGGGTTAGGGGTGGGGAGAGAAAAAAGAACTTGAAGACATGAGTGATTGGCTAGGCTCACGTGATTTTTTGTATACATCAGGTATCTTGACTTTTGGATATTATCCAATCTGCCACCATTAAGCCAAAGCACATGTTTATTTTTGACATTTTTGAGAGATGCAACCAACTTAAGACAGGCAAGAATCTGCTTGCAATGCAGGAGACCTAGGTTTGATCCCTTGGTCAGGAAGCTCCCCTGGAGAAGGACATGGCAATCCACTCCAGTACTTTTGCCTGGAGAATTCCACAGATAGAGGAGCCTGGTGGGCTATAGTCCATGGGTCTCACAGAGTGGGACATGACTGAGTGACTAACACTTTCACTTTTAAGAACAAATAATTTCTAGAAGACCTTGCTTTAAATATGCTTATCCTTTTTTTGTTAATACTTTCTGTGGACTAAGTGGGCTCCAAGGGCTAGTAACATGTTTCCCATTTAACATCTGTTCTTGATAATCGTAAATTCTATAGCACAATAACAGAAGTCTATTTTCAAACAAACTAGGAAAATTATTTTTCCTTTTAGAGTGAATCACTCTTCACTCTAATTGGCCCCAAACTGATTTTTAAAAATGTAAGTAAAACACAGCATATACCCCCATAGAAATAACAGACTCATGACTTAAAATGTTGAAAAGTTGAACCATAGTTTTCTGGTCCTTTTACAGCTGATTTGTAAAATTCATGTGGTTTCTTCATTGCAACAACCTTACCGAGGTCCATCCAAGTGACACTTGTTTTCTTTTCAAAAATTCTACTTATGGTTATGAAGTCCTATTGATTGTATTCACCTTGTAATATAAGACTTCCTTCTCTGCATAATTTTGTTAAAAACATTGAGTTTGAGGTCTAGACATATCATTTAGAATTTGCTCAGTAATGAACCAACACAAGTTTACTGACTTGAAAAATAAAAAATAATTTAAAAATTTGTTCCAAGTTCTGTGGTTAAGCATTTTGTTTTGTTTTGTTTTTTTCAAATTGATTTTTATTGGAGTGTAGTTGATTTGCAATGTTCTGTTAGCTTCTGCTGTGCAGCAAAGTGAATCAGTTATACAGATACCACTCGTTTTTAGATTCTGTCCCCATACAGGTCATTACAGAGTACTGAGTAGAGTTCCCTGTTATGTACAATAGGTTCTTATTAGTTATTTACTTTATATATAGTAGTGTGTATATGTCTGCCCCAATCTCCCAATTTATCCCTCCTCTGCTTCTCCCCCCCTTGGTACCTTATTTGTTTTCTACATCTGTGACTCTAGTTCTGTTTCATAAGCAGTTTCATTTGTACCATCTTTTCTGATTCCATGCACAGTCCTAGGCGTGTGGTTTAGCATATTGGGCTCAGTTAATTGGCCAGTTCCTGTGCTGGTTTGGTTCCTTCCTGTGTCTGGCTCGCAAGTGAAGCTGTAGGCATCCGGTGCCCTGACTGAGGGCGCTGCTTGGTTTGAAATGACCTCATTTACTTTGGTAGTCTGTGCTGGCTGCTGGCTAGACTGCACGTCCCTAGCGGTCTAGCCCCAGGTTTCTTCATGAGATGACAGTGTTCACAGAAAGCAGGCTCTAGTGAAAGAGTGTTTTTCATCTGTGTTTGCATCATATGTTCTTATAGCCAACACAAGTCAGATGGCAAAGCCCATGTCATTTGTAGGGAACGTCACAGGGCAATCAATACAGAGAGGCAGCCATTGTTTAAATAAAACAACAACCATTATTTAAATAAGCATCTTTAAAAATTTCAGTTGACATGTCTCCATTAACCTTCTCTCTCAACTATATTTCTAGAGTCCTCTACGTGTTTTTAAGAACAGCAGGAAATGAATAAATCTCTGGTAAGTTGTTTTTTTCCTCAACTTGTTTTTATATTTTGCTGTATAAGCTTTTTGACGGTCCTTAAAGTAAAAAGAGGAAGTGAAAATAAGTAAAATTCAGCTTCAGGGCAATATACATAAATGAGATAAAGGTGGCTTGTGAATATAGGCAGGTAATATGAGCTTAGAGTCATCCAAGGTGAGTGCAATGGCAAAAACACAGATACAACTATTCCCTTATCAGAATGGACCCTTAGAAGAAAGAGTGCTGCATTCTCTTGAGACATGATAACTTGTAGGCACAGAAATCTGAAGTGGAGTGGACAGTGTTTCACTGTAAGTCAGTCTGGAAAGAAACACTTAGCATGCATTCAGCAGTGCTGACAGTTACCTAGTGTTGAAGGAGAACTTGTTGAAAAGATTTTTCTGGAGTTGCTAAAATAGTGTGGCCCAAGACAGCTTTTGGAAGGCCCTACTTGGTGCACAGACAAAATGTTGGATGTCTGGAGGATTGAATTGACTCAGGTTCTTTGAATAATTCTCCATACATTTCTCTCAGCTAGTTGATATATGCAGGTTGTATAACACACTGTTCAAGGTTATATTTTCTGGCAAATGTTTCCACTGCTCTTTTGCACCTTAACCTAGTTCACATGATTCTTAATTCATTTCTTCTCAAGCTCACCTATATCCTAAATTATAGTTAGTTTTGATGTCTATGCTATAATAATCTTTGCCTTACTTGAATCTTTGGCCATCTTGAAGCTACTGTCCCTGGTCTCCTGGAAATTCTTGCCCATTAGCTTCTGTCATGGCCTCTCTGATGATTTCTTCTCTGCATTCCTGTATTCTCAAGAGTCTTCTCCAACACCACAGTTCAAAAGCATAAATTTTTTGACACTCAGCTTTTTTATGGTCCAACTCTTACATTCATACATGACTACTTGAAAAATCATAGCTTAGACTGGATGGACCTTTGTCAGCAAAGTGATGTCTCCTTTTGTGAGAAACCAACACAGTTGAATCTCCACAGAACTGACTTCCAGGAGAAGCAGCATGAATGTAATCAAAGTGGGAATAATTTCTGAAAGAAATTACATTTCACAGCTTCAGAGAATTCAATTAGGAGACAGAACTTTTGAATGTGATGTATGTGGTGAAGCTTTCTATAAAAAGCGTAATCTCTCTAAACATCAGGGAACTCATACAGGAGAGAAACCATATGCATGTCATCTATGTGGGCAGCTCTTCTGCCATAAATCAGACCTTACTATTTGTCAGAGAATCCTCACAGGGGAAAAGTCCTACGAATGTAATGAATGTGAGGAATCCTTCTTTCAGAAGTCAACCTTCACTGCTCATCAAAGGATTCACAATAGGGAGACACCTCATGAATGCAATGATTGTGGTAAAACCTTGCATGAGAAATCAGTACTCACTGCACATCAGAGAACTCACACAGGAGAGAGACCTTATGCATGTAAAGAATGTGGGAAATGTTTTGGCCACTGGCCTGCCCTCACAGTACATCAGAAAACTCAAACAAGAGACAGATCTTATAAATGTAATAAATGTGGGAAATCCTTCTATGTGAAGCCAAAATTCACTGTACCTCTGAGACTTCACACAAGTGAAAAACCATATGAATGTAAAGAATGTGGTAAAACTTTCTACCAGAAGTCAAAACTCATTGTATACCAGAGAGCTCACACAGGTGAGAAATCTTATAAATGTAATGAATGCCAGAAAACCTTTTGTGGAAAGTCAACCCTCATTAGACATCAGAGAGCACACACAGGAATGAAGCCCTATGGATATAAAGAATGTTGGAAAACTTTCTTCTAGAAGTTAGCCCTCACTGCATATCAGAGAACTCACACAGGAGAGAAGCCCTAATAATGTAATGAATGTGGAAAAATCTTTTGCCAGATCACACCTCAGCAAACATCAGCTAACTCACACAGGGGAGAAATCGTGTATATCAGACACTGGCTGTGTGTACACCAAGCTCACTTTCTTTTTCTTTTGAGAGCACAGTTAACCTGCATTTCTCTGCCTTCCTTTTCTGTGAGTGGGACCATAAAACTGAACTCTGGCAAGGAGAATTTGAACACAAATGATAAATAGTAATTCCAGGCCAGCTCCCTTGCACCGCCACCCAGATTTCATGCATTCCTGCTAACTTTTTATGCCCTGTAGTTCTGAAGTACAAATTCCACCCCTACCCTTCCCCTTACCTCCAGTTTGCCTTGGGGGCCATTGGGTGGAGATGGCAACCATGGCTTAAGACAGGAAGGATTAATTATGGAGAGCAGAGATTTTTCCCAACTCCACACACACAGACATACAAAGTTCATTTGTACTTTACCTGAGTGAGGAATATTCACTGTTATAAATATCCCATGTGTAATCTATTTACAACATTACCAGTCCACTGTGGCCAGTTCATTTTATGAATTTGAGAGAGACTTCTGTGAGAAGTTACTGATCTTTGTGCAGCTGATTGACACAGGATAGAACCTGTGTTGTCATCTTTCATTCCCAGTCAATTGATGGAAAAACCAAATCATATGAAGAGACAAGAATGCAAGAAATATAGAAATGCCTTTATCAGGCAGGTCAAGCTCATTGAACACTGAGAATAAAGTAAAAATTTATAAATATCTTTGATGTGTCAAAGTTTTAAATGAAACTTACAACTTTATGTATATCAGAATTTCTAATGAAAAGAAAACCATCAGCTAAGGTAATGTGGATGAAAGGTTTCAGACAGAAATATTAAATAATGTATTGAAAAAATACTCCTGGTACCAGCACAGTGACACTTCTGCCTTTTCATATTCAGAGCAGCTGCAAGGCTTTGGAGGAGGGGAGAAATAGATTCTTCCTCTTTGATGGGAATGCGGCAAGGGCAATTTGCAGAAGAGTGTGCAGGACGGGACATGTTAATGTGGCCATCTTTGAAAGATAATAGTATGACATGTTCACTTCATGGCCAGAATTCACATAGCTTTTGCATACAAAAAAATACTCACACCGAGTCTCCTGCAAATCTCATTTTTAAAAAGCCGTTGGCTCAAAAATCCAGGATCTTGCCATCTATTGGGCTTGCCAAAATGTTTGTTTGGTTTTTTCCAGATGATGGCTCTAGTAGCATTTAGTTGTCTTTAACTTCATTTGAAACAACTGTTAGACTGTATTGTGACAGCTGTCATATCAGTGTACCTTTTTAAAAAACATCAAAATTGGTGAACTTTTTTGTGGACATTTTAATTTTGAAGAAGGAAGAAAATATTACATTTTGGTATATTATGTTTCTTTATTTCAAGAAAGGTAAAAATGCAACTGAAATGCAAAAGATTTGTACAGTGTATGGAGAAGGTTCTGTGACTGAAGTGGTTTGCAAAGTTTCAGGCTGGAGAATTCTCACTGGGCAATCAATGCTCCATGGTCAGATACACCAGTTGAAGCTGACAATGATCGAGATGTTCACTGAGAACAGTCAGCGTTATACCATGTAGAAGATAGTTAACATACTTAAAAATATCCAAGTCAAGTGTTGAAAATCATTTGCACCAGCATGGTTATGTTCATCACTTGATATTTGGATTCCACAGAAGTTAAGAGAAAAAAACTTCTTTACCATATTTCTGTATGTGATTCTCTGCTTGTAACAAAAGCATTCTGGTTTTAAAACAAATTGTGACAGAAGATGAAAAGTGGATACTGTATAATAATGACTGAAAATTTTGTGGGGCAAGTGAAATGAACCACCACCAACCACACCAAAGGCTGGCCTTCATCCGAAGAAGGTGATATTGTGTGTACGATGACGTTGAAAGGAAGTCCTCTGTTATGAGCTCATTCCTGAAAACCAAACACTTAATTCCAAAAAGTACACTCCCAATTAGATCAAACTGAAGGTAGCCTCAGCAAAAAGCACCCAGAATTAGTCAGCAGAAAAAGCATACTCTTCCATCAGGATAATGCAAGATCTCATGTTTCTTTGATGACCAGATAAAAACTGTTAAGGCTTGGCTGGGAAGTTCAGATTAATCCGCTATATTCATCAGACATTGCACATTTGCATGTTTGTTTGTTTTGGTCTTTACAAAAATCTCTTAATGGAAAAAATTTCAATTCCTTGAAAGACAGTAAAAGGTACCTGGAACACTTCTTTGCTTAAAAAGATGAAAAGTTTTGGGAATATGGAATTATGAAGTTGCCTGAAAAATGGCAGAAAATGAAAAATATCCCTTTTATTTTAACTTGAAAAAGCAAAATAACTTTTTGGCCAACCAAATATATCAGGTCGAGGTACACACAGGCTCTTTGGAGGCAGTTCTGTGTTCATGGTTTCTCTTATTCTGAAGATGGGTGACCTGAATTGTTCAGTTATCTGCCTTGCAATCACTCAACAGACAGTGGTAGCACAGAGATGGGATACCAAGAGTCAGTCCATTCAAAGGGGTGGCAGATTGGGGGACATTTAGCTAACACTGGCTAATTCTAGCAGGATATACCATTAGTACCTTGATTAGGGTGTAGTGGTTCAGGGAATGATTTCCAAGACTCTGCACTGAGTCATCTTTCATTTTCCATGAGACAAAGCTTGATTTTGTACCTAGTTCCTTCAGTCCTACTTCCTACTTATAGGGCTCTTTTATTTTTAATTATTTTTATTTTTATTTTTTTGTCATACTATGCAGCTTGCAGGATCTTAGTTCCCTGACCAGGGATGACATTGAAAGGAAGTCCTCTGACCAGCCCTGAACCCAGGGCTCTAGCAATTATAGCACCAAGTCCTGACCACTGAACTTCAAGGGAATTCCCAGAAGGGTCTTTTCATTTGAACAATTTTTAAACCGCTTATTTCAAATTAATTGAAATCCTTTTTTTTTTTTTTTTTTAAAAAAAAGCTTTCTAGATTCATGATACATCAAATTGTGATCCACTCCGTTAGATGAAAGCCACACCTGCATTTCTTTCCTTTACCTTAAACTGAGAGTGTTGTGGGGATGGTGTTCCTAAGGTTTGTTGAAGACTATTTGCCATCTGTCTGTGAGGGTTAACAAGGCATACTCTTAAGAGTCTCAAGAAAGGATCTTACAGCAACACCCTTGATCTGAGATTTATTCTGAGGCTACCTTGTATGGATAATGTCTTGAAATTATCTTTGATCTGAAGTTCATTTCATATTTATGAGAATCTTTTCCTGACTGGAGAATCCAGAAAGGAGGAACAGTTTCATTTTAAAACCTAACCTAAGTCCTGGCTCCTTTGCTTTCTGTCTAGATAATTCTTCAAAATTGAAGCTTTTCTCTTTTTGAGGTCATCTCACCTCGTACTTGAGTCATGTGCCTGACAGCTGTGAAGGTTTTGGCCTCAGCTAGAAGCCTGCCCTTAGCGGCTCCGTCTTTCCACGCTGGGGCTACACTTCTCCTTTCTCTGCTGACACCATGCTTGGCTTTCCCAGAAAAGGACCTGGAGGGATATCATGAGCCTTGCAGAGGGATGGTTCTTTCTTTGGGAGATATCCAGGTGTCTGTGAGCAGGGAATGGGGAGTTGGGGCAGGGATGACTAATTTTGCTGTTGGTAGAGTATCAATTCAGTTCAGTTTAGACACTCAGTCATCTCCGACTCTTTGAGACCCCATGAATCGCAGCACGCCAGGCCTCCCTGTCCATCACCAACTCCCAGAGTTTATTCAAACTCAGGCCATCGAGTCGGTGATGCCATCCAGCCATCTCATCCTCTGTCATCCCCTTCTCCTCCTGCCCCCAATCCCTCCCAGCATCAGGGTTGGTAGAGTATAGTAGATAATATATAATGGCATACTTGACATACAGCAAGTCCAACCTGAGATAGGATGCCTTTGCTCATTAAATAAGCTTGAAATGTAAAAGCTCTTTTCTATATATGGAAGGCTGCACAATGCCCCTGAAGATATCAGATCTCAATTCTTGGTACCTGTGTGTGTTACCTTATATGGAAAGAGTTGTACAGATTAAATTAAGGATTTTGCAATGAAATTTTCTTGGATTGTCCAGGGGGAGCTTTAAATGCAATCACAAATGTTCTTGTAAAAGAGAGGAAGATTTGACACTTAGAGAAGAGACTTCTGAGACCACCAAGGGGTGGATTATAGATCGATGTGCAAGATTGCCAGCAGCCAGCAGAGGCTGGAAGGTGTACATTCTCCCCTACAGTCTCTGAGATGGGCCCTGCCAACGCTTTGGCTTCAGACCTGTGACACTGATCTTAAACTTTTGTCTCCCAGATGTAGGGGAATGCATTTCTTTTTGTTAAAACTCTTATGTTTGCAGTAATTTCTTACCATAGCAATAGGAAACCAGAATCCCTTGCAGTTAAAATCCTGTATCTGATTCAGGTTCCTTCGAGCAGATGTATCCAACATTAAGTTACAGCTCTTCTGAAAAACGGGACAGGAGGACTTCTAACTCTCCTGGTGGTGATATTGATTCTGCTGGTGACTGCTTTGGGACTGCTTGCTTTGGGAGCTGTCCACTCCTTAATTTTGAGTAGGGGTTAAGTAGGTATCAATTTATTTCTGGCTGGAGTCCCTATATTTATCTTTGACTAGATCAGAGTAGGGGTTGTGTTGTCTTGCTTGGTTTTCCTGTTGTCTTTCATCTTGTATTCTGAAACACAGGTGAGACAAAGCTTGTGTAAAGAGTATATTTGGGAAGTGATTACAAAAAGCAAGAATGAGGGAGTGGGGAAAATGACACAGGAGAGGATGAAAAGCCCATAAAGTGTGTGCTACTGAGCTGGTGACCACTGTGAAGAAGCTGAAATCCATCCTGTTGGGTGCTTGGGGTCATGTGCCTCTCAACTGACTCTCTAGGCATGGAAACCTTTTATTGTGACTTAACAACTGGCCATCACCTCTCTGATCCTGCTGTGATTCTGTTATTTTGCATGAGGTTGGTGACACTGGGCACAAATCAAGAGAGAGAATCCAGAAAGAGTTTTACAGTTTAGTTACAATTTCCTGGGAAGAAATGGCACATCATGCAGAGCCACTCAGAGATAGAGCAGAGACTGAACCGTGTACCAGTGCCTGTGCTGTGGATTCAGCAACAAGAGAAGGGACAGGCATGGCAAACAGGCTTGGGATTGGCTAATGTGAATATTTTCAGTACACTTTGGGGCACTGAGGCTGTCCCTGACTGTTCTGTTACCTGGCTCTGGGATGATTAGGGCAGTTGTACAGTAGTGAAGTGTGAGGGTGCAACTCATAAGGTGCCTGGGAGTATGGCCTTAACGGACTGTTTCAGAGGGTAAACTCATCTAGCTAGGGTCACAAAATTGAGTCAAGACTGAGCTCAATTATTTGGGGTATTTGAGTGGCCTAAATAAATGATGAGACTTTCGGAGTGTAGAATATACCTTGCACCAAACAGTAAAAGTCTCAGTTTCATGGTTCCGTGTGGCAGGTCTGGCCACTATGTTGCTGGGGAGTATAGATTGATAGTGAAGTCAGTGCAAAGACTCGTCATAATTGTGTGTTACCAGTTGAAAGTGGCGGTCATGGTGCTTATGGTAGGAGACTCCAGGTGGGAGTTTGTGGTGGAAAGCTGGAGCAGGGAGTAGGAGAGGCACTGAGGAGTGTGCTGTGCTTTCCAGAGCAGGTTGAGGGATTGACTGACAGATGGCAGTTGTCTCCTGGGAAAGGCAATAGTCTCCATTAATTCCTAGAATCGTACAGACAGTAGTGAACTTCTCTGGTCGCTCAGAGGTAAAGAATCTGCCCCCCAGTGCAGGGAACACAGGTTCGATCCCTGATTCAGGAAGATCCCACATGTCATGGAGCAACTAAGCCTGTGCTCCACAACTACTGAGCCTGTGCTCTAGAGCCTGGGAGCTGCAGCTGCTGAAGCCCTCGTGCCCGAGAGCCCATGCTCCACCACGAGAGAAGCTACTGCAATGAGTAGCTCATGCAGCACAACTAGAAAGTAGTTCCCACTCATTGCTACTAGAGAAAAAAATCATGTAGCAATGAAGACTCAGCAGAGCCAAATAAATAAAATAATTTTTAAAAAGTGATGGCATGTGGACCTGCATTCACCATGTTGGTTTAAACAGTGGCTTCCTTGGAAGGTTTGGGACTCTGGTTTGCAAACCAATAAAAGCACCCAGACTAATAGTAAGGAGACCAACATTCAACAGAGTGGTGTACAACCCACTTGACTGACTTTTGTCATTTGACATTGATTATCCTCCAGCATGTATCACTAACAAGTAGAGGTTTTCTGGTTTTATCCTTATGCGATATGGTTTTTATTTTATTGTAATCTCCAAATGTGAATTCCACTTACTAAGTGGAGTTTTCTATATATCTATTTGGTAGTCCACGCTGCCTGTGAGAATATCACTAACAAGTAGAGGTTTTCTGGTTTTATCCTTATGCGATATGGTTTTTATTTTATTGTAATCTCCAAATGTGAATTCCACTTACTAAGTGGAGTTTTCTATATATCTATTTGGTAGTCCACGCTGCCTGTGAGAATGGTCCTGGAGTATGTGGAGATGTCAGTCAATTTTTAGTTGAGCATGTGGTCTCATTTCCTGCTACACAATAGAAAAGACCAAATACTGAGACAACAGTCTTTTGCAGAAAGAAAAAGGCTTTATTGTAGAGTGCCCAAGTAAGGAGATAGGAGGCAAACTGGTGTATTTATCTTGGAAGGAGGGAGAAAGGTGGGCAGGGAGCTCAGAAATGATTGGTGGAAAGTAAGTTTAACTTTCAATGGAAGTATTGAGTTCTCTGCTGTTCTGCTCTTCTGCCTCTTCATGTGTCATATGTGCAAATTTGTTGTATTTTGTATATAACTGGAGGTGGATTTTTGGCCTGTGCAATCTAAAGTTCACTGTCAGTCAATCTAGTCCCTCAATGCATCTGTGCATCAGCAAGTTGTTTCCTATCTGCAGTTTCCCTGGTGTTCTTTTTTTTCAATATTTATTTATTTGGCTGCACTGGGTCTTTGTTGTAGCATGCAGATTCTTTAGTTGTGGAATGTGTACTCTCAGTTGTGGTACATGGCATCTAGTTACCTGACCAGGAATCAAAGCTGACCCCTTGCATTGGGAATGTGGAGTTTCAGCCACTGGACCACCAGGGAAGTCCCTCTCTGGTGTTCTTGGTGTATCAGTTTGTTTCTACGATATGGACCTTGTAAGTTACAGGGTACAGTTTCACGAGGGGACTTGAATGAAGAAATTAAGACCTGGGACAAGACAGAGACCCATATAGGGGGTCCATTTGCTGGAGTGGAATTTAAAAAATTGTCTGAGGAGGCCATTATGTCTCTCAATTAAACTAGCAATCAAAAGCCTATTAGGAAGCTAAAAGTGCTACTGAAGGCCTTTTTAAAAAGTCTAGCAGAGTGTATTCTGAGAAGTGAACTACGTGACTTGGTTAATATCACTAATGACTGCAACTCCAGACGGGATGAGAGTAGGGATACATCTGGATATGGATTCACCTTCCCTGCACACAGTACTTTGGCCAAAATTGCCTTCTGCAAACTTAAGAATTTCTATCCAGCACCACCGTGGTGCTGGTATTCTTCCACACAGCATTACTTCTGATCAAAAAGCTCCCTTAACAAAAAAAGTTCTGCAGAAGGCCAAGCTCTGATGGAATCCACTGGTCTTACCATGCCCCCCACCATCCCAAAGCAGCTGGCTTGACAGAATGGTGGAATCGTCTTTTGGAGACTCAGTTACAATGCCAGATAATTGGAAGTACCTTGCAGAGCTGGGACGGGGTTCTCCAGAAGGTTGTGTATGTTCTGAATCAGTGTCTAATTTATGGTGCTGTCTCCTGTGGCCAGCATTCAAAAGTCCAAAAATCAGGGGGTGAAATGGGAGTGGTAACACTCAGTGTTGTCCCTAGTGATCTGCTGGAGACTTTTGCTTCCTGTTCCTACAACCATATATTCCACTGGCCTAGAGGTCTTAGTGCCAGAGGGAGGAATGCTTACATTGGAAGATATAATGATGATTCCATTGAACTGGAAGTTAAAGACTGCTGCTCAGCCACTTTGACCTTCTTATGCCTGTGAATCAACAGGCAAAGAAGGAAGTTACTGTGCTGGCTGGTGTGATTGACCCTGATGACTTTGCAGAAACTGGACTACTTCCCTACAGTGGAAGTAAGGGAAGCAAGGCTGTCAGGCAGGAGACAGCTCAGGGCTTCTTTCAGTGCTACCATGTCCAGTGAAAAACTTTGACAACCCAACCCAGCAGAGTACTAGCACCCCAGATCTTTCAGGGATAAAGGTCTGGGTCACTCCACCAGGTAAAAGTGCACAAACAACCGAGTTGCCTGATGAAGGCAAAGGGATACAGAATGTGTGGTGGAAGGTGAGGGAAGTTATAAATACCAGCTATGATTCCATGGCCAGTTTGTTTTTGTTGTTCAGTCACTATGTTGTATCCAACTCTTTGCAACCCCATGGACTGCAGCACACCAGCTTCCCTTGTCCTTCATTATCTTCTCGAGTTTGCTCAAATTCATGTCCATTGAGTCAGTGATGCTATCTAACCATGTCATCCTCTGTTGCCCCCTTCTCCTTTTGCCTTAATCTTGCCCTGACAGTTGGTAACAAATCCACCTCCAGTGCAGGAGACCCCGGTTCAATTCATGGGTCAGGAAGATCTGCCGGAGAAGGGATAGGCTACCCACTCCAGTATTCTTGGGCTTCCTTTGTGGCTCAGCTGGTAAAGAATCCACCTGCAGTGCGGGAGACCTGGGTTTGATCACTGGGTTGGGAAGATCCCCTGGAGAAGGGAAAGGCTACCCATTCCAGTATTCTGGCCTAGAGAATTGCATGGACTGTATAGTTCATGGGGTTGCAAAGAGTCAGACGTGACTGACCAACTTTCACTTTCTTCCAGTGAGTCAGCTCTTTGCATCAGGAGCATCAGTTTTTTGGCACTCAGCCTTCTTTATGGTCCAACTCTCACATCCATACCTAACTACTGGAAAAACCATAGCTTTGACTATATGGACCTTTGAGTTGCAAAGAATTGATGCTTTCAAATTGTGGTGCTGGAGAAGACTCTTGAAAATCCCCTGGACAGCAAGGAGGTAAAACCCAGTCAATCTGAAAGGAAATCAACCCTGAATATTCATTGGAAGGACTGATGCTGAACCTGAAGCTCCAATACTTTGGCCACCTGATGCTGGAAGTAGAAGGGGGTGACAGAGGACGAGACAGTTGGATGTCATCATGAACTCAATGGACATGAGTTTGAGCAAATTCTGGGAGATAGTGAAGGACAGAGAAGCCTGGGGTGCTGCAGTCCATTGCATTGCAGAGTTGGAAGTGAATGAACAACAGCCTTCTTTAGGTCCAACTCTCACATCCATACACGACTACAGGAAAAACATAGCTTTGACGATACGGACCTTTGTCAGCAGTGATGTCTGCTTTCTAATTCTCTGTATAGGTTTGTCATAACTTCCCTCCAAGGAGCAAACATCTTTTAATATCATGGCTGCAGTTACCATCTGCAGTGATTTTGGAGCCTCGGAAAATAAAACCTGTCACTGCTTCGACTTTCCCCCCTTCTATTTGCCATGAAGTTATGGGACAGAATGTTATGATCTTAGTATGGTTTTTTTTTTTTCAATGTTTTAAGCCAACTTTTTCACTCTCCTCTTTCACTCTTTTTTTCCCCCCTCTTTCACTCTTATCAAGAGGCTCTTTAGTTCCTCTTTACTTTCTTCCATTAGAAAGTTACAGAAACTGGTGATGTATACAGAAATGAGAATTGTTGAGGTTATCTACCTCCCTATGTTCACTGTCCTACCTGAATGGGGAAGTCTTTCAAGAGAAGGAATCTCCTTGTACCTATGAATTCACTGTCTTTTGACTCAAGAGCACAGACTTTTGACTCTCATCATTGCCCTTGAGTTGATGCATTCCTGTGGATTTGAAACATGCCATAAACACACAACATTCCTAGAATGATTGACTCCCAGAACACTGAGGATAACATACTATGTTCTTGTAATAAGTGTCTCAGGTATAGATTTTGTGCCCGTGAGGGCACAAATTACATTTAGGCTCCGATTAGAATTCTTTTTCTCAGCTAATCAGTGGGTACTGTGGGTACAGAACTGACTGACTGAGGACCCCAGCACTTTGGTCCTCATTGTTGATATTTCTGGGATTCTTTGTGGTCCAGGCCTGAAAAAGGAACGGAAGACAATCACAGGGTCGGTGTGCAGAACCTGTGGGCCTATTGCGAGATGGTCTCAGTCTTGTATCCCTCTGCGTGGGGACCCAGAACAACATGTCAAGTGCTAGAGATGAGCAGTCAGGGGACTGTGAGGTTAGGGAAACATTTATTGAGTGCCTGCTGTGGGTCTCTGGCTGAAGACAAGAGGCAGAGTGTGGCCAGGCTTTCATTCAGACTCAGGTGCCTGGTGTCCCGGGATGGATACCCCTCCTCCCCGAGCCTAGCACAGAGTCAGCTGAGGCAGTTGTACTGAAGTAGCGCCTTTATTTACTGAAGTCCAAGTCATAAGTTCCAATGCACGGTGGGTTCTCCTTGCCTCAGGGTATCATGCGCTACTTGGAGGGTGGCTCTGGGTCTTTCACCTCACTGACTCCAAGGGGCTTGGGATTGGCCTGTAGGAGGTCAGGGTTTGAGGTAGGAGTCTCCTCAGATCCCTGTGCCCACACCCTCCATGTGTACTGTCCCTCCTCACCCGACTACTGCCAGCCTCTGCACTTTTGCCTGGGATGTGTCCCATTGGAAATGCCCTTCCTTGAGGACCATCTTCTGAGGTGCCTTCCCACCCACAGCTCCTCTCACAAGCTCTCTCTGCTCCCTGCTCCAGATTCCAGGACTCACAGCTTCTCCTAGGCCGGCCTCCTCCTCCTGCTTGCTCTGGCCTTGGGCAGGGATGTGTACCCCAAGTTTTTCCAGTTCCTCCTTCAGCCTGGATAGAAAGAGGTTGGAAGTGGGGTAGGAGGATGTGGAAGGAGAAGGGTAGGATTGTAAAGGGACCAAGAGACAAAGTCTAGGAGGGAGCAGAGACTCCCTCAGCCACCTTCCTCTTGGGGGCTCGGGGGAAGGGCTCCATGCCCACCTATGCCTCTTCTGCTGCAGCTGTTGACACTTCTGTCGCAGCTGCTCCTGGCGCTGGGCAGCGGCCTCCAGCAGCTCCTGGGCTTTCTTGTTCTCCTCCTCAAACAGATGACTGAGGGTGGGGCCATGGGTGCTGGCAGCTCCCTCCCTCCACGCATCCCCCCTCCCCATCCCTGTCTTACACCACAGCTGCTGCCTCCTGGCTGCGGAGGAAGAGCCCTTCACTGATCGTGTGGCCCTTGGCTCCAAACTGTGAGCACAGACGATGCTTCACATCTTCCAGCTTGGCCTCCATCAGCTTCTCTGCAGCAGGAAGGAACAGATGGGCAGGGCAGGGAAGGGCAGGGCAGATCAGGGCATCCCCATCTTCCAGGCCTCACCTTCCTTAAGCAACTGCTCCTTGCTGCTGTCCAGGGTGCCAATCTCCAGGGCCAGCCGCTCTGGTTTCTGATGGATAGAAAGGACACCTGTCTACAACTCCTGGCTTTCTCCCATGTGCCTCAGAGAAGCCGATCTGGATCTGGTCTTTACTTATAGGCCTCACTTCCTGCGTGCCAGGCATAGTCCAGCTTCAGGGCCTCTGCATTGGCCGTTTCCTCTGTCTGGAATTGTTCTACCCCAGATACCTATGGTGCTATGCAGGAGAAGCTCATAAGGCAGTTAGTGTTCAGGAATTCTGCAAGGAGATCCTGCAAACACCAAAATTCAAGACTGTTCTCTGGAGAGTAAGTTAAGAGTCCAGCACTGTAGCTCCTGCTCTTCCCTCCATGTGACCTCACTGAGTCCATCCATCCTGACTTTCACTCTCTCTGCCTATTTTCTTGTTTGGGATCCCTAGGTGGCAAATAGTGGCCTGCTTATTTCCCCACTATCTGCCCTGTGTCTGTGATGGCCCCAAAGACATCCATGAATCTCCTTAATGGATAGCCCCTCCTCGGTTCTTCAGAGCTCCTGTTGAACTCTTAAGACCCCTGGGAGGCACCAGAGATGGGTGGGCAGGGTCAGTAAAGATGGCAACATCTGGTGGCAGTGAGGGTGATGAGGAACTAGCTTCAGTGTGAGTCTGACATATGGCTGCCTGGGCTTGCTCAGGAACTGGGTGCGGCAATTGACAGGAGGGAGGCCTGGAGGATGACACTGAGTATTGGGCCTGGTGCTGCCAGGGAAGATGTGGAAGGTGGATAGAGTAGCTCTGAGTGACTCACGTGGAATTCCCATAGGTCCTTATGCTGGCCCATTAGATCCTCCAGTTGCTCCTCGAAATCCAACCTGGGAAGCAAACACACAGGATTGAGGGGCTGTGGGCTGAGACTCCCCTCCCAACCTGGCCCACACTGGCGTCTTTATGCACAGACGTGAGGGAGCTTGCCTCTTCGCTCTGCTGCAAGCACCTTTGCCTCCCTGACCCTCCAAGCTTCCACTCAGCCAGGCCCTCTTCTAATCCCCATTCCTAGTATTACCTCCTCCCCGCTCACAGCCCGTCCCGCCCCCCAGGCCTCGGGAGGTGGACTTTACCTCAGCTGCCTCTGTCTGTTCTTCTCTTGCTCAATCTGGGAGCTCAGGGCAGAAATCCGCTCTTTGCACTCCTGCAGCATGCTCTGCTTCCTGGCAAGAGGCAAGGCAGTCACCATGCTTTCTGAATAATCTCTCCCTAGGAGGGACCTGGGGTGGAGCTCCCATCTCCTTCTCCTGACATCTGTTCTAGCCTTCCAGACTGAGTTCCTTTCTGTAACTTTTGGGGTGGTATGAACTCATTCCCTCTGGAATGTCACTGTGAAGATTATGGAGATCAATGTGGGCATGGTAACACACAAAAGCACACACATATTGATCTCATGTGAATTCCTCAAACATATTCAGTGTTGGCATGCTAGGGGCTTGGGGGCCTCTGGTCACAAAATGAGCAATATAAGCATTCAGGAGCTAGAGAGATCAGTAGATAGAAGGATAATGGGTGAATGGGGAGAGGCTGGTGGACAGATGGTTGGCTTGACACTGAAATGAAGGGACAGATGAAATGATAAAAAGTACAGAATAAAAACCAGCTGAAGGAATTTAATTGACATTCTAGCAAATGAATGATTATCTCAGTGAATAAGATGGTAATCAATACTACCACCTACTGTTGGGAGTCACGGTCTCCCTATTTTATAGAGGAAGAAGGTGAGAGCTGTGGGTCTAAGGCTGATTTCCCTTCGTTTTCTTTTCTTTTCTTTCTTTCTTTCTTTCTTTTTTTTTTTTTTTTTTACCAGAATGAAGGGGTAGTGCTCACAGGGGCTAGGTGGAAGCTCTTACCTCTCTGCCTCATTCTCCTTATCCTGGCAGTGGAGCCGGAGGATCCTCAGGGTCTCTGCAGGGAGAGGAAGTTAGGACCCTGTGACAGCCCATCATGGCTGAGGTTTGGGCAGGGGTAAAACACCAGATTATGTGAGGTCTCCTGAAGAGCTGATAGGACTTTGTCATCTACTACATGTCTGGTGGAAGGCACAGGAGGGAGGCAAGGTGATTCAGGCTTCAAAAGGCTTTTACTGCCATACAGTGGGTTTCTGAAAGGTGGCAAAGGCAAAAACCTGGAGATAAAGTAGGTGCAATTACCTTGCTTTTTGCTCAAGATCTCTTTCAGGCGTACTTTCTCTCCACTCACTGAAAAACACAGAAACATGTTCGGGCATTACCAACCACCCGCTGTATCCTGAGAGACCGGGCTTGCTAAGCCCTAACCCCAACCCCAGCCCCAGACGCAGACCCCCTTCGAGGTAACTGCCCTTCCCCTCCTGTGCCCGTGCTCCCTGTCGGCACCACAGGGTGCCTGATAAAGGGTGGCTGAGAGGACCCTGTGGAACGCCAGTGCAGTCACACGGAGGGAAGAGAAAAACACGGCGCGTCAAGTTGGGTAAAGGCTGTGAAGAAGCACATCAAGCAGTAAGGGGCATGTGGCTAGGTGGGGGCAGGCTGCTGACTTTGGGTGGGGAGATTGGGGAAGGCCTCTCTGAGAAAGGGGCATTTGAGCTGAGAGCTGAATGATGTCATGAGGCAATAGGAATCTGTATTATACGGGGGAACTGCCTAGCAAAGGTCCTGAGGTAGGAGTATACTTGGAGGTGTTTCAGGAACACTCCCCAAAACAGAGTGGGATGGGGGAGACTGGTAGGCCCTGTGGTTGGAGAGGGTGCAGGACTGCTTGGCCACAGCAGCGGTGCTGACTGTCTGGAATATTGAGTTCAAGGATGCGCGACATTGTGGGGACCTCTGGGTGATCCCCCACAGGCTTACATGAGTCCAGTTCCTTCTGCAGGGTCTCCCAGACAGTCCGGGCATCTCCCAGCTCCTCACTAGCTTTCTTTTTTGCTGTGCCAAACCGTAGGACATTGTGTAAGTGTCTATCCTTGCAAACATTTCACATTTGTCTTCAAGTAAACCTAGAGGGGCCCCTAGAGGATTTTACAGAGCAGGAAACAAGGCTTCCAGAGCCAAAGCCCTTCTTGGGCTCAGCTGACAGCAGGGCCAGGTTAATAAATGTGACTGTAGCACCTGTATTTAGATGGACCAATCCATGTTTGGTTTAATGCTCCCATTTCAAAACACTAGTAATTTTGAATAAGGGGCCCTGCATTTTCATTTTGCACTGGGCCCTGCAAATCATGTAACTACTCCTGGCAGACAAGTCAAGGTCCTGAGCTTACCTTGCTGAACCTCATTAATCCGGTTAATCAGGACCTCAACCCTGGGCTCTAGGCTTCCCACTGCAGGGAGAAAAAGGAGGATGAGTGAAAATGACAGGGCAGGCAGAGGAAGGTGGGTGCCCTCGAAGGGCTCACATTCTGGGGAGGGGAGGCAGGACACATAGAGATACTGAGTCAGGTTGTGATAACTTCAAGAGAAATAGAGGAGCAACAGATTAAAAAGTGAAGGAGTGGGAAGTGCTTCTTCAGATATGGCAAGACCTCTTGAGGGTCCCAAATCAAGTGAGGAGGGCAGGCCTTGCAGTTCCCTGGGTTGGGGTGGGAGACAGTCAGTACAAAGGCCTACTCTGAGATAGGAACATGTGGGAAGGTAGCTAGCAGAGAGCAGATTTGATGTGGGGGGAAGGAAGGTAAAGATAAAATCCTGGATTCAATAGAGTACAGAGGGAGCCAAATGGATGGCCAGCAAGGGGACTGAAACACAGGCCACAAGGGGACTGTGTTTTGGGAAAATGTTTTGCATTTTATCCCCTTATACTTAAATTTTGAATCATGGAGTCATATTTTTACTTCAAAAAATTAACTTTTGAAACTAAGAGAGAACAAATGAGTCAATTTCCAAAGGTGGTGAATTTAGGGGCTTAAAATTGATTCTACTTCTGCCTGACCCCAAACCTCAGGCTGAGCTTCAGTTACAGAGGAGACACGTGACCTTTCTGCAACTTCTTCACCATTCCCATTAAGTCTTCAATTTTCTGTGAAGACTTGGCCTGCCCTGTGGAGACAAAACCAAACATTTTAGTATGCAGTAATGAGAAGCCTAAGGAAGGATCTGGTAACTTGGGCTGGGACTGAAGTGGGCTGAGGGCAGATCTCCAGGCAGAGTGGTGCCTCTGCTTCTTGACCTGAGGGAGACATTGCAGAAGAGACGAATCAGAGAGACCCCTTCATGGTCATCTTTTCCTAAAGGGAGATTGACACCACAGATTTCCCCTTAATAAAACTCAGAGTAAGAGAAGGGGTACAAAAGGAGTACGTCAAGCCTGTATATTGTAACCCTGCTTATTTAACTTATATGCAGAGTATATCACTGGGCTGGAGGAAGCACAAGCTGGAATCAAGATTGCCAGGAGAAATATAAAGAACCTTAGATATGCAGATGACACCACCCTTATGGGTGAAAGTGAAGAACTAAAGAGCCTCTTGATGAAAGTGAAAGAGGAGAGTGAAAAAGTTGGCTTAAAGCTCAACATTCAGAAAACTAAGATCATGGCATCTGGTCCCATCACTTCATGGCAAATAGATGGAGAAACAGTGGAAACAGTGGCTGACTTTATTTTTCTGGGCTCCAAAATCACTGCAGATGGCAACTGCAGCCATGACATTAAAAGATCTTTACTCCTTGGAAGGAAAATTATAACCAACCTAGACAGCATATTAAAAAGCAGAGACATTACTTTGTCAACAATGATCTGCCTAGTCAAGGCTATGGTTTTTCCAGTGGTCATGTATGGATGTGAGAGTAGGACTATAAAGAAAGCTGAGCGCTGAAAAATTGATGCTTTTGAACTGTGCTGTTGCAGAAGACGCTTGAGAGTCGCTTGAACTGCAAGGAAATCCAACCAGTCCATCCTAAAGGAGATCAGTCCTGGGTGTTCATTGGTAGGATTGATGTTGAAGCTGAAACTCCAATACTTTGGCCACCTGATGAGAAGAGCTGACTCATTTGAAAAGACCCTGATGCTGGGAAAGATTGAGGGCAGGAGGAGAAGGGGACGACAGAGGATGAGATGGTTGGATGGCATCACTGACTCAATGAACATGGGTTTGGGTGAACTCCAGGAGTTGGTGATGGATAGGGAGACCTGGCGTGCTGTGATTCATGGGGTCGCAAAGAGTCGGGCACGACTGAGTGAATGAACTGAACATTCTGCTGGTACTGTTCAAATCTTGGTCAAAGCTCAGGATGTAATAACAGAAAAAAAGAAGTAGTATTAAAAATTGGAAACAAGGAGCTAGAAGTCATTGTAACTGGTAGATTGTCATCTATAATGTCATCTATAATCAACTATAGATTTATAGAGACTGTTACCCAAAGAAACCTCACAAGGAATAGTGAGAAAATCTAATGATGTATCTTTAAACATATAAATACAAATAGCTTTTCTATATATATGTTTCATATTAACTTACTTATAGTCAACATAGACATTTATTTTTAAATCCTTAATAAATTAGTAGATCCAGGCAATTATTATTAGTGCTATTAACATGACAATAAAGATAACTGGACATCATGAGCTATTTGATATAAAAATACAATGGAGGATTCTTGTCAAAAAAATGATGCTAACACTTGTTAAGCCTATCAATCTCAATAACCAATTTAGAGGAAATACAGGGATAGAGGACCATTTAAGTGGCACATGGGCATGCAATTAGCAACATCCACACTGGGAAACTTCACAGGAAAAATGACTCAAGTTTTTTTTAATTTAAAAAGATTAAAAAAAAAAGATTTTAGGGGAAAAAGGAGACAAGAAGACCCTTACAGACAAAAAGAGATTAAAGAAACATATAGACCAATCTCAATAAATGGACAATATTTGGATTTTGATTCAATACAGCATGCTTTTTAAAATATTGATGACACTATCAGGGAAATTTGAAAACTGACTATAAATAGTTGAAACAAAGGAATTATTGTAGCTGTTATTCAGATGTGGGGCTACCCTGGTGGCTCTGATGATAAATGCAATGAAGGAGACCCAGGTTCAATCCCTGGGTCAGGAAGACTCCCTGGAGAAGGCAATGGTGACCCATTCCAGTATTCTTGCCTGGAGAATTCCATGGACAGAGAAGCCCGGTGGGCTACAGTTCATGAGGTCCAAGGAGCTGGACACAACTAAGCAACTAACACACACATTCAGAAGTGGTAATGCCACTGTGGTTACTTTTCTGAAAACAGTACTTATTTTTTAGAGATATACATGCAAATATTTATGGATGATATGTTATGATGCCTGGGATACTTCAAAATAAAACAGTGGAGTAGGTGGTAGGCAGTGGGTGAGGATAACGAAGAAACAAGATTGGTCAAGAGCTGATAACTGCTAAAACTGAAAGATGAGTTCACAGGGTAATTATCCTTAGTTGTTAATTTTTTTAAAAATTGAGTTACAGTTAGTCAACAATGTTGTATAAGTTCCTCCTTGCACAGCAATATATATAAACATTTTAAGATTCTTTTCTATTATAGATTATAAAATATTGAATATATTGAATACAGTTTCCTGTACTATACAGTAGGGTCCTGTTGACTATATTTGCATTTCAATTCCACACATAAATGATATCATATGATATTTATCTTTTTCTGTCTGATTTACTTCATTTAGTATGATAACCTCTAGGTCCACCTATGTTGCTGCAAATGGCATTATTTCATTCTTTTTATCTTGTTTGTTGCTCATTCACTAAGTCATATCTGACTCTTTATGAGCCCTTAGACTGCAGCACACCAGGCTCCTATCATCCACTATCACCTGGAGTTTGCTCAAACTCATGTCCATTGAGTCGGTGATGCCATCCAACCATCTCATCCTCTGCTGCCCCCCTTTCCTTTTGCTTTCTATCTTTCCCAGGATCAAGGTCTTTTTCAATGAGTCAGTTCTTTGCATCAGGTGGCCAAAGTACTGGAGCCTCAGCTTTAGCATCCGACTTTCCAGTGACTATTCAGGGTTGATTAACATTGTATGGGGGGATTCTCTTCTCTTCACATCCTCTCCAGCACTTATTATTTGTAGATTTTTTTTTTTCATGATTGTCATTCTGATCAGTGTGAGGTGATATCTTAGTGTAGCTTTGATGTGTTTTTCTGTAATAATTAGCAATGTTGAGTATCTCTTCATGTGCCTATATTCTTTTGTATATGCTTACACTTTTCCATAATAAAAAGGTTTTAAAAAAATCACCCAACCAAACAACCAATCAAAATAGAGAAGGTAAGTAATCATTTCTACAGAAGAATGGAAAAATGGAGAAAACAGGTAACCAAAAACTACACTAATGGTTAATAATATCTGAAAAGATGTACAACCTTAGTCATAATTAAAAAGATGAAAATGACAAGTTGTATCTAGCAGCTTGGTAAAGATTAGTAAGTCTGATAATGCCTCATGTTTATTACAATGTAGGGAAACAGGCACTAATGCACACTGACAGACTGTGGAAACTGATGCAAACTTCCAGAGGACAGGTTGGCTGCATCAACATTTTCAAGACAAAATTTCACTTCTAGGAATTTATCCATCAGATATGCTTGGTTACATATCTATGTCAAAAATGGGAAACTTGAATGCCCATCAGTAGAGAACTTATGATTCATGCTCACAAGAGAATACTGTGCAGACATTGAAAAGGAGGTAGATTTATATGTATTAACAATGAAAGAGATCCTAGATAGACTGAAAGGAAAGGAAGTGCAAAATGGTATATTATAGAATCCCATCTGGCTACAAAAAGAGGTGAAAAAATATTTTGTCAGTCTAAAAATATATGTGTCTTACTTCTAGAAAATTTCTGGCCCAGATCACACAAAAGTATTTTCAACTTCTGGAGAGTAGAAGTGGAAGGATAGGTAAGAGAATGTTTACTTTTCACTGTATACTTCTGCATATGGTTTTACTTTTAAAAGTTAATAGACTTCCCTAGGTGATCCAAAAATGAATTTATAGTTTTCTTGAGCAACCATTTGCCCAGGTATTATTGTTAATAGACTATGCAGTGAGCTGCACCTTTATTTTTTTCTTTATTTCATATTATAAGGTAAGGCACAGAGTGGGAAAGCAGAATATATCTGTTGAACCAAGTCAACTAACATATTGCTAATAAAAAAAATCAAGGGTACAAAGCTGCTTATGTTGTATGAGCCCCCTACTTTTTACTTATTTTAAAATAATTTCAAATTTACTTAAAAGTTGCAGAAATAGAACACATGGCTCTATGTGCCCTTCACCCCGATTTTACATTTGCTAATAATCCTGAACTTTGAGAATAAGTTGCATACACAATTCTTTATTACTCCCAAACACCCCAGTGTGAAGTTCTGAAGTACAAGGACATGCTCCTGTGTAGTAACAACAGTACAACAATTAAAACAGAATAGCAGTGACATATATTAACATGTGATCATCAAGTGGCATTTAAAAAATATCTCCCACTTTCACTTTTATAAATTAAAAGTTCCACAAGTGTCAATTACATAGTCTTGGTAGAAAAAAACAAATATTAAGATTAAAAACGTTCCTTCACCTTTGCATTGCCCTCAGAAACTAGATCCCTCCATCAGAGTCATCAATTAGGAAAGCAGCCTCCAGACATATTTCTGTGCAACCTACACAGTATTGCAATTTTTCCATCTTGCTTTACTCTCATAAAAATTCTGTTTGAAGATCATATTGTATCTGTATGTCTAATAATTTTAAAGTTGACTTGGTTAAGTAGATTTTAATTCCACTTCCTCTTCACTTTAGAAATCCACCACACAGGTATATCCCAGTGTGCATGGGATTTAGCTATTCCCTTCCCAAGTTTTCCTACCACCATCTAGGCGCCAGTGACTATCCAATCCATGCGTCTATGTATGTCTTGTGCAATCCTCTAGGAATGTGACCAAAAAGGAGAAAAAATAATTTAAATGTTAAAATGTGTGCCAGAAGGACTACTGAAAAGCTTTTACCCTTTCTTCCTCTCATCTGAGTATGATATGGTCTGTAACTTTACACTATTGTTAACACTAGATAGTACCACTGCCCCCTTTTTTAAACAACCTAATAGATTGAAAATGGAATCTTGATGTTCCTTATTTTCTTTCATTGCTATAGAATGAATGTTTGTGTCCCTCCATATTTCATTTGCTGCCATCCTAAAGTCTGATAAGATGGTATTAAGGGATGGGGCCTTTGGGAGGTGATTAGGTCATGAGGCTGCAGCTCTCATGAATGAGATTAGCACATTATAAGAGAACCTAGAGAGTTCCCTTGCCCATTGTGCTGTGAAGACACAGATGGACATCTAAGATTCAAGAAACTGGTCTTCACCACACACAAGAAATGGTATTTCACCAGATATAAGACACTGGTGAAGTCAACTGCAGCTTCATCTAAATATGCTAGCTTAATGAACTTGAAACAAAGATACTAAGAAGTTTCCTTAGCACAGTGGTGACCACAGTAGGTGCTTAAGAAAAGAGATCTATATGCATCTGTTCTGTTTTTCTTTTTGTTCTTAGCTGAGGATTATCACTGGATGCCACTCTCTGCCCCAAGCAAGCTTTCTGTGCTAAGTTTATTTCATTATTTAAACTTTCATTTTACTTATATAAAAAAGAAAAGGCCACAAAGCACCTGTCATGTTCTAACCAAAACTGCACTACTGCCTGCAGGTGTGAAGGATATGACCAAGGGGGGTCCGTGAGAGAATCCTAATACGGGGAGACAGGTAGGCCAAGAAAAGCAGAGTCAACAAGCTGAGGGATGGGTGTTCCTTGTACAATTCTCTCCCCTTTTGTGTTAACACCTAGGAGCATATCCTTCGAGGGGTGAACAAGCCTGGGAATATTTTTTTATCTTTCTTCTCTATGCTAGGCTGTAATTTCAGAAAACTTTATAACCATAATGAGCTGCCATGCCTCTCCTTTCCCGGTGAGGTGGGAGCCACTGCTCAACAGGTCAGTGTCAGGAAGGAAAAATACGTAATGCTATGGGGGGCGGGGGGGGTGGGGGTGGAGTCTGGATCCTGGTTTAGGGGGAGGGGGAATCTGTTTTTGAGGCCCATTATGGAACAGCGAAATTCAGGTGTTCGGTGCTGTGAGGTGAGAGATATGGGACAGACGCCTCCCCTCGGGTGAGACAGCCCCAAGAACAAGTCCCTTTCCGTTGCAGGAGATGCCTGTGGAGACGCTTAGGATGAGACTGAAAGAATGTCCTCTGCCTACTTTAAGCTACTTAAGCAGAGCAGACGGGGGCAAACGAGGCCAAAGGAAGTGAGTGAACGGGGGACACGGGCCTGTGGGTGAGATTCCTCGCGGTACCCGGCAGAGCTGCCAAGATCCTTCTCATGGGGCTGAAGGTCATTTTTCCTCACGCCCGCCCAGACTCTGAGGAAGCAACGCCCGCATACATTCCCTGCCTGCCCAGCCCTCTACAGTATAGTTTGGGGGCCGCCGCCAGGCCCAGCTCTACCTCTGGCCTCGTCAGTCGGGCCCACGGCTCCCGCCGGTTCCGCATTGGAGGATCCGGGCCGCCCAGCCATGTCCTCTCAGCTCGCCCGCGTGGGAGCCTCTGGGATTGGACAGAACCCGCGCCAGGGGCGGGGCGTCCTCAGGACGCCTGCGCAGTGCGCCCCTGCGCCGCACGCTCCTTCTGGCGGACAGTTAGGGTGACGGTTGGGCGAGCGCCAGTGCGCACGCTTGAGTCCACCCGGAACAGATTCCATGCAGAGCAGGTGTGGGTCGCGCAGGGTCTGTCATCCAGGCTGGCGATTGGCTAGTTGAGGAGCAGGCGACTGCGCGTGACAGAGGTCTCAGCCCCAGTCCCACGTGGCGTCGCCCACCCGAACCTGGTGGTGGGGAGCCAGTCTCTTCACATGCTGAGAGGCTGGCGGTTTACCCAAGGCCTCCGGGTGTCCTTCTGGAGGTTGGCCATGAATTTCCCCTCAAAATTCAGACTTAAATGGAAGAAAGTAGGGAAAACCACTAAAACATTCAGGTATGACCTCAATCAGATCCCTTACAATTATGCAGTGGACGTGACAAATAGATTCTAGGGATTAGATCTGATGGAGTGCCGAAGAACTGTGGACAGAGATTCCTGTGTACAGGAGGCAGTGATCAAGACCATTCCTAAGAAAGAGAAATGCAAAAAGGAAAAGTGGTTGTCTGAGAGGCCCTACAAATAGCTGAGAAGAGAAGCAAAAGGTAAAGAAGAATAGAAAAGATATACCCATCTGAATGCAGAGTTCCAAAGAATAGCAAGGAGAGATAAGAAAGCCTTAATCAGTGATCAATGCAAAGATATAGAGAAAACCAATAGCATGGGAAAGACTAGAGATCTCTTCAAGAAAATTAGAGATACCAAGGGAATATTTCATGCAAAGATGGGCACAGTAAAGGACAGAAATGGTATGGACCTAACAGAAGCAGAAGACATTAAGAAGGTGACAAGAATACACAGAAGAACTATACAAAAAAGATTTTCATGACCCAGATAATCACGATGGTGTGATCACTCACCTAGAACCAGACATCCTGGAGTCTGAAGTCAAGTGGGCCTTAGGAAGAATCGCTATGAACAAAGCTAGTGGAGGTGATGGAATTCTAGCTGAGCTATTCCTAATCCTAAAAGATGATGCTGTTAAAGTGCTGCATTAAATATGCCAGCAAATTTGGAAAACTCAAAAGTGGCCACAGGACTGGAAAAGGTCAATTTTCATTCCAGTCTGAAAGAAGGATAATGCCAAAAATGTTCAAACTACTGCACAATTGCACTCATCTCACACACTAGCAAAGTAATACTCAAAATTCTCCCAGTGAGGCTTCAACAGTATGTGAACTGAGAACTTCCAAATGTTCAAGCTGGATTTAGAAAAGGCAGAGAAAACAGAGATCAAATTGTCAACGTTTGCTGGATCTTAGCAAAAGCAAGAGAGTTCCACAGAAACATCGACTTCTGCTTTATTGACTATGCCAAAGTCTTTGACTGTGTGGAACACAACAAACTGAAAAATTCTCAAGAGATCGGAATACCAGATCACCTGATCTGCCTCCTAAGAAGTCTGTATGCAGGTCAGGAAGCAACAGTTAGAACTGGACATGGAACAACAGACTGGTTCCAAATAGGGAAAGGAGTACGTCAAGGCTGTATATTGTCACCCTGCTTGTTTAGCTTATATGCAGAGTACTTCATGGGAAATGCTGGGCTGGATGAAGCACAAGCTGGAATCAAGCTTTCTGGGAGAAATGTCAATAACCTCAGATATGCAGATGACACCACCCTTATGGCAGAAAATGAAGAGGAACTGAGGAGCCTCTTGATGAAAGTGAAAGAGGAGAGTGAATAGCTAACTTAAAACTCAATGTTAAAAAAACTAAGATCATGGCATCCGGTCCCATCACTTCTTGGAAAATAGATGGGGAAACAATGCAAACAGTGACATATTTTATTCTCTTGGGCTCCAAAATCACTGCAGATGGTGACTGCCTTCCTTGGAAGGGAAGCTAGACAACATATTAAAAAGCAGAGACATTACTTTGCTGACAAAATCCATCTAGTTAAAGCTATGGTTTTTCCAGTAGTCATGCATGGATGTGAGAGTTGGACCATAAAAGGAAGCTGAACACTGAAGAATTGATGCTTTTGAACTGCAGTGTTGGAGAAGGCTCTTGAGAAGCCCTTGGACTGCAAGGAGATCCAACCAGTCCATCCTAAAGGAAATGAGTCCTGAATATTCATTGGAAGGACTGATGCTGAAGCTCCAATACTTTGGCCACCTGATGTGACAAAGCGACTCATTGGAAAAGACTCTGATGCTAGAAAAGATTGAGGGCAGGAGGAAAAGGGAACGGCAGAGGATGAGATGGTTGGATGGCATTTCTGACTCGATGGACATGAGTCTGAGCAAGCTCTGGGAGTTGGTGATGGACGGGGAAGCCTGGTATGCTGCAGTCCATGGGGTCACAGTGTCCTCCACAACTGAGTGACTGAACTGAACTGAACCTACAAATGCTAGCATCCTCCACAGAGTAGTGTTGCAGGAATTGGGATGTGTCTTGGGGATCAAGGTAAGGGGGATGAAGTAATGAAACACAAGCCTTGAGTGCTTCTTCTGGAATATTCCTTTCTAATTGACAATCTGGGAACAGGGTTTTCCCTAAACTCTACTTGCCCAAGGAAACAGAATCGGGCATGAAGAAATGCTGCTGCCGTGTGGCCACTTCCTGTAACAGAAACTAAAAATCAGTGCTGATGGACTCATCGCTCTGAAGCCCTCCAGGGCTGTCTTGACACGTGCTCTCAAGTAATGTCCCAGGGTAAGTCATTGGAAGATAATTCAAAACGGCGACTCCAGGAGGTCAGTTTCAAGAGGTAAATGGTATTCATGATGTGTAATTTCCAAAAGCATCTGGAAAAATACTGTACCTCATTCACTATTAAATCAATGCAAACCAAAAGTACCATGAAGAATCAGCTCACACTGGTCACATTGGCCAGCATCAAAAAGATCTACAAAGACTAAATCCTGCAGAGGGCATAGGGAAAGGGAAATCCTCCTTTTCTCTGGGGAGGAGTATGAACGGGTGTGGGAACTCTGGAAAATAAAATGGAGGTTCCTTAAAAAACTAAACACAGGGGTACCATATGATCTGGCAATCCCATTGCTGGGTTTAGATCCAGAGAATATCAGAATTCAAAATGACACATGTGTAGGGTAAGCGTGGAGAAAAAGAGAGCGAGTCAGGCAGTCAGGCAGAGAAAGATTTATTATAGGAAGATGCAGTCCCAGATGGATGCAAGCGGCCTGGAGCATCAGGGGGCTCAGCAGGGCCTCTGGGGCCGTGTCCTCTCCTCTGGGTCAGAGGCACCCCCACCAGTCGCCAGTCACACGCGTTCGCGTTCCGTCTTCAGCATGTGCTTCCTGCCTTCTGATGCCTGCGTCCGCCACTCTGCGCTGCGGTGCTTACATTCTGTCTGATTTGTAAGGTTGTTGCCTCTTAGAGTAGCCAGTGTGTTAATCAGACCTTCAACAAAGTTAATATGACTAAAAATATTTAAGGAAGTAATTGTAATAGTGTGATTCTAGATATGGGAAGAAACAACAAGGGAAAATGTCTCCTGGATTATAGTTAGACAGAATTCAGAGAATTTTAATTATTGATGGGGCCTGGTCCAAAACTTAACCCCTAAAGTGATATATCAAGAGTGTTTTGACTGAACTGGGATGAACTTTCCATTGACATGGGACAAACATTGATCTTTAAATGTTTCCCATTAATGGTCATTCATGACCAAGAGGGGAATACCTGAGAAATGGAATCAGCAATTGCAGCTCTTCAGTGTGAGCCAGTGTGCCCTGAGAACGGGGAATGCACCTGCCACCTGGCAGTTATCAGACTGCAGCCACTGCAGTCACTCCCTGTGGTGAACCTTGAGGAAACTCTGAGAATGCAGGATTACAGGCCCCAGATATCTAAGATATATAAAATAGATTCGATGAGCCCTGACTCTTGCATCTTCCCACGCATAGAAAAGCACTGAATTTCTTAACTTGAGATGCTGCCTCTTCCATTTGAAGTTTAGCATTTCTAAGTCTGCAGGTATAAAGTAGGTACTTTTCCAAGGGGGATAAAGGAAGACAAGTCTCAACATTTAAAAATAGTGGCACTGATGGCAGACACTCCCAGGAAGATCCATCTGACAAGCAAAACAGCCCCTCTTCTCCCACAAGATAGTGGGATGGACTTTGAGAGGCAGGAATAGTAACAAGGAAGGGTTGATTTTAAATTTAAGCTGGATCTGCTTCTGTGACTTTAACCCTTTTTTGTTATCATAAACATACAAAATGGCCTACTTCAGGGAGATAACCTGAGCTGCCCACTCCTAAAGGACTGTAAGGAAGTGAAACTAACACATTCCCTTGCCTGAGGCTCACCATTCTAGGGGACATTTGCAAGGATTGAATAGTCTTTTTACTTTGTTCCCTCACCTTCTCCCCATCTCTGATTCATAAAAGAAACTGGCAACCAGGCCTGGACAAGATGATTATTTTCTTGGCCAGTTCAGTTCAGTCACTCAGTAGTGTCTGACTCTGTGCAACCCCATGGGCTGCAGCACACCAGGCCTCCCAGTCCATCACCAAATACTGGTGTTTACTCGAACTTATGTCCATTGATTTGGTGATGCCATCCAACCTCTGCCTTTTCTAAATCCAGCTTGAACACCTGGAAGTTCATGATTCACATACTTTTGGAGCCTGGTTTGGGGAATTTTGAGCATTACTTTGCTAGCATGTGAGATGAATGCAATTGTTCAGTAGTTTGAGCATTCTTTGGCATTGCCTTTCTTTGGGATTGAAATGAAAACTGACCTTTTCCAGTTCTATGGCCACTGTTGAGTTTTCCAAATTTGCTGGCATATTGAGTGCAGCACTTTCACAACATCATCTTTTAGGATTTGAAATAGCTCAACTGGAATTCCATCACCTCCCCTAGCTTTGCTCATAGTGGTGCTTCCTGAGGCCCACTTGACTTCACACTCCAGGATATCTGGCTCTAGGTGAGTGATCACACCATTGTGATTATCTGAGTCATGAAGATCTTTTTTGTATAGTTCTTCTGTGTATCCCTGACACCTCTTCTTAATATCTTCTGCTTCATTAGGTCCATACCATTTCTGTCCTTTATTGTGCCCATCTTAGCATGAAGTATTCCCTTGGTATATCTAATTTTCTTGAAGATGTCTCTAGTCTTTCCCATTCTATTGTTTTCCTCTATTTGTTTGCATTGATCTCTGGGGAAGGCTTTCTTATCTCTCCTTGCTATTCTTTGGAACTCTGCATTCATATGGGTATATCTTTTCTATTCTCCTTTGCCTTTCACTTCTCTTCTATTCACAGCTATTTGTAAGGCCTCCTCAGAGAGCCATTTTGCCTTTTTGCATTTCTTTTCCTTGGTGATGGTCTTGATCCCTGCCCCCTCTAAGTCTCTTCCTTGCCTCAACACCTCATCTCTTGGACTCATTTGCCTGTCATGCAGCTAGCAAGGTAAGCTTGGACTTGGTAACATAGTGACAGGTGTTCACCCTACAGTTAGTCAGTGAGTTCAGTCCCTCAGTTGTGTCCAACTCTTTGCAACCCCATGGACTGCAGCAAACCAGGCTTCCCTGTCCATCACCAACTCCCAGAGCTTGCTCAAACTCATGTGTATTGAGTCGGTGATACCATCCAACCATCTCATCCTCTGTCATCCCCTTCTCCTTCCGCCTTCAATCTATCCCAGCATCAGGGTCTTTTCCAATGAGTCAGCTCTTCACGGCAGGTGGCCAAAGTATTGGAGTTTCAGCTTCAGCATCAGCCCTTCCAATGAATATTCAGGACTGATTTCCTTTAGGATTGACTGTATCATCCTATAGTATCACATGAAACACTTCACCATCCCCCCCCCATGATCTGCTTATCATCTGTGTAGTTTTTCCTTTCCCAGAATGTTATAAATGGGGTCATACTGTGGGCCTCTTCCTCAGACATGATTCTTTCACTTAACAACATACATGTAAGATTTACCCTTGTGTTTTCTTGGGTTGATGGCTCATTCTTTTTCATTGCCGTGTGGTATTCCATTGCATGTGTATGGGAGGAAAAGCAATTGTCCATCTACTCTTCTAGGTTTTCAGTTGAGATATTCCCTGTTAAAAAAAGCAAGCATAAACAGACAGAAAGCAAAGAAAAACAGGCAAACAAGGAAAAACAGATTACCAGGAGAAAAACAGAAGTTTAATAACATGTGTACCTCCTGTACAAAGGGGAGCTATCCAGGAAAACTGAGTCACTTCATGAAATGTTCAAAGCCATCACCTTAAATGTCATCTTCAGATACAAACAAAAGAAAGACCTTGAGGAAGGGGGGAAGCCAGTTATGATACATTTTCATGCAAAACACTGTAAAGAAGGGTATGCTTGCTTGAAGATTTAAGTCAGGACTTCTCCATTGGCAGTTAAGTTCAGTTTACTTCAGTCACTCAGTCGTGTCCAACTCTTTGCGACCCCATGCACTGCAGCACACCCGGCCTCCCTGTCTGTCACCAACTCCCAGAGTTACTCTTCTATTTCTGGTGCAAAGAGGGATGTAGCTTTACAAATAGAGATTTCTCTATTGTAAATGCCCTTCACAAAAGGGAAATCAGTGCTCAGTTTTCTGAGATTCCTTCCCCACCCCCCACCCCCCACCCACTCCTCCAAGTGAAATAATCCTTATGCCAGAGAGGCATATTTTGGGTTGGCATATTCTACTTGCCTTGACATAGATTTACATCACTTTGCTTATGTGTTCGTCTATTGAAGGATACCTTGATTTCTTCAAGTTTTTAGCTATTATGAATATTGCTCCTGTGCATAATTGTGTCCTTGTTTGAATTTGGAGATAGATTTTTGAAGCAGTTGACTAAATACTGAAGACATGATTATTGGATACCAAGGTGAGACTTGTTTAGTTTTGGAAAAAACTGCCCAGCTGTCTTACAGAGTGCTTGTATATGCATCCTACCAGCAGTGAGGGAGAGCTCCTGTTGTTCCTCATCCTCCAGCACTTGATACTGTCATATATTTGGAGTTTAAGAGAGGTAATAGGTGTGGTGGATATCGCAAGATTTTAATTTGCGATTCCCTAGTAGTGTAAGGTACAGTTCAGGCGAGGCAGAAAAGGAAAGATGACCTCAACAGAAGTAGGTTACCTTTATTCAGGCAAGGAGGGGCGACAGTCGGCCTAACGACCAGGCCGTGTGCTGAGAGGGATCAGGGAGGCTTCATACTGTTATGCCCGATGCCTGAATCCCCGAGCGGGAAGAGAGAAGGCTTCCAAGACAATGCAACTCGCAAAAAAGGGAAGTTTATTGCTGGCTAGAGTCAGGGCTCACTGCCGCAACCAACGCAGTGGTACAGGGTCAGAGAGCACTGAGCCCGAGCTGTTACCCAATTTATAAGGTGTGCATAAGCAGTTGGTAGCTGGCTTAAGCGGGTTGGTTACATGTTTGCAAAGTAATCTTATTGGCTCAAACCTTCGTGGGCTTTTTTTCAAACTTGGGCATTTGCGGGCTTTTCAGCTTTCCCCTGATAGGTTCCCTTTTCCTTACTGGGCGCATATTGATTGGCTGGCTCCAGGTGGCCTGATAATCATGTTACCGTGGAAAACCAGGCCTACTCCTAATCTAGGCTGCCTGTCATGGCGCAGCCTCACACATACTTACTTAAAGGGAGGTTTGTGGAAGCGATAAGGGAAACGTTAATCAGGCGGGATATTTTGAGTATTCTTTTGTTGAGATGACATTTGTAGTTGGGTAGGGGGTGATAAGTCTTCTGGGCGGGTGTAGGGGGTGGTAGGTTTCCGGACAGGGGGTGATAAGTCCCAGATAGATGCAACTGGCCTGGAGCATCAGGGCGGAACTAAAGTTTTGTTTTGTTTTCTCTGAAGTTAGATGATTCAGCAAGGGGCCTTTGAGACTGTTGTTCTCTTTTCTAGGCCCAAAAGACTCCTTCAAGTAGTATGGTATTTTTGTGTAGTTTTTGTATGATTTTTACTATCTATATATGTCTTTTGGCCATGCATCTGTTAAGACCCTTATCCATTTTTTATGGGGTTGTTTTAGAGGTCTTTGTCTATTTTGAGTCCAAATCATTTATTAGATATGTAGTTTACAAATATTTTTTCCCAGTTTGTGTCTTTAGACTTTCTGAATAAGGTCTTTCAAGGTAGAAATCTTTAATTTTATGAAGTCCACAATATTTTTACTTTTTTTTACACTATTTTGTGTGTGTGTGAAAACTCAAAGCTTATGATCTGCAAGCCAAAGCCAAGGTCATATGAATTTTCCACTGTTTCTCTGTAATTTTGATAGTTTTACATTTTAAATGTCTGTGAATAAATTTGAGTGAATTTGGTGTAAGTTTTAAAGTTTATGTTTATAATAATTTCATTTCATGTGGTTTCCAGGTAAGTGTTTCATATCTATTTTGAAGTCCTGGGTTATTTGGCTCTATTTAAATCAAAACTTACACAGTTTAATGGATGCTGCAGAACTGCAGTCCTGCTGTAGGGCCTCCACTGAACTGTGAGGGCAACTCAGTCGGTCTGCATTTTCCTATTGGTTGGCTGGGAACGCAGAGCCTGCCTCCCTGAGCTGACTGGAGCTCAGTCTCCTCAGGACCCGCTGGGGCTTTGGCTTGTGGAACGCTCTGGGCCCTGCTGCCAGCCAGGCTTCAAGAAAACCCGGTGGGAAGGGAGGGCAAGTTGACGCTAATGGAAGTCCAGTCTCCTCAGGACCCCCTGGGGCTTCAGCTTTGGGGCCTTGTGGTGTCCAGTTCATGCTGACAGGAGCTGGTCTCCTCAGGACCTTCTGGGAGCTGGAGCTGCTGAAGGAGGTGAGGAAAAGTGGGGAGAAGTTTCCTGTGCATGGCTGACTGCTGATAGTGTCTGTCTTCAGAGGACCCAGGAGAGGAAGAGCTTGATGTGGAAAACTGGCTTTTTGTGCCTGGTGTAGACAGAGCTCAGTGTTGTTCTTCTGTGTGTGGGGTCCAGTTTTCCCAGCACAGTTTACTGAGGATGAAGAAGGAATTCATAGGGCCAGGACTCCATCTCAGGCCTGTCTGTGCTGATCATGCTCGGCTGCCTCTCCAGTGGACCCTGAACTCTCTGCTTAGTGCCTGTGGGAACGACAATGGAAGGATAAGACCCCCTCTGGACAGGGGAACCTTGAAGATCACATCCAGGTTACTCATTGCCTAAGAGGAAGCATACCGTAATTACCCCTGTCTCCGGACAGGTCATAAATTTTTTCCGTATCTATCAGGATGTAATCACAGGCTTATCAATTATTAACTGGTTGGAAAGTGACTACAACCTTATTGATTATTAACTGTTTGGAATGTAACTGCGGGCTTATTGATTATTGACTGAACACATAACACGTGAATAATGGGGTTATTGTAGTTGTATTTACCCTTCCTTTGTTTATGTAAGTCTCAAATTGGGGTGATGGGTTTGGACACATACACATGGGGTATAAAAGATTTTCACAAATGCTGGTCAGGGTCCTTGGCTAAGAGGAGACTCTGCCTTGGGCCCGCCGGTGTAATAAACTGCACTCCACTATCTGTATTGTCCTTCTGAGTGAGTTTGTTTCCTGGAAAGCGTGGCTATAACATTTGGTGCATTGGCCGGGAAACTCCTCACTTTGAGGAGACAGGTCTCATTTGAGGCCACCCCAAGGCTTTGTAGCTTGAATCTCTTAGAGGGGGGAAGATGCCTCGCCCCTCTGGAAGGATTCTGCTTCTCAATGCCCGGATCTTTTAGTTAGCAGGTAGTGGATGGCAGCAGGGGAACTGAGCGCTCAGGTGAGGAGGAACCCACCCGGCAGGGTGGAAGAGGGGGCCTGATAACCCCCCTGGGAGGGACTAGAAGGAGCGGGGACCTACAGGAGCCTGGAATAGTCAGGCGGCGATTGCTTGGTACACAGGTCGACGAGTGTGCTAGGGTTTAAGAAGGAAATTTGTGAAGGTCATTTAGGAGGTGTGTCCACGCCGTCTCAGGGAAAATTATTACCAAGCAATCGCCAGGGGATTTTTAGGATAGGAAACTGGTCCTTGTATGCCCGTATTCTGCCCTCCCCCAGGAGGTGTCCCGTCTGCTGTGAAATTCTTGACCCCCTCGGAATTGTCAGGCTAGAAGGAGGAGGATTACATAAGTGAGTATGAATTGGCTTTTCTGGAGATGGTCTGGGACAGGGGATATTTAACCCATCTGTATTTTCATGCGCACCTGATCAAGCCCACCAAGGCAGAATGGACTTTAAGGGAGAAACAGTCTTGGACCATGTGATGTTCTGGTTCAGCTGTGCTGACCGGCAGGTAAAGACACGCCGATCCCCCTTCTCCCTCTGGGATCTGGCAGGTAAGGCTCTTCTCACCCCAATTAGGAAGGAGGCAGAATGTCAATTTAAGTGTCACTGAGTGGAAATATTAGAAGTGAAGGAGTCTTTGGGGCCTAGAAAAGAGAACAACAGTCTCAAAGGCCTCTTGCTGAATCATCTAACTTCGGAGAAAACAAAGCATAATTTTAGTTCCATCCTGATGCTCCAGGCCAGTTGCATCTATCTGGGACTTATCACCCCCTGTCCGGAAACCTACCACCCCCTACACCTGCCCAGAAGCCTTATCATCCCCTGCCCAACTACAAGTGTCATCTCAACAAAAGAATACTCAAAATATCCCGCCTGATTGATGTTTCCCTTATCGCTCCTACAAACCTCCCTATAAGTATGAAGCCTCCCTGATCCCTTTGGGCGCTCAGCCTGGTCGTTAGGCCGACTGTCACCCCTCCTTGCCTGAATAAAGGTAACCTACTTCTGTTGAGGTCATCTTTCCTTTTCTGCCTCGCCGGAACCATGCCTTACATTTTTGGAACCATGACTTACATTTTTGGTGCTGAAACCCGGGAGGGGGCAAGGCACTCATCTCACTCTCTCTCCCTCTCCCTCCCTCTCACTGTTCTCCCCTTTTCCCCCGGGATCTGGGAGCGCAAACATCCTCCGAGCTCACTTCTCTGCCAGGGCTCTTAAGTTCCCCTCGGGGACACCTAGTGCCTTCGTGCGCGGTGCAAGCCTTGTGCTAAGGCATTACTGATGATTTGCGTACCCCCAGGCCTCGGCTTTACCCCCTTTTCTCTCTCTGACGACCTCCAGAATAGGGACCTCTTGCCATTCGACCGCTCTACATGCAACACTCCACTCCAGCCGGCCCCTAGATTAAGGTAAGATCCGATTCGGACGGAGTTCTGGAGGCGCCCTAGACTTCAGTCCTCTCCGGGTCCCGGGGACCCCCGGCCCAGGGCCACTCTGTAGGCGATGGTGGGGGACGCTCCACCTCGACACAGGGCTCTCTTCTCATAACTCCTATTGCGACTGCGGGTGACGACTCGAGTTCCCAATAGGAGCCTCTGCTCGCCTTTCAATTATGGGGTCTGGCCAATCTGTCCCAAAAGATTCCCCTCTGGCCTGTGTTCTCAAAAATCTCAAACCACTCTCACTCACTGAACTCAAAGCTAACCGCTTAAAGCAACTCTGTACACAGATTTGGCCTCATTACCAATTAGACAATCAAGACCGCTGGCCTGAGGTCGACACATTTGACTTTAACATTCTCCAAAATCTCACTGACTTCCTTAAACGGAATGGCAAGTGGTCGGAGATCCCCTATGCCCAAGCCTTTTGGGCCCTTCGGAGCAGGCCCTCCCTCTGCCAGGCCTGCTCCACCCACGAGGTCCTTCTATGCACCTTGCCTCCCAAGCAAAAGGGCTCTTCTTTCTCAACTAACCGTAGACCGCAACCTTCCGCACCCCTGGAGTTCGACCCCGTGGAAGAGCCCCCTCCCTACCTGCCACCCCGCCAACCCTCTCCTTCCCCTTCATCCAACTCACCTACTGGCACTGAAACCTCTCCTGACTCCTCCTCAGCCCCACTACCTCATCTCCCCGACTCTCCCTCCCCACTTTCTTCCCCCCCTGCCACACATGTACCCAACACATGTTTTCCCTGAGAGGTAGCAGGACCAGAGGGCCCCACCTGAGTCCATGTGCCATTTTCATTGTTGGATATAAGCCAGATAGAAGAAAAGTTAAGATCATTTTCTGAAAATCCTACCAGATACAGAAAAGAATTTCTGAGACTCTCCCAGGCCTATAACCTCACATGGAGTGACATATATTATATCCTAAATGCCACTCTCACCCCAGATGAAAAAGACCGTATCTGGCAAGCGGCAAAACCCATGCTGATCATTACATAACCAAGACCGGGACAGCCCAGTTGCTGATGAGGCGGTGCCTCAGTTAGATCCCCACTGGACTTACCAGCCCGGTGACCCAGGTATCAGGAGACTCAATCATATGATCACCTGCATTCTAGAAGAAATGCAGAAAAATACTCATATCCATGTCAATTATGATAGAGTCAGGGAAGTCACCCAAGGGGCAGACGAAAATCCAGCCTTATTCTTGGCACGCCTCACAGAGGCAGTCCAAAAGTATACCAACCTAGATATCACTACCCCTGTTGGGTTACTGTACCTTCATGTTCAGTTCATCAGCCAATCTGCCCCTGACATCAGACGCAAGCTTCACCAACTAGAAAAGGTCCCTGAGACCCCCCAGAGAGACCTTCTAGAAGTAGCCTTCAAGGTGTTCAATAATAGGAGGAGGCTAAGAGAGAAAAAGAACGTGAGAGAAAAGCTAAATATGCTCTTTTGGCAGCAGCAATTAAAGAAAGGGATCAGCCTGACCCAAGTCATCCCAGAGCGGGTCTTAAGACTCCCTCCGGACCCTGCTTCCAATGCAACCAGTCAGGACACTGGGCAAAGGCATGCCCAAATCCGCGGCCCTCCACAAAAACATGCCCAACCTGTGGCCAATGGGGACACTGGAAGATGGACTGTCCCCGGGGGTGCCCTGGCACCCCTGGGGAGGTCCCCACCTCCCAGACCTGGAGAGTGGAATGTCCACAGAGACGCCCTGGCGCATCTGAAGAGATCCCCACTTCTCCCTGGAACCCCAGCCCAACTCTACAAAAATTGTTCCAATGATGGGGTCCGGGTTCCAGCCCCCCGGCCCGTGTCCTAAACACGAGCTCGGAACTTAGGGTAGGCGGGGTAGTGGCCGGAAAAATGACCTCTTTTATAATAGACACTGGAGCCACTTTCTCTCTCTTAACTTCCTACTCTGGTCCAACTCAAGACTCAGAAATCACAATCAAGGGGGTCTCTGGAGTTCCCCTAAGGCCAAAAATCAGCCCTCCATTACTCCGTCAATTTGGAAAATCAACCCTTATACACTCATTCCTCATAATGCCTCAGTGCCCGATGACACTTCTAGGGAGAGATTTGTTATCCAAATTGGGGGTCTTTATTACCATAACCCCCCTCGATACAGTCTTTAGATTCTGCATGCAAATGGCACCTGGACAGTCCCTATCCCTCACCCCTGACCTTCCCTTAGATCTACCTGCCTTAGACCCCCCAAGTCTGGGACACTGATCACCCATCAATAGCCAAACATCATCCCCCAGTCCACATTATCCTAAAAGACCCCTCGACTATAATCACCCAACAACAGTATTTTCTCACCCCAGAGGCCCACAAGGACTTAAGCCTATCATAGACCGTCTTCTTCAGGCCTCTATCCTAATTCCTAGCCATTCACCACACAACACCCCTATTCTGGCAGTAAGGAAGGGACCAGACTCTTGGAGACTGGTCCAGGACCTGAGAAAAATCAATGAGGCTATTATGTCAACATTCCCAGTAGTCCCTAACCCTTACACCCTTCTGTCTACCATACCCCCGACTGCAACCCACTTCACAGTATTAGATCTCAAAGACACTTTTTTCACCACCCCCCTCCACCCCCTCTCCCAACCTCTTTTCGCCTTCACCTGGCAAGACCCCGAGACTCACGTTTCCCAACAGCTAACATGGACAGTTCTCCCCTAGGAGTTTAGAGACAGTCCCCACCTTTTTGGACAGGCTTTACAAAAAGACCTACAGACTCTCAACTTAGCCCCGAGTCATCTCCTCCAATAGGTAGATGACCGCCTCCTTTGTAGCTCAACCCAAAAACTCTGCCTCCAACATACTGCCAAACTCCTTGGGGCCCTGGGATCCTGGGGTTATCGGGCATCCCAATCTAAGGCCCAAATAGTCTAGACAAAAGTCACCTACCTGGGACTTTCCATATCCCATCAACAAAGAACTATTCCCCCAGATAGAATCCAGGCCTTAATTAACTATCCACTTCCAAAAACAAAAAGGGAACTCCTGTCTATCCTCAGCCTCCTAAATTTTTTCCGTATCTAGATCCCCAACTTCTCCCTCATTGCAAAGCCACTCTATGAGGCAACTAAAGGATGTCTGGATGAGCCCCTCTTTAATCCTTCCTCGCTGGCCAATCCTCTTCGCCAACTCACCCAGAGCCTCCTCCGAGTGCCAACTCTCCACCTGCCAGATCACACCAGATCATTCTTTCTCTTTGTCCATTCCAACCAAGGACAGGCCCTGGGGCTTCTATGTCAGCGGGCTGGAGACACCTGGGCTCCCATAGCCTATCTATCAAAACAGCTGGACATGGTGACCAAGGGGTGGCCTCCCTGCATACAGGCCATGGCTGCTATCGCAGCCCTCGTATCCAAAGCAAATAAACTCTCTAGACATGCCCCTTTAACAGTCTGTTCTCCACACACCTTCCGAGACTTGCTGTCACATCTGGCTTTCTTCTCCCTTCCCCCTTCCAGGGTACAGGTCCTACATGCCTTTCTCCTCGACCCTCAGCTCTCATTCTCCCCCTGCTCTCCCCTTAACCCCGCCAGCTTATTACCCATGTCCTCTACAACAGACTCCCTCTTACATAGCTGCAGCCTAACAGTAGATCTTTCCCAAAACCCCTTCCAACATGTAACCGATTAGCCCATCCTAGACCCAGACACCCCACACTGGTTTGTTGATGGCAGCTTTCAAAAATCCCCACTGTTTGCAGCAGGATATGCCATCATCCAGGGGGACCTTTGTCACAATCATAAAACCCAGACAATTGAAGCTTCACCGCTGCCACCTCACACCACCTCCCAACAGGCAGAACAGATAGCTCTCACCAGAGCTTTAACTCTGGCTAAAAATCTAAGGGTTAACATCCACACAGACTCCAAATATGCCTATAACATACTTCACTCAAACATCCTAATATGGAGAAAAAGAGGTTTCCTAACCCAAAAGGGATCCCCTATTATTATTTCAGACCTGATTCACAAACTTCTAGAGGCAGCACTCTTACCAAACAAAGTCACAGTCCTCCACTGTAGGGGACATCAAAAGGGAAGTCTCATATCAGCCTACAGCAATGCTGCAAACCAGAAGGCAAAGGAGATAGCCCTGTCCCATCTCTCCCTCCAGTCCCCTGTCATCTTATCTTTGACTCCACCCGACCCTCCCACAACCAGAGAAATCTTCTTATCTACACTCACTTTTTCATCCCTCATCCAAGACACTCCAACAGTTCCTCCGTAACCACTTCCCCATATCCAGTGCTGACCAACAATATTTAGATAACCTTACCCGCTCCTCTCAAACATGTCAAAGTACTAACTCCAATTCCAACCTTAAACCGACATCCTTTCCAACCCATCAAATGCAAGGCAGCCTCCCAACACAGGATTGGCAGATAGACTTTACTCATATGCCCCGGGTCCGGAAAGTCAGATACCTACTAGTCCTTGTGGACACCTTTTCAGGATGGGTAGAAGCATTTCCCACTACAAACAAAAGAGCCCACACAGTGGTCCAAATCCTCCTCACAGAATCCCCAGGTTTGGGCTGCCTTCATCCCTACAGTCTGATAATGGCCCAGAATTTACATCCAAGGTCACCCAACAACTTGTCCAATTCCTACAGATACCCTAGAAATTTCACATTTCATACCGTCCCCAGTCCTCAGGAAAGGTAGAAAGAATGAATAGAATAATCAAAGAAAGCCTTACCAAATTAACCCTCGAGGTATATCTGGATTGGAGTAAACTTTTACCAATTGTTTTCCTCAGAATACAGGCTTTGCCCAGAAAGCCCCTGGGGCTGAGCCCCTTTGAGGTGATGTATGGAAGGCCCATGCTCCCTCCTGGACTCCCCCCTGAACCTCCTCCCATACCAAACTTCCTACACTCCCCTCTGCTGGCGCAACTCCGCAATGCCCTCTGGAGATACGTCAACCACAATCTGCCTACCCCTGACCCCCAAACCTCCCTGCCCCCTTTACAAATTGGGGACATGGTCTATCTGTCTGATCATCCCCAGGGTGACCTAACCCCACAGTGGCAGGGACCATTCAAAGTCATCCTCCTTGCCCCAACTGCAGCTAAACTCAAAAAGGTCGCCTCCTGGGTACACCTCTCTCGTCTAAAACGGGTCACCTCCAATCCTGCGCTGCCCTCCTTAAATGACACCTATCAGGTCTCCCACACAGCACCCACCCCCTTGAAATTCACCCGGCGACAACCCCTGTCAAACATCGGAGAGGACACTGAATGACCTGGACTCTCTTCAACCTACAACTGTTCCTGACCCAACTACTGCAAGGCCTCTGGATCAGCGCCCCGACAGGAACCTCCTTCAAAGACCTGGCTGCACTGGTGTCTCAACTGTGGCTCCAGGGAACCTTCTACAACCTGACTCCAGACGAAATCGATTTCTTCACTCTCATTCTCTACATCATTCTACATCCTAGTGAGCACTGTTCCTCCTCAGATTCAAACCACCACCAACTTGGGGCCTTCTGCCCCTCACCCTGACTGACCTCTCCCTGTCTCTCTAACTATAGCTGCACTCCTAATCTTAATCCTTGCTGTAGGCCTAGTAACTGTCTCCCCGCAGGACCTTCTCACCGCAGAAAAGGGAGGGACCTGCCTTTTCCTAGGAGAAGACTGCTGCTATTTTGTTAATGAAACGGGCATAGTCCAGAACTGAGTCAAAGAACTTAGAGACAGAATTGAACGCCGCAGAAAAGAGTTACAAAACCTTTACATTCTCCAAAACCTGTTCCCACAGATCCTCCCTTGGCTGCTCCCTTTCCTGGGACCATTGGTACTTATCATTCTATTCCTCTTATTTGGACCCTGTCTCTTTAATCTCTTTCGAAGGTTTCTCCAAGAACAGATTCGGGCCATCTCTCGAGATCAGGTCAAGACCATTCTTCTTCTCGAGAGCCTCACCTCAAGCTCAGAAAAAGGAGATTGTGGGCCCTAGGACGATCCTCCATTCCAGACCCAAAACCGTCGCCCCTATCCAGCAGGAAGTGGCCAGAGAGATACTGCGCCCTTTCCACCCCCCCCCCCTTTTTTTTTAAATGATTTCAGGGTCTGGAATGAAGGAGTCTTTGGGGCCTAGAAAAGAGAACTAGTCTTAAAGGCCCCTTGCTGAATCATCTGACTTCGGAGAAAACAAAGCATAACTTTAGTTCCATCCTGATGCTCCAGGCCAGTTGCATCTATCCGGGACTTATCACCCCCTGTCCGGAAACCTACACCCGCCCAGAAGCCTTATCACCCCCTGCCCAACTACAAGTGTCATCTCAACAAAAGAATACTCAAAATATCCCGCCTGATTGACGTTTCCCTTATCGCTCCCACAAACCTCCCTATAAATATGAAGCCTCCCTGATCCCTTTGGGCGCTCAGCCTGGTCGTTAGGCCGACTGTCGCCCCTCCTTTCCTGAATAAAGGTAACCTACTTCTGTTGAGGTCGTCTTTCCTTTTCTGCCTCGCCGGAACCATGCCTTACAAGAAGTACATAGGGTACTGAGAACTTTGTAGACAGAATGAAAAGGAAAAGTAGAAGAAGGTCCGAGGAGGTAAGCAAGATGGGGGGAAGTGAATCTAAGGCAACTGTATTGGAGTGCATGATGAAAAATTTAAAGAAGGGCTTAGGAGGAGACTATGGGGTGAAGATGAAGCCTAACCACCTCCACAGACACTGTGAGGTCGAATGGACCCCTATGGGAGTAGGATGTCCACTAGAGAACACCGTGAACTTAAAAATAGTGGAAGCAATCTATACAGTAGTCACAGGAGAGCCAGGACACCTGGATCGATATCCATCTATTGACTCGTGGCTAGGGTTAGCTTGAGACCCTCCTACTTGGACAAGGTTTTGTATCCAGAAGGGAAAGGGAAAAATATTAATGGCACAAAAATTGACTGATGATAAAAAAGGGAATTCTACAGGATTTGGACGGGGATGACCTGACCCCTCCCCCATGCTGGATAATGACGCGCCTGCCTCCCAGTGCTTCACCAGGACCAGAGGCCGCCTTAATGCCCAATCCAGGGCCAGGTGAAGTTCCTGCAGCAGCCGCTGCTCTTTCGCCACCTCTCCCGGAGTTTGTAGAGCCGCTGTTTGGGCAGGCTCCAATCCCGGTGACAGAAGCCTCTGGTAACACTTCCAGTATCCAGCTCCAGCTGAACCGCCCAAGCTATACCTGCCTCTTCCGGTGAGTACTGACAAGAAGGGGAGGGAAACGTTGGAATTAAGCAGAGACTGCGCTCTGCCAGAGAGCCGGAGGGAACGAATGAGAACAAATAAGAGACTTACAGCGCTAGCTGCTGCTCTGGAAAAGTCTTATCTCAGGCCCTCCGGAAAACCTCATCTGCCCCAGGGACAGGACAGTCCTTCAGCCAGTCCCAAGGGAGGCCCTGGGCCCGTTACAGCCAAACCAGTGTGCCCGGTGCTGAGGTTTTGACCACTGGAAGGATGAATGCCCTAAGGCAAGGAAAGAAGAGGAAGCTCCCGCAGTTGTAGGGCTTGCTGACTTGGAAATTAACTAGGGCTGCCAGGGCTCAGAGATATCAGGTCCCTGAGAGCCCAAGGTAACCATAAAAGTGGGGGACCAAAACATTGACTTCATGGTGGACACAAGAGCAGAACTGTCGGTAGTAACAAAACCTGTGGCACCACTGTCCAAAAATGTAACTGGGGTATCAGAAGAAGAGATGATTAAATCGTTTTGCCAGTCCAGAAAATGTCAGATGTGGGGGGGGGGGGGGCACCAAGTGATTCATGAATTCCTCTACATTCCTGAGTGCCCAGTACCCCTGTTGGGAAGAGACTTGCTCTCCAAACTAGGAGCACAAGTGACTTTCTCCCCTGAGGAGAGGCCCACCTTCTGGACGGACTCTATGATTTATTTGCCCTCTCTCTCAATACCAACCCAAGATGAGTGGAGGTTGCATGAGCCTCTGAAGGCAGAACCGGGTGGGCCAGAAGAGCATGAGAGAGCTAACTCAATTCCCTGAGGTCTGGGTGGAAGATAACCCCCCTCCCCCCAGGCTGGTTAAACACCACACCCCAGTGATAATAGAACTCAAACCAGGCACCATCCCAGTTAGAAAGCGCCAGTACCTGCTATAGATAGAGGCCTGAACTGGCATATTGCCCCACATCAATAGATTGAAACAAGCAGGCATTCTAGTAGAGTGCCAGTTGGCTTGGAATATGCCAATCCTGCCAGTCAAAAGGGAAGGAGGCCAGGACTATAAGCCTGTACAAGATCTCAGGCTAGTCAACCAGGCTACTGTGACTTTACACTCCACTGTTCCAAACCCCTATACCTTGCTTAGCCTCCTCCCGCTGAGAACTAGAGTTTACACTTGCCTAGATCTCAAGGATGCCTTCTTCTGCATATGCCTCGCCCCAGCATCACAGCCCATCATTGCCTTTGAATGGGAAGATCCAGTCGGGAGCACCAGATAACAAAGGCTAACTCCACAGCCATCTTTGGGGAAGCCTTGGCTTCTGATCTGGACTCATTCCATCTGGAAGAGTATGGATGTCAGCTCCTACAATATGGGGATGAACTGCTGCTGGCTGCCTGAGACCAAGGAAAAATTCTGGAAAGGAACAAATGCACTGCTACAGCTGTTGATGGAAGCAGGTTACCGGGTGTCGAAGAAGAAGGCACAGATACACAAAGAGGAGGTAAGGCATCTGGGGTTTGTTTTAAAGAAGGGCTCAAGTTTCCAGAGCCTAACTGGGTCCTGTATACTGATGGCACTCGCCTGATTAAACAGGGACACCAGCTCTTGGGTATTCCAAAGCGGAAGGGGCCATCAAGACTGAAAAGAGAGGGTGGGAATGCCAAGTGGCAAATTACTGGTACCGGAGGAGCTGGCACACACTCTGGTAAGCCAAACACACCAAGCGACCCACCTAGGCCATGCTGCCTCTCGGGTATTCAGACAAAAACCTCGGGGTATTCAGCTGAAAGGCACACTGCCCCTTGAACACCTGAGAGTGGACTTCACTGAAATGAAACCTCACCGACACTACCGTTACCTGCTGGTCATGGTCTGTGCGTTCTTGAGATGGGTAAAAGCTTTTCCTACCTGGACTGAAAGAGCATCAGAAGTAGCCTGGTGCCTGCTTAGAAAAATGGTTCCCAGATTTGGATTTCCTACCAGCATTGGATCAGGCAATGGCCCGGCTTTTGCAGCTGATTTAGTACAACAAGCAAGCAAAACTTTAAACATGAAATGGAAACTGCACGCTGCATATAGGCCCAGAGTTCTGAGATGGTGGAATGAACCAACTGGACACTTAAAGAGACACTCCAAGTGGATTAGAGAGACTGACTGCTCTAGGGCTTGGGCTAGGGCTCGGGCTCGGGCTCGGGTTTGGGGTTCGGGTTCGGGGTTCGGGTTCGGGCTCGGGCTCGGGCTCGGGTTTGGGGTTCGGGTTCGGGTTCGGGTTAGGGTTCGGGTTAGGGTTCGGGTTCGGGTTCAGGTTCGGGTTAGGGTTCGGGTTCGGGTTCAGGTTCGGGTTAGGGTTCGGGTTAGGGTTCGGGTTCGGGTTCGGGTTAGAGGTTAGGGTTAGGGTTAGGGTTAGGGGTAGGGTTAGGTGTTAGGGTTAGTGTTAGGGTTAGGGTTAGGGTTAGGGGTTAGGGTTAGGCTTAGGGTTAGGGTTTAGAGTTAGGGTTAGGGTTAGGGTTAGGGTTAGGGTTAGGGGTTAGGGTTAGGGTTAGGGTTAGGGTTAGGGTTAGGGTTAGGGGTTAGGGTTAGGGTTAGGGTTAGGTTTAGGTTTTAGGGTTAGGGTTAGGGTTAGAGTTAGCTCCCAGACGTCATGCTGCGATAAGCCTCCTCTTGTGCTGCTTGTGGACAGTTGGCATTCCTCTTGATTTGAAGCCAGGAAATCAGCTCTCACCTCGAGATGATTGGTGGATCATGGAGCTCTTTCTGCTTGCTTTAGTGACCTCAGTTTCGGTCTTGACTTGAGACAGTGTTCCTGGGGTTTCTCTGGAGTGCCATCAAGGAAATCAAGGCTCCTTTCGGGTTTGATGGGGAGCCCGGAATTGCTCTGCACGCAGTGCAGGCAATCAGGCTTCATCTCGCAGCAAGAGGGGAGTCTCATGGTTTTTCTCGAGTTGCGGCTGGAACCTGGGGTATATTCTCGAGTTACGACGGCGATGGCCCTTCCAAACACGGGTGTGTTCAGCAACGTCAGTACTCCGGTCTAGTTGCTAGGAACCACTCGGGAGTATCCTCAAGGCTTGAAAGGGCCAAAGGAGCACCTCTCGATGTGAGGCGGAAGACCCAGTGTCCCTTTCCTGTTGCCACTGGAATCCTGGCATTCCTGTCCATTTTCCAGAGGAGTCAGGCATCGTCTCCTTTGGAATCATTGAACTCCATGTTGCTGTCGAGCTGCCCAATGGATTGGAGGACGCCTGTCGATTATGGCCAGGGAACTAGATATTTCACTAGTGTCTCCCCGGGGGCTTCAGACATTCCTTCATCTTGTGAGATGAAATCCATCTTGCACTCACGTCACTGCAGGAATTCCGGCCTGATTTCGTGTCAGGGCATCTCGGGGTCGATTCCACTGGAGGCCGCAAATTCAACGTCCCTCTCCCAGACGTACAGCTGAGAGAAGCCTCCTCTTGTGGTGCTTGTGGACAGTTGGCATTCCTCTTGATTTGAAGCCAGGAAATCAGCTCTCACCTCGAGATGATTGGGGGTACACGGAGCTCTTTCTTGTTCCTGCAGTGACCTCACAATCCGTCTAGACTTGAGACAGTGTTCCTGGAGTTTCTCTGGAGTGCCATCAAGGAAATCAAGGCTCATTTCGGGTTTGATGGGGAGCACGGAATTGCTCTGCACACGGTGCAGGGGAATCGGGCCTCATCTCGCGGCGAGGGGGGAGTCTCATGGTTTTTCTCGAGATGTCGCGGGAACCTGGGGTATATTCTCACGTTACGACGGGGATGGCCCTTCCAAACATGGGTGTGTTCAGCCACGTCAGAACTCCTGTATAGTTGCTAGGGACTCCTCGGGAGTCTCCTCACGGCTTGAAAGGGCCATAGCAGCACCTCTCGAGGTGAGGCGGCAGACCCAGGGTCCGTTTCCTGTTGCCACTGGTATCCTAGGATTCCTGTCCATTTTCCGGAGGAGTCAGGCATCGTCTCCTTTGGAATCGTTGAACTCCGTGTTGCTGTCGAGCTGCCCAATGGATGGGAGGACACCTACCGAGTATGGCGAGGGAGCTAGGGATTTCTCTAATGTCTCCCCAGGATCTTCAGATATCCCTTCATCTTGTGAGATGAAATCCAGCTTGCTCTCAAGTCACTGCAGGAGTTCTGGCCTGAATTCGAGGCAGGGCATCTCAGGGTCGATTCCACTGGAGGCCACAAATTCAATGTCCCTCTCCCAGACGTACCGCTGAGAGAATCCTCCTCTTGTGGTGCTTGTGGACAGTTGGCATTCCTCTTGATTTGAAGCCAGGAAATCAGCTCTCACCTCGAGATGATTGGGGTACACGGAGCTCTTTCTTGTTAGTGCAGTGACTTTAGGATCCATCTAGACTTTAGAAAGTGTTCCTGGGTTTTCTCTGGAGTGCCATCAGGGAAATCAAGGCTCCTTTCGGGTTTGATGGGGAGCACGGAATTGCTCTGCATGCAGTGCACGGGTATCCGGCGTCACCTCGCGGCCAGGGGGGAGTCTCATGGTTTTTCTCGAGTTGCGGCGAGAACCTGGGGTATATTCTCGAGTTCCGACGGGGTGGCCCTTCCAAACACGGGTGTGTTCAGCGATGTCAGCACTCCTGTCTAGTTGTGAGGGACCCCTCGGGAGTCTCCTGGCGACTTGAAAGGGCCATAGGAACCCCTTTCGATGGGAGGCGGCAGAACCAGTGTCCCTTTCCTGTTGCCTCGGGGATCCTGGGATTCCTGTCCATTTTCCAGAGGAGTCAGGCATCGTCTCCTTTGGAATCATTGAACTCCGTGTTACTCTCGATCTGTCCAATGGATGGGAGGCCCCCTGTCGAGAAACGGCAGGGAGCTAGGGCTTTCTCTAATGTCTCCCCAGGGGCTTCAGACATCCCTTCATCTTGTGAGATGAAATCCAGCTTGCACTCAAGTCACTGCATGAATTCCGGCCTGATTTCGTGTCAGGGCATCTCGGTGTCTATTCCACTGGAGGTCGCAAATTCAACCTCCCTCTCCCATATGTACAGCTGCGAGAAGCCTCCTCTTGTGGTGCTTGTAGACAGTTGACATACCTCTTGATTTGAAGACAGGATATCAGCTCTCACCTCCAGATGATTGGGGATACAAGGAGCTGTTTCTGGTTGGTGCAGTGACTTTAGGATCCCTCTAGACTTGAGACAGTGTTCCCGGGGTTTCCCTGGTGTGCCATCAAGGAACTCAAGGCTTCTTTTCGGTTTGATGGGGATCATGGAATTGCTCTGCAGGCAGTGCAGCGGAATCGGGCCTCGTATCGCAGCGAGGAGGAAGTCTCATGGTTTTTCTCGAGTGGCGGCGGGAACCTGGGGTATATTCTCGAGTTACTACGGGGATTGCCCTTCCAAACACGGGTGTTTTCAGTGACGTCAGGACTCCTGTCTAGTTGCGAGGGACTCCTCCGGAGACTCCTCGGGGCTTGAAAGGGCCATAGGAACACCTCTCGCGGAGAGGCGGCAGACCCAGTGTCCCTTTCCTGTTGCCACTAGGATCCTGGGATTCCTGTCCATTTCCCAGAGGAGTCAGGCATCGTCTTCTTTGGAATCATTGAGCTCCGTGTTGCTGTCGAGCTGCCCAATGGATGGGAGGACGCCTGTCGAGAATGGCCAGGGATCTAGGGCTTTTTCTAGTGTCTCCCCTGGGTCTTCAGACATCCCTTCACCTTGTGAAATGAAATACAGCTTGCACTCAAGTCACTGCAGGAATTCCGGCGTGATTCCGAGTCAGGGCATCTCGGGGTCGATTCCAGTGGAGGCCGCAAATTCAAGGTCCCTCTCTCAGACGAACAGCTGAGAGAAGCCTCCTCTTGTGGTGCTTGTGGCCAGTTGGCATTCCTCTTGATTTGAAGCCAGGAAATCAGCTCTCACCTCGAGATGATTGGGGGTACACGGAACTCTTTCTTGTTGTGGCAGTGACCACAGGATCCCTCTTGACTTGAAACAGTTTTCCTGGGGTTTCTCTGGAGTACCATCAATGAAATCAACGCTCCTTTCGGGTTTGACGGGAGCCCGAATTTTCTCTGCATGCAGTGCACGGTAATCGGTCCTCATCTCGCGGCGAGGGGTGAGTCTCATGGTTTTTCTCGAGTTGCTGTGGGCCCCTGGGGTATATTCGCGAGTTACGACGGGAATTGCCCTTCCAAACACGGGTGTGTTCAGCGACGTCGGGACTCATGTCTAGTTGCGAGGGACCCCTCGGGAGTCTCCTCGCGGCTTGAACGGGCCATAGGAACATCTCTAGAGGTGAGGCAGCAGACCCAGTTTCCCTTTCCTGTTGCCACTGGGATCCTGGGATTCCTGTCCATTTTCCAGAGGAGTCAGGCATCGTCTCCTTTGGAATCACTGAACTCTGTGTTCCTCTCGAGCTGTCCAGTGGATGGGAGCCCGCCCGTTGAGAAGGTGCAGCGAGCTAGGACTTTCTCTCGTGTCTCCCCAGGGGCTTCAGACATCCCTTCATCTTGTGAGGTGAAATCCAGCTTGCACTCAAGTCACTGCAAGAATTCCGGCCTGATTTGGAGTCAGGGCATCTCGGGGTCGATTCCAGTGGAGGCCGCAAATTCAACATCCCTCTCCCAGACGTACAGCTGCAAGAAGCCTCCTCTTGAGGTGCATGTGGACACTTGGCATTCCTCTTGATTTGAAGCCATGAAATCATCTTTCACCTCGAGAAGATTGGGGGTACACGGAGCTCTTTCTGGTTCCTGCAGTGACCTCAGGATCCCTCTAGACTTGGGACAGTTTTCCTGAAGTTTCTCTGGAGGGCCATCAAGGAAATCAACGCCCATTTCGGGTTTGATGGGTAGCACGGAATTGCTCTGCACGCAGTGCAGGGGAATCGGGCCTCATGTCGTGGCAAGGGGGAGTCTCATGGTTTTTCTCGAGTTGCGGCGAGAACCTGGGGTATATTCTTGAGTTACGTCGGGGATGGCCCTCCCAAACACGGGTGTGTTCAGCGACGTCAGCACTCCTGTCTAGTTGCGAGGGACTCCTCGGTAGTCTCCTCGCGGCTTGAAAGGGCCATAGGAAAACCTCTCGAGTTGAGGCGTCAGACAAAGTTTCACTTTCCTGTTGCCGCTGGGATCCTGGAATTCCTGTCCATTTTCCAGAGGAGTCAGGCATCGTCTGCTTTGGAATTATTGAAGTCCGTGTTGCTGTCGAGCTGCCCAAAGAGTGGGAGGACATCTGTCGAGAATGGCCAGGGAGCTAGGGCTTTCTCTCGTGTCTCCCCAGGGGCTTCAGACATCCCTTCATTTGTGAGAAGAAATTCAGCTTGCACTCAAGTCACTGCAGGAAATCCGGCCTGATTTCGTGTCAGGGCATCTCGGGGTCTATTCCACCTGAGGCCGCAAATTCAACGTCCCTCGCCCAGATGTGCAGCTGCGAGAAGCCTAGTCTTGTGGTGCTTGTGGACAGTTGGCATTCGTCTTGATTTGAAGGCAGGAAATCAGCTCTCACCTCGAGATGATTGGGGGTACACGGAGCTCTTTCTGGTTGGTGCAGTGACATTAGGATCCCCCTAGACATGAGACAGTGTTCCTGGAGTTTCTCTGGAGTGCCATCAAGGAAATCAAGGCTCCTTTCGGGTTTGATGTGGAGCACAGCACTGCTCTGCACGCAGTGCAGGGGAATTGGGCCTCATCTCGTCGCGAGTTAGGAGTCTCATGGTTTTTCTCGAGTTGCGGCGGGAACCTTGGGTATATTCTCGAGTTACGACGGGGATTGCCCTTCCAAACACGGGTGTTTTCAGTGAAGTCAGGACTCCTGTCTATTTGCCAGGGACTCCTCCGGAGACTCCTCGGGGCTGGAAAGGGCCATAGGAACACCTCTCGTGGAGAGGCGGCAGACCCAGAGTCCCTTTCCTGTTGCCACTGGGATCCTGGGATTCCTGTCCATTTTCCAGAGGAGTCAGGCATCGTCTCCTTTGGAATCATTGAACTCCGTGTTGCTGTCGAGCTGCCCAATGGATGGGAGGACGCCTGTCGAGAATGGCCAGGGAGCTAGGGATTTCTCTAGTGTCTCCCCAGGGACTTCAGACATCCCTTCATCTTGTGAGATGAAATCAAGTTTGCACTCAATTTACTGCAAGAATTCCGGCCTGATTTCGAATCAGGGCACCTCGTGGTCGATTCCACTGAAGGCCACAAATTCAACGTCCCTCTCCCAGACGTAAAGCTGCAAGAAGCCTCCTCTTGTGGTGCTTGTGGACAGTTGGCATTCCTCTTGATTTGAAGCCAGGAAATCAGCTCTCACCTCGAGATGATTGGGGTACACGGAGCTCTTTCTTGTTGGTGCAGTGACTTTAGGATCCATCTAGACTTTAGACAGTGTTCCTGGGGTTTCTCTGGAGTTCCATCAAGGAAATCAAGGCTCCTTTCGGGTTTGATGGGGAGCACGGAATTGCTCTGCATGCAGTGCACGGGAATCGGGCGTCATCTCGCTGCCAGGGGGGAGTCTCATGGTTTTTCTCGAGTTGCGGCGAGAACCTGGGGTATATTCTCGAGTTACGACGGGGATGGCCTTTCCATACACGTGTGTGTTCAGCGATGTCAGGACTCCTGTCTAGTTGCGAGGGACCCCTCGGGAGTCTCCTGGCGACTTGAAAGGGCCATAGGAACCCCTTTCGATGGGAGGCGGCAGAACCAGTGTCCCTTTCCTGTTGCCACGGGGATCCTGGGATTCCTGTCCATTTTCCAGAGGAGTCAGGCATCGTCTCCTTTGGAATCATTGAACTCCGTGTTACTCTCGAGCTGTCCAATGGATGGGAGGCCCCCTGTCGAGAAACGGCAGGGAGCTAGGGCTTTCTCTAATGTCTCCACAGGGGCTTCAGACATCCCTTCATCTTGTGAGATGAAATCCAGCTTGCACTCAAGTCACTGCATGAATTCCGGCCTGATTTCGTGTCAGGGCATCTCGGTGTCTATTCCACTGGAGGTCGCAAATTCAACCTCCCTCTCCCATATGTACAGCTGCGAGAAGCCTCCTCTTGTGGTGCTTGTAGACAGTTGACATTCCTCTTGATTTGAAGACAGGAAATCAGCTCTCACCTCGAGATGATAGGGGATACACGAACCTGTCCTGGTTGGTGCAGTGACTTTAGGATCCCTCTAGACTTGAGACAGTGTTCCCGGGGTTTCCCTGGTGTGTCATCAAGGAAATCAAGGCTTCTTTTGGGTTTGATGGGGATCACGGAATTGCTCTGCAGGCAGTGCAGCGGAATCGGGCCTCGTCTCGCGGCGAGGAGGAAGTCTCATTGTTTTTCTCGAGTTGCGGCGGGAACCTGGGGTATATTCTCGAGTTACGACGGGGATTGCCCTTCCAAACACGGGTGTGTTCAGTGACGTCAGGACTCCTGTCTAGTAGCTCGGGACCCCTCGGGAGTCTCCTCGCGGCTTGAAAGGGCCATAGGAACACCTCTCCAGCTGAGGCAGCCGACCCAGGTTCTCTTTCCTGTTGCCACTGGGATCCTGGGATTCCTGTCCATTTTCCAGAGGAGTCAGACATCGTCTCCTTTGGAATCATTGAACTCCGTGCTCCTCTCGAGCTGTCCAATGGATGGGAGGCCGCCTGTCGAGAAAGGGCAGGGAGCTAGGGCTTTCTCTATTGTCTCCAAAGGGGCTTCAGATCCCTTCATCTTGTGAGATCAAATCCAGCTTGCACTCAAGTCACTGCAGGAATTCCGGCCTGATTTTGAGTCAGGGCATCTCGGGGTCGAACCATTGGCGGCCGCAAATTCAACCTCCCTCTCCCAGACGTACAGCGGCGAGAAGCCTCCTCTTGTGGTGCTTGTAGAGAGTTGGCATTCCTCTTGATTTGAAGCCAGGAAATCAGCTCTCACCTCGAGATGATTGGGGATACACGGAGCTGTTTCTGGTTGGTGCAGTGACTTTAGGATCCCTCTAGACTTGAGACAGTCTTCCTGGGGTTTTTCTGGAGTGTCATCAAGGAAATCAAGGCTCCTTTCTGGTTTGATGGGGAGCACGGAATTGCTCTGCATGCAGTGCACGGGAATCGGAACTCATCTCGCGGCGAGCGGGGAGTCTCATGGTTTTTCTCGAGTTGCGGCCGGAACCTGGGGTATATTCTCGAGTTACGACGGGGATAGTCCTTCCAAACACGGGTGCGTTTAGCGATGTCAGGACTCCTGTCTAGTTGCGAGGGACCACTCGGGAGTCTCCTCTCGGCTTGACAGGGCCATAAGCACACCTCTCGAGGTAAGGCAGCAGACCCATTGCCCCTTTCCTGTTGCCACTGGGATCCTGGGATTCCTGACCATTTTCCAGAGGAGTCAGACATCGTTTCCTTTGGCATCATTGAACTCCGTCTTCCTCTCGAGCTGTCCAATGGATGGGAGGCCGCCTGATGATAAGGGACGGGAAGCCTAGGCATTCTCTCGTGTCTCCCCAGGGGCTTCAGACATCCCTTCATCTTTTGTGATGAAATCCAGCTTGCACTCAAGTCACTGCAAGGTTTCCATCCTGATTTCGAGTCAGGGCATCTCGGGGTCGATTCCAGTGGAGGCTGCAAATTCAACGCGCCTCCCCCAGACGTACAGCTGCGAGAAGCCTCCTCATGGGGTGCTTGTGGACAGTTGGCATTCCTCTTGATTTGAAGCCAGGAAATCAGCTCTCACCTCGAGATGATTGGGGGTACACGGAGCTCTTTCTGGTTCTTGCAGTGACCTCAGGATCCCTCTTGACTTGAGACAGTATTCATGGGGTTTCTCTGGAGTGCCATCAAGGAAATCAAGGCTCCTTTCTGGTTTGATGGGGAGCACGGAATTTCTCTGCACGCAGTGCAGGGGAATCGGGCCTCATCTTGCAGCGAAAGGGAGTTTCATGTTTTGTCTCGTGTTGCGGCGGGAACCTGGGGTATATTCTCGAGTTACGACGGGGATGGCCCTTCCAAACACGGGTGTATTCAGCGACGTCAGGACTCCTGTCTAGTTGCAAGGGACACCTCGGGAGTCTCCTCACGCCTTGAAAGGGCCATTGGAACACCTCTCGAAGTGAGGCGGCAGACCCAGCACCCTTTCCTGTTGGCACTGGGATCCTGGGATTCCTGTCCATTTTCCAGAGGAGTCAGGCATCGTCTCCTTTGGAATCATTGAACTCCGTGTTCCTCTCGACCTGTCCAATGGATGGGAGGCGGCCTGTAGAGAAGGGGCAGCAAGCTAGGGCTTTGTAGTGTCTGCCCAGGGTCTTCAGACATCCCTTCATCTTGTGAGATCAAATCCAGCTTGCACTCAATCACTGCAAGAATTCCGGCCTGATTTCTAGTCAGGGAATAACGGGGTCGATTCCAGTGGAGTCCGCAATTTCAATGTCCCTCTCCCAGACGTACAGCTGAGAGAAGCCTCCGCTTCTGGTGCTTGTGGACAGTTGGCATTCCTCTTGATTTGAAGCCAGGATATCAGCTCTCACCCCGAATTGATTGGGGATACACAAGGCTCTTTCTGGTTCCTGCAGTGACCTCAGGATCCCTCTTGACTTGAAAGAGTGTTCCAGGGGGTTCTCTGGAGTGCCATCAAGAAAATCAAGGCTGCTTTCAGGTTTGATGGGGAGCACTGAATTGCTCTGCATGCAGTGCAGGGGAATCGGGCCTCATCTCGTGGCGAGGGGAGAGTCTCATGGTTTCTTTCGAGTTGCTGTGGGAATCTGGTATATATTCTCCAGTTAAGACGGGGATGGTCCTTCCAAACTGGGTGTGTTCAGTGACGTCAGGACTCCTGTCTAGTTGCGAGGGACTCCTCTGGAGTCTCCTCCCGGCTTGAAAGGGCCATAAGAACACCGCTCGAGGTGAGGGGGCAGACCCAGGGTCTCTTTCCTGTTGCCACTGGTATCCTGGGATTCCTGTCCATTTTCCAGAGGAGTCAGGCATTGTCTCCTTTGGATTCATTGAACTCCGTGTTGCTGTCGAGCTGCCCAATGGATGGGAGGACGTCTGTCGAGAATGGCCAGGGAGCTAGGGATTTCTCTAGTGTCTGCCCAGGGTCTTCAGATATCCCTTCATCTTGTGAGATGAAATCCAGCTTGCACTCAAGTCACTGCAGGAATTCCAGCCTGATTTCGAGTCAGGGCATCACGGGGTCGATTCCAGTGGAGGCCACAAATTCAACGTCCCTCTCCCAGACGTACAGCTGAGAGAAGCCTCCTCTTGTGGTGCTTGTGGACAGTTGGCATTCCTCTTGATTTGAAGCCAGGAAACCAGCTCTCACCTCAGGATGATTGGGGGTACACGGAGCTCTTTCTTGCTGCTGCAGTGACCTCAGGATCCCTCTTGACTTGAGACTGTGTTCCTGGGGTCTCTCTGGGGTGCCATCAAGGAAATCAAGGCTCCTTTCGGGTTTGAAGGGGAGCACGGAAATGCTCTGCATGCAGTGGAGGGGAATCGGTCCTCATCTCGTGGCCAGGGGTAGTCTCATGGTTTTTCTCGAGTTGCGGCGGGAACCTGGGGTATATACTCGAGTTACGACGGGGATGGCCCTTCTAAACTCGGGTGTGTTCAGCGATGTCAGGACTCCTGTCTAGTTGGGAGGGACCCCTCGGGAGTCTCCTCGAGTCTTGAAAGGGCCATAAGAACACCTCTCGATGTGAGACGGCAGACCCAGAGGCCCTTTCCTGTTGCCACTGGGTTCCTGGGATTCCTGTCCATTTTCCAGAAGAGTCAGGGATCGTCTCCTTTGGAATCATTGAACTCCGTGTTCGTCTCGAGCTGTCCAGTGGATGGGAGGCCGCCTGTCGAGAACGGGCAGGGATCTAGGGCTTTCTCTAGTGTCTCCCCAGGGGTTGTAGACATCCCTTCATCTTGTGAGATGAAATCCAGCTTGCTCTCAAGTCACTGCAGGAATTCCGGCCTGATTTCGAGTCAGGGCATCTCCGGGTTGATTCCACTGTAGGCCGCAAATTCAACGTCCCTCTTCCAGACGTACAGCTGCGAGAAGACTCCTCTTGTGGTGCTTGTAGACAGTTGGCATTTCTCTTAATTTGAAGCAAGGAAATCAGATCTCACCTCGAGATAATTATGGATACACGGAGATGTTTCTGATTTCTGCAGTGACTTTAGGATCCCTCTAGACTTGAGAAAGTGTTCCTGGTGTTTCTCTGGATTGCCATCAAGGAAATCAAGGCTCCTTTCGGGTTTGATGGGTAGCAGGGAATTGCTCCGCACGCAGTACAGCAGAATCAGGCCTCATTTCGCGGCGAGGGGGGAGTCTCATGATTTTTCTCAAGTTTCGGCGGGAAAATGGGGTATATTCTCGAGTTACGACGGAGATAGCCCTTCCAAACATGGGTGTGTTCAGCGACGTCAGGACTCCTGTCTCCATGCGAGGATCCCCTCCGGAGTCTCCTCCCGGCTTGAAAGGGCCATAGGAACACCTCTCGAGGTGAGTCAGCAGACCCAGGTTCCCTTTCCTGTTGCCACTGTGATCCGGGGATTCCTGTCCATTTTCCAGAGGAGTCAGGCATCGTCTCCTTTGCAATCATTGAACTCCATGTTGCTGTCGAGCTGTCCAATGGATGGGAGGACGCCTGTTGAGAAGGGGCAGAGAGCTAGGGCTTTCTCTAGTGTCTCCCGAGCGGCTTCAGACAGCCCTTCATCTTGTGAGATGAAATCCAGCTTGCACTCAGGTCACTGCAGGAATTCCGGCCTGATTTCGAGTCAGGGCATCTCGGGGTCGAACCACTGGAGGCCGCAAATTCAACGTCCCTCTCCCAGACGTACAGCTTTGAGAATCCTCCTCTTGTGGTGCTTGTGGACAGTTGGCATTCCTCTTGATTTGACGCCAGGAAATCAGCTCTAACCTCGAGATGACTGGGGTTCACGGAGCTCTTTCTCGTTCCTGCCGTGACCTCAGGATCATTCTAGACTTGAGATAGTTTTCCTGGAGATTCTCTGGAGTGCCATCAAGGAAATCAAGGCTCCTTTCGGGTTTGATTGGGAGCACGAAATTGCTCTGCAAACAGTGCAGGGGAATCGGACCTCATCTCGCGGCGAGGGGGGAGTCTCATGGTTTTTCTCGAGTTGCGGCGGGAACCTGGGGTATATTCTCGAGTTGCGACGGGGATGGCCCTTCCAAACACGGGTGTGTTCAGCCACGTCAAGACACCTTTCTAGTTGTGAGGAACTCCTCGGGAGTCTCCTTGCGGCTTGAAAGGGCCATAGGAACACCTTTCGATGTGAGGCGGCATAGCCAGGTTCCCTTTCCTGTTGCCACTGGGAACTTGGGATTCTTGTCCACTTTCCAGAGGAGTCAGGCATCGTCTCCTTTGGAATCATTGAACTCCGTGTTGCTGCCGAGTGCCCAATGGATGGGAGGACGCCTGTCGAGAAAGGGCAGGGAGCTAGGGCTTTCTCTAGAGTCTCCCAAGGGGCTTCAGAAATCCCTTCATCTTGTGAGATGAAATCCAGCTTGCACTCAAGTCACTGCAGGAATTCCGGCCTGATTTCGAATCAGGGCATCTCGGGGTCGATTCCACTGGAGACCGCAATTTCAAAGACCCTCTCCCATATGTACAGCTGAGAGAAGCCTCTTCTTTTGGTGCTTGTGGACAGTTGGCATTCCTTTTGATTTGAAGCCAGGAAATCAGCTCTCACCTCGAGATGTTTGGGGGTACACAAGGCTCTTTCTTGTTCCTGCAGTGACCTCAGGATCCCTGTATACTTGAGACAGGGTTCCTGGTGTTTCTCTGGAGTGCCTTCAAGGAAATCAAGGCTCATTTTGGGTTTGATGCGGAGGACGGAATTGCTCTGCACGCAGTGCAGGGGGATTGGGCCTCATCTCGTGGCGAGGGGAGAGTTCCATGGTTTCTCTCCAGTTGTGGCGGGAACCTGGTATATATTCTCCAGTTACGACGGGGATGGTCCTTCCAAACACGGGTGTGTTCAGCGACGTCAGGACTTCTGTCTAGTTGCGAGGGATTCCTCGGGAGTCTCCTCACGGCTTGAAAGGCAATAGGAACACCTCTCAAGTTGAGGCGGCAGACCCAGTTTCTCTTTCCTGTTGCCACTGGGATCCTGGGATTCCTGTCCATTTTACAGAGGAGTCAGGCATTGTCTCCGTTGGCATCATTGACTCCGTGTTGCTGTCGAGCTGTCCAATGGATGGGAGGATGCCTGTCGAGAATGGCCACGGTGCTAGGGATTTCTCTAGTGTCTGCCCAGGGTTTTCAGACATCCCTTCAACTTGTGAGATGAAATTCAGCTTGGACTCAAGTCACTGCAGGAACTCCGGCCTGATTTCTAGTCAGGGTATCTCGGGGTCGATTCCAGTGGAGGCCGCAAATTCAAGCTCCCTCTCCCAGATGTACATCGGCGAGAAGCCTCCTCTTGTGGTGCTTGTGGACAGTTGGCATTCCTCTTAATTTGAAGCCAGGAAATCAGCTCTCACCTCGAGATGACTGGGGATACACGGAGCTGTTTCTGGTTGGTGCAATGACTTTAGGATCCCTCTAGTCTTGAGACAGTGTTCCTGGGGTTTCTCTGGGGTGCCATCAAGGAAATCAAGGCTCCTTTCGGGTTTGATGGGGAGCACGGAATTGCTCTGCATGCAGTGGACGGGAATCGGGCCTCATCTCGCGGCGAGGGGGGAGTCTCATGGTTTTTCTCGAGTTGCGGCGGAAGCTGGGGTATATTCTCGAGTTAAGACGGGGATGGCCCTTCCAAACATGGGTGTGTTCAGCGACATGAGGACTCCTGTCTAGTTGGAAGGGAACCATCGGGAGTCTCCTCGCGGCTTGAAAGGGCCGTAGGAAGAACTCTCGAGATGAGGGTGGCGGACACAGTTTCCCTTTCCTGTTGCCACTGGGATCCTGGGATTCCCGTCCATTTTCCAGAGGAGTCAGACATCGTCTCCTTTGGAATCATTGAACTCCGTCTTCCTCTCGAGCTGTCCAATGGATGTGAGGCCGTCTGTTGAGAAGGGGCAGCGAGCTAGGGTTTTCTCTCGTGTCTCCCCAGGGGCTTCAGACATCCCTTCATTGTGTGAGATGAAATCCAGCTTGCACTCAAGTCACTGCAGGAATTCCGGCCTGATTTCCAGTCAGGGCATCTCGGGGTGGATTCCAGTGGAGGCCGCAAATTCGACGTCCCTCTCCCAGACGTACTCCTGCGAGAAGCCTCCCTTTGTGGTGCTTGTGGACAGTTGGCATTCCTCTTGATTTGAAGCCAGGAAATCAGCTCTCACCTCGAGATGACTGGGGGTACACGGAGCACTTTCTGATTCCTGCAGTGACCTCAGGATCCCTCTAAACTTGAGACAGAGTTCCTGGAGTTTCTCTGGAGTGCCATCAGGGAAATCAAGGCTCATTTCGGGTTTGATGGGGAGCACGGAATTGCTCTGCACGCAGTGCATGGGAATCGGGCCTCATCTCGCGGCGAGGGGGAGTCTCATGGTTTTTCTCGAGTTCCTGCGGGAACCTGGGCTATATTCTCGAGTTAAGACGGGGATGGCCCTTCCAAACACGGGTGTGTTCAGCGACGTCAGGACTCCTGTCTAGTTGCGAGGGACCCCTCGGGAGTCTCCTCGCCGCCTGAAAGGGCCATAGGAACACCTCTCGAGGTGAGGCGGCAAACCCAGTGTCCCTTTCCTGTTCGCCCTGGGATCCTGGGATTCCTGTCCATTTTCCAGAGGAGTCAGGCATCGTCCCTTGGGAATCATTGATCTCCGTGTTGATGCCGAGCTGCCCAATGGATGGGAGGACGCCTGTCGAGAAGGGGCAGAGAGCTAGGGATTTCTCTAGTGTCTCCCATGGGTCTTCCGACATCCCTTCATCTTGTGAGAGGAAATCCAGCTTGCACTCAGGTCACTGCAGGAATTCCGGCCTGATTTCGAGTCAGGACATCTCGGGATCGATTCCACTGGAGACCGCAAATTCAACGTTGCTCTCCCAGACGTACAGCTGAGAGAAGCCTCCTCTTGTGGTGCTTGTGGACAGTTGGCATTCCTCTTGATTGAAGCCAGGAAGTCAGCTCTCACCTCGAGATGATTGGGGGTACACGGAGCTCTTTCTTGCTGCTGGGGTGTCCTCAGGATCCCTCTGGACTTGAGACAGTGTTCCTGGGGATTCTCTGTAGTGCCGTCACGGAAATCAAGTCTCCTTTCCAGTTTGATGAGGAACACGGAATTGCTCTGCATGCAGTGCAGGGGAATCGGGCCTCATTTCGCGGCCAGGGGGGAGTCTCATGGTTTTTCTCGAGTTGCGGCGGGAACCTGGGGTGTATTCTCGAGTTACGACGGGGATGGCCCTTCCAAACACGGGTGTGTTCAGGGACATCAGGACTCCAGTCTAGTTGCGACGGACCCATCTGGTGTCTCCTCGCGGCTTGAAAGGGCCATAGGAACACCTCTCGAGGTGAGGCAGCAGACCCAGTGTCCCTTTCCTATTGCCACTGGGAACCTTAGATTCCAGTCCATTTTCCAGAGGAGTCAGACATCGTCTCCTTTGGAATCATTGAACTCCGTGTTCATCTAGAGCTGTCCAATGGATGAGAGGACGCCTGTTGAGATGGGGCAGCGAGCTAGGGCTTTCTCTCGTGTCTCTCCAGGGGCTACAGACATCCCTTCAGCTTGTGACATGAAATCCAGCTTGCACTCAAGTCACTGCAGGAATTCCGGCCTGATTTCGAGTCAGCGCATCTCGGGGTCGATTCCAGTGGAGGCCATAAATTCAACGTCCCTCTGCCAGACGTACAGCTGCGAGAAGCCTCCTCTTATGGTGCTTGTGGACAGTTGGCATTCCTCTTGATTTGAAGCCATGAAGTCAGCTCTCACCTCGAGATGATTGGGGATACACGGACCTGTTTCTGGTTGGTGCCATGACTTTAGGATGCCTCTAGACTTGAGACAGCGTTCCTGGGGCTTCTCTGGAGTGCCATCAAGGAAATCAAGGCTCCTTTCGTGTTTGATGGGGAGCACGGAATTACTCCGCACGCAGTGCAGCGGAATCGGGCCTCATCTCGCGTTGAAGGGGGAGTCTCATGATTTTTCACAAGTTGCGGCGGGAACCTGGGGTATATTCTCGACTTACGACGGGGATGGCCCTTCCAAACACGGGTGTGTTCAGAGACGTCAGGACTCCTGTCTAGGTGAGAGGGACCCCTAGTGTGTCTCTTCGCAGCTTGAAAAGCCCATACCAACACCTCTCGATGTGAGGCGGCAGACCCAGGTTCCCTTTCCTGTTGCCACTGGGATCCTGGGATTCCTGTCCATTTTCCAGAGGAGTCAGACATCGTCTCCTTTGGAATCACTGAACTCCGTGTTGCTGTCAAGGTGTCCAATGGATGGGAGGCCACCTGTTGAGAAGGGGCAGCGAGCTAGGCCTTTCTCTCGTGTCTCCCCAGGGGTGTCAGACATCCCTTCATCTTGTGAGATGAAATCCAGCTTGCAATCAAGTCACTGCAATAATTCCGGCCAGATTTCGAGTCAGGGCATCTCGGGGTCGATTTCAGTGGAGGCCGCAAATTCAAAATCCCTCTCCAGACATACAGCTGCGAGATGCCTCCTCTTGTGGTGCTTGTGGACAGTTGGCATTCCTCTTGATTTGAAGCCAGGTAATCAGATCTAAGCTCGAGATGATTGGGATACGCGGAGCTGTTTCTGGTTGGTGCAGTGACTTTAGGATCCCTCTAGACTTGAGACAGTGTTCCTGGGCTTTCTCTGGAGTGCCATCAAGGAAATCAAGTCCCCTTTCGGGTTTGATGTGGACCACGGAATTGCTCTGCACGCAGTGCATCGGAATCGGGCCTCATCTCGCGGGGAGGGGGGAGTCTCATGGTTTTTCTCGAGTTGCGGCGGGAACCAGGGGTATATTCTCGAGTTACGACGGGGGTGGCCCTTCCAAACACGGGTGTGTTCAGAGACGTCAGGACTCCTTTCTAGTTGTGAGGGACCGCTCGGGAGTCTCCTCGATGCTTGAAAGGGCCATAGGAAGACCTCTAGAGGTGAGGCAGCAGAGCCAGGTTCCCTTTCCTGTTGCCACTGGGATCGTGGAATTCCTGTCCATTTTCCAGAGGAGTCAGCCATCCTCTCTTTGGAATCATTGAACTCCGTGTTCCTCTCGAGCTGTCCAATGGATGGGAGGCCGCCATTTGAGAAGGCTCAGCGAGCTAGGCCTTTCTCTCATGTCTCGCCAGGGGCTTCTGACATCACTTCATCTTGTGAGATGAAATACAGCTTGCACTCAAGTCACTGCAGGAATTCCGGCCTGATTTCGTGTCAGGGCATCTCGGGGTCGATTCCAGTGGAGGCCGCAAATTCAAAGTCCCTCTCCAGGACGTACAGCTGCGAGAAGCCTCCTCTTGTGGTGCTTGTGGACAGTTGCCATTCCTCTAGATTTGAAGCCAGGAAAGCAGCTCTCACTTCGAGATGATTGGGGGTACAGGGAGCTATTTCTGGTTGCTGCAGTGACCTCAGGATCCCTCTTGACTTTACACAGTGTTCCTGGAGTTTCTCTGGAGTGCCATCAAGGAAATCAAGGCTCCTTTCGATTTTGATGGGAAGCAGGGAATTACTCTACACGCAGTGCAGCGGAATCGGGCCTCATCTTGAGGCGACGGGGGAGAGTCATGGTTTTTCTCGAGTTGCTGCGGGAACCTGGGGTCTATTCTCCAGTTACGACGTGGATGGCCCTTCCAAACACGGGTTAGTTCATCGACGTCAGGACTCCTGTCTAGTTGCGAAGGACTCCTCGGGAGTCTCCTCGCGGCTTGAAAGGGCCATAGGAACACCTCTCGAGTTGAGGCGGCAGACCCAGGGTCCCATTCCTGTTGCCACTGGGATCCTGGGATTACTGTCCATTTTCCAGAGCAGTCAGGCATCGTCTCGTTTGGAATCATTGAACTCCGTGTTGCTGTCGAGCTGCCCAAAGGATGGGAGGACCCCTGTCGTGAATCGTCAGGGAGCTAATCCTTTCTCTAGTGTCTCTCCAGGGGCTTCAGATATCCTTTCATCTTGTGAGATGAAATCCAGCTTGCACTCAATTCACTGCAGGAATTCCGGCCTGATTTCGAGTCAGGGCATCTCGGGGTCGATTCCACTGGAGGCCGCAAATTCAACGTCCCTCTCCCAGACGTACAGCTGAGAGAAGCTTCCACTTGTGGTGCTTGTGGACAGTTGGCATTTCTCTTGATTTGAAGCCAAGAAATCAGCTCTCACCTCGAGATGATTGGGGGTACACGGAGCTCTTTCTGGTTGCTTCAGTGACCTCAGGATTCCTCTTGACTTGAGACAGTGTTCCTGGGGATTCTCTGGAGTGCCATGAAGGAAATCAAGGCTCATTTCGGGTTTGATGGGGAGGACGGGATTGCTCTGCATGCAATGCAGCGGAATCGGGCCTCATTTTGCGGGAAGCGGGGAGTCTAATCGTTTTTCACTATTTGTGGCGGGATCCTGGGCTACATTCTCGAGTTACGACGGGGATGGCCCTTCCAAATACGGGTGTATTCAGCGACGTCAGGACTCCTGTCTAGTTGCGAGGGACCCCTTGGGAATCTCCTCGCGACTTGAAAGGGCCATAGGACCACCTCTCGTGGTGAGGCAGCAGACCCAGCTTCCCATTCCTGTTGCCAATTGGGATCCTGGGATTCCTGTCCATTTTTCAGAGGAGTCAGACATCGTCTCCTTTGGAATCATTGAACTCCGTGTTCCTCTCGATCTGTCCAATGGATGGGAGGCCGCCTGTTGAGAAGAGGCAGCGAGCTAGGGCTTTCTCTAGTGTCTCCCCTGGGGCTTCAGACATCCCTTCATCTTGTGAGTTGAAATCCAGCTTGCACTCAAGTCACTGCAGGAATTCCGGCCTGATTCCGAATCAGGGAATCTCGGGGTTGATTCCACTGGAGGCCGCAAATACAACCTCCCTCTCCCAGACGTACAGCTTCGAGAAGTCTCCTCTTGTGGTGCTTGTGGACAGTTGGCATTCCTCTTGATTGGAAGCCAGGAAATCAGCTCTCGCCTCGAGATGATTGGGGATACACGGAGCTGTTTCTGGTTTGTGCAGTGACTTTAGGATCCCTCTAGTCTTGAGACAGTGTTCCTTCGCTTTCTCTGGAGTGCCATCAAGGAAATCAAGTCTCCATTCGGGTTTGATGGGGAGCACAGAATTGCTCTGCACGCAGTGCAGGGGAATCAGTCCTCATCTCGTGGCGAGTGGGGATTCTTAATGTTTTCTCGAGTTGCGGCAACAACCTGGGGTATATTCTCGAGTTACGACAGGGATGGCCCTTCCAAACACGGGTGTGTTCAGCGACGTCAGGATTCCTGTCTAGTTGCGAGGGACCACTCTGGAGTCTCCTCGCGGCTTGAAAGGGCCATAGGAACACCTCTCGAGGTGAGGCGGCAGACCCAGTGTCCCTTTTCTGTTGCCACTGTGATCCTGGGATTCCTGTCCATTTTCCAGAGGAGTCAGGCATCATCACCTTTGGAATCATTGAACTCCGTGTTCCTCTCGACCTGTCCAATGGATGGGAGTCCGCCTGTCGAGAAAGGGCAGGGAGCTAGGGCTTTCTCTAATGTCTCCCCAGGGGCTTCAGACATCCCCTTATCTTGTGAGATGAAATCCAGCTTGCACTCAAGTCACTGCAGGAATTCCGGCATGATTTCGAGTCCGGGCATCTCGGGGTCGATTCCACTGGAGGCCGGAAATTTAACCTCCATCTCCCAGACGTACAGCTGCGAGAAGCCTCCTCTTGTGGTGCTTGTAGACAGTTGGCATTCCTCTTGATTTGAAGCCAGGAAATCAGCTCTCACCTCGAGATGATTGAGGATGCAGAGAGCTGTTTCTGGTTGGTTTAGTTAGTTTAGGATCCGTCTAGACTTGAGACAGTGTTCCTGGGGATTCTCTGCAGTGCCATCAAGGAAATCAAGTCTCGCTTCTGGTTTGATGGGAAGCAGGTATTGCTCTGCACGCAGTGCAGCGGAATCGGGCGTCATCTCGTGGGGAGGGGGGAGTCTCATGGTTTTTCTCGAGTTGCGGAGGGAACCTGGGGTTTATTCTCGAGTTCAGACCGGGATGGCCCGACCAAACACGGGTGTGTTCAGTGAAGTCAGGACTTCTGTCTAGTTGCGAGGGACCCCTCGGGAGTCTCCTCCTTGCTTGAAAGGACCATAAGAGCACCTCTCGAGGTGAGGCAGCAGACCAGGTTCCCTTTCCTGTTGCCACTGGGATCGTGGGATCACTGCCCAAATTCCAGAGGAGTCAGACATCGTCTCCTTTGGAATCACTGAACTCCGTGTTCCTCTGGAGCTGTCCAATGGATGGGAGGTCGCCATTTGAGAAGGGGCAGTGAGCTAGGGCTTTCTCTCGTGTCTCGCCAGGGGCTTCAGACATCCCTTCATCTTGTGAGATGAAATCCAGCTTGCACTCAAGTCACTGCAGGATTTCCGGCCTGATTTCGTGTCAGGGCATCTCGGGGTCGATTCCAGTGGAGGCAGCAAATGCAAAGTCCCTCTCCAGGACGTACAGCTGCGAGAACCCTCCTCTTGTGGTGCTTGTGGACAGTTGGCATTCCTCTTGATTTGAAGCCAGGAAATCCGCTCTCACCTCGAGATGATTGGGGATACTCGGAGCTGTTTCTGGTTGGTGCAGTGACTTTAGGATCCCTCTAGACTTGAGACCGTGTTCCTGGGTTTTCTCTGGAGTGCCATCAAGGAAATCAAGGCTCCTTTCGGGTTTGATGGGGAGCACGGAATTGCCCTGCACGCAGTGCAGTGGAAACTGGCCTAATCTCGCGGCGAGGGGGGAGTCTCATTGTTTTTCTCGAGTTGAGGCGGGAACCTGGGCTCTATTCTCGAGTTAGGACGGGGATGGCCCGTCCAAACACGGGTGTGTTCAGCAACGTCAGGACTCCTGTCTAGTTGTGAGGGACCCCTCGGGAGTCTCCTCTCGGCTTGAAAGGGCCATAGGAACACCTCTCGAGCTGAGGCAGCAGACCGTGTATCCCTTTCTTGTTGCCACTGGGATCCTGGGATTCCTGTCCATTTTCCAGAGGAGTCAGGCATCGTTTCCTTTGGAATCATTGAACTCCGTGTTCCTCTCGAGGTGTCCAATGGATGAGAGCCCGCCTGTTGAGAAGGGGCAGCGAGCTAGGGTTTCTCTCGTGTCTCCCCAGGGGTTTCAGACATACCTTCATCTTGTGAGATGAAATCCAGCTTGCACTCAAGTCACTGCAAGAATTCCGGCCTGATTTCGACTCTGGGCATCTCGGGGTCGATTCTAGTGGAGGCTGCAAATACAACGTCCCTCTCCCAGATGTACAGCTGCGATAAACTCCTCTTGTGGTGCTTGTGGAAAGTTGGCATTCCTCTTGATTTGAAGCCAGGAAATCAGCTCTGACCTCGAGATGATTGGGGGTACACGGAGCTATTTCTGGTTGCTGCAGTGACCTCAGGATCCCTCTAGACTTGAGACAGTGTTCCTGGAGTTTGTCTGGAGTGCCATCAAGGAAATCAAGGCTCAATTCGGATTTGATGGGGAGCACGGAATTGCTCTGCACACAGCGCAGGGGAATCAGGCCTGATCTCGTGGAGAGCGGGGAGGCTCATGGTTTTACTCCAGTTGCGGCGGGAACCTGGGGTATATTCTCCAGTTACGACGGGAATGACCCTTCCAAACACGGGTGTGTTCAGCGACGTCAGGACTCCTGTCTAGTTGCAAGGGACTCCTCGGGAGTCTCCTCGCGGCTTGAAAGGTCCATAGGAACACCTCTCGAGGTGAGGCGGAAGACCCAGTGTCCCTTTCCTGTTGCCATTGGGATCCTGGGATTCCTGTCCATTTTCCAGAGGAGTCAGGCATCGTCTCCTTTGGAATCATTCAAATCCGTGTTGCTGTCGAGCTGCCAAAGATGTGAGGATGCCTGTCGAGAATGGCCAGGGAGCTAGGCCTATCTCTAGTGTCTCCCAAGGGGCTTCAGACATCCTTTCACCTTCTGGATGAAATCCAGCTTGCACTCAAGTCACTGCAGGAATTCCGGCCTGATTCCGAATCAGGGCATCTCGGGGTCAATTTCACTGGAGGCCGCAAGCAAATTCAACGACCGTCTTCCAGACGTACAGCTGAGAGAAGCTTCCACTTGTGGTGCTTGTGGACAGTTGGCATTCCTCTTGATTGGAAGCCAGGATATCAGCTCTCACGTTGAGATGATTGGGGGTACACGGAGCTCTTTCTGGTTGCTGCAGTGACCTCAGGATTCCTCTTGAGTTGAGACAGTGTTCCTGGGGTGTCTCTGGAGTGCCATCAAGGAAATCAAGGCTCCTTTCATCTTTGATGGGGAGCACGGAAATTCTCTGCATGCAGTGCAGGGGAATCGGGCCTCATCTCGCGTCGAGTGGGGAGTCTCATGGATTTACTCGAGTTGCGGTGGGAACCTGGGGTATATTTTCGAGTTATGAAGGGGATGGTCCTTCCAAACAAGGGTGTGTTCAGCGACGTCAGGACTCCTGTCTAGTTTCGAGGGACCCCTTGGGAGTCTCCTCGCGGCTTGAAAGGGCCATAGGAACACCTCTCGAGGTGAGGCGGTAGACCCAGGGACCCTTTCCTGTTGCCACTGGGATCCTGGGATTCCTGTCTATTTTCCAGAGGAGTCAGGCATCATCTACTTTGGAATCATTGAACTCCGTGTTCCTCTCGAGCTGTCCAATGGATGGGAGGCCGCCTGTCGAGAAAGGGCAGGGAGCTAGGGCTTTCTCTAGTGTCTCCCCAGGGGCTTCAGACATCCCTTCATCTTGTCAGATGAAATCCAGCTTGCACTCAAGTCACTGCAGGAATTCCGGCCTGATTTCGAGTAGGGCATATTGGGGTCAATTCCACTGGAGGCTGTAAATTCAATATACCTCTCCCAGACGTACAGCTGCGAGAAGCCTCTTCTTGTGGTTCTTGTAGACAGTAGGCATTCCTCTTAAATTGAAGCCAGGAAATCAGCTCTCACCTCGAGATAATGGGGGGTACACGGAGCTCTTTCTGGTTCCCGCAGTGACCTCAGGATCCCTATGGACTTGAGACAGTCTTCCTGGAGTTTCTCTGGAGTGCCATCAAGGAAATCAAGGTTTCTTTTGGGTTTGATGGGGAGCACGGAATTGCTCTGCACGCAGTGCAGGGGAATCGGGCCTCATCTCGTGGCGAGGGGGGAGTCTCATGGTTTTTCTCGAGTTGCAGCGATAACCTGGGGTATAATCTCGAGTTACGACGGGGATTGCCCTTCCAAACACGGATGTGTTCAGCGACGTCAAGACTCTTATTTAGTTGTGAGGTATCCATCGGGAGTCTCCTCGCGGCTTTAATGGGCCATAGGAACACCTCTCGAGGTGATGCGGCACTACCAGGGTCCCTTTCCTGTAGCCACTCGGACCCTGGGATGCCTGTCCATTTTCCAGAGGAGTCAGGTATCGTCTCCTTTGGAATCTTTGAACTCAGTGTTCCTCTCGATCTGTCCAATGGATGGGAGGCCGCCTGTTCAGAAAGGGCAGGGAGCTAGGCCTTTCTCTAGTGTATCCCAAGGGGCTTCAGACATCCCTTCATCTTGTGAGATGAAATACAGCTTGCACTGAAATCACTGCATTAATTCCGGCCTGATTTCGAGTCAGGGCATCTCGGGATCGATTCCACTGGAGGCCGCAAATTCAACCTCCCTCTCCAAGACGTACAACTGCGAGAGGCCTCCACTTGTCATACTTGCAGACAGTTGGCATTCCTCTTGATTTGAAGCCAGTGAAATCAGCTCTCACCTCGAGATGATTGGGGATACACAGAGCTGTTTCTGGTTGGTGCGTGACTTTAGGATCCCTCTACACTTGAGACAGTTTTCCTGGGGTTTCTCTGGAGTGCCATCAAAGAAATCAAGGATCCTTTCGGGTTTGATGGGGAGCACGGAATTGCTCTGCACGCAGTGCTGCGGAATCGGGCCTCATCTCGAGGCGAGGCGGGAGTCTTATTGTTTTTCTCGAGTTGTGGCCGGATCCTGGGGTATATTCTCGAGTTACGTCGGGGATGGCCCTTCCAAACACGGGAGTGTTTATCGACGTAAGGACTCTTGTCTAGTTGCGAGGGACTCCTCGGGAGTCTCCTGGCGGCTTGAAAGGCCCTTAGGACCACCTCTCGAGGTGAGGCAGCAGACCCAGGTTCCCTTTCCTATTGCCATTGGGATCCTGGGATTCCTGTCCTGTTTCCAGACAAGTCAGGCATCGTTTCCTTTATAATCATTGAACTCCGTGTTCCTCTCGAGCTGTCCAATGGATGGGAGGCCGCCTGTTGAGAAGGGGCAGCGAACTAGGGCTTTCTCTCGTGTCTCGTCATGGCTTCAGACATCCTTTCATCTTGTGAGATGAAATCCAGCTTGCACTCAAGTCACTAAAAGAATTCAGGCCTGATTTCGAGTCAGGGCATCTCGGGGTCGACTCCATTGGAGGTCGCAAATTCAACGTCCCTCTCCCAGACGTACAGCTGCGAGATACCTCCTCTTGTGGTGCTTGTGGACAGTTGGCATTCCTCTTGATTTGAAGCCACGAAATCAGCTTGTACCTCGAGATGATTGGGGGTACACGGAGCTCTTTCTGGTTGCTGCAGTGACCTCAGGATCCCTGTGGACTTGAGACAGTTTTCCTGGAGTTTTTGTGTAGTGCCATCAAGGAAATCAAGGCTCATTTCGGGTTTGATGGGGAGCACGGAATGTCTCTGCATGCAGTGCAGGGAAATCTGGCCTCATCTCGTGGCGAGAGGGGAGTCTCATGGTTTTTCTCGAGTTTCAGCGGGAACCTGGGGTATATTCTCAAGTTACGATGGGGATGGCCCTTCCAAACACGGGTGTGTTCAGCGACGTCAGGACTCCTGTCTAGTTGCGAGGGACTCCTGAAGAGTCTCCTCGTGTCTTGAAAGGGTCATAGGAACACCTCTCGAGTTGAGGCGTCAGACCCAGGGTCCCTTTCCTGTTGCCACTGGGATCCTGGGATTCCAGTCCATTTTCCAGAGGAGTCAAGCATCGTCTCGTTTGGAATGATGGAACTCCGTGTTCGTCTCGAGCTGTCCAATGGATGGGAGGCCGCGTGTTGAGTAGGGTCAGTGAGCTAGGGTTTCTCTCGTGTCTCCCCAGGGGCTTCAGACATCCCTTCATCTTGTGAGAGGAAATCCAGCTTGCACTCAAGTCACTGCAGGAATTCCGGCCTGATTTTGAGTCAGGGCATCTCCGGGTCGATTCCACTGGAGGCCGCAAATTCAACCTCCCTCTCCCAGACGTACAGCTGCGAGAAGCCTCCTCTTGTGGTGCTTGTGGACAGTTGGCATTCCTCTTGATTTGAAGCCAGGAAATCAGCTCTCACCTCGAGATGATTGGGGATACACGGAGCTCTTTCTGGTTGCTCCAGTGACCTCAGAATCCCTCTTGACTTGAAACAGTGTTCCTGGGGTTTCTCTGGATTGCCATCAAGGAAATCAAGGCTCATTTCGGGTTTGATCGGGAGCACCGAATTGCTCTGCACGCAGTGCAGGTGAATCGCGCCTCATCTCGCGGCGAGGGAGGAGTCTCATGGTTTCTCTCGAGTTGCGGAGGGAACCTGGGGTGTATTCTCCAGTTACGACGGGGATTGCCCTTCCAAACACGGGTGTGTTCAGCGACGTCAGGGCTCCTGACTAGTTGCGAGTGACCCCTTGGGAGTCTCCTCGCGGATTGAAAGGGCCAAAGGAACACCTCTCGAGGTGAGGCAGCAGACCCAGGTTCCCTTTCCTGTTGCCACTGGGTTCCTGGGATTCCTGTCCATTTTCCAGAGGAGTCGGACGTCGTCTCATTTATAATCATTGAACTCTGTGTTCCTCTCGAGCTGTCCAATGGATGGGAGGCCTCCCGTTGAGAAGGGGAAGCGAGGTAGGGCATTCTCTCTTGTCTCCCAGGGACTTCAGACATCCCTTCATCTTCTAGATGAAATCCAGCTTGCACTCAAGTCACTGCAAGAATTTGGGCCTGATGTCGAATCAGGGCATCTCGGTGTCGATTACACTGGAGTCCGCAAATTCAATGTCCCTCTCCCAGACGTTCAGCTGCGAGAAGCCTCCTCTTGTGGTGCTTGTTGACAGTTGTCATTCCTCTTGATTTGAAGCCAGGAAATCAGCTCTCAACTCGAGATGATTGGGGTTACAAGGAGCTGTTTCTGGTTGGAGCAGTGACTTTAGGTTCCCTCTATACTTGAGACAGTGTTCCTGGGTTTTCTCTGGAGTGCCATCAAGGAAAGCAGGGCTCCTTTCGGGTTTGATGGGGAACACTGAATTGCTCTGCACGCAGTGCAGCAGAATCGGGCCTCATCTCGCGGCGGGGGGCGAGTCTCATGGTTTTTCTCGAGTTGCGGAGGGAACCTGGGGTATATTCTCGAGTTACGACGGGGATGGCCCTTCCAAACACGGGTGTGTTCAGCGACGTCAGGACTCCTGTCTAGTTGCAAGGGACCCCTCGGGAGTCTCCTCGCGGCTTGAAGGGGACATATGAACACCTCTCGAGGTGAGGCAGCAGCCCCAGGTTCCCTTTCCTGTTGCCACTGGGATCCTGGAATTCCTCTCCATTTTCCAGAGGAGTCAGGCATCCCCTCCTTTGGAATCATTGAAATCCGTGTTGCTGTCGACCTGCCCAATGGATGGGAGGACACCTGTCGAAAATGGCCAGGGAGCTAGGGCTTTCTCTAGTGTCTCCCCAGGGGCTTCAAACATCCCATCAACTTGTGAGATGAAATCCAACTTGCATTCAAGTCATTGCAGGAATTCCGGCCTGATTTCGAGTCAGGGAATCTCGTGGTCGATTCTACTGGATGCCGCAAATTCAACGTCCCTCTCCCAGACCTATAGCTGCCAGAAGCCTCCTCCTGTGGTGCTTGTGGACAGTTGGCATTCCTCTTTATTTGAAGCCCGGAAATCAGCTCTCACCTCGAGATGATTGGGGGTACACGGAGCTCTTTCTGGTTGCTGCAGTGACCTCAGGATCCGTCTTGACTTGAGACAGTGTCCCTGGGGTTTCTCTGGAGTGCCATCAATGAAATCAAGGTTCCTTTCGGGTTTGATGGGGAGCAAGGAATTGCTGTGCATGCAGTGCAGCGGATTCAGGCCTCATCTCTCGGCGAGGGGGAGTCTCATGGTTTTCCTAGAGCTGCGGCGGGAACCGGGGGTTTTTCCCGAGTTACGACGGGGATGGCCCTTCCAAACACGGGTGTGGTCAGCGACGTCAAGCCTCCTGTCTAGTTGCGAGGGATTCCTCGGGAGCCTCCTTGCGGCTTGAAAGGGCCATGGGAACACCTCTCGAGATGAGGCGGAAGACCCAAGGTCCCTTTCCTGTTGCTACTGGGATCCTGGGATTCCTGTCCATTTTCCAGAGGAGTCAGGCATCGTCTCCTTTGAAATCATTGAACTCTGTGTTGCTGTCGAGCGGCCCAATGGATGGGAGGACGCCTGTCGAGAATGTCCAGGGAGCTAGGGCTTTTTCTAGTGTCTACCCAGAGTCTCCAGACATCCCTTCATCTTGTGAGATGAAATCAAGCTTGCACTCAAGTCACTGCAGGAATTCCGGCCTGATTTCGTGTCAGGGCATCTCGGGGTCGATTCCACTGGAGGCCGCAAATTCATCGTCCCTCTCCCAGCATACAGCTGAGAGAAGCCTCCTCTTGTGGTGCTTGTGGACAGTTGGCATTCCTCTTGATTTGAGGCCAGGAAATCAGCTCTCACCTCGAGATCTTTGGGGGTACACGGAGTTCTTTCTGGTTGCTATTGTGACCTCAGGATCCCTCTTGACTTGAGACAGTGTTCCTGGGGTTTCTCTGGAGTGCAATCAAGGATATCAAGGCTTATTTCTGCTTTAATGGGGAGCACGGAATTGCTCTGCACGCAGTGCAGGGGAATCGGGCCTCATCTGGTGGCGACGGGGGAGTCTCATGGTTTTTCTCGAGTTGTGGCGTGAACCTGGGGTATATTCCCGACTTTCGACGGGGATGGCCCTTCCAAACACGGGTGTGTTCAGTAACGTCAGGTCTCCTGTCTAGTTGCGATGGACCCCTCGGTAGTCTCCTCACGGCTTGAAAGGGCCATAGGAACACCTCTCGAAGTGAGGCAGCAGACCAAGTTTCCCTTTCGTGCCGCCACTGTGATCGTGGGATTCCTGTCCATTTTCCAGAGGAGTCAGAAATCGTCTCCTTTGGAATCATTCAACTCCGTGTACCTCTCGAGCTCTCCAATGGGTAGGAGGCCACCCATTGAGAAGGTGCAGCGAACTAGGCCTTCTCTCGTGTCTCCCCAGGGGCTTCAGACATCCGTTCATCTTGTGAGATGAAATCCAGCTTGCAATCAAGTCACTGCAAGAAATCCGGCCTGATTTCTAGTCATGGCATCTCGTGGTCGATTCCAGTGGAGGCCGCAAATTCAAGGTCCGTCTCCCAGACGTACAGCTGCAAGAAGCCTCCTCTTGTGGTGCTTCTGGACAGTTGGCATTTCTCTTGATTTGAAGCCAGGAAATCAACACTCACCTCGAGATGATTGGGGGTACACGGAGCTTTTTCTGGTTCCTGCAGTGACCTCAGGGTCACTCCAGGCTTGGGTCAGTGTTCCTGGTGTTTCTTTGGAGTGCCATCAAGGAAATCAAGGCCCATTTCGGGTTTGATGGGGAGCATGGAATTGCTCTGCACGCAGTGCAGGGGAATCGGGTCTCATCTCGTGGCGAGCGGGGAGTCTCATGGTTTTTCTCGAGTTGCGGCGGGAACCTGGGTAATATTCCCGAGTTGCAACTGGGATGGCCCTTCCAAAACTGGTGTGCTCAGTGACGTCAGGCCTCCTGTCTAGTTGCGAGGGACTCCTCGTGAGCCTCCTCGCGGGTTGATAGGGCCATAGGAACACCTCTCGAGGTGACGCGGCAGACCCAGTGTCCCTTTCCTGTTGCCACTGGGATCCTGGGATTCCTGTCCATTTTCCAAACGAGTCAGGCATCGTCTCCTGTGGAATCATTGAACTCCGTGTTACTGTCGAGCTGACGAATGGATGGGAGGACGCCTTTAGAGAATGGCCAGGGAGCTAGGGCTTTCTCTAGTGTCTCCCCAGGGGCTTCAGACATCCCTTCATCTTGTGAGATGAAATCCAGCTTGCACTCAAGTCACCGCAGGAATTCCGGCCTGTTTTTGAGTCAGGGCATGTCGGGGTCGATTCCACTGGAAGGCGCAAATTCAACCTCCCTCTCCCAGACGTACAGCTGAGAGAAGCCTCCTCTTGTGGTGCTTGTGGACAGTTGGCATTCCTCTTGATTTGAAGCCAGGAAATCAGCTCTCACGTCGAGATGTTTGGGGGTAAACGGAGCTCTTTCTGGTTCCTGCAGTGACCTCAGGATCCCTCTTGACTTGAGACAGTGTTCCTGGGGTTTCTCTGCAGTGCCATCATGGAAATCAAGGCTACTTTCGGGTTTGATGGGGAACTCGGAATTGCTCTGCATGCAATGCAGCGGAATCGGGCCTCATCTCGCGGCGAAGGGGGAGTCTCAATGTTTTTCTCGAGTTGCAGCGGGAACCTGGGATATATTCTCGGGTTACGACGGGGATGGCCCTTCCAAGCACGGGTGTGCTCAGCGACGTCAGGACTCATGTCTAGTTGCGAGGGACTCCTCGGGAGTCTCCTCGAGGCATGAAAGGGCCAAAGGAACACCTCTCGAGTGAGGCAGCAGACCCAGGGTCCCTTTCCTTTGGCCACTGGGATCCTGGGATTCCTGTTCATTTTCCAGAGGAGTCAGGCATCATCTCCTTTGGAATCATTGAGCTCCGTGTTCCTCTCTAGCTGTCCAATGGATGGGAGGCCGCCTGTCGAGAAAGGGCAGGGAGCTAGGGCTTTCTCTAGTGTTTCCCCAGGGACTTCAGACATCCCTTCACCCTGTGAGATGAAATCCAGCTTGCACTCAAGTCACTGCAGGAATTCCGGCCTGATTTCGTGTCAGGCATCTCGGGGTCGATTCCACTGGAGGCCGCAAATTCAACGTCCCTCTCCCAGACGTACAGCTGAGAGAAGCCTCCTCTTTTGGTGCTTGTGGACAGTTGGCATTCCTCTTGATTTGAAGCCAGGAAATCAGCTCTAACCTCGAGATAATTGGGGATACTCGGAGCTGTTTCTGGTTGGTGCAGTGACTTTAGGATCCCTCTAGACTTGAGACAGTGTTCCTAGGGTTTCTCTGGATTGCCATAATGGAAATCAAGGCTCCTTTCGGGTTTGATGGGGAGCACGGAATTGCTCTGCCTGCAGTGCAGCGTAATGGGGCCTCATCTCGCGCTGAGTTTGGAGTCTCATGGTTTTTCTCGAGTTGTGGCGGGAACCTGGGGAATATTCTCGACTTTCGACGGGGATGGCCCTTCCAAACAAGGGTGTGTTCAGCGACGTCAGGACTCCTGTCTAGTTGCGAGGGACCACTCGGGAGTCTCCTCGTGGTTTGAAAGGGCCATAGGAACACCTCTCGAGGTGAGGCGGCAGACCCAGTGTCCCTTTCCTGTTGCCACAGTGGTCCTGGGATTCCTGTCCATTTTCCAGAGGAGTCAGGCATCGTCTCCTTTGGAATCATTGAAATCCGTGTTGCTGGCGAGCTGCCCAATGGATGTGAGAATGCCTGCGGAGAATGGCCAGGGAGCCAGGGCTTTCTCTAGTGTTTCCCCAGGGGCTTCAAACATCCCTTCATCTTGTGAGACGACATCCAGCTTGCACTCAAGTCACTGCAGGAATTCCGGCCTGATTTTGCGTCAGGGCATCTCGGGGTCGATTCCACTGGAGGCCGGAAGTTCAACGTCCCTCTCCCAGACGTACAGCTGCGAGAAGCCTCCTCTTGTGGTGCTTGTGGACAGTTGGCATTCCTCTTGATTTGAAGCCAGGAAATCAGCTCTCACCTCGAGATGATTGGGGGTACATGGAATTCTTTCTGGTTGCTGCAGTGACCTCAGGATCAATCTTGACTTGAAACAGTGTTCCTGGGGTTTCTCTGCAGTGACATCCAGGAAATCAAGGCTCCTTTCGGGTTTGATGGGGAGCACGGAATTGCTCTGCATGCAGTGCAGGGGAATTGGGCCTCATCTCGCGGTGAGTGGGGAGTTTCACGGATTTTCTCGAGTTGCGGCGGGAACCTGGGGTACATTCTCGAGTTACGACGGGGACGGCCCTTCCAACCAAGGGTGTGTTCAGCGACGTCAGGACTCCTGTCTAGTTGCGAGGGACACTTCGGGAGTCTGCTCGCGGCTTGAAAGTGCCCTAGGAACCCCTCTCGAGCTGAGGCAGCAGACCAAGGTTCCCTTTCCTGTTGCCACTGGGTTCCAGGGATTCCTGTTCATTTTCCAGAGGAGTCAGACATCGTCTCCTTTGGAATCATTGAACTCCGTCTTCCTCTCGAGATGTCCAATGGATGCGAGGCCACCTGTTGAGAAGGGCATCGAGCGAGGGCTTTCTCTAGTGTCTCCCCAGGGACTTCAGACATCCCTTCATTGTGACATGTTATCCAGCCCGCACTCAAGTCACTGCAAGAATTCCGGCCTGATTTCGAGTCAGGGCATCTCGGGGTCGATTCCAGTGGAGGCCGTTAATTCAGCGTCCCTCTCCCAGACGTATAGCTGCGAGAAGCCTCCTCTTGTGATGCTTGTGGACAGTTGGCATTCCTCTTGATTTGAAGCCAGGAAATCAGCTCTCGCCTCGAGATGATTGGTTGTACACGGAGCTCTTTCTGGTGCCTGCAGTGACCTCAGGATCCCTCTAGACTAGAGACAGTGTTCCTGGAGTTTCTCTGGAGTGCCATCAAGGAAATCAAGGCTCATTTCGGGTGTGAGGGGAGCACCGAATTGCTCTGCACGCAGTGCAGGGGAATGGGGCCTCATCTCGCGTTGAAGGGGGAGTCTCATGGTTTTTCTCGAGTTGCGGCGGGAACCTGGGTTAGATACTCGAGTTACGACGGGGATAGCCCTTTCAAACACGGGTGTGTTCAGCGACGTCAGGATTCCTGTCTAGTTGCAAGGGAACCCTCGGGAGTCTCCTCGCGACTTGAAAGGGCCATAGGAACAGCTCTCGAGGTGACGCGGCAGATCCAGGGTCCCTTTCCTGTTGCCACTGGGTTCCTGGGATTCCTGTCCATTTTCCAGAAGAGTCAGGCATCGTCTCCTTTGGAATCATTGACCTCCGTGTTCCTCTCGAGCTGTCCAATGGATGGGAGGCCGCCTGTCCAGAAAGGGCTGGGAGCTAGGGCTTTCTCTAGTGCCTCCCCAGGAGCCTCAGACATCCCTTCATCTTGTGAGATGAAATCCAGCTTGCACTCAAGTCACTGCAGGAATTCCGGTCTCATTTCGAGTCAGGGCATCTCGGGGTCGATTCCACTGGAGGCCGCCAATTCAACCTCCTCTCCCAGACGTATAGCTGCAAGAAGCCTCTTCTTGTGGTGCTTATAGTCAGTTGGCTTTCCTCTTGATTTGAAGCCAGGAAATTAGCTCTCACCTCGAGATGTTTCAGAACACACGGAGCTGTTTCTGGTTGGTCCAGTGACTTTTGGATCCCTCTAGACTTGAGAGAGTTTTAGTGGGGTTTCTCTGGAGTGCCATCAAGGAAATCAAGGCTCATTTCGGTTTTGATGGGGAGCACGGAATTGCTCTGCACGCAGTTCAGCGGAATCGGGCCTCATCTCGCGGCGAGGGGGGAGTCTCATGGTTTTCATCAAGTTGCGGCGGGAACCTGGGGTATATTCTCGAGTTACGATGGGGATGTCCCTTCCAAACACCGGTGTGTTCAGCGACGTCAGGACTCCTATCTAGTTCCGAGGGATCCCTCGGGAGTCTCCTCGCGGCTTGAAAGGGCCATAGGAACACCTCTCGAGGTGAGGCGGCAGACCCAGTTTCCCTATCTAGTTGCCACTGGGATCCTGTGATTCCTGTCCATTTTCCAGAGGAGTCAGACATCATCTCCTTTGGAATCATTGAACTCCGTGTTTTTGTCGAGCTGCCCAATTGATGGAGGACGCCTGTCGAGAATGGCCAGGGAGCTAGGGCTTTCTCTTTTGTCTCCTCAGGTTCTTCAGACATCCTTTCATCTTGTGCGATGAAACCCAGCTTGCACTCAAGTCGCTGCAGGAATTCCGGCCTGATTTCGAGTCAGAGCATCTCAGGGTCGATTCCACTGGAGGCCTCAATTTCAATGTCCCTCTCCCAGACGTACAGCTGATAGAAGCCTCCTCTTGTGGTGTTTCTGGACAGTTGGCATTCCTCTTGATTTGAAGCCAGGAAATCAGCTCTAACCTCGAGATGATTGGGGGTACACGGAACTGTTTCTTGTTGGTGCAGTGGCCTCAGGATCCCTCTTGACTTGAGATAGTGTTCCTGGGGTTTCTCTGGAGTGCCATCAAGGAAATCAAGGCTCCTTTCGGGTTTGATGGGGAGGACAGAATTGCTTTGCACGCAGTAAAGGGGAATCGGGCCTCATCTCACGGCGAGGGCGGAGTCTCATGGTTTTTCTCGAGTTGCGGCGGGAACCTGGGGTATATTCTCGCGTTACGACGTGGTTGGCCCTTCCAAACACGGGTGTGTTCAGCGACGTCAGGACTCCTGTCTAGTAGTGAGGGACCACTCGCGAGTCTCCTCGCGGCTTGAAAGGGCTATAGGAACACGTCTCGAGGTGAGGCCGCTGACCCAGGTTCCCTTTCCTGTTGCCACTGGGATCCTGGGATTCCTGTCTTTTTTCCAGAGGAGTCAGGCATTGTCTCCTTTGGAATCACGGAACTCCGTGTGCCTCTCGAGCTGCCCAATGGATGGGAGGCCGCCTGTCGAGAATGGGCAGGGAGCTAGGGCTTTCTCTAGTGTCTCCCCAGGATCTTCAGTCATCCCTTCATCTTGTGAGATGACATCCAGCTTTCACTCAAGTCACTGCAGGAATTCCGGCCTGATTTTGAGTCAGGGGATCTCGGGGTCGATTCCGCTGGAGGCCGCAAATTCAACATCCCTCTCCTAGACGAACAGCACCGAAAAGCCTCCTCTTGTGGTGCTTGTGGACAGATGGCATTCCTCTTGATTTGAAGCCAGGAAATCCGCTCTCACCTCGAGATGATTGGGGGTACACGGAGCTCTTTCTTGTTCCTGCAGTGACCTCAGGATCCCTCTAGACTTGAGACAGTGTTCCTGGAGTATCTCTGGAGTGCCATCAAGGAAATCAATGATCATTTCGGGTGTGATGGGGAGCACGGAATTGCTCTGCAGGCAATGCAGGGGAATCGGGCCTCATCTCGTGGCGAGGGGAGAGTCTCATGGTTTTTCTCGAGTTTCGGTGGGAACCTGGGGTATATTCCCGAATTACGACGGGGATGTCCGTTTCAAACACGGGTGTGTTGAGCGACGTCAGGACTCCTGTCTAGTTGCGAGGGACTCCTCGAGTGTCTCCTCGCAGCTAGAAAGGGCCATAGGAACAACTCCGAGGTGAGGCGGCAGACCCAATGTCCCTTTCCTGTTGTCACTGGGATCCTGGGATTCCTGTCCATTTTCCAGAGGAGTCAGGCATCGTCTCCTTTGGAATCATTGTACTCCGTGTTGCTGTCGAGCTGCCCAATGGATGGGAGGACGCCTGTCGAGACTGGCCAGTTAGCTGGGGCTTTCTCTCCTGTCTCCCCAGTGTCTTCAGACATCCCTTCATCTTGTGAGATGAAATTCAGCTTGCACTCAAGTCACTGCAGGAATTTCGGCCTGATTTCTAGTCAGGGCATCTCAGGGTCGATTCCACTGGAGGCCGTAAATTCAACGTTCCTCTCCCAGACGTACAGCTGACAGAAGCCTCCTCTTGTGGTGCTTGTGGACAGTTGGCATTCTTCTTGATTTGAAGCCAGGAAATCAGCTCTCACCTCGAGATGCTTGGGGGTACACGGAGCTCGTTCTGCTTGCTGCAGTGACCTCAGGTTCCCTCTTGAGTTGAGACAGTGTTCCTGGGGTTTCCATGGAGTGCCATCAAGGAAATCTAGGCTCCTTTCGGGTTTGATGGGAACACGGAATTGCTCTGCATGCAGTGCAGGGGAATCGGGCCTCATCTCAAGGCGAGGGGTGAGTCTCATGGTTTTTCTCGAGGTGCGGTGGGAACCTGGGGTATATTCTCGAGTTACGACGGGGATGGCCCTTCCAAACACGGGTGTGTTCAGCGACGTCAGGACTCCTGTCTCATTGCGAGGGACCCCTCGGGAGTCTCCTCGCGGCTTGAAAGGGCCATAGGAAGACATCTCGAGGTGAGGCGGCCGACCCAGAGACCCTTTCCTGTTGCCAATGGGATCCTGGGATTTCCGTCCATTTTCCAGAGGAGTCAGGCATCGTCTCCTTTGGAATCATTGAACTCTGTGTTCCTCTCGAGCTGTCCAATGCATGGGAGGCTGCCTGTCGAGAAGGAGCAGGGAGCTAGGGCTTTCTCTAATGTCTCCACAGGGGCCTCAGTCATTCCTTCATCTTGTGAGATGAAATCCAGCTTGCACTCAAGTCACTGCACTATTTCCGGCCTGATTTCGAGTCAAGGCATCTCTGGGTCGATTGCACTGGAGGCCGCAAATTCAACGTCCCTCTCACAGACGAACAGCTGAGAGAAGTCTCCTCTTGTGGTGCTTGTGGACAGTTGGCATTCCTCTTGATTTGAAGCCAAGAAATCAGCTCTCACCTCAAGATGATTGGGGGTACTCGGAGCTGTTTCTGGTTGGTGCAGTGACTTACGATCCTTCTAGACTTGAGACAGTGTTCCTGGGGTTTCTGTGGAGTGCCATCAAGGAAATCAAGGCTCCTTTCGGGTTTGATGGGGAACACTGAATTGCTCTGCACACAGTGCAGGGCAATCGGGCCTCAGCTCGTGGCGAGTGGGGAGTCTCATGGTTTTTCTCGAGTTGCGTCGGAAAGCTGGGGTATATTCTCGAGTTACGACGGGAATGGTCCTTCCAAACACGGGTGTGTTCAGCGAGATCAGGACTCCTGTCTAGTTGCGATGGACCCCTCTGGAGTCTCCGCGCAGCTGGAAGGGTCCATAGGAACACCTCTCGAGGTGAGGCGGCAGACCCAGGGTCCCTTTCCTGTTGCCACCGGGATCCTGGGATTCCTGTCCATTTTCCAGAGGACTCAGGCATCGTCTCCTTTGGAATCACTGAACTCCGTGTTCCTCTCGAGTTGTCCAATGGATGGGAGGCCGCCTGTCGAGAAAGGGCAGGGAGCTAGGGCTTTCTCTAGTGTCTCCCCATGGGCTTCAGACATCCCTTCATCTTGTCAGATGAAATCCAGCTTGCACCCAAGTCACTGCAGGAGTTCCGGCCTGATTTCGGGTCAGGGCATCTCGGGGTCGATTTCATTGGAGGCGGCAAATTCAACGTGCTTTTCACAGACGTACACCTGAGAGAAGCCTCCTCTTGGGGTGCTTGTGAACAGTTGGCATTCCTCTTGATTTGATGTCAGGAAATCAGCTCTCACCTCGAGATGATTAGGGGTACACGGAGCTCTTTCTGGTAGCTGCAGTGACTTCAGGATCCCTCTAGACTTGAGACAGAGTTCCTGGGGTTTCTCTGGAGTGCCATCATGGAAAGCGTGGTTCCTTTCGGGTTTGATTGGGATGACGGTATTGTTCTGCACGCAGTGTAGGTGAATCGGGCGTCATCTCTCGGCGAGGGGGGAGTCTCGTGGTTTTTCTCGAGTTGCGGCGAGAACCTGGGGTATATTCCCGAGTTACGACGGGGATGGCCCTTCCAAACACGGGTGTGTTCAGCGACGTCAGGACTCCTGTCTAGTTGTGAAGGAACCATTGGGAGTCTCCTCGCGGCTTGAAAGGGCCATAGAAACACCTCTCGAGGTGAGGCGGGAGACCCAGGGTCCCTTTCCTGTTGCCCCTTGGATCCTGGCATTCCTGTCGATTTTCCAGAGGAGTCAGGCATCGTCTCCTTTGGAATCATTGAATTCCGTGTTCCTCTCGAGCTGGACAGTGGATCGGAAGCCCCCTGTCGATAAGGGGCAGGGAGCTAGGGCTTTCTCTAATGTCTCCCCATGGGCATCAGATATCCCTTCATCTTGTGAGATGAAATCCAGTTTACACTCAAGTCACTGCAGGAATTCTGGCCTGATTTCGAATCAAGGCATCTTGGGGTCGATTCCATTGGAGGCCGCAATTTAAACGTCCCTCTCACAGACGTACAGCTGAGATAAGACTCCTTTTGTGGTGCTTGTGGACAGTTGGCATTCCGCTTGATTTGAAGTCAGGAAATCAGGTCTCACCTCGAGATGATTGGGGGTACACGGAGCTCTTTCTGGTTGTTGCAGTGACCTCAGGATCCCTATAGACTTGTGACAGTGATCCTGGGTATTCTCCGGAGTGCAAATCAAGGAAATCAAGGCTGCTTTCGGGTTTGACGGGGAACACGGAATTGCTCTGCATGCAGTGCAGGGGAATCGGGCCTCATTTCGCGGCGAGGGGGGAGTCTCATGGTTTTTCTCGAGTTTCGACTGGAACATTGGGTATATTTTGGAGTTTAGACGCGGATGGCCCTTCCAAACACGGGTGTGTTCAGAGACGTCAGGACTCCTGTCTAGTTGCGAGGAACCCCTCGGAAGTCTCATCGCAGCTTGAAAGCACAATAGGAACACTTCTCGAGGTGAGGGGGCAGAGCAAGTGTCCCTTTCCTGTTGCCACTGGGATCCTGGGATTCCTGTCCATTTTTAGAGGAGTCAGGCATTCTCTCCTTTGGAATCATTGAACTCCGTGTTCCTCTCGAGCTGTCCAATGGATGGGAGGTCGACTGTCGAGAACGGGCAGAGAGCTAGGGCTTTCTCTAGTGTCTCCCCAAGGGCTTGAGACATCCCTTCATCTTGTGAGATAAAATCCAGCTTTCACTCATGTCACTGCAGGAATTCCGTCCCGATTTCGCTTCAGGGCATGCCAGGGTGGATTCCATTGGAGGCCGCAAATTCAACGTCCCTTTCACAGACGTACAGCTGAGAGAAGCCTCCACTTGTGGTGCTTGTGGACAGTTGGCATTCCTCTTGATTTGAATCCAGGCAATCAGCTCTCACCTCGAGATGATTGGGGGTAAATGGAGCTCTTTCTGGTTACTGCAGTTACCTCAGGATCCCTCTAAACTTGAAACAGTGTTCCTGGGGTTTCTCTGGGGTGCCATAAGTGAAATCAAGTCTCCTTTCGTGTTTGATGGGGAGCACGAAATTGCTCTGCACGCACTGGTGGAGAATCCGGCCTCATCTCGAGGCGAGATGGGAGTCTCATGGTTTTTCTCGAGTTGTGGCGGTAAACTGGGGTATATTCTCGACGTACGACGTGGATGGCCCTTCCAAACACGGGTGTGTTCAGCGACGTCAGGACTCCTGTCTAATTGCGAGGGACCCCTCGGGAGTCTCCTCGCCGCTTGATAGGGCCATAGGAACAGCTCTCTCGGTGAGGCGGCAGACCAAGGGTCCCTTTCCTGTTGCCACTGGAATCTTGGGATTCCTGTCCATTTTCCAGAGGAGTCAGGCATCGTCTGCTTTGGAATCATTGAACTCCGTGTTCCTCTCGAGCTGTCCAATGGATGGGAGTCCGCCTGTCGAGAAGGGGCAGGGAGCTAGGACTTTCTCTAATGTCTCCCCAGGGGCTTCAGACATCCCTTCAACTTGTGAGATGAAATCCAGCTTGCACTGAAGTCACTGCAGGAATTCTGGCCTTATTTCGAGTCAGGGCGTCTCAGTGTCGATTCCATTGGAGGTCGCAAATTCAACGTCCCTCTCACAGACGTACAGCTGAGAGAAGCCTCCTCTTGTGGTGCTTGTGGACAGTTGGCATTCCTCTTGATTTGAAGCCAGGAAATCAGCTCTCACCTCGAGATGATTGGGGGTACACGGAGCTGTTTCTGGTTGCTGCAGTGACCTCAGTATCCCTCCAGACTTGAGACAGTGTTCCTGGGGTTTCTCTGGAGTGCCACCAAGGAAATCAAGGCTGCTTTCGGGTTTGATGGGGAGCACGGAAATGCTCTGCACACATTGCAGCGGAATCGGGCCTCATCTCCCGGCGAGGGTTGAGTCTCACGGTTTTTCTCGAGTTGCGGCGGGAACCTGTGGTATATTCTCGAGTTACGACGGGGATGGCCCTTCCAAACACGGGTGTGTTCAGTGGCGTCAGGACTCCTGTCTAGTTTTGAGGAACCCCTCGGGAGTCTACCCGTGGCTTGAAAGGGCCTTAGGAACACCTCTCGTTGTGAGGCGACAGACCCAGGGTCCCTTTCCTGTTGCCACTGGGATCCTGTGATTCCTGTCCATTTTCCAGAGGAGTCAGGCATCGTCTCCTTTGGAATCATTGCACTCCGTGTTCTCTCGAGCTATCCAAACGATGGGAGGCCGCCTGTCGTGAAGGGGCAGGGAGCTAGGACATTCTCTAGTGTCGCGCCAGGGGTTTCTCATATCACTTCATCTTGTGAGATGAAATCCAGCGTGCACTCAGGTCACTGCAGGAATTCCGGCCTGATTTCGAGTCACGGCATCTAGGGGTCATTCCACTGGAGGCCGCAAATTCAACGTCCCTCTCACAGACGTAGATCTGAGAGAATCCTCCTATTGTAATGCTTGTGGACAGTTGGCATTCTTCTTGATTTGTATCCAGGAAATCACCTCTCACCTCGAGATGATTGGGGGTACACGGATCTCTTTCTGGTTGATGCAGTGACCTCAGGATCCCTCTAGACTTGAGACATTGTTCCTGGTGTTTCTCTGGAGTGCCATCAAGGAAATCAAGGCTCCTTTCGGTTTTGATGGGGAGCACGGAATTGCTCTGCACGCAGAGCAGGGGAATCGGGCCTCATCTCGCAGTGAATGGGGAGTCTCAAGGTTTTATTCAAGTTGCGGCAGGAACCTGGAGTATATTCTCGAGTTTCAACGGGGATGGCCCTTCCAAACACGGGTGTGTGCAGCGATGTCATGACTGCTCTCTAGTTGTGAGGGACCCCTCGGGAGTCTCCTCGCGGCTTGAAAGGGCCATAGGAACACCTCTCGAGATGACGCGGCAGACCCAGGGTCCCTTTCCTGTTGTCACTGAGAACCTGGGATACCGGTCCATTTTCCAGAGGACTCAGGCATCGTCTCCATTGGAATCATTGAACTACGTGTTACTCTCGAGCTGTCCATTGGATTGGAGGTCGCCTGTCGAGAAGGGGCAGGGAGCTAGGGCTTTCTCTAGTGTCTCCCTAGGGGCTTCAGACATCCCTTCATCTTGTGAGATGAAATCCAGCTTGCACTCAAGTCACTGCAGGAATTCCGGCCTGATTCCGAGTCGGGGAATCTCACGGTCGATTCCACTGGATGCCGTAAATTCAACGTCCCTCTCACAGACGTACAGCTGCGAGAAGCCTCCTCTTGTGGTGCTTCTGAACAGTTGGCATTCGTCTTGATTTGAAGCCAGGAAATCAGCTCTCACCTCGAGATGATTGGGGGTACACGGAGCTCTTTCTGGTTTTGCAGGGATCTCAGGATCCCTCTATACTAGAGACAGTGTTCCTGGGGATTCTCTGGAGTGCCATCAAGGAAATCAAAACTCCTTTCGGGTTTGATGGGGAGCATGGAATTGCTCTGCACGAAGTACATAGGAATCGGGCCTCATCTCGCGGCGAGGGGGGAGTCTCATGGTTTTTCTCGAGTTGCGGCGGGAACCTGGGTTATATTCTCGAGTTACGACGGGGATGGCCCTTTCAAACACGGGTTTGTTTAGCGACGTCAGGGCTCCTGTCTAGTTGTGAGGGAACAATCGGGAGTCTCCTCGCGACTTGAAAGGGCCATAGGAGCACCACTCTCGGTGAGGCGGCAGTCCCAGGGTCCCTTTCCTTTTGCCCCTTGGATCCTGGGATTCCTGTCCATTTTCCAGAGGAGTCAGGCATCGTCTCCTTTGGAATCATTGAATTCCGTGTTACACTTGATCTGGACAATGGATGGGAGGCTGCCTGTCGAGAAGGGCCAGGGGGCTAGGGCTTTCTCTAGTGTCTCCCCAGGGGCTTCAGACATCCCTTCATCTTGTGAGATGTAATCCAGCTTGCACTCAAGTCACTGCAGGAATTCCGGCCTTATATCGAGTCAGGGCATCTTGTGGTCGATTCCATTGGAGGCCGCAAATTCAACGTCCCTCTCACAGACGTACAGTTGAGAGAAGCCTCCTCCTGTGGTGCTTGTGGGCAGCTGGCATTCCTCTTGATTTGAAGCCAGGAAATCAGCTCTCACCTCGAGATGATTGGGGGTACACGGAGCTCTTTTTGGGTGCTGCAGGGACCTCAGGTTCCCTCTAGACTTGAGTCTGTGTTCCTGGGGTTTCTCTGGAGTGCCATCAAGGAAATCAAGCCTGCTTTCGGGTTTGATGGGGAGCACAGAATTGCTCTGCACGCAGTGCAGGGGAATCAGGCCTCATCTCGCAGCGAGGGGGGCATCTCATGGTTTTTCTCGAGTTGCGGCGGAAACCTGGGGTATATTCTCGAGTTACGAAGGGCATGACCCTTCCAAACACCGGTGTGTTCAGCGACGTCAGGACTCCTGTCTAGTTGCGAGGGACCCCTCGGAAGTCTCCTCACAGCTTGAAAGGGCCATTGGACCACCACTCGAGGTGAGGCGTCAGACACAGGGTCCCTTTCCTGTTGCTACTGGGATCCTGGGATTCCTGTCCATTTTCCAGAGGAGTCAGGCATCGTCTCCTTTGGAATCATTGAACTCCGTGTTCCTCTCGACCTGTCCAATGGATGGGAGGCCGCCTGTCGAGAAGGGGCAGGGAGCTAGGGCTTTCTCTACTGTCTCCCCAGGGACTTCAGACATCTCTTCATCTTGTGAGATGAAATCCAGCTTGCACTCATGTCACTGCAAGATTTCTGGCCTGATTTATTGTCAGGGCATCTCGGGGTCGATTCCATTGGAGTCCGCAAATTCAACGTCCGTCTCCCAGACGAACAGCTGAGAGAAGCCTCTGCGTGTGGTGCTTGTGGACAGTTGGCATTCCCCTTGATTGGAAGGCAGGAAATCAGCTCTCAAATCAAGATGATTGGGGCTACACGGAGCTCTTTCTTATTGCTGCAGTGACCTCAGGATCCCTCTAGACTTGAGACAGTTTTCCTGGGGTTTCTCTGGAGTGCCATCAAGGAAATCAAGCTCCTTTCGGGTTTGATGGGGAGCACGGAATTGCTCTGCAAGCAGTTCAGGGGAATCGGGCTTCATCTCGTGGCGAGGGGGGAGTCTCATGGTTTTTCTCGAGTTGCAACTGGAACCAGGGGTATTTTCTCGAGTTACGACGGAGATGGCCCTTCCAAACACGGTGTGTTCAGCGACGTCAGGACTCCTGTCTAGTTGGGAGGGACCACTCGTGAGTCTCCTGGCGGCTAGAAAAGGCCATAGGAACACCTCTCGAGGTGAGGCGGCAGACCCCGTGTCCCTTTCCTGTTGCCACTGTGATCCTGGGATTCCTGTCCATTTTCCAGAGAAGTCAGGCATGGTCTCCTCTGGAATCATTGAGCTCCGTGTTCCTCTCGAGCTGTACAATGGATGGGAGGCCGCCTGTCGAGAATGTGCAGGGAGCTAGGGCTTTGTCTAGTGTCTCCTCAGGGGCTTCAGACATCCCTTCATCTTGGAGATGAAATCCAGCTTGCACTCAATTCACTGCAGGAACTCCGGGCTGATTTCGAGTCAGGGCATCTCGGGCTCGATTCCATTGGAGGCCGCAAATTCAACGTCCCTGTCACAGACATACAGATGAGAGAATACTCCTCTTGTGGTGCTTGTGGACAGTTGGCGTTGCTCTTGATTTGAAGCCAGGAAATCAGCTCTCACCTCGAGATAATTTGGGATTCACAGAAATCTTTCTGGTTGCTGCAGTGACCTCAGCATCCCTCTAGACTTGAAACAGTGTTCCTGGGGTTACTCTGGAGTGCCATCAAGGAAATCAAGGCTCCTTTCGGGTTTGATGGCGAGGACGGAATTGCTCTGCACGCAGTTCAGGGGAATCGGGCCTCATCTTGCGGCGAGGTGAGAGCCTTATGGTTTTTCTCGAGTTGCGGCGGGAACCTGGGGTATATTCTCGTGTTACGACGGGGATGGCCCTTCCCAACACGGGTGTGTTCAGCGACGTCAGGACTCCTGTCTAGTTGCGAGGGACCCCTCAAGAGTCTCCTCGCGGTTTTAGAGGGCCATAGGAACAGCTCTCGAGGGAAAGCGGCAGACCCAGGGTCCCTTTCCTGTTGCTCCTGGGATCCTGGGTTTCCTGTCCATTTTCCAGAGGAGTCAGGCATCGTCTCCTTTGGAATCATTGAACTCCGTGTTCCTCTCGACCTGTCCAATGGATGGGAGGCCTCCTGTCGAGAAGGAGCAGGAAGCTAGGGATTTCTCTAGGGTCTCTCCAGGCGATTCAGGAATCCCTTCATCTTGTGAGATGAAATCCAGCTTGCACTCAGTCACTGCAATAATTCCAGCCTGATTTCGACTCAGGGCATCTCGGGGTCGATTCCATTGTAGGCCGAAAATTCAACGTCCCTCTCACAGACCTACAGCTGAGAGAAGCCTCCTCTTGTGGTGCTTGTGGACAGTTGGCATTCCTCTTGATTTGAAGCCAGGAAATCAGCTCTCACCTCGAGATGATTTGGGGTACACGGAGCTCTTTCTGGTTGCTGCAGTGACCTCAGGATCCCTCTAGACTTGAGACAGTGTTCCTGGGGTTTCTCTGGAGTGCCATCAAGGAGATCAAGGCTCCTTTCGGTTTGATGGGGAGCACGGAATTGCTCTGCACGCTGTGCAGGGGAATCGGGCCTCATCTCGCGGCGAAGGGGGGGGTCTCATAGTTTTTCTCGAGTTGCGGCCGGAACCTGGGGAATACTCTCGAGTTACGACGGGGATGGTCCTTCCAAAAACGGGTGTGTTCAGCGACCTCAGAACACCTGTCTAGTTGCGAGGGACACCTCGGGAGTCTCCTCGCGGCTTGAAAGGGCCATAGGAACACCTCTCGAGGTGACGCGGCAGACCCAGGATCCCTATCCTGTTGCCACTTTGATTCTGGGATTCCTGTCCATTTTCCAGAGGAGTCAGGCATCGTCACCTTTGGAATCATTGAACTCCGTGTTCCTCTCGAGCTGTCCATTAGATGGGAGGCCACCTGTTGAGAAGGGCAGGGAGCTAGGGATTTCTCTATTGTCTCCCTAGGGACTTCAGACATATCTTCATGTTGTGAGATGAAATCCAGGGTGCACTCAAGTCAGTGCAGGAATTTCGGCCTGATTTCGTGTCAGGGTGTCTCGGGGTCGATTCCATTGGAGGCCACAAATTCAACGACCCTCTCAGAGACGTACAGGTGAGAGAAGCCTCTTCTTGGGGTGCTTGTGGACAGTTGGCATTCCTCTTGATATGAAGCCAGGAAATCAGCTCTCACCTCGAGATGATTGGGGGTACCCAGAGCTCTTTCTGGTTGCTGCAGTGACCTCAGGATCCCTCTAGACTTGAGACAGTGTTCCTAGGGATTCTCTGGAGTGCCATCAACGAAATCAAAGCTCCTTTCGGGTTTGATGGGGAGCACGGAATTGCTCTGCACGCAGTGCAGGGGAATCGGGCCTCATGTCGCGGCGAGGGAGGAGTCTCATGGTTTCTCTCGAGTTGCGGCGGGAACCTGGGGTATTTTCTCGAGTTACGACCGGGATGGCCCTTCCAATCTCGGGTGTGTTCAGTGACGTCAGGTCTCTTGTCTAGTTGCGAGGGACACCTCGGGAGTCTCCTCTCGGCTTGAAAGGGCCGGAGGAACACCTCTCGAGGTGAGACAGCAGACCAGGGTCCCTTTCCTGTTGCGACTGGGATCCTGGGATTCCTGTCCGTTTTCCAGAGGAGGCAGGCATCGTCTCCTTTGAATCATTGAACTCTGTGTTACTCTCGAGATGTCCAATGGATGGGAGGTCGCCTTTCGAGAAAGGTCAGGGAGCTAGGGGTTTCTCTAGTGTCTCCCAGGGGCTGCAGACATCCCTTCTTCTTGTGAGATGTAATCCAGCTTGCACTCAAGTCACTGCAGGAATTCCGGCCGGATTTCGAGTCAGGGCATCTCGGGGTCGATTCCATTGGAGGCCGCAAGTTCAACGTCCCTCTCACAGACGTACAGCTGAGAGAAGACTCCTTTTGTGGTGCTTGAGGACAGTTCGCGTTCCTCTTGATTTGAAGCCAGGAAATCAGCTCTCACCTCGAGATAATTTGGGATTCACAGAAATCTTTCTGGTTGCTTCGCTGACCTCAGGATCCCTCTAGACTTGAGACAGTTTTCCTGGGGTTACTCTGGAGTGCCATCAAGGAAATCAAGGCTCCTTTCGCTTTTGATGGCGAGCACGGACTTGATCTGCACGCAGTGCAGGGGAATCGGGCCTCATCTCGCGGCGAGGGGAGAGTCTTATGGTTTTTCTCGAGTTGCGGCGGGAACCTGGGGTATATTCTCGTGTTACGACGGGGATGGCCCTTCCAAACACGGGTGTGTTCAGCGACGTCAGGACTCCTGTCTAGTTGCGAGGGACCCCTCGAGAGTCTCCTCACGGCTTTAAAAGGCCATAGGAACACCTCTCGAGGTGAGGCGGCAGACCCAGGGTCCCTTTCCTGTTGCTCCTGAGATCCTGGGTTTCCCGTCCGTTTTCCAGAGGAGTCAGGCATCGTCTCCTTTGTAATCATTGAACTCCGTGTTCCTCTCGAGCTGTCCAATGGATGAGAAGCCGCCTGTCGAGAAGGGGCTGGGTGCTAGGGGTTTCTCTAATGTCTCCCCACGGGCTTCAGATATCCCTTCGACTTGTGAGATAAAATCCAGCTTGCACTCAAGTCACTGCAGGAATTCCGGCCTGATTTCGAGTCAGGGCATCTCGGGGTCGATTCCATTGGAGGCCGCAAATTCAACATCCCTCTCACAGACCTACAGCTGAGAGAAGCCTCCTCTTGTGGTGCTTGTGGACAGTTGGCATTCCTCTTGATTTGAAGCCAGGAAATCAGCTCTCACCTCAAGATGATTGGGGGTACACGGAGCTCTTTCTGGTTCCTGCAGTTACATCAGGATCCCTCTATCTTGAGACAGATCTCCTGGGGTTTCTCTGGAGTGTCAACAAGGAGATTAAGGCTCCTTTCAGTTTGATGGGGAGCACGGAATTGCTCTGCACGCAGTGCAGGGGAATCGGGCCTCATCTCGCTGGGAAGGTGGAGTCTCATGGTTTTTCTCCAGTTGCGGCGGGAACCTGGGTTATATTCTCGAGTTACGACGGGGATGGCCCTTCCAAACACGGGTGTGTTCCGCGACGTCAGGACCCCTGTCTAGTTGCGGGGGACACCTCGGGAGTCTGCTCGCGCCTTGAAAGGGCCATAGGAACACCTACCGAGGTGAGGCGGCAGGCCCAGTGTCCCTTTCCTGTTGCCACTTGGATTCTGGGATTCCTGTCCATTTTCCAGAGGAGTCAGGCATCGTCTCCTTTGGAATCATTGAACTCCGTGTTCCTCTCGAGCTGTCCATTGCTTGGGAGGCCGCCTGTCGAGAAAGGGCAGGGAGCTCGGGCTTTCTCTATTGTCTCCCCAGGGACTTCAGACATATCTTCATCTTGATGGATGAGATCCAGCCTGCACTCAAGTCAGTGCAGGAATTTCGGCCTGATTTCGAGTCAGGGCGTCTCGGGGTCGATTCCATTGGGGGCGGTAAATTCATCGTCCCTCTCACAGACCTACAGCTGAGAGAAGCCTCCTCTTGTGGTGCTTGTGGACAGTTGGCATTCCTCTTGATTTGAAGCCAGGAAATCAGCTCTCTTCTTGAGATTATTGGGGGTACACAGAGCTCTTTCTGGTTGCTGAAGTGACCTCAGGATCCCTCTAGACTTGAGACAGTGTTCCTGGGGATTCTCTGGAGTGCCATCAAGAAAATCAAACCTCCCTTCAGGTTTGATGGGGAGCACGGAATTGCTCTGCACGCAGTGCACGATAATCGGGCCTCATCTCGCCGCGAGGGGGAAATCTCAGGTTTTTCTCGAGTTGCGGCGGGACCTTGGGGTATATTCTCCATTAACGACGGTGATGGCGGTTCCAAAAACGGGTTTGTTCAGTGACGTCAGGACTCTTGTCTATTTGGGAGGCACACCTCGGTAGTATCCTCGCCGCTTGAAAGGGCAATAGGAACACCTCTCGAGGTGAGGCGTCAGACCCAGTGTCCCTTTCCTGTTGCCACTGGGATCCTGGGATTTCTGTCCATTTTACAGAGGAGTCAGGCATCCTCTCCTTTGGAATCATTGAACTCTGTGTTCCTCTCGAGTTGTCCATGGATGTGAGGCCGCATGTCGAGAAGGGGCAGGGAGCTAGGGCTTTCTCTTGTGTCTCCCCAGGGACTTCAGTCATCACTTCAACTTGTGAGATGAAATCATGCTTGCACTCAAGTCACTGCAGGCATTCTGGTCTGATTGCGATTCAGGGCATCTCGGGGTCGATTCCATTGGAGGCCGGAAGTTCAACGTCCCTCTTACAGACCTACAGCTGAGAGAAGCCTCCTCGTGTGGGGCTTGTGGAAAGCAGGAATTCCTCTTGATTTGAAGCCTGGAAATCAGCTCCCACCTCGAGATGATTAGGGGTACACGGACCTCTTTCTGGTTGCTGCAGTGACCTCAGGATCCCTCTAGACTTGAGACAGTGTTCCTGGGGTTTCTCTGGAGTGCCATCAAGGTAATCAAGGCTCCTTTCGGGTTTGATGTGGAGCCCGGAATTGCTCTGCATGCAGTGCAGGGGAATCGGGCCTCATCTCCTGGCGAGAGGGAAATCTCATGGTTTTTCTCGAGTTGCGGCGGGAACCTGGGGTATATTCTCGAGTTACTACGGGGATGGCCCTTACAAAAACGGGTTGGTTCAGCGACATCAGGACTCCTGTCTAGTTTCGAGGGACAACTCGGGAGTCTCCTCGCGGCTTGAAAGGGCCTTAGGAAAACCTCTCGAGGTGAGGCGGCAGACTCAGGGTCCCTTTCCTGTTGCCACTGGGATCCTGGGATTCCTGTCCATTTTCCAGAGGAGTCAGGCATCGTCTCTTGGGGATCATTGACCTCCGTGTTCCTCTCGAGTTGTCCAATGGATGGGAGGCCGCCAATCGTGAAGCAGCAGGGAACTATGGCTTTCTCTCGTGTCTTCCCAGGGACTTCAGACATCCCTTCATCTTGTGAGATGAAATCCAGCTTGCACTCAAATCGTTGCAGGAATTCCGGCCTAATTTTGAGTCAGGGCATCTCGGCATAGATTCCATTGGAGGCCGCAAATTCAACGTCCCTCTTACAGACGTACAGCTGAGATAAGTCTCCTCTTGTGGTGCTTGTGGATAGTTGGCATTCCTCTTGATGTGTAGCCAGGAAATCAGCTCTCACTTCGAGATGTTTTGGGGTTCAAGGAGCTCTTTCTGGTTGCTGCAGTGACCTCAGGATCCCTGTAGACTTGAGACAGTGCTCCTGGGGTTTCTCTGGTGTGCCATCAAGGAAATCAAGGCTCGTTTAAGGTTTGATGTGGAGCACGGAATTGCTCTGCACGCATTGCAGGGGAATCGGCCTCATCTCGCAGCGAGGGGAAGTCTCATGGGTTTTCTTGTGTTTCGCCGGGATCCTGGAGTATATTCTCGAGTTACAACGCGGATGGCCCTTCCAAACACGGGTGTGTTCAGCGACGTCAGGACTCCTGTCTAGTTGCAATGGACACCTCGGGAGTCTCCTCCTGGCTATAAAAGATCATAGGAACACCTCTCGAGGTGAGGCGGCAGACCCAGGTTCCCTTTCCTGTTGCCACTGGGATCTGGGATTCCTGTCCATTTTCCAGAGGAGTCAGGTATCGTCTCCTTTGGAATCATTGAACTCCGTGTTCCTCTCGAGTTGTCCAAATGATGTGAGCCCGCCTGTCGAGAAAGGGCAGGGAGCTAGGGCTTTCTCTAATGTCTCCCCAGGGGCTTCAGACATCCCTTCATCTTGTGAGATGAATTCCAGCTTGTACTCAAGTCACTGCAAGAATCCCGGCCTAATTTCGAGTTAGGGCATCTCAGGGTCAATTCCATTGGAGGCCGCAAATTCAATGTCCCTCTCACAGACGTACAGCTGAGAGAAGCCTCCTCTTGTGGTGCTTGTGGAAAGGTGACATTCCTCTTGATTTGAAGCCAGTAAATCAGCTCTCACCTCGAGATGATTCGGGGTATACCGAGCTCTTTCTGGTTGTTGCAGTGACCTCAGGATCCCTCTAGACTTAAGACAGTTTTCCTGGGGTTTCTCTGGAGTGCCATCAAGGAAATCAATGCTCCTTCCTGGTTTGATGTGGAGAGCGGAATTTCTCTACACGCAGTACAGGGGAGTCAGGCCTCATCTCGCGGAGAGGGAGAAGTATCAAGGTTTTTCTCGAGTTGCGGCGGGACCTGGGGTATATGCTCGAGGCACGACAGGGATGGCCCTTCTAAACACGGGTTTGTTCAGCGACGTCAGGACTCCTGTCTAGTTGCAATGGACATCTCGGGAGTCTCCTCGCGGCTTGAAAGGGCCATAGAAACACCTCTCGAGGTGAGGTCGCAGACTCAGGGTCCCTTTCCTGTTGCCACTGAGATCCTGGGATTCCTGTCCATTTTCCATATGAGTCAGTCATCGTCTCCTTTGGAATCAATGAAATCCATATTCCTCTCCAGTTGTCCAATCGATGTGAGGCCGCCTGTCGAGAAGGGGTAGGGAGCTAGGGATTTCTCTAGTGTCTCCCTAGGGGCTTTAGATATCCCTTCATCTTGTGAGATGAAATCCAGTTTGCACTCAAGTCACTGCAAGAATTCTGGCTTGCTTTCGAGTCAGGGCATGTCGGGGTCGATTCCATTTGGGGCCGCAAATTCTACGTCCCTCTCACAGACGTACAGCTGAGAAAAGCCTCCTCTTGTGGTGCTTGTGGATATGTGGCATTCCTCTTGATTTGAAGCCAGGAATTCAGCTCTCACCTCGAGATGATTTGGGGTACACGGAGCTCTTTCTGGTTGCTGCAGTGACCTCAGGATTCCTCTAGACTTGAGACAGTGTTCCTGTGTTTTCTCTGGAGTGCCATCAAGGAAATCAAGGCTCCTTTCAGGTTTGATGTGGAACTCGGAATTGCTCTGAACGCAGTGCAGGGGAATCAGGCCTCATCTCGCGGCGAGGGGGAAGTCTCATGGTTTTTCTTGAGTTGTGGCCGGAACCTGGGGTATATTCTCGAGTTCCGACGGGGATGGACCTTCCAAACACGGGTTTGTTCAGCGACATCAGGACTCCTATCTTGTTTCGAGGGACCCCTCGGTATTCTCCTGGCGCCTTGAAAGGGCAATAGGAACACCTCTCGAGTTGAGGCGGGAGACCCAGGGTCCCTATTCTGTTGCCACTGGGATCCTAGGATTCCTGTCCATTTTCCAGAAGAGTCAGGCATCATCTCCTTTGGAATCGTTGAACTCCGTGTTCCTCTCGACTTGTCCAATTGATGTGAGGCCGCCTGTTGAGAAGGGATAGGGAGCTAGGCCTTTCTCTAGTGTCTGCGCAGGTGTTTAGATATCCCTTCATCTTGTGAGATGAAATCCAGCTTGCACTCAAGTTACTGCAGGAATTCCGGCCTGATATCGAGTCAGGGCATTTCGGGGTCGATTCCATTGGAGGCCGCAAATTCAACGTCCCTCTCACAGACGTACAGCTGAGAGAAGCCTCCTCTTGTGATGCTTGTGGAAAGTTGGCATTCCTCTTGATTTGAAGCCAGGAAATCAGCTCTCACCTCGAGATGATTTGAACTACACGGAGCTCTTTCTTGTTGTTCCAGTGACCTCGGGATCCCTCTAGATGAGACAGTGTTCCTGTGTTTCCTCTGGAGTGCCATCAAGGAAATCAAGGCTCCTTTCCGGTTTGATGTGGAGCACGGAATTTCTCTGCATGCAGTGCAGGGGAATCGGGCCTCCTCTCGCGGCGAGCAGGAAGTCTCAAGGTTTTTCTCGAGTTGCGCCGGAAACCTGGGGTATATGCTCGAGTTACGACGGGGATGGCCCTTCCAAACACGTGTTTGTTCAGCGACGTCCAGACTCCTGTCTAGTTGCACGGGACACCTCAGGATTCTCCTCGAGGCTTGGCAGGGCAATTGGGACGCCTTTCCAGGTGATGCGGGAGGCCCAGGGTCCCTTTCCACGTGCCAGAGGGATACTGGGAATCCTGTCAGTTTTCAAGAGGTGTTAGGCCTCGTCTCCCTTTGAAGCATTGATCTCCGAGTACTTCTCGAGTTTTCAAAGTATGTGAGGCCTCCCGTCGCAATTATGCCTGGAACTATGTCTTTCTCTATGGTCTCCCCAGGGGATTCAGACATCCTATCGCCTTGGGAGATGCAAGACGAGCCTACATTCAAGTCACTGCAGGGATATCTGACCTTATTTCAAGTCAGGGCATGACGGTGTCTATTCCACTTGAGGCTGCAAAGTCAGGGTCCTCCTCACATACCTATAGCTGAGAGAAGCCTCCTCTTGAGGTGCTTGTGGAAAGTTGGTAATGCTCTTGAGTCGAAGCCAGGGACTAATCTCTCATCTCGAGTTGACTTGGGGTACATGGAGCTCTTTCATTTTACTACAGTGACTTCAGGATCCCTCTAGACTTGAAACAGTGTTCTTGGGGATTCTCTGGAGTGCCATCAAGGAAATCAAGGCTCCTTTCGGGTTTGATGGGGAGCACGGAATTGCTCTGCATGCAATGCAGGGGAATCGGGCCTCATCTCGTAGCGAGGGGGAAGTCTCCTGGTTTTTCTCGAGTTGCGGCGGGAACCTGGGATATATTCTCGAGTTACGACGGGGATAGTCCTTGAGAACACATGTTTGTTCAGTGACGTCAGTACTCCTGCCTAGCTGCGAGGGACACTTCGGGATTCACCTGGAGGCTTGAAAGGGCAATAGGAACACCTCTCGATGTGAGGCGGCAGACCCAGCATCCCTTTCCTGTTGCCACTGGGATACTGGGATTCCTGTCAATTTTCAAGAGGAGTCAGGCAACGTTTCCTTTGGAATCACTGAACTCTGTGTTCCTCTCGAGTTGTCAAAGTGATGTGAGGCCTCCTGTCGAGATGGGGCAGGGAGCTATGGGTTTCTCTATTGTCTACCCAGGGGATTCAGACATCGCGTTCACTTGTGAGATGAAATCCAGCTTGCATTCAAGTCACTGCAGGTAATTCAGGCCTGATTTCAAGTCAGGGCATCTCGGGGTTGATTCCATTTGAGGCCGACTACTCAACGTCCCTCTCCCATACGAATAGCTGAGAGAAGCCTCCTCTTGTTGTGCTTGTGGAATGTTAGCATTCCTCTTGATTTGAAGCCAGGAAATCAGCTCTCATCTCGAGATAATTTGGCGTACCTGGAGCTCTTTCGTGTTGCTGAAGTGACCTCAGGATCCTTCTAGACTTGAGACAGTGTTCTTGGGGATTCTCTGGAGTGCCATCAAGGAAATCAAGGCTCCTTTCTTTTTTGTTTTGGAACCCGGAATTGCTCTGCACGCAGTGCAGGGAATCAGTCCCCATATCGCGGCGAGGGGCAAGTCTCATGATTTTTCTGGAATTGCAGCGGGAACCTGGGGTATATTGTCGAGTTACGACTGGGATGGCCCTTCCAAACACGTGTTTGTTCAGCGACGACAGGAGTCCTGTCTAGTTGTGAGGGACATCTCAGGATTCTCCTTGAGGCTTGGCAGGGCAATTGGGACGCCTCTCTAGGTGAGGCGGGAGAACCAGAGTCCCTTTCCACGTGCCACAGGGATACTGGGATTTCTCTCAGTTTTCAAGAGGAGTCAGTCCTCATCTCCTTTTGAAGCACTGATCTCCGCGTACCTCTCTAGTTTTCAAAGGATGTGAGGCTTCCGGTCGTGATTAGGCGTGGAACTAGGCCTTTCTTTATGGACTCCCCAGGGGATTCAGACATCCTTTCGTCTTGGGAGATGAAAGACGAGCCTGCATTCAAGTCACTGCAGGGATATCTGGCCTTATTTCGAGGCAGGGCATCTGGGTGTCCATTCCACTTTAGGCCACAAACTCAGGGTCCTCCTCACATACCTATAGCTGAGAGAAGCCTCCTCATGAGGTTCTTGTGGAAAGTTGGTATTCCTCTTGATTCAATGCCAGGGACTAAGCTCTCATCTCGAGTTGATTTGGGGTACATGGAGCTCTTTCGTGTTGATACAGTGACCTCAGGATCCCTCTAGACTTGAGACAATGTTCTTGGGGAGTCTCTGGAGTGCCATCAAGGAAATGAAGGCTCCTTTCATCTTTGATGTGGAGCTCGGAAATGCTCTGCATGCAGTGCAGGGGAATCGGGCCTCATCTCGCAGCGAGGGGGAAATCTCATGGTTTTTCTCGAGTTGTGGTGGGACCCTGGGGTATATTCTCGAGTTAGGACAGGGATGGCCCTTGAGAACACGTGTTTGTTCAGCGACGTGAGGACTCCTGCCTACCTGCGAGGGACACACGGGATTCCCCTGGAGGCCTGAAAGGGCAATAGGAACACCTCTCGAGTTGAGGCGGCAGACCCATCGTCCTTTCCTGTTGCCACTGGGATACTGGAATTCCTGTCAATTTTCAACAGGAGTCAGGCATCGTCTCCTTGGAATCACTGAATTCCATGTTCCTCTCGATTTGTCAAAGTGGTGTGAGGCCTCCTGTCGAGATGGAGCAGGGAGCTAGGGCATTCTCTAGTGTCTCCCCAGTGGATTCAGACATCACTTCCACTTGTGACATGAAATACAGCTTTCATTCAAGTCCCTGCAGGGAATTCCGGCCTGATTTTGAGTCAGGGCATCTCGGGATTGATTCCATTTGACGCCGCAAATTCAACGTCCCTCTCCCATACGTATAGCTGAGAGAAGCCACCTCTTGAGGTGTTTGTGGACAGTTGGCATTCCTCTTGATTTGAAGCCTGGAAATTAGCTCTCACCTTGAGATGATTTGGGGTACAGGGAGCTCTTTCGTGTTGCTGCAGTGACTTCAGGATCCCTCTAGACTTGAGACAGTGTTCTTAGGTTTTCTCTGGAGTGCCATCAAGGAAATAATGGATCATTTCCTGTTTGATGTAGAACATGGAATTGTTCTGCACGCATTGCAGAGGAATCGGGACTCACCTCGCCACCAGGGGGAACTGATGGTTTTTCTCGAGTTGCGGCTGTATCCTGTGGTATATTCTCGATTAACGACGGGATGGCCCTTCCAAACACTTGTTTGTTCAGCGACCTCAGGACTCCTGTCTATTTGTGAGGGACACCTCAGGATTCTCCTCGAGGCTTAAAAGGGCAATTGGGACGCCTTTCCAGGTGAGGCGGGGAACACAGGGTCCCTTTCCACGTGCCACAGGGATTCTGGGATTCCTATCAATTTTCAAGAGGAATCAGGCATCGTCTACTTTTGAAGCACTGATCTCCGTGTACCTCTCGAGTTTTCAAAGGATGTGAGGCCTCCGGTCACGATTAGGCGTGGAACTCGGTGTTTCTCTATGGTCTCCACAGGGGATTCAGACATCCCTTCATCTTGGGAGATGCAAGACGAGCCTGCATTCAAGCCACTGCAGGGAATTCCGTCCTTATTTCGAGTCAGGGCCTCTCGGTGTCCATTCCACTTGAGGCTGCAAACTCAGGGTCCTCCTCACATACCTGTACCTGAGAGAAGCCTTCTCTTGAGGTGCTTGTGGATAGTTGGAATTCCGCTTGAGTGGAAGCCAGGGACTAAACTCTCCCCTCGCATTGATTTGGGGTACATGGAGCTCTTTCTTGTTGCTACAGTGACCTCAGTATCCCTCTAGACTTGAGACAGTATTCTTGGGTTTCCTCTGTAGTGCCATCAAGGAAATCAAGGCTACTTTCGGGTTTGATGTGGAACACGATATTGCTCTGCATCAGTGCAGGGGAATCTGGCCTCATCTCTCGGCGAGGGAGAAGTCTCATATTTTTTCTCGAGTTGCGGCGGAACCTTGCGTATATTCTCAATTTACAATGGGATGGATGTTCAGAACACGTGTTTGTTCAGCGCCGTCAGGACTCCTGCCTCGCTGCGAGGGACACTCGGGATTCTCCTCGAGATTGGCAGGGCAATAGGAACACCTCTCGAGGTGAGGTGGCAGACCCAGTGTCCCTTTCCTATTGCCAATTGGATACTGGGATTCCTGTTAATTTTCAAGAGGAGTCAGGCATCCTCTCCTTTTGAATGTTTCAACTCCGCATTCCTCTCAAGTTGTCAAAGTGATGTGAGGCCCCCTGTCGAGATGGGGCAGGAGCTAGGGCTTTCTCTAGTGTCTCCCCAGGGGATTCAGACATCCCTTCTTCTTGGGAGATGAAAGTTGAGCCTGCATTCATGTCACTGCAGGGAATTCCGGCCTTAGTTCGAGTCAGTGTGTCTCGGTGTCCATTCCACTTGAGGCAGCAAACTCAGGGTCCCTCTCACATACCTAGAGCTGAGAAAAGCCTCCTTTTGAGCTGCTTGTGGAAAGTTTTCATTCCTCTTGAGTCGAAGCAAGCGATTCAGCTCTCATCTCGAGATGATTTGGGGTACACAGAGCTTTTCTCGAGTTGCTGTGCTGAACTTGGTGTTCCTCTAGACATGAGACGGTATTCTCGGGTAATATCTGGAGTTGCCGAAAAGAAGTCAAGCCAATTGTTGTGTTTGATGAGGAACGAGTGATGGCTCTGGAGACAATGCAGGGAATCTCGATTTGATTCGAAGTACACGGAGTGCTTCCTTGTTGCTGCGGGGACTTCAGGGTCCTTCTAGACTTGTAATAGTGTTCCTGGGGACTCTCTGGAGTTCCATTAAGGAAGTCAAGGCTCCTTTCGTGTTTGATGGGGAAGACGGACTTGCTCTGCATGCAGTGCAGGGGAATCGGGCTTCATCTCGAGTTGATTTCAAGTACATGGTGCTCTTTCATGTGGCTGCAGGGACCTCAGGGTCCCTCTAAACTTGTGATAGTGTTCTTGGGGACTCTCTGCAGTTCCATCAAGGAAGTCACAGCTCCTATCGTATTTGATGGGGAACACTGACATGCTCTGAACGCAGCGCATGGGAATCGGGCCTCATCTCGAGTTGATTTGGAGTCCACGGAGCACTTTCATGTTGTTGCGGGGATCTCAGAGTCCTTCTAGATTTTTGACAGTGTTCTTGGGGTCTCTATGGAGTTCCATCAAGGAAGACAAGTCTCCTATCCTGTCTGATGGTGAACACGGACTTACCCTGCATGCATTGCAGGGGAATTTGGCCTCATCTCGCGGCGAGGTAAAGTCTCATTTTTTTCCTGGATTTGTAGCGGGAACCTGAGTATGTTCTCGAGTTACAGAGGGGATGGACCTTCAAAACTCTTGTTTGTTCAGTGATGTGTGGACACCTGTCTAGTTGCGAGGGATGCCTTGGTATTCTCCTCGAGGCTTGGAAGGACAATAGGGACGCCTCTCGAGTTGAGGTGGGAGACCAAGTTTCCCTTTGCAGTTGCCAGAGTGATACTGTGACTCCTGTCAGTTTTCAAGAGGAGTCAGGCTTCGTCTCCTTTGGAAGCATTGAACTCCGCGTGCCTCTCATGTTGTCAAAGAGATGTGAGGCCTGCTGTCGGGATCATGCGGAGAACTATGGTATTTTCTAGGGTCTCCACAAGGGATTCAGACATCTTTTCATCTTGTGAGATGAAAGATTAGACTGCATTCAAATCACTGCAGGGAATTCCGGCCTTATTTCAAGTCAGGGCATCTCGGTGTCCATTCCACTAGAGACAGCAAACTCAGGGTTCCTCTCACGTACCTATAGCTGAGAGAAGCCTCGTCTTTAGGTGTTGTTTAAAGCTGGCATTCCTCTTGAGTCAAAGTCAGTGACTCAGCTCTCATCTCGAGATGATTTGAGATACACGGAGCTGTTTTCTAGTTGCTGTGCTGAACGTGGTTTTCCTCTATATTTAGGACGGTGTTCTCGGGGTATCTCTGGAGTTGCCTAAAGGAAGTCAAGCCTCTTGTCGTGTTTGATGGGGAACGCCGGATGGCTCTGGAGCCAATGTAGGGGAATCTGGCCTCATCTCGAGTTGATTTGGGGTACACTGAGCTCTTTCGTGTTGCTGCGGTGACTTCAGGTTCCCTCTGAACTTGTGACAGTGTTCCTGGGTACTCTCTGGAGTTCCATTAAGGAAGTCAAGGCTCCGTTCGTGTTTAATGAGGAACACGGACTTGCTCTGCATGCAGTGCAGGAGAATCTGTCTTCATCTCGAGTTGATTTCAAGTACACGGTGTGCTTTCATGTTATTGTGGGGACCTCAGGGTCCCTCTAGACTTGTGACAGTGATCTTAGGGACTCTCTGGAGTTCCATCAAGGAAGTCAAGTCTCCTTTCGTGTTTGATGGGGAACACTGACTTGCTCTGAATGCAGTGCAGGGGAACCACGCCTAATCTCGAGTTGATTTGGGGCACACAGAGCCCTTTCATTTTGCTGCGGGGACCTCAGGGTCCCTCTAGACTTGTGACAGTGTTCTTCGGGCCTCTCTGGAGTTCCACCAAGGAAGTCAAATCTCCGTTCCTGTTTGATGGGGAACACGGACTTACCCTGCATGCATTGCAGGGGAATCGGGCCTCATCTCGCTGCGAGGGGGAATTCTCATTGTTTTCTCGAGTTTTGGTGGGAACCTGGGTTATGTTCTCGACATACGGTGGGGATGGCCCTTCAAAACTGGTGTTTTTTCAGTGATGTGTGGACTGCTGTCTAGTTGCGTGGGACAACTTGGGATTCTCCTCGATGCTTGGCAGGGCAATCGGGATGCCTCTCGAGGTGAGGCCAGACACCATGTTTCCCTGTGCAGTTGCCAGAGTGATACTGTGACTCCTGTCAGTTTTCAAGAGGAGTCAGGCTTCGTCTCCTTTTGAAGCATTGAACTCCACGTGCCTCTCGTGTTGTCAAAGGGATGTGAGGCCTCCTGTCAAGATGACACGGTGAACTAGGGTATTCTCTAGGGTCTCCACAGGGGATTCAGACATCCCTACATCTTGTGAGATGAAAGACGAGCCTGCATTCAAGTCACTGCAGGGAATTCCAGCCTTATTTTGAGTCAAGGCATCTCTCTGTCCACTCCACTTGAGTCAGCAAACTCAGGGTCCGTCCTTCTCACGTACCTATAGTTGACAGAAGCCTCCTCTTCAGGTGTTATTTAAAGCTGGAATTCCACTTGAGTCAAAGCAAGGGAATCAGCTCTCATCTTGAGATGATTTGGGGTGCACGGAGCTGTTTTCTAGTTGCTGTGCTGAACGTGGTGTTCTTCTATACTTAGGACGGTGTTCTTGGGGAATCTCTGGAGTTGCCTAAAGGAAGTCAAGCCACTTGTCGTGTTTTATGGGGAACAAGTGATGGCTCTGGAGACAAAGCAGGGAAATCGAGCCTCACCTCGAGTTGATTTGAAGTACACAGTGTGCTTTCATGTTGCTGCGGGGACCTCAGGGTCCATCTAAACTTGTGAGAGTGTTCCTGGGGACTCTCTGGAGTTCCATCAAAGAGGTCAAGGCTACTTTCCTGTTTGATGGAGAACACGGACTTGCTCTGCACGCAGTGCAGGGGAATCGAGCCTCATTTCAAGCTGATTTCAAGTACATGGTGCACTTTCATTTTGCTGCGGGGACTTCAGGGTCCCTCTAGACTTGTGACAGTGTTCTTGGGGACTCTCTAGAGTTTCATCAAGGAAGTCAAGGCTCCTTTCGTGTTTGATGGGGAACACGGACTTGCTCTGAACTCAGGGCAAGGGAATCGGGCCTCATCTCAAGTTTATTTGGAGTACACAGAGAGCTTTCATGTTGTTGTGGGAACCTCATGGTCCTTCTAGACATGTGAAAGTGTTCTTGGGGTCTCTCTGGAGTTCCATCAAGGAAGTCAAGTCTCCTTTCCTGTTTGATGGTGAACACGGAATTGCTCTGCACCCAATGCAGGGGAATCTGATTTCATCTCTCATTGAGCGGGAAGTCTAATTATTTTTCTCGAGTTGCTGTGGGTATCTGGGTTATATTCTCGAGTGACGATGGGGACAGACCCTCAAAACTTGTGTTTGTTCAGCGACATCAGGACGCCTGTCTAGATGTGAGGGACAACTCGGGATTCTATTCGAGGCTTGGCAGGGCAATAGGGACGCCTCTCGAGGTGAGGAAGGAGACCCAGTGTCCTTTCAGGTAGCCACAGGGATACTGGAATTCCTGTCCATTTTCAATAAGAGTCAGTCATCGGCTACTTTTGAAGCATTGAACTCCGCGTTCCACTCATGTTGTCAAAGGGATGTGAGGCCTCCTGTCGAGATGAGGCGGGGAAGTAGGACTTTCTCTAGGGTCTTCACAGGGGATTCAGACATCCCTTCTTCTTTGGAGATGAAAGACGAGCCTGCATTCAAGTCACTGCAGGGAATTCCTGCCTTATTTCGAGTCAGGGCATCTCGGTCTACATTCCACTTGAAGCAGCAATCTCAGGGTCCCTCTCACATACCTAGAGCTGAGAAAAGCCTCCACTTGAGCTGCTTGTGGAAAGTTGGCATTCCTCCTATGTCAAAGCCAGGGAATCAGCTCTCATCTCAAGATGATTTGGGGTAAACGGAGGTTTTCTCGAGTTGCTGTGCTGAACTTGGGTTCCTCTAGACTTGGGATGGTGTTCTCGGGGAATCTCTGGAGTAGTCTAAAAAAGTCGAGCCACTTGTCCTGTTTGATGAGGAATGCAGGGTTGCCCTGGAGCCAATGCAAGGGAATTGGGCCTCACCTCGAAAAGATTTGCAGTTCATGGGGCTCTTTCGTGTTGCTGTGTTGACCTCAGGGTCCCTCTAGATTTGTGACAGAGTTCTTGGGGACTATGTGGAGTTTCAACTAGGAAGTCAAGGCTCCTTTCGTGTTTGATGTGGAACACGGACTTGCTCTGCATGCAATTCAGGGGAATTGGGCCTCATCTCGTGGCAAGGGGGATTTCTCATGGTTTTCTCGAGTTGTGGAGGGAACCTGGGTTATGTTCTCCAGTTCCGGCATGGAAGGCCCTTAAAAACTCAGTTGCTTCTGTGACATCAGGACTCCTGTCTAGTTGCCAAGGACACCTTGGGATTCTCCTAGAGGCTTGCCAGGACAATAGGGACGCCTTTTGAGGAGAGGCGGGAGACCAAGTTTCCCTTTGCAGTTGCCAGAACGATACTGTGACTCCTGTCAGTTTTCAAGAGGAGTCAGGCTTCATCTCGTTTTGAAGCATTGAACTCCGTGTGCCTCCCGTGTTGTCAAAAAGATGTGAGGCCCCTTGTCGATATGAAGGGGGAACTAGGTTATTCTCTAGGGCCTCCACAGGGGACTAAGACACCCCTTGCTCTTGTGAGATTAAAGGCGAAGCTGCATTCAAGTCACTGCAGGAAATTCCGGCCTTATTTCGAGTCAGGGCATCTCGGTGTCCATTCCACTAGAGGCAGCAAACTCAGGGCCCCTCTCACGTACTTATAGCTGACAGAAGCCTCCTCTTTAGGTGTTGTTTAAAGCTTGCATTCCTCTTGAGTCAAAGCCAGGGAATCAGCTCTCATCTCGAGATATTTGAGGTACACAGAGCTGTTTTCTAGTTGCTATGCTAAACGCCGTGTTCCTCTATACTTAGGACGGTGTTCTTGGGGAATCTCTGGAGTTGCCTAAAAGAAAGTCAAGCCACTTGTCGTGTTTGATGGGGAACGCCGGGTGGCTCTGGAGCCAATGTACTGGAATCTGGCTTCATCTCGAGTTGATTTGAGGTACACCGAGCACTTTCATTTGCTGCAGTGACCTCAGGGTCCCTCTAGACTTGTATCAGTGTTCTTGGGAACTCTCTGGAGTTCCATCAAGGAAGTCATTGATCCTTTCATGTTTGATGGGAACACAGAATTGCTCTGCACACAATGCAGGTGAAACTGATCTCATCTCTCATCGAGCGGGAAATCTCATGGATTTTCTCGAGTTGTGGAGGGATCCTGGGTTATATTCTCGAGTGACAATGGGGATGGCCCCTCAAAACTCGTGTTTGTTCAGCGACGTCAGGACGCCTGTCTAGTTGGAAGGGACAACTAGGGATTCTCTTTGAGGCTTGGCATGGCAATAGGGACGCCTCTTGAGGTGACGAGGGAGACCCAATGTCCTTTCAAGTTGCCACTGGGATACTAGGATTCCTGTCAATTTTCAAGAGGAGTCAGCCATTGTCTACTTTTGAAGCGTTGAACTCTGCGTTACACTCGTGTTGTCAAAGGGATGTGAGGCCTCCTGTCGAGATGAGGCGGGGAACTAGGGCTTTCTCTAGGGTGTACACAGGGTATTCAGACATCCCTTCATCTTGCGAGATGAAAGACGAGCCTGCATTCAAGTCACTGCAGGGAATTCCGGCCTTATTTCGAGTCAGGTCATCGCAGTGTCCATTCCACTTGAGGCAGAAAACTCAGGGTTCCTTTCACATACATAGAGCTGACAAAAGCCTCTGCTTGAGCTGCTTGTGGAAAGTTGGCATTCCTCTTGATCCGAAGCCAGGGAATCAGCTCTCATCTTGAAATGATTTGTGGTACATGAAGCTTTTCTCGAGTTGCTGTGCTGAACTTGGTGTTCCTCTAGACTTGGGACGGTTTTCTCGGGAAATGTCTGGAGTTGCCTAAAAGAAGTCAAGCCACTTGTCCTGTTTGATGAGGAATGCAGGAACATAGTCCCCAGGAACTCTGTCACAAGTCTAGAGGGACCTTGAGGTCAATGCAGCAACACAACAGAGCCCCGTGTACCGCAAATCAACTCAAGATGAGGCCCGATTCCCCTGCATTGACTCCAGAGCAATCTTGCATTTCCCATCAAACAAGACAAGTTGCTTGACTTCTATTAGCCAACTCCAGAGATTCCGCAAGAACACCGTCTCATGTCTAGAAAAACACCAAGTTCAGCACAGCAACTCGGTAAAAGCTCCATGTACCCCAAATCATTTTGAGATGAGAGCTGATTCCCTGGCTTCGAATCAAGAGGAATGCCAAGTTTCCACAAGCAGCTCAACGGAGGCTTTTCTCAGCTCTAGGTATGTGAGAGGGACCCTGAGTTTGCTGCCTCAAGTGGAATGGACACCGAGATGCCCTGACTCGAAATAAGGCAGGAATTCCCTGCAGTGACTTGAATGCCAGCTTGTCTTTCATCTCAAAAGATGAAGGGATGTCTGAATCCCCTGTGAAGACCCTAGAGAATGCCCTACTTCCCGGCCTCATCTCGACAGGAGACCTCACATCCCTTTGACAACATGAGAGTCACGCGGATTTCAATGCTTCTAAAGGAGATGAAGCCTCACTCCTCTTGAAAACTGACAGGAGTCACAGTATCACTCTGGTAACTGCGAAGGGAAACTTGGTGTCCCGTCTCACCTCGAAAGACGTCCCTATTGTCCTGCCAAGCCTCGAGGAGAATCCCAAGGTGTCCCTCGCAACTAGACAGGAGTCCTGATGTCGCAAAACAAACACTTGTTTTGAAGGGCCATCCCCGGCATAACTCAAGAACATAACCCAGGTTCTCGCGGCAACTCCAGAAAAATAATGAGACTTTTCACTCGCCTCAAGGTGAGGCCCGATTTCCCTGCAATGCATGCAGAGTAAGTCAGTGTTCCCCATCAAACAAGAAAGGAGCCTTGACTTCCTTGAAGGAACCCCAGAGAGACCCCAAGAACACTGTAACAAGTCTAGAGGGACCCTGAGGTTCCCGCATCAACACGAAAGGGCTTCTTGTACTCCAAATCAACTCGAGATGAGGTCCGATTCCCCTGCACTGCATTCAGAGCAAGACCGTGTTCCCCATCAAACAAGAAAGGTGCCTTGACTTACTTTATGGAACCCCAGAGAGACCCCAAGAACACTGTCACAAGACTAGAGGGACCCTGAGGTCCCCGCATCAACATGAAAGGGCTCAGTGTACTCCAAATCAACTCGAAATGAGGGCCAATTCTCCTGCATTGTCTCCAGAGCCATCCCGCGTTACCCATCATAAACTACAAGGGGCTTACTTCCTTTAGGCAACTCCAGAGTTTCCCCGAGAATACCGTCTCAAGTCTAAACGAACACTAAGTTCAACAGAACAACACGAGAAAAGCTCCCTGTGCCAGAAATCGTCTCGAAATGAGAGCTGAATCTCTGGCTTCGACTCAAGAGGAATGCCAACTTTCCACAAGCCCCTCAAGAGGAGGCTTCTCTCAGCTATAGGTATGTGAGAGGGACCCTGAGTTTGCTGCGTCAAGTGGAATGGTCACTGAGATGCTGTGACTCAAAATAAGGCCGGATCTCCCTGCAGTGACATGAATGCAGGTTTGTCTTTCATCTCAAATGATGAAAGGATGTCGAATTCCCTGTGGAGACCCTAGAGAAAGCCCTAGTTCCCCGGCTCATCTTGACATGAGGCCTCTCACCCTTTTGAAACCTCTAGAGGCAGGCGGAGTTAAATGCTTCAAAAGAAGAGGATGGCTGCCTCCTCTTGAAAATTGATAGGAATCCCAAAATTCCTGTGGCAACTGGAATGGACCCTGGGTCTTCCCCCTCACCTCAAGAGGCATCCCTATTATCCTGCCAAGCCTAGAGGAGAATCCCAAGGTGTCCCTCACAACTAGACAGGAGTCCTGACGTCGCTGAACCAACACGGGTTTTGAAGGTCTATCCCCGCTGTAACTCGATAACGTAACCCAGGTACCCGCCACAACTCGGGAAAACAATTAGATTTGCCCCTCGCCACGAGATGAAGCCCGATTCCCCTGCATTGCATGCAGAGCAAGTCCAGCAAGTTTGATGTGTTCCACATCAAACATGAAAGGAGCCTTGACTTCCTAGATGAAACTCCACATAGTCCCCAAGGATTCTGTCACAAATCTTGAGGGACCCTGAAGTCAATGCAGCAACATGAAAGAGCCCCGTATACCACAAACCAAATCGAGATGAGGCTCGATTCTCCTGCATTGACTCCAGAGCAATCCTACATTCCTCATCAAACAGGACAACTGGCTTGACTTCTTTTAAGCAACTCCAGAGATTCCCCGAGAACACCATCCCAAGTCTAGAGGAAAAACAAGTTCAGCACAGCAACTTGAGAAAAGCTCAGTGGACCCCAAATCATGTCGAGATGAGAGCTGATTAGCTGGCTTTGAATCAAGAGGAATGCCAACTTTCCACAAACAGCTCAGGCAGAGGCTTTTCTCAGCTCTAGGTATGTGAGAGGGACCCTGAGATTGCTGTCTCAAGTGGAATGGACATCAAAATGCCCTGACTCGAAATAAGGCCGGAATTCCCTGCAGTGACTTGAATGCCGACTCATCTTTCATCTCAAAAGATAAAGGTAATTCTGAATCCCCTGTGAAGACCCTAGAGAAAGCCCTAGTTCCCTGCCTCATCTCGACAGGAGGCCTCACATCCCTTTGACAACAAGAGTGGAACACGGAGTTCAGTGCTTCAAAATTAGACGATGACTGAACCTCTTGAAAATTGGCAGAAATCCCAGTATCCCTGTGGCAACCTGAAAGGACACTGGGTCCTCACCTCGAGAGGCGTCCCTATTGCCCTGCCAAGCCTCGAAGAGAATGCTGAGTTGTCCCTCGCACCTAGACAGGAGTCCTGACATCGCTGAACAAACCACGAGTTTTGAGGGGCCATCCCCGTCGTCACTCGAGAATATAACCCAGGTTCCCTCTGCAACTCGAGAAAAACCATGAGACTTTGTGCTCGATGAGAGATGATATCAGATTCCCCTGCATTGCGTGCAGAGCAATTCCATGTTCCCCATCAAACATGAAAGGAGCCTTGACTTCCTTGATGGAACTCCAGAGAGTCCCCAAGGACACTGATACAAGTCTAGAGGACCCTGAGGTCACCGCAGCAACATGAAAGAACTTGGTGTACCCCAAATCAAATCGAGATGAGGCCAGATTTCCCTACATTGGCTCCAGAGCCATCCAGCATTCCCCATCAAACACGACAAGTGGCTTGACTTCCTTTAGGCACCTCCAGAAATTCCCTGAGAACACCGTCCTAAGTATAGAGGAACACCACGTTCAGCACAGCAACTAGAAAACAGCTCTGTGAACCTCAAATCATCTCGAGATGAGAGCTGATTCCCTGGCTTTGACTCAAGAGGAATGCCAGCTTTAAACAACACCTAAAGAGGAGGATTCTCTCAGCAATCGGTACTTGAGAGGGACACTGAAGTTGCTCTCTCAAGTGGAATAGACAGCGAGATGCCCTGACTCGAAATAAGGCTGGAAGTCCCTGCATTGACTTGAATGCAGGTTCGTCTTTCTCCTCACAAGGTGAAGGGATGTCTGAATCCCTTGTGAAGACCCTAGAGAATACTCTAGTTCCCCGCCTCATCTCGACAGGAGGCCTCACATCCCTTTGACAATATGACAGGCACACAGAGTTCAATGCTTCAAAAGGAGACGAAGCCTGACTCTTCTTGAAAATTGACAAGAGTCACAGTATTGCTCTGGCAACTGCAAAGGGAAACTTAGTCTCCCACCTCAACTCGAGAGGCGTCCCTTTTGTCCTGCCAAGCCTTGAGGAGTATCCCAAGGTGACCCTCGCAACTACAGAGGAATCCACACATCGCTGAACAAACACGAGTTTTGAAGGTCCATCTCCGCTGTAACTCGGGAACATAACCCAGGTTTCCGCTGCAACTCCAGAGAAACAATGTAACTTTCCCCTCGCTGTGAGATGAGGCCGAATTCCCCAGCAATGCATGCAGAGTAATCCCATGTTCCCCATCAAACAGGAAAGGAGACTTGACTTCCTCAATGCAACTCCAGGAGACCCCAAGAACAGTGTCACACGTCTAGAGGGACCCTGAGGTTCCCGCATCAACATGAAAGGGCTCTGTGTACTCCAAATCAACTCGAAATGAGGCCTGATTCCCCTGTACTGCGTTCAGAGCAAGTCCGTGTTCCCCATCAAACAAGAAAGGAGCCTTGACATCCTTGAAGGAACTCCAGAGTGTCCCCAGGAACACTCTCACAAGCCTAGAGGGACCCTGAGATCCCCACAGCAACAAGAAAGCACACCGTGTACTTGAAATCAACTCAAGATGAGGCCTGACTCCCCTGCGCTGCATGCAGATCAAGTCTGTGTTCCCCATCAAACACGAAAGGACCCTTGACTTCCTTGATGGAACTCCAGAGAGTACCCAGGAACACTGTCACATGTCTAGAGGGACCCTGAGATCCCCGAGCAACATGAAAGGGCTCCGTGTACTCCAAGTCAACTCGAGATGAGGCCCAATTCCCCTGCATTGTCTCCAGAGCCATCCGGTGTTACCCATCATACACTACACAGGGATTATTTCCTTTAGGCAACTCCAGAGTTTCCCCGAAAATTACGTCTCAAGTCTAAAGGAACACCAAGTTCAGCACAGCAACTCGAGAAAAGCTCTGTGTGCCCAAATCATCTTGAGATGAGAGTTGACTCCCCAGCTTTGAATCAAGAGGAATGCCAACTTTCCACAAGCCCCTCAAGAGGAGGATTCTCTCAGCTATAAGTATGTGAGAGGGACACTGAGTTTGCTGCCTCAACTGGAATGGACCCAGAGATTGCCTGACTCGAAATAAGGCTGGATTTCCCTGCAGTGACTTGAATGCAGTCTCGTCTTTCATCTCACCAGATGAAGGGATGTCTGAATCCCCTGTGGAAACCTTAGAGAATACCCTAGTTCCCCGCCTCACATCCCTTTGACAACATGACAGGCACACGGAGTTCAATGCTTCAAAAGGAGACGAAGCCTGACTCCTCTTGAAAACTGACAGGAGTCACAGTATAGCTCTGAAAACTGCAAAGGGAAACTTGGTCTCCAGCCTCACCTCGAGATGCATCCCTATTTTCCAACCAAGCGTTGAGGAGATTCCCAAGGTGTCCCTCACAACTAGACAGGAGTCCTGACATTGCTGAACAAACACGAGATTGGAGGGGCCATCCCCGTCGTCACTCGAGAATATAACCCAGGATCCCTCTGCAATTCAAGAAAAACCATGAGACTCCCCGCTTGATTAGAGATGAGATCAGTTTCCCCTTCATTGCATGCAGAGCAATTCCGTGTTCCCCATCAAACATGAAAGGAGCCTTGACTTCCTTGATGGAACTCCAGAGAGTCCCCAAGCACACTGATACAAGTCTAGAGGGACCCTGAGGTCACCGCAGCAACACGAAAGAGCTCGGTGTACCCCAAATCAACTCGAGATGAGGCTGATTCCCATACATTGACTCCAGAGCCATCTGGCATTCCCCACCAAACACGACAAGTGGCTTGACTTACTTTAGGCAACTCCAGAGATTCCACGAGAACACTGTCACAAGTCTAGAGGAACACCAAGTTCAGCACAGCAACTCGAGAAAAACTCTGTGCACCCCAAATCATCTCGAGATGAGAGCTGATTTCCTGGCTGTGCCTCAAGAGGAATGCCAACTTTCCACAAGCACCATACGAGGAGGCTTCTCTCAGCTATATGTATGTGAGAGGGACCCTGAGTTTGCTGCCTCAAATGGAATGGACTCCGAGATGCCCTGACTCGAAATAAGGCCGGAATTCCCTGCAGTGACTTGAATGCAGGCTCGTCTTTCATCTCCCAAGATGAAGGGATGTCTGAATGCCCTGTGGAGACCCTAGAGAAAGCCCAGTTCCCCGGGTCATCTCGACAGGAGGGTTCACATCCTTTTGAAACCTCGAGAGGCACGCGGAGTTAAATGCTTCAAAAGGAGAGGATGGCTGCCTCCTCTTAAAAATTGATAGGATTCCCCAAATTCCTGCGGCAACTGGAAAGGACCTTGGTTTGCCCCCCTCACCTCGAGAGGCGTCCCTATTTTCCTGCCCAACCTCAAGGAGAATGCTGATGTGTCCCTCGCAGCTAGACAGGAGTCCTGACGTCGCTGAACCAACACGAGTTTTGAAGGGCCATCCCCACCGTAACTCGAGAACATACCCCAGGTTCCCACCAGAACTGGAGAAAACCATGAGAATTCCCCCTCGCCGCGAGATGAGGCCTGATTACCCTGCACTGCGTGCAGAACACGTTCATGTTCCCCATCAAACACAAAAGGAGCCTTGACTTCCTAGATGAAACTCCTCACAGTCCTGAAGAACTCTGTCACAAGTCTAGAGGGACCCTGAGGTCAATGCAGCAACACAAAAAATCCCTGTGTACCGCAAATCAACTCGAGATGAGGCCCGATTCCCCTGCATTGGCTCCAGAGCAATCCTGCATTCCCCATCAAACAGGACAACTGGCTTGACTTCTTTTAGGCTACTCCAGCGACTTCCCGAGAACACCGTCATAATTCTAGAGGAACACCAAGTTCAGCACAGCAACTCGAGAAAATCTCCGTGTACCCCAAATCATTCCGAGATGAGAGCTGATTCCCTGTCTTCGAATCAGGAAGAATATCAACTTTCCACAAGCAACTCAAGCAGAGGCTTTTCTCAGCTCCAGGTATGTGAGAGGGACCCTGAGTGCTGCCTCAAGTGGAATGGACACCGAGATGCCCTGATTCGGTGGGGCCGAGAATTCCCTGCAGTGACTTGCATGCAGGCTCGTCTTTCATCTCACAAGAAGAAAGGATGTGTGAATCCCCTGTGAAAACCCTAGAGAAAGCCCTAGTTCCCAGCCTCATCTCGAAAGGAGGCCTCACATCCCTTTGACAACAAGAGTGGAACACGGAGTTCAATGCTTCAAAAGTAGACGATGACTAACTCCTCTTGAATATTGACAGGAATCCCAGTATCCGTGTGGCAACTTGAAAGGACACTGGGTCTCCTGCCTCACCTCAAGACGCATCGCTATGGCCCTGCCAAGCCTCAAAGAGAATCCCGAGTCATCCCTCGCAACTAGACAGGCGTCCTGACATCGCTGAACAAAACACGAGTTTGGAGGGGCCAACCCCGTCTTCACTCGAGAATGTAACCCAGGTTCCCTCCGCAACTCGAGAAAAACCATGAGACTCCCCGCTTGATGAGAGATGAGATCAGATTCCCCTTCATTGCGTGCAGAGCAATTCCGTGTTCCCCATCAAACATGAAAGGAGCCTTGACTTCCTTGATGGAACTCCAGAGAGTCCCCAAGAACACTGATACAAGTCTAGAGGGACCCTGAGGTCACCACAGCAACACGAAATAACTCAGTGTACCCCAAATCAACTCGAGATGAGGCCGATTCCCCTACATTGGCTCCAGAGCCATCCAGCGTTCCCCAAAACACGACAAGTGGCTTGACTTTCTTTAGGCAACTCCAGAGATTTCCCAAGAACACCGTCCTAAGTGTAGAGGAACACCACATTCAGCACAGCAACTAGAAATCAGCTCCGTGTACCTCAAATCATCTCGAGATGAGAGCTGATTCCCTGGCTTTGACTCAAGAGGAATGCAAGCTTTAAACAACACCTAAAGAGGAGAATTCTCTCAGCTATAGGTACGTGAGAGGGACCCTGAGTTTGCTGCCTCAAGTGGAATGGACACCAAGATGCCCTGACTCGAAATAAGGCTGGATTTCCCTGCAGTGACTTGAATGCAGGGTCGTCTTTCATCTCACAAGATGAAGGGATGTCTGAATCTCCTGTGGAGACCCTAGAGAATACCCTAGTTCCCCGCCTCATCTCGACAGGAGGCCTCACCTCCCTTTGACAACATGAGTGGAACGCGTAGTTCAATGCTTCAAAAGTAGATGATGTAAGTGTAGCAGTAGCTAACACCTCCGTCATGTCATATACTTACTACTGCCTTATGTGATAGGAACTTTGAAGATATACTCTCCTAACAACCTCAAGTATTTAATTCAGTGCTGTTAACTATAATCACCATGCTCTGCATTAGTTGCCCAGAGCTTACTCATCTTATACCTTGAAGTTCATATTCTTTGACCAATACCTCCCCATTACTCCCATCCTCCTCCTAGGCTCTGGTAGCCATTCTTATACTCTCTGTCACTATGTATTCAACTTTTTATAAAGCTGCATGTAAGTGGGGCTTCCTTGGTGGCTCAGCAGTAAAGAATCTGCCTGTAATGCAGGAGATATGGTTTTGACCCCTGGGTGGGGAAGATCCCCTGGAGAAGGGAATGGAAACTCACTTCAGTATTCTTTCCTGGGAAATCCCATGGACAGAGGAGCCTGGCAAAGGGTTGCAAAGAATTGGACATGACTTAGTAACTAAACAACAACAACATGTAAATGAGATCACCCCATATTTCTTTATTGTGTGACTTGTTTCACTGAGTATAACACCGTCTAGATCCATCCATATTGTTGCAAATGGCAAGATATTTTTACATGGCAGAGTAATATTCCATTGTGTATGTCTATGTGTATATGTGTGTGTGGGGGTGTGTGTGTGTGTGTTTGTGTATATATATATGTGTGTGTGTGTATATATATATCCCCTACCTGTTTATCCACTTGTCTGCTGACAGACACCCAGGCTCTTTCTGTACGTTGACCACTGTGAGCGATGCTGTGATGAGCATATGGAGACAGACACCCATGAGTCAGGGCATACAGGTGGTCTCTAGGAGTGAGAGTAACTTCTGTCTACGAGTCAGGAAGAACACTGAGAAACTAAATTCTGCCAATGATCTGAGTAGGCCTGGAAGCAGATTCCCCCTCAGAGTGTCCCACAAGAGCCCAGCCAATACCACCTTGATTTTGGCACTGTGAGCCCTTGAGTAGAGAACCCAGCTGAGCTTCCTTGAGCTGTGAGATAATAAATGGTTGCTATTTTAAGCTGCTAAGGTTGTGATAATTTGTTATGACAGCAATGAAAAACTAATACATGCAGTAGTTATCTATCACTGAATGATCAGGGACCCTGAAATCTTTGGAAAAAGTATGCTTTTCTCCAACCCAAGAATCAGGCCCACTTTGAGAGATCTGGCTTCTCTTGACTTCCCAAAGACAACAAACTGATGCTTTCAACTATGGTTAGAATACCATTTTCAATTCCCCTGGTGTTAGAAATTTAAATTAACCAAAATAATAGAGGTTGTTCTATATCTTTTTTCAGGTTGTGGGGGAAACATTTGAGAGAGATTGTCCCCTTTGCATAAACTAGGCTATGTCTAACTAATAGTTTGATTTTCTATTAAGCTTCAGGGGAAGTGAGAAATGGTGGTTTTCATAGAATTAGTAAATGCCACCAAAACTAAAGGTCAAACTAAGTTGACATTAAAAACAGTATTTCCAGTGGGGCAGTGTGGGGTGCTTGAAAGAACAGTTCCAACAAGTCCCTACAATGCCTATTCTCTGAGCTTGTTATAATTGTTAATGGAATCCAGTAAAACTCTGTCCATCCCCGGCCTTTCCGTTTGTGACATATATTAGCCACAAGTCTGTTTTCACAGACAAAGTGCCCTTGGCGACCAACGTGGAGAAGAACCGTGTGGCTGATTCCACACTGCAGATGTTGCATTCTTCCATGCAGGCTTCTCAGGGTCCCTGGCACTGCCAGCATTCAGGATCACTGTGAACTCAACACTGATTTATCCCCTCATGTGGCTTTGGAGGACAGAGAAATAAAGGAGCATGGACAAAGGACAGATTACAGCTGAGTTGAGTTTGCACAGGAAACTCACGCTTGAATTAAGGGCCTGGTATCCAGGCTCCGGTCTATAATGTCGCAAAGAGTAGGACACAACTGAAGTGACTTGGCACGAATTCATCCTTAGATATGGTTTTAACCACTTTGATGCTCAATTTCCCCATCTGTAAAATAATGAGGAGATACCCCACACCCAAGGGCAAAGATGAAGCCCAGCAAGATGGTAGGAAGGGTGAAATCGCATTTAGAATCAAACCCCATACCCACCAGAGATGCTTAGAGGGCTCAGGGGCCCAGAGACCCTACAGAGACTGAGCCAGAGCTGAGTTTCAGCGCCTCCTGAGGAGGGACAGGTCAGCAGTGGACTGCTGCAGGGGCAGGGGTTCTGGGTGCAGCAGACCTGGGTGTGGCATAAATACTCTTGGAGGAGATTGCCATTAGCCCCACCACAGAGCTGCCAGAACTTATACAGGACTGGGAAAATAGACTCTGGGAGGGCACAAACAGAATCTTGTATGCACCAGGGCCCAGGAGAAAGGAGCAGTGACCCCACAAGAGACTGACCCAGACTTGTCCATGAGGGTCCAGGAGTCTTTGGCAGAGGCATGCATCAGTGTGGACTGCTGCAGAGTTGGGGACACTGAGTGTAGCAGTGCATGCATGGGACATTTTGAAAGAGGTCTCCATTATCTTCATTAGCTCCACCATAGTTTGGCCCCAGGTCAAATAACATGGAGGGAACACAGCCCCACCCATCAACAAAAATTGGATTAAAGATTTATTGAGCATGGCCCTGCCCAACAGAACAAGACCCAGTTTCCCCTTCAGTCAGTCTCTCCCATCAGGAAGCTTCCATAAGTCTCTTATCCTTCTCCATCAGAGGCCAGACAGACTGAAAATCACAATCACAGAAAACTAACCTATCTGATCACATGGACCACAGCCACGTCTAACTCAATGAAACTATGAGCCATGCTGTGTAGGGCCACCCAAGATGGATGGGTCATGGTGGAGAGTTCTGACAAAATGTGGTCCACTGGAGAAGGGAATAGCAAACCACTTCAATTTACTTGCCTTGAAAAGAAGAGAAGCGAAAGGCAAAGGAGAAAAGGAAAGGTACACCCATCTGAATGCAGAGTTCCAAAGAATAGCAAGGAGAGATAAGACAGCCTTCCTCAGTGATAAATGCGAAGAAATAGAGGAAAATAATAGAAGGGGAAAGACTAGAGATCTCTTCAAGAAAATTAGAGATATCAAGGGAATATTTCATGCAAAGATGGGCACAATAAAGGACAGAAATGGTGTGGACCTAACAGAAACAGATATGCAGATGACACCACCCTTATGGCAGAAAGTGAAGAGGAACTAAAAAGCCTCTTGATGAAAGTGAAAGGGGAGAGTGAAAAAGTTGGCTTAATGCTCAACGTTCAGAAAACTAAGATCATGGCATCTGGTCCCATCACTTCATGGAAAATAGATGGGGAAACAGTGGAAACAGTGTCAGACTTTATTTTTGGGAGCTCGAAAATCACTGCAGATGGTGATTGGAGCCATGAAATTAAAAGACGCTTACTCCTTGGAAGGAAAGCTATGACCAACTTAGATAGATATTAAAAAGCAGACATTACTTTTTCAACAAAGGTCCATCTGGTCAAGGCTATGGTTTTTCCAGTGGTCATGTATGGATGTGAGAGTTGGACTGTGAAGAAAACTGAGTGCCAAAGAATTGATGCTTTTGAACTGCGGTGTTGGAGAAGAATCTTGAGAGTCCCTTGGACTGCAAGGAGACCCAACAAGTCCATCGTGAAAGAGATCAGTCCTGGGTGTTCATTGGAAGGACTGATGCTGAAGCTGAAACTCCAATACTTTGGCCACCTGATTCGAAGAGTTGACTCATTGGAAAAGACCCTGATGCTGGGAGGGATTGGGGGCAGGAGGAGAAGGGGACAACAGAGGATGAGATGGCTGGATGGCATCACTGACTCAATGGACATGAGTTTGAGTAAACTCTGGGAGTTGGTGATGGACAGGAAGGCCTGGCGTGCTGTGATTCATGGGGTTGCAAAGAGTCAGACATGGCTGAGTGACTGAACTGAATTGAACTGAACTGAACAGAAGCAGAAGATATTAAGAAGAACAGGCAAGAATACACGGAAGAACTATACCAGAAAGATCTTCACGACCCAGAAATCACAATGATGTGATCACTCACTTAGAGCCAGACATCCTGGAATGTGAAGTCAAGTGGGCCTTAGGAAGCATCACTATGAAAGAAGCTGGTGGAGGTGATGGAATTCCAGCTGAGCTATTTCAAGTCCTCAAAGATGATGCTGTGAAGAGTGCTGCACTCAATATGCCAGCAAATCTGGAAAATTCAGCAGTGGCCACAGGACTGGAAAAGATCAGTTTTCATTCCAATCCCAAAGAAAGGCAGTGCCAAAGAATGTTCAAACTACCACACAATTGCACTCATCTCACATGCTAGCAAAGTAATGCCCAAAATTTTTCACGTCAGGCTTCAACAGTACATGAACCATGAACTTCCAGATGTTCAAGCTGCTTTTAGAAAAGGCCAAGGACCCAGAGATCAAATTGCCAACATCCATTGAATCATCAAAAAAGCGAGACAGTTCCCGAAAAATATCTACTTCTCTTTCATTGACTACTTTGACTTTGACTGTGTGGATCACAACAAACTGTGGAAAATTCTTAAAGAGATGGGAATACCAGACCACCTGACCTGCCTCCTGAGATATCTGTATGCAGGTCAAGAAGCAACAGTTAGAACCGAACATGGAACAACTGACTGGTTCCAAATTGGTAAAGGAGTACGTCAAGGTTGTATATTGTCACCCTGCTTATTTAACTTATCTGTAGAGTCCATCATGAGAAATGCTGGACTGGATGAAGCACAAGCTGGAATCAAGATTGCTGGGAGAAATATCAATAACCTCAGATATGCAGATGACATCAACCTTATGGCAGAAAGCAAAAGAACTAAAGAGCCTCTTGATGAAAGTGAAAGAGGAGAGTGGAAAAAGTTGGCGTAAAACTCAACATTCAGAAAACTAAGATCATGGCATCTGGTCCCATCACTTCATGGCAAATAGATGGGGAAACAGTGGAAATAGTCAGAGACTTTATTTTCAGGGGCTCAAAAATCACTGCAGATGGTGACTGAAGTCATGAAATTAAAAGATGCTTACTCCTTGAAAGAAAAGCTATGACCAACCTAGACAACATATTAAAAAGCAGAGACATTACTTTGCAAACAAAGGTCCATCTAGTCAAAGCTATGGTTTTTCCAGTAGTCATGTTTGGATGTGAGAGTGGACTATAAAGAAAGCTGAACACCAAAGAATTGATGCTTTTGAACTGCGGTGTTGGAGAAGACTCTTAAGAGTTCCTTGGACTGCAAGGAGATCCAACCACTCCATCTTAAAGGAAATCAGCCCTGAATATCCATTGGAAGGACTGATGATGAAGCTGAAAGTCCAATATTTTGGCCATCTGATGTGAAGAACTGATTCATTTGAAAAGACTGGGAAAGATTGAAGGCAGGAGGAGAAGGGGACAACAGATGATGAGATGGCTGGATGGCATCACCAACTCAATGGACAAGAGTTTGAGTAAACTCGGGGAGTTGGTGATGGACAAGGAAGCCTGGCCTGCTGCAATACATGGGGTCACAAAGAGTCTAACACGACTGAGTGACTGAACTGAACTGAACTGAAAATGAGATAGTATTAGATTAAAAGTAAGATAATTGAAGAAATGAACACTCCCCTACTTCATTGTTTTCTATTATTCTTACTTTTTATTTGTACATTTTACTTGTTACTCTTTTTTTCCCCCATTTATTTTTATTAGTTGGAGGCTAATTACTTTACAATATTGTAGTGGGTTTTGCCATACGTTGACATGAATCAGCTATGGATTTACCTGTATTCCCCATCCCGATCCCCCCTCCCACCTCCCTCTCCACCCGCTCCCTCTGGGTCTTCCCAGTGCACCAGCCCCGAGCACTTGTCTCATGCATCCACCCTGGACTGGTGATCTGTTTCACCCTTGATAATACACATGTTTTGATGCTCTTGTTTATTATTTAGTATCTATCTCCCTATCAACCAGAATGTAAGTTCCATGATGTCAGGAACTTTGCTTGTTTACTTTGGTTGGCCTAGAGGCAACAAGGTAATAATCTTCCCTGGTGACTCAGTCGATAAAGTGTTCGCCCAGAATGTGGGAGACCTGGGTTCGATCCCTGGGTCAGGAAGATCCGGTGGAGAAGGAAATGGCAACCCACTCCCATATTTTCTCCTGGAGAATTCCATGGGTGGGCCTGGTGGGCTACAGTCCACTGGGTCACAAAGTGTCAGGCATGGCTAAGTGACTAACTTAGAGGCAACAAGAGGAAGGAGAGCTTAGTGGTTAAGAACAATGGCTACAGAACCAGGTTTCTGAGGTTTCAATATGGACTGCTGTGTGAACCTGGGACAATTACTCAACTTCTCAATTCCTCAGTTTTCCTATATTTAAAATGACAGTAATAAAACTTTCCAAGGGAATTCTACTGCCTTCTTGGTGGGAATTTAAATTGATACAGCTACTATGGATAACAGTGTGGAGATTCCTTAAAAAACTAGGAATAAACTACCTTGCTTGCATGTATGCCAAGTTGCTTCAGTCATGTCCCACTTTTTGTGATCCTATGGACTGCATCCCACCAGGTTCCTCTGTCCATGGGATTCTCCAGGCAAGAATACTGGAGTAGGTTGCCGTGCCCTCCTCCAGGGGATCTCCCTGACCCAGGGATTGGACCTATGTTTCTTATGTCTCCTGCATTGGCAGGCAGGTTCTTTACCACTAGTGCCAGCTGGGAAGCCCCTAAAACTACCATATGACCCAGCAATCCCACTACTGGGCATACTCTGAGAAAACCACAAATTTAAAAGACATATATACACTAATGTTCATTGCAGCACTATTTACAATAGCAAGGATGTGGAAGCAAGCTAGATATTCATTGACAAGTGAGTGGATAAAGAATATATAGCACATTTATACAATAGAATACTACTCAGCCATAAAAAGGAATGAATTTGAGTCAGTTGTAGTGAGATAGATGAACCTAGAACCTGTTATACAGAGTGAAGTATAACTTCACTTATTTTTCTGACTGTTGAGAAAAGAGAAAAATAAATATCATATATTAACTCATGTATATGGAATCGAGAAAAATATACTGATGAACCTATTTACATGGAAGGTATGGAGATGCAAATATAAAGAATAAACTTGTGCACACAGTGGGGGAAGGAGAGGGTAGGACGAACTGATAAAGCAGCCTTAACCTATATACACAGTCATGTGTATAATAGAAAACTAGTAGGAAGCTGCTGTGTAACACAGGGAACCCAGCTTGGTGCTCTGTGACAACCTAAAGGGGTGGGACGGGAGAGGGGAGAGAGACTCAAGAGGAAAGGGATGTGTGTGTGTGTGTGTCTGTATATATATATATATGTATATATTATGACTGATTCATGTTGTTGTGAAGCAGAAATCAGGACAACATTGTAGAGAAATTTTCCTCCAATTAAAAAAATGATAATAGAGAGGACTTCCAGTTCAAGATGGCAGAGTAGAAGGACATACGCTCATCTCCTCCTGTGAGAACACCAAAATTGCAACTATTGAACAACCATTAACAGGAGGATGCTGGAACCCAAAAAAAAAAAAAAAAAAAAAAAAAAAAGAGACCCCACGTCCAAAAACAAAGAAACTGCAATGAGACAGTAAGAGGGGCATAACCACGGTAAAATCAAATCCCATACCTGCTGGATGGGTGACCCACAAACTTGACAAGAATACCAAAGAAATTATCATACTGTTGTGAAGGTTCTGAACCCACATCAGGCTTCCCAGGCTGGGGATCCAACAAAGGGTGGGAATCCCCAGGGAATCTGACCTTGAAAGCCAGCTGGATTTGATTATAGGATTTCCACAGGACTAGGGGAAACAGAGACTCCAGTCTTGGAGGCACAAACAAAACCTTTGTGCACCAAGACCCAGAGGAAAGGAGTAGTGACCTCACAGGATACTGAACCATTCCCACCTACTAGTGTTGGGGGCCTCCTTTGGAGGCATTGGTTGGCAGGGGCTCACCACAGGGACAGGGCACTGGCATCAGCAGGCCAGGAAGGTCCCCCTTGGCATAAATCCTCTTGGGGTTCACCACTAACCCTACCAGAGAGCCTGTAAACCCCAGGGATGGGTCTCCTCAAACCATACAATGAAGCCAAACCAGGAGGAAATTCAACCCCACACACCAGCAGAAAATTGGATTAAAGTTTTACTGAGCAAGGTCCTGCCCACCAGTCCCGCCTACCCAGAAACTTACACAAGCCTCTTAGCCTTCTCCATCAGAGGGCAGACAGAGAAAGCAAGAAGAAGCACAATGGCAAAGTGCTAAAACAAAAACCATATTACAGAAAGTTAATCAGGTTGAAAAAGCAGAAAGTTGTGTCCCAGATGAAGAGACAAGATAAAACCCGAGAAAAACAATGAAATGAAGTGCAGATAGCAAACTTCCAGAAAAAGAATTCAGAATAATGAGAGTGAAAATAATCCAGGATCTTGGAAAAACAATGAAGAAAATGCAAGAAATGTTTAGCAAGGACCTAGAAGAACTAAGGAACAAACAAACAGAGGTGAACAATACACTAGAAGGAATCAATAGCAGAATAATTGAGGCAGAAGAACAGATAAATGACCTGAAGAACAGAATGGTGGAAATCACTGCCACAGAACAGTATATAGAAAAAATAATGAAAAGAAATTAAGTCACCCTGAGAGATCTCTGGGACAGTATTAAAAGCACTAACATTTGCATTATAGGGGTCCCAGAAGGAAAAGAGAGAGGAAAAAGGACCTTAGAAAATATTTGAAGAGATAACTGAAAACTTTCCTAACATGGGAAAGGAAATAGCCAACCAAGTCCAGGAAGCACAGAAAGTCCCTGGCAGGATAAATTCAAGGAAGAACACACCAAGACACATAGTAATCAAACTGACAAAAATTAAAGACAAAGATAAAATATTAAAAACAACAAGAGAAAAATAAATAACTTACCAGGAAACTCCCATCAGGCTATCAGAATCATTTCTCAACAGAAACTCTACAAGCCAGAAGGGAATGGCACCATGTATTTAAAGTGATGAAAGGGGAAAACATACAACCAAGAATACTCTGCCCAGCAAGACTCTCATTCAGATTTTATGGAGAAATCAAAAGCTCTCTAGACAAGGAAAAGTTAAGAGAATTCAACACCACCAAACCAGCTTTACAATAAATGCTAAAGGAACTTATCTAAGCAGGAAACACAAGAGAATGAAAAGAACTACAGAAAATAAACCAAAAACAAGAAAATGGTAATAGAACTACACATACCAATAATTACCTTAAATGTAAATGGATTAAATTCACCAAAGGAAAGACATAGACTGGCTGGGTGAATGAAAATGTGTGCATGTATGCTCTGCCACTTAACACTGCTTGACCCCTCAAACTGTATGTAATTATTTTATATTGTTACATTAATAATGCTCCAATTATGGCTTGCAATTGTAATTATCTTTTGTTTTTTGTCTGGCTATTTTCTGTAAAAATCAATAAGCATCTTTTACTATTGTGATTATGTAACTATTATTCCCTTAATACCATTGTATCACGATTGGTCAACAGAAGAATAATAGAACTCTATATCACCAAAACTATGATTTAATAGAAAAAACTACAATCACTTTTTAAAATCCAGATGCACATCAGAATTATCTTGAAATATTTTGAAAAATGTAAATGCCCAGGTACTGCTTTCTTTTTCTCCAGAGCTCCAGATAAATTTCTAATGAGCAGTAGTGTTTAAAAACAAGTGAGCTATATGATGATCCTTTACTTTTAACAAGCTTGTTTCACTTTTTTATTTCATATTCAGTGCTCCCATTACATTTATTTTATGTTTTCCAATTTCTCCATCTTTTTTTCTGATGTTATTTCTCAAGCCTTTCTCAAGTATAGTAGAAAAGCTTTTGTATACATATGTATAAATAATACGCATAATGTGTGTATTTTAGAAAACTTAAGAATCTTTGACCAACTAAAAAATTTATGAAATTTATTTTGATTCCACTTGTTTGACTTAGATTTCTATTTTAAAAAAATAAATGTGCAACAAGCAGCAAAGGTTTATTGTATAGCCAGGGAACTACAGTCAATATCTTGTAACAACCTTTCAGTTCAGTTCGGTTCAGTTGCTCAGTCATGTCCAAATCCTTGTGATCCCATGAACCGCAGCACGCCAGGCCTCCCTGTCCATCACCAACTCCTGGAGTCCACCCAAACCCATGTCCATTGAGTCGGTTATGCCATCCAACCATCTCATCCTCTGTTGACCCCTTCTCCTCCTGCCCTCAATCTTTCCCAGCATCAGGGTCTTTCCCAGTGAGTCAACTCTTCGTATCAGGTGGCCAAAATTTTGGAATGTCAGCTTCAACATCAGTCTTTCCAGTGAACACACAGGACTGATCTCCTTTAGGATAGACTGGTTGGATCTCCTTGCAGTCCAAGGGACTCTCAAGATTCTTCTCCAACACCACAGTTCAAAAGCATCAATTCTTTGGCACTCAGTTTTCTTTATAGTCCAGCTCTCACATTCATACATGACCACTGGAAAAACCATAGCCTTGACTAGACAGATCTCTGTTGGCAAAGTAATGTCTCTGCTGTTTCATATGCTGTCTAGGTTGGTAATAGCTTTTCTTCCAAGAGGTAAGCATCTTTTAATTTCATGGCTACAATCACCATCTGCAGTGATTTTGGAGCCCAGAAAAATAAAGTCAGTCACTGCTTCCACTGTTTCTCCATCTATTTGCCATGAAGTGATGGGACCAGATGCCATGATCTTAGTTTTCTGAATGTTGAACTTTAAGCCAACTTTTTCACTCTCCTCTTCCACTTTCATCAAGAGGCTCTTTAGTTCTTCTTCACTTTCTGCCATAAGGGTGGTGTCATCTGCATATCTGAGGCTATTGATATTTCTCCCGGCAATCTTGATTCCAGCTTGTGCTTCTTCTAGCCCAGTGTTTCTCATGATGTACTCTGCATATAAGTTAAATAAGCAGGGTGACAATATACAGCCTTGATGTACTCCTTTTCCTATTTGGAACCAGTCTGTTGTTCCATGTCCAGTTCTAACTGTTGCTTCCTGACCTACATACAGGTTTCTCAAGAGGCAGGTCAGGTGGTCTGGTATTCCCATCTCTTTCAGAATTTCCCACAGTTTATTGTGATCCACACAGTCAAAGGCTTTGGCATAGTCAATAAAGCAGAAATAGATGTTGATGATCCAGCTGATGTTGGCAATTTAATCTCTGGTTTCTCTGCCTTTTCTAAAACCAGCTTGAACATCTGGAAGTTCATGGTTCATGTATTGCTGAAGCCTGGCTTGGAGAATTTTGAGCATCACTTTACTAGTGTGTGAGATGAGTGCAGTTGTGCGAGAGTTCAAGCATTCTTTGGCATTGACTTTCTTTGGGATTGGAATGAAAACTGATCTTTTCCAGTCCTGTGGCCACTGCTGAGTTTTCCAAATTTGCTGGCATATTAAGTGCAGCACTTTCACAGCATCATCTTTCAGGTTTTGAAATAAGCTCAACTGAAATTCCATCACCTCCACTAGCTTTGTTCATAGTGATGCTTCCTAAGGCTCACTTGACTTCACATTCCAGGATGTCTGGCTCTAGGTGAGTGATCACACCATCGTGATTATCTGGGTCATGAAGATCTTTTTTTGTATAGTTCTTCCATGTATTCTTGCCACCTCTTCTTAATATCTTCTGCTTCTGTTATATCCATACCATTTCTGTCCTTTATTGTGCCCATCTTTGCATGAAATGTTCCCTTGATATCTCTAATTTTCCTGAAGAGATCTCTAGTCTTTCCCATTCTATTGTTTTCCTTTATTTCTTTGCATTGATCACTGAGGAAGGCTTCCTTATCTCTCCTGGCTTTTCTTTGGAACTCTGCATTTAGATGGGTACATCTTTCCTTTTCTCCTTTGCTTTTCACTTCCCTTTTTTCACAGCTGTTTGTAAGGCCTCCTCAGACAACCATTTTGCTTTTTCGCATTTCTTTTTCTTGGGCGTGGTCTTGATCCCTGTCTCCTGTACATTGTAATGAACCTCCGTCCGTAGTTCATCAGGCACTCTGTCTACCAGGACTAGTCCCTTAAATCTATTTCTCACTTCCACTGTTTAGTCACAAGGGATTTGATTTAGGTCATACCTGAATGGTCTAGTGGTTTTCTCCACTTTCTTCAATTTCAGTCTGAATTTGGCAATAAAGAGTTCATGATCTGAGCCACAGTCAGCTCCCAGTCTTGTTTTTGCTGACTGTATAGAGTTTCTCCATCTTTTGCTGCAAAGAATATAATCAATCTGATTTCAGTGTTGACCATCTGGTGATGTCCAGGTGTAGAGTCTTCTCTTGTGTTGTTGGAAGAGGGTGTTTGCTATGACCAGTGCGTTCTCTTGGCAAAACTCTATTAGCCTTTGTCCTGCTTCATTCTGTACTCCAAGGCCATAATAGAAAATAATTTCAAAAATAATATATGTGTATATGTATAACTGAATCACACTGCTGTGCACTTGAAGCATGGTAAGTTAACTATACTTCAATAAAATATATATATATATATATATATATATATATATATATATATATATTGAGAAAAACATAATAGAACCTCCCTCCTTGAATTATTGCACTTAGAAGAATGCAAGGCACACAGTAGGTATTCAATAAAAACTACTACTAATAATAATGGAGCCTGGTATACTGCAGGCAATGACTCAGTATTGGCTGAATAAATAATAAATATTTACAAAATTCTTGGAGTTACGCCTAGCACATAGCAAGCCTTCAATGAATGACAACTTTACTGAGAGGCACACTGGTATACATTTAATGACTGATTCTCAGAAGGCAGGAGATGGATGTGTCATGTGTTGTGGTATCTCCATCGTGGCTGATTTCAGCCACCAACCTGACACCAGTGAAGACAGATTTGGGAAGAGGTACCCAGGAACATTCTAGTAAAGAGAATTAGAAGGCTTTGTCTGAATACAGGCATAGGCTGCCATACAGATATGATAAATACATATAATCTTGAGAATATAGGTAATAGGAAAATAATTAGGAAGTGATGAGTTTTAAGTATTTGCTGAAGCCTAAGTTGAAGATACCTTCATTTTAAGGTAACATAATTATAAATATGCATAATGTAGCTTTACTAATTGCTGGATTTAATTTTCAACAATAGGCTCTCAAGTGTCCTGGAAATTTACAAATGTGCTCTTTCGAGCCAGTACAAGCTAACTCCAGTACATATCAGGCCTATATACCTGTAATTCTTCCTTCCACTATTAGGTACTCTTTCCTGGTACCAAAGAAAGAAAGAAAGGCATAAAAGCTTCTCCAGCAATTACAGCAGATTTCTCCACCAGGCAAAGCACGGAATCATTCCCAGGAAGGAAATAAATTGATCTTGGCTGAATTTGGTGAAACAGCTCAAGTCCTAGGCCATTTCTTCCTAAGGGACAGCCCAGATTTGCTGATTATATTAGAATTTCATTGTCTCAAGTACTGCTGGAAATAAATGAGTTGATAGCCTACACTTGGATATCTCTGGATTATATGCGTTCATTTAAGAGACTAGACTTTAGGAATTTGTGTAGAGGAATGAATAGAGAGGGCAATTGTGAGGCTCACAGCTGTGTCAATAATCATTTCAGCTTTCTTACCTTCCGCTCTACATTCAAGAAACGAAAACATGAGATCCAGGGAAAACTCAATTTAGCCTGGTAATCTCCCTTTGCTCCTGTGATTATAATTCCCCAGAATAATTTCTTCAATTACCCTGGGCCATTTCTTGGGGCAGGAACATTATGGTTCTGTACATGTCCTGTCAGTAGCATGACTGACTGTCCTAATTATCTAGGACACTCCCAGTATTAGCACGAGGATCCAAAGCCTCAGGAAACCCCTCAGTCCTGGGATAGCCAGGACAGTTATTCACTAACTCTTGGCCCCCAGGCCAGGATTCCTGTGACCTTCAGTCTATCAGAAAAGCCTCAGACAGTGATTCTAGAGGGCTCTTCAGACAAAGGCTGTGAAGTAGGAACATGCATAGATCCAAGAGGCCAAGAATTAGGAGTCAGAGTGTCTTAGTCAATTTGGGCTGCTATAACAGAATTTCACAGACTGAGGGCCTGTAGAATAAATAAATATTTATTTCTCATGGTTTTGGAGGCTAGAAGTGCAAGATCAAGACAAGGAGACTGGGAAATGTAGAGCAGCTGGGCAGTCATATGCCTCACTTGGCAGGAAGGCAGCCCTCTCTAACACACATGTATTTGGGAAGAATTGTGATCCCTAGTCCTGCAGATGTGAAGTTCAGATACATAATAGATAAACCAGAATAATTTAATATGTTTTCCAAATCAGTGATTTCCAGTCAGCAAATCACAACTTCTAAGTAGGCAAGTGACTCTGCCCCTCCCTCTCCAAAGTCTACAGAATTCTCCCGGGGCTCCTTCACAATGTGCCTTTACTGCATCCTGTCCAACCCACAGATTCAGCCTCTCAATCCATATACAACTCATGTCATCACTACATATGCTTGGCATCACAGTCCCCATCAGGAAGTAGAAGACTTTGGGAAAAACAAAAGTACCATCTCAGTAGAGAGACCTAGGGATTCTGTACTAGACTCAGAGGCCAGAGCTGCTACCAGTAGTAGAAGCTGACCCCTCACACTGTGTGTCCCAGGAGGTGCTGAATGTTTTTCTGTTCCCCAAGGTTCCTCTGCCTCTTCTCATAGTTGTAGACAACAGAAGTAGCGTGTGAGTAGTTCAGTTGTTCCTGTTACAAAACATTATTGAAGAGACTCCTTGTCTTCCAACCATTGCTGTTCACACAGAACAAATGAAGAGTTGGTCCAGGGCCACCTTTCATCACATGTTCTGGTTTCCAGGCCGAGGAGGAGACTGTGCCAAGATGGGCATTATGTTTGTTACTAACTTAGTTGAACAAGTCTGTGTCAGGCCCTGTCCTAAGTGCTGGGAAGAGAGTGATGAAGAAGACTTATGTATTTTTTTCTCTGTCTTGTATTGCCTATCTCTAATCCACATAGTGGAAGAGTGCTTTTCCTGAAACATAACCAAGTTTCATCACTCCCTTGCTCAGCCAGATCATCTCCTCAGCATCATCTTTGGGTCATTAAAAAAAACAAGCCAAGTGGGGAATGATTTGGGGTGTGCAATTTAGAAATGTTGGCTTGCCATGGCCCCAGCTCCAGGAGAGTTTCCCTAAATGCAGCAATAGCTTGCTGCCATATGCAGAAGTCATACAAAGAGAGCTGCCAGTGTGCAAAACCAGGTCCTCAGCCTAGAAAGGCAAAGGGCTACTCAGGGGCCATTCAAAACACGCTTTCTCTCCAACAGTGCTTCACCATAAAGTGGGTCTTCTCACCCCATTCTTTACACTCCTCCCTACCAGCAACGTTTTTCCCTGTCAGTTCCCCAGCTGCATCTTTCTAAAGGTGATTATGTACCCTCCATGACAATGCACAGACCTGAAAGCAGTTTGGATTGCTGGGGACGTTTGAAAGACAGCCAAGAATCTTATGCATTCTCCCTGGAACTTGCCGCCTCTTCACCAAATGCAATTCCTTCATTTCTCCTGGGATCAGGCTCAAAAGACCACTGCCTTCATGAAGCTCTCCCAAATTTACCTCCCCACTCTCCTAGCTCTAATCATTTATATTACTCTGTCACCTTCTAGCAATATTGTGGGTTATGTGTTTGGTTTTCATTGTGTCATTCTCCACTTGTTGCTATGTTACTGCAACTACAGAGTCTTTGACTTTTATCCAAACCCTGTAAAATCAAATGCATTGTAGAATTCAAAACTTTTCAAATTGTAGAAAAATAATAGAGGTTCTGGGGTAGCACCTATAATCAAACACATTTTTCAGTGAAACTTGTGAAAATTCACACCAAGTGGGATACATACAGATTATAATCATCTTTTTATTAGCTCAGGTTTACTTTGCCACAAATGAGTTCAGTATTTTAGAAGTATGGAAGTGAACGACTAATGACAGCTGCCACTACTGAAACCTCCTCTGTGCCGGGCCCTCTGCCTGTGCAGATCATCTCAGGTGCCCACAGCGGGGCCATGGGAAGGAGGCACTGTTTTCCACATATGATAGATGAGATTCAGAGAGGTTGAGTAATTTGCCTAAGGTCAAATGTCTAGCAAATAGAGGAGCCAGCATTTAAACCCAAGACTGTCTGGCCGTGAGCATGATGCTCAGTGGCCAGGTCCATACCAAGTATGCTTCCTCCCCCTTGACCGTGTTCCATAGGCTAGACAGAACACATAAATGCTTGCCAACAATGCAAACAGAAGAGCACATGATTTTTTATTTGTGGTTCACAAGTTATACTGTCCTTCTTTCAAAAAGACCGTACAGGATGGAAAATGTCAGTTAATTGTATAAGGCAAGCACCACATAGCTTGGGAGTCCAGATGCGACAGCAGTAGACAAAGGCACAACAGCGCAGCAGCTGGTGGGGCACATCAGTGGCACCTGGGCCCCACTGACTGCCACGTTGTTCTCATCTGTTTACAGAGAATCAGTGGGCGGCATTCAAAATTCAGGGGATTTCAATTCAGAGTCCACATAGTTTGTCTAAATGTTAAAAATGTGAAAATTGGATATTTCCACCATACAGTGTTTGTTTGTTTGTGTTTTCCTTCATTGCAATAATCAGCTGATGCTGAGTAGCAGTTTTAGGTGGGGTGAGTGCTTTTCAATCAGTCCCCCACTCTACACATCTGAATTGTGAGGGAATTCTAGTTTGAGACCACTGCATCTGATAAAGTAAACCAGTATCTGATGGCTTGCCCTAACATCTTCCCTAGCATGCTGGCAGTCTTGTTTATTGATGTGAGTGATGGGCTGTGAATTATATCTTCTATTACAAGTCAAGGACTTTCAGTAAGGATGACACTGGAAGACCATATTTTTAGTCATCAACGTGTAGCAAGAACAGACTGAGAGAGAAAAAGAAAGAGAGGTAGAAAAAGGAAAGGAGAGGGTAGAGAAGAAGAACATTTATTTGTGCCAGATATAGAAAATAAATCCAAGGTGATGAAGGAAACTTAAAGCATGCCTACTGGGGCAGGGCCAGAAGGAGGCAGAGGTGACCCAGTGTCAGCTCCTAAAAGGTAAAGTTCCTCATGTGAAGCAGAGCAACCATAACCGAGGTCACTTCTTGAACCCAGGTTTAACTACCTTTGAAAGAAAACTGAGAAAAGCTACCACAAATTGTTTCTGGGGGTTACGGCATATGCAAGGTTCTGTGATCAGAGGCCATAAATGAAACAGTAGCATAGCAAGACAAGGCCACAGCCATCTTTCATGAATAACCACCAAAAGGGCACAAATATAATTTCTATTTTCCTAACTAGCAGAAAAACATTTAGTTCTGCTTTATCGGCTACTCCAAAGCATTTGACTGTGTGGATCACAACAAACAGTGGAAAATTCATCAAGAGATAGGACTACCAGACCACTTGACCTGCTTCTTGAGATATCTGTATGCAGGTCAAGAAGCAACAGTTAGAACCGGACATGGAACAACAGACTATTTCCAAACAGGAAAAGGAGTATGTCAAGGCTGTATATTGCCACCCTGCTTATTTAACTTATATGCAGATTACATCATGAGAAATACTGAGCTGGATGAAGCACAAGCTGGAATCAAGATTGCCAGGAGAAATATCAATAACCTCAGGTATGCAGATGATACCACCTTTATGGCAGAAAGCAAAGAATTAAAGAGCCTCTTGATGAAAGTGAAAGAGGAGAGTGAAAAAGTTGGCTTAAAACTCAACATTCAGAAAACTAAGGTCATGGTCCCATCACTTCAAAACAAATAGATGGGGAAACAGTGGAAACAGTCAGAGACTTTATTTTGGGGGGCTCCAAAATCACTGCAGATAATGACTGCAACCATGAAATTAAAAGACACTTGCTCCTTGGAAAAAAAGTTATGACCAACCTAGAAAGCGTATAAAAAGCAGAGACATTACTTTGCCAACAAAGGCCTGTTTAGTCAAAGCTATGGTTTTCCCAGTAGTCATGAATGGATGTAAGAGTTGGACTATAAAGAAAGCTGAGCGCCGAAGAATTGATGCTTTTGAACTGTGGTGTTGGAGAAGACTCTTGAGAGTCCCTTGGACTGCAAGCAGATCCAACCAGTCCATCCTAAAGGAAATCATTCCTGAATATTCATTGGAAGGACTGATGTTGGAGCTGAAACTCCAATACTTTGGCCACCTTATGCAAAGAACTGATTCATTTGAAAAGACCCTGATGCTGGGAAAGATTGAAGGTGGAAGGAGAAGGGGACAACAGAGGATGAGATGGTTGGATGGCATCACTGACTCAATGGACATGAGTTTGAGCAAGCTTCAGGAGTTGGTGATGGACAGGGAAACCTGATGTGCTGCAGTTCACGGGATCACAAAGTGTTGAACACAACTATGCAACTGAACTGATCTGAACAGAAAGGAAAAAGATAAATAGTAAAAAAAAAAATTAAACTAAAAAGAGGAGAAATCAAGGAAGAATATACAGGAAAAAATTTTAAAGGTATTTCCTGGGTTTTCCCATTTTCTAAAATGATCACCCAACACCCAAGTTTGCCAGTTTTCTGACCTTTTTCAAGGTCATTAAAAACACCTATATATAAGACATAGCAGAGTTCATGTTGGAATCTGTATGTGAGGAGAGGCAATTCTTCCTTTTCCCACCAGTGGGAAGCCAAATATTTGCTCATTATAGTCTAAAGCCCACAGCACAGGAAGTATCTACCTTCAGACCATCAATTTCTAGCACTGAGCTCCTTACAGGGGACATCTTGGATATTTATAGAATTCTCAGGGAGACTCTCAGGAATAAACAGAGGAGTAGCAGTAAAATCCAGTCAATTATGCCAAAGATTGTAAATGGCACCATGGTCAAAAGAACCTTGAGCAGATCTTCCCAGCTATTGTCTTGTAAGCAATGACAGTGACAATAGCCCTTCCTCTGACACCAACTCCACTTCCTATCGGACACGAATATAACAGTGGTGATTGGATTCTGAATAAATACACCCTCCTGTCAATATTCTAACTGAACGGAGGCAATGATCTGCTAGTCCTCTGAAAATTTCCAAATTTTCCAGATCTGCTCAGTTTCCTGGACCTAGGAAAGAAAGCTCATTGGGCTGTGTGCCCTGGCCTCCTGTGAACTGAGGTACTGCCAGATCTCACCCTGGCAGCCAGAAATATAGTGTAGATAAGGTAAATTGCATTGCTGTTTTGGTTTGGACCTGAGAGGCAAACATTCAATTGGAAATCAAATAAATGGATTCTAGACCTGAGTAAGCTTTTTAAGTAAGATTCACTCTAGCTCAGTTCAGTTCAGTAGCTCAGTTGTGTCTGACTCTTTCTGACACTGTGGACTGCAGCATGCCAGGCTTCCCTGTCCATCACCAACTCCCAGAGCTTGCTCAAACTCATGTCCATTGAGCCGGTGATGCTGTCCAATAATCTCATTCTCTGTTGTCCCCTTCTCCTCCTCCCTTCAATCCTTCCCAGCACCAGAGCCTTTACTGATGAGTCAGTTCTTCACAATAGGTGGCCAAAGTACTGGAGTTTCAGCTTCAGTATCAGTCCTTCCAATGAATATTCAGGACTGATCTCCTTTAGAATGGACTGGTTGGATCTCCTTGCTGTCCAAGGAACTCTCCAGAGTCTTCTCCAACACCACAGTTCAAAAGTATCAATTCTTTGGTACTCAGCTTTCTTTATAGTCCAACTCTCACATCCATGCATGCTGCTGCTGCTAAGTAGCTTCAGTCGTGTCCAATGCTATGCCACCCCAGAGATGGCAGCCCACCAGGCTCCCCTAGCCCTGGGATTCTGCAGGCAAGAATACTGGAGTGGGGTGTCATTGCCTTCTTTGCATCCATACATGACTACTGGAAACCTGTACTTTGACTATATGGACCTTTGTTGGCAAAGTAATGTCTCTGCTTTTAAATATGCTGTCTAGGTTGGTCATAACTTTTCTTCCAAGGAGCAAGCGTCTTTTAATTTCATGACTGCGGTCACCATCTGCAGTGAGTTTGGAGCCCAGGAAAATAGTCTGTCACTTTCCAGTGTTTCCCCATCTATTCGCCATCAAGTGATGGGACCAGATGCCATGATCTTAGTTTTCTGAATGTTGAAAAAGCCAGCTTTTTCACTCTCCTCTTTTACTTTCATCAAGAGGCTCTTTAGTTCTTCTTCACTTTCTGCCACAAGAGTGGTGTGAACTGCATATCTGGGGTCTGAAGATCAGAAAGATGCACCAGCAACATTCTGCCTGAACTTCCTTGGCTGAAGAAGAGAAGCCCCACTCCCACCTCACCCAACAAGAGGACACATCCATACTAGATATTGTTTTACATTTAGAAAAATACAGCCACAGGCTTAGGGAATAGGGGAGAGTCTTATACAATTTTGATTTGAAAGAGGACAAACTCAGCTGATAAAGAATCCACCTACAATGCAGGAGACCCTGGCTCAATTCCTGCATCAGAAAGATGCACTGGAGAAGAGATAGACTACCCACTCCAGTATTCTTGGGCTTTGCTGGTGGCTCAGATGCTAAAGAATCTGCCTGCAATGTGGGATACCTGGGTTAGATCCCAGGGTTGGGAAGATTCCCTGGAGAAGAGAAAGGTTATCCACTCCAGTATTCTGGCCTGGGGAATCCATGGACTGTATAGTCCATGGAGTCACAAAGAGTTGGACACAACTGAGTGACTTTCACTCAAACATAATTTAAATGTATAGAACCAATGGTTCCAAAATAAAAGCTGCCAAGGTTTATTGAGAACTTCCTAGGTGCTTGACAGAGTTTCAAGTACTTAACAACTACACAATATTACCAAGTCTTTATTTGCAAAATAATAATAATAACAATCCCCCAAAACTATGAAATAGGTAGTATTACTATTCCTAATTTACAGATGAGACAACTGAATGACAGCTTATATATGCTAGTGCCAAGATTTAAATCTCGGATTTTTGACTCCAGTCTCTTCAACAAATTGTTTTTGGAAAACTGGTCAACTATGTGTAAAAAAAATGAAACTAGAATACTCTCTAACACCACTTGCAAAAATGAACTCAAAATGGATGAAAGACCTAAATGTAAGACCAGAAACTATAAAACTCTCAGAGGAAAACATAAACAGAACACTCTCTGACATAAATCATAGCAAGATCCTCTATGACCCACCTCCCAGAGTAATGGAAATAAAAACAAAAATAAACAAATGAGACCTAATTAAATTTAAAAGCTTTTGCACAACAAAGGAAACTATAAGCAAGGTGAAAAGACAGCCTTCAGAATGGGAGAAAATAATAGCAAGTGAAAGAACTGACAAAGAATTAATCTCCAAAATATACAAGCAGCTCAATACCAGAAAAGTAAACAACCCAATCAAAAAGTGAGCAAAGGAACTAAACAGACATTTCTCCAAGGAAGATATACAGATGGCTAATAAACACATGAAAAGATGCTCAACATCATTCATTATTAAATTAATGCAAATCAAAACATGAGGTATCATCTCACACTGGTCAATGGCCATCATCAGAAAGTCTACAAACAATAAATGCTGGAGAGGGTGCGGAGGAAAGGGAACCCTCTTGCACTGTTGGTGGGGATGCAAACTGGTACAGTCACAAGGGAGAACATCACGGAAATTTCTTCAAAAACTGGAAATTGAACTGCCATGAGCGTGTGTGCTTAGTCACTCAGTTGTGTTCAACTCTTTGTGATCCCATGGACTGCAGCTTGCCAGCTTTCCCTGTCCAAGGAATTCTCCAGGCAAGAATACTGTAGTGGGTGGCCATCCCCTCTTCCAGAGGATCTTCCCAATTCAAGGATTGAACCCAGGCCTCCCACATTGCAGGAGGATTCTTTACCATCTGGGCCACCAGGGAAGACCAAGTGGGTAGCCTATCCCTTCTCCAGGAGATCTTCCCAACCCAGGAATTGAACCAGGGTCTCTTGCATTACAGGCAGATTCTTTACCAACTGAGCTACCAGGGAAGCCCTAGAACTACCATATGACCTAGCAATCCCACTGCTGGGCATACACCTCAGAGAAAACAGTAATTGAAAGAGATACATGTACCCCGGTGCTCACTGCAGCACTATTTGCAATAGCTCGGACATGGAAGCAATCTAGATGTCCATCAGCAGATGAATGAATAAGGAAATTATGGTACATATACATGATGCAATATTACTCAGCTATAAAAAGGAACTCGTTTGAGTCAGTTCTAATGAGGTGGATGAACCTGGAACCTATTATAGAGAGTGAAGTAAGTCAGAGAGAGAAAGACAAATATTGTATATTAACACATATATATGGAATTTAGAAAGATGGTACCAATGATTTTACACTCAGGGCAGCGAAGGAGACAGAGATGTAAAGAACAGATGTTGGACTCATCTAGAGAAGGTGAGGGTGGGATGATTTAAGAGAATACCAGTGAAACATGTGCAATACCATATGTAAAACAGATGACCAGTGCAATGCATGAAGCAAGGCACCCAAAGCTGGTGCTCTGGGACAACCCAGAGGGATAGGATGGGGGGCAGGTGGGAGGGGGTTCAGGATGGGGAGGACATATGTATGACTGTGACTGATTCATATTGATGTATGATGAAAGCAATCACAATATAGCAAGGCAACTATTCTCCAATTAAAACAAATTAATAAAAAAATAAAACTCAAGAGTATAGCTACTAATCTATCTAGAAAGTAGCCTTACAAAGTATTATTCCAAAAAAAAAATTCAAGATCTACGAATCTCTTGATGTGTAAAATTGGCTATCCCTTTTTTCCTTTCCCAGTGTTATCCTTGTCTGTAGTTTATGGAATTTTGCATTGTCAAAGAAGAAACATCTCAAAGAAAGAAGGATCTTTCTTCAGACTTAGGAGGGGAATCATGATTGGTTTGGGCCAGGCAGAACAATTTCTTTTTTCTTTGCTGGAAATTAGAAGACATGTGACACAGATCCAGTCATAAGACCCAGCAAAATCCTGTCAGAGGATTTTGGGAAATCCTGTCTAGGGAAAGTTTTGGTTCATGATAAACAGATAAATTGAGAGTCCTTTATATCTCTCCTTTTTTGAATATGTATAAAACCTGATGCTCCTGGAGGAGGGCAAGGCAGTCCACTCCAGTATTCTACCAGAAGAATCCCCATGGACAGAAGACCCTGGTGGGCCAGTCCATGGGGTTGCAGAGTCAAACACAACTGAGCGACCAAGCACACAAAACCTAGTACTGAACGTTGAGACAATTACTTTAGGCTCATCAGCCTTTGGACAGAAAAACCAATGTATTGAGGTTGGCAGGATAGAAAATTAAAAAAAAAAAACAAAACACACACACACCTGAGTTTCTAATGACAAATGGAGCCTATGCATCAAATCTGAACTCTTCTATCTCTAGATTTCTTGCTGCAAGGATAGTTATACATCTTTATTGCTTAAGCCATTGTAAGGCATTATGTCACTTTGCCTTTGAATGCATCCTAACTTATACACATATTCTTTGTCCATGTATAGACATATGTTATGTCTATACATTTTTTGCCTTTCTTTATTTCACTTGACTTGTAGCTATGTGATCAAATAAAACCAGGCAGTCAAGGAAGGAAAGGAAATGTATTTGAGCAGCAGTTTATCAACACCGTTCTGGAAAAAAATACTCAAGACTGCTGCGCTATCATTTGCCAGTCTCCTACCTCAAACCTTGCTGAGATACACTCACCCACAGGCTGTGACTCAGCAGTAGACACAGTAAAGTATATCCCTAGTTTCCTCATTAGTAAAATAAGCAATCTGAACCAGGGGGCCCTTAGGAAAATTTTAGCACTGATATTTTATACTGCATGCTCTGTCTATTAAGAAGGTTATATTGGCATAACTTTTAGAGTTGCTCTATAAATAATAACCACATCTTTAAATACTTAATACAAGTTATAACAATTTATCTCAGTTATAAGTCCTCCCTCTCTGCAGGCATGAGGTCCTCATCAGGAAAATGTGGAAAATGAAATAGATGCTCTTATGGCCCTTTCCAGCTCAGACACCCTTAAATCTGGCCAGATTCTTAAATATGTGGCTCTAATTCTCACAGACTTTCTGCAAAGCTTATGCAGTCAGGTCTGATGATGTCTGAGTCAGAGATCTTTCTGGAGCACAAATTTATGATAAAAGTTAATTGATTCAGATTGTAGGCTCTTCATTTCTCTGCTTTTCCATGGTGCCCAGCACACCATGTGGCATATGTATGCTCTCAGTAACTGCTGGCAGTTCAATAATTGTGCTGTGTTTTTTGTTTGCTTGTTTTAGCATCTACTATTTGACTGAGATATTAAATAGGGTATCTCTACTCCTCATCATAATCCTTCAAAGGCAGTATTTTTATGTCTATAACCTGGATAAAAAACAAGGCTGCCTACATGCCAGCATGGTGTCACATCCAAAATAAACCCAAACCAAGCAACCTGAAAACTTAAGTAGGTCTTTTATGAAGTCCTGGAAGATATCGCTAAAGGGACAGTCACATGGAAAAACATACAGCAGAAAATCCTTTTACCCATTTTTCGTCCTAAAATCCTCCAACAGCCCCACAAAGATCCCCAGCTCCATCGTCCCAAGTGCTCTAGCAAAACTCCTTCCTCCTGTCCATTCTAGCTTACCCTTTTCAGATCTACTCTGTCCTTTGGGGATAGTCTCATTCCCTGCATAACCTAAGTTAGCTTGGAAGTTCGGCCCCCGGGCCCTCCAGTTTTCCCCTTGACGAGCCAGGCACACTCTGCAAAGTGCAGACGGCAACAGCCCTCGGTGCCCCCTCCAGCCCAGAGTGCATGCCCCCCACTACACTGTGATGGATGCACACCACTCTTCACACAAGGCTGCTCTCTGTGTGTACATCCTCTAACCAGTGACTGCCCCAGGATCATCTAAGGAGCTCATCAAAAGCACAGATGTCTGTTCTGCATGTCAGTTTCTCTGAATCAGAGTATCCTAGGGTGAGAACAAAGAGGCCACATTTTTAAGAAGTCTCCCAGGAGATTCTAACCTGTAGTCAGGTTTCAAAGCACTGCTTTACACCACAGAGGCTTTAGAATTAAGCCACAGAGTCGTGCCCATGGTCAGGACCATTTTCCTAATCCCCTTTCTACTGTCTTGCCTTTCTGATAACACGGTGTCCCAGAAACAAAATCAATCCTCAACTTCTGAACCCTGTGGGCTTCAAAAATACGTTAGTCAGAGGCAGGGTGCAGCTTTCCCCAAAGAATAGGCACTAGAGATCCATGTGGGCTCAGAGTGCTACCAAGACCTGTAGGTCTTTGCAAGGTGATTTTGTGAGAAAGTATATACAACAGTTCCCACTGGGGCTTCCGGTGGGAGGAAGCCCACTAGAAATTGGGGCTTCCAGTTTCTCCCTGAGGTCAGGCAATAAGAGCTTAACCTCCTTTCTGGGGGTCTGGTGGCAGGAGGGGGAGGTTGAGGAAATTGGGACTTCCAACTTCTCCCTGAGGTCAGGCAATAAAAGCCTAGTCTCCTTTCTGGGGGTCTGGTGGCAGGAGGGGAAGACAAAGGAAGTCTTATATGGTGACAAAGGAAGCCCAGAGGTCTGGTAGCTACTGAGAAAGATGTCAGAAAGGGGACCCTCCAAAGAAACAAGGAGTAGGCCACCAATGAGGTAGGGATGCAAAAAGGAGTATCTTCATGCAGAGGGCCCAGGCAGAGGTTTCTTTTGCAGTGTCAGAACTCTGAACTGAGACAGGGCAAATGTGTTCACTGGGCTTGAGAGAGAGGCACCTTGATGGAGAGGAGGAAGGTCCCGACCTCAGATCATCCTGGAAGCAGCACCTGAGCCCCCATGAGGAGCAACCCATCAAGAGGGTGGGAAGGCCAGTCCCAGCATGAGGACAAGTATTTTGTTAAGCAAGTGCTCACTGTGGGCTTCCCTCTCCTGGGTCCTCCTCCAAGTCCTGTTTTCTTTGGAATTGACTTCAACATCTGAAGGCTCAATATTACATCCTTCAAAAAAAACTTTAGCCACTGAAGGAAAAATACCCTGACCTCATTGTTTCATGATCTTACCAAACAGATTCTGAAGACAGTTTTAAATTGAGGGCCTGTGCATTTTTACAACTCGATTGCATTGCATAATTAGTAGCAATTACTGTCAACAAACATTTATCAAATATCTACTGATGCACTAGGCCCGAGGAACATGTGGGCAAGAGTGAATCAATCCTTTGGCAGAGCACAGAGTACCAGAAACCAGAACACATGATCTGACAGCAGAACGATCCCCGTGGGTCTGCTGGAACAGGAAATTTGAATGCAGATCTACCTCTAAAAATCCAAAACATTTGCTTACCCAAAATAAGACTTGAAAGGCCAGTGGAATCATTGATTAAAACATTTAATTGGTTCTGTGCACATGAGGTTAAATCCAATGCAATCATAACATGAGTTCAGATCCAACATCAAAATGGGTACAGCCATGTGCATGTGGGAAAAAGACCTCACCTTTCTTCACACAGCTTCCACAGTACAACACAACAACTCAAGGTGATTGCTCCCCTAATTTACTATAGGGACATGCACATAGGTAAGTTTTTATTACCTCAAATATCCTGGTATAACCTCTCTCTATTCCTTTATGCAATATTCCTGCCTTCAGTCTTATTTTGAATGGACTGGTGGTATGACTGGTAGACTGGACTGGTAGACTGGAATGAATGGTAATAGTCCCTTGCTTTCTAATAGTAGTTTGTAGAATTACTGTAGGCAGTAGAGCAGTTTTAGCAAAATAAACTTCCTATGCAACTTCAATATCTAATACACATAAACAGAGATCCCTGAGTCTGTCCTTTCCCCAGACTCTTTCCAGCCACAGGAGCAACTCTAGATACAGTTGCTCTAAAACCTCAATGCACACCAATTTTTGCCTCTGAGGCAGAGACTGCAAATTACCATCCCAGGATCCCTTTCCCCTTCTTTCTTAGTAACCAGATTCTAATAAGGGTGGAAATGAAACCAATTAAAAGATGATATTTCCAAGCCTGTCTTGCTGCTACATAAAGCCAGTAAGCCAGTACTGATTAAAGACTGGCCAATGATATATAAATGAGAGTGCCATATGAGATTCCCAAAAGACTCCTTAGAACTGAAAGCTGTGCCTTGTCTGTTCTTCTGTTTTTCCTCCTTTCTGCTTTCTCAAATATGGGCATGATGGCTGAGCTTCTGCAACCACGCTGAACCGTTAGGTCACTTTGAAGTTAAAGACTATGCTCTAGCGCTAGTGAAACCAAAGAGACAGAACCTGTGTCTGAAAGACTGCATGGTGTTGCCACACCAGCTCTGGATTTCCCATCTCTGGATTTCTCTTATGTGAGAGAATAAGCACTGTGTGTCTATAACATTGCTTAGGCTTTTTAATAATTTACAGCAATATCAAGTCCTGATGCAGAACCTACCTGTAGTTAACTTTTCCAGCAAAAGATTTCACTGTGACTCTCCTTTTATGTAGTCTGTTTAACAAGGAAAAATCATGAAGGACTAAGAGAAGGACATATAGTATATGCTATATACTATATGGGTCAAATTTTTTTATAAAATGTATTTTAAATTTGATAAATTAATAAAATAGCTAAAATTTACTGAGTGCTTACCGTGGGCTAGGCTATCTGCTAAGCATTTGTGCATATATTATTTCATTTACTACTCAAGTCAATCACATGAAGTACGTGATATAATGGATAGTTTTCAGATGAAAAAATCAAGGCCAAGAGGAGTTTGCTACTTATCCACAGTTTCACAACTAGTTCACTGCAGAGCAGAGATCTGAGACTATAACTCCTTTCTAAAACAAACAGCAAATGAAAGGGGACTGAAAGTCTAAGCAAAATAATTTGATCAACAAAGGGTCTTTTGAGGTACTTTATAATAAGGATAGTTTAAGCATAGTATCGAAGAAGGCAATGGCACCCCACTCCAGTACTCTTGCCTGGAAAATCCCATGGAAGGAGGAGCCTGGTAGGCTGTAGTCCATGGGGTCGCTAAGAGTCGGACACAACTGAGCGACTTCCCTCTCATTTTCACTTTCATGCATTGGAGAAGCAAATGGCAGCCCACTCCACTGTTCTTGCCTGGAGAATCCCAGGGACTGGGGAGCCTGGTGGGCTTCCGTCTATGGGGTTGCACAGAGTCGGACACGACTGAAGCAACTTAGCAGCAGCAGCAGCAAGCAGAGTGTTCTGACTCAAGGTCTCTTTTGTGATCTAAACTTGGGATGAAGCAGCTTTGGAATCAGGCTGGCTTGGGTACAAATTCTTGCTCTACCACTTTTTGGAAGTGTGATCTGGGACAAAATTCTTTAACTTCTCTGAGCCTCAGACTGCCTTGCACAGTGAGGTGTGTCAATGAACTAAGGCATGTGAAGTTCACAGCGCAATGCCTGCATCTGATAGGTAAGCAAGTCTCAATTTTGTAGCACAGGGCAGGCTCAAACGAGAGGAGTGAGGTAAGAGGTTATTCACTTATTTTCAGAAGGGTTTCCAAACATCTCCTTGGAGGTGTTGCACAGAACAGAAGAATGTTTGTAACGTTTGTGAAACTGAACAAGATACTTCTCTTTAATCTCAGTTTTCTCACCTGTAAAGTGGGAATTACAATTTGTTTTATGCAGGATCATTGGAAAAAAGACAAGATTGGCCATAGAATGTTATGCAGTGTTAAAGATCATTATTAATGTTCACTCACTCTGGTCACCTCTTAATTTTTCCAAATGAAGCAACAAAGTACCTATCCCACCTTCTTATTTTTCTTATTTCAAGCCATTACTAAGATTTCTTTCATATTGTGGAAATTGATGCCAACAGTTATGATTCAGAAATGCTAACCCTAAAGAAGGTGAAGTATCAGAATTGGATAATAGAGAAAAAAAGTGTGGCAAATACACAAAATGGTAATTTCTACAAGAAAAATGATAATTTCTAAAATCATAAAACTCATTAGGAGATTAAGACAGAATTTAAAACTTTGATACATCAAAAAACACAATCAACAGAATGAAAAAGTGGCTTATGGAATAAGGGAAATGCAAGTCATATATCTGATAAAAAGATTAATATCTAGAATATATAAAGAACTCCTATGACAACACAAAAAACCTAACTAAAAAATGAGCAAAGAACTTAGATAGATATTTCTCCAAACAAGATATTCAAGTGGTTAACAAGCTATGAAGAGGTGCTCAGCATCACTAGTCATTGTAGAGATGCAAACCAGAACCACCAGGGACCGTGCTGTGTGCTTAGTCACTCAGTCGTGTCTGACTGCGACCCCAAGGACTGTATCCCACCAGGCTCCCCTGTCCATGGGGATTCTCCAGGCAAGAATACTGGAGTGGGTTGCCACGCCATCCTGCAGGAGACCTTCCCAACCTAGCATCAAACCCAGGTCTCCTGCACTGCAGGCAGATTCGTTACCATCTGAGCCACTGGGAAGACCAAAACCACCATGAAATGTCACTTTATACCCATTAGGTTGTGTACAGTCAAAAAGATAGAATAACAAAAGCTGGGAAAGATATAGAGAAACTGAAAATTTGGCGCACTGTTAGTAGGAATGTTAAATGGTGACCCCCTGTGGAAAATAGTATAACAGTCTCTAAAAAATTCTATTAGAAATAGAATTTCCATATGATTCTGCAATTTCGCTTCTGGGTATATAAATAAAAGAATTGAAAGAAATGCACACCCATGTTCATAGCAGCAATATCCACATTAACTGAAAGGTAGAAGCAACCCAAGTGTCCATTAACAGATGTATGGACAATCAAAATTTAGTGTAGACATATGTAGATACATATAATGGAATATATGTATATAATGGAATATATATATATAATGGAATATCATTTAGTCTTAAAGGGAAAGAAATTCTGACACATGCTTCGATGTGAATGAACCTTGAGGGCATTATGCTAAGTGAAATAAGTAAATCACAAAAAGATAAATACTCTATGATTCTACTCACACAGGGTATCTAGAGTAACCAAATTTGTAAAAGCAGAAAGTAGAGTGGTAGGTTCCAGGGGCTTAGAGGAAGAGAAAATGAGAATGGTTGTTCAATGGGTATAGAGTTTAATTTTGCAAGATAAAATTGTCCTGGGGATTACTTGCACAACAGTATGAATATACTTAACATTACTGAACTGTACACTTAAAATGGCTAAAGTAGTAAATTTTATGTTATGTGCATTTTATTACAATTGAAAACAACTTGTTTGGCATAAAGCAATAGGAAGAAGTAGAAAAGAAAACAGAAGAGTGAGCAGGTGACAAGAGTACAGTAACATTATGTGGGCATCAGAAATGCATTTGACAACTACTTCCATAAAAGTTGTGCTTCAAATTAAATTGGCCTGTTTTTGAATGCTCTCATCTAAATGGATTGCTGGCAGGGTGAAAATACTACGTAATCAGGGATAAATGGGAAGTACATCTGGTTGGAGGCAAAAGGTCCACTAGGGCATGTCAGAGGCTGGTGCTGGAACTGACCTCATTTAACAAACTCATTAATGACTGAAGAAAACGGAAATAGCCACTGCTAATGAAATTTGCAAAGATATGTTGGTGATGCCCTGGACTTGGCCATCACAGCATAAGCATTGCTGGGATGGAGAGATTTTCCACTAGGTAATTAATTGGATTAAAAGAATGACTTCCTGGGATAAGAACACTTGCTCATTTCCAACTCTCATCTCCAGAGCAGAAAGCAGATTTTGTCATGTGATGCAGATCAGAAAACCACACTTGATAAAGGCCTATGAAAGAATAGTGCTTTCCCAGTGCACAATTCTGCCTTTGTCCTTTATCTCTAGGTAGAAGACAATGGAATCTATTCGATGGAAGAAAGGAGAAGGTAAAACAAGCAGAGGAGATACAGTCTTTCTTCCATGGAGGAAGGTCTAGGCAAGAAGCCCATATGTGCTCAGTCACTCAGTCATGTCCCCACTAAAATTTAGTGTACACTCTCTGAAGCTTGGCACAAATTATGCCATCCTCTTCCCCTGCTTAAAACCTGTCTGTGGTCTCCCAGGGCACTCAGGAGGAATCCAGAATCTTTGACAAGGCCCCGAGTGATCAGCCCTGCCTCCCTATCCAGCCTCATCTTGCACAACTGCCCTTCTCACCCACGTAATGGCCATCAGCTTCTCCGCCAGCCCAGCAGAAATTCAGCACCACTATCTGCCTCGGCAGTTTCACCCCTTCCCACTCTGAGTCACTGTGCTTGGTTCAGGAGTGGACACGGGGACTCAAGCTGCGCCAATCTGATTCCATCCCATCACTTCCAGAGCAACAAACGCTGAGGAGCAACTCTCCTGATGAGGTTGGCTGCCTATAGGGCTTCTCAGATGAAGATGTTGTTAGCATTTCAAGCAGGATTCTTCTTTATTATGCAGAACCCTTGTTAACCTTTAGTATTCACGCTTCTGTACACAAACTTTCAGTTATACTCCCTGAATCATTGTGATGACAACAACAGCAACAAAATGATACACCTGAATACTACCCAGGGTTGAGAACTGCAAGACTAGAACTTTTTGTGATGAGATGGAAATCGAGGAATGAAGCAATTTGCCTAAGGCATTCAAGTCTTCAGTCAATGTGTCATTTCCTCAGAGACCTTTTCATATCGCCCCCATCTGAAGTAGGTCTCTGTCATGACACTACTTATTGCATATAGCGCAGAACCAGTTTACAAATACGTGCTCAGTTGTGTGGTTTTTTTGTTTCATATCTGTTTTCTCCCACTAGATTGGAAGTTCCATGTTGTTGCTGTTCAGTCGTTAAGTCACATGTCTGACTCTTTTTGACCCCATGTACTGCAGCATGCCAGGCTCCCCTGTCCTCCACTATCTCCCAGGATTTGCTCAAACTCATGTCTATTGAATCAGTGATGCTATCTAACCATCTCATCCTCTGCCACCACCTTCTCCTTTTGCCTTCAATCTTTCCCAGCATTAAGGTCTTTTCCAATGATTCTTCACATCAGGTAGTCAAAGTACTGGAGCTTAAAAAGGGGCTGTTTTGTTTTCCAACGACTGACATTCAATAAACATTTGTAGAGAAAAGAAGAGAGGGGGAAAGGAAGGCTGTTTGGAAACTAGTAACACTGTTCAGTGACTAACATGTCAATCCAACCCACAAAAGTCTGTTTAATCTAAGAACCTAAATGCCATACCTACACTGCTTTTATGAGAGATGGGTTGATTGTAGGACCCCAGGAGCCCACCTGCCTCTCCATAAAATCAGTTTTGAGAATTCCCCTGGCTCCCAAGAGAACAGGTCCCACTTCAGAAGAGCAGGGCTTGGAAGATGGAGGGGGCCGGTATGAGTCTGATAGCATTTCATTAACCCTTTCCTCTCCCCTCCCTCACTCCAGCATTGGCAGTGCTCTTAGGGGCTCCAGCAGCAGGGAGAAAAGGCAGGCTTCAGAGAGGGAACATTTGCACTACTTTGGAAATCAGACACCTCTTTTCTAAAAGCCTCCTTGTTTGGAAACATGCTGTTTTGTGGTCGCCCTGCACCAGGCCCCCCTCCCTAACACACCCTGCCCTTAGGAGGAGTTACCTTTCTTTTGTGGGTTTGCCTTTTTGAGGTGGGAAATCCAGGTGCCTGACTCCCACTCCAGAAGCCAATAGATCAAATCCTTCCTGCCATGGTTGTTGTATAGCTGATAGAGTCTCTCCAGGGCTTTAAATATTGAGTGAGCAATTTTTTAAAAAAAGACTGGGGGACATTCCCTCAGTAATGTAACACTGATCATAGTGTTTCTACTGCTTGGTTAGTCCTAACTTCTAGTTTCCTGGCCCTCAAGGGCTGCCTTTCCTCCTGCCCATTTCCAGGCCTAGTTCTCTACTTTCTCAATCCTTGGACTATCTCAAAATCATTCCAATAAAATCTTCTTTGTTTAAATTACCAGAGTCAAAGACTCCTTGGGCAATGCAAGATTCTAGATGAATTTCCTGAGTCTTGATCAAATTATTCATTGGAGTTTCACATTTGCATTCATGCGTTCCAAGTATAGGCTGGTGAAAGTCCTTTATGCCCCACGCCCTGGACCAAGTGTTAAGTGTGCAAAAACAAATAGGATTCAGGCCCAAGCCTAAGAGAACACATTCTGCTTGAAGAGGCAGAGAATTAAATCAGAAACTGAAACTGAAGTGGTGTAACCTGTTGCAAGCGTCCTTGGAAGATAATGATCCAAACTCCCTCACTCTCTCAGGCACACATTCAATCTCTCTACCTCTCCCACTTCCAAGGGCTTCTGGGGTCTTTGGACAGCAGGCTCTAGTGAAGATGTGGGTAATGTGAGTTTCTGCTGACATGGAAATATCCATAAGGAGACACAGAATGCATGTACAGTGAAATAGAGCTGCTGAAGAAGAATGTCAACACTTTAAAAATAAATTTCTAATTTAATTTATTAAATTAAATTAAATTAATAATTTTTTAAATAAAAATAATGAGTACTTGGGGACTTCTCTGGTGGTCCACTGGTTAACACTCCATTCTCCCAATGCAGGAGACATGTGCTCGATCCCTGGTTGGGGAAATAAGATCCCATGTGCTGCAAAGCATGGTCTGAAAAGATAAATTAAAAATAAAATAAAATAAAAAATAACAAGTACTTATGGAGACTCACGTACAAAACACACAACAGCAAGATAGCCTTACTGGAGTCAAAAAATCTCAACTAAGAGATTCAGGAAAGAAATCAAAATAGAGTGTGGTCATTGTTGAGATCCAAATTAATGGCCTGGAAGATCAAATTATAAGAAATATTTCAAAACACAAAGGAAAAATGTGAAGAGATGGAAATCATGAAGGAAAACTTAAGAGCCGTGGAGAATATATCCAGAAGGCCCAGTATGTGAAACATGGGTGCTCCAGGAGAATCAAAGAAGAGTTATAACACGTGAGACTCTTTGAGTTCTGTCAGGACTGTAGAGTAAAGAGATGCATGAAGAAGCATCTTGGTGATATTCCAAACTTTGGGTGAAAAGAAAAGCATTCAAATAGAAAGAATGTAAGCTCAGACTTGCAGAGACAATGCGGGAAGGAGAGGGTGGGACAAGTTGAGAGAATAGCATTGAAACATTACCATATGTAGAATTAAATAGCCAGTGGGAGTTTCCTGTATGGTGCAGGGGACTCAAATCATGTGCTCTGACAACCTAGAGGGGTGGGGTGTGAGGTTGGAGAGAGGTTCAAGAGGAAGGGGACATGCTTATACCTATGGCTGATCCATGCTGCTATATGGCAGGGACTAACACAATATTGTAAAGCAATTATGCTTCAATTAAAAAATAAATTTAAAAAACTAAAATAAAAGAATGCAAGCTCTGTAAGGGAAAAATAATCAGAATGGCATCAGATTTCTTTACTGCCACCATAGAAGCTGAAAAACAGTAAAATAGCAGCCACAGACACTGTGAGATTGCAACCAAGATTCTACTCCCAGCCAAGATTATTCCCTTATTAGAATGAATGGAAAATGCATAGGAACATGCTGGAAGTCAGAGAGTGTATCAACACCTTAGGAAAAGAATCTAGAGAGGATATCCATATGCAAAACAACAAAGTGGGATTCCTACTTAAGAAAAGTGGAACATAGACATAAATATAATACCTAAAACTCCCAGAAGAAAACATAGGAGTAGATCTTCATGACTCTGGGTAAAGCAATGATTTCTAAGCAATGTCACTGAAATCACAAGCAACAGATGAAAATATTAGAAATATTGGACTCTTTGAAATTTAAAATGTTTGTGGTTAAAATGACACCATCAAGAAAATAAAAAGACAACCCATAAAAAGGAAGAAAGTATCCACAATTCATGTATCTGATAAATGACATGTATCCAGAATACAAAAGGAACACTTTTTGGTTCATTATTTTAAAGGTAGATTTTACTTTGGGGAGCTCCAAAATCGCTGCAGATGGTGAATGCAGCCACGAAATTAAAAGACACTTGCTCCTTGGAAGAAAAGCTATGACCAATCTAGACAGCATATTAAAAAGCAGAGACATTACTTTGCCAACAAAGTTCCATCCAGTCAAAGCTATGGTTTTTCCAGTAATCAGGTATGGATGTGAGAGTTGGACCATAAAGAAAGCTGAGCACCAAAGAACTGATGTTTCTGAACTGTGGTGTTGGAGGAGACTCTTGAGAGTCCCTTGGACTGCAAGCAGATCCAACCAGTCCATCCTAAAGGAAATCATTCCTGAATATTCATTGGAAGGACTGATGTTGAAGCTGAAACTCCAAAATATTGGCCAACTGATGCGAAGAAGTGACTCATTTGAAAAGGCCCTGATACTGGGAAAGATTGAAGGCAGGAGAAGGGGACCACAAAGGATTAGATGGTTAGATGGAATCACTGACTCGATGGACATGAGTTTGAGCAAAGTCCGGGAGTTGGTGAAGTACAGGGAAGCCTGGTGTGCTGCAGTCCCTGGGGTCACAAAGAGTTGGACACGACTGAGAGACTGAACTGAACTGAACTGAGAACTGACAATAGAAAGGTCTTACCAGACCCACTCCCACATCATACATTTTAAGATGACAGGATTAGTCAGAAGGTCCTTAAGAAGGAGAAACAAGTCCTCAAGCAGGATACATTGTTTTTATATTATCATTGGTACAGAGTTTAAGGGAAAACATAGCCTTGAGACATTAGTTCTGGTCTTAAAGAAAAAGCATTTTATGTGACTAAGACAAGGAATGTAGGAAAAAAATGTTTGTCCCTTTCTCCTTGAGAGCCCAGGACACTTTTCTCCTTCTCGAGGGCCTGGACTACTTCCTCCTTGAGGACTCTGGACTCCTTATCAACCTACCTAAATTAACTGTCTCATTGGAGATTGAGGAAATGAATAATAAAATTATAGGTATATTTCAATCCTAAATCCACCAAACAAGAACTACTTGTTTTTTTCTTATGTCCCTGGAATATTTATGAAAACCAGCTATACATTTGTCCACAAAGAATATATTATTTGGAAAAAATTAAGGGTTAAATTAATAGTCAATTTAAAAAAGAAAGTTTTTCAGCCAATAAAAAAGAAATGAATAATTTAAAAGTAATCAAAAGAAAATCTTAACTTTTAGAAATTAGAAATACCTTCTTGATTAATATATATCATATATATATATATATGATATATATTAGTCAGGTTTTTCTCTAGAGAAGCAGAATTGAAAACAGGGACTCAAATTCATGTGCATCATAATTATTTTGCTTTTAAAAGATTTATTTTATTGAAGGATAATTGATTTACCATGTTGTGTGAATTTCTGCTTTACAGAAAAATGATTCAGTTATACATATATATGTATATATATATTCTTTTAAAATTTCTTTTCCCTTATGGTTTATCATAGGATATTGAATATAGTTCCCTGTGCTACATAGTAGGATCTTGTTGCTTACCCATTCCATATATAATAGCTTGCATCCAAACTTCCAATCCATCCCACCTCCCTCCCTATTGGTAACCACAAGTTTGTTCTCTATATCTGTGAGTCTATTTGTGGGGAGAGAGCAAATGAGCCAAGATGGTGTGGTCACGCTCTCTCGCCCATTTTTAAATAATGACTGTGTAACAGTTGAGACCACTTATGTCTGACACCTGAGATTAAAAACTGAGAATTTTAGGGACTTTCCCCATGGTCCAGGAATTAAGACTGTGCCCCCATTGCAGGGCGGGGGGATGCAGCATGGGACCAGGTTTGATACCTGGTCAGGGAACTAGATCCCACATGCTGCAACTAAGAGTTTGCATGTTGCCACTAACAGCCGGCACAGCCAAATAAACAAATTACAGCGTGAGTGTGAGTGCATGCTCAGTCACGTCCGGCTCTTTGTGACTCCACGGGCTGTAACCTGCCACGCTTCTCTGTCCAGGGATCTGTCCTGCTTTGGCAGGCAGATTTTTTATAAGTGAGCCACCTGGGAAACCCAAATAAATAAATAGTAAATATTTCTTGAAAAGGGAAAATTTTAAAACTATTAAAATTTAGAATCTGTATAATTTATATGTTAGCTTCACTCAATCACTTAGTAGTTACATTAGCACACTTATTTGGGGCATATTATGTGTAATCTCTCTGTGCCTCAGTTTCCTCAGCTGAAAGGAGATGATCACAGCACATTCTCCAGAGAGTGGCTGTAAGAACTGAGAAAGTTAATATATATAAAACAGTCAAATGGTACTTGTTATCATTACTCTCTATATGGCTGGTTCTTTCCTCACATTTTGTATGAAACCACAGCTGGTCCTGTACAGAAAGTAAACAGAGGATCATTTTTCTCCTCATTGGTTTTTCTTCCTCTTCTCCCCTCCTTTTCCTGTAGTGGAAGGAAGTATGCTCCTTGCTTGTTCTGTGGCAACTCTGGAGTCATGGTAACACTGAAATGAGAAGTAGGCCAAGCATCGGGCAAGGCCAAGTGATAATATAAATGGACTTAGTGGAATAGAAATATGGACAGCACATAATAAAATGAGATTTATCTTGGGAGAAAAATAGTTTATCTAAGAAGAAACAGTTCAATGCATAGTCAACCCAGAAGGGGGAAAGGGTGTATCACAGAGAGGTAGAGATAATGAACAGAGGAAAGGGTACTGGCAGAAATACAGCCAGAGGGCCCCTGTTCTATATAGCATGACCCTAGGAAAAGGAGACGGGATGGCCTCTGATAAATATCTCCTCATCCTATGGACTGCTCTTTTTGTGCTTGATTTAAGATTTCCAACTCTAACAGAGGTCAGTGGTCAAGTGGTTGATGCCACTGTGCACCAAAAATATTTTTGTCAGTTGCATTAGTCATTATTTTGGCTGTTTGAATAACCAAATTAGAACAATCACAGACAGTCTGAACCATAGCTGGGCAATGTGCCCTCATGACGAGCACAGATACCAAATCTAGTACCGAGAGAAGTCTCAGTCACACTGCATAGACACAGCCCTGGGTTCCAGAGCTATTGCCAGAAAACACAGTCCAGTCCAGAGCTGGTGCTGGGAGCTGAGGGATCGTGCTGCCATTGCATCTCTAAACTGAGTGCCATGGGAGCCTGCCTTTCCTCTGCTGTGGGTTAGGTCAGCTCAGGAGGCTTTGTGTCTGTAGACAAGAGCATTGGACTCCCTTAATTAAGAACTAAGACGTTAGTGTAAAACTGATCAATAAAGACACAATCTTACTTGAAATCCCTCCCCATCTTAATTGGTTTAAAACTAACATCAATGGAGAAAACAAAGAGAGCCAGGGTATAATTAGCCCCTGGAATGGTGCTGTGAGGCAGTAGACCCAACAGAGGCTGTGATACCTTTATTGCATCCCTCCAGGGGCAAAACCCCAGGACAAGGGAGACCTTCAGCCTGGGAGGCACCCAGAGCCAGAAGGGTGACTTCCTGCTGTCTGACCATGATGGAAAAGAATTTGTAAGAACTGGATTCACCCCCAAAACAGATCATTATGTTCCCTCAGTTTTCCCTTCAAACAATCTCAGGGACCTGTCCTTAGTTCTTCAACACCACTGATTGTCCCTTAGTTCAGATCCCCTCTATATTGGCTCCCAAACTGATCTCCCTGCCTCTTGGCATCAAGGCCTTCCACCCTTCAACACCTCCTCAACTTCATCTTTCCTTTGAACAATGAAATGCATGTAGCCTAGGAAATCTACTTAAAGCACAAGTGTGACTATGACAGTCTCTCATCCATCAATTTAAAAATACCCAGGCAATTTATTCAACAAAGTTTTAATGTGCATAGGTGGGTCCCAGGCACTGTACTAGGCACTGAGAATATGATGATAAAAAATAAAGAAGCCCCACCCTCATGAAGCTTGGAGTTTATTGGGGAAAAAAGACAGCCAAACAATTACACAAGAAGACATGGTTAAATTCTCTGAAGAAGAGGGGGCTCTAGCAGAGGCTCAATCTAGCCTGGGAGGTCAGGAGACTTTCCTGAAGAAGCAACTTGTGAACAGAGATCTGAAAGATAAGTAGGAATCAACTAGGCCAATGCTTCTTGTAAACTCTAATTAGGTTAAGGAAATTAAATAGTGTGCCACAACCAATGTCTTTTGAAATGAAATAATAGACTGGACAATAGCACAGTAGAAGAGAAAAGGATAGAAGGAAACAGAATAGAGTAATAGAGTATAGATCAGAACATATTTCAGGTAGCAAAGGTTAATATTTCCTGATATGTTTATAATGAGTTAACTATAAAATGTATTTCTTAGTGTGGGCTGTAAACTAGCCAGTGGCAGAAGTAAGGGGAATGGAAGCACACATCCTAGAAAGGGAACAGCCTTGCAAGACTCAGCTGAGAGAAAGTAGGAGGTATTTAGCCTCATTTTTAATCTGTGAAAGAACCCACACATCATTCATTCAGCAAATACTTATTTAATTCTCTTTCAAAGCAGCACACCCAATCAGAGTCACAAGGAGGAGCCAGGAAGCTTTCCTTGTCTAAATGAGTTTACATGCCATCAGGAGAGAGAGGTATGTAAATAAATATTAGGCTAAGTTTGAAAAAAAGCTGCAGGAATAAATCAAATATAATGAGAAGAGAATATAAGGAAATTGCTTCTCTCTAGGAAAGATCTCAGAGAGCTTTATGAAAAGAGAAGGCCTTTTCTTGAGTTCTGGAAGGACAGCTAGAGGTGAAAATTCATGAGAGGAAGGGACACAAAGGTACAAACAGTCCCGGATAAAGAACAGTGGTGATAAAGGCATGGAGTGCCTTTGGGAATTCCATATTTGGGGAATGGTGAATCAAGGTTGAGAGTGGAGAGAGGGTCATTGAAAGACCTCATAAGGACCAGAGTGGATCAGCATCTGTCTCAACCTCCAACTGTGATACCTCAGACAACTCTGGCTTTCTCTCCATTGGTTATCCCCTCTGTGAATTGGGAAATATAACTCTGGCCTCTAATACAATCAACAGAGCTGCGGAAAATAAAATGCACTCAACCATATAAAGTGTTGTAGCTCACTGGAGTAAAGGTGCCCAAAATCTGCAAAAATCTTAATAGCCCCAAAGAAAGTCAGTTGTTTTATAGTAATAGGATTAATGGGGCTTGGCGGGTGGGGGGTGTATTTTTCAGTCCTTCCAATCTTCTTATTGTTGAGCTGCCTCAATTTCCTTTTTAATAAAATTTTTCCTTTTTAAGAATAAAAACTAAAAGACCTGAGGGTCATTATAGAGTAAAACAAATATCAAAGCATGAATATTTCTGTAATAATATTATGAACATACCTTCAAAGTCATAGGATCTATCCTCAGGTGGTCCTGCCCATCACTAAAGGGTATTATGAAAATCTGTTAATTTTTCTCTATATCTATGTATCCTGGATTCTTGATTCACTAAAATCTATTAGATTGTAATCTCTGCTAGGTAAAGAGAGATCTTGTTTGCCTGACACATCTTTATCGCCTCACACAAGTAGACACCCATCATTGAATGAATGAATGAACTGCAGGGTCTCCTCCAGTGAATGAAGCCATTCTCCAACCAGCAAGATGTCACAGAATCACTTTAATCAGACCACTCCAATAAAATAAGGGAAAGTGTCTGATGGACCCAAGCACTTTTCCTAGGAGAGGAAATATATATTTTTAAATGTATATGTATCTCTGGGACTGTTGTGGTGGTGCAGTCGTCAGGACTCTGCACTCCACTGCAGGGGGGCACAGCTTCAATCTCTGGATGGAGAACTAAGATCTCACATGCCTCGCAGCTTGACAAAAAGAGAAAAAAAGAAAAATGTATAAGTATTTCTAAAACACTGAATCTTATTTCCTGCAGACTGACTTCTTTCTGTCTCATTCTCATTTTTCTTAAGGATCTGAACATAAATGCTGAGGCAGAAGGTATGGTGATCAGCAGCATCATTTGAGTCAAGACTCTATGTTACAAGTGACAAAAATCTATTCAAACTGGCTCATATAATGGCAAAGCACAGGATCAGGTTTGTCTTCAGGTATGATCAAACCCACATATTCAAACAAGGTCCACAGAGTTTATCTCTTTCCATCTCTTGGCTCTCCTTTCCTCTGTCTGCATTCTTGGCTGGACTCTCCTTTGTTTGTGACAAAGAGACCAGAAACTCTAGGCTTAGTGGAAAGACAGAGCTGTGCTTTCCCCACGTGTGTGTGTGTTAAGCCGCCTCATTCGTGCCCGACTTTTTGTGACCCGATGGACTATGGCCCATCAGGCTCCTCTGTCTGTGGGACCTTCCAGGCAAGAATACTGGAGTGGGCTGCCATTCCCTCCTCCAGGGGATCTGTCCAACCCACGGACAGAACCTGCGGCCTGTGTCTCGCATCTCCTGCTTTGGCAGGGGGGTTCTTCACCACTAGTGCCACCTGGGTCCCAGGGGTGCCTCTCACTGGCTCAGCTTGGGTCACATGCCCATCCTTAAACCAATCATTGAGATTCTATTTGTGTAAGACCTGCCCTGGAGCAAGGGAAATGAGATCAGCTCTACTTGAACCACAGAGAATATGAGCAGGCAAAGTGTAGGAGGAAGGGTAGGGCCCCAAAAGGAAATCAGGTGCCACTAACAGAAAGGGTAAATGATTGCTGAGAAGACCAGACTGGCAGCTGTCATCATCTTCATCTGTCCAGAAAGAGGTTGAAGAGGGCCATCAGATGGGCTGGCAAAAAGAAAGTGATTAAGCCTTTTGCCACTATTGATGCTATGCATGTGCTTAATGATAACAGATGAGATTCAGTGCCAGTGAGAGCCAGCAGGGTAGGGAGTGGAAGCCAAGCGGCAATCCATCTCACAGCCTATGAGTTCCCCCCAAGTCTGTTTTACTACATGAAATGCCCAAACTGACTCAGGCACTTTTCAAGTTGCAAAACTTGCACTCATGCTCAGCAGATATATTTAAAACTGTTTTACAACCAACAGTTAAACAGAAGGAAATTAAGGGAGAAAAATCAGGGATACAGCTTCATGCATAAAACTCAACCATACAATTAACAGAGTCCATATTAATCACATGTCAGTTAGGCCTCACTGGTTTGGTAGTTTTTTGTCGGCAGAAATAAGCCAATCCTGATAGGCAAAGATGGTTGATGTCAGTATAACTGAAAGACTTTAAACATAGGGCCCCTATCATTAATTAATCAAGTAATTACTCTCTTAATGCCATATTTGGTAATTAGGTTTTTAGCACTTTTCCCCATTTAGCTCTAGCTCTTTATCATACCAACATTCCTTTATCTAGAGGTTCCAGTAGAAGATGAGATGTGTTTTTAATCATAATAAAAATGCTTGTATTTGTAGATCACTTTGTACCCTATAAAATCGCTCACTAGACTCTTCCGGCAGCCTTTGCAGACAAGCAGGACAAATATTATTCTCCCAAATAACTGCCAGAGTGTCTGGCTTGGACTCAGACTTGCAAAATGCCAATAGAATCTCATTCTTTTGCAGGTAGAGTAAGGCATCGTCTCATTCTGATGGCGGAGTCTTGGTTCCGGGGTGATGCACAAAACAGCATCACTCTTAGTACTTACAGTCCCTGAGGACACGAGTCAGCACCACACAACTCCAAAGGCATTGCATGTGCCTGGGCTTGAGTGGAACCACAATTCTCTCGAAGGGGAGAAAAGCAATCAAAGAGAAAACATGAATTCACAAGATAATATTTCACAGGATAATAAAAACGTGCTTTAATGTTGCTCCCACTCATATTGTGGTTAGGAACCCTTCATGAAATGCATTATCCCATTAGTCCTCAATCTCTGTAGATCAGAAGTACTGTCATCTCTATGATGGTGAGAAATCTTATAGGAAACAGACAAGGTCCTGCATTGCTGAGAGACCTCATAGCTTTTAGGTTAATCTTTCTCAGGGCTGATAATACAATTAATGTATTCAGGAAGTGACTCTTTATTTTAATAAGAAAAATATTGGCTCCTTGAATTAATAATACGTATTGGCTTTTTGCATGACTTTGAGGCCCATTCTTGGAACTACTATCCTGAAAAATGATAATTATAAAAAGGTAACTGAATTTACTCTCTAAAGCATTCATTTACCCATTCATTTAGTCAATAAACTTTCAAGGACACAATGCCAAGTTCTACAGTTGTGCAGAGTATGTAATAGTGAAAAGTTATAGTCCCTTAATTCAGTGGCTAGCCATGCAAGTCAATCATTACAACAGTAGCAACAAATAATGCCAGATGTTTCTGAGCACTTACCATAGCCCAGGCACTGTGCCAAGTGCCTTCTCTGTAGTTTGTAATCTTTCCCACAGCCAATGTGGTAGATATTATTAATAATACCATTTTACAGATGAGTAAACTGAGCCCTGAGAAGGGAAAAAGTAGAAGCAGTGACAGACTTTATTCTCTTGGTCTCCAAAATCACTGTGGATGGTGACTGTAGCCATGAAATTAAAAGATTCTTGCCACTTGGAAGAAAAGCTATGACAAACCTAGACAGGTATTAAAAAGAGACATCACTTTGCTGGCAAAGGTCCATCTAGTCAAAGCTATAGTTTTTCCAGTAGTCAGGTATGGATGTGAGAGTTGGTCTATTAAAAACACTAAGCATCAAATAACTGATGCTTTTGAACTCTGGTGTTGGAGAAGACTCTCAAGAGTCCCTTGGACTGCAAGAAGATCCAACCAATCAATCCTAAAGGAAATCAACCCTGAATATTCATTGGAAGGACTGATGCTAAAGCTATAGCTCCAATTCTTTGGCCACCTTTTGCAAAGAGTCACCTCACTGGAAAAGACTCCAATGCTGGGGAAAATTGAAGGCAAAAGGAGAAGGAGGCAGCAGAGGATGAGATGGTAAGGTATCACAATATGACTTTGAGCAAACTCCAGTACATAGTGTAGGACAGAAGAGCCTCACATGCTCCAGTCCATGGGGTCACAAAGAGTCAGATATGACTTAGCAACTTAACAACAGCAACAAACTGAGGCTCCCATTATTTTAGTGACTTTTCCAGTTAGATATGGAGCTGAGAGCCAAGCTCAGGCAGTCTGACCCCATAACACATTCTTTTAGCTCTGTAACTCATACTTCATATGCACTAGTCATAGCATATGGAGAAAGTTTGGTGGTTGCCCAAGGGAAGAGGCTGTACGATATCCATGAAGGAATTAGGTAAGCATCACAGGGGAGAGAGGATCTAGGCTGAGACCTAATGGACTTGTAATACTTGTTCAGGCTAAATAGCTTGCAAAGAGTATCCCAAGTTCATGCATCAGGGAATGCATGCAGCAAGCACAAAGCAGGGAGAGAAGCCTGGTACATTCTATGATGGAGAGCTAGATCCCAGGAGCTTGGGCACTGAGCAAAGACTGGGGAGAATGGAAGGCAAGACCAGTGAGGAAGGCAGGATCTGAATACCATGCCTTATTATATAAGGTATCTATGAGCAGCAAGTGGCGATGGTGCTGGAGTGGCGAGCGGCCGAGGGGAGACACCCCATGTCCAAGGTAAGAGAAACCCCAGGAAGATGGTAGGTGCTAAGAGAGGGGATCAGAGGGCAGACAGACTGAAACCATAATCACAGAAAACTAACCAATCTAATCACATGGACCACAGCCTTGTCTAACTCAATGAAATTAAGCCATGCAATGTTGGGCCACCCAAGACAGACGGGTCATGGTGCAGAGTTCTGACAAAATGTGGTTCACTGAAGAAGGGAATGACAAACCACTTCAGTATTCTTGCCTTGAGAATCCCATGAACAGTATGAAAAGGCAAAAAGATAGGACACTGAAAGATGAGCTGCCCAGGTCGGTAGGTGTCCAGTATGCTACTGCAGATCAGTGAAGAAATAACTCCAGAAAGAATGAAGGGATGGAGCCAAAGCAAAAATAACACCCAGTTGTGGATGTGACTGGTGATAGAAGCAAGGTCCAATGCTGTAAAGAGCAGTATTGCATAGGAAGCTGGAATGTTAAGTCCATGAATTGGAAGTGGTCAAACAGGAGATGGCAAGAGTGAACACTGACATTTTAGGAATCAGTGAACTAAAATGGACTAGAATGGGTGAATTTAGCTCAAATGACCATTATATCTACTACTGTGGGCAAGAATCCCTTAGAAGAAATGGAGTAGCCATCAGAGTCAGCAAAAGAGTCTGAAATGCAGTACTTGGATGCAATCTCAAAAAAGACAGAATGATCTCTGTTCGTTTCCAAGGCAAACCATTCAATATCACGGTAATCCAAGTCTACGTCCTGACTAGTAATGCTGAAGAAGCTGAAAGTGAATGGTTCTATGAAGACCTACAAGATTGTTTAGAACTAACACCCAAAAAAATGTCCCTTTCATTATAGCCATTCAAAATGGCTTTTGAATGCAAAAGTAGGAAGAAAATAAAAACACCCAGAGTAACAGGCAAATTAGGCCTTGGAGTACATAATGAAGCAGGGCAAAGGCTAATAGAGTTCTGCCAAGAGAACGCACTGGTCATAGCAAACACCCTCTTCCAAGAACACAAGAGAAGACTCTACACATGGACATCACCAGATGACCAACACTGAAATCAGATTGATTATATTCTTTGCAGCCGAAGATGAGAAGTTTTATACAGTCAGCAAAACAAGATTGGGAGCTGACTGTGGCTCAGATCATGAACTCCTTATTGCCAAATTCAGACTTAAATTGAAGAGAGTGGGGAAAACCACTAGACCATTCAGGTATGACCTAAATCAAATCCCTTATGACTATACAGTGGAAGTGAGAAATAGATTTAAGGGACTAGATCTGATAGACAGAGTGCCTGATGAACTATGGACGAGGTTCATGACATTATACAGGAGACAGGGATTAAGATCATCCCCCAGAAAAAGAAATGCAAAAAGGCAAAATGGCTATCTGAGGAGGCCTTACAAATAGCTGTGAAAAGAAAGGAAGTGAAAAGCAAAGGAGAAAAGGAAAGATATACCCATTTGAATGTAGAGTTCCAAAGAATAGCAAGGACGGATAAGAAAGCCTTCCTAAGAACCAGATCTGAAAGAGACATGTGTACCCCAATGTTCATCGCAGCACTGTTTATAATAGCCAGGACATGGAAGTAAGCTAGATGCCCATCAGCAGACGAATGGATAAGGAAGCTGTGTTACATATACACCATGGAATATTACTCAGCCATTAAAAAGAATTCATTTGAATCAGTTCTAATGAGATGGATGAAACTGGAGCCCATTATACAGAGTGAAGTAAGCCAGAAAGATAAAGACCAATACAGCATACTAACGCATATATATGGAATTTGGAAAGATGGTAATGATAACCCTATATGCAAAACAGAAAAAGAGACACAGATGTACAGAACAGACTTTTGAACTCTGTGGGAGAAGGCAAGGGTGGGATGTTTTGAGAGAACAGCATCAAAACATGTATATTATCAAGGGTGAAACAGATCACCAGCCCAGGTTGGATGCATGAGACAAATGCTTGGACCTGGTGCACTGAGAAGACCCAGAGGGATGGGGTGGGGAGTGGTGGGAGAGGGGATTGGGATGGGGAATACATGTAAATCCATGGCTGATTCACATCAATGTATGGGAAAACCCACTACAATATTGTAAAGTAATTAGCCTCCAACTAATAAAAATAAATGAAAAAAAAAAAAAAAGAAAGAAAGCCTTCCTCAGTGATCAGTGCAAAGAAATAGAGGAAAACAATAGAATGGGAAAGACTAGAGAGCTCTTCAAGAAAATTAGACATACAAAGGGAACATTTCATGCATAGATGAGCTCAATAAAGGACAGAAATGGTATGGATCTAACAGAAGCAGAAGACATTAAGAAGAGGTGGCAAGAATACACAGAAGAACTGTACAAAAAAGATCTTCATGGCCCAAATAACCACAATGGTGTGATCATTCACCTAGAGCCAGACATTCTGGAATGTTAAGTCAAGTGGGCCTTAGGAAGCATCACTACAAACAAAGCTAGCAGAGGTGATGGAATTCCAGTTGAGCTATTTCAAATCCTAAAAGATGATGCTGTGAAAGTGTTGCGCTCAAGATGCTAGCAAATTTGGAAAACTCAGCAGTGGCCACAGGACTGGAAAAGGTAAAATTTCATTCTAATTCCAAAGAAAGGCAATGACAAAGAATGCTCAAACTACTGCACAATTGCACTCATCTCACACGCTAATAACGTAATGCTCAAAATTCTCCAAGCCAGGCTACAGCAATATGTGAACCGTGAACTTCCAGATGTTCAAGTTGGTTTTAGAAAAGGCAGAGGAATCAAAAATCAGATTGCCAACATCTGCTGGATCATTAAAAAAGCAAGAGAGTTCCAGAAAAACATCTATTTCTGCTTTATTGACTATGACAAAGCCTTTGACTGCATGGATCACAATAAACTGTGGGAAATTCTGAAAGAGATGAGAATACTAGACCACCTGAACTGCCTCTTGAGAAATCTGTAGGCAGGTCAGGAAGCAAGAGTTCAAACTGGACATGGAACAACAGACTGGTTCCAAATAGGAAAAGGAGTACGTCAAGGCTGTATATTGTCACCCTGCTTATTTAACTTATATGCAGAGTACATCATGAGAAACACTGGGCTAGAAGAAGCACAAGCTGGAATCAAGACTGCCGGGGAGAAATATCAATAACCTCAGATACACAGATGAGACACCACCCTTATGGTAGAAAGCAAAGAGAAACTAAAGAGCCTCCTGATGAAAGTGAAAGAGGAGAGTGAAAAATTTGGCTTAAAATTCAGCATTCAGAAAACTAAGATCATGGCATCCGGTCCCATCACTTCATGGGAAATCGATGGGGAAACAGTGGCTGACTTTTTTGGTGGGGACACCAAAATCACTGCAGATGATGACTGCAGCCATGAAGTTAAAAGACACTTACTTCTTGAAAGCAAAGTTATGACCAACCTAGAGAGCATATTAAAAAGCAGAGACAACACTTTACCAAAAAAGGTCCATCTAGTCAAGGCTATTGTTTTTCCAGTAGTCATGTATGGATGTCAGAGTTGGACTATAAAGAAAGTTGAATGCGAAAGAATTGATGCTTTTGAACTGTGGTGTTGGAGAAGACTCTTGAGAGTCCCTTGGACTGCAAGGACATCTAACCAGTCCATCCTAAAGGAGATCATTTGAAGTGTTCATTGAAGTGTTCATTGGAAGGACTGATGCTGAAGCTGAAACTCCAATACTTTGGCCATCTGATGCGAAGAGCTGACTCATTTGAAAAGACCCTGATGCTGGGAAAGATTGAGGGCAGGAGGTGAGGGGGATGACAGAGGATGAGATGGTTGGATGGCATCACCGACTCAATGGACATGGGTTTGGGTATACTCCAAGAGTTGGTGATGGACAGTGAGGCCTGGCATGATGTGGTCCATGGGGTCACAAAGAGTCGGACACAACTGAGTGAACTGAACTGAACTGATGTAACTGTCCAGTTATGAAACAAATCTGTCATTTAATTTTGTCTGGCAAGTCATAGCTCTCACTGCCTGATTAACATCAGAATGAACTTACCCTTAGTTTGTTAGGGTCTAGTCACATTGGTAAATAGGCAAATTTTACTGCTATTGTTTAATGCCAAAGGTCTCTTTGCAGAAAGATTTTAATATCATGTTTATTTTGGTTTCATTTAAAATCATAAAGGAGATTTTAAATGTTATAAATTATCTATGGAATCTAAGTTAATCAGTTCAGATTCACAAATTTGAATACATCAAGTTGTATCCTTACTCCACATAATCACAAATGTGTGTAAATGTAATTGATCTCAAAAGACTAGAAGAAAATAGGCCAATATTTTAATAGTTACCTCTAAATCCTGGAGAAGTTTTATATAGTTTCTAAATTTTCCATAGTGAAAGCATATCACTTTCAGGAGTACAGAAAGAAATTTTTGTAGAGTGGAAACCAGATATTTTAAAATTCAGTGTAATGCACACACATAGTTCAAAAGTCAAATTTGTCTGAAAGGACTATTAATGAAAATAATACTCTGTTCTTCACTCTCACCCTGTCTTAACTCCCCAAAATCAGCCCACTAAGTCTATAACTTGTTTATTCTGTAGCTACATCAAAATTCTGTATTTCTTCTATGATTCTACAGTAAATGTGAGTTTATATACAATGTCTGAATTTGTCCATTTTAGATATTCAAGTTGCTGCTATAAGATTCAGCTCACATATCACCTCACATCTATCTTCCCCAATTTCCCTGTGTAATTATAACACATTTGCTTCTCTATTGTTTGGCTATCTTTGAAATTTTAGGCAGTAAACATACACCAAATATAGTCGTTCACTTAACATCCCCTTGGGTTTAAAGAGAACACTGGTGCTCTTAGACTCATCTTTAGCTCTGCTGTCTTCCTTTTCTGGCATTCCAATCGTAGAGCATTCCAGGTGATAACATTTACATTTGGTTCTATAATTAAACTAATATAACAACGTTTTACATCATTGCTACTTTGTTTTGTAAGCATTATTCACGGAGGAGTCAAGTGGTATTCTGTGAAGTTAACTTTCTCCTTATACTTGTTTTTGTTTCTTCTAATTCTCACAGTATTTTTAAATTTTCCATGACAACAGATAATCTACAACGTCTCCTTTTGTCCCAGGAGACATCTCCCCCAGAGCCACCTGTCCTCCTGTTTTACCTGGACTGTACGTTCTGCAGGTACAGTGGACAGTTTGACTGATTCCCTAAATCCATTCCATCGCAGACAATGACTGAGGAGACAGTCATGTCCCCTCATTAGACTGAGGAGACATCCTCAGTGAGGATGTTCCAAACACCATTCTTAAAGTTCCAGCAGTCTACAACACTTCCTATTTCCTCCTCTACTTAATTTATTACACCAACACATATCACTTTATAGCATAGATGCTTTTCATCTCTTCACCTGAATGTAAACTCCATGAAGGCAGGATAGTTTGTCTTTATTTTCTGTTTTTTTCCCATATATTTCATATATTTCGGATATTTTATATATTTCATACACTTTCATATATTTTCATATACTTTCATATACTTTATATTTTTCATATATTTTCATATATTTTAATATTTTTCATATATTATCATATTCTTCATACAGTTCATATATTTCATATTTTGCATATTTTGCATATATTTTCAGATTCTTCATATATTTCATATATTCTCATATATTTCACATATTTTTCATATATTTCATATAATTCATATATTTTTGTATATTTCATATATTTTCATATATTTCATATATTTTCATATTCTTCATATTCTTCATATTTTTCATATATTTTCATATGTTTCATATTTTTCATATTTTTCATATAATTCATATATTTTCATATTTTCATATTTTCATATATTTCATATTTTTCATATATTTTCATGTTTCATATGTTTCATATTTTTCATAATTCATATATTTTCATATTTTTCATACATTTTCATATTCTTCATATTTTTCATATATTTTCATATTCTTCATATTTTTCATGTAATTCATATATTTTCATACTTTTCATATTTTCCATATATTTTTATATTCTTCATATTTTTCATATATTTCATATTTCATATATCTTCAGATTGTCATATATTTCATATATTTTCCATATATTTTATATATTTAATATATTGTGATATTTTTCATATATTTTCATATTTTTCATATTTTCCATATATTTCATATATTTTGTTATATTTCATATATTTTCATATATTTCATATATTTGCATATTTTATGTACTCTGTCTTCTTTGGTTTACTTGCCAGCTTTATTGGTATGCATACTGGATAACTTTCTGAGAGGTCATTTTTTCTAGGCCCTTGAATATCTTAAAAAGTTTTCATTTATCCCTTCATTGATATCTTGGGTAGGTTGGGACTATAGGTTGAAAATTTTAATGTCTCCAAATTTGGAAAACATCAGTCAAATTGCCTTTTACCATCCACTGCTAATTGATGGGATGTTTGGGTGATCTGGTTTTACTCTGAAAGACAGCATTGCCACATCTAGCAAATAAAAATATAGGATATACAACTAAGTTTGCATTTCAGATAAACAAGGAAATTCTAGAAACATACTTATTCTAAAAAATTACTTATTGTCTATTTGAGCTTCAATGTTAACTAGCTGTCCTATATTTTATGTTAACACTATTGGGACATTTTTAGGATATTCTTTTTATCCTTAACATTCTGAAATTTCACAGTACTTCTGGTTGTGAGTCTTTAAAAGAAAAAAAGTCTTTATATTAGTGCTTGAGTCCCAAGAAAGAGGGTATGATTATTATTGACATAATAATGTTTAAATAATGAGTCATTATTGCTTCCAGGCTCTGGCTGTCTATCAGCTTGAGTCTGGGGAACAGGAACAAGAAAAAAAAATATAAAAAGTTTCATCAGTCTTAGGATTTGAAAATCTTTAGAGTAATTATCAGAGTGGAAGCATGAGATGACTATAACCTATTTCATACAGAGCCTGGTTATCTAGTAAAGTTGTCTGGTTTCAAACCTTGCCACCCAACTGGCATTTAATACAAGTATCAGTGAGCAACCAACATTCAGGCTGAAGAGTCTCATTTTATAAGAGTGAATATTCTGGACACATCCCAGATTTACCATGTAATTGCTCCACAGTGAACACAGCATAGATGTCTCCAAAAGAGAAAATTATTTGCTTGTGAGATGCATATTTCCTGTGGTTATCTCTGAGTGAACTAGCCAAAAAGTAAGTGAAGAAGTGAGAGACAAGAAGTAATCACTTTGCAAAGTAGTGGTAAAATCAACCAAGGTAAAACTGGTTTAAAGAAATTGGGAGAACTATAGAGTTGAGAGAAATTTTTAAAACTGACTTTAGAATCAGTTATCTAGGTCAGTCCACCTTTTATAGGTGACACTACGCAGGCTAACAGAGTGGAAGAAACTTGCCCAGAGTCACCGACCAGACTAGGCCAGTTCCCGATTCCCAATCCAGTGTTTACTCCCCTTCATTGCTGCTGTGGGTTAGGACCTATTGCACAACAGCCCTATTTAATCATCCTGACAGCAAAAAAATCCTGAGAATGATAAACTTTCTCTGCAACAATCTGACTCAGCTCAGGGTAGCAGCTTCACCAAACGCCCCATTAAAATGCAGTCAACTCCAAGGGGAGGTGAAAAAAAAGGAAGGGAGTGGTGGTCCAGAGGGCTTGGAAAAGTTTTTCCTAACCAAAAATATTGCCCGTACCTACATACCTGTGTGCCTGAAATTAACCACTGAAAATGTCTGCTGTACGGCAAATTATCATCTTTAATATTGTGCTTGGATCTTTGGAGAGGCTCCTTAACAAAGAAGAAGGTCTTAATGGTATATGACACCAGACAAATACATTGTGATGAACATGGCAGAATGAACTAGACAGTGGTCTGAAATGTATTAGGACCCATCAGGTACAAATAGCAGCAGGTGCCTACGTTACCATCATCATTTCACATCAGAACAAAGCAACAGATTGCTTTGTGCTCTAATCATTTCCCTGTCATCAGATTTCACCTTTGGTGTCTGATGTCACGGTAAGGTACTTTAGTAGACCTAGTTTCCTTGATTACTTGAATAATTCACATTTTGATTCTGAATATGGGATGTTTTCAGCAGAACAAAGGTCCTTTAAATGGCAATTGCGATTTCAGCACTGAGACTCAGTTTGTCTGGACTCAAACTTCAAAATGTATTTCCCACACCTTAAGGTCATTTGCCTTCTTCTTTTTGTGGTCAAAATTTAAGCAAGATGAAGATCGAAAGATAGCCATTTGCTTTTGTTAATGAAGAGGTAGTTTTAACCAGAGCTAGTGTGATGATGGTTAGGAGGCCAAGGGCAGATTGCCGTGCCTTGCTAAGGAACAAATGCAGGTGGAAAGGTGGAGAAAAATTAATGCAGATAACCTTTTAAGAAGGTTGACTAGGACCAAAAAGAGAAAGTCTTTTATTGAAATGTTTGGATGGATATTGGTTGATTGGTTGATTTTAAAGGGCATAGGGGAGACATGAGCATTTCTATTACCTGGGGTGGGGGGACGGGGGAGTCAGGCCCTTAGCTTCTCCATCCAAATATTGCAGAAATGTTAATATAACTGTAAACAAAGAGTCTGTCCAAGCTCATCCAGCCAACTGACCAAAGCATCAGAATTAAAATCCTGGTCCTTCAACAGCTTGTTTTCTTGGGCACATGAGGTCTCTCCATTTTGCAACTGTTTTTTTATTTCAGTGGGTCATGGGAGGATGAAGGTTGTCATTTCTGTATAACTGCATTTGTAAAGAGCTATAAGGTCCTCTTGGGCAGGGAAGGGATAAGGAGAATAAATACTTGATTAAGTTAACATTTTCCATTTGCCAGACACCAGGCTAAGTGCTTTACCTAAATAAGTTATTCAACCCTCACAGCAACATATGAAGCAGATTAAGTTATTATCTTTTCAAAGACAAAGAAATTGTGGCTCTACGAGATTTAGTAATTCACCTGAAATCACACCAGCAAAAGCCAAATAAAAAAAGTGGGGGTTTTAACCAGTAGATTATCCCATCTCTCATATGCTATTTCAAATCCTGAAAGATGATGCTGTGAAAGTGCTGCACTCAATATGCCAGCAAATTTGGAAAATTCAACAGTGGCCACAGGACAGGAAAAGGTCAATTTTCATTCCAATCCCAAAAAAAGGCAATGCCAGAGAGTGCTCAAACTACTGCACAATTAGTGATATTTTTAAATATCACAATTCATTTTTTCTAGGTACAGCCACATTTTTGTCCTGTTTTATTTCCAGAAAATGCTGTGAGACAACTGAGAACGTCAACTCCATTTGAGAATAGGGACAAAGAAACATATTCTCTCTCTCTCCCCTGCTCCCACTTCTCTCTCATACACACACATACACACACAATTAGGGAGGAAAGCCCATTAGGGTGGAAATAATAGAGCCTAGACAGCTCGGTGGCCGAATTTGCCACAGAGCTACCAGGACCCTTAAGAGAAGAGATTCAGTCCTCTGCTGTTTTTAGCCAGCAGCACCTGGTGTCCAGGGTAAAGGAAATAAATCCATTCCATCAAATGCCAGAATGTATGCCCGCAAGCAGCTTTATCGGAAGACCAGGTGAGAGGACGCATAAATAATAACTAGGAAAGCTATTTCCAAGTGGAACAAACTCTTAAAATAATAAACACAGCAGATCTTGACCACTACTAGAATTCTTTCATCTCCCCAGTGAACTACAATGAGTCTCTTGGCATCACAGGGCTCTGTGCTGAGATGAGAATTTGCAATTAGCTTTAAGAATAAAAGAGTAAGTACAAATTGGCCCCATATAGCCTTGATTCAAAACATACCACTTAAAAGACAGTATCCATCAGTAACAAGAAAGAGTCTCTGTGCGAAGGTCAGCCTAGGTATGGTTTATTTGTAATTTTTGTGCAAGAGCTATGTCTTACGCATCGTTGCATCCCCAGCACCCAGCATAATGTCTGGCACATAGTTAGTACCCAATAAGTTTTGTTTAGTGATTAGTGAATATTAGCCACGATATAATGATGCCATGTCTGCCACTTTGCTCCAGTTCTCTAAAACCAAGGAATATATTTAGGATTATGTTAATCAAATATACTTAGTTGGATGAAGGTAACACTGGATTGACATCAAACAGCTCTAGCCTGAATTTCCTAGGGAATCGCCTAAACTTTTAACTTACATGGTTTGTAGCATTCTGATTTAATGGAAGCAATTCCATCATTAATGGGTGAGTTTCTAGATCAGCTTGTAAAATTCAGTCAGTTAGTTTAGTCATTCAGTCATGTCCAGCTCTTTGCAGCACCAGGGACTGCAACACGCCAGGCCTCCCAGTCCATCACAAACTCCCAGAGCTTGCTCAAACTCATGCCTATAGCGTCGGTGATGCCATCCAACCATCTCATTCTCTGTCATCCCCTTCTCCTCTTGCCTTCAATTTTTCCCAGCAGCAGGGTCTTTTCAAATAAGTCAGTTCTTTGCATCAGGTGACCAAAGAATTGGAGTTTCAGCTTCAACATCACTCCTTCCAATGAATATTCAGGACTGATTTCCTTCAGGATGGACTGGTTGGATCTCCTTGCAGTCCAAGGGACTCTCAAGGGTCTTCTCCAACACCACAGTTCAAAAGCATCAAGTCTTCGGCACTCAGCTTTCATTATGATCCAACTCTCACATCCATACATGACTACTGGAAAAGCCATAGCTTTGACTAAATGGACCTTTGTTGGCAAAGTAAGTCTCTGCTTTTTAATATACTGCCTAGGTTGGTCATAACTTCCCTCCCATGGAGTAAGGGTCTTTTAATTTCATGGCTGCAGTCACCATCTGCAGTGATTTTGGAGCCCCGAAAAATAAAGTCTCTCACTGTTTCCATTGTTTCCCCATCTACTTACTATGAAGTAATGTGACTGGATGCCACGATCTTAGTTTTTTTAATGTTGAGTTTTAAGCCTGCTTTTTTACTCTTCTCTTTCACTTTCATCAGGAGGCTCTTTAGTTTCTCTTCACTTTCTGCCATAAGGGTGGTGTCATCTCCATATTTTAGGTTATTGATATTTCTTCCGGCAATCCTGATTCCAGCTTGTGCTTCATCCAGTCCAGCATTTCACATGATGTACTCTGCATATAAGCTAAATTAGCAGGTGACAATATACAGCTTTGATGTACTCCTTGTAAAATTATTTTATCAGAATATAGAAAAGTAATGGCATTCAATTATATTACAGACCTGTTTTCCCATTGTAATCTTTCTTACTTTGCAATATCTATTTGAAGTTCCAGTCTAAGATGGCAGAAAGAGACTACCTGCTATTCGGATTCGGGAATTCCTTCTTAACTCTCCACTCTTTCTTTCCTTCCATTACCTGTATTCACCTACCCACCTTCATCCAAATAAAGCCTACTTCTCCTCCTGTTTTCTGAATCTCAGTGAGTAGCACTTGTCATCTACCATTGACTAAAGTCTGACACTTTGGAGTCATTCTCCCTTAGTGTGTCCCCTCACTCGCATTACATAGATCCACATCCACACAGACATGTCTAGTGGGCTATCAGGTACTGATGATTCTATCCCAGCCACTGCTTTAGTTCAGGACATTATCTTTCTCATCTACTTCATATGGTTTCTGGGTTCCAGAGAGAAGAAATCTGTAAATATGGCAAGTCTTCTTGCCATTTCCATGCATAGAAAATTTACCTGAATTCATGAGTTAGTACATATACTTAGGTGAAGACAACACTGAGGTAATAAATAACGTTTTAGTAGTGGATAAATTCTCCAAAGAAGGACACAATCTTTCATCAGGACCTTGGAGAGAACCAGCAAAGGTAGCTAATAAATAGAACTAGGCAAGTTCTGTCAAAACCAGGATTATAAACGGGCAAATACTCGGAAGAAGTCAGCTTAGACTTTCCAGCCACAGGTTGACTTTCTGATCCTTAAATGCTCCAAGTCCAGTCCTGTGACAGGCTTTTGCACCAGATGTTTCCCTTGATTGCAGCCCTCTTCCCCCATATCTTTGCATTGCTGTCACCTTCTCACCATTCAGGTCTCAATCCAAATGACTGTGCAGTACAGCTTTTCCTCAATCACTCCTATCCCATTTCCCCATTTTACTTTCTTCATAACAATTATCACTGCTTGAAACTGTGTTATTTATTCATTTGTTTACATGACTATTGTCTCCCTAGGCTTCACAGAGAATAAGCTTTGTGGGTGAATGGACCATGTCTATGTGATTAACTGTCATATATCTTTAGTGTTTAAAACATATCTGGCACCTAGGAGGCAGTCTATAAATATTTGACAAATGAGAAAATGAAATAAGACAGGCAATTAGATTTGAAGTTTAGGAGACTAGTGAGGACCTTGAACTGAGAAGTTGGAGCTAATATCAGACACTAATTATTGAGTTTGGAGAAATAGGATTCAAGGTGCCATGTATAGATTTGTGTTCGCATGACCCATGTAGGGCCAAACATCAAACACACCCATTGGGTAGCATACATACCAATACTACATTTTAATTTCTAGAATAATTACTATAGTTTGAATAAAAGCAAGATAGCCCTTATTTTGATCTCTGCAAAAGGAACAACACTTTTCCCTGCATTTTCTCTAGAAAGGGATTTTTAGTCTCTCAGTGGCATTAAGTGGGAACTGACCAAGCAAATCAGTGGGTGGGTTGTTTGACCACTACAGAGGTCAGTGAGTTAGGACTATTTCCCTTGAGCCCTCACTTCCAGAATTCTTAGAAACGAGAGAGCCCTGTGGCTTGGAAGCTTGGATCTTGCAATTTGTCTCTTCAAATGGAGAAGGCACACAAAGGGTGCTAGGGCAAACTATATGTCCAGGATTTTAATTAGGTACACATGTTTCAGTTGGCCAATGCAGAGGTTTTAAATGTTTTTGATTAGTCATCAACATTATAAAAATCAGGAGATTTCATATAAAGAAAGATTTCCAGCCTTTCTTAGAAATACAGAAGTTCTAGAAGTACTAGCCCTTGATTTCCCACATGACAAAAATCACCTGACATGGAGTGGCAGCTGCCCCTTCAAACAGGACTTGTAGTCTCAACACCGCCTCTGTCTCCAGGTCTCCACCTACTTCACTCATTTACCATAACTACATGGCCTTTGAAGATGTTTGAGTCTGAGGTCCTCCACTATGAAATACAAGAATTAGATGATTCTAAGAATTGGAGACATGGGAATAATTATGAAGGTAAACTGTCTATAAGGAATCACAGTGTGCATTTCCCCAAAAAAGCAACTAATTTTTGGTATATTGCTATGGGTATGAAACTTGTATGTATTATAAGATATTTATGAGGATATTGACACCATTCACACAGTGGCTCCCTAAAAGAAGATCTAAGCAAATTGTGTTTATGTGTGTATACACACAGATATGCACAGAGTAGATACTCAGTAAATATTTCTAGAATAAAGTAATGAGAGGCTCAAGAGCATTCATCAAAACCCTAAGCAATGATAAATATTATGAACTGCTGCTGTACACCTCACAGCTTATGAACTCACTCTACTTCTCTTTTTTCTCTTATTTTTCCCCAGTTGTAGTCCAAGACGGAGAATCTAATTGAGATATAATGAAAATTTATTAATTAATTGTAAATAGAACGGGTTGATCAAGCATCAGTTAGCCTACCTGCATTAGTTTGATGTGGTCTGAGAGTGAATTCATTACTATAGTGAAACCAGAACTTCTTAGTTTGGAGACATGGATTCTGGCCCTGATTCTGCCACTAACTGTAGTTCTTTGAATAAGTCACTAGGCTCTCTGGCCAAAGTTTGATCATCTATAAAATTATATGGTCTTCAGGGCTTCTCTCTGCTTTATGATCTCTCTTTAAGTGAAAAACAAAGACACATCAGAGGTAAGAGCTAGAAACTCAGAGCCAGCAATGTCTAGCAAGGAAAGACCAAGAAGAGATTTTCCCCCCAATAATTAAGGCAAGGAAGTCTCCAAACGCATGGGCAACAATCCATGGAGGGACAAGAGTGGAATGTGAACTCATTAGCAGAATGTTGAGTAAAACTCAGGGAGGAAAAGAGAGTAATAGAGAGGGAACCCAACTGTAGACTAAGAGAATTCTAAAGAAAAAAAATGGAAAAACTGCTGCTAATTAGGTCACTTAGAAACTGAACAACCGAATGTAATTCTTGCTGAAGCAATAAGGAAACAACCATGGGATGCACGATAATAACAAGAATACATGCTAATAGACAAAACTAGGATCCCCCAAGTAACTTAACATGTCCCATGCAAGCTAGTAGTTATCAGGTGGAAAAACAGCACTTGAATTTCACACAGATTTTTAAAATATACTGAGGAAACATGTAGCAAAGGATCAGATAATATTTGCTGAATCAAATTCTGTTATTAAAAACTCTGGTATGCTTCACTATTTAAAAACTTTAATGTGAAAAATTTAAAATTTGAAAAATCTCAGAGTGATTATTTCTTTTTATAAAAGAATTCACTGTTGGTATATTTTAAACAGAAATCTTTCACTCTTAAAATTTAAAAAAAAAATTGAAACATTTCCTTTTACAAAAATCTTTCATTAACAAAAATGAGGTAGAGCTCAGAATCAATGCTTTATTTAGTCTTACATTCACGTCACCTAACGCAGCGTCAGGCACAGATGGACAGTTCAGTAACTTTCAGTGAATGGATTATGTGTGGTTTTCTACTGCTGCATAACAAACCACTCCGATTTAATGGCTTAAAATGACTTTACCTTTCACAGTTCCAAAGGTTGACTAGGCTCAATGGGAAGTTCTTCTGGTGGTTTCACTTGGATTCTCTCGTGTGCTTGCAGTCAGGTAACAGCTTAGCATGGGTTCATCTGGAGGCTCAACCAGGATACTAGGTTGACATGGTCTCTCTCCCTCTCCATAGTCTCAAGTTTCTTCCTCTCTATGTAGACTCTACATGTGGTCTTTGCAGCAGGGAAACAAGACCTCTTACATGGTGGTGGCTCAGGCATCCCCAAAGTACAAAATCAGAAGACTGCCATTGTCCATTGGTTAAAACAGATCACTGGGCCAGCCCAGATTCAACGAGTAGGGGAACCACAGAAGAATATGAACAGGAGGTGTGATTCATTGGGGGATGTTCATAGACTAGCCACCCCAGTTTGCCTTCACTTTGGGCCCTTAACTTCCAAAGAGATAGAAAACAGGTTTAGAGTTATACAGCTACAAACATAGGCCATTTTAATGAAAATGGAAGAATGACTCAGAGCCAGAAACGAGAGGATAAAACCAAGAGCAGAGGGAAACCATTCCTAAAAAGCAAAATTGTACCTTAATCAAGGACTATCCTCTGCCTTGAGTTAGAGAAATTGGGATATGCACTGGGTTGGATTTTAGAATTGCTATAAATCAGGAAATGCTCATGTCTCCCTTTTCTCTTCTTTTTGAACATGGGAGTCTGCTGAAGTTTTTCTGTCTCTTTCACCATTACATCAAAGTGATGGGTTGGGGGTGGGTGATAATCTACTCTTCTTCACTGGTCTCTGCACCTGAGAAAGTGCATATGAGAAGATGCCTTCGAGCAGTCACATCCATACCAGCACCTGATTTTGTTGACAATATCCTGGAATTTAAACTGATACCATATTTAGGATGAGATTTGCAGAGGTAAGCACATTTTTCATGTAGAAAGGCCATGAATCAGTAAGAGCCAGAGGATGGTACCCCAGTCTCCAAAGATGGCTCCCAATGAACCACATCTCTTTGAATTTACTCCATGTGTAGACCCCTCCGTCATTGAAGCTGGGCTTTCCTGGGACTTGATTTAAATAACAGAATATGGCAGAACTGACACTATACCAGCTAGAGCCTAAGCTTTATAGACCTGACAGCTTCCACTTTTTAGTTTTGAAAACCTTGAGTCTTCACATAAGAAGTTTGGCTTTCCTTCTGGAAAGATCACATTGACAGAAAACATAGAGAGGCCACACGGAGAGACAGAGGAGGCCACTTAAAGTGGGAAAGAGGAGCAGCTATCCTGGCATCTCAGCCAAGCCTCCATCTAACTACAACTGTGTGACAGAACTCAAGAGTGATCAGCAGAAGAACTGCCTCGATGACCCCAGGCATCCCACAGAAATATGAAAGGTAATAAAATCATTGTTTTAAGTCACCAAGGTTTTCAATAGCTTATTAATGCAGCTATAGATAAATAAAACAGTATCCATAAATGAATATGGATAAAGTACCCTATTTAGGGGAGTTACAGTTTCACATACTAACCGTAAAGTTCTTTTCTCTATTCAAGAAGTATTTATTAAGCCCCTACATCAGTTAACACATCCTTCTTATGTATAAAAGAAAGATTTAGGCTTATGGAAAAACAACTTTAATTGAAAACTGGAATGTTTAGTTGAAAAAAACTTTCATCTATCATTTGCTACAGCATCCTCAGGCCTCAGGGGAGATAATTTCGATACATTAGCAACAGGAAACTATTGCAAACTCTTGGGGAAACAGTGACATGATAGAAATGGTATTTGGAAAGGTTCATTTGGCAGTAGAAAACAGGGTTAGTGGCAGGGTTAGTGAGGCACAGTCTTAGATACAAGTTGATCTGGATTGAAACCAGGGTAAATGGAAGAGGAAAGAACTTGATTACAGATCTTGAAATTTTGTTGAAAGAGTAAAAGAGAACATGTCCAAGATTACAGAAGCTGAGAGAATAATGGTGACAACAACAACTAAAGGAAGAATGTGGGACACTTGGGAAAAGAGTCATGAATGGGAAGAACAGATCCGTGCAGATTTGGATTTAATCATTTGGATAAGAGGAAAATTGAACAGAGCTAACTGATAGGCAGCTGGTATTTCATTAACTTAAAAACAAAACAAACAAGCAAAAAGACTAGGGCAGCAAACTACTGGTGAGAGAAAGGATAAGGATTCAGGAGATGATGATCTGCTTCTATGCTTACACCCTTGGATTCAACATGGCTTTGCCACACCAGCCAGTGAACTGTGTGGTCTAGGCCACAATGTCTAGATCTGAGACCTGGAATTCTGCAGACCTATCCAGTCATCCTGCTTCTAATGAAGATCCTAATGCATGTGGGAAGATCCAGGAAACAGTGGAGGGCTGAGTGCTAGCAAGGAGCAGATATCAAAGACCAAATCTCTGTGGAGCAGCCAGTGGCTAAGCTAGGAAAATTTGAACACAGATCATATCATTTTCTGACTTCTCCCTCAAATTACCTTCAAAGTGGTACAATTTCATTACCAATTGTCTTGGATTGAATGCTTGTGTCCCACCTCAAATTTATTTCTTGAAGCCCTACCCCTAAGGTATAGCATCAGGAGGTAGGACTTTGGGGATGTGATTAAATTTAGATGATTTCATAAAGGTGGAGCCCCCATGGTTGGACTAGTGCCCTTATAAGAAGAGGAGTAGACATCAGAGTTTCCTTTCTCTACCTTGTGAGGATACAGCAACAAGACAGCCATTTGCAATCCAAGAAGAGAGCCCTTACCAAGAACCAAGCTGGCCAGCATCTTCACCCTGGACTTATCAGCCTCCAGAACTGTGAGAAACAAATGTCTGTTGTTTAAGCCAGCCAGCATGTGGTATGTTTTATAGCAGCCCATGCTGACTAAAACACTTTATCCTTTAAGTAGATACTATATTCCATATGGAAGTGAATTTGGTGAGCTTCCAAATAAGTTCATAATGGTTTAGCATAAATGGAAAAGAATTGACAGTCTCTTGAACTGCAAGGAGACCAACCCAGTCAATCCGAAATCAACCCTGAATACTCATTGGAAGGACTGATATTGAAGCTGAAGCTCCAAAACTTCAGGCACCTGATGTGCAGAGCCAACTCACTGGAAAAGACCCTGATGCTGGGAAAGACTGAGGGCAGGAGGAGAAGAGGATGATGGAGGATGAGATGGTTGGATGGCATCATCGACTCAATGGGCATGAGTTTGAGCAAACTCCTAGGGATAGTGAAAGACAGGAAGCCTGACATGCTGCTGTCCATGGGGCCACAAAGAGTTGGACATGACTTAACAACTGAAAAACAACAAAAGCTCCCTTTGGGATCACTTTGTGTCTCCAACACCTGTGGTACTAGATATTCTTGCATTTAAGCTGTAAAACAAAAATAAACAATGCTTGTGAAGATGATGGAACAGAAGCTGAGTTCCTTTAGTTCTAACATTCTATGTGACCACATGCTTTCTATTTGTGTTCAAAAGTTTAGAACATGAAACATGCCACCCTGCCTTCTCCCACTGATGATTTGAAAGAATAACAGTGAAACATGTACATTACCATATGTAAAATAGATGACCAGCGCAAATTCAATGCATGAAGCAGGGAATCCAAAGCCTGCTCTGGGACAACCAGAGAGAGAGGGTTGGGAGGAAGGTGGGAAGGGCGTTCAGGATGGGGGAGGGGGAAACATGAATACCTGTGGCTGATTCATGTTGATGCATGGCAAAAACCATCACAATATTGTAAAGTAGTTGTTCCCCAATTAAAGTGTGTTACTCAATTTAAATAAATAAATAAATAAAACACTGAAACAGAATGACCAGGGTGATAATTTGAAAACATGCTCAAATGAAACTGAAATCCAAATACCTCTGTAATGTACTCCTCAAGTGTGCAGTTGGGCCCTTGTGTGTTAAGGGCCCATTCTAGCTCCATAATACAATTAAATCTCAATAGTATTGCAGTAACTGTTTAGGTCTTCAGTTCAGTTCAGTCGCTCAGTCGTGTCCAACTCTTTGCGACCCCATGGATTGCAGCACACCAGGCTGTCCATCACCAACTCCCAGAGTTTCCTCAAACTCATCTCCATTGAGTTGGTGATGCCATCCAACCAGTTTATCCTCTGTCATCCCCCTCTCATCCTGTCTTCAATCTTTCCCAGCATCAAAGTCTTTTCAAATGAATCAGTTCTTCACATTAGGTGGCCAAAGTACTGGAGTTTCAGCTTCAGCATCAATCCTTCCAATGAATATTCAGGACTGATCTCCTTTACGATGGACTGGTTGGATCTCCTTGCAGTCCAAGGGACTCTCAAGAGTCTTCTCCAACACCACAGTTCAAAAGCATCAATTCTTCCGTGCTCAGCTTTCTTTATAGTCCAAACTCTCATATCCATTCATGACTACTGGGAAAACCATAGCTTTGACTAGACGGACCTTTGTTGGCAAAGTGTCATCTCTATTTTTTAATGTGCTGTCTAGGTCGGTGATAACTTTCCTCCCAAGGAGTAAGCGTCTTTTAATTTCATGACTACAGTAACCATCTGCAGTGATTTTGGAACACAAAAAAATTACGTCTGCCACTGTTTCCACTATTTTCCCATCTATTTGCCATGAAGTAATGGGACCAGATGCCATGATCTTAGCTTTCTGAATGTTGAACTTTAAGCCAACTTTTTCACTCTCCTCTTTTACTTTCATCAAGAGGCTCTTTAGTTCCTCTTCACTTTCTACCATAAGGGTGGTGTCATCTGCATATCTGAGGTTATTGATATTTCTCCTGGCAATCTTGATTCCAGCTTGTGCTTCCTCCAGCCCAGCATTTCTCATGATGTACTCTGTATATAAGTTAAATAAGCAGGGTGACAATATACAGCCTTGATGTACTCCTTTTCCTATTTGGAACCAGCTTGTTGTTCCATGTCCAGTTCTAACTGTTGCTTCCTGATCTGCATACAGATTTCTCAAGAGGCAGTTCAGGTGGTCTGGTATTCCCATCTCTATCAGAATTTTCCAGTTAGGTAACAGTTTTTCTTTAACGAAGGAATATTTTATTATTATTTACTGGCATATGACAATAATAAAAAAAAAGACCAACTCACAGATGGTTTTATAATTTAAAAAATTTCCTTGAAAAAAATGTACCCACTCATTTCCTGCACCCAGGGAAAACCATTCACATCCTTCTTCCTTGGTATGCCAGATAGGGCCTGATTCTCAAAAACAGAATAACAACATGGCAATAAACAGCCTCAATTCCTAGTATGAATGGACACAGACCAGAATGAAAAGACAGATTGGCATGAGGTCACTTCTACATGATTGTACAATCCACACGGGACTATTTAACTATCAAAGAAATCAAGTAACTTGCCTAATTACCTAGTTAATGAATTGCTAAATAAGAAAGATTTCTGTATCTCACCAATATGTATCTTCTCTCTTTCTTTGGCACTCTACTGGATCATGTTCCCAGTCCCTTTACATCTTGGTGGAACCATGTGACTAGTTCTAGCAATGGAATGAGTTAACTTCTGGCATTTACAGCCCTGGCCCTTAAACCCACCAGATTCTCCATGTTCTTTTTCTTTTCTCGTCTCCTGGCTGGTTGCAGAAGATCCAGTGGAGGACCCAGAGAACACACTAGGTGGAAGGAGCCTTGGTCCCTGAATCTCTACATGAATATACATGAGTGTGATCATGCACAAGTTAGCCAGCTGGAGGACAAGATACCATCCCAACTGAGCCCTCTTAGACCTGGCAGCCAGCCAGCTCTGCAGATCATCACAGATGTGTGAAGAGTGTTAGTTGTTCAACTGTGTCCAACTCTTTGCAATCTCATGGACTGTAGCCTACCAGGCTCCTCTGTCCATGGAGTTCTCTAGGCATGAATACTGGAGTGGGTTGCCACTTCCTTCTCCAGGGGATCTTCCTGACCTAGGGATCAAACCTGATCTCCTGCGTTGCAGGCAGATTCTTTGCCATCTTAGCCACCAGGGAAATACCATCGCATATGTATAGGGCACCAAATATATATATAAAAGCAGTGACATAGGAGAGAAATACACCTTTCTGGTATGAAGCCACTGAGATTTTGATGTTTTTATACCACTGAGATTTTATAACTGTTACTTCCACACTGATATAATGCCATGATTCGAATCAATGCCAATTTGACTCCAAAGTCTGTGCTCCTGAACAGCACAGAGCATGACTGGTAACAGCCCACCTGCTAGCTCAGTTCAGCCACATTACACTTGGCGCAGTAGAAAATGTCCCTAAAATCCCAGCCATGTGATCCCACCAGTGGCACTGGGCTCTAGGAGAACACTTAGGGAAATATCTGTGTCAGTTAACTTTTGCTACATAACAAAACAGCTCAAAACCAGGTGGCCTACAACAACAACAAAAAGAAAAAAGAAAAAAAAAGATATTACTTTGGCTTACAATTTGAGAAGTTGCAGTGTAGGCCTCTTGTGCCTGAGTGGTTCTTGCAGCTTGGGACCAGACTCTGCTAACACAGCTTATCAGCTGGGCACTCATACATCTGTGATCAACTGTAGAGTTGACTGGCAACTGGCTAGTCTATGATGGCTCGAGTGGGATGGCTTATCTCTGATCATGTGGTATCTCCTCCAGGAAGCAAGCTTGTGCTCGATCATTTGGTGGCAGCAGCAGTGGTTGCAAGACCAGCAAGAGGACCAGCTCCAATATACAGGCACTTTTCAGGATGCTCCTTTGGCCAAATCAAGACACGTGACTGTGCCAAAAGTCAGTGCAGGGGGGCATTATGAAAGGCCTGGATACAGGTGGTGGGAAGAAATTCAGACATTACTGCAATCAACCAACCCCAGTATCCAGGGTTCACTGGGTGGAGACCAGAGCATAGAACAAGTGTGTCCTAGATGTTCAGTTCAGTTCAGTTCAGTCGCTCAGTCGTGTCCAACTCTTTGCAACCCAATGAATCACAGCATGCCAGGCCTCCCTGTCCAACACCAATTCTGGGAGTTTACTCAAACTCATGTCCATTGAGTTGGTGATGCCATCAAGCCATCTCATCCTCTGCTGTCCCCTTCTCCTCCTGCCCCCAATCCCTCCCAGCATCAGGGTCTTTTCCAATGAGTCAACTCTTCACATCAGGTGGCCAAAGTATTGGAGTTTCAGCTTCAGCATCAGTCCTTCCAATGAACACCCAGGCCTGATCTCCTTTAGGATGGACTGGTTGGATGTCCTTGCAGTCCAAGGGACTCTCAAGAGTCTTCTCCAACACCACAGTTCAAAAGCATCAATTTTTTGGCACTCAGCTTTCTTCACAGTCCAACTCTCACATCCATACATCACCACTGGAAAAACCATAGATATTAAAGCTCCTCAAATAATTTCTTCCAGTTTCTGACTTCCATACCTGCAGCACTCCTATGGTAATACTGATATTATCTAGGAGACAACAGCATCAGTTTGTTGCTTTTTGTGTTTTTCTGTTTTTGTTTTGTTTTGTTAGTTTATTGAAAGCCATGCTTGGGAGGAAATGACTGACTGACTGCTCTTGTGGACGGTTTGGCAGAACCCTGGAGGCAGAGAGCCTTCTCTCTCTGACAGAAGGGTGGTTCCACTGGGTGTGAGGAAACTTCTTCCTGCAAAAAAAAAAAAAAAAATGAGTCATGATAAGAATAGAGTGCCAGACCTCCTTTGTACTCCTCATGTGGAAAGGAGAATGTGACCAAATCCCTGGTGAATACAGCCCTTTTCCTAAGAGAGAAGAGATAAAATGCTGTCAGGGAGAAGAGAACTGCTATTGAAGCTACTGCCTGGTCTATTCTCTCCTAGAAGTTTCCTTTCTGTCTTCATTTCTATGTTCAAGATTTTCTCTTTGTGGCTTGCTGTTATTTCTATAAAAATGGCTTTCACAATGTGCGGCCAAGATGGCGGAGGAGTAGGACGGGGAGACCACTTTCTCTCCTAGAAATTCATCAAAAGAATAACTGAACACAGAGCAAACTTCACAAAACAACTTCCGATCGCTAGCTGAGGTCACCAGGCGCCCAGAAAAGCAGCCCATTGTCTTCGAAAGGAGGTAGGACAAAATATAAAAGATAAAAAGTGAGACAAAAGAGCTAAGGACGGAGATCCGTCCCGGGAAGGGTCTTAATAGAGGACGTTTCCAGACACCGGGAAACCCTCGCACTGGCGGGCCTGGGGGAAGTGTTGGAATCTCGGAGTTTGAATCTGGCTGGGAGGGATAGAATAAATAAAACCCACAGATTACGAGCCTAAAAGCAACTCCCAGCAGAAAAGTACCCCAGACGCCCGCATCCGCAACCAGCAAGTGGGGGCAGAACGGAGAGGAGCGGGCGGCATTGCTTGGGGTAGGTCTGGGGCCTGAGTGCCCTGAGGACAATCGGATGGAGCTTTTGTGAGTTCCCAGCTTGAACTGTGGGAGAGCAAGAGAGAGGGAAAATTAACCGGCCCGAACACACTGCCGGCCGTTCGCAGAACAAAGGGACCGAGAAAGTCCTGAGAAGAGCTCGCAGGCTGCGGACCGGCCCAGCCCCGCCAGAGGCAGGAGGCAGGGGGGAGGAGAAGGGGGCAGGCTCGGCCCCAAGGACCGCATCCCCTGCCACACTGCAAACGGGCCTCCGCCTTCTAATCAAAGACCTCCGGAGATTCTGGATGGTCGACTTCCGCCGGGAGGGTCGTGGCTAGACACGGTACACGCACCCGGCCAGTGCGGGCGGGATTGGGGCTGGGGACGCAGAGGGCAGAAGGCGCACGCACCCAACTGGCGCGGCGGAAACGGAGGCTGGGATAGCGCAGGACAGAAGGCGCGCCGCACCCGGGGAGAGAGCCCCCGACAAGCGCCTGGCTGCCTGAGCCACTCGGGCGGCGTAGGGACAAAACGCAGGCGCAGCTTTGTGTTCCGCGCTTTTGTGAATCACCCGAGGGCTGGAACCGCCTGGAGCCTGAGCAGCCCAGACAGAGAAAATAGCGCCAGCCCCTCCCTGCAGCGCCAGCTCCACCCCGCAGCGCGACGGAACTAGCTACCTGAATAAGAATCCACCTCCGCCCACCTGTGTCAGGGCGGAAATTAGGCGCGGAAGAAACCGGCAACAGAAGCCAAATAAACAAAGGGAACCGCTTCAGAAGGGACTGGTGCAACAGATTAAAATCCCCAAAGAAAACACCGACTTCACCGGAAGGACCTATAGATATCGAGAAGTATAAGCTGGAACGAGGAGATATCTGAAACTGAGCCGAACCCACACTAACCGAAACAGCTCCAGGGAAATTCCTAGATATATTTTTTTCTTTTTTCTTTTTTTTTTTTAAGTAACAAAAAAAAAATTTTTTTTCTTTTTTCTCTTTTATTTTCCTTTAAAATTCCCTATTACTCCCCCATTACTCCTTAACTTTCATTTTCATAAGATTTTTACGATTTTTTTTATTAGGTAAAACAATTTTTTTTCTTTTTTTTTTTCTTTTTCTTCTTTTTTTTCCTTTTCTTTTTTCTTCTTCTCTTCTATTTTCTATTTTTCTTTTTCTCATTTCTTTTAAAGTCATCTAGTACTCCTCTTACTACTCCTTAATTTTCATTTTCAATACACTATAAACTTACAGGGGAAAAAAAAAAAAAGAGAAGCCCTATTTTTAAACCAAACTTCATATATATTTCTAAAAAAATTTTTTTTATGTTTTGGTTTTTGTTTTTAATATAGTATTTTTAAGAGTCTAACCTCTACTCTAGATTTTTAATTTTTGTTTTTCAGTATATGATATAAATTGTGAACATTTAAGAATCCAATATTCAGCTCCCATTTCTATTCAGGAGTGTGTTGATTATTCTCTCCCAATCTTGACTCTCTGTTTTCTACCTCAGAACACCTCTATTTCCTCCTTTCCCCTTCTCTTCCCAATCCAATTCTGTGAATCTTTGTGGGTGTCTGGGCTACGGAGAACACTCTGGGATCAGACAACTTCGTAGATCTGTCTCTCTCCTCTTGAGTCCCCCTCTTTCTCCTCCTGCTCATCTCTATCTCCCTCCTCCCTCTCCTCTTCTTCATGTAACTCTGTGAACCTCTCTGGGTGTCCCTAACGGAGGAGAAACTTTTCAACATTAACCTAGAAGTTTTATTATCAGTGCTGTATGGTTGGAGAAGTCCTGAGACTACAGGAAGAATAAAACTGAAATCCAGAGGCAGGAGACTTAAGCCCAAAACCTGAGAACACCAGAAAACTCCTGACTACATGGATCTTTAAGTAATAAGTGACCGTCCAAAAGCCTCCAAACCTACACTGAAACCAACCACCGCCCAAGAGCCAATAAATTTTAGAGCAAGACATACCACGCAAATTCTCCAGCAACGCAGGAACATAGCCCTGAACATCAACATACAGACTACCCAAGGTCACACCTAACACATAAACCCATCTCAAAACTCATTACTGGGCACTCCATTGCTCTCCAAAGAGAAGAAATCAAGATTCATGCACCAGAACACTGACGCAAGCTTCGCTAATCAGGAAACCTTGACAAGCCAATCATCTAACCCACCCACTGGGTAAAACCTCCACAATAAAAAGGAACCACAGACCTTCAGAATACAGAAAGCCCACTCTAGACACAGCAATCTAAACAAGATGAAAAGGCAAAGAAATACCCAACAGGTAAAGGAACATGAAAAAAGTCCACCAAGTCAAACAAAAGAGGAGGAGATAGGAAATCTACCTGAAAAAGAATTTAGAATAATGATAATAAAAATGATCCAAAATCTTGAAAGCAAAATGGAGTTACAGATAAATAGCCTGGAGACAAAGATTGAAAAGATGCAAGAAATGTTTAATAAAGACCTAGAAGAAATAAAAAAGAGTCAATTAAAAATGAATAATGCAATGAATGAGATCAAAAACACTCTGGAGGGAACCAAGAGTAGAATAACGGAGACAGAAGATAGGATAAGTGAGGTAGAAGATAGAATGGTGGAAATAAATGAAGCAGAGAGGAAAAAAGAAAAAAGAATCAAAAGAAACGAGGACAACCTCAGGGAACTCTGGGACAATGTGAAACGCCCCAATATTCGAATCATAGGAGTCCCAGAAGAAGAAGACAAAAAGAAAGGCCATGAGAAAATACTCGAGGAGATAATAGCTGAAAACTTCCCTAAAATGGGGAAGGAAATAGCCACCCAAGTCCAAGAAACCCAGAGAGTCCCAAACAGGATAAACCCAAGGCGAAACACACCAAGACACATATTAATCAAATTAACAAAGATCAAACACAAAGAACAAATACTAAAAGCAGCAAGGGAGAAGCAACAAATAACACACAAAGGGATTCCCATAAGGATAACAGCTGATCTATCAATAGAAACCCTCCAGGCCAGAAGGGAATGGCAGGACATACTGAAAGTAATGAAAGAGAATAACCTACAACCTAGATTACTGTACCCAGCAAGGATCTCATTCAGATACGAAGGAGAATTCAAAAGCTTTACAGACAAGCAAAAGCTGAGAGAATTCAGCACCACCAAACCAGCTCTTCAACAAATGCTAAAGGATCTTCTCTAGACAGGAAATGCAGAAAGGTTGAATAAACGTGAACCCAAAACAACAAAGTAAATGGCAACGGGTCCACACCTATCAATAATTACCTTAAATGTAAATGGGTTGAATGCCCCAACCAAAAGACAAAGATTGGCTGAATGGATACAAAAACAAGACCCCTATATATGCTGTCTACAAGAGACCCACCTCAAAACCAGAGACACATACAGACTAAAAGTGAAGGGCTGGAAAAAAATATTTCACGCAAACGGAGACCAAAAGAAAGCAGGAGTCGCAATACTCATATCAGATAAAATAGACTTTCAAATAAAGGATGTGAAAAGAGACAAAGAAGGACACTACATAATGATCAAAGGATCAATCCAAGAAGAAGATATAACAATTATAACTATGCACCCAACATAGGAGCACCGCAATATGTACGGCAAACGCTAACAAGTATGAAAGAGGAAATTAATAGTAACACAATAATAGTGGGAGACTTTAATACCCCACTCACAACTATGGATAGATCAACTAAACAGAAAATCAATAAGGAAACACAAACCTTAAATGATACAATGGACCAGCTAGACCTAGTTGATATCTATAGGACATTTCACCACAAAACAATCAACTTCACCTTTTTCTCAAGCACACAAGGAACCTTCTCCAGAATAGATCACATCCTGGGCCATAAATCTGGTCTTGGAAAATTCAAAAAAATTGAAATCATTCCAGTCATCTTTTCTGACCACAGTGCAGTAAGATTAGATCTCAATTACAGGAAAAAAATTGTTAAAAATTCAAACATATGGAGGCTAAATAACACGATTCTGAATAACCAACAAATCATAGAAGAAGTCAAAGAAGAAATCAAAATATGTATAGAAACGAATGAAAATGAAAGCACAACAATCCAAAACCTGTGGGACACTGTAAAAGCAGTGCTAAGGGGAAGGTTCATAGCATTACAGGCTTATATCAAGAAACAAGAAAAAAGCCAAATAAATAACCTAACTCTACACCTAAAGCAATTAGAGAAGGAAGAAATGAAGAACCCCAGGGTTAGCAGAAGGAAAGAAATCTTAAAAATTAGGGCAGAAATAAATGCAAATGAAACTAAAGAGACCATAGCAAAAATCAACAAAGCTAAAAGCTGGTTTTTTGAAAAAATAAACAAAATTGACAAACCATTAGCAAGACTCATTAAGAAACAAAGAGAGAAGAACCAAATTAACAAAATAAGAGATGAAAAGGGTGAGATCACAACAGACAACACTGAAATCCAAAGGATCATAAGAGACTACTACCAGCAGCTCTATGCCAATAAAATGGACAACTTGGATGAAATGGACAAATTCTTAGAAAAGTATAACTTCCCAAAACTGAACCAGGAAGAAATAGAAGATCTTAACAGAACCATCACAAGCAAGGAAATCAAAACTGTAATAAAAAATCTTCCAGCAAACAAAAGCCCAGGACCAGATGGCTTCACAGCTGAATTCTACCAAAAATTTAGAGAAGAGCTAACACCTATCTTACTCAAACTCTTCCAGAAAATTGCAGATGAAGGTAAACTTCCAAACTCATTCTATGAGGCCACCATCACCCTAATTCCAAAACCAGACAAAGATGCCACAAAAAAAGAAAACTACAGGCCAATATCACTGATGAACATAGATGCAAAAATCCTTAACAAAATTCTAGCAGACAGAATCCAACAACATATTAAAAAAATCATACACCATGACCAAGTGGGCTTTATCCCAGGAATGCAAGGATTCTTTAATATCCGCAAATCGATCAACGTAATACACCACATTAACAAATTGGAAGATAAAAACCATATGATTATCTCAATAGATGCAGAGAAAGCCTTTGACAAAATTCAACACTCATTTATGATTAAAACTCTCCAGAAAGCAGGAATAGAAGGAACATACCTCAACATAATAAAAGCTATATATGACAAACCCACAGCAAGCATCACCCTCAATGGTGAAAAATTGAAAGCATTTCCTCTGAAATCAGGAACAAGACAAGGATGCCCACTCTCACCACTACTATTCAACATAGTGTTGGAAGTTTTGGCCACAGCAATCAGAGCAGAAAAAGACGTAAAAGGAATCCAGATAGGAAAAGAAGAAGTGAAACTCTCGCTGTTTGCAGATGACATGATCCTCTACATAGAAAACCCTAGAGACTCTTCCAGAAAATTACTAGAGCTAATCAATGAATATAGTAAAGTTTCAGGATATAAAATTAACACACAGAAATCCCTTGCATTCCTATATACTAACAATGAAAAAACAGAAAGAGAAATTAAGGAAACAATACCATTCACCATTGCAACAAAAAGAATAAAATACTTAGGAGTATATCTACCTAAAGAAACAAAAGACCTATACACAGAAAACTATAAAACATTGATGAAAGAAATCAAAGAGGACACAAACAGATGGAGAAACATACCGTGTTCATGGATTGGAAGAATCAATATTGTCAAAATGGCTATTCTACCCAAAGCAATCTATAGATTCAATGCAATCCCTATCAAGCTACCAACGGTATTTTTCACAGAACTAGAACAAATAATTTCACAATTTGTATGGAAATACAAAAAACCTCGAATAGCCAAAGTAATCTTGAGAAAGAAGAATGGAACTGGAAGAATCAACCTGCCTGACTTCAGACTCTACTACAAAGCCACAGTCATCCAGACAGTATGGTACTGGCACAAAGACAGAAATATAGATCAATGGAACAGAATAGAAAGCCCAGAAATAAATCCACGAACCTATGGACAGCTTATCGTTGACAAAGGAGGCAAGGATATACAATGGAAAAAAGACAATCTCTTTAACAAGTGGTGCTGGGAAAACTGGTCAACCACTTGTAAAAGAATGAAACTAGAACACTTTCTAACACCATACACAAAAATAAACTCAAAATGGATTAAAGATCTAAATGTAAGATCAGAAACTATAAAACTCCTAGAGGAGAACATAGGCAAAACACTCTCTGACATAAATCACAGCAAGATCTTCTATGACCCACCTCCCAGAATATTGGAAATAAAAGCAAAAATAAACAAATGGGACCTAATGAAACTTAAAAGCTTCTGCACTACAAAGGAAACTATAAGTAAGGTGAAAAGACAGCCCTCAGATTGGGAGAAAATAACAGCAAATGAGGAAACAGACAAAGGATTAATCTCAAAAATATACAAGCAACTCCTGAAGCCCAGTTCCAGAAAAATAAATGACCCAATCAAAAAATGGGCCAAAGAACTAAACAGACATTTCTCCAAAGAAGACATACAGATGGCTAACAAACACATGAAAAGATGCTCCACATCACTCATTTTCAGAGAAATGCAAATCAAAACCACAATGAGGTACCATTACACGCCAGTCAGGATGGCTGCTATCCAAAAGTCTACAAGCAATAAATGCTGGAGAGGGTGTGGAGAAAAGGGAACCCTCTTACACTGTTGGTGGGAATGCAAACTAGTACAGCCACTATGGAAAACAGTGTGGAGATTTCTTAAAAAACTGGAAATAGAACTGCCATATGACCCAGCAATACCACTTCTGGGCATACACACTGAGGAATCCAGATCTGAAAGAGACACGTGCACCCCAATGTTCATCGCAGCACTGTTTATAATAGCCAGGACATGGAAGCAACCTAGATGCCCATCAGCAGATGAATGGATAAGGAAGCTGTGGTATATATACACCATGGAATATTACTCAGCCGTTAAAAAGAATTCATTTGAATCAGTTCTAATGAGATGGATGAAACTGGAGCCCATTATAAAGAGTGAGGTGAGCCAGAAAGATAAAGAACATTACAGTATACTAACACATATATATGGAATTTAGAAAGATGGTAACAATGGCCCTATATGCAGGGCAGAAGAAGAGACGCAGAAGTACAGAACAGACGTTTGAACTCTGTGGGAGAAGGGGAGGGTGGGATGTTTCGAAAGAACAGCATGTATATTATCTGTGGTGAAACAGACCACCAGCCCAGGTGGGAGGCATGAGTCAAGTGCTCAGGCCTGTTGGGCTGGGAAGATCCAGAGGAATCGGGTGGAGAGGGAGGTGGGATGGGAGACCGGGATGGGGAATTCGTGTAACTCTATGGCTGATTCACATCAATGTATGACAAAACCCACTGAAAAATAAAAAAAAAAAATTAAAAAAAAAAATGCCTTTCACTTGTCAACACCTTAGCCAAGAAAAGCAAAATATCTACCATGAAAAAACACAGCATGTTGAACCTGGTGTTCCTTTAGACTTGAGACGGTATTCTCAGGGAAACTCTGGAGTTGCCTAAAGAAAGTAAGACCCTTGTCGTGTATTATGGGTAATGCAGGATGGCTCTGGAGACATTGCAGGGGAATCGGGCCTCATCTCGAGTTGATTTGGAGTACACGGAGCGCTTTCATGTTGCATCTCATGTTGAATCTCTAGACTTGTGACAGTCCTCTTGAGGACTATGTGGAATTTCATCTAGGAAGTCAAGGCTCCTTTCATGTTTGATGGGGAACATGGATGTGGTCTGCATGCAATGCAGTGGAATCGGGCCTCATCTTGAGTTGACTTAGGGTACACAGAGATCTTTTGTGTTGCTGCGGTGACCTCAGGGTCTCTCTAGACTTTTGACCATGTTCTTGGGGACTCTATGGTGTTCCATTAAGCAAGTCAAGGCTCCTTTCGTGTTTTATGTGGAACCCGGAATTGCTCTGCACAAAATGCAGTGGAATCGGGCATCATCTGGTGGAGAGGGGGAAGTCTCATGGTGTTTCTAGAGTTGCGGCGGGAACCTAGGGTATATTCTCGAGTTACGACAGAGATGGCCCTTCAAAACTCATGTTTGTTCAGCGACGTCAGGACTCCTGTCTAGTTGCGAGGGACACCTTGGGATTCTCTTCGAGGCTTGGCAGGGCAATAGGGAACCCTCTCAAAGAGAGGGGGGAGACCCAGGGTCCCTTTCCTGGTGCCACAGGGATATTGGGATTAATATCAATTTTCAAGAGGAGTCAGGCATCATCTCCTTTTAAAGAATTGAACTCCGCGTGCCTATCGAGGTTTCAAAAGGATGTGAGGCGTCCTGTCATGATGAAGCGGGGAACTAGAGCGTTCTCCATGGTCTCCACAGGGTTTTCAGACATTCCTTCATTTTGGGAGATGAAAGAGGAGCCTACATTTAAGTCACTGCAGGGAAATCCGGCCTTATTTCGAGTCAGGGCATCTCAGTGTCCATTCCACTAGAGGCAGCAAACTCAGGGTCCCTCTCACATACCTAAAGCTGAGTGAAGCCTCCTCTTGAGGTGCTTGTGGAAAGTTGGCATTCCTCTTGAGTCGAAGACAGGGAATCCATTCTGATCTCGAGATGATTTGGGGTATATGGAGCTTTTCTCATGTTGCTGTGCTGTCCTTGGTGTTCCTCTGGACTTCGGATGGTCTTTTTGGGAATTCCCTGGAGTTGCCTAAAGGAAGTAAAGCCATTTGTGTTTGATGTGGAACGCGAGATGGCTCTGGAGCCAATGTAGGGGAATCGGGCCTAATCGCAAGTTGATTTAGGGTACACGCAGCTCTTTCGTGTTGCTGCGGTGATCTCAGGGTCCCTCTAGACTTGTGACAGTGTTCTTGGGGACTCTCTGGAGTTCCATCAAGGAAGTCAAGGCTCCTTTAATGTTTGATGGGGAACACGGAATTGCTCTGCAGGCAAAGCAGGGGAATCGGGTCTCATCCCATGGCGAGGAGGAAGTCTCATGGTTTTTCTCGAGTTGCGATGGGAACCTATGGTATATTCTCGAGTTACGACGGGGCGAGCCCTTCAAAACTTGTGTTTGTTCAGCGATGTCAAGACTCCTGTCTAGTTGCGAGGGACACCTCGGGATTTCCTTGAGGTTTGGCAGGGCAAAAGGGACGCCTCTCGATGTGAAGCTGGAGGCCGAGTGTCCCGTTTCAGTTGCCACAGGGATATTGGGATTAATATTAATTTTCAAGATGAGACAGGCATCATCTCCTTTAGAAGCATTGAACTCCGTCTTTCTCTCGAGTTGTCAAAGGGATGTGAGGCCTCCTGTCGAGGTGATACGAGGATCTAGGGCTCTCCTTAGGGTCTCCACAGGGGATTCAAACATCCCTTCATCGTGTGAGATGAAAGATGAGCCTGCATTCAAGTCACTGCAGGAAAATCTGGCCTTATTTCGAGTCAGGGCATCTAGGTGTCCATTCCACTTGAGGCAGCAAACTCAGGGTCCCTCTCACATACTTATAGCTGAGAGAAGCCTCCTCTTGAGGTGCTTGTGGAAAGTTGGCATTCGTCTTGAGTCGAAGCCAGGGAATCAGCTCGCATCTCAAGTTGATTTGGGGTACACGGAGCTTTTTCATGTTGCTGTGATGACCTCAGGGTCCCTCTAGACTTGTGAGAGTGTTCTTGGGGACTCTATGGAGTTCCATCAAGGAAGTCAACCCTCCTTTCGTGTTTGATGGGGAACACGGAATTGCTCTGCACACAATGTAGGGGAATCTGGCCTCATCTAGTGGCGAGTGGGATGTCTCATGTTTTTTCTCAATTTTCAGTGGAAACCTGAGGTATATTCACGAGTTACGATGGGGATGGCCCTTCAAAACTCGTGTTTGTTCAGCGACATCAAGACTCCTGTCTAGTAGCAAGAGACAACTCAGGATTCTCCTTGAGGCGTGGCAGAGCAATAGGGACGCCTCTCAAGGGGAGGCGAGAGACCCAGGGTCCCTTTCCAGTTGCCACAGTGATTTGGGGATTCCTATCAATATTCAAGATGAGACAAGCATCATCTCCTTTTGAAGCATTGAACTCTGCGTTCCTCTCGAGTTGTCAAAGGATGTGAGGCTTCCTGTAATGATGAGGAGGGGAACTAGGGCTTTCTGGAGGGTCTCCACAGGGCATTCAGACATACCTTCATCTTGTGAGATGAAAGACGAGTCTGCATATAAGTCACTGCAGGGAAATCCGGCCTTATTTCGTGTCAGATCGTCTCGGTGTCCATTCCACTTGAGGCAGCAAACTCAGGGTCCCTCTCACATACCTATAGCTGAGAGAAGCCTCCTCTTGAGGTGCATGTGGAAAGTTGGCATTCCTCTTGAATCGACGCCAGGGAAATCTGCTCTCATCTCGAGGTGATTTGGGGTACATGGAGCTTGTCTCAAGTTGCTGTGCTGAACTTGGTGTTCCTCTAGACCGGGGACGGTGTTGTCATGGCATCTCTGGAGTTGCCTAAAGGAAGTCAAATCACTTGTCGTTTTTGATGGGGAATGCGGGATGGCTCTGGTGCCAATGCAGGAGATTCGGGACTCATCTCGAGTTGATTTGGGGTACACAGAGCTATTTCGTGTTGCTACTGTGACCTCAGGGTCCCTCTAGACTATCGACAGTATTCTTGGGGACTCTCTGGAGTTCCATCAAGGAAATCAAGGCTCCTTTCAAGTTTGATGGGGAGCACGGAATGGCTCTGCATGCAATGCAGGGGAATCGGTCCTCATCTCGTGGCGAGGGGGAAGTCTCATGGTTTTTCTCGAGTTGCATTGGGAACCTGGGGTATATTCTCGAGTTACAATGGAGATGGCCCTTCATAACGCATGTTTGTTCTGTGACATCAGTACTCCTGTCTAGTTGCCAGTACACCTCGGATTCTCCTTGAGGCTTGGCTGGGAAATTGCTGAGCCTCTCGACTTAAGGCGGGAGAACCAGGGTCCCTTTCCAGTTGCCACAGGGATATTGGGGTTCCTATCAATTTTCAAGAGGAGTCAGGCATCGTCTCCTTTTAAAGCATTGAAGTCCACGTTCCTTTCGAGTTGTAAATGGGATGTGAGGACGCCTGTCGAGATGAGGCAGGAAATGAGGGCTTTCTCTAGGATATTCACAGGGCATTCAGACATCCCTTCATCTTGTGAGATGAAAGATGAGCCTGCATTCGATTGACTGCAGGAAATCCGGCCTTATTTCGAGTCAGGTCATCTCAATGGCCATTCTACTTGAGGCAGCATACTCAGGGTCCCTCTCACATACCTATAGCTAAGAGAAGCCGACTCTTCAGGTGCTTGTGGAAAGTTGGCATTCCTCTTGAGTGGAAGCCAGGGAATCTGCTCTGATCTTGAGAAGATTTGGTGTACATGGTGCTATTCTCGAGTTGCTGTGCTGAACTTGTGTTCCTCTAGACTTGGGACCGTGTTCTCGGGGAATCTCTGGAGTTGTCTAACGGAAGTCAAGTCACTTGTTGTGTTTGACGGGGAACACGGGATGGCTCTGGAGCCAATGTAGGGGAATCGGGCCTCATCTCAAGTTGATTTGTGGTACACGAAGCTCTTTCGTTCCGCTGTGGTGACCTTAGGTTCCCTCTAGGCTTATGACAGTGTTCTTGGGGACTCTCTGGAGTTCCGTCAAGGAAGTCAAGGCTCCTGTCGTGTTTGATGTGGAGAACGGAATTTCTCTGCACGCAATTCAGGGGAATTGGACCTCATCTCGTGGCTAGGGGGAAGTCTCATGGTTTTTCTCGAGTTGCGTCGGGAACCTGGGGTATATTCTCGAGTTACGACGGAGAAGGCCCTTCAAAGCGCATGTTTGTTCTGTGACATCAGAACTCCTGTCGAGTTGTGAGTCACACCTCGGATTCTCCTCCAGGCTTGGCAGGGCAATAGCAATGCCTCTTGAGGTGAGGCAGGAGACCCTGTGTCCCTTTCTAGTTACCACAGGGATATTGGGATTCTTATCAATTTTCAAGAGGACTTAGGCATCCTCTCTTTTTGAAGCATCGAGCTCCGCGTTCCTCTCGAGTTGTCAAAGGGATGTGAGGACTCCTGTATAGATGAGGCAGGAAACTAGGGCTTTCTCTAGGGTATCCACAGGGCATTCAGAGATCCCTTCATCTTGTGAGATGAATGACGAGCCTACATTCAATTGACTGCAGGAAAATCTGGCCTTATTTCGAGTCAGGGCATCTAGGTGTCCATTCCACTTGAGGCAGCAAACTCAGGGTCCCTCTCACATACCTATAGCTGAGAAAAGCCTCCTTTTGAAGTGCTTGTGGAAAGTTGGCAATCCCCTTGAGTGGAAGCTAGGGAATCTTCTCTCATCTCGAGAAGATATGGTGTACATGCAGCTTATCTCGAGTTGCTGTGCTGAACTTACGTTCTTCTGGACTTGGGACCGTGTTCTCGGGGAATCTCTGGAGTTGTCTAAAGGAAGTCAAGCCACTTGTGTTTGATGGCGAACACCGGAAGGCTCTGGAGCCAATACAGGGGAATCGGGCCTCATCTCGAGTAGATATGGGGCACACGGAGCTATTTCATGCCTCTGCGGTGACCTCAGGGTCCCTCTAGACTTGTGACAGTGTTCTTGGGGGCTCTTTGGAATTCCATCAAGGAAGTCAAGGTTCCTATCGTGTTTGATGTGGAACACGGAATTGCTCTGCATGCAATGCAGAGGAATTGGGCCTCATCTCGCAGTGAGGGGGAAGTCTAATGGGTTTTCTCAAGTTGCGGCGGGAACCTGGGGTATATTCTCGAGTTTTGACAGGAAAGGACCTTCAAAACCCCTGTTTGTTCAGCAACGTCAGGACTCCTGTCTAGTTGCGAGGGACACCTCAGGATTCTCCTCGAGGCTTGGCAGGGCAATAGGGACTCCTCTCGAGGTGAGGCAGGAGACCCAGTGTCCCTGTCCAGTTTCCACAGGGATATTGAGATTCCTATCAATTATCAAGAGGAGTCAGGCATCATCTCCTTTTGAAGCATTGAACTCCGTCTTCCTCTTGAGTTGTCAAAGGGATCTGAGGCCTCCTGTCGAGATGAGGCAGGGAACGACGCCTTTCTCCAGCGTATCAACAGGGGATTCATACTTTCCGTCATCTTGTGAGATGAAAGACAAGCCTGCATTCAAGTCAGTGCAGGGAAATTTGGCCTTATTTCGAGTCAGGGCATCTCGGTGTCCATTCCACTTGAGGCAGCATCCTCTGGGTCCCGCTCACATACCTATAGCTGAGAGACCCCTTGAGGTGCTTGTGGAAAGTTGGCATTCCTCTTGAGTCGAAGCCAGGGAATCACCTCTCATCTCGAGATGATTCGTGGTACACGGAGGTTTTCTTGAGTTGCTGTGCTGAAATTGGTGTTCCTCTAGACTTGGGACAGTGTTCTTGGGGAATCTCTGGAGCTGCCTAAAGGAAGTGAAGCCATTTGTCGTGTTGATGGGGAGCACGGGATGGCTCTGGAGCCAATGCAGGGGAATGGGGCCTCGTCTCAAGTTGCTTTGGGATACACGGAGTTCTTTCGTGCTGCAGCGGTGAAATAAGGGTCCCTCTAGATTTGTGACAGTGTTCTTGGGGACTCTCTGGAGTTCCACCAAGGAAGTTAAGGCTCCTATCATGTTCGATGTGGAACACGCGATTGCTCTGCACACAATGCAGGGGAATCAGGCCTCATCTCGCAGCAAGGGGGAATTCTCATGGTTTTTCTCGAGTTTCGGTGGAAACCTGTATATTCTTGAGTTACAATGGGGATGGCCCTTCATAACTCGTGTTTGTTCAGCAACGTCAGGACTCCTCTCTAGTTGCGAAGGACACCTCACACTCTCCGTGAGGCTTCGCAGAGCAATAGGGACACCTCTCGAGGTGAGATGGTAGACCCAGGGTCACTTTCCAGTTGCCACAGGGATATTGGAACTCCTATCAATTTTCAAGATGAGTCAGAAATCATCTCCTTTTGAAGCAATGAACTCCGCGTTCCTCTCGAATTTTCCAATGGATGTGAGGCCTCCTGTCGAGATGAGTCAGGGAACTAGGGCTGTCTCTCGGGTCTCCACAGGGGATTCAGACATCCCTTCAACTTGTGAGATGAAATACAAATGTGCGGCTGATTCACATCAATGTATGACAAAACCCACTGAAAAATTAAGAAAAAAAAAAAAAGGCAAAAAAAAAAGAAAAAAAAAAAAAGAAAGAAATACAAATGTGCATTCAAGTCACTGCAGGGAAATCCAGCCTTTTTCTGAGTCAGGGCATCTCGGTGTCCATTCCAAATGAGGCAGTAAAGTCATGGTCCCTCTCACATACTTGTAGCTGAGAGACGTCTCTTCTTGTGGTGCTTGTGGAAAGTTGGCATTTCTCTTGAATCGAAGCCGGGTAATCAGCTCTCATCTCGAGATGATTTTTGTTACCTGGAGATTTTCTCGAGTTGCTGTGCTGAACTTGGTGTTCCTCTAGACTTGGGACGGTGTTCTCAGGGAATCTCTGGAGTTTCCTAAAGGAAATCAAGCCTCTTATCATATTTGATGGTTAACGCGGGATGGCTCTGGACACAATGCAGGGGGAATGGGCCTCATCTCGAGTTGATTCGGGGTACACAGAGCTCTTTTGAGCTGTAACGATGTCCTCTGGGTCCCTCTAGACTTGTGACAGTGTTCTTGGGGACTCTCTGGAGTTCCATCAAGGAAAACAAGGCTCCTTTCTTGCTTGATGTGGAACACTGAGTTGCCCTGCACGCAATACCAGGGAATTGGGCGTCATCTCATGGCCATGGGTAAGTCTCATGGTTTTCCTCATGTTGCGGCGGGAACCTGGGGTATATTCTCGAGTTATGGTGGGGAAGGACCTTCAATACTCGTGTTTGTTCAAGGAAGTCAGGACTCCTGTCTAGTTGCGAGGGATACCTAGGGATTCTCCTCGAGGTTTGTCAGGGCCAAAGGAACGCCTCTAGGTGTGAGGGGGACACCCAGGTTCCCTTTCCAGTTGTCACAGCGATATTGGGATTCTTACCAATTTTCAAGAGGAATCAGGCATCGTCTCCTTTTGAAGCATTGAACTCCTCGTGCCTCTCGAGTTATCAAAGGGATGTGAGGCATCCTGTCCAGATTAGGCGGGAAATTAAGGTTTTCTCTTTGGTCTCCAAAGGGGATTCAGACATCCCTTCATCTTGTGAGATGAACGATGAGCCTGGATTCAAGTCACTGCAGGACAATCCAGCATTATTTTGAGTCAGGGCATCTCGGCGTCCATTCCAATTGAGGCAGCAAATTCAGGATCCCACTCACATACCTATACCTGACACTCCTCTTGAAGTGTTTGTGGAAAGTTGGCATTCCTCTTGATTAGAAGCCAGGGAATCAGCTCTCATCTCGAGATGATTTGGGGTACATGGAGCTTTTCTCTAATTTAAAAAAACAAAACTCAAAAGAGCCACAGACCACAGTCTATCATTCAGAAACTGAAAATATGCCAATTGTCAAATCAAGGTAGGGAGTAACAGGGAACCACTTGGCTCTTGTGAGAGGAAGTGAAGCCACATTTTCACAGCTGAGACACAGGTGTTGATGCTGATGTTGCAAGTGTTTTCAGTCGGCAGGGCACTCCACTCTTATTTTCTGTCACTTTACCCTAGAGTCACTACCCCCACCTCTTTCTCAGTCAAGCTAACACATGGAGCTTCTAGAGCTGTCTATCATAACCATGATCACAAAATTGCTAACTGACTGCTGAATCCCCTTCACCCAGAAAACATAAGCCTGTCCCCAACTAGTTCTAATCAGAATATAACAAACAAACAAAAACAGAAAAATACATGTTTTTCAAATGAAATTCAACCTTGAGTCTTTTGGAAAAGGAAAGAACCCACTTCTATGAGTCACATCTCTTCGAGGGGTCAGAAATAAAAAGGCTGTGGCCTTAGCTCTGCAAAGGTCTGGACTTCCAGCCTCCTGCCCTGTTCACTTCAACCTTACTCATCATCTCCGTGGTTGGCTCCTGCAGGTGTGAAAGCTGTGGAGCTGTTTTCCACGCTGAATGCAAGGAGAAGTCTGTCCCCTGCCTGTGATGTGTCCGCCGAGAGCTGCAGATGAAGCAGAAGTCTTTCTGGCAGAGGCTGAACATGGACGAGAGCCTGGAGGAGGCTTGCAACATGTTTGAGCTGTCCTACCAGAACACCTAACTCAGCAGGAGTCCGAGGCCAGGTGGTGACCTCTCAACAATCCATCAGCCCCAGTGGCTTCCAATCTAGACAGTTAGACCCCTCCAGGAGAAGTTAACGTCTCATCCTTAGCTAGATATATATATTTATAAATGTACATGCACACATACCTATACGTCCTGTTCAGTGTAAGTCGTTGTCTTAAAGGTTCATGGAGTTTTGTGGCTCACGAAGTTACCAATAGCGGGATTACACTTAATCATGAATTTCAGCTGCTTTGCCCCCAAGCCAAACGTGGTTTACACACAAGGCTTTATAGTTCAGGCATTGTGGGGCTCTCAGGAGCCATTTATTACCCAGGACATAGGAGAAAGCATTTTCTCCAGGAGAGTGCTTTGAGTTATTTTTGTGCTGTTTATTTTTAGCCTTCACAGAGGATGAGATAACTGAGGCAAGAACCCATCATCAGGTTTCATAAGAAAAGCTTCAAAACACAGCAGTGACTCCTGGATCCTTCCAGGAGTCCATGTCCCGGCTCTCACCTCCGTGTCTTCACAAAGGCTGGGATCCCTAAGCTGAATTAAACAGCTCGGAAATCAGGAGCATGAGCTCCCTGTGACAGAAAGCGTGTGTCCCTAATTTATCAGGGGAGCTAGATAAATTGTTCTGAAGTTAATCTCAGAAAGCATTTTTCCTGACAAGAGACCTCAGTAACCTACATGTTGTCCGTCTGTTTCCTGGTACGAATCCCAACACCTGCCCAGAGACGTGACCGTATTTGCCAGGCTGAAACATGGCTCTGAAGAGTAGTCTTTTAGGAGTTCCATGGGTGACAGGATGATTTTTTTTTTTTTTTTTTTTTTAATGGCACTGACTGGAGGAAATTGCTTAGGATTGTTAAATACATCAGTTTGTAGACCAGGAGGTCGGGTGTAGAGTACACACATTCCAAGAGAGGATCTGCAGTTTTCTTTTCACAGAATCCTGTGTGGGTAGTTTCCACCTATTTATTACATTTTATTTATTTTTATTGTTCTTCATTGCCCTTTCACTCTGACCTTTCATTTGTCAATGTCACCACGCCTGCTTTCATACCTTCTTAATTGTTTTGAAAAATCAGAGCACCTTGGAATTTCACAGTACCAACTTTAGACTATGAACAAAATACCAAACTGACAAATATAATTAAGGCATTAAATCTAATATTATTTAAATATATATATATACACATATGCATCATTGCCACCATGAAGTGAGGTGCAAAGTGCTAAGCTAATAGGGAATAAAAGTGAGAATGAGTTGCTTAGGCACTTGGTCGGGTGATATTCTTCCTCTGCATCATCCTTTTGGTGCAGTGGCCACGGAGACTAAGATGGCAGATAGCTTGGCACCGGAAAGCATGTCTCCCATTCCTTCCACCTTAACTCTTTCCAGAACCAAAAACTAAGCTTATATTTAAGCAATTCTCAGTAGGTTATATGAGAAGATTCTTACCTTTCCTCTGAGCAGATGCCTTCAAAGCCTCCATGGTTTAGTAGCTACACTCCTAGCAGGACCTAGAGAACCAGTGTTCGCACAGTCCATGGGCACAGTTAACCCCACTGCTCCGTTCCCCACACCTGGCTCCCTCTGATCCTAGCTCACGATGCTTCTGTCCATTTGGAGATGTGTCATTTCAGACTCACTTCTGTGCAGACTGTTGGGTACGAGCACTTCACCTCTCAACCCACACCCATTCCTTTGGCCCCAGACCACACATTTCAACGTTAATAGCTCAGCACCACTCATGCATTTATCCTCTGATTATACAGTAGCTGTAGCCAAAGCATGAAAACTTATTAAAAGGCCAGGGCCCCATTCATGAGATGCCTTACGGTGCCTTTTACTCTTAGAAAAACAAGTTGACTCCCTCTCCCCGCCCCACCCCACTCTATAGAAACTGTTACACGCAAAAGAAAAGGGTGGAAGATCTCAAACAAGCACTTGGCCAACAGGCAAACAAATTTGGTCATCTCCCCTTTACTCTTCCCCTTCGTGAAACACAGTATTTGTATATTCCAGCCTCAGAAAAGATAGCAAAACGTGATCTTTCACAAGAGAATTACAGACCTGCTTATTATAAAACAAATGTGCTCCAATGGCAAAGTGCCTTCTCCCTCCGCCCCCAGCTCCCTGTCCCTGTAGCTTACCTCTGCCTTTGCTGTAATTAATGCATCTGTGACTCTGACTGTCAGCAGGGCCATCACCAGCACACTGCAGTTGGAGACCCGGAGGACAGGGCCACTTCCCCCCTTCCAGCATGTTGGCTGCATATACAGAATTTCCTGTCCTGTCTCACAGGCCCCAGGGTCAGACCCACTGAGAGTCAGCGTGACACTGGGTCTGTGCTCCCGAGGCCTTGGCTTTTACCAAGGTTGTTTCAAGGCCCGGCAGAATCGTGGCAGTCCCTGTGAACTTCTAAGGAGACCTTTCCACCCACATCGTTTGTTACTTGTTTTCAAAAGGGGAAAAAAAAATAGTAAATGTGCTCTCACCATCAGCTACCAGAGCTGGAAGCATACCCCAGCAGCCGGTTTCCCTCCTCTTTGTGAAGCCCTGACAGCCTGGCTGGTGCCAGCCACAGGCCTGCATGACACACTCAGCCACCAACCCCCAAACCTGAATGAACAGGGCAGAGCCGGCTTAGCAGTTGGGTCTGCCACGAAAATTCAAAATTGCTGTTTTCAACCCAGGATTCCTTAGCACACACCTGAACGCCCTTAGTTTTCGACCCTAACAAATTACTTGGTGCACTGTAGGTAATTGTTCCACTGCTTAGGAACTGTCAAAACGAAAGCAGATCTGTGGATTACCACCTCCTTAAGACCTAAGCTAATACCTGCTCCCCCTTGTGGTCCATTTTTCATCCCATATTAAATATCTCGTACATAAAGCCCAGGAGAAAATGGCCCATTAATCTCCTAGAGCTGGCAGCCAACTCTGGGGAACTTCTTTTCTCTTGAAAGGCCCCTTTCCTGGTGTATCACTAGAGGAAACCCCTCCTCACCGTGCCAGAAACTCAACTGTGGGACAATACAAGCCTGGTGAAATGCTGGCATCTCACCCTGCAGTATAAAAGTCAGTTCCCAAAATAGACCTCAGTTTGCACCATGGCAGGAAGACTGCAAAGTGCTTAAAAAGCAGTCAACTGGGATGGGAGTCGTGTTCTTTCCAGGGTGGCTCTTTCTCCAAGTTGAAAGCTCTGTATGTGAAAACCACGTAAAAAACTCCCGTCTTGCCCTTTTCCTCATTGCCTTTTCAGGGGCCTGTATTATGGTTGTCTTCACGATCATTGTGCTTAAGAGTAGTCTCTCCAGGAGCTTTAATATTTGATGAGCTGAGAAGGCAATCACTTTTGGATTCTTCCAGACTAGGCCTCCACCAAGAAGGGAATATCGCGAGGACTTGGGATTTGTGGTTTCCAGCCAACCCAGCGGTGTCCTTTGGACCCCCGCTGAGGGACTGTGCCTGGCTTCCTTCCGGCTGCTGTTCACAGCGGTGTGGCTGCTGCCGGCCACCTCTGCTAGGCTGGAGTGAGTCCCCTTGCACAGGGTCCGGCCTGTTTTAGTCTCTGCATCTGTACACCCTGCACACCGACACTGGATGGTTTCTCCCCATGCCTTCTCGAAAAGGCATGACTTCCAGACCTGTGGCTTTGTCTCTACCCATGAGCCAGAAAGGGCCACACATAAATCACTGTGTCAGGGTAGGACTTGGGTGAAGCTGCACTGAGCACTTTCTGCAAAGAGAGGTGTGATCTGAGGAAGCCAGGATCCACTCGACTCCTAACTTAGGGTTACACCAATGCTGCTGTTGCTCTTTGGGAGCAGTGTTCCTCACCTCCACTGACCGGCTGTTCTTGACTGAAGTAACTAGACTGTGAAGGAAATCTTCAGGTCCTAATTCTAATACTGCCTGGAGTCAACACAAAGTGATTTTCCTTTTTATTTTTGTACTTCTCCCGGTAAAGAGAGGTAAGTGCAGTTCCCTCCGCCTCCTTATTGCTTGAATTTCCTGCCTCACTACTTTTTTTCCTCTAAGATAATGTGAGAAAAGTAGAGAGTTGGGGCAAAACTGAAAGAAGTGAATGTGCCCTCATTGGCCTGAACTGAGTCGTTGGAACCACTCTCTGTTTTCTTTTCCCTGGTCCTTGCCAACACCTGGGCATTAACGACAGCTCCAAGTGTTGTGTCCTCTGCACCGTTCTTCCAATCCTCAATCTAGTAGAACTCACTGCCCTACTTCACTACTTGAACCCCGTGACAGGTGAACAAGCCCTGCTCAGCTCATCTAAACAGACAAATGTGATTTCTATCATGGGGGACAGTGTTTCAACAGTGAAGTACCAGTACCCCAAGCCAGTGTCAGAAGTCCTTGACAGAAGTCAGAAGAAAATATGGAACACCGTCTCAAGCACACCCACAGCCGTCAGGGCTTTTATTTTATTTTATTTTAATTTTTATTTTTCAGTGGGTTTTGTCATACATTGATATGAATCAGCCATAGAGTTACACGAATTCCCCATCCCGGTCTCCCATCCCACCTCCCTCTCCACCCGATTCCTCTGGATCTTCCCAGCCCAAGAGGCCCGAGCACTTGACTCATGCCTCCCACCTGGGCTGGTGGTCTGTTTCACCACAGATAATAGGGCTTTTATTTTAAATGGGCTCCAAGGGATCATGCAATAGAGCTCTTTCCTCCTGCAGGGGCCTCCAAGGTGATGGAAGGCACTGTTTACCCCGAGTGAAAAGACAGCTGCTGATTTGTTTGGATTTTCCCTGTAGAGAGAGATACCATCTTGTTAGGAAGGCTTGCAATGAAGCCACTTGTTACCCAGGTAGAAGATTCAGGCGCTTATGGCAACTCTTTGCACAGTAAGATACCCTCCTAGGCCACTGAGCTGCAGACCAGCCTCTCTTCCCTTCCCTTGACCTTCCTTGCCGCAGTCCTGAGCCCAGATTCAGTCCTGGTAAACTGACTGATGGACCTCTGGGGCTTGTGGCTCCTCATATTGACCATCGTATTCATGTCTTTTTCCCCGTAGGAGTGCCTTACAGTACTGCCTCGTGCTTCTAGTCTAGCCTAGCAGACCCACTTGAAGCCTGCAGGGTCCTTTGCCTCAATATGGATCACCTTTGCTTCTTCCCTGCTGGCTGCTCTCAACACAGGCACATTTGGAGCCCACATATTCCATGCACATGTCAGACCTTTCACCTTCATTTAACCTGGTGCCTTAACCTCATGAGTACAAGGGTTCCTGCTGGAAACACACTGTCAGAGCAGACTAGTGGAAACACTCCTTGGCGCCATTGACACTTAACCAGGAATCACAAAAGAGACGACCACATAATGTTTTGAATCTGTTTTATGCTGTTTCTCAAATTACTCCTTTTGTTTGCTTGCTTGCTTTTCATGAACCAAACTCAGGGGAATGTCATGATGTCACCAAGGCCAATGGGTAGAGAAATTAGACTGGTTATTCAGATTCGAATCTGTAAAGTCAGTGAACTTAGCCTTTTTCAGGTGAAAAAAATTACACACACACAAGGGTTTTCTTTTCCTTTAGTGTATAAAGGGTTTCTTTTATTTTGCCACCTGTCTTCCAAGTGGGAAGTGAGAGGCCTCTTGGATGGATTGTGGTGAAGGCAATTCTACATGGCGTGGGCAGTCCACCAAACATTAGGCTTTCACCACCAGAGGCTTAGGTTCTGATTTTGGTCACCTCTCAGGATCCTATTGTGAATAGCCTATCCTAGAACATTCAAGGAGGAAAAAAAAAATCTGTCTTTAGAGGACAGTAAAAGGAGAGGAAATGTGTAGGTTGCAAATGAAGAATATCGAACGTGGAGTGCGGAAGTCTTTGCACAACTTGTTCTTAACACTCCTGGGACAGATAAATGTCATCTTCTCTTATTTTTGTTCATACTGTACAGAACTGTCTAAAACTTGGGACTTGGGCTATTACTCTGTCACTCTGTGTTGAGCTATTTGTAATATCTACTGTAACTTATATATGTATTGTTTCTGTTTTCTGGATTTTATCACCTTTTGTTTGTGCATAAGTTATCCATAGTTTTGTTTACATCATTTTTTAAAATATCAATAACTGTAATAATAAAAAAAAAGAAACTGTGTTGTGGACAAGACCCCTAGATTTTATGGTCATCTGTCATATAATTTAAGTACACCAGTTCCTGATGTATAAAGTTATCTCTCTCTCAATAAACAATGGAGAAAGTACTTTCTCTTCTCATAACAACTCCATTCAAATGCTGTTTTTGTGGGGGTGGTGAAAGCCCAAGATGAGCGCTGGATGTTAATTCAAAGTCAAGATTTAAACTTTATTGAAAGTGAGCTACTGGGATCTTAAAATAGTTCTTAAGATTTTTACTTTTTTTTTTTAACTGTAGTTGATTTACAATGTCAGTTTCAGGTGTACATCAAAATGATTCAGATATATAGATATGTAAAATAGCTCTTAATGTTAATCTTATAGACTTCATTTTTTTCCTAATTTCTTCAACCTCAATATTCTCATCAGCCCTCCCTATGCTTATGAAAAATATAGTGTAACTTTGAAAAAATTGCAAATGTGGTGGTCTAGGCCTCATTTGCCAAAACAGACCATGATTTCTTTCTGATTTGAGACAGACCTGCTCCAACTCCCACACAGAGCATCTATCCCAGCTCTTCCCCAAGTTTTCATCACCACTGCACTCTCCAAATTAGAGGAGCAAGTGCCAGATGGTAGGCCATTAGACAAGGCCACTGGTCATTCCTGAAGACCATGAAGACCGTGCTTTGAAAGCAAAGAGCGAAAGTAGAGGGGACTTGTCTCTGTGAGGACAGCAGCCCTCTGGGAGCCGAGAGGTGATGGAAAATACCTACACGACCTTCCCCAGGGCTGGCCCTTACGGTCCCAAAAAAGACCATGGGCACGACTATCCACTCGGAACCTTTCAAAAGCACCATTGAAATTCACCTACTCAAAAACATTGAAGAGAGCAGAAAAGGTGCTTCTGGTTAAACATTTACCACAGGTGGACTCTGAGCCTCACTCTCTAGGACACACCTAAACAAGTTCATGCTCAGCTGCCCCTCCTCCACCCCCAGGAAAGCGACGAGCTCATGCCCATTCCGTCCAAGGAACAACTGGACCTCATCTTCACAAGCAACCTGCCACAATCCACAATAAAAAGAAACAAGTTAATGTTTCACTGAACCAAACTAGACACAGCACAGTCAGAGCCCCGATTCCTGTGATTTACAGGACGGGTTAGCCTTCCCCCAATGGCAGCAAACCTGAGTGACTGGATAACTGCAGGGAGTTTTCACATTATCACGAGTCATTTCCAAAGGGTGGAAAGAGACACCATTCTGTTCCTCTCTCCCCACCCTCAGGAGATGTGATCAGAATCTCCCTGAATCATTTCCAGTCCTGTCCTTTGATGAAGCTACTAGATGATGACTTTATTCGGTGGTTCCCACAGAAGTCACACAAAAATGCAAGCAAAACTCAGGATCCCAGCACAGACAACTGAATCTGAATCTTTCTGGATGGGGCCTGAGTATTTGTATTTTTTTGAAAGTTCCCTGGGTGATCCCTGTGTGTCCTGAAAGTTAAAACCCACTAGACTGAATGAAACAAGTTTCCCTGAAATAGCCAAATGCTTGGGATATTGGTAGTCCACAGTGGGAAGGATGTCAAAGGTATGTAGAGGGACTGAGCAGTCTTAGTTGCCCTCCAGCTCACAGCTGTTGTCTCCCTTCCTCCCAGCAGACACAGAACAGATACAGTACTTTGGAAACTGCTGCTCATAGATTGCCATTGTTTTCATAAAACCTGAACTTTATACCCCCTTCATTTTCTTCCGGGGTGCAGTTAGTGTCTATTTATCCAGTCTATACCATTGCCAGATAGCCGGGTGAATAGAAGTCATGCCACAGGTGACTAAGCTGGCCTACAAAGACAGTCCTGTACCCTTCCTTTCATTTTTTCATTCCTCCTCATTATGCTGCAATTGTCCTCGAATGTATGCATGTGACAGTCTGCTCCCAGGTCAGGCCCACCCGACAAACATGAAACTTATCACTCCAGACAGTGGCGTTTAAATGGAAAATCACTAGGTGCTTCTTGCCCAGAAAGGCCTGAGAGATTCGGAACAACCTGAGCCGTGTCTAGATTTGCCTTGGCTTCGTGGAAAAACTATAGACCTTAAATAAACCACAATCATTCTGAATCCAGGCATCTATTGAACTGACAATCTTCAAGCTCTCCTGCCAGCTGCAGGTGAATGGAAACTTAGTTCTTCCCCTCGCCTCCTTTTATGAAGTCAGTAACTTTGATGATGACAAATATTCCTCATTGATGGAGCACGTGTACAATGCTCCATTCCCACAGTGCTTACCAGAGAGGGAACCTCCACAGCAAAGACTTTACTGAGAATCGTTGTAGAAAGACAGTGTTTCCAAAGGGCAGGGATGCAAGTAGAAATGAACCTGGGACTCATTCTAAAGCAGCATCCTTAAAAATTACATTATTGAGTTGAATGGGGCCAGTTTTGGGGGGGGGGGGGTGTTTATAGTTGATTTTTGTTACTGTATTGGATTCTGATTGGAGTAGAGGATTCCTTCCCCAAGAGAAAAATGGCCCCTGGTATATAATATTTAGGAAGCCCAAGGCAAAACCCACACAGCAGATTAATTTATCCTCCCTTGTTTGCATCTATTCCTTCGTAGCTTGGACAGAAAGGTCCAGCAGGAAGAACAAACTGTTCCCACAGCTGAGCATACAGAAATTCTTATTTATGTGCAATGACTTACAATTTACCTGGACAATCAGGAGATTCATAATAACCACCTCGCCCCTCACTCTATCTCATATTCCTCCATTAAGAGTTATTGATTTTAAGCCAAGCAGTTCAAGTTCATGGGCTCATACAGTATTTCAGATCCTGCCATACAATCTCAGGCAGCTGTTGGTCTGGGGGAAATTCCTCCAACTTTTATCCAATCCCTTCCAGACAGCCTGATATGAGAATCACTTTCCATGGCTTCTGTGCTCTCCTAGGATGGTCTGTTGTTCTGAAGCTGAAGAGCTGCTATTAGCACCATCATTTTTTCAAATGAACATTGAGCTAAATTATCTCAAATGTATAAAAGGAACATCTCTCACTGTGTTATGATGGAAAATTACCTTCCAGAATACAAGACTATACAAAGCACATATTAATTTGGGGCCCAAGGACATCCAAATTGCCTTAGCTTCTGCGCTGTATTGTGAGGGCACACTCTTAATAACGCCAGGTTCCAAGGAGACCGCAAGGTGCATGCTGCTAGGAAAATAAACCAGAATCTTTCTCCATTAGGATCACTGCACGCATACTCAAGCCAAGCTGGAGGTATTTTGCTCTGAGATTCAAGCCTTTTGCAGAGGAAATAAATTCCAATTGCACAGGCAGGGAAGTGAATGTGAATTCTAAACTGGGTCAAGCTCCCCAGATGGCTTTCTCACTGCTGCCCAGGAGTGAGGCCACCAAGGAAGCAGCCACTGCAGCCCCAGTGCCCAGAGGAGATGTCTAATGACAGACATCTCAGGAAATACTTCCTGCTCATGCAAGTTCAATTCCAAACCAAGGGGAAGGGGGACAGGGGAGGCCCGGCACTGACTGATGGAGTTTGCCAAGCGCCAATACTTGTGGCAAATGTATATCAAAATCAACACGTGGTCCAACAACCAGCAGGTCCTGGGAACTGGCTCTGCCCAAATCAGCCCCAAACCTGTGCCCCTGGAACCCCAAAGGTCAGCTCATATGCAGCCCACCATAGGGATATCTGGAGATAAAAATAAGCTCTTTTAAAAATAAAAATTATTCGATGTTTGCCTTGTTTGTTCCACCTACTCTTGTTTTTCTTCTTCTTTTTTTGAGATAGTATCACAGAGCCAATCTCAGACATAATGATATTTCATGCTGATGTGCTTTAGCACACATCTACAAAAGATTTTTATTTTTCTTCTACCCAGTCACAAAGTCATTACACACTAAACAAAAATAGTAATAATTTCTTGTTATCATCTGCTGCTCAATCCCAAATCAAATTTATCTAATGGTCCCCCAAATACCCTGTTTTGTTTTGTTTGTTCTGACAGTAAAGATTTTACAACATAAGGTGCTCCTCCTGAAGGCTTGCCACACTGTAACGGGCTATGGCTCCATTCCAGCTTCCCTTTCTCCTTCTTTAGGGAGCAGGGGTCCCAGTCTCTTTGGAGGACAGTACCCCCTGGCCCATTCATGCCAGCCCATGCAGCCAGCAGACAAGAACACACAAGAGTGAGCACTGTCAGGGTGCATCATCCTTGACCTCTCCATTCAGAAAGCTGCACCAAAGCTGGAGGAAAAGTTGTCTTTGATTGAGAAAAGGGGGCACTTCAGGAGTCTGCTGTACCCGCGACATGGCGATAGTGACTTACCAATGGATGCTGAATACCTGAATAATTGAAAGGACTAGCTCAAGAAACAGGGTTGGTTCCTAGAGAACTGAGTGGAGACAGAAACCTTTATTTGCAGGGAGGCAGTTTCCCCCAGTGCAGAGGGTCCTATCTGTTCCCTGGCACCATGTTGGGACCCAAGGCACTAGCTCCTGAGCCAACACGCTGAGGGTCCCCAGGGGTGAGTTCCTCAACTTCTTACCCATCTGCTGAGATGCCCTCACCGAAAGGACTTTAAAATTAAAATCCACTTTATTCAATTCTTCCACTGGAGGGGCATTTCACTTTAAAGTATACAATATTCATGACATAAAATTAAGAGGCACAAAAATTGCTGAGAAAAGTACTCTCCAAGACAGTCTTCCCAAATAAAAGACTTTATTAGATATTTGCTAAAGCACATCATTGTTTGCAGTGTTGTTAGTTGGGCATATCACTGATCATCTTATTTTTTAAATCAGATATAAATCACTGTTTGATTAAGACTGTTTTTTAAAGTAGGAAAGAATCTAAGATTATTTCTCATTATGGCCAAAGCTATGACAAACCTAGACAGCATATTAAAAAGCAGAGAAATCACTTTGCCAGCCAAGGTCCATATAGTCAAAGCTATGGTTTTTCCAGTGGTCATGTATGGGTGTGAGAATAGGACCATAAAGAAGGGGGAGCACCAAAGAATTGATGTTTTTGAACTGTGGAGCTGGAGAAGGCTCTTGAGAGTCCCTTGGACAGCAAGGAGATCAAACCAGTCAATCCTAAAGGAAATCAACCCTAAATATTCATTGGAAGAACTGAAGCTGAGGCTGCAATACTTTGACCATCTGATGCAAAGAGCTGACTCTTTGGAAAAGACCCTGATGCTGGTAAAGATTGAAGGCAGGAGGAGAAGGGGACAACAGAGGATGAGATGGTTGGATGGCATCATTGATTCACTGAGCATGAGTTTGAGCAAACTTCAGGAGATGGTGAAGGACAGGGAAGCCAGGTGTGCTGCAAGCCATGGGGTCACAAAGGGCCAGACACAACTTAATGACTGAACAACAATGGTCAAAACTTTTCACCCTTAATTTCTCCTTAATAAAACTTCTGATCTCAGGCCACAAAAACAACCAACAACAATAACAAAACCAGAGATAATGGCAGGGATGGAATCCCTGATGCAATGTGAACATTATGCAGGAATTAGAGCAGCCCTTCTCAAACTGTGGTCCCCAGACCAGCTTCACAACATCCGCTGGGGAATGTATTAGAAGTGCACATTCTCAGTTCATTCGTGACTGAGGTACATGGGGACAGAAGGGGAGGTCTGTATTTTAACAATGTCCCCCACAGGGGATTCTGATGTAGCCTGAAGTCTGAGACCCACAAGGACACAAAGAATGTCTGCTAGTCCTAGAGCCCTCCCTGCTGCCCTCTTTAGTCAACAAACCTTTTGCAGGCCTCCCATATGTCAAGTGTTCTGTTAGATCCTGGACTACTGGAGCACAGCCTCCCTGCCTCCTCAACCCCAAGCCAAAATGTACACAGTGTGAATGGAGAGAGATGCTCACTGAGGCCAAGAGGGCAGTGTCCACCAGTGCTGTTACTGCAACTGTTAGATTCCTGGCTCCTCAGCTATGATGTTCCGTGACCTCCGGCAAGTCGTTATCTCCTTCTCTCTGGGGATAATAATAGTCATCATGTTATGGGGCTGTGGTGAGAGTTCAGTGAAATAATGCAGACAGGGCATTCAGCATTGGACCTCACACACAGAGAGGAGAGGCATCCAAGGTATAGGGGAAGAGCGTGGAAAGCATATGGGTCCATATCACCAGGCCAGGAAAGTTTCTGGGAGTGGGTCCTTTAGAAGCTGGTGTGGGGAGGTGGCTCATTCTGTGTAAAGCTGGGCTGTGAGCTGGAACCCAGTGGCTCTGAGGCTCTTGCTGGCTCCAGGGGCTGGGGTTCTGAGATTTGGGGGGCATCTCCAGCAGGCCCTGTGGACTCAACAGTACTATCTGGTTTTCATTCTGTTCTTGTCTACCATTTTGCCCAGCTCCCCCTTCCTGCCCAGTTTAAAAGTCAGAATCACCTTCTGCAGTTCCTGGAGTTTCTGAACATCTTACCCAGGCGGCTCAGTGGTAAAGAATCAGCCTGCAATGCAGGAGACTCAGGTTCGATCCTGGGTCAGGAAGATTCCGCTGGAGAAGGAAACGGCAACCCACTCCAATATTCTTGCCTGGGAAATCCCATGGACAGAGGACCCTGGCGGGCTATAGTCCATGGGGTCACAACAGAGTCAGACACGACTGACTGACTAAACAACAACAGCAAATCTACCACTATCCAATAAATGAAGCCTTCTCCCTAGCTGGCTTCCCCTTCTTGAGAAATGTGGGTGAATCGAGGACTTCATCACTCACCAACCTCAGCACTTGCCTCTCAACTATCCGCTGGTGATCCTCCTAAAACCTTTTCTCACCAACCTCCCCCACTTTTGCATCAGTTTGCAGAAACACAGAAATTTTGGATGTGCAGGTAGACTGATTCCAGTTTCCCTTCCCAAGGGGTGCTTCTGCATGATGCTCACCATGCCTCACCTTGGCTCCCTTCCATCCCCTATCCCCCTGAAGTGGGTCAAGGACCCTGAAGTTGTTTGCAGCATAGTCTGTACTTTTTTTTTTTTTCAAAATAATTCTTTTCTCCTTTGTTTTTAGTTTTAATTGAGAAGGCCAGCACAAACGCCAGCATTGCGCCACCTCTGTGGGTCTATTCCCCCTCTCCATCAGGAAACTGGGCCTCTCGTCCCTTTATTTCAGTGACCGGCTGATTGGAACAGAGCGGCCCCCCTCTTCCTCCCCAACCCCACAATTGTCACCGCCAATTAGTGCATTGTTGGGGCACACAATGGTGTTACTGTAGCCAGTGGAATGGGCGGCCTTTGTGCTTCTCCAGCCGGCCGTGGGGGCAGTCAAGTTTCATTTAGAGACTTAAAACACAACACCAGAAGAAAAATGCTATCAGAAAAGCAAAAAGGAAAAACAGAGAAAGGAAAAAAAAAAAAAAAAAAAAAACAGGAGGAAAGAGAAAGAAGGAAACGGGGGGGGAAGATGATGATAAAGATGAAGATGAAGGGAAAGAAGGCAGGCCGTAATCAAATGTTGAAAAGGAGAAGAAAAAAAAATCTGCTATTCAGGGGTTAGCCCCAACTCATAAAAAGACCCAAGTGGTCTCTACACACAGAAGCCCCCCTCAGAACACAAAAAAGGGCTCGGGCTTAACAGTAATTAGTGGTCTAATTGTGCTTGGAACACTGTGTGTCTTTAGAGGATTTTCCCAACTTTTCTATTTTATTGTTTTCCAGTCTTCTCAAATCTAGAAGGGGTGGGGGGACGGGGAAGGTGGGGCCTGGGGAAGGAAGGGGCCACACTCGCTCCCAGCAATCTGGGTTTGGGGGGAATTCAGTTTTTCTCTTTGACAGGTAAATTGGATTTCATTCTCTACAGCTTGTAGCTAATTACAGAGGGTATTTCTCTGGAAGAACGTGACATATGGGTGAGTTTGGGAGTCACTGTTTTGTTTGTTTCAAGTGCCCTTCCAGCAGCCTGGCCCTTTTTGCAGCCTGGAAGATGCCCCCAGAGGCCCAGCCCTTTAATCCAGAGCCACAGGTTGTGGACTTTGTCTCTCAGCTAAACTTTTGTGTCCAAGAGAGCTCCGTCCTGCTTGTAAAGATGAATATCCCAGTTTAGACACGAGACTAGCCTGAAAAACCAGCCTTGGCTCCTGAGCCAGTAGGCACCTGGAACGTTCGTCAGAGGCTCTCAGGCTGGAAACACAGCTCACCCGGTCTTCACTCCTCTGGTCCTCATGGATCCCTCCCCAAATCGATGTGTTCCCTGCTTGTTAGAGCTCTGGGTACAAATGATGCTCTCTGAACCCCAGAAGCCTTCAGCCACCCTGCGCTTAGACTGGTCTCTCTCCTCCCACCTGCCCCACCACACCCTTCAGTATCTGGCATGTGCCAAGATGCACCACGTCAGACTGGCCACCAAACAAGAATATTCCTGTGTTGTTTGTAAGATTTTTCTTGGAGCCACCCAACCCTGTGCAACCCAATTCATGCACTTGTGCCAACTTCACTCTGCGACAGGGGGGGTGGTTTATTTCCCTTCAGATGCACTAAACATGCCTCCCCTTTCCCTCTGTCTGAGTCAGACCAGACTCCCAATGTTTGATTGTTTGGGTGGCTTTTTGTTTATTTGTTGTTTAAAATAAGCTAATTAATGGAGACATCCATTCCATGCAAGGTTTACGTAAAGTCACACTCACTTGAGAAACAGTTTCCCCACACTTTACCCAGGACTGGCTCACCGTTGGTGCCTCCTCTGTTTGGTTTTCCTGTCTGTCAAGTAGAAGCCAGAGAGGGGTTGGGGGTGGGCCCCCAACCACATGAAGACCACAGTTCTAATCCACAGCCTGCCCATGACCGCTGGATGTTCATGTGCAAAAGGAGGGCCCCTGCGCTCACCTTCAGGCATTGTCATGAGGATGAGAAGAGACAGCCTATGAAAGTAGAGGAGCCCTGGCACACACCGCCTGGCAGTGAATACACACCGGCTTCCTTCCATGTTGTCTGCAGTCCGGAGGCCACTGGAGGGGCTCATTTTTCATTCCCTCCGTGCTGGGCCATGTGGCTGCACCGCTTGCTCTTTGCTGGGGATGGACGCCCTGTCCACACTGGCTCCCTCACCCCCACCTCCAACTCCACGGAAAAAGAACAAGACCTGATTCCCTCAGGAAAGAAAGAGTGAAACCTTCTGATAATGGCCCCTGGAATGTCACAAACACCCCAAGTCAGGAAATGCAAATCCCAAGGAGGCCGTAAGGAAACAATGCTGACTGAGTTTCTACTAAAGGCGGGGTGTCTGGGACTGGAGTGGAGAGGGGGGCGGGTGCATTGGTTCTCCCCAGAGCTGGGGCAAGGGAATGTCCACTTCATGTGGCAAACAGGGGAGTGGGGCACAAAAGGGGGCTTGGTGAGCGACTTGGGGTATGACACCAGCACCTCCCACCTTCCTCCATCCTCAGCCTTTGGCTCCGGGAGCACCCACGGAAACCCAAAGCCTGGGAGCCTGCAAAGAAAGAGGGACACAGGGTCGCAGCGGAAGATGGACCGGCCGGGACCACAGCGAACGAGGCTTCAAGCCTGAGGTCTTGTTAGCAAGTTCACTGAATCTCATCTCCTGTCTGTCCACTGTTACTTCTCCCATCCTCGCCCTCTCTCTCCCCAGGCCATTTCAGTGGCTTCTTAACCAGCCTTCCTGCCAAGCCCTTCAGTGCTCAAGCCTGATCTTGCCCCAGCCCCACTTAAAAGTCTCTTAAGGCTCTCAGCTGCCTTGAGGACACAGTCCAAACACCACAGGCTGACCCAGCAGTCCTTGACGGTGTAGTCCTGTCTTTCCCTTTAACTTCCTTTCCTGCTATCAGCATGGCCTCCTGGGCTCCTGAGCTGTGCTTCTGCATGGGGCCCCATTATGGGGCTCAGCTGTTGCTGTCTTGAAATTCTGAAGAATTTTTGAACGAGAGCCCTGCATTTGCCTTTTGCACCTTGCATGTCCTATGCTATGCTCATTCATGTCCGACTCTTTGCAGCTTCATGGACTGTAGCCCGCCAAGCTCTTCTGTCCATGGGATTTTCTAGACAAGGATACTGGAATGGGTTGCCACTTCCTTCTCCGGGGAATCTTCCTGACCCAGGTTTCAAACCCACATCTTGTGTGTCCTGCATTGGCAGGCGGATTCTTTACCAATGAGCCACCTGGGAAGCCTTCATTTTACACAGGAGCCAAAAATGTGGTGACTGGACCTGCTTCTCTCCTTTCTCCCCCTTCACATTGCTCTGCCAGCTAACTTCTTACAGTTCTCCAGGTTTGTGCAGTTCCTTCTGTTTGAAACATTCTCCTTACCTATTTGCCAAGCTTTCTATCACTCATCAAATTTTGCTTGCATGTCCCCTACTCTGCAAGTCGTCCTGCATTCCCCTGTCTGAAGATTGTAGTGACTCTTTGTGATTGTTCACTTTTCAGCTTATCACAGTTTAGTCTGATTTATTTCCTGCTTCAACTAACAGGTTAGGTGTGTGAAAATGACAGATCTGGTGTCTTCCACAAGTACCAAGATTTCTAATGCTCGTTTGAGTGACATTGAATCAAGTACTATATTTAAGAAATAAATGTTTATTGAAAGTATCATTTTCACTCCAATGACCACACCTATGCTCTGCATACACCTTGATTTTGACCCTTATATCCTCACTCTAGCCTCACTCGGGTCCCTCAGAAACTGTGCACTTAAACCACTGCTTGGGACCAGTAAAGTGGCCTCTGTAAGTGGTATGCCTTTGAGTGATGCCGTCCAATAGAACGTTCTAAAGTGACAGAAATGTTTGGTCAGAAGCCACCAGTCACACAGGCTACTGAGCATGTAAAACATCATAGCTAATGCATGTAAAACATCATAGCTAATGCAACTAAAATAAGTTTTAAAACTTATTTTGTGTATTTAGCTGCACTGGGTCTTAGTTGTGGCATGTGTGGTCTTCTACTTACAGATGTGGGATCTATTTGCCCAACTGGGGATCACACCCAGGCCCCTTGCATTGGGAGTGCAGAGTCTTAGTCACTTGACCACCACTGAGAGTCTGAATGATGAATTTTATTTCTCTTGAACTCATTTAAAAGTTGATAGCCACATTGAGCTCCCACATTGGGCAGCACAAACCCTTCATGATGTTACTGATTGATGCTCATCATGGCCAGGGAGTAAGTCTGCTCACAAACCTTGCTGCTTCAGAAAGACCTCTGTGCAAATCTCAAGCTTTTGAGCACCTCCTGAGGACAAAGATTTTCAATGACAGGGGAACCAGTCTTTCCTGGTTTCCTTAAGTGAAACCAGCAACCTCTCTCCACACACAGACTGCTGATGACCACAATTTGGGACCCCCTGTTATAGACACATCTGGTCTTACCTGGGAAGTGAGAACAAAGAGCCTTCCACACCTGAGAGGGAAGTACCAGATGGAGTCAGGTATTTTGGTTGCCAAGGGCAATAAGACTAGTCTTCGTTCCTTCCTTCCACAGTTGTCAAAGGCTCCTATTCACACTAATTATGACTCTTCACTGGGCCTTTGAGTTCTGTGTACACCACCAGTGGAGGGTCTTCTGGGTGTTGGGTTGTTAAAAACTTTTAGTGAAGCAAGGAGAGGAGAGGATTCCATTATCAGGATGCACTGTTTCTTACAGTGAGAACTTCTATAACCAAAACAGGTATCAATAGATCACCTGGGGACAGGTTCAAAGGTGAGAGCAGCTGGGTGAGTAGAACTCACAACAAAACTATGTGGCTGAGATTCAGGATGGCACCGGCAGATCACATGACAGAAGAGTGAGCTTCTTGGCTCTTTTGTGTTTAAAAATGATCTACAAACTTGCAGCAAAGAGAAAGTCCCTATAGGATTTGGATCATAGTTCCAAATGCTATTTTAAGTTATAATCACAAAGCGGGGCTGGAAGATGGGTGAAATAGATGAAGGGGATTAAGAGGTACAAACTACCAGTCACAAAATAAGTAAGTCACAGGGACACAATGTACAGCACAGGAAATACAGTCAGTAATATTGTGTAATTTACAATTGTGTAATATTTTATAATTTACAAAAATATTGAACTGTAATTTACAGTTGTGTAATATTTTATAATTTACAAAAATATTGAATCACTGTTGCATACCTGAAACCTCAACTACAAGATCAAACCAACCATTCCTAAAGGAAATCAACTCTGAATATTCATTAGAAGGAAGCTGAAGCCCCAATACTTTGACCACGTGATGTGAAGAGCCAACTCACTGGGAAAGTCCCTGATGTTGGGAAAGATTGAGGGCAAAAGGAGAAGGAGCAGCAGAGGATGAGATGGTTGGATAGCATCACTGATTCAGTGGACACAAATCTGAGCAAACTCCAGGAGAGAATGAAGGAGAGAGGAGTCTGGCATGCTACTGTCCATGGAGTCACAAAGAGTCAGCAACTGAACAACAACAATACCTGAAATGAACATGTCAATTATACTTCAATTTAAAAAAATATCATCAAAAGGATAGATTATGGGAATTCCCTAGTTGTCCAGTCTTTAGGACTCCATGTTTTCACTGCTGAAGGTCCGCGTTTAACCTCTGGTGAGAGAATAAAGATCCCACAAACAGCATGGCATGATCAAAAATTAATAATAATTATTGATAAATATTTTAGAAAAAGGATAGATTAACTTTCAGGTCTCCAAATAAAATACGGGTCCTTCCCTGCATCTTCACTGCGACCACCTCCACCACCACCATCTCAGGGTTCCCTTGGGGTACTCTCTATTTTCACAGACCCTAGAATAGACATTTCTGGAGAATTAGCTACAGCTAAACCTGGTAAGTTTGAAGTGAAGTTTGAAGTGAAAGTCGCTTGGTCGTGTCCAACTCTTTGCAACCCCATGGACTCATCCATGGAATTCTCCAGGCCAGAATACTGGAGTGGGTAGCCAATCCCTTCTCGAGGAGATTTTCCCAACCCAGGGATCACATTCAGGTCTCCTGCCTTGCAGGCGGATTGTTTACCAGCTGAGCCACAAGGGAAACCTGGGAAGTTAGATCAAATCAGTCAGTCCTGAAGGAAATTAACCCTGAATATTCATTGGAAGGACTGATGCTGAAGCTGAAGTTCCAATACTTTGGCCACTTGAGGCGAAGAGTTGACTCATTGGGGGGAAAAAAAAAAAAACCTGAATCTTGGAAAGATTGAAGCCAAAGGAGAAGGGGACGACAGAGGATGAGACGGTTAGAAAGCAACACTAACTCCATAGACATGAGTTTGAGCAAACTCTGGGAGCTAGTGAAGGACAAGGAAGCCTGGTGTGCTGCAGTCTATGGGGTAGCAAAGAGTCAGAGGTGACTTAACTGCAGTCCATGGGGTCACAAAGACTCAGAGACGACTTAGCAACTGGACAAAAACAAACCTGGGAAGTCAGGATGAGAACTGGGAAAATAATAGCTGATACTGTGGAGCTTTTCCCCTAAAGCTCTGATTGCATTTAAGAACAGATACACAACTTTCTTCCCAGTAATATAAAATTCAATTTGAAGCATTCTCCACATCTTTCTTCTCTCTGAGAACAGTTGTTCATGCTAATTATTCTCAGCTGACTGTATGGTTACAGAGGCTCTGAAATGGTTCACTGAAAATATACTTTATCAGTCACTATTTGGCTCTAGAGCTGTATTTAAAGGGAGCTGTATAAAAAGAAAAATAAAAATAACGCAGGTCTCTGATCCCAGAGGAATCACTGTTTGTCTGCTTGTGTGACAAGGAACAAAGTTAAGAGACCAATACAAGAATAAATTCAAGTCCGTGTTAAGTTATGGGTTGAAAGTTCCCAGTATGGTCAGAATTGGGAAATGCAGAGATCTCTGGGGGCTACAGTCAGGAGGCAGCATCCCCCAGGAGATAAGCAGAGCCATTCCCAAGGGATGTTAAGCTGGAGCCTTCATGCTGGCTTTAGGAATCTCCTCCAGCCTCTGGATTTGGCAGGGCCTCAGGGAAGAAGTCCCAGGAGGAGGAGGGGCTCTACCAGTTAAGCTGTAAACCACAAAGGGTTAAGGACATGCAGTCACTCCAACCTGCATCCCCGCATCCAATCCGGGACACCCAACAAAACCATGATTCCTCTCCTGCCCCCCTTCCAGGGCAATACACTGCAAAGCCACCCTCTGGCCACGGTGCTTCTCAATAATTCGGATCCAGTGTTAGAGGACCATGAACACAGGGTAGGGTAACTGTCAGGAAGATTTCAGGGCCTGCCACTGAAGGGGCATGGATGAATTCCCAGCTCTGCTCTTTACCATGAGCTGTGTGACCTCCAGCAAGTAACTTCACCATCCTGAGCCCTTCCCATCTGTCAAAAATGGGGTGATGAAGTTTTCCTTGCAGGATTATGATGAAGACCAGGCATGATTAAGAACCACCGGGAGGTGGGAGAGAGGCTCAAGAGGGAGGGGACGTAGGTACACTGATGGCTGATGTTTGAGAGAAACCAGCACAATACTCTAAAGCAATTATCCTTCAATTAAAAACAAATTTTAAAAATTAATTAAAGATTAATAAAAATTAAGTTTGAAAAAAAAAAGAACCACTGTTCCTTTTCTACTCTTTATTCTAGTCTGTGAGTTATTTGATCACGAACTAGCCTCATTTTGACAAAACTCATGGCAATACAGTTTCCCTGGAGTGCGTTTCAAATAGCAGAAACTTGATTTACTATTTCAGAGGCACTAGGCTTTTTTTTCTGAGACTGGTCAACAAGGTTAAACTCAGGGAAAACTGTGCTGTGATGTATCAGTAAGAATTTAGCTCAGTTTCTGGATTTGAGTGATCATAGTCACGGGCTGTTCAAAAGTATATCATTTTATCATTTGGTAAATATTTATGGAACACCTACGATGAAGTAGGCCCTGTGCTGCATACAGATGGCTGCCTGTCTCCTTTTATTTTTATAACAATAAAAACTCTTATCAATAATGTTCCTTAAATAATCAAAGAGATAAGGACAAAGTCTTGGATCCAAATAATGTGGAAACATGTTTAAATGTGTCTAAGTTGCCATATATACAACAGATAAAGATGATCCGGATTACATAACTATTGTTTAAAGTCCCACTAAAAATCAAACCAGAGAATGGGCAATTCACAGAAAAGAGAACCTAAACTGCCAATAAACATATGAAGTACCCAGTGGAAGGTTGTGGAGTATTTAAAAAGAGTGAGTTAACATAACTTTATCATATGATCCAGCAATCCCACTTCTGGTTATTTTCCCAAAAGAATTTAAAGCAGGGACTCAAATATCTGCACCCCCACGTTCATGGCAGCATTATTCCCAAAAGCAAAAAGGTACAATCACCCAAGTGTCCATTAACAGATGGATAGGTAAACAAATGCACATACATACGATGGACTATATTATTCAGATTTCGAAAAGGAGGAAACTCTATTACATGCTACAACTCGGATGAACCTCAAAGACACGATTCGAAGTGCAATAAGTTGGACAAAGAGACAAATACTGTATAATTCCACTTATATGAGCCATGTAGAGTAGTCAGATTCACACAGGCAGTAAGTAGAATAGGGGCTGCCAGGGGCTGAAGAGGAAGGAATGTTGAGCTGGTGTTTCACAGGTACAGAGTTTAGTGGAAAACAAAGATTTCTGGAGATGGACAGTGGTAATAATTGTACAACAATGTTAGTGGACTTAATGTCACTGAACTGTAAATCTAAAAATGGTTAAAATGGTAAATTTTATGTTATAGATATTTAATCACAATCTTAAAAGCACTTCTAAATTTGAATTCCAAAGTAACTAGTTTTTTAATCTTTAATTAGCTTTACTGGATATTCTTGCTCCCCCTCCCATCACTGAACTTCCTCAGTGAGTGGTTACTGTTAAAAATGCAAGGGGGTGGGGGGAACAAGTACAAGGTAGACAAAGAAAGAAGTCTAAGATAAATCATTTTGTGAAAAAGGGTGATTGCAAGATTGATGTGTAAAATATTGTCCCATGTATATTAAGGAAATGAAACATATCATATGTGCAAAAGCATAAAGAAGTGTCTCCTAGGAAATACCCAATACTGGTCTCAAAGGTTACCTCTGAGGAGGAGATGGGGAGATAAAAGAGTACTCCTGATTTATCTTTATTGTTGAATAATTAAAAATAGATCCACAGTTTCCCAGTTCCTGAGAGGAAGGCTGGGGTCTCCTGCCCAGAGGACTTGGCAAGAGAGGCCTCAGATTGTAACTTTGATAGCATCCTACAAAGTGAAAAACAGGCTACTGCATGCCAGGAGACCACGATGGCAAATATCATGAACCATTGTCTACAAAGACTGAAGCATACCTGTGACGTCACCACTTTCAGTTTTCAGTGTGGAAAGTACTCTCACCATGGCTCTACCTGGGTGGTAACAGCTCAGCTTTGAGCCAGAAATATAGGAATATAAATACACATTTTATTGGTATGAGGTAAGCAACCTTACTTAACCTCTTCAAGCATCAGTTTTCTCACCTGTAAAATGGTTATAACAAAAATATAGATTTGGGAAGGAGGTGAGGATTACAAAGCATCTGGTATATACCAAGCACCCAATAAGTACCATTGATATAAAATAATGAGTTCTCATTTCTCTAAAAGAATATTTAGAGTTCAGTTCAGTACAGTTGTTCGGTCATGTCCGACTCTTCGCGACCTCATGGACTGCAGCACGCCAGGGTTCCCTGTCCATCACCAACTCCCAGAGTTTATTCAAACTCATGTCCATCGAGTTGGTGATGTCATCCAACCATCTCATCTTCTGTCATCCCCTTCTCCTCTCGCCTTCAATCTTTCCCAGCATCAGGGTCTTTTCAAATGAGTCAGCTCTTTGCATCAGGAGGTCAAAGTAATGGAGTTTCAGCTTCAACATCAGTGCTTTCAATGAACATTCAGGACTGATTTCCTTTAAGATGAATGGGTTGGATCTCCTTGCAGTCTAAGGGACTCTCAAGAGTTTTCTCCAACACCACAGTTCAAAGGCATCAATTCTTCGGCGTTCAGCTTTTTTTATAGTCCAACTCTCACATCCATACATGACTACTGGGGAAACCATAGCATTGACTAGATGGACCTTTGTTGGCAAAGTAATGTCTCTGCTTCTTAATATGCTGTCTAGGTTGGTCATAACTTTCTTTCCAAGGAGCAGCCATCTTTTAGTTTCATGGCCGCAGTCACCATCTGCAGTGATTTGGGGGCCCCCAAAAATAAAGTTAGCCACTGTTTCCCCATCTATTTGCCATGAAGTGATGAGACTAGATGTCATGATCTTAGTTTTCTGAATGTTGAGCTTTAAGCCAACTTTTTCCATTCTCCTCGTTCACTTTCATCAAGAGGTTCTTTAGTTCTTCTTCACTTTCTGCCATGAGGGTGGTGTCATCTGCATATCTGAGGTTATTGATATTTCTCCTGGCCGTCTTGACTCCAGTTTGTGCTTCTTCCAGCCCAGTGTTTCTCATGATGTACTTTGCATATAAGTTAAATAAGCAGGGTGACAATATACAGCGTTGACGTGCTCCTTTTCCTATTTGGAACCAGTCTGTTGTTCCATGTCCAGTTGTAGTTGTTGCTTCCTGACCTGCACATAGGTTTCTCAAGAGGCAGGTCAGGTGGTCTGGTATTCCTATCTCTTTCAGAATTTTCCACAGTTTATTGTGATCCACACAGTCAAAGTCTTTGGTATAGTCAATAAACCAGAAATACATGTTTTTCTGGAACTCTCTTGCCTTTTTCAATGATCCAGTGGATGTTGGCAATTTGATCTGTGGTTCCTCTGCCTTTTCTAAAACCAACTTGAACATCTGGAATTTCACAGTTCATGTATTGTTAAATTTAAAGTTTTGACCTCTCAAAACCCAAAGTCAAAGCTATTTCTCTCCCTTTCCCAGTAGCTGGCATTAGAAGTGTTAGTCTCCTAGTCTTATCTGACTCTTTGCAACTCCATGTGGTACAGCCTGCCAGGCTCACATGTCCATGGAATTCTCCAGACAAGAATACTCGAGTGAGTTGCCATTCCCTTCTCCAGGATCTTTCCAACCCAGGGACCAAACCCAGTGTCCTGCACTACAGGCAGATTTTCTACTGTATGAGCCAGCAGGGAAGTCACATTTGGAAGACAATCAATAAATATAACCCTGTGCTTCACCCACAGGACCTGTGGTTCGCAAACCTCAGTGGGCATCCAAATGACCTGAGGAGCTTGTTAAAAATACAGATTCCCAGGGGTTATTTCCTGGCAGTGCAGTGGTTATGACTCTATGCTTTCAATGCCAAGGGTGAAGGTTCAATTCTTTTTTTTTTTTTTTTTTAGTTAATTTATTTAATTGCAGGCTAACTACTTTAAATTTTGTAGTGGTTTTTGCCATGCATCGACAAGAATCTGCCATGGGTGTACATGTGTCCCCAATCCTGAACCCCCCTCCCACCTCCCTCCCCATCCCATCCCTTAAGGGTCATCCCAGTGCACCAGCCCTGAGTGCCCTGTCTCAGACATCGAACCTGGACTGGCGATCTATTTCACATATGACAATATACATGTTAGGGTGAAGGTTCAATTCTTGATCAGAGAACAAAGATGCTATAAACCTTGCAGCCAAAAGAAAGAAAATAAACCTGAAAAACAAAACCAGATTCCCAGAGCCCATACTTAGGAACTGTGATCCAGTTGTGACCCCAGAATCTGCAATTTACCTACGGTGATGCATGAAGCAAAGGTAAGAAACCCTGTTCTTGAAAACGGTGGGGCAGAGTTCTTCACCAGAATGTTCTTTTCCCTACTCTGTCCTCCCCTCCTTCGCTATAAGAAAGTGAGCACTTCCTTTCTTCTCCCTTCTCCAGAGTTTTAGGAAGTACAATTTCTAGAAAAGATACCTTTGCTATTTCTTCACAAAGTCTCAACAGGACAGTTTCTAAAAGAAAAGGAAGAGGAGGGAAGGGGAGTGGGGAAAGAAGGGAGGAAAAAAGACAGTTTCTTGGAGATGGAGTGGGAGGAGGAAGCAGAGGATTTCCAACTTTTGGTATTTAAACCAAAAAGACTAAAAATCCTTACATATCCCATGTAATGGGGCAGACAGACCCTTTCTATCCTCTGGGATAAAATTCAGAATTTTCCAGTTGGGATAATAGGGGAAATGAGAGATACAGGAAAAGAAAAAAAAAACAGACTGGAGGAAGAGAGGGCAGGATAGTGGGGGTCGGGGGTTTGTTTTTAATATAATTTATTTAATTATAGCTTATATATTTGTTTAATATTTATTTATTGGCTACTCTGGGTCTTCACTGCTACGTGGATTTTTCTCTAGCTACTCCCTAGTTGCAGGGAAACTGAGGACCACAGGATGCAGCCAAATAGCTGGGATGTGAATTCAGGCCAAGGCAAAAGTTCCCCTTTTCAGTATCTTTTAAACAAAAAAAAAATAAGTAAAAATAAAAACTCACCTAATGCTTCTTTTTTTCGGTTTCCTGCCGCTCGGCAAACACCAACTAATGAATTCATCTGCCCAGGACAGCCCCTCCAGAGGGAGGTAAACAGTTCCAGGCTCTTAGACCCTATCTGCTAAGTAAACCAGAACTACAGTGGGCTCGGAGTTAAGCAGCTTGTGTGGCGAGAGGCTGCATAAAGTTAATTAATTGTGTCGCTGCTGTAGCTGATAAAGCAGGTCTAGTGGGTGGCTATTTTGCAGTCACACAGCTCTAGGTGAAAGTTGAAAATTAAGGTAGCTGCTTCAGCAGGAGCCTTGAGGTTCCAGAGTCAACCCCTATTAACATAGGGCTTCAAATGAAGGGGCAGTTTGATTAGAGAAACACAAGGAGTTGGGGTCGGGGGTTGGTGGGGAGGAGAAAGAGGGCCCATTAAAGTCGGTAGCTTAGGCGGCTGCTAACCTGGAGTTTTAATCCAAAAGACAAGAGAGACTTGTGCAGCTACGAGGCCTGGATTCTTCCAGGAGAACCCATTTCTCTCCTTCTTCATCAGCAGCCACCCGGCTGTGACCGACCCTCCTTCATCCAATATGCTTGACTATTTCTAAACCTTGTTATTATAGAACATTTCAGGCATACATGTAACCCCACCCCATCCCTCCACTTCAGCCTCAACAGCTATGCACTCATGGAGGGTCTTGTTTCATCTAAGCCAGTGGTTCTCAAACATGAGTGGGCATCAGAATCACCTGAGGAGCTTGTTAAACCACAGATTGCTGGGCTCTCCTCTCAGGATTTCTAATCCAGTAGCCTGGTGTAGGACCTCAGAGTTAGGATTTTCCAAGTTCCCAGGTGTTGTTGATGCTACTGTTCAGGCAAGCACATCTTGAGAACCATTTATCTCTATACCCTGTCACTTTTTCCTCCAGTATTATTATTATTGAAGCCAATCTCAGACAATGTATCATTTCATCAGAAATATTCAGCGCTCTAAAAGATAATGGTATTCTCATACCTAAAAAGTAATGAAAACTCAAAAAAAAAAGTAATGAAAACTCATTAATATCATTAGATATCTAGTAAGAACTCAAATCTCCAAATACCCCATAAATGTCATAAATTATTTTTTAGTTTGCTTACTTTAATCAGAATCCAAGTAAGATGTGTGTCTCATGGTCATGTGATAAGTCTTTAAGTCTCTTTTAATCTTTAACCATTAACATTCCTTGAACTCTTTTATTCCTTGCAATTAACTTGTTAAGGGACCTCTATTATATTTTAAGAGGTAGAAGAACATAGCGGTAAACTGTCTCTGGAATCTTGGCTCCACCACAAGCCTTGTGACCTTGACCAAGTTAGTCAAGCCTCTGTCAGCACAGGGGTACTGGTAAATGTTTAACAACCAGTCTGGGCACGGGGCGGGGGGTATGGTCATGGGCAGAGTTCAAGCCCTAATTTGTACACTGGCCAATTTTTATGGTATAACTGCCTCCACCATGGTAGATGCAAGCCACCAACGTGATGTTGCAAAATGAAAAGCTGGGATGAGACTGTGAAGTTACACATTATTACACAATATTTCCTTCGTATGGGTACAACAGATGTATACCACCTCCAGAGCACAGATGATAGTGAAAAGTAATAAAATAACTAGGAAGTGATAAATTTGAATAGCTATTACCTTTGTTTATAATATAATTTAATTATAGTTTATGTATTTAATTGTTTAATATTTATTTATTGGCTATGCTGGGTCTTCATTGCTGCGTGAGTTTTTCTCTAGCTACTCCCTAATTGCAGTGCATGGGCTTCTCACTGTGGTGGCTTCTGTCGTTGCGGAGCACAGGCTCTAGGGCACGCAGGCTTCAGTGGTTGTGGCCCATGGACACAGTAGCTATGGCCCCCAGGGTCTAGAGCACAGGTTCAACAGTTGTGGCCCACGGGCTTCATTGCTCCACAGCATGTGGGATCTTCCTGGCCCAGGGATCAAACGTGTGTCTCCTGCATTAGCAGCAGGATTCTTCACCACTGAGGCACCAGGGCAGCCCCATATATTTAATAGTTGTGTGCAACTGCTAGCTTGCCAAACTCCTTAAAGTTTACTGGTCAGTGCTGGTTCCTGCACACAGCTGTCTCTAAGTCTTGTCTCTCTTACCTGTGAAATGGCAGACATAATAGCAATGAGGCTTAGCAGTGCGGATGGAAGGAGATGGTCCATTTGAGCAAACAATACAGATTCGGAGCATGCACCTGGTCTGGTGGACATCAAATAGAGAATTACTCGCCCTGGCTGTCAGGGAAAGCAGCGATGTGGGGGCTTGTGATCACTAGATACAGTTTTCAGAATTCTCAGCCACCGAGTCTCCAGGAATTGGCCCTTGGGCCTGTCTTGGTCACCACACAAATTCCAACTGCCCAAAAGAAATGCACTTTCAGCAAGCTGATTCAGGCTTGCTCCACCCTCCACTTTACACAGAGGCCACTCAAACTGTTTGATAAAATCAAGACCCTTCTTTTGAGATAGATCAGGTTACCATCAAGGTGATTATTGCTTCTAATGCTCTGCAAACAGGTTCTCAACTGCTAACCCCTCCAGCCTCTGGGGACACTGGGCCAAGCCGATGGGAAGAGTCAACAAAAGCACCAGAGCCTCAAGGGTTGAGAGAAGCTAAAAGAAAGAGGCTGGAGTTAGGAGGGCCCATTTCTAGTTAACGAATTGAAGCTCAATTCCAAGCTGAGTGCCCAACATCCACAGTAGTTCCCCAAACAGCCTGTGGCCCCCTCCTGGAGGTCTGAGATTCTCAGGAGGCCCAGAGTTTAAGTCGGGGGCAGGAGATTTCATAGGCACACCAATCATTTTCCACAGAATAAGTAAATAAAAGAGGCAGGATGGAGTGGCACTAAATCTTCCAGTTGCCAGGCCACCACTTCCCATCTGTGAGTGTGACCTTGGACAAGTTACTGAACCTCTCTGAGCCTCCGTTTCCTCATCTGTACAATGGTTTCCACTCTGTAAGACTGTGGGATGAACAGAAGACAATGTGTACACAGCACTTAGGAAAACACCTGGCACATAACAAGTCCACAATAAATAGTAGCTGCTAGGGACTTCCCTGGTGGTCCAGGGTTGAGACCACGCTTCCAGTGCAAGCGGCATGGGTTCAGTTCTTAGTGGGGATCCCACCTGCCATGAGATGTGGTCAAAAAGAAAAATAGTAGCTGCTAATAATTATTTAATGCTTGTAGATTCTGTCATAATTAATAAAACACTAATCTCTTTAGAGATATATTTAAAGTAGCTTTTAATTTCCATGTACTGTTTCATTCAAAAGATATTCAAGGTATTATAGGGAAGGTCTTTGGGGTGTTTCGACTTTAAGAAAGGGTCCTTACTCCTGGGGAACCACTGATCTAGCCTCTAGGAGAGCAGCACTTTCTCTATGCACCTCAGGAGGTCTCGAACCCACAAAAAGTGACAATGTTTTTTGCACAGCTGACATGGGAAGAAAAAAAAAGCCATAGGGATCAAACAGCATGATCTTAGCTATCAAGAAGACAGAGGCTGGGATGAGGTGGAATGGAAAGATGTACCACTCTTAAGAGAAAAACTGATTAGAAAACATATCATCAGAGCGTTCTTTTTCCCCTTAGTGGTGCCCATGAAATCTTTCTTAGTACTTTCACATGGAAAGAATATTTAACATGAAAATAGGAATTTGCTGACACTCAGAAATGTCCATCTCTGTCTTGGTGTTCAAGGCACAAAACGCCTTCCTTTGGTTCTAAACATTTCCATGAAGCAGGGTACAGCCCTGTGGATGGGGTGAGCCCATTTATGTGGTAGTGTATGCCTAGAAAGAGTCCACGGAAGGTTATTGCCTGAAACAGCAAACAGTGGTTAGCTCAGAGGTGCAAAATTCGGATATAAGAATAGCTTTTGCTTACTTCATTACTTCAGGATAAAGTCTTGTGACAATCATGAACTACATTTTCTACTTTTTAAATTTAGATATAACTTACAACGTAAAAGTGCACAGATACACAGACTGTTCTAACAAATGCATATACCCATGGAATCCACAGCTGCATCGAGATATTGAACACTTTTAACACCCCCAAAAGTTCCCTCATGCCCCATCCCAGTTAATCCTTTTTTTCTCTACCCCTTCTAGCCCCCTATTCTTCCAGCCTCTGCAAGCAAACACTGCTCTCTGATTTCTAGTTTTACCTGATCTAGAACTTTATATAAACAGAACCATACAGAATGAACTCTTGTATCTGGGTTCTTCCACTCATCATAATGTCTGAGATTCATTATTCATACTGATACATTTGTGGTCAAATTTATCAGTAACTGATTCCTCCTTGCCTAGAAAATCTCATGAACAGAAAAGCCTGGCGAGCTATAATCCATGGGGTCACAAGAGTTGGACACAACTTAGCGACTAAACCACATTGTATTGGTGAGTAATATTCCGTGACATAAACCACAGTTTATGTAGCCATCTGTCAATGGATACCTGTGTTGTATTTAGTTTTTATTATTTTGAATAAAGATGCAAAAAAAAAATTTATGTCCAAGCCGTTTTGAAGGCATATGTTTTCTCTCTCTTAGGCAAATGTCTAGGAGTGGGATTGCTGGATTCAAGTTGACTGTTTTATGCATTCCTACTCAGGGCCTCATGAGCCACTGTCAGGATGAAATGGAGGCAAAGAGAGTGGGGGAGAAAAAAGTAAATCTGGAATGAGGAGGATGTGGCATTGTAAGGCAGAAGATACCATAGATGGTGACTTGGGAGACCTCTGATGTCAGCCCCAAACTGGCTCTTTGTCTTTGGGGAAACCAGCAACTCAGGGGGACTTCCCTGGTGGCCCAGTCGTTAAGACTCTGAGCTTCCACTCTAGGGGGTGCAGTTTCGATCCTTGGTCTGGGAACAAAGATTCCACATGCTGCAGTCGAGCTTAAAAAACAAAAGCAATTACTCACGGTCCTGGGTTTCTCATCTGGAAAAGAGGAGCAAAAATGCTAGAGATGGAAGGTAGGAGCAGACCTTTTCAGGTAGACACACCAAGAATGCAGCAAGGATGGGGTCATTATCAGACCTCTTGCCCTTTGAGGTGGGAAAACATGGTCAGCATCCCCATTGCTGAGCATCCATGAGGAATAGGCATTGTTCATCATCACTTTCTGTATGTGGCTAGGGGAGAAAGAAGGAAGGATGAGTCTAGCTCTGCGCAGTCTCTGGCTCACAGTTTACCAGGACCAATTTCCTGTCTTCTGAAACTCTTTTTCCTTCCTCCACAACCCAGTAGAGCAGGGGATCCAAACACAGATTTCACAGACCAATATCTAAATTCTCTGGTGGGATGAGCTTGGTGCTGATGGGAGTGGTGTGCTATGTGGACGATCGAGGAAGGTCTGGGGAACGCCCTTTAGTGCTTGTCCAGGGGAGCAGTGCCAGTGAGCCTTTAGCCCTGGACCAGGGGCAGGCAATGAGAGGATCCCAGGGGGTCATTGATCACTATCTACCAGGCCCTGTGGTTACTCCTGGGTTTGGTTTTCCCTGCTGCACTAAGATCTCCTAGATGTCTGGAGAGCTGTGTTTGCACTTCGTATCTCCACAAGTTCCCTGGAAATAGTGAGGGTCCTTTGAGTTGTGGCATTTTGTTCTGTTTTGTTTTCTTGGTCCGACCACAGCACGGGGGCTTCCCAGGGGCATCAGCCATAAAGAACCTGCCTGCCAATGCAGGAGACGCTGGAGACACAGGTTCGATTCCTGGATTAAGAAGATCCCCTGTCGAAGGAAATGGCAACCCACTCCAGTATTCTTGCCTGGAAAATTCCATGGACAATGGTGCCTGGTGGGCTAAAGTCCATAGGGTCACAAAGAATTGGACACAACTGAGTGACTGAGCAGGCACACACACAACATGCAGGATCTTAGTTCCCTGACCAGGGATCAAACCCACGCCCCCTGGAGTGGAAGTGTGAAGTTTTAACCACTGGACTGCCAGGGAAGCCCCTCCATGGACTACTGAATAAATGAACAAACTATCCTTTTTGTGACTTCAAGTTGGGAAGAAAAGAAGCTGAAGCAACATTTTTAAGGTCATTCAGGTTGGTTGTCCCCCTGAGTGACCAAGCACCGGGATCATTCTTTGCTGTGCTCTAGATTTTCCTGCTGCTCATTCCAATACAAGTCTCAAAACTCTAAGTCCCTTCCCTGAAAATTTTCCCTTTGTTTACAGGCAGGAATAGTTCCCCTCTGTGTTCCTGCCTCTGGCAAGATCTTAAACATCATCAGGGCAGAAAATTACACAAAGTAAATAGAACTTGGGGTAGTGGGGTGGGAAGAAGAGAGGTGGATGTGAGCCTTAGGATTTTACAGGTTCCCACACCTGGCCCAGGCTGTGGCTCTGGTCACAGTAATTTCTCCTGGATCTCTCAGCTCTTATTTTGTCAAAATGACTTACCCTTGCTTTCCCCTCCTCCCTCCTGAAGGCTTGGCCTTGGGAGGGAGATGGTTTGGCAGCTGTAAGAAAGGCAGGAGCAGGAGAGGAGGCAAGGGCCTGACGCTAACGCCCACTGCAACTCCTGCACCAAGGCTGAGGCCCCTCTGATGACAGCCCCCAGGGAGCAATGACGACGTGGACTTAGATTTTTGTTCCCAAAAAAAAAAAAAAAAAATCAGCAGAGCTTGGAAAGTAAGCTCAGGTTCTTTGGATTGCAGTCCTGGCCACTGCTAACCAGGGTAGCCTGGACAGGCCACTTCAAGTCCAGGTGCCGCAGGGAGCCTTCCTTCAGACACCCAGGGAGAGCAGCAAGATAAAACTGACAGAGAAAAAAGAGACACAGAAGTACAGAACAGACTTTTGAACTCCGTGGGAGAAGGTGAGGGTGGGATATTTCGAAAGAACAGCATGTATATTATCTGTGGTGAAACAGATCACCAGCCCAGGTGGGAGGCATGAGACAAGTACTCGGGCCTGGTGCACTGGGAAGACCCAGAGGAATCGGGTGGAGAGGGAGGTGGGAGGGGGGATCAGGATGGGGAATACATGTAACTCCATGGCTGATTCATGTCAATGTATGACAAAACCCACTGAAAATGTTGTGAAGTAATTAGCCTCCAACTAATAAAAAAATTAATTAATTAATTAATTTTTTAAAAAAAGAAAAAAAACTGACAGAGAAGTACGTCCACAGAAATCATGAGAGGGGCCAAGGACTGGCGTTTAGGGGCACAGGAAAAAGCAACTTATGAAGTTACCCCACACTCTGCTACTTCCTGTCTCTTCCCGTCTTAACTCTCACCAGACTTCTTGTTCCCTAGTCAAGTAGAATAGCCCTTCAGACACACACACACACTCTCACACTCATACTGCAATGATTTCCCACTGGGCTCCAGGAATGCTCTTCCCTCATCCCTGCAGAAGTGAAGGTCTCAGGTCCTGGAGCTCCAGGATGAAGGGGGTGTAGACAGGCCTGGGGTTGGAGGCTGGCCCCATTCACTCCTGGGCCTGTGTGATTGGGTGAGTTACTTAATCTTACTTTCCCTGAGTGTGAAGTGGAGCCGGTATCACCTTCCTTGGAGGGTTCTTGTGAGGACTAAATAGGAAAATGTATATTAATATTTAGAACACTTCCCGCACATAATAGGTGCTCAGAGAAATATATAAGTGAATAACACATATCATTTACATGGATCACTTACAGAATGATCCATGGGTGGCTAGGGAGCTGTGAAATCTTAGATAGGAAAAGAATCTGAAATTGTGAGCTCTGTGAACTTAGGAACCCTGTCTTATCTACCTGACGCAGTGCCTGGCATATAGTTGGCACTTGGTCAGTGCTTGTCCAATAAGTTATTCATATAGAAGGTTGGTGGGGGGCAAACTAGAACGTCTGGGGACTATTTTAAGTTTTCACTAAACTCACATTTATTAAGGACCGACTGTGTGCCATGCAGATTCTGAGGAGAAAAGAAGACAGGCTCTGGCTTCCAGAGGGCTACAGAAAAGCCAGGGCATAGGATCGAGTTGGGGATGGGGCAGGAAGGGAGGAAGGTCGGATGAGCTGGAGAAGGACAAGCGAGGTTGGGTACTGGGAGGCTGGCCTGCCAGAGCCCAGTCGGGCTGCAAGTCCACCAGAGGCGCTGGTGAGGGAGACAGTCAGGGAGGGCACTCAGCAGGTGGAGGGGCCGGGAGGACCTAGGATAACGTCAAGGTTTGGTCTCCCTGTTCTTGGCCATGGAAAAGTGGACCCTCATGGGCCCCTCATGGGACAGGTTACTTGGCCTGGGGAAGGAGGCCTCCTCTTCTTCTAGAAGGGCAGCAGCTTTGGCAGAGACCTCCACGGACGGGACTCCAGAACCCCAGAAGCTTGTTTGAAATTGTGAGCTCTGTGAACTTAGGAACCCTGTCTTATCTACCTGACTAAAAAGTGTCCTGCCTACAGCAAATGTAGAGAACGATCCCCAGCATACCACAAAATGCCAGTCCTAGACCCGGGGCCTGGAGACTTTCAGTGAGGGAGTGGGGCTGGAGGAGGAGCTTGCACGCGTGGCTGCGTGAATGCTCAATCGCTTCAGCCATGTATGACTCTTTGCGACCCCACGGACTGTACCTGCCAAGCTCCTCTATCCAGGAGATTCTCCAGGCAAGAATACTGGAGTGGGTTGCCATGCCGTCCTCCAGGGGATCTTCCCGACCCAGGGATCGAACCCGCCTCTCCTGCACTGCAGGCAGATTCTTTACCACTGAGCCACCGGGGAAGCCCCAGGAGGAGCGTACCTGATTATTAAACAAACATCTTTCATTATGCTCGCCCAGGGTACTTCAGTCTGTGTCCCCTTAACGTGCAATTAACTGTTCCCACTTTTTTCCATATTATTCCTCTCGCTCTGTCTCTCTGTCTCTCTCTCTTCCTCACTCAATGGTGTGAGATTTTTATGTACCCATTCACTTAACAATTAATTAGCCATTGAGTGCCAACATGCTGGAGATGAAAACAAGTTAGAATGCCAGCTCTCTAGCCTGGCAATAGTTATTAAAAAGTTATTAAAAAGGTAAATATTATCACAGCCTTTGACTCAGCAATTCAACTCCCAAGAATATGTTTTAAAGGTATATGCCCACCAGTGCCAACACTTCTATGTAAAAAGATAATCCCTGAACTATTTAAAATAACAATTCAAAATTAGGAACAATGCAAATGTCCATCATTAAGGAACTGATAAAATAGATTATGAAAAATTGAAACAATGGAATACTGTAACTGTCAAAAAAACCGATAAATTTTGTGAAATGATAAGAAAAGATAGCCAGGTAAAAGGGCTTGTACTTTGTACATTATTCAGCTTGCATTATTCAGTAAAAGAGCTTGTATATTATACCACTTAATTTGTGTAATTATGTGTATAAAAAGTCTATCTAGATTCTACAGCTGAGCTGTCCAATGTGGTAACAGTAGCTACACATGGCTATTAAACACAGGAAATGTGGCTGATCTGAATTCATCTATTAGTGCAAAATTTCATAGCCAATTTCAAAGATTTAATATGAAAACAAGAATCTAAAACATTTCAATAATTATTTTGATTTAGGGTGAAATGATAATATTTGTATATATTACATAAAAGATAATGTTGAAACTGGTTTTAGTTATTTTTTAAAGAAAAACTGGATTTTTTAATGAATCTATAAGAAAATGTAACATTACATGTATGGTTCAAGTTATACTTCTATTAGACATCAAGTACCATTTTAGGTCAGGAGGCACAAACAGAGGTCTCAGGGCCAGATTAGGATGGAGCCTATTTTCACAAAGCAAGCATTATTGGCACACAGCTATGCCTGGTTATTTAGGTGTTGCTTATGACTACTTCCTGCTGTAATGGAATAGGAAATGGAAACCCTCTCCAGTATTCTTGCCTGGAAAAATTCCATGGACAGAGGATCCTGGCGGGCTACAGTCCATGAGATTGCAAGGAGTTGAACATAATGAGCAACTAAACTTTCACTTCACTTTTCCCTGCTATAAAGTTGAGTAGTTGTGACAACGATTATATGGCAACAAAGCCAAAAATATTTACTATCTGAACCATAGCAGAAAAGGGGTCTCAAAGTTGCCCCAACCTTTATTCTAGAGAAATCTATAGAAACCACAACCTATAGTGATTATCTTTACGGGCTGAGACGAAAGTCAGTTTTTAGAAGTTTTTCTTCCTGGTAAGAAGAGGAGAAAACCAATGAAAATAACTTTAAAAGCCTTCTTTTGAGGGGGTACGCATTCTAGTAGGGGGTCAAGCAAGTAAATAACTAGAGAGTCAAGGAAAAGAATAAAGTCATTGTTAGGTGTTGAAATGTCAAATAGACAATAACAATAATAATAGCCAGCATTTACTAAACACCTAGTAGATACTGACCACCGTGAGGAAAGTAAGGCTTTGTATAGCTTATTTCATTTCATTGTAACATCTTCACTTTACAGTTGAGGAAATTGAAGGCTGGAGACATAAATAACTTGCTCAATGAAACGAGTGCAAGCTTGTTTCACATTGGACTGAACTTTTCCACACTGGACTCTTCCAGGGAGTCAGCCTGGAGAAGCCATCGCGATGACCTTTATTATCGCTCTCCCTGCTTCTGTTTATTTCTCTAGCTAACATTTTCCTCTGTTTTCCTATAATGGGCTTGAAACTGAGGAAGGCAATGTGTGGGCTCCTTCTCTGGGGTGTGCTAAGTGCCTTTAAGAATCTCTTCATGATAAGCATTAACCTGCTGGTAAAACTGCAACTATTCAAAAGCAAAAAGGATCTTTCTCAGACTGTGCATCATTCTCCCCACATCTCCTGTGCCCCAGCTGGAGAGTGACCTCCCAGACTTCATACTTAGAGCATATATAAAGCTTTTAGCAGAAGTAGTGCATAATGATATTGTCAGGAAGCCTGCTTTTCTTACTTAACAATAGAGCGTGGACCCCTTTACATGATAGCACTCATAATCTAGTTAGGTTTTTTATTAATGGTGTTATTTTAGTAACCCCCTTTTCAATGAAAGCATCAATTAAAGTCCTGACCAAATACTAGAAAAATAACTTTAAAGAATCACTTTTGCTCTGTAGCCTTTGTTTTCAGGAGATGGATTTACCCATGTTTATGATTTCTCTGCCAAAAAAGCAGCAGGCTGGGGCAGCTCTGGATGTGCTGGAAAACAGGCTCCATATCAGTTTTCAGTTTGCAGTAGCAATCTGCAGAGGAAGAAATGCAACAGAACACAACTGTCTATGGCCCTTGATGTGCTTACACAATCGACAGTGTCATACACCTGTAAACCCAACACAATAACTGTCACAGTAATTATAACTTGCCAGGGGAACATCAAAGTCATGTCCAGGCAGGGTAGGGTGAGGAATAAGGAAGGCCTTAGTGCCTGCCTCTCTTTTTCTGCTCTCCCAGCCACTGAACTAGGTTGGGCCTCTTCCCTTTGTCCCTGCACTCCTATCCAGGTCTCCAGGAGTCTCCTGACCTCAGGTCTCCTCTGCTACAATCCACTTGTCAAATGGTGGCCAGATTGCACTTCCCCAAACCCTGTCTTGTGCATGCTTTCCCTGGCCCAAATACCTGAGTAAAATTCCAGATCTTTATCTTGGCATCCAAGTTCCTCCTCAGTGTTGCCCCAATCTATGATTCTGCTTTTAGCACTGAGTTACTCTGTAAACCCATCTCCCTATCTCCAGTCAAAGTGGTCCTCTTGGCCCCCAATTCACCTTGCTCATTGCAGACTCTGCCTCTGCTTGAGTCTCCTGCCTAACTCCCTAACTCCTCTTGTTCTACCTAAATCCTTCCCTAACTCAAATGAAATTCTCTGGAAGATGGCTGATCCCCTCAAGCCTAAACGTATTCCTCGTCCTAACAGGTTGAATTCATGTTCATTCTCTGATCATGTGATGGTTTCAATTGCTAGTTGTCTTTTATATATAAAGAGCATGTACCTCCCCCATGTTTTTCCTTGAAGTTTTTTCAATAATTTATTTCATAAACAAAATATCAAACCACTTCAATTCATGGATTTGTGGATGGAAAACTTGATTTTAGCCCACTCTAAGAAAAGAAGCAGAAAGATCTATAATACTATATTCCCCATTTTAGATTTGTTGGCGCTCAGCTACATGTGAAACTACTTGTTCTACTAAATGTCATTCTACTATAAATATAATTCTTGACGAATTCAGTGTTCAGTGACTCAAAGCTGTATGTTTGCATTGTCCTACCATGTCTTTCAACAAGCAGCTGTACTTGTGACTAGGATTCCCCCAACTAGACTGTACTAGATGAAAGTACCTATCATTTTATATCTTTCTCATATCATCTTATATCTTTTACAGAACAAACCTGAGCACCTTTCATATGATCCATTGTCCATAAAGCAGCACAGGTTGATTAAGGGGAGACTCACCACCTCTGTGGGGCTTCCCTGGTGGCTCAGACAGTCAAGAATCTGCCTGAAATGCAGGAGACCCAGGGTGGGGAAGATCTGCTGGAGAAAGGAATGGCAACCCACTCCAGTATTCTTGCCTGGAGAATCCTATGGACAGAGGAGCCTGGTGGGCTACAGTCCATGGGCTCAAAAAAGTCAGACATGACTGAGTGACTAACTTTCTTTTCTTTCTTTCTTTTCACTGCTTCTGACCCAGTAAGTCAAGCCAAGTGACCTTCTCTTCCTGGAATTTCAGACACTCTGTCTGTCCTCTTTATGGGCATTATGATATTATCATTACTTAGCAGGACATCTTGGAAATGTTCCATGTGAGCCAGAAAGAGCCTCTTCCTCTCCCTCCTCCTCTTCTTTTTCCCCTTCTTCCTCCTCCTCTTCCTCTTTCTCCTCTTCTGCCTTCCTCATAGTTGCATGCTATTTTATTCTAAGGACGTATCATAATTTATTTAACTGTTTTCTATTGATAGCCATTTAGATTACTTCCAATATTTTACTAGGAATATAACACTGTTCTGAATAATTTTGTAATCTGTGGATAATTCTGTAGAACAAGTTCCTTATGTTAAAATTGTTAAAAACCAATGCGTGTTCATTTGTAGTTTTGAAATATATTTTCAAACTTCCCTCCTCGAGGAGTTATAACAATCTACACTCCCACCTATAAAGTTGGAGAGATAGTCATTGTATTTAATGTTTTTTTAAAATTCCACTGAGCAGAAGATCCATACTGATCAAGCCATTCCATTATTTCTGTACAGTTAAGCTCTTTTCCTATTCAATAGAGAGACCTACTTCTATAGGTTCAGAAATTGAGAACTTGATCCTTTGTCTTGTAAATCACACAGCTTCTCCACAAAAAATCAATAAAACCCAAGCACTGGGCTTCCCTGGTGGTTCAGTGGTAAAGAATCTGCCTGCCAATGCAGGAGACACGGGTTTGATCCCTGGTCCCAGAATATCCTACATGCCACGAAGCAGTTAAGCCCACATGCCACAACGACTGAGCCTATGAGCTAAAGCCCGGGAGCTACAACGACTGAGCCCATGAGCTGCCCTGAAGCACAGGTTCTGAAAGAAGAGAAACCACTGCAATGAGAAGCCTATGCACTGCAACAATGAGTAACCCCAGCTCTCTGCAATTAGAGAAAGCCCATGCAGCAACAAAGACCCAGCACAACCAAAAATAAATAAATAAACAAAATTATTTTACAAAACCCAAGCTCCCAACTCTGTTTTACTTTACATACATGGATGTCCTCCGAAAACAATAGGTAAAAATTAAATTTTTGTAAATTAAATCAAACAACAAGAAGATTCAGCATAATTCAGTAGAATCAACATAGCTTTCAGGGTCAAATGAGTAAGTTTTCATCTTTCTAAGTTGGATGATCTTGGACAAGCCACTTAATTTCTCTGAGCTATAATTTTCCCCTCTGAAAAAGAATCTAGTATTACATGTTTTGACATGAATGACAATGTAAGGATAGACAGCTCAGGGAACATGTCTTACTCACGGTTTCATTCCCTGGGTCCAGAGCACTTCCTGGGATGTCTATTCAATATGTAGTGGATGAATGAAGCATACTTCCACTTACACTTAAGATAAGTGACCTGTCCAAGGTCATGTAACAAATGACCAAGAAAAGTTAAAGGTAATGAAGGTAGGAGCTCACACAGGTATATCTGACTATTACCTTTCTATCTTTTTATGTATATTTCTTTCTATCTGACCAAAGACTTCATAATTGTCTGCAGCTTTGCTTTATTTCAAGTGAAGAGCTGTCAGGAAGGCACCTTCTATAAGAATTTTCACAGTCATTTGCTTCCCTTACTTATTCATGTATCTCACACTTTTAAGACAGCATCTTTTTCTTTAGAGAAATGAGACTTGATTTTATATCTGGGCCCCAACTCTCTTGTCTTAGCCTCAAATCAAACCTGTTGTTTAAAATCAGCCAATACTCAATGGATCTGACTCTTTCCTTTGAGTATAATATGATGCAAGGATGTGAAGTCACTTCAGTCGTGTTGGACTCTGTGCAACCCTACTGACTGTAACCTGCCAGGCTCCTCTGTCCATGGAATTCTTCAAGCAAGAATACTAGAGTGGGTTGCCATGCCCTCCTCCAGGGATCTTCCCAACTCAGGGATCAAACCAGAGTCTCTTATGTCTCCTGCATTGGCAGGCAGGTTCTTTACCACTAACGCCACATATTTACACCTGAGGAAAATACCTTCTGACTCTGTCCCATCTTCCCTATCCCTTTCTTAACTCTTCACCAATGAGGTTCTGGGACCCATATTAATTTTCTGACGTTATCTCAAATTCTCATAGTTTGAGTCTGCAAGCCAGCTCTGTGGTTTGATGATAAGACCTAGAAATTTTACCTTTTTATTTTTGGGTTTTTTGTTTTTTGTTTTTAGTGTCGTTGATTTACAATGTTGTGTTAATTTCAAGTGTTCAGCAAAGTGAATCAGTTATACATATACATACCCAGAAAATTTAAATTATCTGTCCAAGTTTACAGAGTGAATTGAGAGCCTGGATGGACCCTATGATCTGGGTGGACTCAGAACTTCAGGTCCTAGATCCAGAGCTTGCTCAACAGTCTACTCCCTTATACTCATTCCCTACAATTTTAAGTTTGCAAAGTGTTTTTGTTTCTAGTTGCTGATGTTTTCATCATAATAGCCTTGGAGGCATGGCCTCATTGCAATTGCTAGGGGGGCAAAACACCTCAAAATTCAGAGTCTTAAAATAGCAAGCACTTCCTACCTCAGCTCCGGCATCTGCAGTTTATGTGAAGTCTCGTTAGGCAAACTTGCTGAATTTGGCTGGGTTTGTTCCTATATCTCTGGGTCAACTGGAGGGCTCTGTTCTAGGCTGGGCTGGGCTGGGCAGGCTTCCTTGGTGGCAGTTTTGACCAATGTATCTCTCATCCCCCTGGGACCAGTGGACCAGCCCAGGGATGCACTTCTCATAGACAGAGAAAGATGCAAGAGGCCAAGGTCCAATGATACAAGCAGACTTTCAAGCCTCTCCTAACATCCTATTGAACAAAGCAGATGTCAGGGTCAGAATCAGTAGATTGACAAGGCTTCCCTGGCAGTCCAGTGGTTAAGACTCCAATGCAGGATGCATTCCATTCTTGGTCGGGGAAAATCCCACAAGATCAAAAAAGAAAAAGAAACAGTGGGTTGGAGAAGACATTCATCTCTTTCCATGGAAGAGCTACAAAGTCACATGGAAGAGGGTAGAAATATAGGGAGGAATGAAGATTGGGGGCATTAAGACAATCTACTCAAATATCAAGCTTTTTTTTTTTTCTACTCAAAAATTAGCTTAAGCTAATTTCTCTTCATGCCTCCACGCACAAGCCAATGCTCTAAAGCATGGTCTCCACTCACAGGTACCAGAGCACATGGGTGTAGCTAGAATGGGTTCTGAGGGTACTTCCTTTGCTGATAACTCCAGCACAAGGCCACATTTTGGTTTGCTGCAGCAGCGTCAACAGAAAATGAGTGACAAACCAGCATGGCTTCAACCTCCTGGCTCTGTATCCAGCTGTCCCCAGGCTAACAGCTTCTTGAAATGTGATTCACTGCTCTAAGAAGAGAAAAGTAATTGAGGGTATAATTTATATTGGGAAAATTGCTCTGAAAAAAAAAATTAGAGCAACAGATCAAACACTCTGACTTGAAGGGAGTCTTACAGCAAAAGTCTAGGGGAACGGAACAAAGCAGAAAAAGGGATGCGATGAACTGGAAGGGTAGATGGGTGCCCTGCAGAGGTGGAAGCTAGAGATGGGGGAGAGATGTAAAACCAGGAGGAACAATGAACAATACCAAGAAACTCTGAAATAATTGCAGAAGAGAAATATGGAAGAGCAACAAGCCTCACAGTTTCTGAGATTTGTTTTGCTTCTTAGAAGGGCTCAAGAAGGAAGACTTCCACGTATAACACCAAGTTTTTAAGAGAAACATCTCCAATAGACTTCTTGCATATCCTACGCCTTCCATTGCCAAAATAAATATAGTAGGAAGCTGATCACCTATGACGTGGAATCCAAACAAACTGCTAAACTCAGGGAAATCTGGGAAGATCCAGTTTCCAACTCAGATAGCTCTGTGATCATCAGTTCTCTGTTTGGTTTAGATTACAAGCTCTCTATATTCCCTGGCGGCTCAGAGTCTTTGGACTCTGTGGGAGAGGGCGAGGGTGGGATGGTATGGGAGAATGGCACTGAAGCATGTAAATTATCACATATGAAACGAATCACCAGCCCAGGCTCGATGCAGGGTACAGGATGCTCAGGCCTGGTGCACTGGGATGGCCCAGAGGGATGCGATAGGGAGGGAGGTGGGAGGGGGGTTCAGGATGGGGAACACATGTACACCCATGGCGGACTCAAGTCAATGTATGGCAAAACCAATACAATGTTGTAAAGTAAAATTAATTAAAAAAAAGAAGCTCACTATATTCCCTGGTGGCTCAGATGGTAAAGAATTTGCTGGAAATTTGGGAGATCTGGGTTTGACCCCTGGGTTTGGGTTGAGTTCTCCTCTGGAGAAGGAAATGGCAACCCACTCCAGTATCTTGCCTGGAGAACTCCATGGACACAGGAGCCTGACAAGCTACAGTCTATGGGGTTGCACAGTCAGACACGACTGAGCGACTAACACATAAAAAGACTTTCACAATGACACAAATAACACTATTCACATGTGAATACACTACCAATGTTAAATAATAGTAATAATGTCACCAGTGTACTGACCAAGGCCACACACCTGTGCATCTGAGGACTGGAGGAATAGTTCAATGCCCACACCTGCCCAATGAAAGTCTTTCCCAGACTCTGCACTTTGGACTTTATTTTTCTCTCATTCCATTTGTTAAGCTATCCCAAATCTTTTTGCTTGGCCTGTTTCCTCATCTGTAAAAGAAGGAAATAAAAATACACGACCATTGGGCTTTCCCTGGTGGCGCAGTGGATAAGAATTCGCCTGCCAATGCATGAGACATGGGTTTGATCCCCGGTTGGGGAAGATCCCACATGCTGAGGAGGAGCTAAGCCCCATGTACTCTGGAGCCCACGTGCCACAACTAGAGTTCTCCCACCACTCGTGACTCAGTGAAGATCCCATGTGCCACAACCAAGACCCAGTGCAGCCAAATTAATTAATTTAAAAAAGACAAAACTTTTCTCATCCTTGTATCTGGGTGTCCTCTTTGGTGGGCCTTACCTAAGTCAAGCTAGGTTTGTGTTCCTTGAGACAAGACTCTAATTTCTCATTTGCACTTTCTGCTTACCTCACCAAAGAAGACATACAGATAGCAAATAAACATGTTAGAAGATGTTCCATATCATATGTCATTAGAGAACTGCAAGTTAAAACAGAATTAAAATGACATGCTTATTAGAATGACCCAAATCCCAAATGCCTGCAACAATGAATATTGACTGGGATGTAGAACAACAGAAATTCTCATTTGCTGTTGGTGGGAATAGGAAATGGTACAGCTACTTTGCAAGACAGTCTGGAAGCTTCTTACCAAACTAAGGGTACTCTTACCAGACATTCTAGCACTCCTTGGTATTTACCCAAAGGAGTTGAAAACTTCTGTCACACAAAAACTCAAATATAGTTGCTTTTGGCAGCTTTATTCCTATTTACCAAAATCTGGAGGCCACCAACACATCCTTCATTAAGTGACTGTATAAAGAAACTCTGGTACTTCTAGATAATGAAATGTCATTCAATGCTAAACAAGAAAAGAGCTATCAAATCATGAACAGACATAGAACAACCATAAAATGCTACTACTAAATGAAAGAGGCCAATCTTAAAAGACTATTTATGCTGATTTCAATTATATGACAATCTGGAAAAAGGCAAACTGGATCAGTGGTTACTAGAGGCTGAGAGGAGGAAGGGATTAATAAGTGGAACACAGAGGATTTTTAAGGCAGTGAAAATATTTCTTATGATACTATAACGGTAGATCCATGTTATAACACATTTGTCAAAACCTATAGACTACAAAACCGACAGTGAACCCTAACATAATCTACGGTTGCTGGTGATAATAATGTGTCAGTGTAGGTCCATTTATTATAACAAATGGACCACTCTGGTGCAGGATGTTGGTAATGGGGAAGGCTGTGCAAGTGTGGGGGCAGGGGGAGTATATGGGAAATCTGTACTTTCTGAACATTTTTGCTAATATGTTGTAATTTGTTCTTTTAAAAAAAAAAAAAGAGGCTTTTAAAGAAAAAGAAGTGAGCTATCACACCATGAAAAGACATAAAGGAATCTTAAGTGCATATTGCTAAGTAAAAGAAGCCAATCTGAAAAGGCTACATACTGAATGACTCCAACTAGATGACATTCTAAAAAAGGCAAAACTATGAAGAGAATAAAAAGATCAGTGATGGTCAGGGGTCAAGGGTCAAAGTAGGGTTGGGAAGTGATGATTAGGTGAAACACAGGAGATTTTTAGGGCAGCAAAACTATTCTGCAGCATACTGTATTGAGGGATACATGACATTTTTTGTCAAAACTTATAGAACTATACAACACAAAGAGTGAATCCTAATGCAAACTATGGACTTTAGTTAATAATAGTAAATCAATATTGGTTCATCAAATTTAACAAGTTGCAACCACACTAAATGCAAACTGTTAATAATAGGAGAAATTGTGAGTGGAAAAAGGGGAGGATATATGGAAACTCTCTGTACCATCTGCTCAATTTTCTGTAAACCTAAAACCGCCCTAAAAAATTGTCTACTAAGTTTTTTAACAGTGCAACCCAGGATGCATGAGACAAGTGCTCGGGGCTGGTGCACTGGGATGACCCAGAGGGATGGGATGGGGAAGGAGGTGGGAGGGGGGTTCAGGATGGGGAGCACAAGTAAATCCATAGCTGGTTCATGTCAGTGTACGGCAAAAACCACTATAATATTGTTAAATAGGTAGCCTCCAGCTAATTAAAAAAAAAAAAATGCAACCCTTTGCTTGACCAGTTCTGTATGCACTACTTTCTTAGAAAGTAAATTATCTTTGCAGAGCACCTTTGGGCTACAAGCAACGATGTAGCCTGGCCGATATAAGCAGAAGGCTTTCAAAGCCAACAAGCCGTCAGAATCATCTCCCTGCTAGACTGTGAGCAGGAATAGCAGAAAGGAGAACAGAATATGGTGTGTGGAACACTGGGTCCCTCTTTTAGCTCTGACCAAGGAGTCGCTGAGCACAAGAAGACAGCTACTACGGGTAGCACCTCTCTAAGAAACAAGCCACACTTCTGATTTGTTTCACGCAAATAATCTAAATAAGCAAATAACAACCAAGTGATTCAACTTACATGATCTTCAGCTTTGCCACTGGTAGACCTGACACAATTATTCATTATAGATGCTGCTGTGAGGTTTCCAAGTCTTCCCTGAAGGCCTTAACAAGACCCTCGAAACATTCTTGCATATTGGAGAAGGAAATGGCAACCTGCTCCAGTACATTTGCCAGGAGAATTCCACGGACAGAGGAGCCTGGCAGGCTATGGACCCAAAGAGTACCACGCATGGGTCACAGAGTCGGACACGACTGAGTGACTAACGCTTTCACGTTCATCCTTGTGTATGAAGGCTGGTGCTGATGATCCTGTCTGCCGGGCAGCAGTGGACACAGACATTGAGAACAGGCTTATGGACATGGCTGGTGGGGGCGGAGGGGGAGGGTGGGATGTATGGAGAGAAGAACATGGAAACAAACATTACCATATGTAAAATAGATAGCCAACGGGGATTCGCTGTATGGCTCAGGGAATTCAAAGCGGCCGGGTGACAACCTAGTGGAGGCGGGATGGGGGGGAGGTGAGAGGGTGTTAATGTGGGAGGGGACATGGGGAAACCGATGGTTGATTCATGTTGATGTTTGGGAGAAACCAGCGCAATACTGTAAGGTAATTAACCTTCAATTAAAAATAAGTAAATTTTTTAAAAGTTCTTGCATATAATGCTGATGATAAGGAAGGAGACACGCATAACCATACATGAGGTGTCTTATTAAGGAAAGTGTGGGAGGATTCTTCTTTAGAATATTTTCAAAAAGTTCTTCTAAACACTAGATATATATTATTTAATTACTTTCACTGCTGTTATTCTCCTACTTGTTACCTGAAGATTTGTCTAAATCTTTATGCTCCATGAATTACAAAGACATCCGGGTTTTGTTGTTTTGTTTTTAACATTGCAAAGAGGTTTCTGTTGAGTAGGACCTTGTCATGCTACTTGTTGCTACTGATAGAGTTTGTTAATCCAACAGTGAAAGCAATCTGTTCTCCCAATGCATGGTAGATCTTCAATAGTGGAAATTCTCTAATAAATTTTAAAATCAGAGATGAGAAGCCTTTCCCCCACCTGAGGTTGGAAAGTGAAAATTCAATAAGGCAAAACAGAAGGCAGAGGGATTTCCCTGGTGCCAGTGGTTAAGATGCCATGCTCCCAATGTGGGGGCATGGGTTCAATCATTGGTTGGGGAAGTAAGACCCTGCATGCTGTATGTGTGGCCAAAAAGCAAACAACAACAACAAAACCAACCGGATGCAGAGTTTAAGGAGTGGGTTAGACTCCATGAAGTTCTAAGAATCACAACTGTTGAAGAAATGCTAAGGAGACCAGAAAATAAGCAAAATGAGTCTAGGCTGAGTGAGACTGAATGCTTTCAGTAAAACCACATGGTAACAGGTTTTTCCTTCTACATAGAGAAAAAGGGGCTTCGCTGGTGGCTCAGACTGTAAAGAATCTACCTGCAATGCAGGAGACTCAGGTTCAGTCCCTGGGTTGGGATCATCCCCTGGAGGAGGGCATGGCAACCCAATCCAGTATTCTTGCCTGGAGAATTCCATGGACAGAGGAACCTGGTAGGTTACAGTCCATGGGGTCACAAAGAGTTGGACATGACTGAACAATTAACACTTTCATGGAGCAAAAGGATTGGGGAGAGATTTCAGATTTCTTGAGATTCACTTGAATGGTTCCTGCTGCATTGCTCACTGGGACAATATTCTTTTTCTTCCCCAAGGTGGCCATGCAGAGGCAGTTCACCCCATCCATTCATTCTCATTCCTTAGCATGGAGTTGTCCCCATGCAGATATCCAGCAAGGGCACCATAAAAATGGATAGGCTCATGAAATGGGAGACCTGGGGTGCACCACCAAGCTAAAAGGACTCAGGTTGCAAGAACTGTCACTTAACAGTCACAGCAGGAATATATTTTTGGTAACTGAAGCCTAATTTGGATTCTGTTTTTGGAAAATAACATTTGTTTTCCAAAAACTAGAGAATATTTTTGTGGAGGAAGGGGTTTCTTTCCAGTCCCACTTTAGAGCTAAAAAGACAAACTGTTTAGAGGATAAGCTTCTCCCTTCCAAGGATTTATGTAGTAGATATGTACTGGCAAGTATACAGAATTCATAAAATGTTAGAGGGAAAAAAAGTAAAAAAATAAAATGTTAGAGGGAAAGGGGGGCTCTAGGATCCTCTTGTTGGATCTCCTTACTCTACGGTTGAGGAAAATGAACTCCAGAGAAGTGTTATGCCCAAGGGCACAGAGCTGGCTTACAAGATGAGATTTGAACCCAGATTGCCCATGTACTGGCCAATGCCCTTTCCACAATACTGTATTCCATTTCCCTGCACCACAAGAAGATACCCATTGCATCTTGCAGAAATTAAGGCTATTTTTAAATTAGTCACAAGTTAGACTTATGACTAATTGGAATACAGTGTTCCACCACCTTTAAGTCACCTGCTAAAATCCACTGCTCTCCATCACGGCACACCCAAGGCCTTCTGGTTGACCAGAGAAAGAATTAATCTCAACTCAGTTCTCTGTGTCTAGGCACCCACAAAATGGAAATCGTTGTACTTGGGGAAGAACAAGAGGACAAGATGAGATGAAAAGGAAGTATGTTTAAAATGGATAAAAGGAGGTACTTTTTTCCCACTATACACAAGTGACCTGGGGAACTCACTGCAGCAGGATATTAAGATCAATGGTGAAGATTTGTGTTTTAAAAGATTAGGCATTTCACATGCATATCATCAACAGCCACACACAATAGGATGAAAGTAAGATGGATGAAAGTTCTCAAGCTTCAGTGCAGAAGTTGATCACCAACTGGGTTAGGTGAAAAGAAAAAAGTTGTCTACTCAAGTAAGATTTCACACAAGGGCAGAACTGGGGGGATTCCAGGCATCGCTGCCAAGTAACACCGCTCCAAAATAGTGATGTAAACCAACAGGCACTTTATTATGCGCCTGGATACTGTGGGTCAGGAATTTGCAGAGGGCACAGTAGGGATGGATGATATCTGTGGCCTCAGTTGGGAAGACTTGAACAGCTGGGGGTGACTTGAGGCTGGAGGCTGGAAACATCTGGAAGCTTCTTTACTCATATATCAGACACCTAACCTGGAATGACTTGAAAGCTCACTCGACTGGGACTGTCAACTGGAGCCACATCTTATGCAGGTGTCAAGTTGGTGTCCCAATCAAAGGCACTTCCAAAAACCAGGTGCCCCAAGGGAACCAGGTAGAAGCTACATGGCCTTTTATTACCTATCTGTGAAAGCCCCATTGCATTACTTCCAACATAGTCTGTAAGTCAAAGCCATCACAAGTCCATTGAGATTCAAGAGGAGGAGACTTAGGACCTTTTACATCCCTCCCTTATGGGGAACTGCAGAAAAATATGTGGGATGGGAGACGTTTTTGCAGTCATCTTTAGAAAATGCAGTCTCCCAAGGAATGATTGGGTGATATGAGGTTGCAAGAACACAAAATCTAGTGGGAAAAACTGACGTATAAAGAGATAATCACAGCACAATAAAATAAATATCAAGGTAGTTATTTTCCCTCTTTTATAAGAATGCTTTTTTTTTTTTTTTTTTTTTTGGTCCCTTTTATAAGAGTCATCACATTTAAATTTTTTCATTCATTTTCTGTCTTCCACTAGATTGGAATCTCCATGCATTTAGTTTCCTACCATAACCCCTGTACCTAAAACATTACTAAGCAACAAATAGGTACTCAATAAATATTTGTTGAAAGAGTAAGTGCTGTAATAGAGAAGCAGTGGAAGGACTGAGAAAGTAAAGGCAACAACAAAGAACTCAGCTTGATGGAAATGACATTTAAGTGGGTCTTGAATGCTTTTGAAGGATAGATACAATTTTTCTGGTAAAAGGGGGGGAATAAATTTTTGTCTTTAAATCTCCTCCAGAGCCTTCCATTAGCCCAGTTTAAGTGGGCAGATCCTCATCCTAAATGTACAGACTGCATATAGTAGTTACAATGTTCTTGGTTGAAAGTGAAGGGAAAGAGGGACTCAGATGGATTAAGAAATAAGTAGTGTATTGTGTCACATAACAAGAAGTCTGGAGGCCTGCAGTCCAGGCAGCCTCAATGCCATCCTTCCTCATGGAGTCAGCTTGGCACTTTCACGGCTGCAAGCTGGCACCTACAGTGGTAGGCATCACAGGCAGACAAAACAATACCCAGCAGGGGAGAAGACTGTTTCTTCTTTGGAATAAATCTTTCCCTTAATCCCCTGACAGATTACCTCACACTGGCCCCCATGGCATGCTTTATTGGCCAGAATTGTGTCCCATGCACACGTGTCACTCAAATACTGATAAGAAAAAGGGGAGCAACATGAGCAAATGGACTAGTCACACGTTACTCCTAGGGGTGTGCTGGAAGTTCCTGCCTATCCTAAAACACAGGGCTGTTCAGTAAAGGATGGACACCCCAAAAGAACGAAACAAACCATTGGGGTTAAGTTAGAAGAAGAAAAGAGAGGTGACTCTTTAGCATGTAGTCAACTGTACATGGAAGTTCCCAAAACTTTCGCCTTGGAGAAGGTTAAGGTTTTGTTTTCTTTGTAGACAGATATTATCTAACATTTCTATTTATTCTTTTTCATGCTTTTTGCTCCTTTCCTTTCTCCTTCCATATTAGTAACTAGTTGAATAAATCAAGTGCTGTATCAAAAGGAAAGAGTGTTATGTGTAGAGTGTATATACAAGTGGAATTAGTCAAAAATACGTTGATTATACATGAGCGCACTTTCAGGTAAAAACCTTGATTCAGACGCTTCTGATGGCCTAGCCATGCCCAACTGTTCACCACTTATATCATACTCTTTCATGGCCTTGTGCCTTTTATTTGTACCAATTCTTCTGTCTAGGAAGTCCTTCCAGTTGCCTCACCTGTAGTAGATACTGGGGATTGCCTTTCTAGCCTGCATTCCGCTGCTAAGTCACTTCAGTCGTGTCTGACTCTGTGCGACTCCATAGACGTCAGCCCACCAGGCTCCCCCATCCCTGGGATTCTCCAGGCAAGAACACTGGAGTGGATAGCCTCCATTCTATCCTTCTAGTAATTTACTTAAAGAGATTGGGAATTGCAAAACTACTTCTTGCAGACTCCCTTGCAGCTAGGATCTGGCTCTGAAGTAAGTTCAGTCAATGAGGTACATTTATGGGAGATTTGGAGACAGATGCAAGAAGAAGGTATCATTCTGCTGCTGGTGCTGCTGGCAAACAAGGTTTCAGTAATAATCCTAAGAGGCATTTAATGATGTTGGACTCCGTGTCCTGTTTTGGGATCTAGTCACCAGTTTCATGGGTGTGAAGAGCTGTTGCTGCAGAAGCACCATCCCGACTTCTGGAACACAGCTACTGTGGTGTGCCCTTGAACTCAATAGCCCAGGAGTAGCCCCCTGACTTCTGGCCCCCAGCCCATCAATTTTGTAAGCCTCTGCTTGATTCTCAGTATTAAATCTTTCTCTGTTTGAAATACCTAGAGTGCTTTCTATTTCCTATGCTAAACCCTGACTCATAGATCACCTAATTCACGTTTAGCCTGCTAGACACCAGATTGGGCCAGATGCCTCCTCTGTCCTCCTTCCATGCTCTGCCTGCTGAGCCATGCCTCTTCAACTTTGTACCCCAATACCAGTGCTTGGCTCACAGCACGTGCAGCGTCAATATTTACTGAACTGAAACTTCCTCTGCCAAGATACTAGGATGGTCCTGAAATCTAGACAAAGGTTTAGATTATGCCCATCTCATGCCTGTTCTGCAAAGTCCAAAGGACAAGTTCATTCTAGACTACAACTGCAATTCTAGAGGAATCCAGAGCCCTCAGCAATTCCATACTTTAGCCCACTACACAAGAAGTCACACCAGAATTGAAGATCCAACCTGGTGCCCAGGAAAGGGATGATAAGGAGCAAGGGAAGCTGCTTATCTCAAGAACTATGATCTGGTGGTTCTCAGGACCTTCTACTGCTGGGCCTATGACAAGGCCTGCAATTAGCGGCATAGGCTTTGGAGTGAGCAAAACCAAGTTGGAAGGTATGTGTGCCTGTGTAGCAAGTTATTAACCTGTCTGGACCTCAGATTCTTCTATAAAATGAGGTTGATAATATCAACCTCACAGGATTCTTGGAGTAGAAGAGATTATATATGTAAAGTGCTTAGCACAGTGTGTGAAACATTGGAAATGCCCAGTACCCATCCATCAGTGGCTTTTATTATGGTCACCACTGTTCTTGGCTGTGCCATCACTATGAAATTCTGTTATATATTTTTTACTTTGCATACATATATTTTCCTTCAGCCCAAACAGACACATACACAATCAGACTAGAATACTGTTTTCTATATCCTCTCCCGAGATGTTCCATTTTGTATTCTGTTGTGATTAACCTTTTTTCGCAGAAGATCCATTTAGGCACAAGAGTGGGGCTGTACTGAGAAAAAAACAAAAACCATTTGTGTCAGTGGTTCTCAACCCTAGCTGAAGTTCAGGATCACTTGAGAGTTAGAACACAACAAAAATAAACAAAACAAAAGCAAGAAACAACGTCTGGGTCCCTCAGCCAGAGATTCTGATTCAATAGGGCCCAAGCATCAGTATTTCTTAAGGCTCCCTACATGCTCGTAATGCACCTGAGAGTCACTGCTCAGTGGGGAAAAGATTAGTACGTCTATTGCCTCTGGGAAAGAGGAAAGCAGCTCTTACTTTTCTATAATCTCCACTACAGTGGCAGAGGGGAGAGGACTAAAGATTATAGTTACATGATTCCACTTACAATGTGAACAAGGTATTCTTATTATGAACTTGGATAAATGACTCATCATGTTAATCCTTTGGTTAGTGTCTTGGTTTCTCCTTTAGAGGTGTCTCATGAGAAGAGGAGTGATTAAAAATGCTCTAGGACATGAAAAAAACTAGTCTGGAAATACCCAGTTGGCTTATAGGTATTTGTTCTGTGCCAGCCCTGTGCAAGCTTGCACACTTTCGGGCTGATTGCTGATGTCAGGTGAATGTACTTTGTACTTTGATCCAGAGAAAGTGAAATGATCCCTGCTTTGGCATAAAATCTAGCTAATATCTAAATACTAGAGACAGTTGGTGACAGCTGGAAGTGTGCTTGGACATAAAGTACAAGCCTACCTCATTTTACTGTGCTTCGCAGATATTGCTTTTCTTACAAACTGAAGGTTTGTGAAAGCCCTGAGTTGTCAGATGATGACTAGTATTTTTTAGAGAGAAAATATTTTTTAATTAAGGTATGTGCATTTTTTAGACATAATGCTATTGCACACTTAAGAGACTGGAGAATAGTATAAACATCAGTTTAGACACTATTGGAAAAGCAAAGAACTTGTGTGATTCAGTTTATTATGATATTTGTTTTATTGCAGTAGTCTGGAATCAAACCCATAAAATCTCTGAGGTATGCCTATACATCTAAAAACTGCAACTTTTTTCCCATTATTAAAGTGACACAAAAAAGAAAATAAAGAAGAGCACTGTGCTAAGTCACTTCAGTCATGTCTGTCTCTTTGTGGCTCTATGAGCCTGCTAGGCTCTTCTGTCCATGGGATTCTCTAGGCAAGAATACTGGAGTGGGTTGCCATGCCCTCCTCCAGGGGATCTTCCAGACCCAGGGATCGAACCCACGTCTCTTATGTCTCCTGCATTGGCAGGTGGGTTCTTTACCACTAGCACCACCTAGGAAGCCCAAAGAAGAGTGGAGAAACAGAAAAATACAATAAAGCCAGTAGAAACTAATAATAGAATTACATAGCGTTCGTTACAAGGTGCAAGGCATGGTTTTAACCCTTTACTACGTAAATGCATTTACTCCTCTCTACAGCTCTAAGAGGTAAATAACTATTTGTGACTCCACTTTACAGATGAAGAAAGAGGATCTGGTGCTGTGTTAGGCGACTTGTCCAAGGTGGCACAGCTAGTAGAGGGAGAGCCACGGTCTGGACGCGTGTTGCATTCACAGGGCCTGGTCAACCTCAGAGACAGCACATAATATAAGCTTTATTCACGAATTCAATACCACTTGCTAAAGTTAAAAAAGTTACTCTCAGTTGCCATTCACTCATCCATTTATTTCACAAATATTTATGGAAGGCATCTATGGACAGCATACTGTTCCACACTGGGTTATCAAGATATTGAAGAGTAACAGAGGCTAATCGTCCAGTCATCCCTATAGCACTAAACTCTCAAGTGTCTCCCCAGAATAATTACACAGTTATAATCAACAAAAGTCTTAAGATTAGAAATGCAGTAACTATTCCCTGAATACAAAATCCAACACTGATAACTTCAAAACTTTTGGAGTGTTACTAGATGGAATGTTTAGCTTACTAGACGGAATGTTTAGCATGACCCTCCGTATTTTCATCAATTAATAAGTACACCTGGGACAACAATTTAAGTTGAATCTCATAAATTTCACTTTGGAGTAACATGCTTAATATAGCAGTAGTGTCTTCAACTCAGAAATTTGATGCTTTTGGATGGATGGATAGATGAATGGATGGTTAGATGGAAGACAGATAAGTGAATTAATAGGTGAAAAGGCATGGCAATGTTCTAGTTGCTTAAAAATTGCATCTTTAAAAATAAAGATGTGTTTTCCAGTTTTGTTAAACAGTAACTATTACTCAGGAGAAAAATCAAGATTTCTGCCCTTTCCATGGACTAAATATGTAATTTCAAGCAAGTCATTATGGTGCCAATTCCATCAGATTGTTGTGAGGATTAAATGAGCTAACTGAAATGAATTATGTAGCACCTAACTCATGTTAAACAGCATATTTTAAACTGCCTTTAAAGTGAGGTAATATAGGTGAAAAAGCAAAAATTCAAATGACATGAAAAGCTATACAATGCAAAATAACTTTCTTTTGGCAAAGTTTTCCCACTGTTATTACTATTATAATACTATTATTAGAGAGCTCCAAGCAAAAATAACACCCTGTTGACTGAAAAGGGAAAAGTTTACAGACCAGGAGATAACATCCTTTGAGTCAGAACCAAGTGAAATAACACATGTATTCTGGCTAAATTCCAGCATGAGTGATTAACATTCTCCAACTTCAGATAATTTTTATTATTAGCCAACACTTGTCCATTCCCAATAATACACACTTTGCATAAAGCCCACAGAACGAGGCAGCCTCTCTTGGCATGTTCACAATCTGTGCATACTTTCCACTGAGGGTTTCCCTTTCTTTTGGATTGCTATTCCATAGCTGAAAACTCCCACTACTTTCACTCCTGGGATGTTTGCCAACACTGACTGCCAAGTAGTTCCCCAAAACAAACAAACAAACAAAATATAAGCACAGGTACAATCACAGGGAATGAAATAAGTAATATACATTTTAAACATATTTATTAATAGTTTTGATGTTTGTGAAGCGATTGATATTTAACTTTGAGGCTGGAATTAACACACATATTCTTCATTACAAGTCTTGTTGATAAGCAGGGAGGAGAGGACTGTTCTGCAATTTAGTTTCCCAGTCTACGTAAGTAGGATCCAGGACATAAGAACGACAATAGCCGTGGTGGGTCTCGGTCCTTTAGTCCAGTCCTGAGTATTTTGAGAACTCAGGCCCTCCTGCCCTTTTTTTCAGCCTTCTTCCCAGTAGAAGGAAGGGGCTGGGGAAAGGGAAACAATTCAAACCCTATTTGTAAGCGTGTGAATGAATTTCAAGAATGCTAAACACCTCAGTCTTCCAGCCTAATTAGAACACGTAGAAAAGAGGCATTTTCAGGACATTTAAAACTTGCAGCATAATAACCCATCTGGAGAGCGCCACAGTGCATCCCAGTGGTTGGGGCGCCCAGCAGGTCTTCCCGTGGGCTCCCGCTGCGCCGTGTGCCCCGGATCCCTGGCGGCCAGCGGTGTAGGCCGGGGGAGCGACCGGGGCTGGCGGGGTGGGGGTAGGGGGTACAGCCCCGCGCATTACACCGCCGGAGCCAGTGTTGCTTTTCTCTGCAGGCAGCTTCGGAACTGCCTGGATTTTTAACCCAATAAACTGATAAAGGACTAACATGTTTGGAGTCTTCCAAAGACGGAAAGAAAATCACTTTCTTGTTGCAACAGTAAGATTTTGTTACGAAATGCAAAAGTAAAGGTTAAAGCCTGGGAGATAACCGGTAGAATATGAGGCGGGGGGGGGGGGGGGGGGGGAGGAAGAGGTGGTAGAAATTGTGGATGTCGCGGCCCAACTATCTCCATTCGAATCCCGGGTTTCCCATTTGAGCGCCTACTCTGCGCCAGGCGCTCGGAATACTGTGCTGAACAAGATTATCTACGTTGTGGTTTTCTTGGGGGGCATTAACATTAGCTCGGTTGCCTTGGTCAAGTTTCTAAACTGTTTCTTCACCTGTAAGGAGTGTCTGATTCATAGAATTATTTTAAAGATCTGAGACATCCTGTATTAAGATGTGAATGACAAACGCGCTGTCCGACACATTTAGGACTCGGTAAGTGTTTGTTCCTCTTTAAATCTGAGCTCACCGGGTGTGAGCGTGGCTCAGAGTGGAGACAGGTGACACGGTTAAGAGTGATTCTTTGAGCAGTCTTCTAAACAAGCGCTGGACTGTAAGGATACTTAGCTGCTGAGAAGAGATCTGGTAGGTGCCCTGGGAAAAAGCGTTCATAAGCTAGAACATTACGGGAAAGTGAGCCCCGCATAAAGCGGGAATCAGCAGAGAACTCTGGAGGGACTTCTAGGGTTTCCCGCTTAGGGTCTCAAGAAGGCGTGATTAGCATTCGCCCCGCCCCCCATAGCTTCCCGGCCGGCGATTGGCCCGCGCTCCTCGGCTACCCGCTCAGGGCTGGACCCGAGGGCTCCTGGGGCGAGGCCGAACCGGCGGGGCAGTGGGCGGGGATGCACGGAGAGTGTGGCGGGGCGGCCCACCAACCTAGCCCCAGCGCGAAGGGGCGGGGCCAGGGCGGAGTCTCCCGGCGGGCATTAGAAGCAGGTGACCCGGGCGGGGCGGGAGAGGCCAGTCCGCCCGCGACCGTGACTCTGCTGTGGCCACCGCTGCCGCCGCCGCGTGCAGTTCAATACCGGGCGGAGGTGGGCGAAAGGGTGTTAGAGTGCGGGGGAGGAGCCGAGCCCGGCGCGTCCTGGGAGCGCCGCCACCGCACCCAGGAGTCCGCTTGGAGCGCGGAGCCCCCTGCAGGGGAGGAGGCCAGCAGCCGGCGGGCGGGACGCGGCGGCGGGCGAGCACCGTGCAGTCCCGGCAGGGCCAGCGCTGGCTGCTGGCGGTGCTGTGAGGCGGCGGGATCCGCCAAGCGCCTTCCTCTCGCCCAGGTGCACCAGGCGCACTCGCCCCTCTGTCCACCTCTCGGACCCTGGTGGAACACACGGCCTGTCCCCGCCCTGCCCTCGCCCGGATCGTGCGGGGGACCCCGGAGGAGGAGAGGGCGAGTGACTGGTCTGCGGCGACCTCGATTAGGGGGCGACCCCCCTCTCTGAGACGCCCCCACCTGCTGCCATGTGCTGCTTCCTCGGATACCCAGCCTCTCGCCAAACTTTCCCGATGCCAGTCCCTCTCTGAGAAACGCGGAGTGTCCAAGAGACGGGGGACCCAGGCTGGCTACGGACTATCTGCTTCTCTCGGGATTCTAGGAGGTGAGAGCCCGCGCCTTCCCCTTCTCCTCCTTCTTTTCCCTATCCCTCAGCCCTTTTCCTGGGGGGCTGAGCGCTATGACCTCGGCAGGCCCAGGGAAAAGGGAGGAAGGGTGAGGGACGGGGAGTCTGTAGTTGTGTTCCAGGAGGTGAAGGGGAGGGAAGGGAGAGAGGTTAACTTAGAGATTTGGAGACCGCTTGCGGGATTGTACCATTGACGCCCCTCTAATTGGGAGTGGTTGCCATTTTTCTTCTCCCCCACTTTTTTTTTTTTTTTAAGAGTACTTTCCCCAGAATCGGAGCCTAACCGTCCCTCTCCAGCCCTGTCCAGCGAAGAGCTGAGCGCTCCCTGCGGAGGTAGCATCCTCCCGAAACAGTTGGTCTTTGGACGGATTTCTTGAAAAAGAAACCAACAGGTTGCCAGCCCCGGCGCCACACAAGTCCGCGGAGAGGGAAGCTCCGATCCTGGTTTCCTCCTGCCTGAGCTGGCCCCGCGCGGGCTGCGGGAGACGCGGGGAGGAAGGGGGCTATGGCTCGGCCTGACCCGTCCACGCCGCCTTCGCTGCTGCTGCTGCTCTTCGTGGCGCAGCTGGCGGTCCGGGCGGCCGCCGCCTCCAAGGCCCCAGCGTGCCAGGAGATCACAGTGCCCATGTGCCGCGGCATCAGCTACAACCTGATGCACATGCCCAGCTAGTTCAACCACGACACGCAGGACGAGGCGGGCCTGGAGGTGCACCAGTTTTGGCCGCTGGTGGAGATCTACTGGTCCCCGGACCTGCGTTTTCTCCTGTGCTCCATGTACACGCCCATCTGCCTGCCAGACTACCACAAGCCGCTGCCGCCCTGCCGCTCGGTGTGGGAGCTGCCAAGGCTGGCTGCTCGCCACTCATGTGCCACTACAGCTTTGCCTGGCCGGAACGCATGAGCTGCGACCGCCTCCCAGTGCTGGGTCGCGACGCCGAGGTCCTGTGCATGGATTACAACCGCAGCGAGGCCACCACGGCGCCCCCCAGGCCCTTCCCGGTCAAGCCCACCCTCTCCGACCTGCCGGGGTCGCCGGCTTCGGGGAGCGACTGTGCCGCCGGGGGCCGTCGGTGTGCACGTGCGGCGAGCCCTTCGTGCCCCTTCTGAAGGAGTCACACCCTCTTTACAACAAGGTGCAGAAGGGCCAGGTACCCAACTGCGCGGCGCCCTGCTACCAGACGTCCTTCAGCGCCGGCGAGCGCACGTTCGCCACCTTCTGGATCGGCCTGTGGTCTGTGCTGTGCTTCATCTCTACCTCCACCACAGTGGCCACCTTCCTCATAGACAGGGAACGCTTCCGCTACCCGGAGCGCCCCATCATTGTCCTGTCAGCCTGCTACCTTGCGTGTCGCTGGGCTTCCTGGTGCGCCTGGTGGTGGGCCATGCCAGCGTCGCCTGCAGCCGCGAGCACAGCCACATCCACTACGAGACAACGGGGCCTGCGCTGTGCACTGTCGTCTTCCTGCTGGTCTACTTCTTCGGCATGGCCAGCTCCATCTGGTGGGTCATCCTGTCGCTCACCTGGTTCTTGGCGGCCAGCATGAAGTGGGGCAACAAGGCCATCGCGGGCTACGCGCAGTACTTCCACCTGGCCGCGTGGCTCATCCCCAGCGTTAAGTCCATCACCGGGCTGGCCCTGAGCTCCGTGGACAGGGACCCGGTGGCCAGCATCTGCTACGTGGGGAACCAGAACCTGAACTTGCTGCGCGGCTTCGTGCTGGGCCCGCTGGTGCTCTACCTGCTGGTGGGGACGCTCTTCCTCCTGGCGGGCTTCGTGTCGCTCTTCCGCATCCGCAGCATCATCAAGCAGGGCGGCGCCAAGATGGACAAGCTGGAGAAGCTCATGATCCGCATCGGGACCTTCACGCTGCTCTACACGGTGCCGGCCAGCGTCGTGGTGGCCTGCTGCCTGTACGAACAGCACTATCGCGAGAGCTGGGAGGCCGAGCTGACGTGCGCATGCCCGGCCCGGACTCCGGCCAGCAGTCCGCCAAGCCCAAGTGCTGGGTGCTCATGCTCAAGTATTTTATGTGCCTCGTGGTGGGCATCACGTCGGGCGTCTGGATTTGGTCCGGCAAGACTGTGGAGTCGTGGCGACGCTTCACCAGCCGCTGCTGCTGCCGTCCGCGGCGGGGCCACAAGAGTGGCGGCGCCATGGCCGCGGGGGACTGCGCCGAGGCAAGCGCTGCGCTCACGGGCAGGACCGGGCCCCCAGCCCAGCCGCCGCCGCCGCCGCCTACCACAAGCAGTTGTCCCTGTCGCTCGTGTAGGAGGAGGCGGCCAAGGGACCAGGAGCCGGGCGGGAGTTGAGGGAGCTAGGTTGTTTTCCTTTGGTAGCTTTGCCAAGGTCACTTCCGTTTTACCTTCATGGTGCTGACGCCCCCTCCTGGGGCAACTTGGAGAGGAGGGGAAGGGGCTGTTTCCAGGGGGCACCTGTCCCAGGACTTCTCAGAGGGGCTCAGCTGACGTCTGCTCTATCTTCCTGCCTTTTTGAGGGGAACCATGTTTTTAATTTATATGTCCTTTTCTTAATTTTTAACTTTGTTGCATTTTGGCAACAAAATTTACCTTTGCTTTGGGGGGGGGGGTGTTACAATCCTGAGGTTGGCATTATAATGAAGGTCCACTTGGTTCAGGGCTCTGTGAACTGTGTGTCTCAACTTGGAAAATGTATTTCCTATACTTGTGTCTTTAAAAATAATGTGAACAGTGAAAGTTTAGGTTGCTGTGAGCGGGAAGTTTCCCGTGGGCTTCTCCAGCTTACTTCTCCTTCCACTGCTTAAAGTGTCCCAGATGCTTTAAGATGAGCTGCTTGGCCCTTTCCCTAACTTTGGGGACACCCTAAGTCATACTGAGGAGGGGGAGCATAATGGGTTTACGCCTCCGGAAAGTGACAAGGTTAGGAAGTGTCGAGAGTTTCTGTGTGCGTCCTAGCTTTGTTTAGCAAACTTGAGTTTCTTTTCTGTAGTCCTTGTAATCATTCTCATTCTTAACGGTGCCAGCTTTGCTTGAATGACTTAGAGGTAGCATTGTAAGTGTCCAAAATAAATGTTTGGAATAGTGCTAACCTAAGGGATGGCGATTGGTTGAACTTCAATTCCAGACTGTTAAGATGGCAGCTTTGTGCTGGAGGAGTGGGTGGTTGTTAATAGACTCTAGTGATCTTACTTAAAAAAAAAAAAAAAACGTGTTATATTTTGGTAAAAATGAGCCCACTTCCTTCTTCTGAAAGTACTTAGTGATAGAGCTGAAGGGGTCTCCTTTTTACATTTAAGGACTAAACTGGATATACCTCCTGTAATTAAGTAAATTTCCAACACTTCTCTTATCTGCTCCTCCCCCATCCCACCTCCTTTATCATGTTAAACAGTCCTTTTGCTTTTCTTATTCCTCCTCTCCTGGAGAGCTGTGATTAGAAACCACACCCATCCTTGAATGAGGTGCTTGAAAGGGAGGCTGGCTACCTGTGAACAAATATTGGCAGCAATGAGGGAAAATGACTGTCCCTGGACATTGGACTAGATTACAGCCAGATATTTCAAAAGCAGCGAGACACTGCTCTCTGCAGTCTTTGACAACAAATGAGACCCATAACACACTTGCTTAAGCTTTTGAAATGTGAATCAGTGTAGCAAAAGGAAAGCCGTTTTCCCCACCCCACCTCAATATATTTTTCTTTTCCTCCTCTTCTGAGAAAGCCTGTATATTGGTGAGCACACCCTCACACACTTTACTGTTAGAGAATTCTGTTTGCTTTTCTAATCTGTTGAACCATCCCCTCATTCATATATGAAAGCCTACGTATTGTTGAATACACACGTACACACACTACACACACACACTTTACTATTAAAAATGCTGTTTGCTTTTCTAATCTGTTTAACCATTCATTCAAGAAGAGTGTGAGGCTATAGTTGGGGAAGGGAGTGACAGTGCATTTTCAGGTAAAATACTGGGGACTAAATTTAAGAAGCTAAAATGGCAAATGCAATTAAAATTTGGGAAGGCCTCTCTAGAAAAATGACAAGTATAACGATTTGCACTTCATTTATACCAAAGTTGGAAAAGTAAGATTTAAGCCCAGGTCAGCTTTTACTTTATGGATATTAAGTAAACAAGTGTGTATTTTCCACAATGGATTTAATCACTATGCTGATGGAAAGAAGCATGATGTTAATAGTTTTCATGAACTTTCAAAGGCTGTTCATGTTTATAAAAATGCACTGCTCTTACACACTCATCTAAATCAAAATTAAATTTCAGTATATTTGACAAAACATGGTACACCGAGCTACAGAACTTTCTGCACATCTAATTCGTCTGCTTTTTCTGCAGCTGCTTAGAACCTTGAAATAGATCCCCTGCCTGAGGGCCAGTTCCTCTCCTGTTTTTCAAATGAGGACCTTTTCTGATCACCTTGACCTCTTCTCAGAAAGTACATAGATTATTCTGCTGCCTTCAGGCATTGTGTCTAATTTGAGTTGTTCCTTTTCCTTTTTTTTTTTTTTTTTTTTGTGGAAGAGTGTAAAGATGATGCAGAATTTATCTAAAAGTTGTGAGAGGATGTGGTTGAAGTGATTTAATTCTTACTTTTAAAACAATTATTTTTTTATTTCGGCAACATACCAAACCTAAAAAGAACAACCAATTTACTTTAAAAACAACTTAAGACAGTTAAGAGAAAGGATACTAAGGCAAGAGCAGTAATAGAGGTAATGCACTGGAGGTTTTTTAGGTTCATCCCAGTTCTTAGCGTTGCCTGTTTTCAGTCTATCTCTCTCTCTCTCCCCTGCTCTCCCTTCCCTCAAAGATTAAGCGCACCTGCTTCCTGAAGTCTTGCATCAACCACCCCTCCCCCTACCCAGGCAGAGAAACCCATCTATTTATGCTCACCCCCTGTTTCCATCTCATACTCAGTTCTCTCCTGATTTTTATTTTCATTAGGCAGACCATCCATACTCATGAAAGCAATGATAAAATGAAAGGTTGTGAGGTCGTTTACCAGCTTCTTTACAGCCAGCTCTGATTTTAGTGAGGATTTAAGGCCCCGTTTAGTCTCACACACAGCTTTTGGGCTGTCCCTTTCGTGCTTCAATTTTAAGCAATGGCTCTCAGCATAGATAGGAGGGTGAAGATTTAGAAGGAACTAATATGCGACCTATCAGTGAATCAGCTAACAAGAGCCTTAGGAAGTCTTTTTACTATGTATTATTAACCTCACATTCTGAAGCTGTCTAAATTGACTGGAAGAAAGTTCTCTTGGTGCCTTATTGGTTTATCCCTGCAAACCTCTGTCATACTTTCTTGCCGTCGCTTCCAACGACGGGCCCATGTGTGTGTTGTGTGCCACTGTGCACATGTACAGGCTTAAATAATGTGCCAGCAGCCCTGTTTCCAAGTTGGTATTCATTAGGCCCTTTCCTCCTGGGCTAGGGCTGCACTAATCCTGACACCGGCTGCCAGGAGAAAACCTCGTGGATCCCACACCGAACCTTAGTAACAGCATCCGTGACCTGCAGTCTCAAGTACAGAATGGGAACCCCAGAGCTAGGAGACGTAGTTGTATATTTTAATGAACTGCCACCCCTGCTAAAGAAGCTTCTTTCACTTTTGTGCTCTACAGAAAGACCAAGGGGGGTAGGAGGGACAAGTGTTTGAATCACTGCTTTCTAACACCGAATGGGGCCAACAGGACAGAGAACATCACAAATCTAGGCAGGTGTGAGGTACAGTGGCAGAGAATTGCCTGCTCCCTCTGCGTGCCCTTTCTTGCCTGCAAAGTCCAATCAAGTGATCCTGGGAACGAAATCTGCCTGGGTTGAGGAGGGTGGTTCTGAAAGAAAAAGCTACCAAGACATGAAAGCAGGGTGAAGGGTAGGCAGGATGAAAGTAACTAAGTAACCCGACTCAGAACTCTGAAAAGCTTCTGGCAGCTTGATGACAACTACAGGATTTATTTCAGCCAGGATAATGTCTGTGGTACATGATTTGAAGACAATATTACTTCATGTTGTTAAAAATTGTATGTATAGTATGTATGTGTTGTGGGTGTATATAATTTATATATATGGGAGATTTAGTGACTTTTGATATGGGTTTGGTGCAGGTGAATTTATTACTGAGCCAAATGAGGCACATACCGAGTCAGTAGTTTGAGCCCAGGGCATTCACTACTTTTTCTGATTTCCATATATGTGTATTGCCTGTCCCATGAGGTATTGTCGATGTCATGTCAAATCCAGAACTCATAAAGCAATGCCAGTGGTATTTTATTTGTAGACAATCAACTCAAATCTATAAATTATTACTGGCAGATGATTATAATATTGAATCTCTTAACACTAACAAAAGGAAATCCAGAGCATCTTGATAAGAAGTTTTTTGTTTTGTTCCTGGAAGTCAGTAGAACAGCAGTTGTATGTGGTTATGTTAGTTTCAAGGTACTTAATTTGCTGACACTATTTCAGATAAAAAATCTGTATGTATTATATTTGTGGGAAGCTAAAATAATGGTTTGAGGTTTTATCAAATATGGAGAGTAGTTATTTATGAAAAACCAAGAAATGTCTGTTTTTGTTTCTTTGTTCCCAATTAATAAAGATAAATTTTAAAGTGCATTAAAGCAATGGTAAAGTAAGTAAAAAGATGCTACACAAGTATTTTTCTCTTCATGCTTTTACAAAGAGACACACTGCTTTCTAAGTGATTCCCTGGAGTAGGAAATGGCAAACCACTCCAGTATTCTTGCCTGAAAAATTCCAAGGACAGAGGAGCCTGGTGGGCTACAGTCCACAGCATCTCACAGAGTTGGACATGAATGAGCATGGGCTGGCTGAAAGCGCTATGTGGATTCTAACTTAATTATCAGATTTCTCAGATATGAGTGGCAACCTTTTTATTGATAATGAAATTAAGCAAACTCCAATCACAGAAGCAGAACTAAAGAAAACATGTTTTACTTGAATATACTTCTTAGGTTTCTCCTGCCAATCCTGTGATTGTTTTATGATTCACTTGAAGAAGGGAAATACACAAGAACAGAGGCACTGCCTGACATTGTGTTGTTTCGTCAGCTCTGTCTAGACTGCTGAAGCAATTTGGATGGAAGTGGTGCTGTTCTGTGTGTGTGCTTGGCAGTCATGAACTCCCCAAACTTGATCATTCAATTTACAACTTGGTATTTAGGCCTCCCAGGTGGCTCAGCCTACAATGCTGGAGACCTGGGTTCAATTCCTGGGTCTGGAAGATCCCCTGGAGAAGGAAATGGCAACCTACTCCAGTATTCTTGCCTGGAGAATTCCATGGACAGAGGAGCCTGGCGGGCTATAGTCCATGGGGTCACAAAGAGTTGGACATGACTGAGCAACTAACACCTTCACTTTCATTAAGGTCTAAACACCAGTCAAGGAGCCCAGATAAGGAGATATATATTCTCCCTCTATATTTGTGGAGAACTGGTTCCAGGAACTTTCCCTCCTGCAAATACCAAAATCCACAGATGCTCAAGTCCTTTATGTAAAATGGTGTAATATTTCCATATAACCTACACACAGTCCTTCCGTCTTCCCCCTGCATCCTCCCATATACTTTAAATCATGTCTAGATTACTTCTGTCTAATATAAATCCTCAGTAAGGAGTCGTTTTAAGTATAATGCAAATGGTTGGTGGTATGCAGCAAATTAAAGTTTTGTTTTTCGGAACTTTCTTAAATTTTTTCCCCAAGTATTTCCAACCCATGGTGATTGAATCCACTGATCAGAACCTGTGGATACAGAGGACCTATTGTAAGTTGATTTAAAGTTGCCACTTCCCTAACAATATGGACAGATGCTTAGCAAGCCTGAGAGAATGTAGTGTCAAAGTAAGATGAGCATTGTTAGATTGGTACACATTAGGGCATTTGAGAGAATAGAAAATACAGCAGTTGAGCTGGATCCTGGTAGAAGAGCCACTGTGCCTTCCCCATACAGGTCTCCATAGCTGACACATCTTCCTGATGCTTTCTCATTGCTTATTCCCCACCAGTAGGAAAGGGGCCTGTTAGACTTGGGTGGCTAGAGAAATAGGTCATAATGCATTGTTAGTGGTTTAGTTGCACAGCTCTTTAGTTGGTCACATCCAACAGAAGGAGAGGCAGTATAATTGTTCTATGCATAGATTTGGGAGCTAGACTGACTAGGGACTCAAATTCCAGCTTCATCAATCATGGGCTGCTTGATCCTAGACAGATTGCTTAACCTTTTAGTACTCTCATCTTAGTACTTTCTCGTCTATGAAAGGGCAATAATGATAGTATTTATATTTTAGAGTTGAGAGGATCTGAAGGATTAAACCAGGTTAAGGTAAGTATCAATAAAATGAGGAGGAAGCAGCCATTCAGGCATGGGATGGGAGAGAATTGAAAGACTAGTTTTCAAGTTTGTGTCTGTGTAAGAATCATTGGGGGTTCCTATTAGAAATGTAGATTTCCTGGCTTCGCTCCAGGAACTGAGATTCGTTTAGTCTAGGGTCCAGGGAGTGGTTCTTTTTGTTTTGTTTGCTTGTTTAAACTTTTAGAATTACTTTAGGTTTACACAGAAGTTGCAAAAATGTATACATCTTGCCCTAATATTAACATATTATCATAGCACTTTTGTTAAACTGAAGTCAAGATTATCATATTAACTCCAGACTTCATTTGGATCTCACCAGATTTTCTACTACTGTTTCTTTATCTGTTCCAGGATTCCACTCATTTCTTACAGGTTTTCAGCCCATGAGAAGCAGATGGTCTAGGGGCCACGTCTTGTGAGATACTGGGACACGTAAAGGACCAAGCAAGGTCAAACTGCCCTATCCTCATGTTGGGAAGATGAATGCAATTTTGAAGCAGAAGGGAATAAACTGGTGAGGCTCTGGAGGGGATGGGGGTGGATATAGCAGTTTGATTTTAAGCCTTGGGATGGAATTGCCTCCGTTGGATGAGAGGGGTTACCTTAAGAGTGAGGCATCTGTTCCTAACGCCAGGTGAAACAAGTTGTGGAGTCTGGAACGTGGGATTGCTGCTTAGCCTGAGGTGATACGTCTAGAATTGTGGGCAGGTCAGGGGACTGAATGCAGCAGATGGGGATCAAGCACCTTGAGGAGGGCCCAAGTAGTTGATTAAAGGGGATCACAGGGACAAGTTAGCCTGTGAGCCATATAAATCCTGTACTTCCTGGAACCTGCTAAGGCTTTGGAAGTGGATCACAGTAGTAACCAGCATCAAGCACTGCCACATTTGGCACTAGCAGAAAGTTAGAGGGTGAAGCTGAGATGATCCTCTTGAGAGAGGCCAGTGGGAGGTGACCAAACACTGAACCTTTGCCCTTGGAAGAGTCAGTTCCCACAGGGAGGAAATACAGGGCAACCGCCTGGGGAGCCAGAAGTAAAGGTTGGAAATGAGAATGCTAGGATGAAGGAATAGATGTTTTAAGAAAAAGTTAGGAGAACAATCTGAGTAGATATGGACACATTCTTGAGTACCTTAGGTTCTGAGGCTGTCGCTGAATTTTTCTAATATTCAAATTACTAGCTCCCTTCACATTTACCTGGGCCTTTTTTAAACAATGTTAACCACTTTTCATTTGACTCTGGATTCCTCTTAATTTCTATTTCACTTTCCTAGTTCTTTCTGCATCCTAGAGTTCCCTAAACCACAAAATGGTATTCTTAAAAATTTGTTTCACATTAAGTAAATTGTTCTCTCATCTGCCAAACCCATTTAAAATAGACTAAATTGCCTCAGAAACCAGACTGCACCTGTGTACAAGGGACCAGACTTTGCTGAAGGGCTCCTGGGTTTTATTTTTGCTGGCAGTGTCAGGCTGGCCAGGGTGGTAAGTGGCCAACAGTTGAGATCTTAGGTGATCTAATCCTTGGTAGATGCTAGGGATAATCGATAGATTCTGCACAGAAACTAGCGCTTGCCTGAGAGAGGCTCTGCCAGCCATCAGGTGCTTTACCTAGTAGCTCTGAACTCACAGACCACAGCTTCTGGGCGAGGAACAGTCCTAGTCACTCTACACGTGGTTAGAAGGCTTGTGTGATCAAAGAGTCCAGGTAACCTACATGCTGTATGGAAACACTTCCCAAAACATTGCATAACCTGAAATATAGACTGAATGATTTTCCAGTAAATACTGACTTCATCAGCACTTTTAAAAAATCAAGTAATGGTATAACTTATAAAATGGGAAAACTAACAAATGAAACATGAGTTGTTATAAAACCAGGATTTAGTAATGTTGAATTTCAATAATGGGCATACAGGGTACTTTAGATGTGATAGAATAGGGTCATGATAGAATCTGATACAGAATGGAAAAAACTTCTCAGAAACACTGGGCCCTAAGTTGTCTTAGGGTGAACCACGTGAATTTAATGTAGAAAAATGACAATTTCATTTGGTTCAAACATAGATTTGAAACCTTTGTCTTGTCCTTATAAAGTTCATTCACAGTATTCCAGTTAAAATTGCACCGTCAGTATATTCCAAAAACTAAAAATGAAAATAAATTTGAGTTGAGGTATTCTTTTATAGTCTTAGTACTTTAGGGAATAAACTCTTCCTAGGTATAAACTCTCAACACTACCCTATGGCCCCTACTAGGAACTAGTTTTCATGCCCTATAGTACTTATGAGAACCTTTAAGTTTTCCATTTATCAAAATGGCTGTAATTGTCTCTAGAATTAACACTGAAAGAGCACTTTTTAGTGATTCTAACTTGTCTTCAAGCTACAGTCGTGTCCAAGCAGTGTTCCTACCCCCACTTTTTTTTTAACCTTTGACCACTCAAGATGTGACAGCATTTCTGCTTAGTAAGTGGCATATTATTACATGGTACAAGCTATCTTAGTGATTTGTCATAGTTTTTCTCTCCTTCTGCACTAATTCAGATTATTTCTCCTAATCAACAACTTACCAAAAACAAAGTTAAAAGATCTGACCTTAGGTAGTGAATTAAGGTGGATGAAGACACAACAGTACTATCAGGAGTGATGGAATATTGCGAGAGTGCAGTGACTAGGGTCTTAAAGAAACCTTATGGTGATCTGGTATATTACATGGCTTGTTTAGCAGTCACCCTCTTTATAACAACCGCAGTTCTACCTCCTCTTCTTCCACTTTCTTTCCTGTTCAGTGGCTTGAAATCCTCAGTAACTCACGTTCTGATTCACCAGTACTTCTGTAACTCTTTCCTGTGTTTTACCTTTTATCTTCCAATGTGCTTTTTTCCCCTGTTGGTACAATAACACACAATTCCAAAGTGCCATCGAATGCACTATGCCACTGAGCGCCACAGCCAGTGATTTTAAGTGTACTAAATTATCTTCTGGTTGAAAAGAACATAAGCCAAAGAAATAAATGCCTCTTAACTAAAGGCAAAGGTCAAAGCGACTTTTGAATGCGTAGTCGGAAAATGCTTTCAGGCCTGCCTATCAGAGCGGATTGAGAACATTTGCGCTGCTAAGCAGAGCCGTGATGTTATGTGAGCAGTGAGAAGGTGCACAACAGCCACGTATTTTAATTAAAATAGAGTTTATTAGCTTTTCTTTTAATATAAACATGAGGAAGAAAAACCACACAAGTTGGAGCATTCTTTTCAAAATAAAACTGCAATCGATACTTGACTCTCCAAGCTCCATAAACAATATTTTTTGAGGTGGTAGACTGTAGTATTTTATATCCATTATTTATCATTTATGTCTCTGTCCTTTAAAAATGATGGAACCTGTGGCACTCAATATAATGCGAAGCCTTGCTATAAAGAGAGAAAATATTTCTGGCCCAGAAATGCTTTGTTTACAGGCAAAATTCCTAGGATTATGTTTGAGAAGGTAGGAGAAAGATTTTACATAGTTGAGAACACTTTTTTGTTTTTAATGTTTCAAGTTTAGGTGACATCATTACCAATTTCCTAAAAGACCAATTACTGGACCTTCCTGTCTTTTAATGGGCTTCCTGGTGGCTAAGGGGTACCCTGTGTTTTAAAAAGCCTGAAGTAAGGGTTCCTAAGATTTATCTTTCCTCAAGTAACAACTTGAAGTGACAGACCTACAGCCAGGTTAACAGGCAGAACAGAAAAGCTGTTTCATGTCGCTTACTTTCCTTTCACCACTACTAGGGTCCAGTTCCTTTCAGTTTATTACCGAGAACTCATGCTATTGTTCGTAATTCCTTTACCAAACCTAGAAAAAAGAAACTTCCGTGCTCAAGCAGATCAACAGCCCAGCCAGGCAAAGGACTATTTTAAAAAGAGGAGGCCAGGTCTATAAAGATCCAAGATATCCTCCTGAAGTCTTTGTGCAATTTGAAGCTGTGATACTTGTAGAAATATAAATGCTACAAACTTACAAAACATCACCTGAGAGTTTACTTGAATTTCTTCTAAACTCATTTAGTTTTGTAAATTTTAAACATTAAGCTCTTAATTTTAATCTTTTGTTTCAGCCTATTTTTTGCCATCTTCAAGAGGGACTGAAACAAAAAATTCAAATTAAAAGTTTAACATCCAAGATTTACAAAACTAAATGAGTTTAGAAGAAATTCAAGTAAACTTTCAAGTGGTATTTTGCGTCTGTAGCATTTATACTTCTGCGGCAGTGTCCTGGAGTGTCCAAGCACACTGTATTAAAGCTTAAAATTGCACCAAGACTTTTGGGACACCTTCTATTTCACTATCTGCTTATTCCTGGACTAACAGGTTGGCTGTAATTACGAAAACAGCCTTTAATACAAGTATTTAACAAAGAGGAAAATAATCAGAAAATGAGAAGCACCATTAGAGTTAACAAGAAACGCAGCACGGACCCAACAGAAGTAGGTAGCAGCATGCTTTCTCTGCTTATGATCCCAAACATGCTAACATGCTAGTAAGCAGTGCTTACAAAAGACTGAATGACAGGTGTTATTCAGCAGCTTTTTGGTTTGAACTGATTGCCAAAAATGACTAGCAGCTTCAATGAAATAGGGAGGAAGAATCCTTCAAAACCTAACAATGCTACAACAGGCTGTTCCTAAGTGGCTTTATGAGTTGTTAGGAGTCCCATGTTTGAATGGTAATACTGCATTGATTCTAAAGGATTATGTAGCAATATGGGTGAGAAAAATAGGAAAAAGTAAAAGTTATATAGTTAGTGTCTTTAAAGTCTAAAAATTTAAACTATTTAAAAAACCTCACATAGTTCACAGTTATGGGCCTACACAGTAAGCAATTATCTGTGGGTGGGTTGGGAGCTTTTAGCTTTGGAGTGGTTTTTGTAACTCTGTTTACATTAAAAAGGACAGAAGAGTGTGTTGCCTTGACAAGGTCCAGTTTTTTCCTATGACCATAACCTTTGCTGTCTGCAAGTCTCTTGAATTCAGTGTCTTTCTTCTAGGTGAAAATACTAACTTTGCTGGTTTCTCAGCAGGAGAGGTGGTATTTCTTCAGTCCTTGTTACGAGGGGTTCATGATCTTACAACCCCTCACCTCTCTCTGTTCACAAGAGGATGGCATTGGAGCGCTGAATACCAATGAAATTATCAGCGCTGAAAGACCTTCTCACAGCAACTCTGCCCAAGTCTTTGTATTCGTCTTCACACAGTCTGGAGATGGCCTAAGAAAGTCAATCAGATAGAACATAAGTATAATTGGGGGGAAAAGTTCCAACCTTAAAGAAAGCAGCATTGATAAGCCACACATCTGCATTCATTTAGGTTGACAGTTGCTGCTACTTTGGATAGCTCATATCTATACTGCTGATTCCCGAAGATAATATTCTCCAAGGGCTATGATGAGATTGCTGGGGCAGGGAGGAACATATTTAAAAACTGGGTTCCCAAAATAGGCCCCATCTAACAGCAATATGATGTTACCTACATACTAGAGCCTTAAGCATAATGAACACACCTGAGCAAAATCAGTGTTTACCCAGCTCTTCAACCTCTATTCAGTCTTCACTATTTACTTCGCACTAAGAGCATTTCAATGAGGCAGGTGTGTGCTGACGGCAAGAAAGGCCTAGTGATGAAGCACTACAAGGTGCTATCTCACAGGCATGTAAATTATCGTGGAAAAATGTCTTATTTCTAAAGTACCAAGGTACCGGAAAAAGTGTCAACTTTCTATGTATTCATTTCAGTTTGTAAATTTTGCTGTATACCCGCCAGAAATCACAAACTACTTCAAATTACTCTTCAAATCACTACTACAAATTACTTCATCCCATGTATGTTACCACTTCCATTAAAAACCCACCTACTTTCTACATCTAGTTTCTGAACCCACATTATAATTTCCAAGTATAGGTCTCACAGCTTAGCCCCTGATGCTTCTGGTCTAATAAACTCATGGGGCTGAACTGTGATACAAACACACACTACAAGCTCAGGCAGTTCAGAGTGGTAAGTAATTATCAATGTACATATGATTGGGGAAACAATTATAAGAAATTATTCCTGTATGGTTAAATGTAAGTGTGGAGGTTCAAATGGAAAACCATTAAGAACAATTAAATCTGATTTAAAATATTCTGAATTATGGTTACATAAGAGATATCTGTAATTTTTAAAAAAAAAATAATGTGAGATCTCTGTCTAACCCATAAAAGACACAGGGAATAAGATGCCAATGGGTTAATAAGCTGTTCAAACTGTTAGTCACTGCGTAGTGTAAGTCAGTCACAGATGCTGGCTTTGGTGGCTGACAGAAAACCCAGCTAGTGAATCCCCAGTCTTACCTCTAGGCTCTGTGCTCTTTCTTTGCTAAGAGGAGCAATTAGAAAACTCAGGTTGTTGTCATCTGCTAAGGAGCAAAGGTCAAAGTAGTATTTGGCATAAACACTGGCGGGAACATGAATATTAAACTGAAGGAGCTCCAGAAAGTGCCTTTGCATCTCATTCCTGGGGGAGGAGAAGACAAACCAACACAGGACAATTTTAGTCAACTGGGCTGTCTTCAGAACCCCATTCTGTGCCACAACAGCTCTAAATACAGCTTGGAAACAAACAATGGCTCCCCAGCTGGATTAACACACTAATGTTCAAACAAGGTACAGCTCTTTGTGGTTCTTCCTGCGTCCTGGCACTTGGAGTTTGGGACAAGGTGGGGAGGTTGCGGCCTTCTTATGCACCCATGCTGCTGACTCGGGGGCTCATTCTTCAGAGTTCCATTAGTGCAGCTGTGCATTCATGCTCCACGCTCACTCACAAGGCCCCGCTATAGTCATCAGATGAAAGGAATGATGTATGCTGTTTGGTAGCTCTGGAGAACTTGCAGACATTTTCACCGATAACAGGAAGGGGCTTATTGAAGTAGAGACACGCCAACAAAAGGAGTAGGCACATCACCACGGCAACAAATGGGGCCATGGAGAGCCACTGCTATTATCTCTGAGGGGAGAAGACTCTTGAGGCAACAAGGATTCATCTCAGATAAATAAATAACTAAGCTACACTCGATGCGAAAGTGAATCCCCTCCCCCCGCTCCAGTGCAGGGGACTGTGGCAAAGGGCAGAATGCAAGTTTCTGTTCCTCTTAACCCCAGTAGGACCAGAAGGTGTTCCTGGGACAGGATGGGATGCACTTTTTAAGCTATGGGAGGCAGTAGGGTTAAGGGGAGACGTCTTGGCTAGATTAAATGCACTGAGCAATGACCCCGATGGAGCAGCTCCCCCTGTGCTCCGTCCGCCAGCCCTGACTAGGACAGAAGGCGCACAGGCACGCAGGGGGCAAATTCAATGAAGTGGGAAAGTAGGGTCCTGGGGGCAGGTCTTTACTGTGGGACCATACCCAGTCATTGCTTGTCTAATGTTTAAGTAAATAAAATCAGAGTAAGTCTTACCACTTTCACAGCAATCACTTTAAAGAGTTAATTATATAAAAATGATAAATACCCAGACAAATGAAAGTGACTTATTTTTCAAAATATTTGTTTCCTGGTTTTAAAGTGTTAATCTTTTATCCATTGGTAAGTCATCAAATGTTTGATGTTCTCCTGCGTGGAGAGCAGAGTGTGAGCAGAAATGAGGTTTCTCATTTGTTGAACTTTAAACCTAACTGAACCTACCTCCAAAATTAATTTCCTGTTCATATGGCCATAAGTCTATAGAAATGTAAATCAGATAATGTTTTGATAATCAGCTAATCAGGACTTAATTTACTACAGGAATAAATGCACTTCACTATCCCTTTTATATTCTCTTCCACTAATACATTTAATTGTGTGGAAATACAGTACTTCATAGGATTAATATGTCTATTAACAGAGCTTTACTTACTGAAGAAACAAGCATTAGGACTACAGAATACGCTTCTGCGTATTCTGATGACTAGATGACTGAAGAGCGTGCCATTTATAGGCGCAGCAAATTTTCTGAACAGCAGCTGCTCAATATATTCAAACAAGATACATGGATGTTAGAAAACTTTTAAGGAAAAGCTGATAGATGCCAATTTTTCAATTTAGACTCAAAATGAGACCATTATAAATAGCAGCCAACAGCAGGGGGATGAGACAAATGTGACTTGAACACTTGGCTGTACTGCTTTCCAGTTTCCAAAGATCATAAACAAAAGCAACCTATTACGAACACAGCTCCTGGTGATTCTGTTGTACACAGAGAAGTGCTGTTTACAATTAGCTTCTTCCTGTAGCTAGACACTGCCATCAGTGCTATTGGGCTCACATCTGTGAACATCCACACACTTCCCTGCATGTTCTCTGATGTTGTACCTGGACCCAGAGCCCCCGTCAGCTTAGTTGCAGGTTCTGAGAAAATTTCAGCTGCCATCATGGCAGACCTGGTGTTTATGATTACACATTTTCCTTCCTTCAAGGAACCAGTTTAAAGATGGATGATAGTGGTGCTCAATGTCACCTTAGTTTCTACAAATTCCAAAAGTACTTCTACTTATCTCAAATTATCTGCCGTAAACACTAAGGTGGCTACCAGCAATATCACCATGACACTTTTTATCATCAAAGTGGACATTTTCACCAAAAGCCACTTTGACAGCTACCAACAATCACTGGTCCCTTCTCTTAGTCACAAGCTTCTTTGCTTCAGTTGTAAATATGCACTTTGGTAAATCTGAATTAAGAGTCAGCGGCAAAGGTAACAAAAACAAACTCTTGCCACTGTCTGCCATGACCTTGATCGTCCTCTGCTGTTCACTATAATAAAGAGATACCCCTTTACGTTTTCCTAAATGCCACCCACAAGGACATTTTTGCTGTCAAGTGAGCACTTCTAGAGTCTGCTGCAAATACCTCTCTGATTCCTGCTGCCTCCCACCCTCGGGGCCCTTCCCTGCAGCCAGACAGCAAGCCTGATGTTTCATGCCCATGGGAGCATGCCATCTGTGAGGAACCCCCCAAGTTAATTCGAGGCCCCACCAAGTACCACTGTGGTTGCTGAGTGCCCCGGGTGAGGCCCCACTGACACTTCCTGGGCTACCTGAGACAAAGGAGTTTCCTAACTCAGCAGACCTACTTCTAAACATGGGGAACACTCCTGACAGTGGAGGAGACGGAACACAGAGATCTGAAACCTTTCTATTTGGTCATCTGTACATCATGGTTTCTGTAACAACAGAACCTTAGAGACAACCTCAGATTACAAAAGAAGAAAAGACCTGCAAAAACAAACATACAATGTGTGACTCAAGTTGAAGTTATAACTTCAGTAGTCTGGCGGTGCTAAGACCTCAGCAGTGACCACTTAACTTCCAAGGCCAGACATGTGTCTCTTAAAAACAGACTGGACCTGGTAGACAGCTTTAAGAAAGACGTGAAGTTATTTACTGCATCATGCTGTTCTGGTAGTGAGCCTGTAAAATGGCAAAAACCACCAGAAAAGTAATTTCAATTTATCAAGCAGAATATTACAACAGTAACACACCAAGATTTAACTAATCAATGATGGGAAATACAAATGGTTATACTACAGCTAGACAGAAAGAACTCTAATTTTATATTTATACCTAATTCAGCTCTCTGCGCAATGTAACCTTTCTTAAAATGTAACATTTCTTAAGCTGTAGCTTAACATTTAAGAAATGTAATTTCTTAAATGTAATTTCTTAAATTTAAGAAATGTAATTCTTAACATTAAGAAATGTAACATTTCTTAAGCATTTCTTAACTTTATGGGAGCAAATAAGGTATTGGAAAATGGTTAGACAGTTCACCGTAACCTTACAAACTCACATGTCCTCAACTGTAATGTCCTTTAGGATCTGGCAGTAGTCCACATTCCAAACAGCCTGATCGTCCCAAACCTTGGAGGCAAGAAGAATGGCTCCCAAAACAATTCTTTTCCAGTTAGTGGGGCAAATGTCGATCTCAGCATAAGTTAAAAGCCTTTCTAGGTAAACCTGCAAAAGTAGAGGACTGACCTTTGATTTTAGTTCAGTTTAAGGGCTGTGATAGAATTGTTAGGAATGATAGGTTTCATCTGTTTTTAACATGTCTTTTATTCTTTGGTTCTACAGAGACTTTTGCTCGGCCAGTCAAGGCCAAAGGCCAGGTCACAGTTGTAAGGCAAATATTTCTGTCAGTCTGGTATTTCTACTCTGCCCATGTGAATTTCCAACCCAATTTTGGTCGCAGGAATGAAAGGACATCTCAGCATTCTAAAGACAGGCATTGTGTTATTACCTTCCCACTTGTAAAAGGTAGCACGTATAGCCCAGCATCGATTCAAACGTTCAGTAAATGCTTGAGTGCCTACCGTGTGCAATGTACCTACCATACTGGTGGTGGGTACGAGGCAATTTTATATAAAGCTTGAGTATGTAAAATTCTGGTAAGACTGAGCAGTTCTGTATCTTCTCTTCAGAGGGCGAACCTGAAGATAATAACTGGTGGTCAAGAGAGCCTCCCAGTGGCTGCTGCGTGGCAGAGCAGGACAGGCAGCACAAAGCAGCTGTGCTTTACACTTGGTGCCTTCTTAGGGAAGATTCATGCACAGAAAGAGCTTTTTGTTCACATCTCCATTATTTCCTAACTCATTTGTCTTACATATTCTGCAACTTAGTCAATTTGTTTGGTTCTAAGGTGGTTAAGAGCTGCCGGTGTCTGAATCCCTGGGGCTCCTCTAAATCTGCCAGGTAGTCTGTGGGATGACTTCATGGCTTCTTTTATGTGTCAAATGGCTATTCTATAAAGAACCAGACCAAGTTAACAGCTGAGTAAAGATTAAAGACATAAGTTGTGATGGTGCTACCTTTGCAGAAGAAAATATATGCCATTTGACAAAAAGAAAAATGTCCCATTATCAGACTGACAGCTCCGATCTGCCAAAGCTCTCCAAACTCAATTGTGTTCCAAACACGGTTACTGAGATTATATACCCTTAGTGAACTTCTGCCCCCCACTCCCCAGAGAACTCCACGTGCGCCAGTACTCTCTAAGAACGAGTCTTCCACAGGGTCCACCCCTCTACTGTATTATGGCACTGATAGAGGCAGTTCAACCTTAGGGGCAGTCCCTCAGCTTCCTCTCAGCTTCACTAAAGGCAAACCTGGTCTCATTTACACCACTTGCCCTCCTGTCTCAGTGGAAGTGACATCTCTTTCTTTTCCCTAAAACTAACTCTTCTATGAATAAAGTCAGTCCCACCTCTCATTTCTGCAGAACACTGTTCCCACAATTCATCTCTTCTTGAACAATCCCCCTTCTCTGTCAGAGATTTTCTCCAATGTTCTCTTACATGTTCTCAGCCCATCTGTCACCACCCCTTAGAACACTTCCTTCAGGAAATGTTCCGACACTGGCTACTCATGACCCATCCTCTCCTTAGCCCATTTAGTCTGCCCCTGGCCGCCACTGCCCCGCCGAAACTACTGAGGCATGGTCACTGCTGCCTTCATGACAAACAGCCAGCACTCTTCATCACGAGGCCCCACTCCCCAGGCCTGCCCTCAGAGCTGAGAGAGACTGCCACACGCCTGGCTGCCGGGACCAAAGACCTCCGCTTGAGTTATCGCACTGCCGTCTGCTGGGAATTCTTATCTCCACTTTCACTGGTCACCTGCCGGCTCTGCTCTTCTGTCCGTCACTTCTGGCTTCTATCACTGCCATTGCCTCCTAACTTCTCTGCTTCCACTGACCGCCAACCACAGTCTGTTCTCCCCAGAGCAGCCAGGAGAGCCTCTCAGATTAAGTGCACTTCACGGGCCTGCTCAACATCTGCCAGGGCTCTCCCATCAAACAGGTCACTTCTGTGGCCTGCTAGTTACGAGGCCCTGTGTGAGATGCCATCGTCCTTCTGTGACCTCATCGCCTGTGCCTTCCCTCATTCCCTACTCTGATCACAGGGGCACCTTGCTGATCCCTCCGCACAGAACCCGTTCCTGTCTGCGCCTTGTGCTCTGCCCCCTGCCTGTGCTATCAGGCCCCTCATCTTCCTCAGTCCAGCCAGGTCCTGGTTCAGATCTCACCTCTGTAAAGAGGCTCTTCCTGGTCTTTCTAGCGTGCATGCATTAAGTCACTCAGTCGTGTCTGGCTCCTCTGTCCATGGGGAATTCTCCAGGCAAGAATACCGCAGTGGGTTGCCACTCCCTTCTCCAGGGGATCTTCCCAAACCAGGGATGGAACCCAAGTCTCCTGCACTGCAGGCAGACTGCTTCCTGTCTGAGCCACCAGGGAAGCCCCTCTAATCTCTCCATGCCTTTACCTTGCTTTCTCTTTCTAGCTTTCACTACTACTTCAAACAGTCATCTTTTTAAAAATACTCATTTTAAAAAGTCTTACACTCTGTGGTACACCCGATACTTACACACACTGTAAATGAACCATACTCCATAAAAACTAGAGAAAAACAAAACCCTTATGTCTGCTATACTCACCTCAGAAAGGCAAGGACTCTCCTCTGTGCCCAGCACTTAGAACCGTGACACAGGCAGGCATCTGGTGCCTGTTTATGCCCTAAGGAGCTCCTTGGCAGCACTCGGCACGTGCGCCATGCTCTTCCTCAAGCTCTCCTGGCAGCTCTTCTGAGTCTCTCCTGGGTTTCCTCCCACTCCGGCCACTCCTCTGGGGATGTGTCCTCTAAGTGCTGATGGTCCCCACAGATCTATCTTCTCCTCAACTTGTATTTAACGTACTTTCCCTGCATTTGAACAGCCACATGTAATTCCCTGCCTCTTGCTCAGCTTCAGGCTCCAATCCCATACAGTCAAATGACTGCTAGACACTGTCACTCTGCTGTCTCACAGGTCCATCGGGCTTAACTTGTCTACAAAGAAATGCCCCTCTTCCAACCCACATACTCTCTCCTGCCTGCATTTCCCAGCTCTGCATGTGCCAGCGCCACTCCTGCCTCTCTCAAGCACACGCCAACTAAGCACCGTAACTGGCTTGCAGCTCCAAGAAAAGGCCTGCGTCTGACCCGGGGCCCCCTGAGGGGAGCCTCCTCTCCTACACTCTGCCTGCAGGGGCGCGGGCAGCGGTGGACGCAGGCCCTCCCTTCAGACCATGCAGCTGACTTTCCCCTAGAGGTCTGCTACAGGGAGGAGCTGGGCAATCCCCACTAGCTCTCAGCTGAGCATGATGTGTTACTCAAATGATAAAATCTTACCAGAGGAACTCGGCATGGATGACAGAAAGGTCCTCACATAGCTGGAGCTCGGCAGGCTAACTTGAGTAAAGCCTTTCCAAGCACTGCTGACACCCCAGGCCTGGGTACCTTCACACGCAGGCACCAGAGGACAGTAGAGATGGTTAACACTGCCGTCCAAGGCCAGGCAGGTGAAGGCAGTCGGTCTCAATCAAGACACACATCACAGCTGCCTAGGCAACACAGCCTGAGACTCAGAAACACACTGAATCTACACCTGCCGTGGGCCAGGAAGTGCAGTGACCGCCTCCCTCCCACCACCCAGCACACTGTGCCGGTGTGCACCTGTGTGCACTGTGTGCGCATGCGTCCTGAGGTGTGGAAGGAGATACCAGAAGTCTCTCCTGCTGCCTTTAACATCAACTGTTTTGTGATGAGAAAAGCAATGGCAACATTTTAAATCATGATGATTATACTAAAGCTCAAATCTGTATGTTTTAATTCTTTTTGATACATTTCTCTTTAATAAAGTTCTGATGATCATTTCAGGAACCTACTTTCATTTGAAAAACAGGCCCATACCTTCTGTACAAGAAAAAAATTTCTAGAGATGCTTCTATTAAGAGAAAAATATATTACCAAAGTCACTATTGCACATTCAGCAGTGAGCTGGGCGGCACTGAAAAGAGTATGAACAAATCTGTAAATGAATTTGTGTTCAGGATCATGCTTAAAGTACTCCTCCGGAACCCTTTCTCGCTGAAAGAAGAAAAAACACAATGCTAAGTATCCACTGAAGAAAAATACTTAAAAGTACCCTCAAGATAGCAATCTTCACACGTGGGCCCACGTGCTACTTAAAATAATTTTGACTAGGTGACATATCTTGTAGTCTTTTAAATATAAACAATTGGATCCTAAAGTACCATAGTGATTCAATACTCACTACCATTCATTAGAGAAAAATGCAAGCACAACCTCAGAAAATGTATTTTCACCTTCTTCCCCAAAGAATTCTAACCAAATGCAAACTATTTTTAGGCTCAAAGTCTTGCTGATCATTGTACGTCATCATACTTTTCTGCAGTCAACTATGGAAACACCTCTCCAGTGTCCTGTAACCAGAGGCTCTAAGAGTGCTCTCTTACACAGCGGTCACCAGTCACATGTGTCCACTGAGCACCTGAAGAAGTGAGTTTTTAAACCCTATCATTTTAATTAGTTTAAAATTTAAACAGTTTCTAAATTTTCTCCTTAGAGGTCTTACATATGTGTTAGGAAATGTTTATATTGTGTGATGCTATGGAAAATCATCCTTTAAAAAGCTACATTTTCTGTTACTTGGGTATGTTTACTTACCTGCTCATTCGTCATACAAAGCGTAACTTGGTTCTTATCAGTCACACCCCTGGCACAACATGCTTTTGGTAAAATTACTTGACATAATATGGGGTGGGGGAAGAAGACTTAAACGAAGACAATCTTGGCTTTGAGCTGGAGGCAATAATTTTCTTCTAGTAATTAATTTCAAAGCAAATCAGCATGAAATAAACACAACTGTAATAAGAGAAAAATACACCTTCAATAAAAGTGACACTTACTGTGAGTGGATGTGATCTCTCATCAAAAATGTCCAAGGATCTGTTGTCATCTCTATAAAATAAGAATGTGTATTTTAAAAATTAATTCAGGAGTTACTAGCTTAGTAAAATATCTGCTAAAAGTAGAGAGAGAGTAGAGGAAGCTTAACCTTAATAAAGCAAACAGTTTTACATATTCTCCTGGATTCTGCCCTTAGAAAGGTTTTCTGACCTATTTTATACTCAGCACACCAAGTTGCATGAAATCTCTTCTACAACCAGCCAGAGCTGCCTTTACCCACACAGACCCCTTCTAACAGGCAATGTTCGTAGACCAATACATTTCCACTTCACTAACCTCACAATGGAATATACAAGAACATTTTATCAAGTGGTAGTAGTGGGCAATAAAGTCTTCTAACTTCAATGAATGTAAATATGAGATTCATGATTTTTTCTTGTCTCCACCCCCTTTTGTTCTTCATATTATATTCTTATTGTTTATTTCTTCTTGTCTCTTTTAAATAGTTTGAGTTAAAAATTTTAATTGTCTTTTAAGAGAGACCAGGCTTTTTCTTTTAAATTCCACCACACTTTTCTGCACTGTGCCCATTTAAACAGCAGTTCTGCAAATGTGGTCTATAGGCCTCTGGGAATCTCCCCTGGCCCCTCTTCAGAAATCCTGTAAGTCCAAGACGTCAAAAGTTTTTTTATAAGAATACCAAGACATCACCTGCCTCTACACTGCTTGACACTTAACTATGATTGTATAAAAGCAAAAGTGGGTAAAATTGCTCATTTCTGAGTGTGAATCAAGGCAGTGGTATGAAACTGAATTAGAAGTCATTCACTTATTCCTGGCCAAATGAATGTAAAAAATCTGCTTCACTTAAGAACATCCATGATGAAAGAGTAAAAATTAAGTGTTCTTAAACCTTTACACTTCTTCTTCATATTATGAGTAAGTGGAAAGTATGCATTAAGCACTTGTATGTACTGAAATATGGCTGCGCTAAGGAAGAGCACTTGTAACTTACTGGTAACCAAGTCACTTTTTTCCCCCTAGAACATCATATTTAAACCACTTTTTTCATGAAACACCAATTGACAGTCATTTTTTCAAAAACGAACAAAGTGAGCCTGTCACTTCAAAGAAAACTCTAAACTATTTGTTGCCAATGATAAAATTCAAACCATCAAGCTAAAAATATTAGGATTTTTGGAACATTTGTACCTTTCATTGTGAGCTTTATTTATGGTGAGCTTGATTTACCAATACTTAAAAGATTTTTCTGGTAAGACTGGTAGTGATACTAACAAGAGTGAGTTTTTGACACTGTCTGAAGACATGTGAACCAATACTTTGCAAATGACAATGTATAATATTATAAAATCATGTACAGATAAAAAGATCCACTCAGTATGCATGACAGATCAATGGGCATTAATTTAACATAGTATCTACCTCAAGTTCACTGATAATGACTTGGAACTCCATCTTAACTAATTTAATAAACTGGCACATGTGGATTTTGGGGACAGTATCAAAGAATATGTCAAATTATCTCAAGGCTTTAAAAATTCACCTTTTCCCAACTATATGTCTACATGTAGCTGGATCTTCATATTGCTTCTTCAAAGCAAATGACTGAAGACAATGTTGACATGAGAATCAACTGTCTCCTATTAATGAGATACTATCCTCTCCACTATTTTGTTGTGGAAAACGGTTATTTTTCATTAAAAAAATGACTTATGTTAAACACTGGGGTCCCCAGTCAGATGGTGATCTCATCTCTCAGGAGACAGTTTTCCTGTCCTAATGTGGAGAGAAGCAGATCACCTTACTTGCACCTACAGAGCAGAGGCCGGGATGCTGCTAAATACTCTGTGACACACAGGGTGGCACCCCACACCAAAGCCTCATCCAGCTCAAAACTTCAGCAGTGCTAAGGAAGGCCTGTTTTAACATACAGTGGATTTAATTTTTTAAATTTTAAATTTCAGTTTCTAATACAGTAAATATCCATATAAACCACATAAAACTTAAAGAATTAAGAGTCCCAAAATAAAAATAAATGATTCACTTCAATACTGTAATGAAAGCACTCTAACAGTAAAAGCTTACTCTAATACTGTCTATTGTTATTAACACTAAACTTGATACTGTGTAAATTAATTAGCTGGAATAACAAGACAGGTTTTAAAAGAGTTCACCTGTTCTTTATGTGGTAATATATTGCTGAGATCACACTGTGGAGGAAAAAAACATATTGTAATAATTGGTTTTTATCACATTAGGCCTGAAGACATTTTAAAGGGTTGGCAGAGAGGTAAGACCATCCAGATGCCCAGTGGCCCCCAACCCCCTAATTCAGAGCAGTACCCATAGGTGGTATCCCCCATGTTTTAGGTTCTTTGGCTTTTAGCAAAATTAGGAGACCCAAAATATAGATGTGCTCTTAGAAGACATGTTTGGGTTGATTATTACAATATATAAATTATTATACATTTCCCTGGTCATTTGTCCTTCTCTGCACAGAATCTCTCATCCCATACAAGTTACATCATCTATCCACATGGTTAAATTTAAGCCATACAGATTTTGTGTGTGTGGCTTTTTGTTAGGCACTACATTTCAGTTGATTCAGTTCGGTATTACCCCTAACACATCTATTTTCCATTATTTCTCTAAAAGTAAGTAATACAAGTGCTCCACATCAAATAAAATGGATTTAAAATCACTTTCACACATAACTATTAGGAAATTTAATAGCAAAATTTTACAGTCACAAAACTGGTGATAGGCCTAGTTACCCTGAAATGAGCACTGCTATAAGGCAGCACAAGGCAGCACAAGACACTGCTCATGACAGGCATTTCCACACTATTTTACATAAAGTCTTAACCAACCAACAGGCGCCAGACCTCAGGTAGTTTTTACATGACTATAGCCCTAAGCTATTCACGGATGCTGTGTATTAGGCAATTAAGGGGTTCCCTGGTTAAGTTATTTGCTTCCCTTTGTTCTCAGTATCTAAAATGAAACTCAAAATAATAGAGAGAAGGCAAATCTGAACTTTGTAACTGGTCTATAGAATCTTAGCATTTGCAGAAAGACCTGTAACACTGTTAGCATCAAAGATGGATACTTCTATACTGCTTCAAAGTTTCTTCAAATTGATTTTAAAGTCACAGAATTAAAAGTTACATGATAAAATGGGCAACTGAACCTAATATGATACTTAACCCATTTTACAAATAAGAGAATCAAGGCTTAAAACTGACTTACTCAAGGTCCCACCATTTATCAGAAGTAGTTCTCTTTCTCCTACCCTCAAAGCAGAGAGTGGTTCCCAAGGTCAGCTGCACACTGGATTACCCGGGACGCTTTAAACACTGCCTGGCTTCTGCTTCAAAATGTTCTGATTTAACTGCATTAGGTACAACCTGGGCAACAGGATTGTATTTAAAGCTCCCCAGGTGACTGCAACGTGCAGCCAAGTCTAGGAATGAATGAGTCAGGGTTAAGATCAGAATCTCTCAGGATGCTTTTGTCTATGAAATCACGCCTCACACATCATTCCTCAGCTTGTCAAAAGGGGTGTGTGTGTGAGAGAAAGAGACACAGGGACAGAGAGGCAGATAGACCCACAGACTGTGTCTTGAGGGCAGGGAGGAAAGGTGGAATTCATGTATGTGTTCGGAGACATACATTTTGAAAAAGTTGCATAAGTGATTCTAATAAGGCTCACCTACCCCAAATGAAAACTAATCCTATCATATTTTTCAAAATCATTCCTAAAAGCCAATTTACCCTATTAATTTCTCAGTAAACCTTTATTTCATCAATAATGAATGTGAATGGTCATTTTTAAAACTTAATGAGAAAAAAATTTACTGTATTTCCAAACACTAAGACTAGGTTGAGAATAAAAAGCATGAAACCTACTTGTCTGAGCAAGGTTAATCTTTAAAACTACTTCTAAATTATATACTGGAACATCAGGCTCTTTTGAATTCAAAAGAAGCTGTGAGTCTAGCCACAGTGAGAGTAGTTTTTAACCCACAGATTTAGAGTCTTGGCTGAATAAAAACATTCAGTGATTACGAGAGAAGTGCCAAAACTCAGGACTTTAAAGAACAATGGGGCTCAGTTTTTGTTGAAATACGATTTGACCGAAACTAATATTATAAGAAAGTTACATTATTATGATTGTGAACTGATTGTTTTTTAATTCAAGTTAGAAGTTACTGATCATTTAAATAGCTAAAAAATAAAAGCCTTGCACATTAAAAATTAAATTTATAAGCTAATTATATTTTTAAGACAGAAAAGTAAAATTAATGATAAGGATACTAATATTTTCAAGTAGCATTTCCCAAACTGTTCTGGAAAGTCAACATTCATATGCTAAGAAGACATTAGTTAATGTTCCATGGACAACTCCAAGGGAGGTAGGAAGGTCTGCATCCTGTTTGGTTTTTAATTCTCTCTCTTAAATAAACGAACATTCCCATGATTAGGGTGTTTTGAACTGTGCATCTCAAATTGTGGACTATGAGGGGCTTCCAGAAGTTGAGGAATAGTTTTCGTCATCGTAACACTGTTTGTGTCTTCTTAAGTATAAGCCTGGCCACAGCCTTGTTTCTGAAATTTCATCTCTTTTTTTGTTCTCTGCTTTGATTGATACAGTGTGTTAGAGATACACATATATAAACAAAAATTTAAAAAAAAACAAAATTAAATGTGTCTATTAAGTTAAAATCTCAGTTAAACAAATTTCATCTATGGAGAAATTAAGCTTGAGAGTATGCCCCTTAAAACGGTTTTGATATATTTTCCCCCTCTTTGGGGGAGAGGAAGGAGAAGTAAAATTTCCTACAGAAATATTGCAGGAAAAAAATGCACGGTGGGATAAATCTGACCAAGTCCAGTTAAATTTAACTGCAGATTCGCCAGTAGGGGACAAGCTGTTCCTTCTTCTAATGGTAGCTTCCAAACTAGTATACATAGTTGTAGGACTCTCCCAACTCATAAAGAAATCATTTTTTTCTAGAAACATACAATAAACAGGTACTTCTGTTTCTCATTATGTTCAACATTGTCTTAACAATAGAAATGAATCAAATGAGGTTTACATTTTTCCTGGGACTTCTCACTTGCTGACTTTCCCCTCTATCATGTACTCTATGATTAACATGGAAACTGAAGACTCATATTGAGAGGTCCTTGAAACCAACATAGAGTTGACACGTTTCTTAACCTGATCACTGAAAAGGACAAACCAAACGAATGAAATTATGTATGGCGAGGATGCTTTCAGCATGAAGGGGGTCTGCCCCTCAGCCTTGGCAACCTAGTTGTACTCACCATTTTATTGTGGTTCTAAGATTAGGCTGGCTGACCGTGCTGTCATCTAGAAATATGGTTGGGCATGAGCTATACTTTTTAGTAAGCTGCCCTGGAGATACCTGAAGGGGAAGGGAGGTAGAAGAAAATGTCACAGTAAGTTAAACCTATAAAAGTGTGTTTTTTCCTTGGTTAAAATGTCAAACGATAAAGCATTAAGATTTTCCTTATACTCCATGAACTGCTGAGTGTTGCATCACGTGCAGCTCCATGGGAAACCTCTGTACTCTAACTTCCACAGGCAAGATCTGAGAAATGTGGTATAAACTGCTGCTCTTGATAAAGGACCCACAAATGAACCTGGCAAGCACCTATTATAAATTGCCTTTATAGTAATGAGAAAGCTTTTAGTAAGACTTCAGTGTTTCTTCCTTAAGCAATGAAATGCAGCGGAGATTTCTATTTCTATTCATTTACTACAATAAAATGCAATGCTTTATATAGTATCGATGTGAGAGCATTTCACTGCAGTAAATGAGCGCCAATCATAAATGCATTAGTTTGGGAGACAGTGTGAGGAAACAAGCGCTTTTGAATCAGAGGCTGGGCGTGCCAGGGCTGCTCCATCACTAGTGACCTGAAGGCCATAGATCTCTTTCAGCCTCAGTTTCCTTATCTGGAGGATGAAAGGGTACAGCTTTAAGATTCTCTCACAGCCAAGAAACAGACAAAGCAGCTCTGAGAATTTCACGGATAAGTAAGACTGCCGTTCTATTACACAAGGGAGAGCCTCAGAGAATACTTTCCACTCATCTCAATTTTATTAATTCTACTCTACATGTTATCTGCCACTCATCATGGCACTCTGCTGCCTTGCGCATGCTGCTCTTTGCCTGCAGTGGCTTCTTCCTCCTCCTTGTCCCAGCAAGCTTGAACCCATCGACCTCCAGCAAACCTCAGCCAGCAGCCAGACCACCAAACCTCTACCTTTCTGCACACTTACACCTCTGTTTCACCACCTGTTACATGGGCTCAACTGCTTGCCTGGTATCCCCCTCCTAAGTAAGCAAGCAAGCTCCTCCAGGTGACAGATTCTTACTGCTCCTCCTCCAGCTGCTGAGAACAGAATCTGGGACAAATCAGGAATCAAGAAGCGTTTGACCAATTATTTAAGATCGATTACAACTGGAAGGTAAATCATGCTAATGATACACATTCAAACTATCTGCAGTGGTGCTGGGTAGGTGACAAAGAGCTTTGTCAGACCCTCTAGAGAATAAGCTATCTTTAAAACACTTTAGAAGTATCCATTTATTTGTGAAGAGCCCAAAACACAGTCATAGTCAAATACTAAAACAGCCTGAACTATGTGAGGACAATTCTCTTCCTTTAAGTAAAGGCCAATAATCAAATCCCAGTCACTGTCAGTAGCTCTGAGTAATAGCATTCTTTAATACCACAGAACACAAACAGTTTTAACACTTGGTTTTGTTGGCTTTTGTTTACTAATTCAGATGAGCCTTCCTTCCTTCTATTAAAATAAAGTAGTTTTCACCACGCTGTCACACTCTATCAGTGTCCTCCACAAACGCATCAAAGGTGAAACAAGAAGAAAATCTAGTCAATGTTTTTTTAAAATACAGAGCTAGTTAAATAAACATTGCTAGTAGCCAATAGTAAGAACTATCCAAATGGGTGTATAAGCCACCGTTTTGCTTGTTTCAGGTATTTTATGGCAAGGCCACTGACTCCTTATTAACAAAAAGTTCTACACGTAACATACCTGAAAAGTACCACTATTTGGAAGAATTTCTCCTTCAAGCTAGAAATGATTTAAACTGAAACTCATATATTCCTTAAGTCATCTGGTTAATGTGTAATTTTAGAATCTCAAAAGAGACACAGCATGAAAACTGTTCATTCAAATAGTTATATTCTAAATGAAGTTATCTTTTAAAAGGTCACCACTATTAAGAGTATGACACATTATACACAGTAAAAGTCAGTTCTGACTATAAAATCTATCTATGAGGGGAATAAAAATAGTAAGAAAATGCACCAAAATAAAGACTAGTTTGTAGAGCTTTGACTTTGGGTAACATTTATCCCGTTTTTCTACTATTAAAACTTTTTCTTTATTATGAATTATATCTGTTTATCTTTGGAAATATTAGTGCTGAAATGTTTAAGAAGTTTAATCAGACGTAGCCCTACAGACTATGGGTGCTCATTTAGTCTATCAGTAACCTACAGACTACTGGCTAGATCCTACCAAAGAAATAGTGAACACTTCTCCAGGCCTACTCCTGAAGCGATTCAAACTTTTGGCATCTACTATTCACTAAAGGATGGCAGAATTAAAGCCTCTGAGCAAAGCCTGGATGTATTAGCTGCCAACAGGTTACTTTCCCCTCATCTCACTTTAAAATTTAAGGTAACTGTCCTTTATGATTAAAGCCTTATCATCACTGGCTCAAAACCTCAATAAACTACACTGACAAAGATTAATGATATAAAATGCAAATACAAAAATCAAACAGCAAAACCCACTCACTGATAGTGTAATGTTCAATGAAGAAGAGTATTTACCTTCATTCAGAGCTAAGGACAGAACAGGTGGACTTCTACAATCTTTACAAGAAGGGAAAAGGCTTACTTAGTAGACTTCAGGTTTAATGGCAAAGACTAGAAAATCATCATACTGGAAGACTAATAAGTAACAATCCCCCCCAAAACTTATCATTAAAAGTCAAGCACCTGTTGAAATTCTGCCTCCACCCAAGTGAATCTTCCCATCCTGCCTACTGCCTCTGAGTTTAACCCATCAAAAAAATTAAGCTGAAATTCACTTTTTTCTTCCCCTTTCCACAAGCTTTAGATGTGTTTATTAATAATTATTAAGACTTTAACTTAAAATTTTGTAATATTCTATGCATTAGCGTGGGGCTTCCCTGGTGGCTCAGTGGGTGAAGAATCCACCTGCCAATGCAGGAGACGCAGGTTTGATCCCTCAATCAGGAAGATCCCCTGAAGAAGGAAATAGCAACCCACTCCAGTATTCTTGCCTGGAAAAGTCCATGAACAGGGGAGCCTGTGGTGGGATACAGTCCCTGGGGTTGCAAAAGAGTCATGTCTGACTTAGCAACAAAACAACAAGAAGTGCATTAGTGTAAACTACTCCATCCACATTACTGCACATTAATGGACAATGTGGCAGGATGAGTAGTTTGAACAGGATTCTTAATCAAGGTCTTAGTAGAAATGTACAGTATTTTAATTGTAGGTATAATAGAAAGTATTGTCTGAATCAGTATCATTAATTATACTGAATTAAAACTTTTAAACTTAGAATTTACATTCAAAGTATAAATCCAACTTTGAGTGGACCAACCACAAATCTACTTCCTTTCCCCCTTCTTTCAGAGATATCATCTCATTAGAATTAAAAGTATTTTTTTAAAAAGCTGTACCCAAGACAGGATAAAGTGCAGATGATTTTTGATGTTTGAAAGATGAAAAAATGAGTTAAGGAGTAGTAACTGACATGGCATAACAGAGGAAGCACAACCTTGGAACTACAGAGTGACTGGGCCAGGAACAACAAAACCAATCTGTCTTACAGAACCCAAGGCAGGTTCAAAATTCAGAGACGTGGTCGCCAAATCCGTGCAGTGAGGTCTATCAGTTAGCAAAGTGATGCTTCCAATTAGATCTTAACAGACAGTGAGGGACCATCACATGTTTGAGGGAAACCTCCAAGAAGTCACAGATCAAAGCAGGGAGAAGAAACTGATGGGAATGATAAAAATCAAGGAGCAAATAAAAACTTAAAAAAAAAATCTTCAACATCTACAGAAAGATGAGAAATTGCATCAGTGAAAAAAACAATGAAAGGATGGAAGAGAACTCTAAAAAATAAGGTAGACAAAACAATATATTCAATAGAAGGATTAGAGCAGAGTCAAGGAAACCTCCATGAAGTAGGACAAGAAGACAAAATGTAAAACAGAAGGGGAAAAAAATCTGTGCAGAAATATTGCTCTAAAATTTTCAACATCTAACAGGAATCCAAAAGAAAAAAATAGAAAATACCAAAGCAGCACACAAAAAAATTCACTAGAAGAAAAGATGTTCTGCATGTTTAAATGCCCCAATAGCGTGACAAGGTCTATAACAAACCATGTTATGAAATTTCAAAACCCCACAAAGACAGAGGGTACTACAAGTTTCCACAGGAGGAAGGAATGGAGAAAAGACTAACTTGGTAATATACAATGTATCAAATTCAATACATTTAAGAGCAACACTGTAAATGAGAAGACAAGAGGGAAATGTCTCTAAAACTGCAAAAATTAGTTTCAACCTAGAATTCTACACTTTATCAAATAGAAGGAGTTTCACAGAGGCTAGGTCTTTATAAAATTTTTGCTCATGTGCCTTTTTCCACGAAAATGTGCTCCAGTAAAACAAGACAGAGGGAAACAGAATCTAGGACATAGGGGATCCAACATGAGAGAGCAGTGATGTGAGATCCCAGGTGACTTCACACAGATATCCCAGGAAAACAGGCACAGAGCCAGTCCAGGAATCATTAGTATATAGGGGGTAGGAAGACAAAAGGTTGGCGAAGAGTGTCTCCAAGAAGAAATGGAACAGATGTGGTTTTGTGGATGGTAAATATTTTTGATAGGCATGTGACAAATGTTACAACATTTGGGGGAAAAAATAACTGTTAGAAAACAGGCAAGTGAATATAGTCAGGAAATTCCACAGAAAAAAAATGAAAAATGTGAAAACAGGGAGACTGGCCAGGGAGCTGCTCAACTATGTTGGGCTGTGTGAGATCATGTTTGCTAGAAAAAGCAGAACTGGATTATCCTGAGAAGTGTAGAAGTGCTCAGATTTCATTAATATTGAAGAAAAAGAATGAAAGGTGTATAAGGAGGTGGCACAGAGAACTATATGGCTCAGCAATGAACAATACTTGCTTAGTCATAATAATGTAAACAGTGATTCCGATTTAATAAAAACTGATGCATGTAAAGGGAACAGAAGGAGGGAAATAAAATCATGGTGGACGAGGAAGTTAAGCTTTCACCTGTTGTGCCAAGAAGTCAATGGACGGTGCTAAAAATTAAATCACCTACTACACTTTTATTACTTTGGTTAAAAACTAAGATAAAAAATTTAAGGCAAAAGAATTTAAGGTAGATCTTTATGCTATAACCATATTATTGAAATTTAACTTAAATGTCAGGACCCTTAAAAAAAAAGGGTACTACTAAGTCAAAAACCTTTCTGAATATACTTGATAATTAGGAACTAGAGATTCAGAAATTTTATAAATAAGAGGTTAATGCTAACAGTATTGGATCCATCCTACTTTTTAGGAATCATGGCAGACATGCTTTTAATTAATCAAACTATTGATTTCTTAACTTTTCACCTATTTACTTACATGGTTTAAATGGTTGCTCTTCCTCTTTTCTCGCACTAAGAATAAAAAAAAATTAACTGATAATTCTGATAAAACTACCATAGAAAAATAAGTCACTAAATATCTGATGGATTACCAATATACACAATGAGTTAAAATTTCATTCTATTTTTTAAAATAATTTCCAACAAAATATATAATTTAAACCACCCAGCAAAATGAATCCTATAAATGATATCTAAAAACTTAGTTTTACTATTTGACTAATACTAACAGATACTCTGTATTAGGTACAAATCAAAGACTCTCCATTTACAAAAGAAAAGGACAAAGCAAATTAGGCCAGGTGAGATATTTAGCTAGTAAAACAATCTACCAGCTGCACAGTATGCAGTATTTCCTAGTTCTACGTGTACTTTAGTCCCCAGGATTACCAGAGGACAGCTCTAGGCTCCAGGTTCTGGTCAAGCACCCGCGTCTCTGGAAGCATCCTGAACCGCTTACTGGTCACCTACTCAAACACCCAACTTAAAAATACAGGTTCTTTACACACTGGGAAGTAATCTATAAATTCTAACATGTGTGCTGACCTCACTGAACATACATCGACAGCACATAGAACTGTTTTGTTCCAACAAAGGCCAGAAGAATATAAGCTCCAAGAGGGTCTTAGGCCATACACTTTCCCATGGCATCACAAGCACGAATTCCTTTAGACTGGGGAGAGACAGGGGCATGGGATAGTGTTTCTTTTACTCTCTCCACCATCTCTCTACAGTGTGAGCAGCTCATGAGTCTGGAAAAGACTGAGAAATACAGTAATCCTAACTAAAAACAATTGCCTCAAGGCAAAGTACACACACTTTAAGAAAATGCAAACTAGAAACCCCAGGAGCTCCCAGGTTGGAGAACATGTGGTACACTCTGGGCCCTGCCCCCATGCCTGGCCCTCTTCCGTCTGGCTGTTCCTGAGACAGACCCTTTGATAAAAACCAGTAATCTAGTGAAAATAAAAGAGGAAAAGAACCCTCTATTTTTTACTGTGCTGCATTACTTCAAATATTATAGAACGTTCACTTCTGGTATTCCTGCTCTCATAAACAACCGAAAAACCTGATCATATATGGTTTTTTAGCAAATAAACTAGGATTTAACATATATTAAGGAAGACAAGCAGGCAAGACAAGCAGGAGTGCAAAAACTTCTGATTCTCATCTTAAAACAAGCAGGACACTAGAAATTTACACAAGGTTTCCCGTACTGAGGATAACCTTCTGGAAAATCCCATATGGCAGGCACACTGGTCTGATTACCCTGGCCCAGCCCTATCTCAGGGTGAAAGAACTTTGAAGAGCTACAAGTTCTTATAAGAACTTTTAAAAGAACTTAAAAATTCACATGAATCTGGATGTGACAGAGGTTCACCCGGTTGAGCACTGTGCAAAATGGTGCCGAAATCACAAGCCTCGACTCCCGTACATAAAACTGATTATGAAAACCTAACTGTGACCTAAACCGTCCCATTCATCTTTAACTCCTGTGCTCCTGGAGCGAAAGGAAAAGGACGAAGGAGCATGGAAGAACAGACCACAACTAATCATGTGGCAAGCTGGCTGCTGATAAAGAAATAGCGAAGGGTATAAGCAGATGGTCCAAGTGTTTCTCCTCATCAAAACAGTGACACCTAAATGAAAAATGCATCATCACATATTAAAATAAAACATCACATATTAAAATATTATCACATATGAAAAAAATATTTAAACCATTCTAAGTGCTTTTCTGTATCTTCCTAAAATACACAAAACAAAAACAGTTTTCAATCTTTTTCTCGGCGGGGGGGAAACACTGTCTTACCGTCCATTTCAGATTTGCTCAGGAAAATTGTGCTTGCCCTTGGGTGGTCAGAAGGGTTTGATTCCAAAGCTAAGTCTGCACAGGAAAAAGAGAAAAAGGTGTGACAGTTTAGTTGAGTAGAAAAAGACATGACTTTTAAAACAGCTACACGCTGATTTTAATCAAGTTTAATAGTCTTAAGAAGAGTGTTTAGTAATGACAAGAAGGAAACTGTAGTAAAGGCAACAATACAAAAATTCTATTGGGAAACAGAAAAATTGTAGAAATTCTCCATACATGTGGAATAAAACCAGGGCTATGTCTTAGGCTTTCTTTTTTTAACTTGCACCTAATCTATGCCACTTTTAGGCGAATCATGTATGTGATTCCCCTCCTACGTATTGATTAAATATTCAGTCACCTCTCTTTAAGCTGATATTACTAGCACATTTCAGGAAGTCTCAAGAAGCAAGTTATGCTGTAGTCAATTACTATCAGATACCAGCTCAATCAATCAAATATGCTATAACCAAATGAGCTGCTTTTGGCAAACGTTCTTCAGACAATCTAATGGCTAATTCCAACTACACTCAACAAATGAACTCATTTAGTTGGCTGCCGTTTATCTAGGGGCTATTCATCATGGCAGATTTAAGAGGATTACATAAGAGTTCAATGTTCTGATCCATAGGAACACTTCCAGGATAGTGAGTTTTAACTTTGGCCTATATAACAATTTTCTATACAACTTGCACTTTTTGCCAGTGAAAACTACATCACTATTTAATAATAGACTTGACAGGTAAGCCATTAGACAGTAAACTCATACACACACACAATATTTCTGCACACTCCATTAACTGTTTTGCCAAGAGTCTAAGGAGACGATGAAAAAAATCTACCGTACTCTTCACTGTCACAAAGGTAAGACTGTCAACTCTGAAGCAAAGCGTTACCACCCACACTTCCCCTCATCCCCTCTCCCACAAGCACACACAGTAATGTTAGAGGTATTTTGAGAAATTACTGTGCATTTTATATGTGAATTCTTCCTAAAATTACTTCTTTAGCAATCTTTAAGAATGTTTTAACCCAGGAGAAATATTCTTGAGCTTATGATTAGGGGTTATCATTAAAGTTATATTTTAAGACCCATCACTTTTATATTACCAATTTAAATTGCAACTTATTTGACAGCATGATAGACTTATGTGGAAAAAGGATGACTAAAAAAGTTTAAGTTCAGGTCTTAATATAAACACTCCCAGGAGGAAACCTGTAAAATACCAGGTCACTGAACATTACTTTTCCTCCAACCTAACATTCTATCAATCGTGAGCTCCATCTCAATTGCAGATGTTAAAAATATGAAAATAAAGGCAACTTAGGACAAACAAGATGCATTACTGAAGCCTAAAAGTGTTAAAATTATGCTGTCAAACTGTCAATAAATGATTTTTCCCTGTCAGAATATCAGAGAGAGGGTAGAGACCAAGAAATTATCTGACAGGAGGAGACTAATGCCAACATACTGACTTCAGTTCAGTTCAGTTCAGTTCAGTCGAGTCCGACTCTTTGTGACCCCATGAATCGCAGCATACCAGGCCTCCCTGTCCATCACCAACTCCCGGAGTCCACCCAAACCCATGTCCATTGTGCCGGTGATGCCATCCAACCATCTCATCCTCTGTCGTCCCTTTCTCTGCCTGCCCTCAACCTTTCCCAGCATCAGGGTCTTTTCAAATGAGTCAGGTCTCTGCATCAGGTGGCCAGAGTACTGGAGTTTCATCTTCAACATCAGTCCTTCCAATGAACATCCAGGACTCATCTCCTTTAGGATGGACTGGTTGGATCTCCTTGCAGTTCAAGGGACTCTCAGGAGTCTTCTCCAGCACCACAGTTCAAAAGCATCAATTCTTTGGCGCTCAGCTTTCTGTACAGTCCAACTCTCACATCCATACATGACCACTGAAAAACCATGGCCTTGACTAGATGGACCTTTGTTGGCAAAGTAATGTCTCTGCTTTTTAGTATGCTGTCTAGGTTGGTCATAACTTTTCTTCTAAGGAGCAAGCATCTTTTAATTTCATGGCTGCAATCACCATCCGCAGTGATTTGGGAGCCCAGAAAAATAAAGTCAGCCACTGTTTCCACATCTATTTGCCATGAAGTGATGGGACTGTATGCAATGATCTTAGTTTTCTGAATGTTGAGCTGTAAGCCAACTTTTTCACTCTCCTCTTTCACTTTCACCTTCATCAAGAGGCTCTTTAGTTCTTCTTCACTTAGCAATTAAACAGGACTGTCAGCATTTTCTGGGGCAACTTCTGGGCTCCAGTTTACTTAAAGGTTTACTCCATTTACTGAACTGCCCTATCACCCCTAGTAGTACAGTATATTAGTTTTATGGCTAATAATACATTTCATGTCTTACAGTCATCCGGTGATTTCATCTGAGTCCACACTTTACACCCTAGCCAAGCAGTTCTTGCCAGCAGATGCTGACCTGGGCTGTCTCACCGGAGGGCACACAGCATGCTCCTGCAACCCCCTCAACTGACCTGCTTCCCCAGTTGCTGACCAACCTGGCTTCCAAACTGCTTTTCAACTTGCCTCTAACGTGGTTCTCAGTCCTGCCTCACCTTAATCCTCAATCAAATGCTGTAATGATGATGACCAAGAGATGATATACAGGTAAGTATACCTGGCTTTATGTATTTCTAAAGAGTACTTAGCTCGGGCTTCTTGGACTTTTAAGAACCTTTCTGGGTTGCAAGCTACGGTGATTTCATTTCACATCATATAATGTCACTGTTTTAACTCTTCAGGTTTTATTACTTTAATACCCTAAAAATAAACAATTTTTCTAAAAGGGGCGAGAAAAAAGGTAGTATTTCAAAGCAGAGCACAAAATGTCATCAATAAATTTTATCCCTATGTGTCATGTATATGGAATTTACAGTCCTGATCTATCAAGGTTTTAAAAATGAGTAAAACCTTGGAAAATTCTATACCTCAGAGAAGAATCCCTACACTGCCTAACTCAGAACATGATAATCAAATGAAATTCAAGAGCAATCCATACACTATAGCTTCACTGAGTTACACAAGCCCCTTCACCATGACAAGGCTGCAATCCATGAGGGGATACACTATATAAAGCATAATAAATGACACATCACAGCTTTCACAAATTAACTCAAAAGCCAAAAGTGAACATTTAGCATTTCATAGGAAAACTGATGTCCACTTATCACCCTCAGCCAAGTAACATCTTAAATAAACAGTGTTTTGTTGTAGTTCAGTCACTAAGCTGTGTCTGACTTTGCAACTCCATGGACTGCAGCACGCCAGGCTGCCCAGCCCTACACGATTCTGTGTGTGCAAACTCATGTCACTGAGTCATGCCACCCACTAAAGGAAAGAGGGTAAGGGTACCCAAGGGCAAGCATTTCTCCTAGTGTTCTTCCTTTTTCTTCTTTAATAAGCAAATGCATATCATTTCTCCTGCTTCTGCCATGGAGATTAGTGTATATTTTCTCCCCATTTTTTTTCAGGTTAACATCCCCTGGAGATGAAGTCATTAACAGTGGAGAGAGCTCCTTCACAGCTCCCTAATTCTTCAGTGTCTGGATGTGCTAGTTTACCAGTCCCTTACTGGACATCTGAAATATTTCCAGTATTTTGCTACTGAAGATAATGCAACATATGCAGCCTATACCTTCAGAATAAATTCCTTTAGTAGGACCTCTGGATTAAGTGAGACTGTGCAAACTTCCCCTTCCAGGGTTGACCAATTTCCCATTTTTACCAGCAATATATGAATGTAATTTTCTTCAGTATCACCAAAGAATGCAGTGCCAAGTTTCTGAATTTTCTCCCAACACAAGCTACAGTAGTTGTATTTTCATTTCTCTTAAGTGTGAGGATATGCTTAAAAGCCATCTGCATTTCTTTTTCTGTGACTTATCCCATTCATATTGTTGGTAGCCTACTTTTAGATTCACTCAGTTTCTTCAAGTCAGCCTATTTTAGGCCCTTATTAATGTTGCTTTTCTGTTCAAACCACTGTTGGCTCTCAGCTGAGTGACTACACCAGCCTCCTAGCTTGTCTCCCTGCTTCATTCTACCCCTGCCCACCTTAGACTAGGTCGTCTGATCTCCCTCCCCTCTCCCCACGCCTCCTTCCCCTTCTTTAAGAATTATCACCATTCCCTTGCATATAACCTTTCAATGGTTTCCCATTACAATTAGACTAAAATCCGTATTTTTTCTTGTCAAGGTCTACTAGACACAAGGCCTTAACCCCCTGATATTCCTCCTGGCATTCTTTCACTCAGCTGCAGCCACCCTCTTTCTGTCCTCGGCCTACACCGAGCATATTCCCTTCTGAGGGACACAGCTCCCCCTCACTCCTAGGATGCTCACTGTCACTTAAGGAGACCACCCCCAGTAACACTGCCCCCTCCCCAGTCCATGACCATCATTTTCTTTCTTCTCAGTGTCTCGCTACTTGACATCATTCCTGTGTCAACAGGCCCCAGGTACCTCTAGGAAGTAAAGACCAGAGTTAGGGTTTGGGTTTTGTCAGTATAACCTCTGTTTGTCCTGCCCCTAAATAGTGCCCAATAATCATCCATTTCAGTGTACCCCAAATCATTTATGCTTCTCCCAATTTTCCTTCATCATCTAAGATTTCTTCTAATGCTGTCCTTTGATGTGTCTGTCACCCAAGACCAGCTTTAATTTCAGATCTCTTCGAGTGGTAGTTTAGTTACTCAGACTCAAAGACACCGACAGGTTACCAAGACCACAAAAACCTAAGAGAGGAAATCTACTGTTCAGTGAAAAATCAATGGTAACTTTAATTTGGGGAAAGAACATTTAATGTTAAAATACCTTAACTACAAAATGACTCACCCTATGAATTTAATTAAGTCGTAAGACAAAGCCATAAGACCAGAATTCTACAGGGAAGTACAATACATCACTTTTTATGTCTGTGCCCAGATTAAAGCAATATAGTGAGATTATAAAAGACAACCATAAAGGGTGGGTAAATGAATGATGCTCCAACCATTAAACAGGTGGTAAAAAGCAGACTGTACAGCTACATGCAGCTGCATGGAAATACATCCTGGAGCACACTTCAGGTGTCAGCACGGGTCCAGGAGCTTCCCGTCTTCACTTTACAACAGAAAGTTACAACGTGGCACCCAAAGAACAATCTCATACAATAAACACAACATTCTGTTTATTCGTATACAAAAGGTTCAGGAAGAACCAACACCAAAATATTAATGAAAATTCTGGATATTCTGAGTATGAGTGAATGACTTTTTAGTATTTTACAAATCTTTTACCTCAAATGTTTACTGTTATCAAAAAAGTAAAAAAAAAAAAAAAGAAGTGTTTATAATAGCTACTGAAAGGAGGAAAAACCTGTTGCTCAGACGTTTTCCCCCATTACGTTGTCAATTCCTTCCCTACCCACTCCTTGGAGGATGGAAGGAAGGAATCACTTGAGAGAGCAGCTTGCACCAGAGAATGAGCAAAGTTCCTAAGAGGAGAATATAAAGGCTGTTTGAAAAGCTGATGCATAATAATAAAATCAGATAATAGGACCTTAGCATCTTATTTTCTATTATTGACACTAACATCAGTTACATTAGATACACTGTTAAAGGCAAGATAGCGACAGAATTCTTTTGAGTCTATCTGATATTTATACTAGGTTCTTAGGAGTTAACTGAAACAGCTTGAAGAAATCATGTTCTTCTCAAAGGTTTCTGAAGAAAAAAACACAGCATCATTTATGTTTGGTTTTGTCTAAGTAACCAAATAATTCTTCATTGCAGAAAAGCCAAAATGTTTTATATCAATGCAGGTATTTCTCAGTTTCCAGGGAAACTGATATAAAATTGTCTGAAATAAAAACATTAAGAGCAAACTTCCAATGTGCTTGCACTTTACATTCGTGTTCTGACCTCGTATCTATGGAAACTTAATAATAGGCAAATGCTGAAATTGAGGTTTCTCTCATCACTTTATTGAATGCCTAAAAAGAGAGACAAATTTAGGTAAAATTTTAACAATCATGTCAAACATAAAAAGGTAAATTCTGTGCTCATGAACTCTCTTTTTCTAGTTCCCGACTCAGCACTCCCCCTCACTACATGCTTCGCACCTTACCTGCCCGCTTACCGGTCTCCCCTAATGTCCCTCTGTCCAGGGCATTCTCGGCTTCAATTCGAGTCAGCAGAACAAACTCTTTAAAATATACCAACATGTTTACCTGACTGGTAAATTGAGGCTATTTCACGACTTCTTTTATTCTTATCCATTGTAATAAATGTACAGACACAGAATGGAGAGGTACGTGTTGCTTCTGAGTTGTGAACAATAAACTCAAATGGAAATAACCAAACTGAAGTTGAGTTAGGCCTATCTTATGGATAAATTATAAAATAAAAAGTGCATTCCAAACTTTTTTTTAAGCACCCAACAACTGAATTTGGTGTATCTACCACTCTCAAGTCTGTCTCTTCTGTTCAGTAGCTATGTTACACAGTTATTTCAGAGCTCTAAGTCTTGGCTTCTTCATTGGCATCACAGGGAGAATATTCACAGGCCTTATTTATAGATGGAAGGGTCAGGTGAAATACACCCGAAAATACGTTGTAAATCGTAAAAGAATCATACAGAAGTCCAACTTTGGTCTCCCTACACTAGCCTACTACTGTTTTTTAAAATCACTTAGAGGCTTACCTTACAGCAACAAGCTGAGCAGTTTTCACAGGTATGCACAAGCTCTGTTTTTAAAGCTACAATTAATTTACATTAATTTGTTCTTTCACAGTATCTGACTATTCTGAAAAGGGAGTACTTTTCACTTACAAAGCCATGTCCATCATATGGGTGAGTTCACAGGCTTACCTATTCTAACTTTGAAAGAAATTAAGTAAACCCAAATAAAATCTAAATAGAAGAGCTATAAGACATTTCCTCTATGAAATAAAGAAATACTCTCTGGCATTTAAATGAAACAAGTGGGCCAGTGGGGCTTTAACATCTTCACGGCACAATGTTTTCTACTTTAAAGAACACAGTCTTTATTAATAAGCCACAGTGTTATCCAGAATCTTTTTTTTTTTTTTTAAACCTAGAGCCGTCCAGTTTCAAAATTCTAGAGGAAAAAAAAAAATCAAACATTTCCTCTCCTCTCTCTCCTCTTCTCCATGACAACCCACCCCCACCCCCAGCCACTTCGTTTTCAGAATTTTACCTGAACATTATAAAAGTTGAATAGGATTCCACTGGCAGGAGGGGGTTGGAAGGAGAGGTAGCCATGGAGACAACTTTCCTGCAGGATCTGCCATCTTAACTGCCAAATCTTTGTATTACAAATTAAAGTCTGAATTTCTTTTTTCTCCTTTGAAACTTTTGACCAACAGTCTCAGGAACCACTCCCAATCCTCCCTTAGAAGAGGCAACATGCAAGTGAAGTTAGTTAAAGCTGGGGAGCTGAAGACATTTTTGTGTCAAAGTGGGAATCTTAATCAGAGCTCCGTGGGATCGTCTTTGGGTAAAGACAACAACAAAACTATTCCCTGCAGCCGTTGGAGTAACGTTTCACACCGTTCAGTTATTTTAAGACCCCCTCTAACCTTTTTCTTTCTTGTCGTTTTCAGATTATAGTTAGAATAAGGTCGCTTCAATCAGGACAACTCTAGACAGAATATTACTTAACGCCACACTAACTCTGTCGATATCAGTTTTGATTTTAAATAACAAACCCTAAAATCTATCTTAATTGTCCCGAGTATCAACTATCCTAACGAGTGGAAGTGTATCTAGATCCTTACCTCGTTCCTTCTCTTAGGTACCATCTGAATAGGTAAGGATAGGAAGATGGGATGGATATCACCGAAGTTGGGAGTATTTAAGTTTTCATTGATAAAAGAGAGAATACATCAGAAAGTCTTTACAAAGTCCCACGAGATGTTAAACAGAATTACGAACAGGAGCCACAGACTTGAGGGTCTTGGGTCGGGTTGCGAAAAGGGAATGGGGAAGAATTGGGCGTTCGGGTAGAGAAGAGGGAGAAAGGCTGGCCGGACGCGACGGAGAAAGAATAAGGGGTTGGGGACGCCAGGCAGGGCCAGCCTTCGTCCCCGGTGCCCAGCCCCGAGAGAGCCAACTCCAGGCAGGAAGGAGCCCTAGGCGGCGGCTTCCTCCCGGGGGACCTGGGAGTCGGCGGAGGCCAGAGGTAAGCCCAAGAGCAGACGGCGCCGGCCCCGCGAGGGGCGAGGCGCGCCGGCCGCTTCCTTACCTTCGGGCATCTCCCGGTCGCTGATGTGCTGCAGGTGGTGGCCTTCACCCGCTCGGAAATACAACTCGGTGGGTTCCACGGCAGCCGGCGCCGGTGCTACGGCCACCGCGTCTCCGGCCGCCGCCTCGTAGACCTCAAACTCGTAGTCTGGCTCCGCCGGCCCCGCGCGCCGGCCCCACTTGGGGCTGGCATTGGGGCACACGCAACAGGTCAGCGTGTTCCCCATGGGGCGCCTCCGCTCCTCGCCGCCGTCGCCTCCGCTCGGCCCCGGACTCCGCCAAGCTCAGAGGCCGCCCCCTCCCCCAACAATGGCGCGGCGGGCACCGGCAGACCCCGGCTATGCCGGGGCTGCGCCGCAGATGTAGACGCGGCCTCGCCTGCCTCTCTCCTGTCCGCCCCGCCGCCGGGCCCGGGGCAGGGCCCCGGCCCGGCCGCACCCCCGCTGTCTCGCCGCCGCCGCCGCCTCCCCGGAGTCAACTAGTCTGTGAAGGCGGCGACCAGCCCGGCTTATTTAAAAGGGGTGGGGACCCGACAAGCGCTGAGACGCACAGCCACTGCCGGGAGAGAGCGTGGTCGGAGCTCCTCCTCCTTCCGCCGCCGCCTCCCGACTGACAGCCGCTCGCCTGGCTGGCCCTTGCCAACCGGAACGCGTCCTTCGGTCACCTGGTTACGACGGACCAATCACACACAGAGTTTCCTCCCAGCGCCCGCCTCAGAGAGCAGGCACGTGCTCACAATGCCCCGCCCCCACCCCGCGACTGCTCCACCCCGCGACTGCTCCGCCCCTCGAGTGGCACGCGCAGGACTCCTGTTTCCGTTTATCCTGCAGCACTCGGAGCTTTCCGTGTCCTTCGGGAAGCATTGCAGGAGTTTGTGAATCGAAGCTATAGAGTCAGTGGACTCTATAGAAGGCTTGTTAATAAAGAGTCAGTTCCGTTAAGCAACTCGGTTTCACCGGGTCTGACAGCTGACTCATTTGATGCATTCCTCAACGAACTTGGTTACACCCGAATTGTTGACAGTTTTTTGTAACTAAATGCTCCTCTCAAATTGACTTCGAAAGAGTGTTAGTTTCCGCCTTCAGTTTAACCATAGCAATCCCCCTAGTCCTCAATAAAGAGCTGTGTCCGTGTCTTGAATGAGACTCGAGATGGGAAAATTGACAGAACAAGGTCCTCAAGAAGGCAGAAGTGGATGTCCTCCAGGGCAGACATAGATTAGCTTTGGATTGAGAGAAAAGCAAGGAAGGAAACAGGACCTAGGTGACAGATGCCTGTTCTGGGTCTGTCAGAATAGAGACATTTCTGATAGAGAAGATGTTTAAGAAGAGCTCATCTGATGACCTCTATTTTTCTCTGTTATAATAGGCTTCTGCTTGGAAAGCTACTCCAGGAAAGTGAGGATAATGTGTAAAGAAGTTTAAACATTAGAAAAGCTTGATATACCTAATAAAAAGAAAATGATAGCTTCCCTCAAAATCAGAAAAGTTGAAAATAAATTTGAGCAAAAAACCAAGGAGCTAGGGTATAAAACAGGTATGTCACAAAAGTGAATGATGGGAACATTTGTTCCTCCAAATAGTAAAAAGAAATAGCAACAACTTTCAAGGGGGAAGAGTTTTTTAAAAATTAAGGAATTACATGTAATTGCCAAAAATGTGAACTTTTACAAACCCTTTCATCACACATAAGACCAAAAGGAAAGGAAAAAAACCCAGAGGGAGTTTTCTCCTTTGTTAAAAGGATACCAGGATGGAAAGGTCACCTCAAAAATCAAGGAAGCAAAGATGATTAATATTTAATTGTTTAAAAGATATAAGTAATGTTTGGATACAAAAACAGGCAATATATTGAAATGTGGGAAACCATGGTAGAATGGGAAAGGATTCAAGGAAGTTCAGTTTCAGTGAACAACTTCTCGTTAAATCCTTAGGACCTAGTGACTACATTCCATGACAATAATATATTGTCTGAAGTCCTAGGAATGTCATTAGCTACCATTTTGGATGATTCTTATAGACTTGGGACAATGCCTAAGATTAAGTTTCAAAACACTGCCTGCATTTAACATCAGGCACAAACAGAAATAGATATGCATGACCTTGAAAATTAAAGAATTTTAAACTTGCTAAGCAGAAAAAATATTCAGAAGCACCATTATGAAAGTTTTAATAGATTTGAAAATATTTTGTTTTAGAAGAACATTGGAGGACAGTGAGAAAAAAAACCTTATCCTGTTATGACTGTGGCAAATCTAGGAGAGAAAAGGGAAGCAGAGCAGTAATGACGTTTGAATTAAGCTAGAGTCTGATTCTGTGATAGAACCTGATATTTGCATATGCCAACTGATGTATGAACATTCCCTGTTTTACATGGATCTAGAGTAAATGCATTCATTAATTCAACTTATTCATTTAATGGCTGTTCAATACCCTGATGACTCAGAAGGTAAAGAATCTGACTGCAATGTGGGAGACCTAGGCTTGATCCCTGGGGTGGGGCAAAGAACCCATTCCGGTATTCTTGCCTGGAGAATCCTCATGGACAGAAGAGCCTGGCAAGCTGTAGTCCATGGAGTCGCAAAGTCAGGCATGACTGAGCAATTAAGCACAGCATCTGAACTCTTGGGCTTCCCACGTGGCGCTAGAGGTGAAAACCTGCCTGCTAATGTAGGAGATGCAGGTTCAATCCCTGGGTCAGGAAGGTCCCCTGGAGGAGGGCGTGACAACCCGCTCCAGTATTCTTGCCTGGAGAATCCCATGGACAGAGGAGCCTGGCAGGCTACAGTTCATATGGTCCCACAGAGTGGGATACAACTGAAGAGATAGCATGCACGCACCCGAGCTCTTACTATAAGCCACACTTTTTAGGTTCAGATTTAGGTTGCTTTGACCAAGAAAAACAAGGTCCCTGTTCTCATGAAATTTATCTTCTGATAAGGGAGTCCACAAACCAGTCTTATCCATCACCCCTCAAGCTCATGGCCCAGGATGTCTATTTATCTCCAGCTAATGTGTCTTCATTCTAGACGGTAGGGTGGAGGAGTAGAAGGGAGATTTTTTTCAGAAATCCACATAGCACAGTGCTTACATATCATTGGCTTAAAGCTTAGTCCCATGGGCATACATAGCTGCAAGGGAGGCTCAGAAAATGTAATTATATAGCTGAGTAACTAATGCAGAAGGGAGAACTAGACATTGAAACTAGATATTGAAAGCACGCTTTGTAAGGAACAATCTGTAAGGAAAGATTAGAGAAATTTCAACTTAAAGCAAGAATGATCATGATAAAATTTCATAGCCTTTTGCAAGCATATTTGAAAAAGTTTTACAAGGAGTTCTATAATGATCTTTTCTTAAGTTAAAAGGACAAAAAAAATGGAGAAAGACAAACTGTAGAATGAAACTAGGTCAGATGCAAGAAAGAGTCCACAATGTTCAAGTAAACGGGATTATATATTATATGTGTGTGTTGTGAGTAATTGGATTCTATCCTAAGTATTACAACTTGTTGGTCTTATAAAAGAGGATTTTGTGTGTAATAGGTACATTTTTTTCTGGATGCAGAGTCTACCTTATCATCATATTCTCAGTGGCATGTGTGAACAAAAAAATTGAGAATTATTATTATACCTGATTTCATGTGGAACAACTTGACTTCTCTCATTCCCGACTTCAGAACATTATAATCCAGATTTTGGAGTAAGTGGGGGCACTAGACAATACTGGGAGTCATATTGTAATAAATTACCCCATGTCTGTTCCAGCTTTCTTCCTTTCCTACTCCTTCTGAACCGTTCTCCCACCTTGTTTCTCTTCTCACACCATCTAGGTTTCCTTCTGCCAAGTGAGTCTGTTGAGAAGAGAATGCAAATTTAGCTGAAATGATGCTCTAAAAAAATGAAAAAGTCGTTAGTTTACCATACCATCAGGGCAATGAATGCTCACTGGACAAATCACTGTCCCAAATATTGAAGCATTTTCTCAGACAAGTTCTAGGAAAAATCTGCAGTTCTAGAAGAGTCAAGGGGGTTCCTTTTGCCTTCTTGGGGCCATTACTTTCCTCTGCCATTTAATGGTTTCTTTACTTCTAGTTCCATTTGTCTAAGTATGATAGGAAATCTCAAATCTTTCTCAGCCCACCAGTGCTTCCTCTGATCACCTCCAAGCGAAGGGAGAGGAGCCGTTCTCTTCTGGAAGTGCCTTGTTCAGGCTGCTGGTTTCCTAAAGCAGATGCCAGCTGCTCCCAGCTCCAAAGACTGGAACAGTATGTGGTCTATACTTAACTGGTCTCATAAGAGAGCTCCTCCCCTCTATACTTACCCAGGAAATAACTCACTGCCAAGTCCACTTAGAACAAGGCAGAGTGATTTTTAAAAACACTCACAGTAGATGCTTCCAGTTGTTTGTTCTTAATCATGCCAACGCTCTTTTCCCCCAGCATTTCCAAATTTCACTATTTCCACTTGTTTCCCTTGTGTGTTATCTTGGGATGTTTAAGACGTTTATTCTCTGAACTTCCATTTGATTTTATACACTTAAAATGGAATCCTTGGCCAAGTTGCCTTATTGAAGTTAGAACCATCTTCTTGCAGTGGTTCACCATGTTCCCCTCAGTTTCTCCTAGCCTTTTTGACAACGGCCTCCTGAAACAAAGTTGATGTTAGAAACACTGCAGAAAAAGGAGTTTCATTAAACTTGGCAGTAGGGAAAAGTTTGAAGATGTCTTTTTCACCAAGTTTGTCTCCTAGAAACAAAGCTCATGGATTTTTAGGACATGAAATATTACTCATATGAATCTATTGCCCTTTTCTGGAGACAAATCAGTTTTTATCCTCATAGCATGGCATTCACCCTGAAATACTTCTAGAACTTTTCTATCAAAAGGGATGAAGACAGCAAACTGGAAGGAGGTAGGGGCCAGGGAACTTGTCTGAAGAGTCAGATTTGAATAGACAGCGCACTTGGAAAAAACAAACAAACAAACCAATAACACAGATTACATTGGGGGTGGGGGTGTAGGGGTTAGGGAGGGCTAAAGCCTTGTCCCCTATGTTAAGTAAGTTTAGCTTATGTAGGGCACTTGTTTGACAAGCCTAGGTTGAGTAAGGCCATACACCCCATGAGCTGTGTTTTTCCAGTCATACTTATCATGCAGATAAAACCAAATACTCATCTGAAAGTAATACTCTGGTTATGCAATCAGTGCTTTGCCCAGGAGATGCAAGGGAAAATCAAGACCACAGGAACAGCTGAAGCTACTGTCCCCAAAATGAATTCACTGTTCTTTGTAGTCATAGAATTTGCCCTGTCCCACCTTGGCCATCTGGTAAACCTCTACTCATTCTTTTGAGGCTTATCTCAAGCAGAAACTTCTCTGCAGTGCTCTCTGACTATTAAAGCTGGGAAACCTCTGCATCTTCAGGGCAATCAGTTCCTTCTCTAAAGCAGCCTTGTATCCCATTGTATGGTAATAGCTTGACATCCTCATTAAACTAGCCGTTCCCCTGAGGACAGAGCTATTTTGTTCAGCTTTTTGGTATCCCCAGCACAAAGTATAATGCCTGGCTTGCAGCAGGCTCAATATGTTTTTTCTTGAATGACTAAATGAATGATAAAAGTTGGAAAAATGAAAAAGCTGGACTAAGTGTACCAGCAATCACAGTTTGAGAACTGATACAATTATTCTTTACTTTTCAGCCTTCTCTATTTTTTTTTTTGTGTGTGTGTGTGTGTGTGTGTGTGTGTGCCTCTCCTTCTAGTTTCTGTTCTTCTAGAGCATTTCTTAAAAACAATCGTCATTATCTAATGGTATAGATGACTATATTTACAAGGCAAAAATAGAAACACAGACATAGAGAACAGATGTGGGGACGCCAAGGGGGAAGGGGAGGTGGTGGGATGGGTTGGGAGATTGGGGTTGACATATGTACACTACTGTGTGTAAAATAGATAACTAACGAGAACCGACTGTGTAGCACAGGGAAGCCCACTCAGTGCTCTGTGGAGACCCAAATGGGACAGCAGTCCAAAGCGAGGGGACATATGTGTGCACGTAACTGATTCAATTTGCTGCACAATAGAAACCAACATGGCATCATAAAGCAACTGCACACCAATGAAAATCTATTTAAACAACAGTCATTTTCTAATGCTCACAATTTTGTGGGTCCTCACGGGCAGGGCACAGTGGGGACCACTCTTCTCTGACCCAGGAGAGTTCGGGCCCCATTTGGAATGGATCTAGCTGCTGGACACAGTTCGTGCAGGGCCACGCAGCTGGAGGGTCTGTTCTGGCTGCCAGCTGGGGTCCTCACTCTCCCGTCAGATCCTAGTCTCCGAAGGCTGGGACATCTGGAACTGGCCAGACAGCCATCAGCGCATGGTGGTCTCAGGAGAGTCATTCTTACTGGATGCAGGCATGTAATCCCACTGTATTTTGCTTCCCTAGTAAGTGTATTAATCTAAAAATACAGAGGAGGAAGGGAGAGGTATGGTGAGCAACATTCTTTAATCAGAAAATAAAGACCTCAAAGTTAACTTATTCACTGAAGTTCATCAACCTCTGAAGATCATCCAGGCCATCACCTTATAATGTATTATGCTAAACTTATACTGTAACCAAATCTAAGTCTTATGCACTATCTGCCATTCAAACAATTCCTTTCCCCACTTGGTCTCTGAGTTTTTTGGTAGCTAGAAAAAAAAATACAGGTTTGTGCAGAAACAAATTTGCCATAGGTTATGTTCATTTTGTGATGTCTCCACTTATGTGTTTGAAAACAACATGATGATAGTGGTTAGTTGCTCCGTCGTGTGCAACACTTGCAACCCCCATGGACTGTAGCCCGCCAGGCTCCTCTGTCCATGGGATTCTTCAGGAAAGAATATTGGAGTGGGTACCCATTTCCTTCTCCAGGGGATCTTTCCCTCCCAGGAATCTAATCTGGATCTCCTGCACTGCAGGCAGACTGTTTCTTGAAAACAACATATAATACATTAAATGGAGAATAGTAGTAGGAGAAATTTCCTAAAGTTTTTATGCTAAGAATAGCTTATTTTTCTAGCAATTACCTTGACAGAGCAACTTAGAATCTATGGTTTCAGCAAAAAAAAAACAAAAAAGTGTCCTGTAAAACGAAACCACTGATGAAAACAAAACTCCAAACATTATTATTGCTGCTACTTTTTCCCCTTTATTTACTTCTGACTGTGCTGGATATTTATTGCTGCCAGGCTATTTTATAATTGTGGCTAAGAGAGCTACTCTTCGTTGTGGTGCATGGGCTTCTCCTTGTGGTAGCTTCTCTGGTCATGGAGCACAGCCTCCAGGCACACGGGCTTCAGTATTTGCGGCTCCCCTGCTGTAGGTACAGACTCAATAGCTGGGGCACGCCGGCCTAGTTGCCCCATGGCATGTGGTATCCTCTGGAGCCAGGGATCAAACTCCTGTCTCTTGCTTTGGCAGGTGGATTCTTTACCACTGAGCCACCGGGGAAGCTCTACAGCTGCTCCATTTAACTAGCGATTTCCATGTGAATGTATACTGCAAAGTGTTTGATGTGCAGAAGAAATATCCACAAACCACCCCCATAATACAGTAATATGAAAGCCCTTCAGGGAAACTCTCCACTTGGGACCAATGGCCCATCTGATCCCATCTCACGAGGATCTTCCCTTCTCCAGGGAAGTAGGTGGAATGAACACGCTGTTTGCTATTGCCTGTTTCTGAAACAAGGTATATGCCAAGGTCTGTGTGCCCTTCCCCAGAAGCATCAGGGGAGGAGTTTGCAACATCTGCAAGTTCTGTTTAGCCCTCTTTTAGGTAGAAATCCTGCTTTGCTGGCATTTTATGTTTCTATAAAAGAATAGGAAGAAACTCGCCCCTCAGGGTCTTCAACAAGATAAGGTTGTGTCTAGGTAGCAACTGTGATGAGGTATCTACTGAGGAGAAAGAAATAAATAGGATCAGAAAAATACACATTCCTTACCTTAGAGTCACAAAGAGTCAGACAAAACTGAGTCACTGAAACACACACACACACACAGGTAACCTTACAGGGCCTTGACTGAGGGCCAAACAATCACAAAAAGAGCAGTGCTCGTTCTGAGACTCAGGACAATTTAGATAATTAATTATAATTAAGTAGCAATTAATAATGATTTGAATAATTGAAGCTCCCCCACCCTCAGTCTGTGGGCTGGGAGCAGTGCCATGCTGAGCCATAATGGAGCCTGAAACAAAGGAGGAATTAGCAATGCTTATCTGTCTCTGTTGAAATTGTTAGCATGTTGTTCATTATAGATTTTTGAACATATATTTATTAAAAATACTTCATCCAAATATTATTTCTCTTGATCAGTGAGTGTTTTGAGGTCCTCTTAAAACTTTGGCACTTGCAGGAAGTGCCTCATTATTTCCGGCTGCCTGTCCTTGCCCAGGCCTAGAAGCAGTGCATGGGGTACTCTGGATATTGCCTGGCCTGTTCTTAACCAGAGACTAAAGAAGAGTCAGATCCTTGGACTGGTCCTTGACCTTTGGTGTCTAATCACTGAGCTCAAAAGAACCAAATTCCAGGCTGGGCCAGCGATGGAAGGCAGCCCCAAGCCCTGTGTGTACCACTGTTGGCCCATTGTACAGACAAGAAGCTGAGACTCAGTACAATTGGCAAGTACGCCTGAGATGACAAATCTAGAAAGTGACACATTAGGCTTGAATCCAGGCCGGGCGGATTCCATGGGCTGTGCTCTCAGTCACTGGGCTCCAAGAGACTGCCCATTCACTGTATTTCCTACCATTCCCCAGTGAAAAGGACAAATAATGTGTTTTTTTCTCTCTTAATATAACAGTCAGTTATAAGTTACAGGAAAATATGTTCTATTAACTTTTGATAAATATATTGTCTTTTTTCTCTTACAGAGGTAATACATATTCACTAAAGAGAAATTAGAAAATACATATATGTGAGAAATCAAAATCTCACCTCCAGAGCCACCCACTATTAGTATTTTGTTGCATATCTTTCCAAGATTTATTTATTTTTGTTCTCTAAGTTTTCTTTTAATAAAGATAAATTACATGTGTATGATTTTAAAATGAAACCATGCTAAGCAGGAAGCTTTCTAAAGTGTGCTTTCTTCATTTAACAACATACCTTGAACATCGTTCTCTGTCATTGTTTTTTGCAGAGTAATTTGTAATGTCTTCATAATATACATTCATCCTTTCATCAATATTTATTGGGGGCCTGCTACTTTCCAACTAGGCACTAGAGATACATCGATTAACAAAACAAAGAATTTGGCCCTCTAGGGGTGACACTGAGGTAGAAGATGACCTTTAAAAAAAAAAGGAAAATAAATGTATACCACTTAATAAGGACACTATTTTGGATGTATCAGGGAGTCTTCCATGATAAAAGGCTTGTGTGGATGCATACTAAGTCACTTCAGTCCTGTCCGACTCTGTGTGATCCCATGGACTGTAGTCCCCCTGGCTCTTCTGGCCCTGGGATTCTCCGGCAAGAATACTGGAGTGGGTTGCCATTCCCTCCTCCAGCGGATCTTCTTGACCTAGTGATCAGATTTGCATGTCTCTGACATCTCCTGCATTGGCAGATGGGTCCTTTACCACTAACTCTATCTAGGAAGTCCACGTATGTGCTTATTAAAGAACAAAAAAATAATTAAAAAAAAAAAAAACACTGGGAGAAATGCTTCTGGTTGTATATTCTTATCCTGCATCGCAGGCAAATTCTTTAACGCTGAACCACAAGGGAAGCCCATTATGGGCTTAACGGTTCCATAAAACTGTCTCCCTAAAATCTGTATGTTGAAGTCCCAACCGCCAGTGCCTCAAAACATGACCATATTTAGAGATAGGTTCTTTAGAGTGGTGATAAGCTACGATGAGATCATTAGGGTAACCCCTAATCCCTTAGGACTGGGATCTTTTCAAGAAGAAGAAATTTGGACATAAACACATAGAAGGAGGACACTGGGACAAGTCGGCCACGTGTAAGCCAAGGAGAGAGAACAGGAGCTGATCCTTCCCTCACAGCTCTCAGAAGAAACCAGTCTGCTGGCATCTTCATCTTAGACTTTCAGCCTCCAGAATGGTGAGGAAACTAATCTCCATTATTTAAGCCACCCAGTCTGTGGTATTCTGTCATGGCTGCCCCGGGAAACTAATAAATTTGGAGACAGAGGCCAGAATGAGTGGGAGGGCACAGGCCCTGTGATGTCTGGGGATCCCAGGCACCAAGGCTTGGTCGCTTGAATCAGAGAAAAGCAAAGGAGTTTGGGGCCCTGAGGGAGGCTGAGGGGAGAACGGAAGTCAGGAGAGGCAGCAGGGCACCGCTGGGTCCTAAAGCACCTCAACTTCAGGTTACACTTTGGGGAAACAGGAAAGCCCTGGAGGACAGTTGGACCTGACACTCTAACAAAGGTCCTTGGCTCCTGGGTGGAACCCAGAAAAGATGTATCAAAAAGTTTGCAACCCTTATATTTTTTAAAGTTTTTATTTTTGTGGACCATTTTTAAAGTCTTTATTGACTTTGTTATGATTTTGCTTCTTTTTATGTTTTGGTTTTTTGGCCCCTAGGCATTGTGGGATCTTCGCTCCAACCACTAAGGATGGACCCCTTGCCCCCTGTCTTGGAAGGCAAAATCTTAACCATTGGTCCACCAGGGACATCCTTGTAACCTTTTTAGGGGTCCATAAAATGATTTATCAGTGCATCTTAGTGACAGCAATGGGAGGCAGTGGAGGGGGGGGGGGGGAGCTTCTCAGACATTGGTCCCAAGCCCTAAGCCTTCTTTGCACTCTCAGCACCTCACCCCCCAATCTAACAAGCTGTAAACTGTCGCTGTAAACCAGCCTCAGATTTTGCCATGAGTCCTTCTCTACAGGCCTCTGGGGCCTCTCTTCCCCCAGGCTGAGGCCAGCTCGTTGCTGGCTGCTTCCTTCCCTGGTGTCTGTTCCTGCTCACCGGGTCTCATACCCAGGGTCCCCATCCTCAGGCTCCCTCCACCAACTCAAACCTCTTAGATCATGGGCACCAACTGCCATCTGCCAAGATTCCATCTTACTCTTCTCTCTGTCTCTGTTCCTCCTCCTCTCCCTCATTCCTAGTTTTTCCTGGACAATGGAGACAGGGAAGCCACCTCTGATATCTGCAAATGAGATTTCACAGAAGTGGACAATCCGCAGGTGAAGTCACAGCTACTCAACTCAGTTGGAAACTTTGGGCCTTTCTAACAAACCAGAGGTAACAGCTGCATGGGCAATAACAGTGCAGGTTGGACCAAACTTTGATCAGTGTGCTGAGCACACTCAGGAGGTTTTCATCCATTTCCAGACTCCTCTTACACTATTGAGGGGTCCTCTCTCATAGAAAGAGCCCCCATCAGTAACTTCCTTTAAGAATACATGTGTTTATTGTTACCTTCTGCTCAAAGTCTTTCCATACACTCCACTACCTCCCACCCAAGGCCTATGGACTCCATCAGTGTACACTCGTCATTCTATTTTGGCTGCATTTTGACTGTTATTCATTGAAAATAAAGGATGAAACGGATCATCTTTCTCAAAGCACAATAAACACATAAAACTGGAGAAAAAAAAACAGATTCCATTAGTAAGTGTGCCTGTGCAGCCCAGACTTGAAGTTTAAGCCCCTCTTTGACCACAGGAGAGAGTTGACATTAACAGGTGGATATATAAGCTGGATATTCACCAGTGCAGATGCCCTGAGCCTGTAGGAAAGGGAAACACCAGGAGGGTCACTGGCCCTGGTCCTCTCTGTCACAAAAGAGCTCAATGCCACCCAGTTATACCTATGATTACAGAGAAGCATTGGCACGTTTGAAGAAAGAAGACATAACTTCTCAACCTACCTCTGTGTCTCATTACTGGGCCACATCTGTTGTGTATCATGAATCAATATTTTAAATAAATCCCCTAATAACTCCTTTAATCATCTTGGGAATGGCGTAATTATACTGAACTGAATAAATACACAGGCGCATGTGTGGGTTCAAACAGTTCACTCCTTAGATACTGACATTCAAAATATATCACAACTTTTGTAACTGTTTTGCATTTCTTTTCCTCCTTTTTCTTTCTTTCTTATTTTGATTTGATTTAATATGGAAGTGGCCTGTGCCTGTCTTGAACTCTGACAGGCCCCATGAAAACCTGAAGCCGAGGGGAGGTGACAAAGTCTGGTCCCTCAGCACTAAGGGCCTCCTCATGTTACTTCTTTACTTAGAAAAATAAAATGCTCTCACAGAAGACCCAGAGCCACAAATATTCTTCCCAGGCAAATTTGTTTCCAGAATTCTTAGCTTTTTGGTTAAATTTAGCCATCAGGGAATTGTCTGGACTGGAAATATCTAGGCATGACCAAAACAAAATCTCAAGTGTGCATCCGTCTCCTCCAAGCTGAGTTAGCATCAGATATGCCTTTGGGAGGAAGCAGGCGAGGGAACTCTTCCCACCACACACAGTCACCTCAAAATCAGATGGAAGGCGAGTAAACAGTTATGTGTCTGTTTCCACATCTTACCAGAGTCCCATTTCTACTTTTTTGAGCAAAATCGCAAAAAGTATCTAATACATATCATTAAATAGATTTGCAAAGCTATAATCTTTGTAACTACCATTGCTAATCAGACACTAGCATGCCTTTATGCTCAGAATTAGAAATGACAGCATGAAACTTTTTAGGAACTCCTTCTATTTCATAATGATACTGGGTCATCTTTAGTGTGAGGGATCATGACACCCTCTGTATGTAGTTTTAGGTTCGCTAGTGATACCAAATATATTCATGTCAACAGATACCATTCCAAAATACCCGAGTTCTATCTAGCTGAATACCAAAGGACTGACTCGAATTACTGCAGAGAAAGTAAATATATCTTTAACTCAGATGGCTAAACATTAAAAACTCAGAAAATTTATCTTGCAAAGAGCTGGAAAGTAGTAAAGTAAGACCTTTACAGAAAGGCAAATCAATTTTGTGCTTTCCTTAACTTTAACTATATTATAACCCTTTTCAATTCACATCTTTTCTTAGCCATATGTGAAAAACTGCCTTTTTTTTTTTTTAAGTTATGATAGCACCTAATTCAGTTCAGTTCAGTCGCTCAGTCATGTCTGATTCTTTGCGACCCCATGAACCACAGCACGCCAGGCCTCCCTGTCCATCACCAACTCCTGGAGTTTACCCAAGCTCATGTCCATTGAGCCGGTGATGCTATCCAACCATCTAATTAATGAATAAGTGAATAATAAAATATTAATTAATTAATTACAAATAATAAATCATTAGAAATGTAAAAATCTGTTTTATACTACTCGATACAGTGGTGGTGGTGGTGGTGGTGGTTTAGTAGCTAAGTCATGTCCAACTTTTGTGACCGCATGGACTGTAGCCTGCCAGGCTCCTCTGTCCATAGAACTCTCCAGAGGAGAATACTGGAATGGGTTGCCATTTCCTTCTCCAATGTACTCAATATAGTACAATCCCAATAATCATAGTAATAATAATCATTGAAGTAATATGCAACTCTGATTGAGCACTTAGCACAAGCTAGAAGCTTCGGTAAGTACCTTTGTGGATGGTCTTATATTAATCTCCCAACAACCTTGAGAGATAGGTAAAATAATTTACTAATTCCTACTGTGTATGTGTGTGTGTGTGCATGCATGCACACGCGTGCACACACTCAGACATATTCGACTTTTTGCGACACTTTGGACGGTAGCCTGCCAGGCTTCTCTGTCCATGAGATTTCCCAGGCAAGAATAGTCGAGTCGATTGCCATTTCCTCCTCCAGAGATCTTCCCAACCCAGGGATCAAACCCATGTCTCCTGTGTCTCCTGCACTGCAGACAGATTCTTTACCTGCTGAGGCACCAGGGGCTCACGGCAAGGAATGGCTAAGATTTTTATTGAGAATTTATGGTGTGTCAGGCACTGTACATGTATTAGGTGTTTTAAGTATAAGTGTTAGGTGCTCAGTCTTATCTGACTCTTTGCGACCCAACAGACTGTAGCTTTCCAGACTCCCCTGTCCATGGAATTTCCAGGCAAGAATATTGGAGTCGGTTGCCATTTCCTCCTCCAGGGGATCTTCTCAGCCCAAGGTTTGAGCCCAGGTATCCCACATTACAGGCAGATTCTTTATTGTCAGTCACCAGGGAAGTTTATTTCTCACAGCTTCCCACAAAGTACCTCATGAGGAAACTGAGGTACAGAGTTGAAGTGACGTGCCCAGGGCTACTAAGCTGTAGGTGATGTAACTCAAGCCTCCAACTCCATTCGTCTAGCAGCAGCTCTTACTAAGCAGCTGCTCATCACCTGCTATATTTTCTTTGAACTTTTTGCATGCCAGCCACAGTATCAAATGGTCTTCATGTGTTAACGGTCTCTCCTCGAGGAACTCATTGTTTGCTCATTTTTCAGATGAAGAAAGGAAGGCAGTTGCTCAGGGTTTAAAATCCAGTCTTACCTGACTCACAAGGAAAGTGCTGGCCCCAGAAACAGAAAGTAAAGAGGCTGTCATCTTCAGCAGCCAGCGCTCGATAGCACCCATCAGTCTCGAGGCAAACCAGACTTTTTATGGGCATGCTTAGGCTGAGAGATGCAGGGTCAGAATCTACCCTTCTGGGTCCCGATTCCAGTCCTTTCTTAGATTTTTTGAGTTGGTTGTTTAGGCCAGTGGGTTTGAAAAGATTCAAGTCACAGGTGGGGAGTAGAAGCACAAGCAAAACTATTCTTGTCAAGTGAAAACCTTCAGCTTGTAGTTTTTCCTGTTATTCATTTTGAGCTTCCTCTTCTCTACATTGAACATTGTTTGAGGAAATATTTCAGTACTAAATGGCAGTAATTTCTATTTTCTTAAATTTCTTCTGACATAGGTTCATAGCCTCAAGCTATTTTTAAAAATATCTTGTGCTTTTCTACCGTATGTATTCTTATATGCTTATATTCCAAATCAACTCCAAGCTACATGTATTCAAGATCTATATCTTACTCATGCCCTTAATCCTTATAGAACCTCACATCTTATATTGCACAAAGTGGGTGTTTGAGAAATATTTGGTATCAATATGAACAGCATATTTGGAACTTCATTATACCACCTAAAACTATCCTAAAGGGCTTGCATCTACATTCCCAGCACATAAAATCACATATATAAAGATACAGAATCCATCTTTCTGATACATAGCTTTAGCTCTTGACAGCCACTGTTCAAAAATTTGGTGATGGTTCCAGCTCAGCCTGGTGCACTGTGCAAAAGACACTTCCCTTGCAAAAAGGTGTTTCACTTTCCTGAACTGTGTGCAGAATTGTCACTTTTCTTTGTTTCTTCAGAAATGAGTCCCTTCATACAATAAACCATTGTCATTTCTTCTCTCTGAAGTCATCTCAATCTATAATATTTAGTAGATAAATATATATTCACAAATTAACATAATATAAAGATGTTGTTTTTATATATAGATAAATACATAGATATGTGTGTGCTAAGTAGCTTAAAGAGTAGCTTAAAGAGTCTTGTTCGACTCTTTGCAACACTATGGACTGTAGCCCACCATGCTCCTCTGTCCATGGGATTCTCTAGGCAAGAATACTGGAGTGGGTTGCCATGCCCTCCTCCAGGGGATCTTAATGACCCAGGTATTGAATCCGGGTCTGCTGTGGCTCCTGCATTGCAGGTGGGATTCTTTGCCACTGAGCCACCAGGGAAACCCAGATACATAGACAAACACAAATAGTCTTACAGAGCTTGAGTCCTCAACCAGAGCTCACTGTGAATGGCACCCCCTAGGAATATTCAGTGCACAAATGCATAACCACACGCAGTGCCCTTGAAGTTAGAGCTCTGTGCTAGAAGAATTCTGTCTTCCCTGATGGCTCAGCCAGTAAAAGGAATCCTCCTGTAATGCAGGAGATACAAGAAGCATGAATTTAATCTCTGGCTGGGGAGGGTCCTCTGGAGAAGAAAATAGCAAGTCACTCCAGTATTCTTGCCTGAGAAAGTCCATGGACAGAGGAACCTGCTGGGCTACAATCCATAGGCTCCCAAAAAGTCAAACAAACTGACCAATTAAACACTAGAAAAATCCAGCACTAGAGCAGAGAATTTAATAATAGGAATTTACTGTCCTTTGATTTTTTTCCCCTCTGCTCTATCCACATAATCCTTTACCTTATTTCCAGATTTTAGCATTCTGACTTTTAAATTCTTTTCTCTGCAATGCAGAACCTGAACAGACAAGCAGAACAATATGTCTACCTATATGTAAGACAGAAATTCAGGTGTTGGCCTATTTGAAAGAGGTTCAAGTTAATTTTTTTTAATTTGGATTTTTCAGGAAGTTCTTGCTGTAGGATAAATTTGATTCATTTTATCACATTAGGTTAGTGTTGCTTCTCTGAGTTGAAATGTAATGAAAAGCTTAGAGTTTATGTATGTGGCTCTGATGGGTGTATGCTTCAGAAGAACAGATATCTTGGTAAGCTAATATCATTTTTGAATGTGGCTACAAAGGTTGTCATCAAATCCAAGAGTTATGATGGGAGAAATTCTGGGAAGGAAGTAATCTAATTTACCTGTTGTAGTACAGATATATTCTAAAGATTGGGGTTTCCCAGGTGGCACAGTGGTAAAGAATTCACCTGCCAATATAGGAAACACAGGAGACTCTGGTTCAATTCCTGGGTGGGGAAGATCCCCTAGAGTATGAAATGGCAACTCATTCCAGTATTCTTGCCTGGAAAATTCCATGGGCAGAGGAACCTGGCGGGCTACAGTTCTTGGGGCTGCAAAGAGTTGGACACGACTGAGCATGGGTAACTGAGCAAGCGTTCTAACTGGAGTTTTCTCTTTGCTGGCTTAGATCCAGGGAAGTAGGTGAATTCCCTTATACATCCTCTTTCCTACTTTGTCCTTTTACACACACACATACACACACTTGCACATGTGTGTACAATTGCCAATTTTTCTACAGTGCATGTGATAATTTTGACAATTAGGAAAAAAAAAACATAGTAATAAGTGTATGGTTATCTGGCACACAGTAGATATTCAATAAATTTTATTGAATGGAAAACATACATTTGAAAATATGAATTATGAAATCAAGACTTGTCCCTTGATTCAAAAAAATCATAGATATAACCTCAGGATATAACCCCATAAAGCAAGATTCATGCACAAATGTTTAATGGAGAGTTATAGCAATAAACTGGAAGCAATCTAATAGGGCAGTAATAAGAGAATTATAAAATAAATGGTATATCCATGAGGAAATATTATGCAAGTCTTTAAGCTATGTTTATAACAATTTTAAAGAACATGCACAAATGCTTATGATATAATGTTTAATTTATAAAATCAAGGGCTGGCTACATTATATTTTGATACAAATATTTTCAGGGTAGTGAGACTATTAGAATGTGGTGGGGGTTTTTTTTGCCTCTTTTCCATATTTCAGAATTTGTCTCAAATATGAAGATGAATTGTTTTGATAATGAGAAAGGAGTTAAAAACTAAAAAAATGTTTATATGAAAGAAAATTTATTCATATACCAGCTCAGAAATCAATGAAAAGTTTATGTAATTATAATCTAAACTCAAACTTTTTGATGATTTTAATATAATTCTTTGAGAGTCACATAATTAAATTTCTGTTATCCCTCTAGGTAATCTATTCTGAAGTATAATGATCAAAATATGTCAAATTTACTTTTAATTCTTTGGCTTCCATTTGGATCCCTTGTGACCTAGTGACTTGCTAGGAATATGTGTGCTTATGTCACATTCTAACACATTTCTTTTACTAAATAATCTATTTCATCTCATCTTCTTTCCTTGATTATTTTATCCCTGTTATCTCAAATTCCTCAAGTGCTAATTCTCCCATTTATTGTCTCCTGACTCTCTCCTTCATCAACAAAGTTCTGTCTAGTCAAATCTATGGTTTTTCCAGTAGTCATATATGGATGTGAGACTTGGACTATAAAGAAAGCTGAGCACTGAAGAGTTGATGCTTTTGAACTGTGGTGTTGGAGAAGACTCTTGAGAGTCCCTTGGACTGCAAGGAGATTCTACCAGTAAATCCTAAAGGAAATCAATCCTGAATATTCATTGGAAGGACTGATGTTGAAGCTGAAACTCCAATACTTTGGCCACCTGATGCAAAGAGCTGACTCATTAGAAAAGACTCTGATGCTGGGAAAGACTGAAGGTGGGAGGAGAAGGGGATGACATCACCTTCATGTCGGAGAAAGGTCAATGGCATCACCGACTTGATGGACTTGAGTTTGAGTAAGCTCCAGGAGTTGATGATGGACAGGGAAGCCTGGCATGTTGCAGTCCATGGGGTCGCAAAGAGTCAGACACGACTGAGTGACTGAACTGAACTGACTGACTCTCCCTCACAGTGGATCATTTCCTCACATAGTTTGTAATTTTTAATTGTGAGCATGTCTTTAGCAGGCGCATTGGTTCTTTAGATGTTCCATGAGCTTTGCATTATAAAGGTGCCTCAAAGAAAGATTTTGCGTTTGCTTCCGGTCTAGCTCTCAGAGCTTCCATCCCACTGAGGATTCATTTTCATACTGGTTTCTGAGCTTGAGATTCTCATACCTCGTGGACAATATCAATTCAGATCTTACATCTCTGCTTGGGGTTTTAGTTTCTCAGTGGAGACTCCTCTTTATGCACAAAGCGCCAAGGGCACTAGCTTCCTTGAGGCTGCTGGTGTGTTATGTCTAATACTCTCTTCACAGAGGGACCAGACGTCTAGGACTCTGCTCTGAAGCAGCAACCTTGGTTCCAGTTCCCCACCTGGTGTGAGCCATCAATCATGACCTTTATTCCTATATGGTTGCTAAAATGCCAGCCCACAGCCATTAGGACTTGTGTCTGGCCCCAGTGCCCCAGGGGCTTGGATGTCATCCCATACACATATAGCTCTAGTTTTGAGTTCTATCTTCTGTTCTAATGCCTTAGTATTTCCTTTTCAAACTTATATATATTTTAAAATTTTTTGCATCTTATCCAGAAATTCTATGGTTTGTAAGAGTTCTGTGGGATTCTTGGAACTCTAAAAGGGGAAGAGTTTGTCTCAGCTGGATCTCTCAAGAGATTTTCTGGACAAGATCATCTAAGACTATTAAATTAACACACCTGGTGCATTTCCCTCATTTTGAGGAGAGTCACTAGAGAGTTGTCATTAACAACAGTTAGAGCATCTAAGTTTTTCAGTTTTCACAGCTCTTCATGTATGATCACATGACCTTCATTTCCTTAAATTCTTTCAGTTCAGTTCAGTCGCTCAGTCGTGTTTGACTCTTTATGACTCCATGGACTGCAGCACGTCAGGCTTCCTTGTCCATCACTAACTTCCGAAGCTTGCTCAGACTCAAGTCCATCGAGTTTAAATTCTTTAGTAGGTAGAAATGCTCTAAGTATGTCACTTTTGTATGTTGAAGTAGGCAAAAAAGCTAAGAAATTACTCTGGACTGTATTCACCATTCTCTTAGGCATCATCTGAAGACACCTTCAACACCAAACAATGGTTAAGGTAATTCTTTAAAACTAAACCTAATGACCAGAAGAAAACTAGATATACTTTTTTTATCTTTCCGAAGATTATGATAAATTCCAAAGTGAAGTTTCATGCAAATGAAACATAATTGGTTAAGTATATGCTATAGTTGCTCAGTTCCCGTAAAGGGAAATGATTTGAGCTTCTTCCCTCACCACAAGTCCAGCCCTGAGCTTAGGCAAAGAGCCCCAAAGAGGAAACTGAAAGCTACCTTAATGGGGCACCTCTCACTCACACCTCTTGTCTGTGGCTAGTGGCCACTGGCCACTCTCACTCCTGAGATCTCTGCCATTTGCACACATGTTCTCCTTGTTGTTGAAAAATTTCAGAGGGCTGGATACAGATAAGCACAACCCAAGGACAATTGACCAGTAGATTCTGATTTTAAGCTATATCAGTAAAATGAATGAAATGAAAGTTGTTCAGTTGTGTCTGACTCTATGCATCACCATGGACTATAGAGTCCATGGAATTCTCCAGGCCAGAATATTGGAGCTGGTAGCTGTTCCCTTCTCCAGGAAATGGCAACCCACCCCAGTATTCTTGTCTGGAGAATCCCAGGGAGAGAGGAGCCTGGTGGGCTGCCGTCTACAGGGTTGCACAGAGTCAAACACGACTGAAGCGACTTAACAGCAGCAGCAGCAGCAGCTGTTCCCTTCTCCAGGGGATCTTTCCAACCCAGGGATGGAACCCAGGTCTCCCACAATGCAGGCAGATTCTTTAGCAGCTGAGCCACAGGAGATCACTAAAGTGAATTTTCCTGAATTATACGATGCCTCAACAGAGAGTAATGGTAGGAAATCTCTTTTTAATAAAGATATAAAATTTGTTTCCTGTTGTATAGGACATCACCAAGATTTGTGTAAGATCTTATTGTCACCAGTCATCTCATTGGCTTTGAGAGAGTCCTCTGAGTAAAGGAAAGGGAGTTATTATTCATCTCACAGCAGAAGCTGCCTGAAGAACTTCTGGTGTCCCCCGGGCAAAGCTGGGGCATCTAGGTTAGCAGTGACCTGACAACTTCCTTGACTCAAGTTGCCTTTTGCAGCTGTGATCTGGATTCAGCAGTTCTTTCTAAACTTTACTTCTCTCAGCCCAATAGTTGGGTCTCACCCTCTCATTCTGATCCCTCTGCATCTCAGCTCCACAGCAGCTGAAATTCCCACACATATTACTGCCTTCTCACCATAAATCTTCCCCATTACTCCTGAAATGAACCCACAGGGGCTTTCACACGAGCCAACTGCACATTTATCATTTCGATTATATTGACCCTTTGCTGCAATCTTCTCAGTCATAACAGACGAGCCAGGGTGATTCATGCAGGAATGGTAGGAATGAATGTGACAAATCTTTGGAAAGACAAACATTACATGGTACCTCATTTGTGATGGGAAAATGTCCTAGCATATAAAAGGCATCTGAATTTGTTAGCTTGGCAAAGCTATAATGTAGTCAATAATATATGGGACATTTTTTCTCACAGTCTGGTAACACCTTTAATTGCCTGTGAGTCTTTATCATTTATTGCTTCCTATGACTGTAAAAAGGGGAAAGAGCATGCTATGCCTTGACTGACTGGCTTAGATTCATTATTTATTTGATCAGAAATGACCCCTCTAACTATAGCACTTCAATTGATGGTTGCTGTTGGTTTGACAATAAATGAAAAACATAATTAGAGAGCATTTAGAAAATCGAACTGCTTCCTTAAATTAGAGCTTCTAATTTGGTCATTATTTTAGCGCCAAACTCTGCCTGAGTTTTGATTTTTGCCCTATAGCTTTATAAAAATGATATGAATAAATCAAAAGGGCTAACTAGGTGATGAAAAGTCTTCGCTGGTGGCTCAGTGGTAAAGAATTTGCCTGCCAATGCAGAAGACGCAGGTTCAATCAGGAAGATCCTCTGGAGAAGGAAATGGCAACCCACTCCAGTATTCTTGCCTGGGAAATCCCATGGACAGAGGAGGCTGGCGGGTTACAGTCCATGGGGTTGCAAAGAGTTGGACATGACTTGGCGACTAAACATGACAACCACAGATGATGAAGAGACCATGAAGTCGCTTTACATTGTTTCAGCCTGAAGAGGAGGATCTGTCCAGGGTCACACATTTGTGTGTGAGAAGCAGGAAACAACAGAGAGACAAAAGGCAAGGGGCTGTAAGCAACAAGTCTGTGGTACAAAGATGATATATGAGATTTCTTTTAAATCTTCCCCACTTTTTTTTTCCTTTAATCAAAGGATTGGTTTAAAATGACAGTTGTGAGAAAAGGTGGGAAATTTAGAGTTTGGCACTTATGGGTTCTTATTCAGAAATCTCGCAAAAATCCAGAGTAGACACATATAAAGAGATGAGAGGCACTAACAAAGACAGTAGTGTCAAGCCCATGAGATCAAGAGAAGGCTGAAGCAACATTCCAGTATGTAGGACACTACAGAGGCAAGACAACTGCATATAATACCTGACTCTGAAGTGGAGACTTGCTCTAAAGCAGTTATTAGAATAATTGGCCAACTTGAATGGGTACTATGAATTATTAGATGGTAGTCGTGTATCAAAGTTAAATTCTGGACTTGGGTTTTTATTTTATGGTTAAGTGGGAAATGTTCTTATTTTTAGGAAAGCACACAGAAATATTCAGGGCTGATATAGCATCGGGTACATAACTGACTCTCCAATGATTAAAGAAAGTACAATTCTTTGAACTGTACTTAAAACTTATCTGTAATTGTTTCAAAATTTAAATCTATTTCAAAAATTCTAAAAATTAAAAGTACAGTCAGGAAAGTCAAAGTGTTCATATCTGTCCATTGCAGCATGATTTATATCAGAAAACCAAAAACAATGAAAATGTGTAACAATTTGTACTGATGATCTCAACTGTGTTTAAAAATATGGAAGAAGCGATTATAAAGAAATCTGTGAAAGTGTTATAGTTATGTATATCTATGTGGAAGACCTATGATTTTGTGTTTTTTGGAGGGGCATGTATTATCTACAAAGGAACCTTATGGTTCACTACGACTAGATGGTAGAATTTAATTATAAAGTAACAGAAGTGAGGAAAGGGATTAGATGACATAGTATTAAGTAAATAGTAGAATTGAATCATACAGAGAAATTGCATATATATGTCTTTAGTTTCTGACAAGTCAACTGTGAATTTTCAAATTGTAGTTTTCATGTAACCTAGGCCTTAAATGCAAGCCAACAACTTTATCTATTGCCCAACAATAGGAATGGTGAAGGACTTCAATGCTGTGGGAAGAACTGGCAGTGCTGGATTCGTTAAGAAATAGGAAAGACTAAACTAATACTGAATATTACTCTATCCTGGGCAATTCATGGACTTTACCAGAGTAATTTTCATTTGACATGCTGTGTAGGATGTAGCCTTTGTTTAGAAAGTGACTCTAGCTTTGATTTTAGGTTAAGTTCATAACATTTAATTTAATCCTTCTAGGGATCTTAGCTGAATCATCTTATTTTTTTTTAAACTGAGGTGGCTCAGACAGTAAAGAATCCACCTGCAATGCAGAAGACCTGGGTTTGATCCCTGGGTTGGGAAGATCCTCTGGAAGACGGCATGGCAACCCATTCCAGTATTCTTGCCTGGAGAATCCCCATGGGCAGAAGAGCCTGGCTGGCTACTGTCCATGGGGTCGCAAAGAGTCAGACATGACTGAGCGACTAAGCACAAGGAACATGTTTCACAAAGTGTAAAAATTTCATTTCAATGATCCATTTTTAACACATTATAGGACGGTGAAAAAAGAATTTTCATTTCCAATAGTTCTACAGATTTGTTTAAAAGAAAGAAAACTCACATTTAACATTTGGAAAGAAAAGTGATTAGATCAAATCACTGGGGAAAGGCCCTTCAGTAATGGCGATCAAGATAGCAACCCATGTGAGCCTGGCTGCTGTATCCCAAGTAGAAGTAAAGACTTTCTTTAGAGGCATGAGGCCTCCCCCCTAAAGAGACTATGTAAAATAGTATGAAGACACACACAGACTCACACCTCCACATGGACATACTCCTTCCCCCGCCCCTCGCCACACCCGTTTCTCTTTCTCTCTCTTTAGCCAAACCTTTCTTTTTCCCTGGGTGCCTGCATTTGTGCTCAGCTGTGCTGACTCTTTGGGACTGCATGGACTGCAGCCTGCCAGGCTCCTCTGCCCATGGAAATTTCCAGGCAAGAATACTGGAATGAGTTGCCAATTCATACTCCAGGGTATCTTCCCCAACCAGGAATTTAACCCGTGTCTATTGCATCTCCTGCATTGGCAGGCAAATTCTTTACCACTGAGCCATGTGGGAAGCCCGTTTTCTTATTCCCTACCTATGGAAAAATTCCCTTTTCCCACTCAGAATCCTCCCTGGGGCGAAGTTGTAGTTTAATATGTATGAGACACTCATAGCATTTTCACAGCCTTTCCAAGCTTCACATTTCTCATGGTAAAATAGCTGTAAGAGTAGTTCCAGGTTTGCCAGGATGTGAATATTTTTTAAAGGATTCATGAGCAGGGCTTTACATGAATCCGTTAATGTTACTTCTCTTCTGTATTAGTTTCCTGTTGTTGTGGTAACAAATAACCACAGACTCAGCTCTCATCTTGAGATGATTTGGGGTACATGGAGGTTTTCTTGAGGTGCTCTGCTGAACTTGATTTTCCTCTAGACTTGGGACAGTGTTCTCGGGGAATCTCTGGAGTTGCTTAAAGGAAGTCAGGCCAATTGTTGTGTTTGATGGGGAACGTGGGATGGCTCTGGAGCCAATGCAGGGGAATTGGACCTCATCTTGAGTTGAATTGGGGTACACGCAGCTCTTTCGTGTTGCTGCATTGCCCTCAGGGTCCCTCTAGACTTGTGACAGTGTCCTTGGGGACTCTCTGGAGTTCCATCAAGGAAGTCAAGGCTCCTATCGTGTTTGATGTGGAACACAGAATTTCTCTGTACACAATGCTGGGGAATCAGGCTGCATCTCACAGCAAGGGGAAGTTTCATGGTTTTTCTCGAGTTGTGGTGGGAGCCTGGGGTATATTCTCGAGTTACGACAGGATGGCCCTTCTAAACTAGTGTTTCTTCAGTGACGTCAGGACTCCTATCTAGTTCCAAGGGACACTTTGGGATTCTCCTCGAGGCTTGTCAGGGCAATAGGGGCGCCTTTTGATGTGAGCTGGGAGACCCAGGGTCCCTTTCCAGTTGCCACAGGGATATTGGGATTCATATCAATTTTCAAGAGGAGTCAGGCATCGTGTCCTTTTGAAGCATTGAACTCGACTTTCCTCTCGAGTTGTCAAAGGGATGTGAGGCCTCCTGTCGAGATGAGGCGGGGAACTAGGGCTTTCTCTAGGGTCTCCACATAGGATTCAGTCATCCCTTCAACTTGTGTGATGAAAGACGAGCCTGCATTCAAGTCACTGAGGGGACATCTGGCCTTATTTCAAGTCAGGGCATCTCGGCGTTCATTCCACGTGAGGCAGCAAACTCGGGTTTCCTCTCACATACCTATAGCTGAGAGAAGCCTCCTCGTGAGGTGCTTGTGGAAAATTGGCATTCCTCTTGAGTCGAAGCCAGGGAATCTGCTCTCATCTCGAGATGATTTTGGTTACACGGAGCTTATCTCATGTTGCCCTGCTGAACTTGGTGTTCTTCCAGACTTTGACCGGTGTTCTCGGGGAATCTCTGGAGTTGTTTAAAGAATGTCAAGCCTCTTTTTGCATATTATGGAGAATGCGAGATCGCTCTGAGCCAATGAAGGGGAATCGGGCCTCATCTCGGGTTGATTTGTGGTACACGGAGCTCTTTCGTGTTGCTGCAGTGACTCAGGGCCCCTCTATACTTGTGAGACCCCAAGACAGTGCTCTTGGGGACTCTCTGGAGTTCCATCAAGGAAGTCAAGGCTCCTTTCATGTCTGATGTGGAACACGGAAATGCTTTGCACGCAATCCAGGGGAATCGGGCCTCATCTCACGGCAAGGGGTTAGTCTCATTGTTTTTCTCGAGTTGCGGCGGGAACCTGAGGTATATTCTCGAGTTACAAAGGGGATGGCTCTTCAAAACTCGTGTTTCTTCAGCGAAGTCAGGACTCCTTTTTAGTTGTGAAGGACACCTCGGGTTTCTTCTTGAGGCTTGGCAGGGCAACAGGAATGCCTTTTGAGGTAAAGCATGAGACCCAGGATCCCTTTGCATTTGCCACAGGGATATTGGGATTCCTAACAATTTTCAAGAGGAGTCAGGCATCATCTCCTTTTGAAGCATTGAACTCTGCATTCCTCTTGAGGTGTCAAAGGGATGTGAGGCCTCCTGTGGAGATGAGGCGGGGAACTAGGGCTTTGTCTTGGGTCTCCACAGGGGATTCAGGCATCCCTTCATCTTGTGAGATGAAACACAAGCCTGCAATCAAGTCACGGCAGGGATTTCCGGCCTTATTTCGAGTCATGCCATCTGGGTGTACATTCCCCTTGAGGCAGCAAATTCAGGGTCCCGCTCACATAGCTATAGCTGAGAGAAGCCTCCTCTTGAGGTACTTGTGGAAAGTTGGCATTCATCTTAAGTCAAAGTCAGGGAATCAGCTCTCATCTCGAGATGATTTGGGGTACACGGAGCTTTCCTCCAGTTGCTGTGCTGAAATTGGTGTTCTTCTAGACTTAGGACGGTTTTCTCGGGGAAATTCTGGAGTTGTCTAAAGGAAGTCAAGTCACTTTTCGTGTTTGATGGGGAACGCGGGATGGCTCTCGAGCCAATGCAGGGGAATTGGGCCTCATCTTGAGTTGATTTGGGGTACATGGAGCTCTTTCATGTTGCTGCAGTGACCACAGCATCCCTCTAGACTTGAGACAGTGTTCTTAAGGGCTCTCTGGAGTTCAATCAAGGAAGTCAAGGCTCCTTTCATGCTTGATGTGGAACACGGAATTGCTCTGCACGCAATGCAAGGGAAACGGGCCACATCTCACGGCGAGGGGAAGTCTCATGGTTTTTCTCGGGTGCGGTGGGAACCTGGGGTATATTCTCGAGTTACGACAGGGATGGGCCTTCAAAATTCGTGTATGTTCAGCGACGTCAAGACTCCTGTCTAGTTGCGAGGGACACCTCGGGATTCTCCTCGAGGCTTGGCAGGGCAATAGGACGCCTCTCGAGGTGAGGCGGGAGACCCAGGGTCCCGATCCTGTTGCCACAAGGATATTGGGAATCCTATCAATTTTCAAGAGGAGTCAGGCATTGTCTCCTTCTGAAGCATTGAACTCTGCGTCCCTCTCGAGTTGTCAAAGGGATATGAGGGCTCCTGTCAAGATGAGGCGGGGAAACATGCCTTTCTCTAGTATCTCCACAGGGGATTGAGACATCCTTTCTTCTTGTGAGATGAAATTCAAGCCTGCATATAACTCACTGCCAGGAAATCCGGCCTTATTTCAAATCAGGGCATCTCGATGTCCATTCTACTTGAGGCAGCACACTCAGGGTCCCTCTCATATATCTATAGCTGAGAGAAGCCTCCTCTTGAGGTGCTTGTTGAAAGGTAGCATTCCTCTTGAGTCAAAGCCAGGGAATCAGCTCTTATCTCGAATTGATTTGGGGTACACAGAGCTTTTCTTGTGTTTCTGAACTGAACTTAGTGTTCCTCAAACTTGGCTTGGTGTTCTCGGGGTATATCTGGTGTTGCCTAAAGGAAGTAAAGCCACTTGTCGTGTTTGATGGGGAAGCCAGGATTCTCTGGAGCCAATGCAGGGGAAACGGACCTCATTTTGAGTTGATTTGGGGTACATGGAGCACCTTTGTGTTGCTACGGTGACCTCAGGTTTCCTCTAGACGTGATAGTATTCTTGGGGACTCTCTGGAGTTCCATCAAAGAAGTCACGGCTCCTTTCGTGTTTGATGTGGAACACGGAGTTCCTCTGTACGCAATTCAGGGGAATCGGTCCTCATTTCATGGTGAGGGGGGAGTCTCATGTTTTTTCTCGAGGTGCGGTGGGAACCTGGGGTATTTTCTCGAGTTACGACGGGGATGACCCTTCAAAACTCATGTTTGTTCAGCAACGTCAGGACCCCTGTCTAGTTGCGAGGGACACCGCGGGATCCTCCTCGAGGCTTGGCAGATCAACAGGAACACCTCTCGAGGGGAGGCGGGAGACCCAGGGTCCCTTTTAAGTTGCCAGAGGGATATTGGGATTCCTCTCAATTTTCAAGAAGAGTCAGGCTTTGTCTCCTTTTGAAGCATTGAACTCGACTTTCCTCTCGAGTTGTCAAAGGGATGTGAGGCCTCCTGTCGAGATGAGGTGGGGAACTAAGGATTTCTCTAAGGTCTCCACAGGGTATCAGAAATCCCTTCATCTTTTGATATAAAAGATGGGCCTGCATTCAAATCACTGCATACAAACCCGGCTTTATTTCGAGTCAGGTCATCTCTCTGTCCACTCCACTTGAGGCAGCAAACTCAGGGTCCCTCTCACATAACTATAGCTGAGAGAAAGCTACCCTTGAGGTGCTTGTGGAAAGTTGGCATTCCTCTTGAGTTGAAAACAGGGAATCAGCTCTCATCTCATGTTGATTTGGCGTTCACGGAGCTCTTTTGGGTTGCTGTGGTGACGTCAGGGTCCCTCTAGACTTGTGACAGTGTTCTTAGGGACTCTCTGGATTTCCACCATGGAAGTCAAGGCTCCTTTCATGTTTGATGTGGAACACAGAATTGCTCTGCACGCAATACAGGGGAAACGTGCCTCATCACAGCGAGGGGGAAGACTCATGGTTTTTCTCGAGTTGCATCGGGAACATTGGGTGTATTCTCGAGTTATGACGGGGATGGCCCTTCAAAACTCGTGTTTGTTCAGCGACGTCAGGACTCCTGTCTAGTTGCGAGGGACACCTCAGGATTCTCCTCCAGGCTTGGCAGGGCAATAGGGATGCCCCTCGAGGTGAGGCGGGAGACCCAAGTCCCTTTTCAGTTGCCACAGGGATATTGGGATTCCTATCAATTTTCAAGAGGAGTCAGGCATCATCTCCTGTTGAAGCATTGAACTCCGCCTTTCGCTCGAATTATCAAATGGATGTGAGGCCTACTGTCGAGGTGCGGAGGGGAACAAGGGCTTTCCTTACGGTCTCCACAGGGGGTTCAGACTTCCCATCATCGTGTAAGATCAAAGAACAGCCTGCATTCAAGTCACGGTAGGGAAATCCGGCCTTATTTCGAGTCAGAGCATCTCGGTGTCCATTCCACTTGAGGCAGCAAATTCAGGGTCCCTCTAACATACCTAAAGCTGAGGCAAGCCTCCTCTTGAGGTGCTTGTGGAAAGTTGTCATTCCTCTTGAGTCAAAGCCAGGGAATCAGCTCTCATCTCGTGTTGATTTGGGGTACACGGAGCTCTTTCTTGTTGTTGCGGTGGCCTCAGGGTCCCGCTAGACTTGTAACAGTGTTCTTGGGGACTCTGGATTTCCATCAAGGAAGTTAAGGCTCCTTTGGTATTTGATGTGGAACACGAAATTGTGCTCCACGCAATACAGGGGAATCGCGTCTCATCTCGTGGTGATGGGGAAGTCTCAGCTTGTCTCTCGTGTTGCGCTGGGAACCTGGAGTATATTCTCGAGTTACGACGGGGATGGCCCTTCAAAACTCATGTTTATTCAGCCATGTCAGGCCTCCTGTCTAGTTGAGAGGGACACCTTGGGATACTCCTCGAGGCTTGGCAGGACAGTAGGGATGCCTCTCGAGGTGAGGCAGGAGACCCCAGGTCCCTATCCAGTTGCCACAGGGACATTGGTATTCCTATCAATTTTCCAGACAAGTCAGGCATCGTCTCCTTTTGAAGCATTGAACTCCGCGATCCTCTCGAATTGCCAAAGGGATGTGAGGCCTCCTGTCCAGATGAGGCGGGGAACTAGGTCTTTCTCTATGGTCTCCACTGGGCATTCAGACATCCCTTCATCTTGGGAGATGAAAGACGAGCCTGCATTCAAGTCACCGCAGGGAAAACCAGCCTTAATTTTAGTCAGGGCATCTCTGTGCCCATTCCACTTGAGACAGCAAACTCAGGGTCCCTCTCACATACCTATAGCTGAGAGAAACCTCCTCTTGTGGTGCTTGTGGAAATTTGACATTCCTCTTGTGTCGAAGCCAGGGAATCAGCTTTCATCTCGAGATGATTTGGGTACAAGGATCTTTTCTCGAGTTGTTGTACTGACTTGGTGTTCCTCTAGACTTGGGACGGTGTTATCGGGGAAACTCTGGAGTTGCCTAAAGAAACTCAAGCCTCTTGTCATGTTTGATGGGGAACGTGGGATGGCTCTGGATCTAAGGCAGGGAAATCTGGCCTCATCTCATGGTGATTTGGGGTACACAGCACTTTTTCGTGTTGCTGTGGTGACCTCATGGTCCCTTTAGACTTGGTACAGTGTTATTGGGGATTCTCTGGAGCTCCATCAAGGAAGTCAAGGCTCCTTTCATGTTTGATGTGGAACACGGAATTGCTCTGCATGCAATGCAAGGGAATCAGGCCTCATCTTGCATCAAGAGTTTATAAAGCTAAAGAGGTTATAGAGATTTTAATCCATGAAATTATTCCCAGGTTTGGATTGCCACAGAGCTTTCAGAGTGACAGTGGTTCTGCCTTTGAAGGTGCTGTATCTCAGGGGGTGTCTAAAGCTCTAGGAATAAAATATCACTTACACTGTTCCTGTAAATCCGAATCCTCAGGGCAGGTTGAAAAAGCCAATGACATTTTCAAAAGACATCTGCGTCAATTAACTCGAGACACAGGACAATTGGTTTAAAGTCCTACTCATAGCTATAATGAGGAGGGACTGTCCCCTTTTGAATGTATTTGCAGAAAGCCTCTCTAATGCATAGATATTGTTATAGACTCTGAAGCCATGGACTTAACTAATTATATAACTCAACTTTCAGCTTTTCAACAGGCATTAACAGAACTCTGGGAGATGACTCCTGACCGAGCTTGAGTCAAGCAAGCCTCTATTTGAGCCAGGAACCGAGGTCCTAAAAACATTGGGGTCTGGGGGCCCATCCCTTGAGACCCTCTGGGAAGGCCCTTACCAGGTTATTATTTCTTCTCCCACAGCTGTCAAAGTGCCAGTAATTGATTTGTGGGTACATCACACTCATGTTAAGAAGTGGCACCCTGACCAGAACTAAGTGACTTTCTATGCTCTGGCTTTGTCCTTTTCAGATGGGCGTGATAATCTATGTAAGCCTACGTATGCTGACTCCAAAAATCCTGAGTCTGCTGTTTGAACCTCAAGACAATGCTTGGGTTCAGTCCTACGCAGCATTTCACAATGAGTCTAACTTCTGGTTCTGTGGAGAGCTCCCTTCATCAGTGGAAGTCTTCCCATGGTGGACATCTCCACTTCAAGGAAAGGACTTTCTCCAAGTCTGCAAATACCTTCAACAACAGTCACATGTGATGCCTCTTCTTAAACTGATGACATCTAAATAACACTCTGATGGGCTGATGTAACTATAGGCATAATGTGACTTTTCATTTTGATTTTAACTTAGTTTAATGACTATTTTGCCTTATATCTGTAACTGTATAATGGGATTTTCTAACTGTCTAAAAGCTTTTAAGTTACAAATGGTTGTCCAAGCTCCAATGAGTTCCACAGCCTCCTTCAACTATTACTTGGGGTCCCTGGATCAGAGACCCTCATTATTAGGGTTAGGAGACTATGTTGCCTTAACAATTTAGGGACCATGCCCCTAGGCAACAGGAAGTATTTATGAAATGAAAACAATGCCCCTTTCCCTTGACAACATAATCCTCCTTAGACAAAAGGGGGAAATGAGAAAGTCAATTCCTCGGCAGATTGATAAGAAGTCCAGGGGTCCCAAAGGAGAGAGGGGTCTGGAATTCTCAAGGAGGAGGAAAGGACAAACATTTTTTGTCCCTCTACATTCCTTAGGATTATATAGCAATAATGTGTCCTGCTTGAGGACAGTCTCTGGAAACAACCTTCGGGCGAATCCTGTTATCTTAAGGTGTGAATTATGGGAGCAGGTCTAGCAAGGTCGTTACAACCTCCAGACATTCTTTTGATTCACTGTAATAAATAATTACCTTGGACATGTTGCAAGAGAGCATCAAAGGGCAGGCACACTGAAACCATAATCACAGGAAACTAGCCAATCTGATCACACGGAACACAGTCTTGTCTAACTCAATGAAACTAAGCCATGCTGTGTGGGGCCACCCAAGACGGAAGGGTCATGGTGTAGAGTTCTGACAGAATGTGGTCCACTGGAGAAGGGAATGGCAAACCACTTCAGTATTCTTGCCTCGAGAACTCCATGAACAGTATGAAAAGGCAAAATGATAGGATACTGTAAGAGGAACTCCCCAGGTCAGTAGGTGCCCAATATGCTACTGGAGTTCAGTGGAGAAATAACTCCAGAAAGAATGAAGGGATAGAGCCAAAGAAAAAACAATACCCAGTTGTGGATGTGACTGGTGATAGAAGCATGGTTTGATGCTGTCAAGAGCAATATTGCATAGGAATCTGGAATGTTAGGTCCATGAATCAAGGCAAATTGGAAGTGGTCAAACAGGAGATTGCAAGAGTGAATGTTGACACTCTAGGAATCAGTGAACTAAAATGGACTAGAATGGGTGAATGTAACTCAGATGACCATTATATCTACTACTGTGGGCAGGAATCCCTTAGAAGAAATGAATAGCCATCATGGTCAACAAAAGAGTCTGAAATGCAATACTTGGATGCAATCTCAAAAATGACAGAATGATCTCTTTTCATTTCCAAGGCAAACCATTCAATATCACAGTAATCCAAGCCTATACCCCAACCAGTAAAGCTGAATAAGCTGAAGTTGAATGGTTCTATGCAGATCTACAAGACCTTTTAGAACTAACATCCAAAAAAGACGTCCTTTTCATTATAGGGGACTGGGATGCAAAAGTAGGAAGTCAGGAAACAACTGGAGTAACTCAAAGGCAAATTTGGCCTTGGAGTACAGAATGAAGCAGGACAAAGGGAAATAGAGTTTTGCCAAGAGAACAAGCTGGTCATAGCAAATGCCCTCTTCCAACAACACAAGAGAAGTGTTTACAGAATGATACCACCAGATGGTCAGCACTAAAATCAAATTGATTATATTCTTTGCAACCAAAGATGGAAAGCTCTATACGGTCAGCAAAAACAAGACTGGGAATGGACTGTGGCTCAGACCATGAACTCCTTTTTGCCAAATTCTGACTTAAATTGAAGAAAGTGGGGAAGACCACCAGACCATTCAATATGACCTAAATCAAATCCCTTGTGAATATACAGTGGAAGTGAGAAATAGATTTAAGGGACTCGATCTGATAGACAGAGTGCCTGATGAACTATGGATGGAGGTTTGTGACATTATACAGGAAACAGGGATCAAGATTATCCCCATGGAATAGAAATGCAAAAGGTCAAAATGGTTGTCTGAGGAGGCCTTACAAATAGCTGTGAAAAGAAGAGAAGCGAAAAGCAAAGGAGAAAAGGAAACATATTCCCATATGAATGCAGTTTTCCAAAGAATAGCAAGGAGAGATAAGAAAGCCATCCTCAGAGATCAATGCAAAGAAATAGAGGAAAAGAACAGAATGGTAAATACTAGAGATCTCTTCAAGAAAATTAGAGATACCAAGGGAATATTTCATTCAAAAATGGGTTCGATAAAGGATAGAAATGCTATGGACCTAACAGAAGTAGAATATATTAAGAAGAGGTGGCAAGTATACACAGAAGAACTATACAAAAAGATCTTCATAACCCAGATAATCACAATGGTGTGATCACTTACCTAGAGCCAGACATCCTGAAGTGTGAAGTCAAGTGGGAATTAGAAAGCATCGCTACGAACAAAGCTAGTGGAGGTGATGGAATTCCAGTTGAAGTATTTCAAATACTGAAAGATGATGCTGTGAAAGTGCTGCACTCATAATGCCAGCAAATTTGGAAAACTCAGCAGTGGCCACAGGACTGGAAAAAGTCAGTTTTCATGCAAATTAGAAAGAAAGGTAATACCAAAGAATACTCAAAATACCACACAATTATGCTCATCTCACACACGAGTAAAGTAATGCTCAAAATTCTCTAAGCCAGGTTTCAGCAATACGTGAACCGTGAACTTCCAGATGTTCAAGTTGGCTTTAAAAAAGGCAGAGGAACCAGAGATCAAATTGCCAATATCTACTGGATCATTGAAAAGGCAAGAGAGTTCCAGAAACAAACATCTGTTTCTGCTTTATTGACTATGCCAAAGACTTCGACTCTGTGGATCACAATAAACTGTGGAAAAATCTGAAGGAGATGGGAATACCAGACCAGCTGACCTGCCTCTTGAGAAACCTGTATGCAGTTCAGGAAGCAACAGTTAGAACTGGACATGGACCAACAGACTGGTTCCAAATAAGAAAAGGAGTACATCAAGACTGTACATTGTCACCCTGCTTATTGAACTTATATGCCGAGTACATCATGAGAAATGCTGGGCTGGAAGAAGCACCAGCTGGAATTAAGATTGCCAGGAGAAATATCAATAACCTCAGACATTCATATGACACCACCCTTATGGCAGAAAGTGAAGAAGAACTAAAAAGTCTCTTGATGAAAGTGAAAGAGGAGAGTGAAAAAGTTGGCTTACAGCTCAACATTCAGAAAACTAAGATCATGGCATCAGGTCCCATCACTCCATGGGAAATAGATGGGGAAACAGTGGAAGCAGTGTCAGACTTTATCTTTCTGGGCTCCAAAATCACTGAAGATGGTGATTGCAGCCGTGAAAGTAAAAGACGCTCACTCCTTGGAAGGAAAGTTATGACCAACCTAGATAGCATATTAAAAAGCAGACACACTACTTTGTCAACAAAGGTCCATCTGGTCAAGGCTATGGTTTTTTCAGTGGTCATGTCTGGATGTGAGAATTGGATTGTGAAGAAAGTTGAGAATCGAAGTGTTTATGCTTTTGAACTGTGGTATTGGAGAAGACTCTTGGGAGTCCCTTGGACTGCAAGGACATCCAACCAGTACATCCTAAAGGAGGTCAGTCCTGGGTGTTCATTGGAATGACTTATTCTAAACCTGAAAATCCAACAAGTTGCCCACCTGGTGCGAAGAGTTGACTCATTGGAAAAGACCCTGATGCTGTGAGGGATTGGGGACAGGAGGAGAAGGGGATGACAGAGGATGAGATGGCTGGATGGCATCACCGATTCAATGTACATGAGTTTGAGTAAACTCCAGGAGTTGGTGACTGACAGGGAGGCTTGGCGTGCTGCGATTCATGGGGTCCCAAAGAGTCAGACACGACTGAGCGACTGAACGGAACTGAACTGATCTGAATAACTAATTAAAAGTAAAGTAAAGTTGCTCAGTAATGTCCAACTCATTGTGGCCCCGTGAACTGTAGCCTACCAGGCTCGTCTGTCCATGGGATTTTCCAGGCAAATGTACTGGAGTGGGTGGCCATTTCCTTCTCCAGGCGATCTTCCTGACCCAGGGATCTAACCTGGGTCTCCAGCACTGCAGACAGATGCTTTACCATCTGAGCCATATCATTCCATTGCTAACACTTGCGAGGGGCTACTCTTTCTGCCCCCTTCTGATGCCTATGTCAGAAGCTTTCTCTATCTCCTTTATTCTTTAATACAACTTTATTACACAAAAGCTCTAAGCAATCAAGCCTCGTCTCTGGCCCCAAATTGAATTCTTCTCCTCTGGAGGCCAAGAATTCCAGTGTCTTTGTGTGGTTCAGCAATACCTTTCAAGATCATCCTGGAGATTCTGGCCATGTACCCCAGGAACATGGTCGGATAGGGGGTCACCCTTGAGACTGGGGGCTTTTGACCCAGGTGCAGGGTGTTGGAGTGGTGGGAATCCTGGATAATTTGCACATGTGACCCCAGGTAAAGGATCTGGGAGGTAAGGTCACCTTGGAGACTGTGGATATGTTACCCAAGGTGCAGGATGTGGGAGAAAATGTCACCCTGGAGAATGTAGACTTGTAGCACAAGGGATAAGTTCTTGACTTTGGGGTCTCATGGGAGACTGGATGATTCCACTCAGACAGTGTGTGGGGAAGGGGTTCACCCTGGAGACTGTAGATATGTGATCTCAGGTACAGCATTTCTGAGGGGGTCACCCTGGAGCCTGTGAATATGTGATTCCAGGTGCAGGGTCTGTGAGGGAGTCACTATGGAACCTGTGTTTGTGTGACTCCAGGTGAGGTCTACAAAGTTTTGACAAACAGGAGACTGTGGACATGTGACCCCTATTACAGGGTCTTGGAGGGGGTAACCCTTGTGGCCAGGGTCATGGGACGCAAGGTTATATGTCTGGGAGGTGGGGATACCCTGAGAGTATGGAAGTGTGACCCCAGGTACAGGTTCTGGGAGTTGGTGCCATCCTGAAAGTTGTGGACATTTCACCCGAGGTATGATTTCTGGGAGGTGGGGTCACCCTGGAGACTCTGGACATGTGACCCTAAATGCAAGGTCTGGGAGGTAGACTCACCATGGAAAAAGTGGACTTGTGACCCCAGGTACAGGTTATACAGGGTACCACCCTCGAGACTGTGGACATGTGATCACAGGTGTATGGTATGGCAAGTGCAGTAACCCAGGAGATTGTGGATATATGGAGTAGGTACAGGGTCTCAGGTATGTCACCATGGAAAGTGTGGACATGTGACCCCAGGTGCAGGTTTGGGTGGGGTCACGCTGGAGACTGTGGACATGTGACCCAAAGTTCAGGGTAGGAAAAGGGTTTCACCCTGCAGACTGTGGATCTATGACCACAGGTACAGGATCTGGAGGTAGTCACCGTGACGATGGCGGACGTATGAAACCTAGTACAAGTTCACGGAGGGGGTCACCCTCCAAGACTGTGGACATGTGACCCTCATTTCAGGGTCTGGGTTGAGGTCACTCTGGGAACTATTTGCCGTGTGACTTAGGTGCAGGTTTAGGGGATGCGTTCACTTTGGAGATTGTGGTCATCTGACCTCAGATGCACCGTTTGGGAGGCAAATCATCTTGGAGACTGGATACGTGACCCTAGATCCAGGGTCTGAATGGGATCCCCCAAGGTGAGATTGTGAATATGTGACTCCAGGTGCAGGGCCTGCGAGAGAGTCACCTTGGAACTTCTGTTTGTGTGACTCCAGGTGGAGGGTCTGGGAAGTGATGGCACTCTGGAGACTGTGAACATGTGACCCCATTACAGGGTCTTGGAGGGGGTAACCCTGGCATCCAAGATCATGGGACACCATGTTAGATGTCTGGGCGTGTGGTAACCCTGAGACTATGGAAGTGGGACCCCAGGTACAGGTTCTGGGAGTTGGGGCCAACCTGAGTGACTGTGGATGTTTCACCCTAGGTACATTTTCTGGGAGGTGGGGTCACCCTGGAGACTCTCGACAAGTGACCCCAACTGCAGAGTCTGGGAGGGGGACTCACCATGGAAACAGTGGACTTGTGACCCTAGGTACAGGATCTTAATGGTGGGGTCATCCTGGAATCTGTCGACTTGTGACACCAGTTACAGGTTTAGGAGGGGGGTCACCCTGGATACTGTGGATGTGTGATCCGAGGGGCATGTTATGGGAAGTGGGGAAGCCCAGGAGACTGTATATGTGACACTATGTACAGGATCTGGGGGATAACACCATGGAGAATATGGACTTGTGATCCCAGGTGCAGGTTCACAATGTTCAGGGTACAAATCGGGTCTCATCAGGCAGACTGTTGAACTGTGACCACAGGTTCAGGATCTGTTGGTGGTCACTGTGGCAATGGTGATCGTGTGAAATCTGGAACAAGTTCAGGGAAGAGGTCACCCGTGAGACAGTGGCCATGTGACCTTAGTTGTAGGTATTGGTATGCGGTCACTCTGGAGACTGTGGATGTGTGAGTAAGGTGCAGGGTTAGGGGGTGGGGTCACTTTGAAGATTGTGGACATATGACCCCAGATGCACTGATTGGGGAGGCAAGTCATCCTGGATACGGGACATTTGATCCTAGATGCAAGGTTTGAGCTGGTTCCCCCAAGACACTAGGATATCTGAACCCAGGTACAGGGTCTGGGATCGGGGTGACCCAGGAAACTCTGTATATGTGACCTCAGGTACAGTGTCTGGGAGGTACGGGGTCACTCTGGGGACTGCAGGCATTCAATGGCAGGGAAATGGTCTGGAAGGGGTGTCACCCCGCAGAATGTGGATATGTAAGCCCAGGTGCAGTGGGTGAAGTGGGGTTCACGCTGGAAACTCTTGACATGTGGCTCCAGGTGCAGGTTTTGGGAGGGCGAACATCCTGGAGATTGTGGATGCGTGTAAATGAGCACAGAGTCTGGCAGGGGAGGGTTACCCTGGAATCTGTGGCCAAGTTACCAAAGGTATAGGGTACGAGAGGTGTTGTCACACTGGATACTGAAGACATGTGACCCAAGTTACAGAGACCAGGATGGGGGTCACCACGGAACCTGTGAATCTGTTAGCACATGTGCAGAGTATGGGAAATGACATCACACAAAAGTCTGGGGACATGGGATGCCAGGTGAACGGTCTGGGAGTGAGTCACCCTGGAGTCAGTTGATGTGTGACCCCGGGTACAGGCACTTATGGGTGGGGAAAGCCTCGAGACTGTGGACATGTGATCCCAGTTACTAGTCCTTGAATGTGGGTAAACCCAGGAGACTCTGGACATGTGACCCCAGGTACAGGGAGGGGAAGTTGGGGTCACCCTGGCGACTGTGCCAATGTGATCCGGTGTACAGAGTCTGGGGAGGCGTGTCTTCCTGGCCACCATGTACATGTAACACCAGGTACAGGGTTAGAGATACGGGGTTACCCTGGAGACTGGGGCAATGTGACCAGAATTACAATATTCTGTGAGGTGTAGTCACCCTGGAGACTGCGGAGGTGTGAGACCTGGTGCATGATCTGGGAGGCGTTGCCACCCAGGAGACCATGGATGTGTGACCCTAGGTTCACGGGCTTGGAATTGGTGTCACCCTAGAACCAGTGGGTGTTTGAACCCAGTACAATTGTTTGACAGGTGGTGTTACCCTGGGCGCTGTGGGCATATGAACCCAGGGGCAAGTTCTGGTGAGTGGGGTCACCCTGAGACTATCTACGTGTGACCCTAGGTACAGGGTTTGGGAGTTGGTGAATGTGCCCATGTGACACCATGTACAGTGTCTAGGAGGCTGTTCACCCTAGAGACTGTGGGTATGTGTCCCAAGGTACAGTGTCTGGAATGTGGGCTCATGCTAGAATCTGTGGACATGTGACGCTGGGTGCTGGGTCAATAGTCCAGCATCTGGAAGACTGTGGTTATGTGAGCCCTGGTACAGTGATTTGGATGAGTCACCTGTGAGACTGTGGATATGTGGCTCCAAGTGCAGGGTCTCTGAGGGAGTCATCCTGGAACCTCTGTTTGTGTGCCTGCAGGTGAAGGTTCTGGGAAGTGATGACACACGGGAGACTGTGGACATGCAAATCACATTACAGGGTCTTGGAGGGTGTAACCCTGTGGACCAGGGGCATGGAACAGGCTCAATGTCTATGGAAGAGTGACTCCAGGTACAGTTTCAGGGAGTTGGGACCATCGTGAAAACTGTGGACGTTTATCCCCAGGTCAAGTTTCTGGGAGGTGGGATCACACTGGAGACAGGAATGTGACCCCAGGTATGGGATCTTGAGGGTGGGGCCATCCTGTGGCTGTGGACTTGTGACACGAGGTACAGGAATGGGATCAGGGTCACCTTGCAGACTGTGAGCATGTGATCCCAAGTGCATGATATGGGAAGTGGGGTAACCCAGGAAACTGTGGATATATGACACTACGTACAGGGTCTGGGCGGATATATGATACTAGGTACTGGAGTGGGCAACCCACTCCAGTACTCTTGCCTGGAAAATCCCATGGATGGAGGAGCCTGGTAGGCTGCAGTCCATGGGGTCGCTAAGAGTCGGACATGACTGAGTGACTTCACTTTCACTTTTCACTCTCATGCTTTGGAGAAGGAAATGGCAACCCACCCCAGTGTTCTTGCCTGAAGAATCCTAGGGATGGGGGAGCCTGGTGGGCTGCCATCTATGGGGTTGCAGAGTTGGACACGACTGGCATGACTTAGCAGCAGTAGCAGCAGCAGCACAGGGCCAGGGGGATGTCACCATGGAGATTATGGACATGTGATCCCAGCTGCATGTTTGGCAGGGATGACCCTGGAGACTGGCTAGGTGAACCAAGGTTTAGGGTACGAAAGGATCTCACCCTGCAGACTGTGGACCCTGACCGCAGGTACATGATCTGGTGGTGGTCACTGTGGGGATGGTGCTTGTGTGAAGCCTGATAGAAGATCGAGGAGGGGGTCAATATGGAGATGATGGAGGTGTGACCCTATGTGCAGGGTCTGGAGTGAGGTCATTCTGGAGACTGTGGCTGTGTGACTAAGGTGCAGGGTTAGGGAATGGTGTCACTTTGCAGAATGTGGACATGTGACTCCACATGCACCATTTGGGTCATCATGGAAACTCTGGACAAGTCACCAAAGTACAGGGTATGAGATGTGGTGTCACACTGGAGACTGAGGACATGTGATCCAAATTACAGGATCTGGGAAGGGGATTATCATGGAGACTGTGGATCTGTGACCACAGGTATAGAGTCTGGGAAGTGATATCACACAGGAGACTGTGGACATAGGATGCCAGGTGAAGGGTCTGGGAGGGAGTCACCCCGGAGACTGTGGATGTGTGACCCCATGTAAAGGCTCTTGAGGGTGGGGAAAGCCTGGTGACTGTGATCTGTGACCCCCAGGTACAGGGTTGGGAATTTAGCATCGTCCTGGAAACTGTGCCAATGCGACCCCAGGTACAGGGTCTGGGGAGAGGTGTCATCCTGGCCACCATTGACATGTAACCCCAAGTACAGTGTCTGAGATATGGGGTCACTCTGGAGACTGAGGCCATGTGACCGGAGGTACAATCGTCAGTGAGGTGGGTTCACCTTGGAGACTGTGGACGTGTAACTCCAGCTGCAGTGTCTGGGAGGGGTGTCAACCTGGAGACTGAGGACGTATGAGACCAGGTGCATGATCTGGGAGGGGTTGCGACCCAGAAGACTATGGATCTGTGTCCCCAATATCAGATTTTGGTGTGGATGTTGCCATGGAGGCTGTGGATGTTTGACACCAGGCGAAGGGACAGGGAAGGGCATCACCCTCGAGACCCTGGAGGTAGGATCCCAAATTCAGAGTCTGGGAAGGGAGTTCTTCAGGAGTCTGTGGAAGTGTTATGTCAGAAAAAGGGCCTGCAGTGGTTATCCTGGTGACTATGTACATGTGACACATAATACAAATACTGAGATTGGGGGTCATCCTGGAGACTGGAGAAATGTAACCACAGTGCAGATTCTGAGGATGGGGACACATTGGAGACTGTTGACATGTGACATCAGGTGCTTCATCTTGGAAGTGGATCATTCTGGAGATTCTGGACATGTGACCCCAGGAACAGGGTCTGAGAGGGGGTCACCCTTGAGATTCTGAGCTTTTGACCCAGGTACAGCATGTTGGAAGGGTGGTAACCCTGGAGAATGTGCACATTTGACACCATGTACAGGCTCTGGGGGGTGAGTTCACCCTGTTGACTATGGCTATGTGACCCAAGGTGTGACTCTGGAGACTATGGATATGTGACCCAAGGTGTGACTCTGGAGACTATGGATTTTTCTCACCCAAACCAGGTCTGGGGATGGCTATCACACAGGAGGCTGTAGACATGTGACCCCAGGTGCAGGGTCTGCAAGAGGTACACCCTGGAGCCTGTGGATATGTGACCCTTGGTGCAGGATCTGGGTGCTTCGGTCACCCTGGAGACTGTGGTCATGTGAGCCCCAGTGTGGGGTTTTGGATGAGTCACCCTGGAGACTGTGGATAAGTGACTCCAGGTGCAGGGTCTGCAAGGGAGTAACCTGGAAACTGTGATTGTGACTCCAGGTGAAGGGTCTGGGAAGTGACGACACACAGCAGACTGTGGACATGTGATCCCCATTACAGGGTCATGGAGAGGGTAACCCTGGCTAACAGGGACATGGGAAACCGGGTTCAATGTGTGGGAGGTGGGGTAACCTTTAGGCTATGGAAGTGTGACCCCAGGTACAGGTTCTGGGAATTGGGTCTATCCTTAAAACTGTGGATGCTTCACACGGGTAACTTCTGGGAGGTGGGGTCACCCTGAAGACTCTGGACATGTGACCACAAGTTCAAGTTCTTGGAGCTGGACTCGACATGGAAATAGTAGACTTATGACCCCAGGTACAGGGTCTTGAGGGTAGGGTCATCCTGGAGGCTGCGGATTTGTGACACCAGGCATAGATTTTGGAGGGTTCACACTGGAGACTCTGGATGTATGTTTCCTCAACAGGAGAGCTCCAGTGAACCTAGGTCTGTCTGAAAAATTCTTAGATCCTGTGGGGAAACAGCCTGTGTGTTAATCTGGACACCCAGGTTCAAATTTGCATATTTTTCTTGGGTGGCCCTAAAGCGGTGTGACTTATCCACATCTTGAAAATCCGTCAAATTGCCATTTTCTTACTTTTGAGAGAGCTAACTTTGTTCCACCCCTGGGGTTTCTGAAGCACGTGGGAGGCTCGCAACTCCTAACCTTGGGCCTATTTACAGTGGAATGTCACCTCACAAAGGTGACCACAGTAAGGGACCCAGCACTCTGAGATATATTCCCACAGTCTGCTTCCTCATGTGCAGTACCAGTATCACCTAGATATGTGTTTGAAAGGTGGGAAAATGCACCAAGACACATGGCAGAGACTCTCAAATTTAGGTCCTCTGAGCAGAACTGGAGGGTTTATGTCTTAGGAGCTAAAGAGTTCCTGCAAGAGAGAGGTTTGAAAGCACACTCTCTGTGGATATCTTTGCTTCCTTGAAGAAATATAGGTTTCCCAGTATCCTGGGAACTGAGAGTCACACAGTGCTTGAAAAGTGCTCGCTTAGACATGAGTTTTCAATGGTAATTTCCACTTGGGGTTGGAGCCAAACAGAGGGGTCCCACACACTGGGAAAGGCAAAGCAATATCTAAATGTCTGTTCCATCCCGTTTTCTCTGTAGGAGAGCTCTAGTGAGCGTAAGTCTGTCTGGAAAATTCTTGGATCCTTTGGGGACACACCCTTTTTGTGAACCAGGATACCAGAATTACGGGGCAAAATTCGTGTTTCTCTCTGTGGGCCATAAAGTAGTGTGGCCTAGCAACAGCTTGAAAATCCATCCAATTGCTCTTTTCTTGATTCTGAGAGAGCTAGATTTGCTCCATCCTTTTTGATTTCTGAAGCAAGTGGGTGAATTGCAACTCCCAGCTATGGGCCTTTTCAAAGTGGAATGCCACCTCGCAGAAGTGAGTATAGTGAGGGACCTCGCCCTCTTGGACACTCTCTCGCAGACTGCTTCCTCATGTGCAGTACTGGTATAACCTAGGAATGGCTTTGCAAGGCCTGGAAAGTGCAGGGAGAAACATGGCCTTGACTCTGGAATTTAGTTCCTCTGAGCAGTACTGGAGGCCTCCCATCTGGGAAGCTAAACAGTTCCTGCAAGATAGAGGGTTGAGAATACACTCTCTTTTGATGCCTTTCTTTCCTTGAAGGAGGATATCTTTCCCTGATTTCTGTGAACTGAGAGTCACACACTGCTTGAAAAGTGCTTGCTTGGAGGTGATTTTCAGGGGCACTTTCTGCCTGAGTCTGTGGCAAACCAACTTCCAATGTCTGTTCCATCCCATTTTCCCAGCAGGAGAGGTCTAGTGAGCCTAGTTCTGAGGAAAATTCTTGGATCCTGCCGGGACACACCCTGTGTTTGAACCTGGATACCTAACCTACAGGGAACAATTCGCATTTTTCTCTCAGGGGGCCCTAAAGTGGTTCAGCCTAGCAACAGCTTGAAAATCCGTCCAATTGCTATTTTCTTACCTCTGACAGAGCTAGCTTTGCTCTACCTTTTGGGATTTCTGAAGCAAGCGGGTGGCTCACACCTTGTATCTCTGAGCCTGTCACTGGAATGTCATCTCACACAGTTGACCACAGTAAGGCACTCAGCCCTTTCAGACACACTCCTGCTGCCAGCTTTCTCATGGTCAGTACCGTTATGACCTAGGAATGTGTTTGCCAGATTCGGAAATTACAGGGAGACACACGGCCCTGACTCAGGAATTTAGGTCCTCTCAGCAGACCTGCTGGCCTCCTGTTTTAGAAGCTCAAAATTTCCTGCAAGATAGAGGTTTGAAAACACACTCTCTGTGCATGTCTTTCCTTCCTCAAAGGAAGATAGCTTTCTTCACATTCTGCGACCTGAGAGTCACACTCTGCTTGAAAAGTGCTTGCTTGGAAGTCTATTTTCTGTGGCAATATCTCCTTGAGGCTCTGACCATAGGTAGGGGTCCCACACTCACAGGAAGAGGCAAAGCAACCTCCAAATGGCTGTTCCAACCAGTTTTCTCTGTAGAAGAACTCTAGGGAACAAACGTCTGTCTGGAAATTTCTTGAATCACGAAGGGACACATCCCATGTGTGAACCTGAATACAAGACCTAGTGTGCATAATTTGTATTTTTCTCTCTGGGTGCCATAAAGAGGTGTGGCTAGCAATTGCTTGAAAATCCATCCAATTACTTTTTTCTTACTTCTGACAGTGCAACCTTTGGTCCATCATTCAGGATTTCTGAAGCAAGCTGGTGGCTCACAACTCCTAGCCACTTGCCGATTTGCCATGGAAAGTTACCTCATCTAGGTAAGCACAGTATGGTACTCAGCACTCTCAGACACACACCTGAAGCCTGTTTTCTCATGAGCAGTCCTGGCATTACTCAGAAATGTGTTTACAAAGCTTAGAAAATGATCAAAAACACACCGCCCTTGCTCTGAAATTTAGGTCCTCTGTACCAACCTAGAGGTCTCACATCTTAGTATCTAGACAGTTACTGATATAGAGAGCCTGTTTCCTCATGGGCAGTCCTGGTATGACCACGAAATGTGTTTACAAAGCTCAAAAAGTGCAGGAAAACACATTGCCCTGACTCTGGAAGTGAGGTCCTCTGGGCAAATATGGAGAATTCACATCTTTGAAGCTAGACAGTTCCTAATAGATAGGGTCTTGAAAACACACTGTCTATAAATACATTTCCTTCCTCAATGGAACATAGGTTTCCAGCATTCCATGTCGATAGAGTCACATACTGCTTGAAAACACTTGTTGGAAGTCATTTTTCATTAGCAATTGCTCCTGATAGTGTGACCATAGGGAAGCCCACCAAACTCACAGGAAAAGGAAAAGCAACATCCAAAGGTCAGTTCCATCATGTTTTCTCTGTAGTGGAGATTCAGTGTGCCTAGGTCTGTCTGGGAAATTCTTGGATCCTGAGTGGACACATCCTGGGTGTGAACATGGACAGTGGACCTTGGTGGCAAAATTCACCTTTCTCTCTCAGTTGGCCAAAAACAGTACAACATAACAACTACCTGGAAATGCATTTAGCTGCTGGTTTCTTACTTCTGGCAGTGATCGCTTGGTACACTCTTTGAGATTTCGGAAGCAAGTAAGCAGCTAGCAACTCGTAGCCACTAGCCCACTCACAGTGGAATGCTACATCATCTTGGTAAGTGCAGCATGGCACCCAGCAATCTCAGAACGCCTCCTGCAGCCAGTTTTTTCTTAAGGGCACTTCTAGTATGACCTAGGAATGTGTTTACAATGCTCAGAAAGTGTTCAGTTCTCTTCAGACACTCAGTTGTATCCGACTCTTTGGGACCCATGAATCAAAGCATGCCAGGCCTCCCTGTCCATCACCAGCTCCCGGAGTTTTCTCAGACTCATGACCATCGAGTTGGTGATGCCATCCAGCCATCTTATCCTATGTCATCCCCTTCTCCTCCTGCCCCCAAGCCCTCCCAGCATCAGGGTCTTTTCCAATGAGTCAACTCTTCACATCAGGTGGCCAAAGTACTGGAGTTTCAGTTTCAGCATCAGTCTTTCAAATGAACACCCAGGACTGATCTCCTTTACGATGGACTGATTGGATGTCCTTGCAGTCCAAGGGACTCTCAGGAGTCTTCTTGAACACCACAGTTGAAAAGCATCATTTCTTCAGTGCTCAGCTTTCTTCACAGTCCAACTCTTATATCCATGCATGACCACTGGAGAAACCATAGCCTTGAACAGATGGACCTTTGTTGGCAAAGAAATGTCTCTGCTTTTTAATATGCTATCTAGGTTGGTCATAACTTTCCTTCCAAGAAGTAAGCATCTTCTAATTTCATGGCTGCAATCACCATCTGCAGTGATTTTGGAGCTCCCAAAAATAAAGTATGACACTGTTTCTACTGTTTCCCCATCTATTTTTCATGAAGTGATGGGACCAGTTGCCATGATCTTAGTTTTCTGAATGTTGAGCTTTAAGCCAACTTTTTCACTCTCCTCTTTCACTTTCATCAAGGGACTTTTTAGTTCCTCTTCACTTTCTTCCATAAGGGTGGTGTCATCTGCATATCTGAGGTGATTAATGTTTCTCCTGGCAATCTTGATTCCAGCTTGTACTTCTTCCAAACCAGTGTTTCTCATGATGTACTCGGCATATAAGTTAAATTAGCAAGGTGACAATATACAGCCTTGACGTACTCCTTTTCCTATTTGGAACCAATCTGTTGTTCCATGTCCAGTTCTAACTGTTGCTTCCTGACATGCACATAGGATTCTCAAGAGGTAGGTCAGGTGGTCCGGTAGTCCCATCTCTTTCAGAATTTTCCACAGTTTAATGTGATGCACACAGTCAAAGGCTTTGGCATAGTCAATAAAGTAGAAATAGATGTTTTTCTGGGACTCTCTTGCTTTTTCAATGATCCAGCAGATGTTGGCAGTTTAATCTCTTGTTCCCCTGCATTTTCTAAAACCAGCTTGAACATCTGGAAGTTCACTGTTCATGTATTGCTGAAGCCTGGCTTGGAGAATTTTGAGCATTACTTTACTAGCGTGTGAGTTGAGTGCAATTGTGCAGTAGTTTGAGCATTCTTTGCTATTGCCTTTCTTTGGAATTGGAATGAAAACTGACCTTTTCCAGTCCTGTGGCCACTGCTGAGTTTTCCAAATTTGCTGACCTATTGAGTACAGCACTTTCACAGCATCACCTTTTAGGATTTGAAATAACTTAACTGGAATTCCATCACCTCCACTAGCTTTGTTCGTAGTGATGCTTTCTAAGGCCCACTTGACCTCACATTCCAGGATGTCTGGCTCTAGGTGACTGATCACGCCATCGTAATTATCTGGGCCATGAAGATTTTTTTGTACAGTTCTTCTGTGTATTCTTGCCACCTCTTCTTAATAGCTTTTGCTTCTGTTAGATTCATAGCATTTCTGTCCTTTATTGAACCCAATCTTCGCATGGAATGTTCCCTTGGTATCTCTAATTTTCTTGAAGAGATCTCTAGTCTTTCCCATTCTGTTGTTTTTCTCTATTTCATTGTTTTGATCAGAGTAAGGCTTTCGTATGTCTCCTTGCTATTCTTTGGAACTTTGCATTCAAATGGTGCAGGCTGTGACGGACCATGCAGAAGCATGGCCATGAGGAGCTACCTCTTGCCCAAGGTCAGAGGCAGTGGCTGAGGGGAGCCACCCCATGTCTGAGGCCAGGGGCAGTGGCCGAGAGGAGCTACCTCACGCCTGAGGTCAGGGGAGGTGGCTGAGATGAGCTACCCCATGTCCAAGGTCAGGGGCTGTGGCCAAGAGGAGCAATCCCACGTCCAAAGAGCAGCAGCTGCACGGGTGCAGGAGGACCGAGAGGAGCTACTCCACATTCAAGGTCAGGAGGGGCGGCCTGAGGAGATACCCATTGTCCAAGGTAAGGAGGAGTGGCTGCGCTTTGCTGGAGCAGCTGTAAAGAGATACCCCACGTCCAAGGTAAGAGAAACTCAAGTAAGACGGTAGGTGTTGTGACAGGGCATCAAAGGGCAGACACTGAAATCATAATCACAGAAAACTAGCCAATCTGATCACATGGACCATAACCTTGTCTAACTCAATGAAACTAAGCCATGCCGTGTGGAGCCACCCAAGACGGATGGGTCAGGGTGGACAGGTCTGACAGAATGTGGTCCACTGGAGAAGGGAATGGCAAACCACTTCAGTATTCTTGCCTTGAGGACCCCATGAACAGCATGAAAAGGCAAAATGATAGGATACTGAAAGAGGAACTCCACAGGTCGGTAGGTGCCCAATATTTTACTGGAGCTCACTGGAGAAATAACTCCAGAAAGAATGAAGGGATAGAGCCAAAGCAAAAACAATACCCAGTTGTGTATGTGACTGGTGATAGAAGCAAGGTCCGATGCGGTAAAGAGCAATATCACATAGGAACCTGGAATGTTAGGTCCATGAATCAAGGCAAATTGGAAGTGGTCAAACAGGAGATGGCAAGAGTGAATGTCGACATTCTAGCAATCAGCAAATTACAATGGACAGGAATGGGTGAATTTCACTCAGATGACCATTATATCTACTACTGTGGGCAGGAACCCCTTAAAAGAAATGGAGTAGCCATCATGGTCAACAATAGAGTCCAAAACATGGTTCTTGGATGCAATCTCAGTAAGTGTAGGGAAATACAATGCTCTGACTCTGGAATTTGGGTCCTCAGGGCAAACCTGGAAGTCTCACATCTTTGAGTCTATACAGTTTGTGATACACAGAGGCCTGATAAAACACTCTCTCTTGATGCCTTACCTTCCTGGATGGAACATAATTTTCCCAGGTTTTTGTGTGCTCAGAGTCACACACTGCTTGAAAACACTTGTTGAAAGTAATTTTTCAGTAGCAACTTCCCCTGATATTGTGACCGTAGGGGAGACTGCCACACTCACAGGAAAAGGCAAAGGATCATCCAGACGTCTGCTCAATCACGTTTTCTTGATAGGAGTGATTCATTCAACCTGTCTAGAATACTCATGGATACTGTTTCTACACATCCTATGTTTGAACCTGGATACCGGACCTTGGCAGCAAAATTTGCATTTTTTTCTCAGTTGGCCCTAAAATGGTTAGACCTAGTTACTGCCTGAAAATGCATCTAATTGCTGTTTTCTTACTTCTGACAGTGATAGTGTTGGTGCACCCTTTGGGATTGATGAATCAAGCAGGAGGCTCTCCACTCCAAGCCAGTGGCCTTTCCAGGGAGATGTCATCTCATCTAGGTTAGCACAATATGTCACCCAGCACTCTGAGACACACTCTTGCAGCCTGACTTTTCATGGTCAGGTCTGGTATGACCTAGGAATGTGTTTACATATCTCAGAAAGTGGTGGGAAACACACTGCCCTGACCTGGTATTTAGGTCCTCTGGGAAACTTGGAGGACTCACATGTTTGAATCTAGACAGTTCATGACAGGTAGAGGCCTGATAACATATTCTCTCGAGATGCCTTTCCTTCCTCAAAGGAATATAGCTTTCTCAGCATTCTGTGTGCTGAGTGTCACACACTGCTTGAAAACACTTGTTGGAGGTCATTTTTCATTAGCAATTTCCCCTGGAGGTGTGAATGTAGGAAAGACGCCACACTCACGGGTAAATTCAAAAGCACTTCCAAACATCTGTTCAATCACGTTTTCTTGGTAGGGGCCATCCATTCAGCGTAAGTCTATCTAGAATATTTGTGGACACTGCGGGGAAACACATATGTTTGAATCTGGATACCAAACTTTGGTGTTAAAATATGCATTTTTCTCTCACTTGGCCCTAAAACAGGGCAGCTGAGCAGCTGCTTGAAATTCCATCTGAGTGCTATTTTCTTACTTCTGACAATGCTAGCTTTGGTTCACCCTTTGGGATTCCTGAAGCACGTGAATGACTTGCAACTCCTAGCTGCAGGCCCATTTCCAGTGGAATGACACCTCATCTATGTGACCACAGTATTTCACCCAGCACACTCTGATACACTCCCTCAGCATCCTTCCTTAGGAGCAGACCTGGTATGACCTAGGAATGCATTTAGAAGTCTCAGAAAGTGCAGCAAGACACACTGTCCTGACTCTGGAACTTAGGTCCTTTAAGCAGGCCTGAGCTCTCACATCTTAGAAGCTGAACAGTTCCTGCTATAAAAACACACTCTCTATTGATGCCTTTCCTTCATTGAAGGAACATAACTTTCCCAATGTACTGTGTGATGAGTCACACACTGCTTGAAAACGTTTGCTTGCAGTTCATTTTTCAGTCGAAATTTCCCCTGAGTCTGTGACAGTAGGGAAGCGCCCACGATCACAAGACAAGCAAGCAAGCATCCAAATGCCTGTTCCATCATGTTTTCTCTGTTAGAGAGGTCCAGTGAACCCAGGTATATCTGGAAAAGTTTGGATCTTTGGGGTCACATCCTAAGTGTGAACTTGAATACAGGACAAATTTCACCTTTTTCTCTCAGATGGCACTAAAACGGTTTGGCATAGCAACTGCTTGAATATCCATCCAGTACTTGTTTTCTTATTTCTGACAGTGACAGGTTTGGTCCACCCATGTAATTTCTGAAGCAAGCAGTCTGCTTGCCACTTCTATCTGGTAGTCCCTTTCCTGTGAAATGTCACATAATGTAGGTAGCACCACATGGCACCCAGCTCTCTCAGACGCACTCTGACAGCCTGTTTCCTCATTGGCAGTCCTGGTATGACATAGGAATGTATTTACGAGGCTCAGAGATTGTATGGAAACATATGCCCTGACTCGGGATGTTAGGTCATCTGGGCAAGACTGGAGGTCTCACGTCTTACAATCTAGACATTTCCTAATAGATAGAGGCCTGGAAACACACTACCTGTTGATTCCTTTCCTTACTCAAAGGGCCATTGCTTTCCCAACATTTTAGGGTCAACCTAGAGGAAAATGCAAATTTTCCCACCAAGGTCCATTACCCAGGTTCACACACAGGATGTGTCCCCACAGCACTGAAGAATTTTCAAGACAGACCTAGGCTAACCCTAGCCCTAACCCTAACCCTAACCCCAGGATCTCTCCTACAGAGAAACATGATGGAACAGACGTTTGGATAATGTTTTGCCTTTTCCTGTGAGTGTGGTGGACTTCCCTATGGTCAAACCATCAAGGGAAAGTGCTACTGAAAAATGACTTCCAGCAAGCATTTTCAAGCAGTATGTGACTCTCAGCACACAGAATGCTGGGAAAGCTATGTTCATTCGAGGAAGGAAAGGCATCAATAGAGAGTGTGTTTTCAGGCCTCTATCTATCAGGATCTGTCTATATTCTATGATGTGAGATCTCCAGGCTTGTCCTGATGACCCATCTTCCAGAGTCTGGGCAGTGTTTCCCTGCAAATTCTGAGCCTTGTAAGCACATTCCAAGATCACTCAGGAATGCCCATGATGAAACAGGCTATGGAAGATTGTCCGTGTGTGTTGTTTGTCATTCTGTCCTTACCAAATGAACTGACATTCCCTGGAAATGGGCCAGGGACTAGGAGTTATGAACCACCTGTTGCTTCAGAAATCCAGAAAGGTGGAACAAAGCTATCATTGTCAGAAGTAAGAAAACAGGTATTAAATGAACTTTCAAGCAGTTGTTAGGCCACAACATTTTAAGCCCAATGGAGAGAATAATGCAAGTTTTGCCACCAAGATCCGCTATCAAGATTCACATTCAGGATGTGTCCCTGCAGTATCCAAGGATTTTCCAGATAGGGCTAGGCTCACTATATCTCACCTACAGAGCAAACGTGATGGAACAGACATTTGAATGTGGTTCCCTTTTACTATGTTTGTGGGGCTTTCCCTCCAGTCACATCTTCAGGGGAAATTCTTAGTGATAAATGACTTCCAAGCAAGTGTGTGACACTCAGGAAGGAGAATTTTGGGAAAACAATGTTCCTTCAAGGAAAGAAAGGCATCAGCAGAGAATGAATTTTCAGTCCTTTATCTATCAAGAATTGTCTAGATTCTAAGATGTGAGACCTCCATTCTTACCCTGAGGACCTAACTTGCAGAGTCAGGGCAGTGTGTTTCCCTGCACTACCCCAGGCTTTTAACCACCTTCCTACATCATCCCAGAACTGCCCATGAAGAAACAGGCTGCAGGAATGTGTTCAGACTGCTGGGTGCCATACTGTTGTAACCCAGGTGAGGTGACATTCCATTGCAAATAGGACATCAGCAGCACTTGCGAGCCGCTTTCTTGCTTCTGAAATCCCAAAGGTGGGTCAAAAGCGATCACTGTCAGAAGTAAAAAGAAAACAAAACAAAAAAAGCAATTGTATGGATTTTCTAGCAATTGCAAATTTGGCCATCAAGGTCCGGTATCCACTGTCAGACTCAGGAGGTGTCTCTGCTGTATCTACCCATATTTCACAAAGACCTAGGCTCACTGGCTGCTCCTATAGAGAAAATGTAATGGAACAGACGTTTGAATCTTGGATTGCCTTACCTGTGAGTGTGGGGGACATCCTTATTGTCACAACATCACAAGAAATTGCTACTGAAAAGTGACCTGCAAGCAAACATTTTCAAGCAATGTGTGAGTCTCAGTTCACAGAATACTGGGAAAGTACTGTTTCTTCGAGGAAGGAAGGGTATCAACAGAGTGTGTGTTTTCAGGCCTCTATGAAGAACTGTCTTGATTCTAACAAGAAAGCACTCCAGTCTTCCCAGAGAACCGAACTTCCAGAGTTAGGCCAGTGTCTTCCCTGCCCTTTAAATGCTTTGTAAACATATTCCTAGGTCACACCGGACTGTCCATGAGGACACAAACTGTGGGAGTGTGTCTGAGTATACAGAGGGGCCATTATGTGCTTACTTAGATAAGGTGACATTCCACTGGAAATAGGCCCGTGACTAGGAGTGGTGATCTGCTTGCTTGCTTCAGAAATCCCAAAGGGTGAATCAACGTTATTGCTCTTCAAAGGAAGAAAACAGCAGTTAGATGGATTTTGAAGCAGGGGCCAGGCCACACAGTTTTAGGACAAACCGAAAGAAAAATGTGAATTGTGCCACCAGTTCCAGTATCCAGGTTCACACTTAGGATGTAGTCCTGCAGTATACACGATTTTCCAGACAGACCTATGTTCTCTGGATCACTCCTAGAGACAAAATGTGATGCAACACAAGTTTGGATGTTGGTTTGCCTTTTCCAGTGAGTGTGGGAGCCTTCCCTAAGGTTACACTGTCAGAGGAAGTTTCTACTGAAAAATGACCTCCAAAGAGCGTTTTCAAGCAGTGTGTGACTCTCAGCACAGAGAATGCAGGGAAAAGTATGTTTCTTCAAGGAAGAAAAGTCATCAACAGAGACTGTGTTTTTAGGCCTATATCTATTAGGAACTGTCTAGAATCTAACACTGACCTCCAGCCTTGTCCAGGGTACCTAACTACCAGAGTCAAGGCACTGTTTTTCCTGCACTTTCCAAGCCTCCCAAAGACATCCTAGGTCATATAGGGACTGCCCATGAGGAAACAGACTGTAGGAGAGTGTATGAGATTGTATGGTACCATACTGTGCTTACCTAGATGAGATAACATTCCCCTGGGAATGGGCCAGAGGCTCGGAGTGGTGAGTCTTCTGCTTGATTCAGAAATCCCAAAGGATGGACCAAAGCTATCACTGTCCCAAGGAAGAAAACAGCAATTGGATGGATTTCCAAGCAGTTGCAAGGCCGTCGCATTTTCCCAAATCAAGAGAAATAATGTTATTTTTGCCCCCAAAATCCGGTATCCATGTCCAGAATCAGGATGTTTCCATGCAGCATCCACAATGTTTCCAGACAGAACTAGTCTCAGTGGATCAATCCTACTGAGAAAATGTGATGGAACAGACATTTGGATGCTAATTTGTCTTTCTCTATGAATGGGGAGTGCGGCAACCCATGGTCACGCCATCAGGGGAAAGTGCTACTGAAAAATGACCTCCATGCAAGCATATTCAAGCCGTGTGTGTCTCTCTGCACGCAAAATGTTTGGAAAGTTATGTTCCTTCAAGAAAAGAAATGCATCAACAGAGAGTGCTTTCAGTCCTCTATCTATCAGGAGCTGTCTACATTTTAAGTCGTGAGATCTTCAGTCTTTCCTAGGGATGCTAACACCCAGAGTCAGGGCAGTGTTTTTCCATGAACTTTTCAAGCCTTGTAAACACTTTCCAAGTATATACTGGGACTGCTCCTGAAGAAACAGGCTGCATGAGTGTATCCGAGTGTGTTGGGCAGCATACTGTGCTTACCTGCATGAGGTGCCAATACAATGGAAATCAGTTAGTGGCTGGAGTGGTGAGCAACCTGCTTGCTTCAGAAATTCCAAAGGGCGGGCAAATCTATCCCTGTCAGAAGTAAGGAAACAGCAATTGGATGGATTTTCAAGGATATGATATGCTGCACTATTCTAGAACCAATGTGGTCCCAAAATGAGTGTGGGAGATAAAAATGAGCATTTTGCCACCAAGTTCATGTATACAAGTTCACATTCATGATGTGCCCCCACAATACCCACGAATTTTCCAGACAGACCTAGGGTACTTGGTTGCACCTAAAGACAAAATATGATGGAGTACACGTTTGGATGTTGGTTTGCCTTTCCCTGTGAGTATGGGAGCCTTCCCTACCTTGCACCTTCAGGGGAATTTTCTACTGACCAATGACCTACAAGCAAGTGTTTTCAAGCACCATGTGGCTCTCAGCACACAGAATGTTGGGAAAGCTATGTTCCTTCGAGGAAGGAAAGGCATCCATACGGAGTGTATTTTTAGGCCTCTATCTATCAGGAAATGTCTAGAACCCAAGGCATGAGACTTCAAGGCTTTCCCAGGGTCCTAACTTCCAGAGTTAGGGCACTGTGTTTCCCTGCACCTTCCAAGGCTTTAAACACATTCCTTATTCAAACTGGGACTGCCCACGAGGAAACAGGATGCAGGAGTATGTACGAGAGTTCGGGGCACCATACAGTGCATAACTAGATGAGGTGACATTGCACTGAAAATGGGCCAGCAGACAGGAGTAGCGACCCGCCTGCTTGCTTTAGAAATCTCAAAGGTTTGGCCAATGTTATCACTGTCATTATTAAGAAGAGAGTAATTGGATGGATTTTCAGGCAGGTGCTAAGGCCGCACTCTTTTAGATCCAACTGACAAAAATTGCTAATTTTGCCAACAAATTCAGGATGCAGATTCACACTCAGTATGTGTCGAAATAGGTCTTTCTCTATTGTCTCCACAGGGGATTCAGACATCCTTTCGTCTTGGGAGATGCAAGACGAGCCTGCATTCAAGTCACTGCAGGGATATCTGACCTTATTTTGAGTCAGGGCATCTCGGTGTCCATTCCACTTGAGGCCACAAGTTCACGGTTCTTCTCGCATACCTATAGCTGAGAGAAGCCTCCTCTTGGGGTGCTTGTGGAAAGGTGGCATTCATCTTGATTTGAAGCCAGGTAATCAGCTCTCATCTCGAGATGATTTGGGGTACAAGGAGCTCTTTTGTCTTGCTGAAGTGACCTCAGGATCCCTTTAGACTTGAGACAGTGTTCCTGGGGTTTCTTTGGAGTGCCATCAATGAAATTAAGGCTCCTTTCGGGTTTGATATGGAACACAGAATTGCTCTGCACGCAGTGCAGGGTATCGGGTCTCATCTCGCAGGGATGGGGAACTCTCATGATTTTTCTCGAGTTGCGGCGGGAACCTGGGATATATTCTCGAGTTACGTTGGGGATGGGCCTTCCAAACACATATTTGTTCAGAGATGTCAGGACTCCTGTCTAGTTGGGAGGGACACCTCGGGGTTCTCCTCGAGGCTTGGCAGGGCAATTGAGACGCCTCTCCAGGTGAGGTGGGAGACCCGGTGTCCCTTTCCACGTGCCACAGGGATACTGTGATTCCTCTCAATTTTCAAGAGGAGTCAGGCATCATCTCCTTTTGAAGCATTGATCTCCGCGTACCTCTCGAGCTCTGTGAGGACTCTGGTCGCGATTTGGCGTCGAACTAGGTCTTTCTCTATGGTCTCCACAGGGGATTCAGACATCCTTTCGTCTTGGGAGATGCAAGACGAGCCTGCATTCAAGTCACTGCAGGGATATCTGTCCTGATTTCAAGTCAGTGCATCTCGGTGTCCATTACACTTGAGGCCGCAAACTCAGGGTCCTCCTCACATACCTATAGCTGAGAGAAGCCTCATCTTGAGGTGCTTGTGGAAAGTTGGTATTCCTCTTGAGTCGAAGCCAGGGACTAAGCTCTCATCTCGAGTTGATTTGGGGTACATGGAGCACTTTCATGTTGCCACAGTGACCTCAGGATCCCTCTAGACTTCAGACACTGTTCCTGGGGATTCTCTGGAGTGCCATCAAGGAAATCAAGTCTCACTTCGGGTTTGATGTGGAACACGGAATTGCTCTGAATGCAGTGCAGCGGAATCGGGCATCATCTCGTGGCGAGGGGGAAGTCTCATGGTTTTTCCCTAGTTGAGGCAGGAACCTGGGGTATATCCTCGAGTTACGACGGGGATGGCCCTTCCAAACACGTGTTTGTTCAGTGACGACAAGACTCCTGCCTAGCTGCGAGGGACACCTCGGAATTCTCCTCGAGGCTTGAAAGGGCAATAGGAACACCTCTCGAGGTGAGGCGGCAGACCTAGGGTCCCTTTCCTGTTGCCACAGGGATACTGAGATTCCTGTCAATTTTCAAGTGGAGTCAGGCATCGTCTCCTTTTGAACCATTGAAATCCGTGTTCCTCTCGAATTGTCAAAATTATATGAGGCTTCCTGTCGAGATGGGGCATGGAGCTAGGGCTTTCTCTAGTGTCTCCCCAGGGGATTCAGATATCTCTTCATCTTGTGAGATGAAATCCAGCTTCCATTCAAGTCACTGCAGGGAATTCTGGGCTGATTTCAAGTCAGGGCATCTCGGGGTCGATTCCATTTGAGGCCGCAAATTCAACGTCCCTCTCTCATACGTATAGCTGAGAGAAGCCTCCTCTTGTGGTGCTTGTGGAAAGTTTGCATTCCTCTTGATCTGAAGCCAGGAAATCAGCTCTTATTTCGACATGATTTGGGGAACATGGAGGTCTTTCGTGTTGCTGCAGTGACCTCAGGATCCCTCTAGACTTGAGATAGTGTTCTTGGGACTTCTCTGGAGTGCCATCAAGGAAATCAAGGCTCTTTTCGCGTTTGATGTGGAACACGGAATTGCTCTGCACGCAGTGCAGGGGAATTGGGCCTCATCTCGCAGCGGGGGGGATGTCTCATGATTATTCTCGAGTTGCGGCGGGAACCTGGGGTATATTCTCGAGGTACGACAGTGATGGCCCTTCAAAACACTTGTTTGTTCAGCGATGTCAGGACTCCTGTCTAGTTGCGAGGGACACATCGGGACTCTCCTCGAGGCTTGGCAGGGCAATTGGGACGCCCCTCCAGGTGAGGCGGGAGACCCAGTGTCCCTTTCCACGTGCCAAAGAGATACTGGGATTCCTCTGAATTTTCAAGAGGAATCAGGCATCGTCTCCTTTTGAAGCATTGATCTCCGCGTACCTCTCGAATTTTCAAAGAATGTGAGGCCTCCAGTTCCGATTAGGCGTGCAACTTGGTCTTTCTCTATGGTCTCCACAGGGGTTCATACATCCTTTCTTCTTGGGAGATGCAAGATGAGCCTGCATTCAAGTCATTGCAGGGGTATCTGCTGTGATTTCGAGTCAGTGCATCTTGGTGTCCATTCCACTTGAGGCCGCAAAATCAGGGTCCTCCTCACATATATATAGCTGAGGGATGCCTCCTCTTCAGGTGCTTGTGGAAAGTTGGTATTCCTCGTGAGTCGAAGCCAGGGACTCAGCTCTCGTCTCGAGTTGATTTGGGGTACATGGAGCTCTTTTGTGTTGCTACAGTGACCTCAGGATCCCTCTAGATTTGAGACAGTATACTTCGGGATTCTGTGGAGTGCCATCAAGGAAATCACGGCTCCTTTCGTGTTTGATGTGGAACACGGAATTGCTCTGCATGCAGTGCAGGGGAGACTGGCCTCATCTCGATGCGAGGGGGAAGTCTCATGGTTTTTCTCAAGTTGCAGCGGGAACCTGGGGTATATTCTCGAGTTACGAGGGGGATGGCCCATGAGAACACATGTTTGCTCAGTGATGTCAGCACTCCTGTCTAGTTGCGAGGGACGCCTTGGGATTCTCCTCGAGGCTTGTCAGGCCAACTGGAATGCCTCTCCAAGTGAGGCCAGAGACCCAGGGTCGCTTTCCACGTGCCACAGGGATACTGGATTCCTCTCAAATTTCAAGAGGAGTTACGCATCGTCTCCTTTTCAAGCATTGATCTCCGCGTACCTCTCGAGTTTTCAAAGGATGTGAGGCGTTCTGTCGCGATTAGGCGTGGAATTAGGTCTTTCTCTATAGTCTCCACAGGGGATTCAGACAACCTTTCCTCTTGGGAGATGCAAGACGAGCCTGCACTCAAATCACTGCAGGGATATCTGGCCTTATTTCCAGTCAGTGCATCTCGGTGTCCATTCCCCTTGAGGCCGCATACTCAGGGTCCTCCTCACATACCTATAGCTGAGAGAAGCCTCCTCTTGAGGTGCTTGTAGAAAGTTGGTATTCCTCTTGAGTCGAAGTTACGGACTAAGCTTTCATCTTGAGTTGATTTGGGGTACATGGAGTTCTTTCCTTTTGCTACAGTGACCTCAGGATCCCTCTAGACTTGAGACAGTGTTCTTGGGATTTCTCTGGAGTGCCATTAAGGAAATCAAGGCTCCTTTCGTGTTTGATGTGGAACACGGAATTGCTCTGCATGCAGTGCAGGGCAATCGGCCCTCATCTCCGGACGAGGGGGAAGTCTCATGGTTTTTCTCGAGTTGCCGCGGGAACCTGGGGTATATTCTCGAGTTACGACGAGGATGGCCTTTGAGAACACGCGTTTGCTCAGTGCCGTCAGGACTCCTGCCTAGCTGCGACGGACACCTTGGGATTCTCCTCGAGGCTTGTCAGGCCAACTGGAATGCCTCTCCAAGTGAGGCCGGAGACCCAGGGTCGCTTTCCACGTGCCACAGGGATACTGGATTCCTCTCAAATTTCAAGAGGAGTTACTCATCGTCTCCTTTTCAAGCACTGATCTCCGCGTACCTCTCGAGTTTTCAAAGGATGTGAGGCGTTCAGTCGCGATTAGGCGTGGAACTAGGTCTTTCTCTATAGTCTCCACAGGGGATTCAGACAACCTTTCCTCTTGGGAGATGCAAGACAAGCCAGCATTCAAATCACTGCAGGGATATCTGGCCTTATTTCCAGTCAGGGCATCTCAGTGTCCATTCCCCTTGAGGCCGCATACTCAGGGTCCTCCTCACATACCTATAGCTGAGAGAAGCCTCCTCTTGAGGTGGTTGTGGAAAGTTGGTATTCCTCTTGAGTCAAAGCCAAGGACTAAGCTTTCATCTCGAGTTTATTTGGCGTACATGGAGCTCTTTCCTGTTGCTACAGTGACCTCAGGATCCCTCTAGACTTGAGACAGTATTCTTGGGATTTCTCTGGAGTGCCATCAAGGAAATCAAGGCTCCTTTCATGTTTGATGTGGAACACGGGATTGCTCTGCACGCAGTGCAGGGCAATCGGGCCTCATCTCCCGACGAGGGGGAAGTCTCATGGTTTTTCTCGAGTTGCGGCGGAAACCTGGGGTATATTCTCGAGTTATGACGAGGATGGCTTTTGAGAACAGGCGTTTGTTCAGTGCCGTCAGGACTCCTGCCTAGCTGCGACGGACACCTCGGGATTCTCCTCGAGCTTGAAAGGGGAATAGGAACACCTCTCGAGTTGACGCGGCAGACCCAGTGTCCCTTTCCTGTTGCCACAGGGATACTGGTATTTCTGTCAATTTTCAAGAGGAATCAGGCATCATCTCCTTTTGAATCATTGAACTCCGTGTTCCTCTCGATTTGTCAAAGTGATGTGAGGCCTCCTGTCGAGATAGGGCAGGGAGCTAGGGCGTTCTCTAGTGTCTCCCCAGGGGATTCAACTATCCCTTCATCTTGTGAGATGAAATCCCGCTTGCATTCAAGTCACTTCAGGGAATTCCGGCCTGATTTCGAGCCAGGGCACCTCGGGGTCGATTCCATTTGAGGCCGCAAATTCAACGTTCCTCTAACATACGTATAACTTAGAGAGGACTCCTCTTGTGGTGGTTGTGGAAAGTTGGCATTCCTCTTGATTTGAAGCCAGGAATCAGCTCTTATCTCGAGATGTTTTGGGGTACACGGAGCTCTTTCTGCTTGCTGCAGTGACCTCAGGATCCCTCTAGACTTGAGACAGTGTTCTTGGGTTTCTCTGGAGTGCCATCAAGGAAATCAAGGCTCCTTTCATGATTGGTGTGGAACACGGAATTTCTCTGCACGCATTGCAGGGGAATCGGGCCTCATCTCGCGGCGAGGGGGAAGTCTCATGGTTTTTCTCGAGTTGCGGCGGGAACCGGGAGTATATTCTCGACTTTCAGCGAGGATGGCCCTCCAAACACGTGTTTGTTCAGCGACGTCAGGACTCCTGTTAAGTTGCGAGGGACACCTCGTGATTCTCCTCAAGGCTTGGCAGGGCAACTGGGACGCCTGTCCAGGTGAGGCGGGAGACCCAGTGTCTCTTTCCACGTGCCACAGGGATACTGGGATTCCTCTCAATTTTCAAGAGGAGTCAGGCATCGTCTCCTTTTGAAGCATTGATCTCCGAGTACCTCTCGAGTCTTCAAATGATGTGAAGCCTCTGTTCGTGATTATGCATGGAACTATGTCTTTCTCTATGGTCTCCACAGGGGATTCAGACATCCTTTCATCTTGGGAGATGCAAGACGAGCCTGCATTCAAGTCACTGCAGGGATATCTGGCCTGATTTCGAGTCAGGGCATCACGGTGTCCATTCCACTTGAGGCCGCACACTCAGGGTCCTCCTCACATACCTATAGCTGAGAGAAGGCTTCCCTTGAGGTGCTTGTGGAAAGTTGCTATTCCTCTTGAGTTGAAGCCAGGGACTAAGATCTCATCTCGAGTTGATTTGGGGTACATGAGCTCTTTCGTGTTGCTACAGTGACCTCAGGATCCCTCTAGACTTGAGACAGTGTTCTTGGGGTTCTCTGGAGTGCCATCAAGGAAATCAAGGTTCCTTTCGTGTTTGATGTGGAACACGGAATTGCTCTCTAGGAATTGCAGGGAAATCGGGCCTTATCTCGCGGCGAGGAGGAAGTCTCATTGTTTTTCTCGAGTTGCGGGGGAAACCTGGAGTGTATTCTCGAGTTGCGACAGGGATGGCCCATGAGAACACGTGTTTGTTCATCGATGTCAGCACTCCTGCCTAGCAGTGGGGGACACCTCGGGATTCTCCTCGAGGCTTGAAAAGTCAATAGGGACACCTCTCGAGGTGACGCTGCAGGACCAGGGTCCCTTTCCTGTTGCCTCTGGGATACTGGGATTCCTGTCCATTTTCAGGAGGAGTCAGGCATCGTCTCCTTTTGAAGCATTGATCTCCACGTACCTCCTGAGTTTTCAAAGTATGTCAGGACTACAGTAGCAGTTAGGCTTGGAACTAGGTCTTTCTCTAAGTTCTCCACTGTGGACTCAGACATCCTTTCGTCTTGGGAGATGCAAGACGAGCCTGCATTCAAGTCACTGCTGGGTTTTCCGGCCTTATTTCGAGTGAGGGCATCTCGGTGTCCATTCCACTTTAGGCTGCAATTTCAGGGTCCCTCTCACATACATATAGCTGACAGAAGCCTCCTCTTGATGCGCTTGTGGAAAGTTGGCATTCCTCTTGAGTTGAAGCCAGGGACTAAACTCTCATCTAGAGTTGATTTGGGGTACACGGAACTCTTTCTTCTTGCTAGAGTGACCTCAGGATCCCTCTAGACTTGAGACAGTGTTCTTAGGGTTTCTCTGGAGTGCCATCAAGGAACTCAAGGTACCTTTCGTGTTTAATTTGGAACACAGAATTGCTCTGAACACTATGCCACAAAATCAGACCTCATCTCGCGGCGAGGGGAAGTCTCATGGTTTTTCTCGAGTTGCGGTGGGAACATGGGGTATAATCTTGAGTTATGACGGGAATGGCCCTTCCAAACATGTGTTTGTTCAGCGACATCTGGACTCCGGCCTAGTTGCGAGGGACACCTCGGGATTCTCCTCAAGTCTTGAAAGGGCAATAGGAACACCTCTCGATGTGAGTCGGCAGACTCCGTATCCCTTTCCTGTTGCCACTGGTATCCTTGGAATCCTGTCAATTTTGAAGAGGAGTCAGGCATCCTCTCATTTTGAATCACTGAACTCCGTGTACCTCTCGAGTTGTCAACGGGATGTGAAGCGTCCTCTCCAGATGGGCGGGGAACTAGGGTTTTCGCTAGGGTCTCCCCAGGGGATTCAGGAATCCATTCACCTTGTAAGATGAATACTAGCTTGCATTCAAGTCACTGCAGGGATATCTGGCCTGATTTCGAGTCAGGGCATCTCAGTGTCCATTCCAATTGAGGCCGCAAAATCAGGGTCCTCCTCACATACCTATAGATGAGACAAGCCTGCTCTTGATGTGCTTGAGGAAAGTTGGTATTCCACTTGAGTGGAAGCCAGGGACTAAGCTCTCACCTCGAGATGACTTGGGGTACATGGAGCTCTTTCGGTTTGTTAACTTTCGGTTTGAAAACTTGCTACAGTTACCTCAATATCCCTCTAGACTTGAGACAGTGTTCTTGGGGATTCTCTGGAGTGCCATCAAGGAAATCAAGGCTCCTTTCCTGTTTGATGTGGAACACGGAATTGCTCTGCACGCAGTGCAGGGGAATTGGACCTCATCTCGTGGCGAGGGGGAAGTCTCAGGGTTTTTCTCGAGTTCCGGCGGGAACCTTGGCTATATTCTCGAGTTACGACGGGAATGACCCTTGAGTACACGTGCTTGTTCAGCAACGTCAGGACTCCGGCCTACCTGCGAGGGACACGTCGGGATTCTCCTTGAGGCCTCATCTCGCGGCGAGGGGGAAGTCTCATGGTTTTTCTCGAGTTGCGGCGGGAACCTGGGGTATATTCTCGAGTTACGACAGGGATGGCACTTCCAACACTTGTTTGTTCAGAGACTTCTGGACTCCTGTCTAGTTGCGAGGGACACCTCAGGATTCTCATTGAGGCGTGGCAGGGCAATTGAGACGCCTCTCCAGGTGAGGCGGGAGACCCAGGGTCCCTTTCCACGTGCCACAGGGATACTGGGATTCCTCTCAATATTCAAGTGGAGTTAGGCCTCGTCTCCTTTTGAAGCATTGATCTCCGCGTACCTCTCAAGTTTTCAAAGGATGTGAGGCCTCAGGTCGCGATTAGGCGTGGAGCTAGGTCTTTTTCTATGGTCTCCAAAGTGGATTCAACCTGTTGTCTTGGGAGATGCAAGACGAGCCTGCATTCAGTTCACTGCAGAAATATCAGGCCAGATTTCTAGTCAGGGCATCTCGGGGTCCGTTCCTCTTGAGGCCGTAAGCTCAGGGTCCGCCTCACATACCTATAGCTGAGAGAAGCCTCCTCTTGAGGTGCTTGTGCAAAGTTGGTATTCCTCTTGAGTCGAAGCCAGGGACTAAACTCTCATCTCGAGTTGATTTGGGGTACATGGAGCTATTTCTTGTTGCTACAGTGACCTCAGAATCCCTCTAGACTTGAGACAGGGTTCTTGGGGATTCTCTGGAGTGCCATCAAAGAAACCAAGGCTCCTTTTGTGTTTGATGTGGAATATGGAATTGCTCTGCATGCAGTCCAGGGGAACTGGGCCTCATCTCGCGGCGAGGGGGAAGTTTCATGGTTTTTTCAAGTTGCGGCGGGAACCCGGGTTATATTCTTGAGTTACGACGGGGATGGCCATTCCAAACACGTGTTTATTCAGCGACGTCAGACCCCTGTCTAGATGCGAGGGACACCTCGGGATTCTCCTCGAGGCTTGAAAGGGCAATTGGGACGCCTCTCTAGGTGAGGCTGGAGACCCAGGGTCCATTTCCACGTGCCACAGTGCTACTGGAATTTGTCTGAATTTTAAAGAGGAGTCAGGCATCGTCTTCTTTCGAAGCATTGATCTCCGCATACCTCTAGAATTTTCAAAGGATTTAAGGCCTCCAGTCGCGATTAAGCGTGGAACTAGGTCTTTCTCTATGGTCTCCACAGGGGATTCAGACATCCCTTCGTCTTGGGAGATGCAAGACGAGCCTGCATTCAAGTCACTGCAGGGTTATATGGCCTTATTTCGAGTCAGGGCATCTCGGTGTCCATTCCACTTAATACTACAAACTCAGGGTCCCTCTGACATACCGATAGCTGAGAGAAGCCTCCTCTTGAGGTGCTTGTGGAAAGTTGGTATTCCTCTTGAGTCGAAGACAGGGACTAAGATCTCATCTCGAGTTGATTTGGGGTACATGGAGCTCTTTCGTGTTGCTGTAGTGACCTCAGGATCTCTCTAGACTTGAGACAGTGTGCTTGCGTTTTTTCTGGAGTGCCATCAAGGAAATCAAGGTTCCTTTCGTGTTTGATGTGGAACACGGAATTTCTCTGCACACAGTGCAGGGGAATCGGGCCTCATTTCCCGGCGAGGGGGAAGTCTCATGGTTTTTCTCGAGTTGCGGCGGGAACCTGGGGTATATTCTCGAGTAATGACGGGGGTGGCCCTTCAGAAGACATGTTTGTAAAGCGACGTCAGGATTCCTGCCTAGCTGCGAGGGACACCTCAGAATTCTCTTCGAGACTTGAAAGGGCAATAGGAACACGTCTCGAGGTGAGGCGTTAGACCCAGGGTCGCTTTCCACGTGCCACAGGGATACTGGGATTCCTGTCAGTTTTCAAGAGGAGTCAGCCATCGTCTCTTTTGAATCATTGCACTCCGTCTTCCTCTGGAGCTCTCAAAGTGATGTGAGTGCTCCTGTCGGGATGGGGCAGGGAGCTAGGGCTTTCTCTAGTGTCTCCCCAGGGGATTCAGAAATCCCTTCAAATTGTGAGATGAAATCCAGCTTGCATTCAAGTCACTGCAGGGAATTCCAGCCTAATGTCGAATCAGGGCATCTCGGTGTCGATTCCATTTGAGGCCACAAATTCAGCATCCCTCTCACATACATATAGCTGAGAGAAGCCTCCTCTTGTGGTGTTTGTGGAAACCTTGGATTCCTCTTGATTTGAAGCCAGGAAACCAGCTCTCATCTCGAGATGAATTGGGGTACATGGAGCTCTTTCGTGTTTCTGCAGTGACCTCAGGATCCCTCTAGACTTGAGACAGTGTTCTTGGGGTTTTTCTGGAGTGCCATCAAGGAAATCAAGGCTCCTTTCGTGTTTGATGTGGAACACGGAATTGCTCTGCACCCAGTGCAGGGGAATCAGGCCTCATCTCGTGGCGAGGGGGAAGTCTCATGGTTTTTCTCAAGTTGCCGTGGTAACCTGGGCTATATTCTCGAGTTACGACGGGGATGTCCCTTCCCAACACGTGTTTGTTCAGCGACGTCAGGACTCCTGTCTAGTTGCGAGGGACACCTCGGGATTCTCCTCAAGGCTTGGCAGGGCGATTGGGATGCCTCTCCAGGTGAGGCGGGAGACCCAGTGTCCCTTTCCACGTGCCACAGGGGTACTGGGGTTCCTCTCAGTTTTCAAGAGGAGTCAAGCATCGTCTCCTTTTGAAGCGTTGATCTCCGTGTACCTCTCGAGTTTTCAAAGGATGTGAGGCCTCTGGTGCCAATTAGGCGTGGAACTAGTTCTTTCTCTATGGTCTCCACAGGGGATTCAGACATCCCTTCGTCTTGGGAGATGCAAGACGAGCCTGCATTCAAGTCACTGCAGGGTTATATGGCCTTATTTCGTGTCAGGGCATCTCGGTGTCCATTCCACTTGAGGCCGCAAGATCACGGTCCCTCTCACATACCTATAGCTGAGAGAAGCCTCATGTTGAGGTGCTTGTGGAAAACTGGTATTCCTCTTGAGTTGAAGCCAGGGACTAAGCTCTCATCTCGAGTTGATTTGGGGTATATGGAGCTCTTTTGTGTTACTACAGTGTCCTCAGCATCCTCCAATTCCACTCCATTGGCTCCAGAGCCATTACGCATTCCCCATCAAAGACGACAAGTGGTTTTCCTTCCTTTAGGCAACTCCAGAGATTCCCCAAGAACACCGTCCCAAGTCTAGAGGAACATCAATTTCAGCACAGCAACTCGAGAAAAGCTCGAGTGTTCTTGAAACAGTGTTCTTGGGGATTCTCTGAAGTGCCATCAAGGAAATCAAGGCTCCTTTCGGGTTTGATGTGGAACAGGGAATTGCTCTGCATGCAGTGCAGGGGAATCGGGCCTCATCTCGCGGCGAGGGGAAGTCTCATGGTTTTTCTCCAGTTGCAAAGGGAACCTGGGGTATATCCTCGAGTTACGACTGAGATGGCCCTTCAGAATGCGTGTTTGTTCAGCTACGTCAAGACTCCTGCCTAGCTGCGAGGAACACCACGGAATTCTCCTCGAGGCTTGAAAGGGCAATAGGAACACCTCTCGAAATGAGGCGGCAGACCCAGTGTCCCTTTCCAGTTGCCAAAGGAATATTGGGATTCCTATCAATTTTCAGGAGGAGACAGCCATCGTGACCTTTTGAAGCACTGAACTCTGCGTGCCTTTCGAATTTGCAAAGGGATGTGAGAGCTCCTGTTGAGATGAGGCATGGAACTATGGCTTTATGTAGGTTCTCGACAGGGGATTCAGACATCCCTGCATGATGAGAGATGAAAGACGACCCTGCATTCAAGTCACTGCAGGGAAATCCGGCCTTATTCCGAGTCAGGCCACCTCGGTGACCATTCCACGTGATTCAGCAAACTCAGGGTCCCTGTCACATACCTATAGCTGAGAGAAGCCTCCTCTTGAGGGGCTTGTAGAAAGTTGGCAGTCCTCTTGAGTCGAAGCCAGGGAATCAGCTCTCATCTCGAGATGATTTGGGTACACGGAGCTTTTCTCGAGTTGCTGTGCTGAAATTGATGTTCCTCTAGACTTGGGACGGTGTTCTTGGGGAATCTCTGGAGTTGCCTAAAGGAAGGAAAACCACTTGTCGTCTTTGATGGGGAATGCGTAATGGCTCTGGAGCCAATGGAGTGGAATTGGGCCTCATCTCGAGTTGATTTGCAGTACACGGAGCTCTTTCGTGTTGCTGTGGTGACCTCAGGGTCCCTCTAGACTTGAGACAGTGTTCTTGGGGACTCTCTGGAGTTCCATCAAGGGAGTCAAGGCTACTTTCGTTTTAGATGTGGAACACGGAATTGCTCTGCACGCAATGCAGGGGAATCAGTCCTCATCTCCGCGAAGGGGAAGTCTCATGGATTTTCTCGTGTTACGGCGGGAACCAGGGGTGTATTCTCGAGGTATGACGGGGATGGCCCTTCAAAACTCGTGTTTGTTCAGCAATGTCAGGACTCCTGGATGGTTGTGAGGGACACCTCGGGATTCTCCTCGAGGCTTGGCAAGGCAATAGGGGCGCCTCTTGATGTTAGCGGGAAATCCAGTATCCCTTTCCAGTTGCCGCAGTGATACTAGGATTCCTGTCAATTTTCCAGAGGAGTCAGGCATCGTGACTTTTTGAAGCATTGAACTCCGCATTCCTCTCAAATTGTCAAAGGGATGTGAGGTCTCCTGATGAGATGAGGCTGGGAACAAGGGCTTCCTCTAGGGTTTCCACAGGGGATTCAGACATCCCTTCATCTTGGGAGATGTAAGACAAGCCTGCATTCAAGTCACTGCAGGGAAATCAGGCCTGATTTTGAGTCACGGCATCTCGGTGTCCATTCCCCTTGTGGCAGCAGACTCACGGTCCCTCTCACATACCTATAGCTGAGAGAAGGCTCCTCTTGAAGTGCTTGTGGAAAGCTGGCATTCCTCTTGAGATGAAGCCAGGGAATCAGCTCTCATCCTGAGATAATTTGGGGTACACGGAGCTTCTCTCGTGTTGCTGTGCTGAATTTGGTGTTCCTCTATACTTCGGACTGTGTTCTCGGGGAATCTCTGGCGTTGCCTAAAGTAAGTCAAGCTACTTGTCGCATTTGAAGGGGAATGCAGTATGGCTCTGGAGCCAATGCAGGGGAGTCGGGATTCATCTCGAGTTGATTTGGGGTACACGGATCTCTTTCGTGTTGCTGAGGTGACTTCAGGATCCGTCTAGACTTGTGACAGTGTTCTTGGGGACTCTCTGCAGTTCCAACAAGGACGTCAAGGCTCCTATCGTGGTTGACGGGGAACACGGACTTGCTCTGCAAGCAATGCCATTGAATCGGTCCTCATCTCACAGCAAGGGGGAAGACTCATGGTTTTTCTCGAGTTGCCTCGGGAACCTGGGGTATGTTCTCGAGTTATGGCGGGGATGGCCCTTCAAAACTCATGTTGGTTCAGTGACATAAGAACTCCTGTCTAGTTGCCAGGGACACCTCACGATTCTCCTTGAGGCTTGACAGGGCAATAGGGACTCCTTTTGAGATGATGCAGGAGACCCAGTGTCCCTTTCTAGTTGCCACAGGGATATTGGGATTCCTTTCAATTTTCAGGAGGAGTCAGCCATCGTGTCATTTTGAAGCACTGAACTCCGCATGCCTCTCGAATTTTCAAAGGGATATGAGAGCTCCTGTCGAGATGAGACATGGAACTATGACTTTCTATAGGGTCTCCACAGCGGATTCAGACAATCATTCATCATGAGAGATGAAAGACGAGCCTGCATTCAAGTCACTGCAGGGAAATCCGACCATATTTCGAGTCAGGCCATCTCGGTGACCATTCCACGTGAGGCAGCAAACTCAGGGTCCCTCTCACATACCTATAGCTGAGAGAAGCCTCCTCTTGAGGTTCTCTTGGAAAGTTGGCATTCCTCTTAAGTAGAAGCCAGGGAATCAGTTCTCATTTCGAGATGATTTGGGGTATATGGAGCTTTCCTCGAGTTGCTTTGCTGATCACGGTGTTCCTCTAGACTTGGGAGGGTGTTCTCGGGGAATCTCTGTAATTGTCTCAAGGAAGTCAAGCCACTTGTGTTTGATGTGGAATGCGCAATGACTCTGGAGGCAATGCATGGGAATAGGGCCTCATCTCGATTTGATTTGGGGTACACGGAGCTCTTTTGTATTGCTGAGGTGAATTCAGGGTCCCTCTAGACTTGTGACAGTGTTCTTGGGGACTCTCTACAGTTCCATCACGGAAGTCAAGGCTCCTTTTGTGTTTGATGGGGAACTCGGAATTGCTCTGCATGCAATGCAGGGAAATCGGTTCTGATCCCCCAGTGAAGAGGAAGTCTCATGGTTTTTCTCGAGTTTCGGTGAGAACCTCGGGTATATTCTCGAGTTACGAGAGGGAAGAACTTTCAAGACTCGTGTTTATTCAGCAATGTCAGGACTCCTGTCTAGTTGTGAGGGACACCTCCGGATTCTCCTCGAGGCTTGGCAGGGCAATAGGGATGCCTCTCGAGATGAGGCGTGAGACCCAGTGTTCCATTCCAGTTTCCACAAGGATATTGGGATTCCTATCAATGTTCAAGACGAGTCAGGCATTATCTCCTTTTGAAGCATTGATTTTCACGTTCCTCTCGAGTTGTCAAAAGGATGTGAGGCCTCCTGTCGAGATGAGGTGTGGAATGAGGCCTTTCTCTAGGGTCTTCACAGGGGTTCAGACATCCCTTCTTCTTGTGAGATGAAAGACAAGCCTGCATTCAAGTCACTTCAGGGAAATCCGGCCTTATTCAATTCAGGGCATGTCGGTGTCCATTCCACATGAGGCAGCAAAATCAGGGTCCCTTTCACATACCTATAGCTGAGAGAAGCCTCCACTTGAGGTGCTTGTGGAAAGTTGGTATTCCTCTTGAGTCGATACCAGGGAATCAGCTCTCAACTCGAGATGATTTGGGGTACACGGAGCTTTTCTCGATTGCTGTGATGAACTTGGTGTTCCTCTAGACTTGGGACGGTGTTCTCAGGGAATCTCTGGACTGGCCTAAAGGAATTCAAACCCCTTGTCATGTATGAAGGGGCATGCGGGATAATTGGAGCAAATGCAGGGGAATCGGGCATCATCTCAAGTTGATTTGGGGTACCGGAGCTCTTTCGTTTTGGTGCAGTGACGTCAGGGTCCCTCTAGACTTGTGACAGTATTCTTGGGGACTCTCTACACTTCCATCAGGAAGTCAAGGCTCATTTCCTCTTTGATGGGGAATACTGAATTCCTTTGCATGCAATGCATGGGAATCGGGCCTCCTCTCGCAGCGAGGGGGACGTCTCATGATTTTTCTGGAGTTGCGGCAGGAACCTGGGGTATGTTCTCGAGTTACAACAGGAACGGCCCTTCAAAACTCGTGTTGGATCAGCGACATCGGGACTCCTGTGTAGTTGCGAGGGACACATGGGGATTCTAATCGATGCTTGGCAGGGCAGTAGGGATGCCTCTCGAGGTGAGGCAGGAAACCCAGTGTCCCTTTCCAGTTGCCATAGGGATACTGGGATTCCTGTCAATTTTCAAGAGGAGTCAGGCATCGTCTCCTTTTGAAGCATTGAACTCCACGTGCCTCTCCAGTTGTCAAAGGGATGTGAGCCCTCCTGTCGAGATGAGGCGGGGAAGCACGGCTTTCTTTAGGGTCTCCACAGGGGATTCAGACATCCCTTCATCTTGTGAGATGAACGACGAGCCTGCATTCAAGTCACTGCAGGAAAATCCGGCCAAATTTAAAGTCAGGCCATCTCCGTGTCCATTGCACTTGAGGCAGCAAACTCAGGGTCCCTTTCACATAACTTTAGCTGAGAGAATCCTCCTCTTGAGTAGGTTGTGGAAAGTTGGCAGTCCTCTTGAGTCGAAGCCAAGGAATCAGCTCTCATCTCGAGATGGTTTGGGGTACACAGAGCTTTTCTCGCCTTGCTGTGCTGAACTTGGTGTTCCTCTAGACTTGGGTCGGTGTTCTCGGGGAATCTTTGGAGTTGCCTAAAGGAAGTCAAGCCACTTGTGTTTGATGGGGCACGCAGGATGGCTCTGGAGTGAATGCAGGGGAATTGGTCCTCATCTTGATTTGATTTGGTGTACCGGATCTATTTCCTGTTGCTGCTGTGACCACAGTTTCCCTCTAGACTTGTGACAGTGTTCTTGGGGACTCTCTGGAGTTCCGTCAAGGCCCCTTTCGGGTTTGACGGGGAACACTGACTTGCTCCAAAAGCAGTGCAGGGGGATCAGGCCTCATCTCGCGGGGAGGGGGAAGACACATGGTTTTTCTCGAGTTGCGGCAGGAACCTGGGGTATCTTCTCTAGTTACGACAGGGATGGCCCTTCAAAACTCATATTGTTTCAGCGACGTCAGGACTCGTGTCTAGTTGCGAGGGACACCTTCAGATGCTCCTCAAGGCACAGAAGGGCAGTAGGGAAGCCTCTCGATGTGAGGCGGAAGTCCCAGTGTTCCTTTCCAGTTGCCACATTGATATTGGGATTCCTATCAATTTTCAAGAGGAGTCAGGCATCGTTCCCTTTTGAGCCATTGAACTCCATGTGCCTCTCGAGTTGTCAAAGGGTTGTGAGGCCTCCTGTCGAGATGAGTCTGGGAAATAGGGCTTTCTCTAGGGTCTCCACAGGGGATTCACACATCCCTTCTTGTGAGATGAAAGATGAGCCTGCATTCAAGTCAATGCAGGAAATCTGGCCTTATATGGAGTCAGGGCATCTCGGTGTCCATTCCACTTGAGGCAGCAAACTCAGGGTCCCTCTCACACACGTATGGCTGAGAGAAGCCTCCACTTGAGGTGCTTGTGGAAAATTGGCATTCCGCTTGAGTGGAAGCTAGGGAATCAGCTTTCATCTCGAGATGATTTGGGGTACACGGAGCTTTTCTCAAGTTACTGTGATGAACGTGGTGTTCCTCTAGACTAGGGACAATGTTCTCTGGGAATCTCTGGAGTTGCCTAAAGGAAGTCAAGCCACTTGTCATGTTTGATGGGGAATGCGGGATGGGTCTGCAGCCAATGCAGGGGAATTGGGCCTCATCTCGATTTTATTTGTGGTACTGGGAACTCTTGTTGCTGTGGTGACCTTAGGGTTCCTCTAGACTTGTGACAGTGTTCTTGGGGACTCTCTGGAGTTCCATCAGGAAGTCAAGACTCCTTTCATGTCTGATTGTGCCATGGACTTGCTCTGACGCAGTGAAGGGGAAGCTGGCCTCATCTCGTGGGGTTGGGTAAGTCTCATGGTTTTTCCCGAGTTGGGTAGGAACCTGGGGTATGTTCTCGAATTACGGCAGGGTTGGCCCTTCAAAACTCGTATTGGTTCAGTGACGTCAGAACTCCTGTCTAGCTGCGATGCACTCCTTGTGGTTCTCCTCGAGGCTTGGCAGGGCAATAGGGATGCCTCTCGAGGTGAGGCGGGAGATCCAGGGTTCCTTTGCAGTTTCCACAGGGATATTGGGTTTCCTATCAATGTTCAAGACGAGTAAGGCATTATCTCCCTTTGAAGCATTGAATTCCACGTTCCTCTCAAGTTGTCAAATGGATGTGAGGCCTCCTGTCGAGATGAGGCATGGAACTAGGCCTTTCAGACATCCCTTCATCTTGGGAGATGTAAGACAAGCCTGCATTTAAGTCACTGCAGGGAAATCAGGCCTTATTTCTAATCAGGGCATCTCGGTGTCCATTCCACTGAAGGCAGCAAATTTAGGGTCCCAATCTCATATGTATAGCTGAGAGAATCCTCCTCTTGAGATGCTTGTGGAAAGTTGACATTCCTCTTGAGTCAAAGCCAGGGAATCAGCTCTCATCTCGCGATGATTTGGGGTAAAAGGAGCTTTTCTCGAGTTGCTGTGCTGAACTTGGTGTTCCTCTATACTTTGGACGGTGTTTTCAGGGAATCTCTGGAGTTGCCTGAAGGAAGTCAAGCCACTTGTCATATTTCATGGGGAATGCGGAATGGCGCTGGAGCAAATGCATGGGAATCGGGCCTCAAATCGAGTTTAACTGAGGTACATGGAGCACTATCGTATTGTTGTGGTGACCTCAGCGTCCCTCTAGACTTGTGACAGTGTTCTTGGAGACTCTGTGGAGTTCCATTAAGGAAGTCAAGGCTCCTTTTCTGTTTCATGGGGATCACGGACTTGCTCTGCACATAATGCAGGGGAATCGGTCCTCATCTCGTGACGAGGGGGGATTCTCATGGTTTTTCTCGAGTTGCTGTGAGAACCTGGGGTACGTTCTGGAGTTACAGCGAGGATGGCCCTTCAAAACTAGTTTTGGTTCAGCGACAACAGATCTCCTGTCAAGATGCAAGGGACAATGGATAGATCAACTAAACAGAAAATCAACAAGGAAACACAAACCTTAAATGATACAATGGACCAGCTAGACCTAATTGATATCTATAGGACATTTCACCACAAAACAATCAACTTCACCTTTTTCTCAAGCGCACACGGAACCTTCTCCAGAATAGATCACATCCTGGGCCATAAATCTGGTCTTGGAAAATTCAAAAAAATTGAAATCATTCCAGTCATCTTTTCTGACCACAGTGCAGTAAGATTAGATCTCAATTACAGGAAAAAAATTGTTAAAAATTCAAACACATGGAGGCTAAATAACACGCTTCTGAATAACCAACAAATCATAGAAGAAATCAAAGAAGAAATCAAAGTATGTATAGAAATAAATGAAAATGAAAACACAACAAACCAAACCTATGGGACACTGTAAAAGCAGTGCTAAGGGGAAGGTTCATAGCATTACAGGCACACATCAAGAAACAAGAAAAAAGCCAAATAAATAACCTAACTCTACACCTAAAGCAATTAGAGAAGGAAGAAATGAAGAACCCCAGGGTTAGCAGAAGGAAAGAAATCTTAAAAATTAGGGCAGAAATAAATGCAAAAGAAACTAAAGAGACCATAGCAAAAATCAACAAAGCTAAAAGCTGGTTTTTTGAAAAAATAAACAAAATTGACAAACCATTAGCAAGGCTCATTAAGAAACAAAGAGAGAAGAACCAAATTAACAAAATAAGAGATGAAAAGGGTGAGATCACAACAGACAACACTGCAATCCAAAGGATCATAAGAGACTACTACCAGCAGCTCTATGCCAATAAAATGGACAACTTGGATGAAATGGACAAATTCTTAGAAAAGTATAACTTTCCAAAACTGAACCAGGAAGAAATAGAAGATCTTAACAGAGCCATCACAAGCAAGAAAATTGAAACTGTAATCAGAAATCTTCCAGCAAACAAAAGCCCAGGACCAGATGGCTTCACAGCTGAATTCTACCAAAAATTTAGAGAAGAGCTAACACCTATCTTACTCAAACTCTTCCAGAAAATTGCAGATGAAGGTAAACTTCCAAACTCATTCTATGAGGCCACCATCACCCTAATTCCAAAACCAGACAAAGATGCCACAAAAAAAGAAAACTACAGGCCAATATCACTGATGAACATAGATGCAAAAATCCTTAACAAAATTCTAGCAAACAGAATCCAACAACATATTAAAAAAATCATACACCATGACCAAGTGGGCTTTATCCCAGGAATGCAAGGATTCTTTAATATCCGCAAATCAATCAACGTAATACACCACATTAACAAATTGGAAGATAAAAACCATATGATTATCTCAATAGATGCAGAGAAAGCCTTTGACAAAATTCAACACTCATTTATGATTAAAACGCTCCAGAAAGCAGGAATAGAAGGAACATACCTCAACATAATAAAAGCTATATATGACAAACACACAGCAAGCATCACCCTCAATGGTGAAAAATTGAAAGCATTTCCTCTGAAATCAGGAACAAGACAAGGATGCCCACTCTCACCACTATTATTCAACATAGTGTTGGAAGTTTTGGCCACAGCAATCAGAGCAGAAAAAGACATAAAAGGAATCCAGATAGGAAAAGAAGAAGTGAAACTCTCGCTGTTTGCAGATGACATGATCTTCTAGATAGAAAACCCTAAAGACTCTACCAGAAAATTACTAGAGCTAATTAATGAATATAGTAAAGTTGCAGGATATAAAATTAACACATAGAAATCCCTTGCATTCCTATACACTAACAATGAAAAAACAGAAAGAGAAATTAAGGAAACAATACCATTCACCATTGCAACAAAAAGAATAAAATACTTAGGAGTATATCTACCTAAAGAAACAAAAGACCTGTACATAGAAAACTATAAAACACTGATGAAAGAAATCAAAGAGGACACAAACAGTTGGAGAAACATACCGTGTTCATGGATTGGAAGAATCAATATTGTCAAAATGGCTATTCTACCCAAAGCAATCTATAGATTCAATGCAATTCCTATCAAGCTACCAACGGTATTTTTCACAGAACTAGAACAAATAATTTCACAATTTGTATGGAAATACAAAAAACCTCGAATAGCCAAAGTAATCTTGAGAAAGAAGAATGGAACTGGAGGAATCAACCTGCCTGACTTCAGACTCTACTACAAAGCCACAGTCATCCAGACAGTATGGTACTGGCACAAAGACAGAAATATAGATCAATGGAACAGAATAGAAAGCCCAGAGATAAATCCACGAACCTATGGACAGCTTATCTTTGACAAAGGAGGCAAGGATATACAATGGAAAAAAGACAATCTCTTTAAAAAGTGGTGCTGGGAAAACTGGTCAACCACTTGTAAAAGAATGAAACTAGAACACTTCCTAACACCATACACAAAAATAAACTCAAAATGGATTAAAGATCTAAATGTAAGATCAGAAACTATAAAACTCCTAGAGGAGAACATAGGCAAAACACTCTCCGACATAAATCACAGCAAGATCTTCTATGACCCACCTCCCAGAATATTGGAAATAAAAGCAAAAATAAACAAATGGGACCTAATGAAAATTAAAAGCTGTTGCACAACAAAGGAAACTATAAGTAAGGTGAAAAGACAGCCCTCAGATTGGGAGAAAATAACAGCAAATGAGGAAACAGACAAAGGATTAATCTCAAAAATATACAAGCAACTCCTGAAGCTCAATTCCAGAAAAATAAATGACCCAATCAAAAAATGGGCCAAAGAACTAAACAGACATTTCTCCAAAGAAGACATACAGATGGCTAACAAACACATGAAAAGATGCTCCACATCACTCATTATTAGAGAAATGCAAATCAAAACCACAATGAGGTACCATTACACGCCAGTCAGGATGGCTGCTATCCAAAAGTCAATAAATGCTGGAGAGGGTGTGGAGAAAAGGGAACCCTCTTACACTGTTGGTGGGAATGCAAACTAGTACAGCCACTATGGAAAACAGTGTGGAGATTTCTTAAAAAACTGGAAATAGAACTGCCATATGACCCAGCAATACCACTTCTGGGCATACACACTGAGGAATCCAGATCTGAAAGAGACACGTGCACCCCAATGTTCATCACAGCACTGTTTATAATAGCCAGGACATGGAAGCAACCTAGATGCCCATCAGCAGATGAATGGATAAGGAAGCTGTGGTACATATACACCATGGAATATTACTCAGCCGTTAAAAAGAATTCATTTCAATCAGTTCTAATGAGATGGATGAAACTGGAGCCCATTATACAGAGTGAAGTAAGCCTGAAAGATAAAGAACATTACAGTATACTAACACATATATACGGAATTTAGATAGATGGTGGCGATAACCCTAGATGCAAAACAGAAAGAGAGACACAGAAGTACAGAACAGACTTTTGAACTCTGGGTGAGAACGTGAGAGTGGGATGTTTTGAAAGAACAGCATGTATATTATCTATGGTGAAACGGCCCACCAGCCCAGGTGGGATGCATGAGTCAGGTGCTCGGGCCTGGTGCACTGGGAGGTCCCTGAGGAGTCGGGTGGGGAGGGAGGTGGGAGGGGGGATCGGGATGGGGAATACGTGTAACTATATGGCTGATTCATGTCAATGTATGACAAAACCCACTGAAATGTTGTAAAGTGATTGGCCTCCAACTAATAAAATAATATTTAAAAAAAAAAAAAAAGATGCAAGGGACACTTCGGGATTCTCCACGAGGCTTGGCAGGGCAATAGGGACGCCTCTCGAGGTGAGGCGGGAGACCCAGTGTACCTTACCAGTTGCCACAGGGATATTGGGATTCCTATCAATTATCAAGAAGAGTCTGGCATCGTCTCCTTTTGAAGCATTGAACTCCATGCTCCTCTCGAGTTGTCAAAGGGATGTGAGAGCTCCTGTCAAGATGAGGCGGGGAACTTGGGCTTTCTCTAGGGTCTCCACAGGGGATTCAGACATAGCTTCCTCTTGGGAGATGCAAAACGAGCCTGCATTTAAATCACTTTATGGAAATCTGGACTTATTTCGAGTCATGGCATCTCGGTGTCCATTCCACTTGAGGCAGCAAATTCAGGGACCCACTCACATACTTATAGCTGAGAGAAGCCTCATCTTGAGGTGCTTGTGGAAATTTGGCATTCCTCTTGAGTCGAAGCCAGGGAATCAGCTCTCATCTCGAGATGATTTGGGGGACATGGAGATTTCCTCGATTACTGTGCTGAACTTGGTGTTCCTCAAGACTTGGTACGGTGTTCTCGGGGAACCTCGGGAGTTGCCTAAAGGAAGTCAAGCTTCTTGTCATTTTTGATGGGGAACGCACGATGGCTCTGGAGCCAGTGCAGGGAATCGGGCCTCATCTCCAGTTGATTTGGTGTACAAGGAGCTCTTTCGTGTTGCTGCGGTGACCTCAGGGTCCCTCTAGACTTGTAACAGTGTTCTTGGGGATCTCCAGAGTTCCATCAAGGAAGTCAAGGCTCGTTTCATGTTTGATGGCACCATGGACTTGCTCTGACGCAGTGAAGGGGAGGCTGGCCTCATCTCGTGGGGTTGGGTAAGTCTCATGGTTTTTCCCGAGTTGGGTGGGAACCTGGGGTATGTTCTCGAATTACGGCGGGGTTGGCCCTTCAAAACTTGTATTGGTTCAGTGACGTCAGGACTCCTGTCTAGCTGCGATGCACTCCTTGTGGTTCTCCTCGAGGCTTGGCAGGGCAATAGGGATGCCTCTCGAGGTGAGGTGGGAGATCCAGGGTCCCTTTCCAGTTTCCACAGTGATATTGTCATTTTTATCAATTTTCAAGAGGAGTCGGGCATAGTCTCCTTTTGAGGCACTGAACTACACGAGCCTCTCGAGTTGTCAAAGGGATGTGAGGCGTCCTATCGAGATGAGGCAGGGAACTAGGGTTTTCTCTATTGTCTCCACAGAGTATTCAGACATCCCTTCATGTTGTGTGATGAAAGACGAGCCTGCATTCAAGTCACTGCAGGGAAATCCGGCCTTATTTAGAGTCAGAGCATTTCGGTGTCCATTCCACTTGGGGCAGCAAACTCAGGATCCCTCTCACATACATATAGCTGAGAGTAGCCTCCTCTTGAGCTGCTTGCGGACAGTTTGCATTCCTCCTGATTCGTAACCAGGGAATCTGCTTTCATCTCGAGATGACTTGGGGTACACGGAGCTTTTCTCAAGTTGCTGTGCTGAACTTGGTGTTCCTCTAGACTTAGGACAGTGGTCTCGGGGAATCTCTGGAGCTGCCTAAAGGAAGTCAAGCTGCTTGTCATGCTTGATGGGGACCGTGGGATGGCTCGGGAGCCAGTGAAGTGGAATCGGGCCATATCTCGAGTTGATTTGCGGTACACGGAGTTCTTTCTTGTTGCTGCGGTGACCTCAGGGTCCCTCTAGACTTGTAACAGTGTTCTAGGGGACTCTCTGGAGTTCCATCAAGGAAGTCAAGGCTCCTTTTGTATTTGACGGGGAACACGGACTTGCTCTGCATGCAGTGCAGTGGAATCGGGCCTCATCTCATTGGAAGGGGGAAGTCTCATGGTTTTTCATGAGTTGCGGTGGTAACCTGGGTTATGTTCTCGAGTTACGGTAGGCATGGCCCTTCAAAACTCGTGCTGGTTCAGCGACGTCAGGACTCCTGTCTAGTTGCGAGGGACACTTCGGGATTCTCCTCGAGGCTTGGCAGGGCAATAGGGACGCCTCTCGAGGTGAGGCAGGAGACCCAGGTTCCCTTTCCAGTTGCCACAGGGATATTGGCATTACTTTCAATGTTCAAGAGGAGTCAGGCATTGTCTCCTTTTGAAGCACTGAACTCCGCATTCCTCTCGAGTAGTCAAAGGGATGTGAGGCCTCCTGTCGAGTTTAGGCGGGGAGCTAGGGCTTTCTCTATGATCTCCTCAGGGGATTCAGACATCCCTTCTTCTTGGGAGATGAAAGAAGAGCCTGCATTTTAGTCACTGCAGGGAAATCCAGCCTTATTTCGAGTCAGGGCAACTCGGTGTCCATGCCACTTGAGGCAACAAATTCAGGGTGCCTCTCACATACGTATAGCTGAGAGAAGCCTCCCCTTGAGGTTCTTGTGTTGGCATTCCTCTTGAGTCGAAGCCAGTTCATTAGCTCTCATCTCGAGGTGATTTTCGGTACACGGAGCTTTTCTCGAATTGCTGTGCTGACCTTGATGTTCCTCTATATTTGGGATGGTATTCTCGGGGAATCTCTGGAGTTGCTTAAATGAAGGCAGGCAACTTGTCGTGTTTGATGGGGAATGAGGGATGGCTCTGGAGCCCATGCAGGGGAATCAGGCCTCATCTCGAGTTGATTTGGGGTACACGGAGCTCTTTTGTGTTTCTGCGGGAACCTCAGGATCGCTCTAGACTTGTGACAGTGCTCTTGGGCACTCTTTGGAGTTCCATCAAGGAAGTCAAGGCTCCTTTCCTGTTTCATGGGGAACACGAACTTGCTCTGCATGCAATGCAGGGGAATCAGGCCTCATCTCACGGCTAGGGGGAAGCCTAATGCTTTTTCTCGAGTTCTGGCGGGAACGTGGGGTATGTTCTCGAGTTATGGGGGGAATGGCCCTTCAAAACTCGTGTTGGTTTAGCAACATGAGGACTCCTGTCTAGTTGCGAGGGACACCTCGGGATTCTCCTCGAGGTTGCAGGGAAGTAGGGATGCCTCTCCAGGTGAGGCGGGAGACCCAGGGTCCCTTTCCAGTTGCTGCAGTGATATTGGGCAATTCCTGTCAATTTTCAAGAGGAGTCAGGCATCATCTCCTTTTGAGGCATTGAACTCCGCATGCCTCTTGTGTTGTCAAAGGGATGTGAGACTTCCTGTCGAGATGAGGCGGGGAACTAGGTGATTCCCTAGGGTCTCCCCAGGGAATTCATACATCCCTTCATCTTGGAAGATGAAAGACGAGCCTGCATTCAAGTCACTGCAGGCAAATCCAGCCATTTCCAGTCAGGCCATCTCGGTGTCCATTCCACTTGAGGCAGCAAACTCAGGGTCCCGCTCAAATACGTATAGTTGAGAAAAGCCTCCTCCTGAGGTGCTTGTGGAAATTTTGCATTCTTCTTGATTGGAAACCAGGAAATCAGCTCTCATCTCCAGATGATTTGGAGTAAATGGAGCTTTTCTCGAGTTGCTGTGCAGACTTTGGTGTTCCTCTAGACTTCGGACAGTGTTCTCGGGGAATATCAGGAGTTACCGAAAGGAAGACAAACCACTTGTCATGTTTGATGGGCAATGCAAAATGGCTCTGGAGCCAATGCAGGTGAATCGGACCTCATCTCTTGGCGAGGGGGAAGTCTCATGGTTTTTCTCCAGTTGCGGCGGGAACCTGGGATATATTCTCGAATTAGGACGGGGATGGCCCGTCAAAACTCGTGTTTGTACAGCGTCGTCAGAACTCCTGTCTTGTTGCGAGGGACACCTTGGGATTCTCCTCGAGTCTTGGCAGGGCAATAGGTACGCCTCTCAAGGTGAGGCGTGAGACCCAGGTTTCCTTTCCAGTTGCCATAGGGATATTAGGATTCCCATCTATTTTCAAGATGACTCAGGCATCATCTCGTTTTGAAGCATTGAACTCCGTGTTACTCTCGAGTAGTCAAAGGGATGTGAGGCCTCCTGTTGAGAGGAGGCGGGGACCTAGGGCTTTCTCTAGGGTCTCCTCAGGGGATTCAGACATCCCTTCATCTTGTGAGATGAAATCCAGCTTGCACTCAAGTCACTGCAGGGAAATCCCGCCTTATTTCAAGTCAGGGCATCTCGGTGTCCATTCCACTTGAGGCAGCAAATTCAGGTTTCCTCTCTCATACGTATAGCTAAGAGAAGCCTCCTCTTGAGGTGCTTGGGGAAAATTGACATTCCTCTTGAGTCAAAGCCAGGGAATTAGCTCTCATCTCGAGATGATATTCGGTACACGGAGCTTCTCTCGAATTGCTGTGCCAAACTTGTTGTTCCTCTAGACTTGGGATGGTGTTCTCGGGGAATCTTTCGAGTTGTCTAAAGGAAGTCAAGCCACTTGTCGTGTTTGATGGAGAACTCGGGATGGCTCTGGAGCCAATGCAGGTGAAACGGGACTCATCTGGATTTGATTTGGTTTGCACGGAGCTCTTTCGTGTTGCTTCGGTGACCATAGGGTCCCTCTAGACTTGTGACACTCCTCTTGGGAACTCTCTGGAGTTCCATCAAGGAAGTCAAGTCTCCTTTAGTGTTTGATGGGGAACATGAACTTGCTCTGATGCAGTGAAGGGGAGTCGGGCCTCATCTCGTGGCAATGAGGAAGTCTCATGGTTTTTCTCAAGTTGCAGTGAAAACCTTGGGTATATTCTCGAGTTACGACAGGGATGGCCCTTCAAAACTCGTGTTTGTTCACTGACGACAGGACTCCTGTCTAGTTGCGAGGGACACCTCGGGATTCTCCTCTTGGCTTGGCAGGGCAATAGGGACACCTCTCGATGTTAACCGGGAGACTCAGTGTCCCTGTCCAGTTGCCACTGTGATAATGGGATTCCTGTCAATTTTCCAGAGGAGTCAGATATCGTCTCCTTTTGAAGCACTGAACTCTGTATTCCTCTCGAGTTGTCAACGGGATATAAGTCCTCCTGTTGAGTTGAGGTGGGGAACTAGGGCTCTCTCTAGGTTCTCCACAGGGGATTCAGACATCCCTTCATCTTGGGAAATGAAAGACGCGCCTGCATTCAAGTCACTGCAGGGAAGTCCGGCCTTATTTCGAGACAGGGCATCTAGGTGCCCATTCCACTTGAGGCAGCAAAATCAGGGTCCCTCTCACATACCTATAGCTGAGAGAAGCCTCCTCTTGAGGTGCTTGTGGAACGTTGACATTCCTCTTTAGTCAAAGTCAGGGATCAGCTCTCATCTCGAGATGATTTGGTGTACACAGAGCTTTTCTCGAGTTGCCATGCTGAAGTTGATGTTCCTCTAGACTTGGGACGGTGTTATCAGGGATTCTCTGGAGTTGCCTAAAATAAGTCAAGCCACTTGTCGTGTTTGATGAGAAGTGCGGGATGACTCTGGAGCCAATGTAAGGGAATCATGCCTCATCTCGATTTTATTAGGAGTACCCAGACCTCTTTCGTGTTGCTGCAGTGATATCAGGGTCCCTCTAGACTTTTGACAGTTTTCTTGAGGACTCTCTGGATTTCCATCAAGGAAGTCAAGGATCCTTTCCTGTTTGATGGGGAACACAGAATTGCTCTGCACGCAATGCAGAAGAAACAGGCCTCATCTCGGGGCGAGGGGAAAGAGTCATGTTTTTTCTCGAGTTGCGGAGGGAACCTGGGGTGTATTCTCGAGTTACGAAGGGGATGGACCTTCAAAACTCGTGTTTGTTTAGCGACGTCAGGACTACTGTCTAGTTGCGAGGGAAACCTTGGGATTCTCCTCGAGCCTGGCAGGTAATAGGGACACCTCTCAAGGTGAGGCGGGAGACTCAGGCTCCCTTCCCTTTTGCCACAATGATACTGAGATTCCTATAAATTTTATAGAGGAGGCAGGCATTGTCTCCGTTTGAAGCATTGAACTCCACGTGACTCTCGATTTGTCACAGGGATGTGAGGCCTCCTGTCGTGATGAGGCGGGGAACTAGGGCTTTCTCTAGGGTCTCCATAGGGTATTCAGACATCCCTTCATGTTGTGTGATGAAAGATGAACCTGAATTCAAGTCACTGCAAGGAAATCCGGCCTTATTTTGAATCAGGACATCTCGGTGTCCATTCAAATTGAGGCAGCATACACAGGTTCCCTCTCACATACTTATAGCTGAGAGAAGCCTCCTCTTGAGATGCTTGTGGAAAATTGGCATTCCTCTTGAGTTGAGGCCAGGGAATCGGCTCTCAGCTCGAGATGATTTGGGGAACACCAGCTTTTCTTGTGTTGCTGTGCTGGAGTTGGTGTTCTTCTAGACTTGGGACAGTGTTCGCGGGGAATCTCTGGAGATGCTTAAAGGAAGTCAGGTCACTTGCCGTGTTTGATGGGGAATGCGGGATGACTCTGGAGACAAAACAGAGGAATCTGACCACATCTCGACGTGATTTGTGGTACACATAGCTCTTTTGTGTTGTTGTGGTGACCTCAGGGTCCCTCCAGACTTGTGACAGTGTTCTTGGAGTCTCTCTGGAGTTCCATCAAGGAAGTCAAGGCTCCATTCTTGTTTGATGGGGAACACGGGTTTGATCTGCATGCAATGCAGGGGAATCCCACCTCATCTCACGGCGAATGGGAAGTCTCATGATTTGTCTCGAGTTGCAGCGGGAACCAGGGGTATGTTTTCGAGTTACGGCGAGGATGGCCTTCAAAACTCGTGTTTGTTCAGTGACGTCAGGACTCCTGTCTAACTGCAAGGGACACCTCAGGATTCTCCTCGAGGCTTGGCAGGGCAATAGGGATGCCTCTCAAGGTGAGGCAGAAGACCCAGTGTCCCTTTCCAGGTACGACAGGGATATTGGTATTCCTATCAATTTTTAGGTGGAGTCAGGCATCGTCTCCTTTTAAAGCATTGAACTCCGCGTGCCTCTCGAAATTTCAAAGGGATTTGAAGCCTCCTGTCAAGATTAGGCGAGGGACTAGGGCTTTCTCTAGGGCTTCCACAGGGGATTCAGACATCCTTTCATCTTGGGAGATGAAAGACAACCTGCTTTCAAGTCACTGCAGTGAAATCCAGCCTGATTTCGAGTCAGTGTATCTCAATATCCATTCCACTTTTGGCAGCAAATTCAAGGTCCCTCTCGCATACCTATAGCTGAGAGAAGCCTCCTCTTGAGGTGCTTGTGGAATGTTGGCATTACTCTTGAGACGAGCCAAGGAATCAGCTCTCATCTCGAGATAATTTGGGGTACACAGAACTTTTCTCGAGTTGCTGTACTGAATTTGGTGTTTCTCTCGACTTGGGACTGTGTTCTCGGGGAATCTCTGGAGTTGCCTAAAGGAAGTCAAGGCACTTGCCATGTTTGATGGGGAACGCAGGATGGCTCTGGATCCAATACAGGGGAATTGGGCCTCATCTCAATTTGATTTGGGCTGCACAGAACTCTTTCGTGTTGCTGCAGGGACGTCAAGGTCCCTCTAGACTTGTGAAAGTGTTCTTGGGGACTCTCTGGAGTTCCATCAAGGAAGTCAAGGCTGCTTTCGTGTTTGAAGGGGAACACGGATTTGCTCTACAAGCAATGCCAGGGAATTGGTCCTCATCTCGAAGTGAGGGGGAATACTCATTGTTTTTTTGTTATGCAGCGGGAACCTGGGTTATGTTCTCGAGTTACGGCGGGGATGGCCCTTCAAAACTCGTGTTGGTTCAGCGACATCAAAAACTGAAGTCCCCAAACTGAAGCCCCAGTGGGTTCTGAGGAGACCAGATTCCATCTACCTGAACTGAACCTCACAGTATCCCGAAGCTGAAGCCCTAGTGGGTCCTGGGGGCGACCAGAGTGCTGTCAATGGCCACCAACAGCCAGGTGCTCCAGCAGAGTGGGGAGTTCCCCCTGGGGTGAGGGTAGTGTCAGGGAGGTGGGCTCCTCATTATCACGAACAGGCACGATCAAGAAGGTTTGAAGGGCCAGGACAAGGGCAAGGGAGAAGAGCTCCAGCTCCAAGTATTCTAAGTCCCCACTTTCTGAGACTGCGTGACCTACATGATCCAGACTTTGAAAGGAGCAAGCTGAGTTACAGAGGCAGAAGGAACAGGAGGTGATGTAAAATTTTAACGTTTCCTCTTCAGGTTCAGAAAGACGAAGACCTCCCAGGTTCCCAGGTCCTTGTACCCCAGTGACTGTGAGCTCTTCCTCCTGGGTGTATGACCAACCCCCACACTAAGTCCCCTCTACACCCATGGCCCTAGCCCATGCCTAAACTTCCCCTCAGGCCCTGATGAAGCTCCCCGCCCACATTGTGCATCTCACATCCCACCCCAACGTGGTCTTTTTGAAGCCTAAACAAGACCATACTCCTCTCCTCCCTGTGATTCCCCTCACCTGATGAACCCAGGCCTTCATTCATTCCAGGTGACTCCAAGGGCCTCATTCTCTCCAGACTCCATGTGTGTGGCCGCTCTCTGTGCCCATCTATATGGACCTGTGGTGATCTCCTAAAATGAGGGTTATTTGATACAGAGAGAATGGGGTAAATGGTGGCCACCAAAGATGTGTCCCCCCAGAACAGGGCCATATCTGGGAAAAGAGTCTTTGTAGATGTAGTTAAGGATAGCAAGGTAAGGTCATCTAGGGTTAGGGTGACCTTCAATCCAACTGACAGACTCCTTCGAAGAGACGAAAGAGGACACAAAAGAGAAGCCTTTAAAGGCAGAGGCAGAGATGAGAGGGAGGGGGCCACAAGCCCAGGGAACCCTGGAGCCCCTGAAGTTGGAAAAGGCAGGAATGATCCTATCCTGGAGCCTCTGGAGGGACCTCAGCCCTGTGCCACCTTGATTACTGATGTCTGGTCTCCAGGACTGGGGGAGGATGAACTCCTGTTGTTTTAAACCACCCAGCTTGTGATCATGTTAGAGAAGTCACAGAGCAGCCACACAGACCCTGCTCTGTAGGATCCTAGAAATGTGGGTCTCATTAAAGCAGATGAAGGGTGGATTACAGAACCCTTAAAATCAACACTGGACCCTCAGAAATGCTAAAGCAGTGGCTGGGCTCCAGAATGTTGAGGGGTCAAGTCTGAAGCCTGTGCCTAGGGTACTGGGTGCACACGCCTCCCCAGGTTCTTACACCAGTACATGTGGTGTAACATCTCAGTCCTGATGGAGGACATTTAATATCAATGGCCACATTGCTATTTAAGAAGCCACCAGTTGCACAGGTGAAAGCCCAATTAGGGCACTTGTTTCAGGGATGAGCAATTCTGAAGATGGTCAGGGATGGGGACTTACTCATGTGTAGCCAGCAGCCCTTGCACATACCCCACCTCCTCCCCTCCCAAGGAGGGTCCTCAGTGGGAAGCTGGGAGACTCCACGGAGTCATCTCTAAGTAAATGCTGGCTGAATCCCAGGCTAGCCATTCCTGAACCTCATCCGCCCTTCACAGATAAAACACATGAATATGTGCAAAGACCTCACAGGCTGGAGAAAAGTGGGGCCACTCCAGCTACAGCATGCTTACTGACGTGGCTCCTGTAGGTCAGGCAGAATGGTCCTGACCTGGGTGATCTGGAAGCTTTGCACTTCCCTACCTGAGTTACTCCTCCTGTCCTGCTCCCATTGCCTGTTTTCTTGCTTCCTCATCTCTGCCTGAGATTTCCAACAGCAGGAACAGGCGACACAGCCCATCCTTAGGAAGTGACAGCTTAGCACCTCCTGCAGAAGGTCCAGCAGAGCCCAACACAGACCCAATCCCCCGAAACACCATGGGCCCTCACTCTCTCTTATCAAGCCAGACCTGCAAGATCTAAGCAGAAAGACAGCATCAGGTACAGCTGCAGGCCCTTGAGGGGGTTTATATAGACCTCAACCCAGGCACACATCCAAAGGGCAGGCCAGTCAGGTCAGCCAATCTGCCCACCTGGGCTTGTGGTTTCAGAAAATGGGCCTCGTTGTCCTGGCCAGGGTTCCAGGAACAGGTGTGGGTCCTTTGGGTCAGGATGGATATGGGGCTGCTGCTCTGACTTGCTTTCTAATCCTTTTATCTGACCTATAAGTGGGAGAGGATTTCAGGAAGGCCTTCTTCTAATGAGAGGGACCCAGGGGTCAGGGACAGGATGGGTGGTGGGTGGAGACAGACTCAGTGCCCAGGTGCTATGGGACCCTCTGGAAAACCTGCTGGAAGGAGGCTGCAACCAGTGAAGCCCAAGGTCACAAAGCTATCCTGAAGCTGCTGTATGTTACCTCAGGTCCTCCTCTGAGGGTCTCAAGGTCAGATCTGTCCAACAGAGGAGCTGGGGGCTCTTTGCAATGAGGGCTCTGTGCACAGCTCCTGGGTGCTGAGCCCTGCAGGGTACCTGCTCAGGTGTGCCCCATATCCTGGGAGGCACCTGCCCATAAGAACCATGTATCCTGGGAGGGGCAAGTGAACAAGTATTCTCTCTGTGCAGTCATCACAGATTAGCTTAGTGACTCTCATGTGGGCAGTGCTGGAATTAGATGAGAACAAGGACATGTTGGGGGACGTTCCCTGAAACACCCCCAGGCCCATCCAGAGTGAAGAGTTCAGTAGGTGGGTACTGGTTGCTGTGCTGGAGTGGGAGGCTTCATGGGTGCCTCTTGTTTCTTCACCTGACACCACAGAGGCCTCTGCAGGACACAGAAGACAGCCCGCACAGGGACGGTGGGAGCTCCTGGTGACCAGGCACAGGACGTGGGAGGGAAGGACCAGGCTGAGGGGGCCTTTCTGCTCTGAGCTGGGAGTGGACAAGCAAGTGGTGAGTGTGATCCAGGAAAGTAGCCCTGGTGATGGGAGGCTTGTTGAGGCCGTCTGAGCACAAGTTGGAAAAGAATTTCCAGACATAGAGCATTTCAGAAGGGAGTGAGTTTGTATTAAGAACAAAGAGCAGAGACAAAGTGAGCACTGTGAGCTCAGGGGGCCAACCACCTGACAGACTAGGGAAAGTTGACTGATTTCCTTGGTTAAGAGCCAATTTTTACAGTTTCAAGACAAAGAAAATTCCTGATGGAAGGTTGATATTAGGTGATTGGGTGGGGTACCATAGGGTGTTTACTGGAGTGAGCATCTTTGCCTGGTAGGGAGTCAGGAAACTCATTGGCGATGATCAGGTGCTTTTGTCAACAGTTGCAAAGGGGGCCCAGTCAGATTTACAGGTAACCTTGGTTCTGGGCCCCACTTCTATGGCTTTGGTGTGAGGCCTCCCAGCTGTGGCCTTGGGGACGGAGTCACCCCAACAAGACTGACCCTGCTTCAGAGTAAAAGTTCCATCAAGTTTTCTTTGCAGGAGAGATCTAGTGACCCTAGATCTGTTTGGGAAAGTCTTGGACACTGCAGGGACACATACTGAGTGTGAACCTGGATATTGAACCTTGTTGGCAAAACTCACCTTTTCTCTCTGTTGGCATTAAAAGGGTGTGGGCTGACAACTGCCTGAGAATCCATCCAATTGACAATTTCCTACTTACGACATAAATGGTTTTGGTCAAATTATTTCTATTTCTATGCAAACAGGCAGCTTCCAACTCCTTGTGGCAGGATCATTTCCAATAGATTGTCAACTAATCAAGGTAAAAACATTATGGCACTCAGCACTTTTAGATAATTTCCTAAGCATTTTTCCTCAGGGACAGACCCACTATGAGCTAGGAATGTGTTCAAAAGGCTCGGAAAGTGCAGGAAAATACACTGGCTATGACTGGAAGTTAGGGTCTCTGTGCAACCTAGTTCTGCATCTTACAATCTAGACAGTTCCTGATAGACAGATGCATGAAAAACACTCTACTTTTATGTTTTTCTTTCATCAAAGGAACATAGATTTCCTAGCATTCTGTGTGCTGAGAGTAACTCACTGCTCTAAAATGCTTGCTTGGATTTCATTTTTCAGTAAGAACTTCCCCTGACTGCGTTACAGTCAGGACGGACCCACACTCGCAGGGAAAAAGCAAACTAACATCCAAACGTTTGTTCCATCAGATTTTCTCTGTAGGAGAGATCCAGTGATCCTAGGTCTGTCTGGAAAAGGCTTGGAAACTGCATGGACACATACTGAGTGTGAAGCTGGATCCTGGACCTTGTTGGCTAAATCAGCATTTTCTTTCAGGTGGTCCTAAAATGATGCAGAGTAGCAACTGCCTGAAGATTCATTCAGTTGCTGTTTTCTAACTTGTGACAGCAATATCTTTGGTCAGACCTCGTGGATTTCTGCAGCAAACATGGGACTTTCAATTCCTTGCCACTGGATCATTTCCAATGGCAGGTAAACTCATTAGGTAACCAGACTAGATGGCACTCAGCACTCTCAAACACACTCCTACAGCCTATTTCTTCATAGGCAGTCCCAGGAGGACCTAGGAACGGGTTCACTAGTATCAGAAATGCGAGGAAACATACTGGCTGTGACTCTGAAAATTAGGTGCTCTGTGCAAATCTGGCGTTTTAACATTTTAGAATCTAGACAGTTTCTGATAGATGTCTGAAATACACTCTTTTTTATTTTTTGTCTTTCATTCATCAAAGAAACATAGATTTCACAGCATTATGTTTGCTGAGAGTGACAGACTGCTTGGAAATTCTTGCCTGGAGGTCATTTTGAAGTAACAATTTCCCCTCCCCTCTGTTACCATGGGAACTGCCCCCACACTGACAGAGAAAAGTAAACAAATGTCAAAACATCTGTTCCATGAAGTCCCCTGTAGGAGGGATCCAGTGATCCTAAGTCCGTCTGGAAAATTCTTGGATAGTGCTTGGACACATGCTCAGTGTGAACCTGGATTCTGAACTTTGTTGAAAATTAGAATTTTCTCTGTGTTGGCCACAATAGGCTGGGGTTTAGCAACTCCTTGAACATCAATACAATTGCTCTTTTCCCACTGACGACAGCAATAGCTTTGGTCAAAACACTGGAATTTCTGAAGCAAGCAAGCAGCGTGCAACTCCTTGTGGCAAGATCATTTCCATTGGAATGCCAATTAAACTACTTAAAAACAGTATGGCACTCAGCTGTGTCAGACACACTCCTCCAGACTCTTTCCTCATGGGGAGTCCCAGTAAGGTAGAGTACTGTGCTCATGAACCATGGAAAGTTCAGGGAAACTTACTGGCTGTGTCTCTGGAATTTAGGGCATCTGTGGAAGCGTGGTCTTCTCACATCTTAGAATCGAGACAGCAGTCACGGAAAGAGAGATGCCTGAAGAGCACCCTATTCATTGCCGCTCATTCCACGAGTGAACACAGGTGTCCCAGCATTCTGTTTGCTGAGAGTAACCCGCTAAGTGGAAACCCTTGCCTGGAAGTCATGTTTAAGTAAAACTTTCCCCTCACGTGTGTTACAGTAGGGAAGGCTCCCACACTCACAGGGAAAAACAAGCAAACATCAAAATGTCTCTTCCATCAATTTTTCTCTGTCAGAAGGATCCAATGGTCCCAGGTCTCTCTGGAAATTTCTTGGATACTGCAGGGAAACATACTGACTGTGAACCTGAATATTTGACCTTCTTGGCAAAATTAGTATTGTCTCTCTTTTGGCACTAACAGGATGTGTGCTGGCAGCTGCCTGATAATCCATCCAATTGATATTTTCCTACTTCTGACATCAATAGGCTTGGTCAAATCTTTCAGATTTCTGACACAAGCAGGTGGCTTGCAACCCCATTGGGCTGGATCATTTCCATTAAAATGTCAAATAATCTAGGTAACAACAGTATGGCTCTCAGCACTCTTAGACAATTTCATAGCCTGTTTCCTCTGAATCAGACCCAATAGGAACCAAGAATGTGCTCATAAGGCTCTGAAAGTGCAATGAAACATACTGGCTATGACTTTGGAAATTAGGGCCTGTGTGCAAACCTGCAGTTCTCACATCTTAGACTTTAGATAGTTCCTGATAGATAGATGCCTGAAAAACACCCTCTTTTATGCCTTTCGTGCATTGAAGTAACATAGTTATTCCAGATTTCTGTGTGATGAGAGTACCACACTGGTTGAAAATCCTTGCTTGAAGGTGATTTTTCAGTAACAATTTCCCATGACTGAGTTACTGTAGGGAAGACCCCCAAACTCACAGGAAAAAGAAAACAAACAACCAAATGTCTGTTCTATCAAGTTTTCTCTGAAGGAGAGATCCAATGATCCTCTGTCTGTCTGGAAAATTCTTGGATACTACAGGGACACATACTGAGTGTGAATCTGCATCCTTGAATTTGTTGGCAAAATTAGCAATTTTTGTCAGTTGGATCTAAAAGAGTGTGGCCTTAGCACCTGCCTGAAAATCCATCCAATTGCTCTCTTCTTAATAATGACAGTGATAACATTGGTCAAACCTTTGATATTTCTAAAGCAAGCAGGCAGCTCGCTACTCCTATCTGCTGGCTCATTTCGAATGGAATGTCACCTCATCTAGTTAAGCACTATATGGCACCCAGCCCTCTCAGACATACTACTGCATCCTGTTTCCTCATGGGCAGTCCCAGTTTGAATAAGGAATGTGTTTAAAACCTTGAAAAATGCAGGGAAACACAGTGCCCAAACTCTGGAAGTTAGGACCCTGGGAAAGACTTGAAGTCTCATGCCTTGGGTTCTAGACATTTCCTGATAGATAGAGGTCTAAAAATACACTCCATATGGATGCCTTTCCTTCCTCGAAGGAACATAACTTTCCCAACATTCTGTGTGCTGAGAGTCACACGGTGCTTGAAAACACTTGCTTGTAGGTCATTGGTCAGTAGAAAATTCCCCTGATGGTGCACTGGTAGGGAAGGCTCCCACACTCACGGGGAAAGGCAAACCAACATCCAAACGTGTACTCCATCACATTTTGTCTTTAGGTGCGATCAAGTGAGCCTTGGTCTGTCTGGAAAACTTGTAGGTATTGTGGGGACACATCATGAGTGTGAACTTGTATATATGAACTTGGTGGCAAAATGCTCATTTTTATCTCCCACACTCATTTTGGGGCCACATTGGTTCTAAAATGGTGCAGCGTAGCAAATCCTTGAAAATCCATCCAATTGCTGTTTCCTTACTTTTGACAGGGATATATTTGTCCACCCTTTGGAATTTCTGAAGCAAGCAGGTTGCTCACCACTCCAGCCACTAGCCGATTTCCATTGTATTGGCACCTCATGCAGGTAAGCACAGTATGCTGCCCAACACACTCAGATACACTCGTGCAGCCTGTTTCTTCAGGAGCAGTCCCAGTATACACTTGGAAAGTGTTTACAAGGTGTGAAAACTTCATGGAAACACACTGCCCTGACTCTGGGTGTTAGGATCCCTAGGAAAGACTGAAGGTCTCACGACTTAGAATGTAGGCAGTTCCTGATAGATAGAGGGCTGGAAACACTCTCTGTTGATGCATTTCTTTTCTTGAAGGAACATAACTTTCCAAACATTTTGTGTGCAGAGAGACACACACGGCTTGAATATGCTTGCATGGAGGTCATTCTTCAGTAGCACTTTCCCCTGATGGTGTGACCATGGAGATGCCCCACTCCCCATTCATAGAGAAAGACAAATTAGCATCCAAACGTCGGTTCCATCACATTTTCTCAGTAGGATTGATCCACTGAGACTAGTTCTGTCTGGAAACATTGTGGATGCTGCATGGAGACATCCTGATTCTGGACATGGATACCAGATTTTGGGGGCAAAAATAACATTATTTCTCTTGATTTGGGGAAATGCTGAGGCCTTGCAACTGCTTGGAAATCCATCCAATTGCTGTTTTCTTCCTTCTGACAATGATAGCTTTGGTCCATCCTTTGGGATTTCTGAATCAAGCAGAAGACTCACCACTCTTAGCCTCTGGCCCATTCCCAGGGGAATGTTATCTCATCTAGGTAAGCACAGTATGGTACCATACAATCTCAGACACTCTCCTACAGTCTGTTTCCTCATGGGCAGTCCCTATATGACCTAGGATGTCTTTGGGAGGCTTGGAAAGTGCAGGAAAAACAGTGCCTTGACTCTGGTAGTTAGGTTCCCTGGACAAGTCTGGAGGTCAATGTTAGATTCTAGACAGTTCCTAATAGATATAGGCCTAATAACACACTCTCTGTTGATGCCTTTTCTTCCTTGAAGAAACATACTTTTCCCTGCATTCTCTGTGCTGAGAGTCACACACTGCTTGAAAACGCTCTTTGGAGGTCATTTTTCAGTAGAAACTTCCTCTGACAGTGTAACCTTAGGGAAGGCCCCCACACTCACTTGAAAAGGCAAACCAACATCCAAACTTCTGTTGCATCACATTTTGTCTCTAGGAGTGATCCAGAGAACCTAAGTCTGTCTGGAAAATCGTGTATACTGCAGGACCACATCCTAAGTGTGAACCTTTATACCGGCACTGGTGGCACAATTCACATTTTCCTTTCGGTTTGTCCTAAAACTGTGTGGCCTGGCACCCGCTTGAAAATCCATCTAATTGCTATTTTCTTACTTTGAAGAGCAATAACTTTGGTTTACCCTTTGGGATTTCTAAAGCAAGCAAGCAGATCACCACTCCAAGTCACGGGCCTATTTCCAGTGGAATGTCACCTTATCTAAGTAAGCACATAATGGCCCCTCTGTATACTCAGACACACTCCCACAGTTTGTGTCCTCATGGACAGTTCCAGTGTGACCTAGGAATATGTTTACAAAGCATTTAAAGGGCAGGGAAGACACTGCTCTGACTCTGGAAGTTCGGTTCTCTGGGAAGGCTGGAAGGCTCTCTTGTTAGAATCAAGACAGTTCTTCATAGATATAGGCCTGAAAATACACTCTCTGTTGATACCCTTCCTTCCTTGAAGAAGCTGTAATTTCCCAGTATTCTGTGAACTGAGAGTTACACATTGCTTGAAACCATTTGCTTGCAGGTCATTTTTCAGTAGCAATTTCTTGTGATGCTGTGACAGTAAGGATGTCCTCCCACACTCACAGGGTAAGGCAATCCAAGATTCAAACGTCTGTTCCATTACATTTTCTCTATAGGAGCAGCCAGTGAGCCTAGGTCTTTGTGAAATATGGGTAGATACACCAGAGACACCTCTTGAGTCTGACGTGGATACCGGACCTTGATGGCCAAATTTGCAATTGCTAGAAAATCCATACAATTGCTTTTTTTTTTTTTTTTTTTTACTTCTGAAAGTGATCGCTTTTGACCCACCTTTGGGATTTCAGAAGCAAAAAAGCGGCTCGCAAGTGCTGCTGATGTCCTATTTGCAATGGAATGTCACCTCACCTGGGTTACAACAGTATGGCAGCCAGCAGTCTGAACACATTCCTGCAGCCTATTTCCTCATGGGCAGTTCTGGGATGATGTAGGAAGGTGGTTAAAAGCTTGGGCTAGTGCAGGGAAACACACTGCCCTGACTCTGCAAGTTAGGTCCTCAGGGTAAGAATGGAGGTCTCACATCTTAGAATCTAGACAATTCTTGATAGATAAAGGACTGAAAATTCATTCTCTGCTGATGCCTTTCTTTCCTTGAAGGAACATTGTTTTCCCAACATTCTGCTTCCTGAGTGTCACACACTTGCTTGGAGGTCATTTATCACTAAGAATTTCCCCTGAAGATGTGACTGGAGGGAAAGCCCCACAAACATAGTAAAAGAGAACCACATTCAAATGTCTGTTCCATCACGTTTGCTCTGTAGGTGAGATATAGTGAGCCTAGTCCTATCTGGAAAATTCTTGGATACTGCAGGGGAACATCCTGAATGTGAATCTTGACAGCGGATCTTGGTGGCAAAACTTGCATTATTCTCTCCATTGGGCTTAAAACGTTGTGGCCTAACAACTGCTTGAAAGTTCATTTAATACCTGTTTTCTTACTTCTGACAATGATAGCTTTGTTCCACCTTTCTGGATTTCTGAAGCAACAGGTGGTTCATAACTCCTAGTCCCTGGCCCATTTCCAGGGAATGTCAGTTCATTTGGTAAGGACAGAATGACACACAGCACACACGGACACTCTTCCATAGGGTGTTTCATCATGGCCATTCCTGAGTGATCTTGGAATGTGCTTACAAGGCTCAGAATTTGCAGGGAAACACTGCCCAGACTCTGAAAGATGGGTCCTCTGGACAAGCCTGGAGATCTCACATCTTAGAATATAGACAGATCCTGATAGATAGAGGCCTGAAAACACACTCTCTATTGATGCCTTTCCTTCCTCGAATGAACATAGCTTTCCCAGCATTCTGTGTGCTGAGAGTCACATACTGCTTGAAAATGCTTGCTGGAAGTCATTTTTCAGTAGCACTTTCCCTTGATGGTTTGACCATAGGGAAGTCCACCACACTCACAGGAAAAGGCAAAACATTATCCAAACGTCTGTTCCATCATGTTTCTCTGTAGGAGAGATCCTGGGGTTAGGGTTAGGGTTAGGGCTAGGGTTAGCCTAGGTCTGTCTTGAAAATTCTTCAGTGCTGTGGGGACACATCCTGTGTGTGAACCTGGGTAATGGACCTTGGTGGGAAAATTTGCATTTTCCTCTAGGTTGACCCTAAAATGTTGGGAAAGCAATGGCCCTTTGAGTTAGGAAAGAATCAACAGAGAGTGTGTTTCCAGGCCTCTATCTATTAGGAAATGTCTAGATTGTAAGACGTGAGACCTCCAGTCTTGCCCAGATGACCTAACATCCCGAGTCAGGGCATATGTTTCCATACAATCTCTGAGCCTCATAAATACATTCCTAGGTCAAACCAGGACTGCCAATGAGGAAACAGGCTGTCAGAGTGCATCTGAGAGAGCTGGGTGCCATGTGGTGCTACCTACATTATGTGACATTTCACAGGAAAGGGACTACCAGATAGAAGTGGCAAGCAGACTGCTTGCTTCAGAAATTACATGGGTGGACCAAATCTGTCACTGTCAGAAATAAGAAAACAAGTACTGGATGGATATTCAAGCAGTTGCTATGCCAAACCTTTTTAGTGCCAACTGAGAGAAAAAGGTGAATTTTGTCCTGTATTCAAGTTCACACTCAGGATGTGACCCCACAGGATCCAAACTTTTCCAGATATACCTGGGTTCACTGGACCTCTCTAACAGAGAAAACGTGATGGAACAGGCATTTGGATGCTTGCTTGCTTGTCTTGTGATTGTGGGCGCTTCCCTACTGTCACAGTGTCAGGGGAAATTGTGACTGAAAAATGAACTGCAAGCAAACGTTTTCAAGCAGTGTGTGACTCTCAACACACAGTACATTGGGAAAGTTATGTTCCTTCAATGAAGAAAAGGCATCAACAGAGAGTGTGTTTTTTATAGCAGGAACTGTTCAGCTTCTAAGATGTGAGAGCTCAGACGTGCTTAAAGGACCTAAGTTCCAGAGTCAGGACAGTGTGTCTTGCTGCACTTTCTGAGACTTCTAAATGAATTCATAGGTCATACCAGGTCTGCTCCTAAGGAAGGATGCTGAGGGAGTGTATCAGAGTGTGCTGGGTGAAATACTGTGGTCACATAGATGAGGTGTCATTCCACGGGAAATGGGCCTGCAGCTAGGAGTTGCAAGTCATTCACGTGCTTCAGGAATCCCAAAGGGTGAACCAAAGCTAGCATTGTCAGAAGTAAGAAAAGAGTATTCAGATGGAATTTCAAGCAGCTGCTCGGCTGCACTGTTTTAGGGCCAAGTGAGAGAAAAATACATATTTTAACACCAAAGTCTGGTATCCAGATTCACACATAGGTGTTTCCCCGCAGTGTCCACGAATTTTCTAGATAGACTTCTGTTGAACGGATGGCCCTACAAAGAAAACGTGATTGAACAGATGTTTGGAAGTGCTTTTGAATTTACCTGTGAGTGTGGCGCCTTCCCTACAGTCACACTTCCAGGGGAAATTGCTAATGAAAAATGACCTCCAAGAAGCGTTTTCAAGCAGTGTGTGATACTCAGCACACAGATTGTTGAGAAAGCTATATTCCTTTGAGGAAGGAAAGGCATCTCGAGAGAATATATTATCAGGCCTCTACTTGTCATGAACTGCCTAGATTCAAACATGTGAGTCCTCCAAGTTTCCCAGAGGACCTAAATACCAGAGTCAGGGCAGTGTGTTTCCCACCACTTTCTGAGATTTGTAAACACATTCCTAGGTCATACCAGACCTGACCATGAAAAGTCACGCTGCAAGAGTGTGTCTCAGAGTGCTGGGTGATATATTGTGCTTACCTAGATGAGATGACATCTCCCTGGAAAGTGGCCAGGGGCTTCGAGTGGAGAGCCTCCTGCCTGATTCATCAATCCCAAAGGGTGCACCAACACTATCACTGTCAGAAGTAAGAAAACAGGAATTAGACGCATTTTCAGGCAGTAACTGGGTCTAACCGTTTTAGGGCCAACTGAGAAAAAAATGCAAATTTTGCTGCCAAGGTCCGGTATCCAGGTTCAAACATAGGATGTGTAGGAACAGTATCCATGAGTATTCTGGAGAGTAAGGTTGAATGGATCACTCCTATCAAGAAAACGTGATTGAGCAGACGTCTGGATGATCCTTTGCCTTTTCCTGTGAGTGTGGCAGTCTCCCCTAAGGTCACAACATCAGGGGAAGCTGCTACTGAAAAATTATTTTCAACAAGCGTTTTCAAACAGTGTGTGACTCAGAGCACACAAAAAGCTGGGAAAATTATGTTCCATCCAGGAAGGTAAGGCATCAAGAGAGTGTGTTTTATCAGGCCTCTGTGTATCACAAACTGTATAGACTCAAAGATGTGAGACTTCCAGGTTTGCCCTGAGGACCCAAATTCCAGAGTCAGAGCATTGTATTTCCCTACACTTACTGAGATTGCATCCAAGAACCATGTTTTGGACTCTATTGTTGACCATGATGGCTACTCCATTTCTTTTAAGGGGTTCCTGCCCACAGTAGTAGATATAATGGTCATCTGAGTGAAATTCACCCATTCCTGTCCATTGTAATTTGCTGATTGCTAGAATGTCGACATTCACTCTTGCCATCTCCTGTTTGACCACTTCCAATTTGCCTTGATTCATGGACCTAACATTCCAGGTTCCTATGTGATATTGCTCTTTACCGCATCGGACCTTGCTTCTATCACCAGTCACATACACAACTGGGTATTGTTTTTGCTTTGGCTCCATCCCTTCATTCTTTCTGGAGTTATTTCTCCACTGAGCTCCAGTAGGATATTGGGCACCTACCGACCTGGGGAGTTCCTCTTTCAGTATCCTATCATTTTGCCTTTTCATGCTGTTCATGGGGTCCTCAAGGCAAGAATACTGAAGTGGTTTGCCATTCCCTTCTCCAGTGGACCACATACTGTCAGACCTGTCCACCATGACCCGTCCGTCTTGGGTGGCTCTACACGTCATGGCTTAGTTTCATTGAGTTAGACAAGGTTATGGTCCATGTGATCAGATTGGCTAGTTTTCTGTGATTATGATTTCAGTGTCTGCCCTTTGATGCCCTGTCACAACACCTACCGTCTTACTTGAGTTTCTCTTACCTTGGACGTGGGGTATCTCTTTACAGCTGCTCCAGCAAAGCGCAGCCACTCCTCCTTACCTTGGACAATGGGTATCTCCTCAGGCCGCCCCTCCTGACCTTGAATGTGGAGTAGCTTCTCTCGGTCCTCCTGCACCCGTGCAGCTGCTACTCTTTGGACGTGGGATTGCTCCTCTTGGCCACAGCCCCTGACCTTGGGCATGGGGTAGCTCATCTCAGCCACCTCCCCTGACCTCAGGCGTGAGGTAGCTCCTCTCGGCCACTGCCCCTGGCCTCAGACATGGGGTGGCTCCCCTCAGCCACTGCCTCTGACCTTGGGCAAGAGGTAGCTCCTCATGGCCATGCTTCTGCATGGTCCGTCACAGCCTGCACCATTTGAATGCAAAGTTCCAAAGAATAGCAAGGAGAGATAAGAAAGCCTTACTCTGATCAATGCAAAGAAATAGAGAAAAACAACAGAATGGGAAAGACTAGAGATCTCTTCAGGAAAATTAGAGATACCAAGGGAACATTCCATGCGAAGATTGGGTTCAATAAAGGACAGAATTGCTATGGATCTAACAAAAGCAGAAGCTATTAAGAAGAGGTGGCAAGAATACACAGAAGAACTGTACAAAAAAGATCTCCATGGCCCAGATAATTACAATGTCGTGATCAGTCACCTAGAGCCAGACATCCTGGAATGTGAGGTCAAGTGGGCCTTAGAAAGCATAACTACGAACAAAGCTAGTGGAGGTGATGGAATTCCAGTTAAGCTATTTCAAATCCTAAAAGATGATGTTGTGAAAGTGCTGTACTCAATAGGTCAGCAAATTTGGAAAACTCAGCAGTGGCCACAGGACTGGAAAAGGTCAGTTTTCATTCCAATTCCAAAGAAAGGCAATAGCAAAGAATGCTCAAACTACTGCACAATTGAACTCATCTCACACGCTAGTAAAGTAATGCTCAAAATTCTCCAAGCCAGGCTTCACCAATACATGAACCGTGAACTTCCAGATGTTCAAGTTGGTTTTAAAAAAGGCAGAGTAACCAGAGATCAAACTACCACCATCTGCTGGATCATTGAAAAAGCAAGAGAGTCCCAGAAAAAAACATCTATTTCTGCTTTATTGACTATGTCAAAGTCTTTGAGTGTGTATCACAATAAACTGTGGAAAATTCTGAAAGAGATGGGACTAACAGACCACCTGACCTGCCTTTTGAGAAACCTATGTGCAGGTCAGGAAGCAACAGTTAGAACTGGACATGGAACAACAGATTGGTTCCAAATAGGAAAAGGAGTACGTCAAGGCTGTATATTGTCACCCTGCATTGTTAACTTATATGCTGAGTACATCATGAGAAACACTGGTTTGGAAGAAGCACAAGCTGGAATCAAGATTGCCAGGAGAAACATCAATCACCTCAGATATGCAGATGACAACACCCTTATGGAGGAAAGTGAAGAGGAACTAAAAAGCCTCTTGATGAAAGTGAAACAGGAGAGTGAAAAAGTTGGCTTACAACTCAACATTCAGAAAACTAAGATCATGGCATCTGGTCCCATCACTTCATGAAAAATAGATGGGGAAACAGTAGAAACAGTGTCATACTTTATTTTTGGGGGCTCCAAAATCACTGCAGATGGTGATTGCAGCCATGAAATTAGAAGATGCTTACTTCTTGGAAGGAAAGTTATGACCAACCTAGATAGCATATTAAAAAGCAGAGACATTTCTTTGCCAACAAAGGTCCATCTGGTCAAGGCTATGGTTTTTCCAGGGGTCATGTATGGATGTAAGAGTTGGACTGCGAAGAAAGCTGAGCACTGAAGAATTGATGCTTTTGAACTGTGGTTTTGGAGAAGACTCTTGAGAGTCCCTTGGACTGCAAGGACATCCAACAGTCCATCGTAAAGGAGATCAGTCCTGGGTGTTCATTGGAAAGACTGATGCTGAAACTGAAACTCCAGAACTTTGGCCACCTGATGTGAAGAGTTGACTCATTGGAAAAGACCCTGATGCTGGGAGGGCTTGGGGGCAGGAGGAGAAGGGGATGACAGAGGATGAGTTGGCTGGATGGCATCACCAACTCGATGGACATGAGTTTAAGTAAACTCCGGGAGCTGGTGATAGAAAGGGAGGCCTGGTGTGCTTAGATTCATGGGATCCCAAAGAGTCGGATACAACTGAGCGTCTGAACGGAACTGAACACATTCTGAGCATTGTAAACACATTCCTAGGTCATACCAGAAGTGTCCTTAAGACAAAACAGGCTGCAGGAGGCTTTCTGAGATTGCTGGGTGCCATGCTGCACTTACCAAGATGATGTAGCATTCCACTGTAAATGGGCCAGCGGCTACAAGTTGCTAGCTGCTTACTTGCTTCAGATATCCCAAAGGGTGTACCAAGCGATCACTGCCTGAAGTAAGAAACCAGCAGCTAAATGCATGTCCAGGTAGTTGTTGTGCTGTACTGTTTTTGGCCAACTGAGAGAGAAAGGTGAATTTTGCCACCAAGGTCCACTGTCCATGTTCACACCCAGGATGTGTCCACTCAGGATCCAAGAATTTCCCAGACAGACCTAGGCACACTGAATCTCCACTACAGAGAAAACATGATGGAACTGACCTTTGGATGTTGCTTTTCCTTTTCCTGTGAGTTTGGTGGGCTTCCCTATGGTCACACTATCAGGAGCATTTGCTAATGAAAAATGACTTCCAACAAGTGTTTTCAAGCAGTATGTGACTCTATAGACATGGAATGCTGGAAACCTATGTTCCATGGAGGAAGGAAATGTATTTATAGACAGTGTGTTTTCAAGACCCTATCTATTAGGAACTGTCTAGCTTCAAAGATGTGAATTCTCCATATTTGCCCAGAGGACCTCACTTCCAGAGTCAGGGCAATGTGTTTTCCTGCACTTTTTGAGCTTTGTAAACACATTTCATGGTCATACCAGGACTGCCCATGAGGAAACAGGCTCTCTATATCAGTAACTGTCTAGATACTAAGATGTGAGACCTCTAGGTTGGTACAGAGGACCTAAATTTCAGAGCAAGGGCAGTGTGTTTTTTGAGCATTTTCTAAGCTTTGTAAACACACTTCTGAGTAATGCCAGGACTGCTCATGAGAAAACCGGCTTCAGGTGTGTGTCTGAGAGTGCTGAGTACCATACTGTGCTTACCTAGATGAGGTAACTTTCATGGGAAATCAGCACGTGGCTAGGAGCTGTGAGCCACCAGCTTGCTTCAGAAATCCTGAATGGTGCACCAAAGGTTGCACTGTCAGAAGTAAGAAAAAAGTAATTGGATGGATTTTCAAGCAATTGCTAGCCACACCTCTTTATGGCACCCAGAGAGAAAAATACAAATTATGCACCCTAGGTCCGGTACTCAGGTTCACACACGGGATGTGTCCCCTCGTGATTCAAGAAATTTCCAGACAGACGTTTGTTCCCTAGAGTTCTTCTACAGAGAAAACTGGTTGGAACAGCCATTTGGAGGTTGCTTTGCCTTTCCCTGTGAGTGTGAGACCCCTACCTATGTTTACAGCCTCAAGGAGATATTGCCACTGAAAATAGACTTCCAAGCAAGCACTTTTCAAGCAGAGTGTGACTCTCAGGTCGCAGAATGTGAAGAAAGCTATCTTCCTTTGAGGAAGGAAAGACATCCACAGAGAGTGTGTTTTCAAACCTCTATCTTGCAGGAAATTTTGAGCTTCTAAAACAGGAGGCCAGCAGGTCTGCTGAGAGGACCTAAATTCCTGAGTCAGGGCCGTGTGTCTCCCTGTAATTTCCGAGTCTGGCAAACACATTCCTAGGTCATAACGGTACTGACCATGAGAAAGCTGGCAGCAGGAGTGTGCTGAAAGGGCTGAGTGCCTTACTGTGGTCAACTGTTTGAGGTGAGATTCCAGTGACAGGCTCAAAGCTACAAGGTGTGAGCCACCCGCTTGCTTCAGAAACCCCAAAAGGTAGAGCAAAGCTTGCTCTGTCAGAGGTAAGAAAATAGCAATTGGACGGATTTTCAAGCTGTTGCTAGGCCGAACCACTTTAGGGCCCCCTGAGAGAAAAATGCGAATTGTGCCCTGTAGGTCAGAAATCCAGGTTCAAACACAGGTTGTGTCCCGGCAGGATCCAAGAAATTTCCACAGAACTAGGCTCACTAGATCTCTCCTGCTGGGAAAATGGGATGGAACAGACATTGGAAGTTGGTTTGCCCCTGCCTATTGTCACAGACTCAAGGAGACAGTGCCACTGGAAGATGACCTCCAAGCAAGCACTTTTCAAGCAGTGTGTGACTCTCAGTTCACAGAATGCAGGGAAAGATATCTTCCATCAAGGAAAGAAATTAGTCAAAAGAGAGTGTATTCTCAACCCTCTATCTTGCAGGAAATGTTTAGCTTCCCAGATGGGAGGCCTCCAGTACTGCTCAGAGGAACTAAATTCCAGAGTTAAGGCAATGTTTCTCCCTGAACTTTCCAAGCCTTGCAAAGCCACTCCTAGGTTATACCAGTACTGCACATGAGGAAGCAGTCTGCGAGAGTGTGTCCAAGAGGGCTAGGTCCCTCACTATACTCACTTCTGCGAGGTGGCATTCCACTGTAAAAAGGCCCACAGCTGGGAGTTGCAATTCACCCACTTGCTTCAGAAATCAAAAAGGATGGAGCAAATCTAGCTCTCTCAGAATCAAGAAAAGAGCAATTGGATGGATTTTCAAGCTGTTGCTAGGCCACACTGCTTTAAGGCCCACAGAGAGAAACGAATTGTGCCCCCTCATTCTGATATCCTGGTTCACAAACAGGGTGTGTCCCCAAAGGATCCAAGAATTTTCCAGACAGACTTACGCTCACTAGAGCTCTCCTACAGGGAAAACGGGATGGAACAGACATTTAGATATTGCTTTGCCTTTCCCAGTGATTGTGGGACCCCTCTGTTTGGCTTCAGCCCCAAGTGGACATTACCATTGAAAACTCATGTCTAAGCGAGCACTTTTCAAGCACTGTGTGACTCTCAGTTCGCAGGATACTGGGAAACCTATATTTCTTCAAGGAAGCAAAGATATCCACAGAGAGTGTGCTTTCAAACCTCTCTCTTGCAGGAACTCTTTAGCTCCTAAGACATGAACCCTCCAGTTCTGCTCAGAGGACCTAAATTCGAGAGTCTGTGCCGTGTGTCTCGGTGCATTTTCCCACCTTTCAAACACATATCTAGGTGATACTGGTACTGCCCATGAGGAAGCAGACTGCGGGAATATGTCCCAGAGTGCTGGGTCCCTTACTGTGGTCACCTCTGTGAGGTGACATTCCACTGTAAATAGGCCCAAAGATAGGAGTTGCGAGCCTCCCATGTGCTTCAGAAACCCCAGGGGTAGAACAAAGTTAGCTCTCTCAAAAGTAAGAAAATGGCAATTGGACGGATTTTCAAGATGTGGATAAGTCACAACGCTTTAGGGCCACCCGAGAAAAATATGCAAATTTGAACCTGGGTGTCCAGATTAGCACACAGGGTGTTTCCCCACATGATCCAAGAGTTTTTCAGACAGACCTAGGTTCACTGGAGCTCTCCTGCAGAGGAAACATACATCCAGAGTCTCCAGTGTGAACCCTCCAAAATCTACACCTGGTGTCACAAATCCACAGACTCCAGGATGACCCCATCCTCAAGATCCTGTACCTGGGGTCACAAGTCCACTATTTCCATGTCGAGTCCACCTCCAAGAACTTGAACTTGTGGTCACATGTCCAGAGTCTTCAGGGTGACCCCACCTCCCAGAAGCTACCGGTGTGAAGCATCCACAGTTTTAGGGATGCACCCAATTCCCAGAACCTGTACCTGGGGTCACACTTCCATAGTCTAAGGGTTACCTCACCTCCCACACATTGAACCCAGTTTCCCATGTCCCTGTTAGCCAGGGTTACCCTCTCCATGACCCTGTAATGGGGATCACATGTCCACAGTCTGTTGTGTGTCGTCACTTCCCAGACCCTTCACCTGGAGTCACAATCACAGTTTCCAGGTTACTCCCTTGCAGACCCTGCACCTGGAGTCACTTATCCACAGTCTCCAGGGTGACTCATCCAAAAGTCCACACTGGGGCTCACATGACCACAGTCTCCAGGGTGACCGAAGCACCCAGATCCTGCACCAAGGGTCACATATCCACAGGCTCCAGGGTGTACCTCTTGCAGACCCTGCACCTGGGGTCACATGTCTACAGCCTCCCGTGTGATAGCCATCCCCAGACCTGGTTTGGGTGAGAAAAATCCATAGTCTCCAGAGTCACACCTTGGGTCACATAGCCATAGTCAACAGGGTGAACTCACCCCCCAGAGCCTGTACATGGTGTCAAATGTGCACATTCTCCAGGGTTACCACCCTTCCAACATGCTGTACCTGGGTCAAAAGCCCACAATCTCAAGGGTGACCCCCTCTCAGACCCTGTTCCTAGGGTCACATGTTCAGAATCTCCAGAATGATCTACCTCCAAGATGAAGCACCTTATGTCACATGTCAACAGTCTCCAAGGTGACCCCGTCTTCAGAATCTGCACCTGAACTTACATTTCTCCAGTCTCCAGGATGACCCCCAATCTCAGTATTTGTATTATGTGTCACATGTACATAGTCACCAGGATAACCACTGCAGGCCCTTTTTCTGACATAACATTTCCACAGACTCCTGAAGAATTCCCTTCCCAGACTCTGAATCTGGGATCCTACCTCCAGGGTCTCGAGGGTGATGCCCTTCCCTGTCCCTTCGCCTGGTGTCAAACATCCACAGTCTCCATGGTAACATCCACACCAAAGTCTGATATTGGGGACACAGATCCATAGTCTTCTGGGTCGCAACCCCTCCCAGATCATGCACCTGGTCTCACACGTCCTCATTCTCCAGGTTGACACCCCTCCCAGACACTGCAGCTGGGGTTACACGTCCACAGTCTCCAAGGTGAACCCACCTCACTGACTATTGTACCTCCAGTCACATGGCCTCAGTCTCCAGGGTGACCCCATATCTCAGACACTGTACTTGGGGTTACATGTCAACGGTGGCCAGGATGACACCTCTCCCCAGACCCTGTACCTGGGGTCGCATTGGCACAGTCTCCAGGGCGACGCTAAATTCCCAACCCTATACCTGGGGTCACAGGTCACAGTCACCAGGCTTTCCCGACCCTCAAGAGCCTTTACATGGGGTCACACGTCCACAGTCTCCAGGGTGACTCCCTCCCAGACCCTTCACCTGGCATCCTATGTCCACAGTCTCCTGTGTGATATCACTTCCCAGACTCTATAGCTGTGGTCACAGATCCACAGTCTCCATGGTGATCCCCTTCCCAGATCCTGTAATTTGGATCACATGTCCTCAGTCTCCAGTGTGACACCACCTCTCATACCCTGTACTTTGGTGACTTGTCCACAGTTTCCAGGATGACCCAAACGGTGCATGTGGAGTCACATGTCCACATTCTGCATAGTGACACCATTCCCTAACCCTGCACCTTAGTCACACAGCCACAGTCTCCAGAATGACCTCACTCCAGACACTGCACATAGGGTCACACCTCCACCTTCTCCATATTGACCCCCTCCTTGAACTTCTATCAGGTTTCACACATGCATCATCTCCACAGTGACCACCGCCAGATCCTGTACCTGTGGTCAGGGTCCACAGTCTGCAGGGTGAGACCATTTTGTACCCTAAAGCTTGGTTCACCTAGCCAGTCTCCAGGGTCATCCCTGCCAAACCTGCACCTGGGGTCACATGTCCATACTCTCCATGGTGACATCCCCCAGGCACTGTGCTTCTGCTGCTGCTGCTGCTGCTAAGTCATGCCAGTCGTGTCCAACTCTGCGACCCCATAGATGGCAGCCCACCAGGCTCCCACATCCCTTGGACTCTCCAGGCAAGAACACTGGAGTGGGTTGCCATTTCCTTCTCCAAAGCATGAGAGTGAAAAGTGAAAATGAAGTCACTCAGTCGTGTCCGACTCTTAGCGACCCCATAGACTGCAGCCTACCAGGCTCCTCCATCCATGGGATTTTCCAGGCAAGAGTACTGGAGTGGGTTGCCCACTCCAGTACCTAGTATCATATATCCGCCCAGACCCTGTACATAGTTTCATATATCCACAGTTTCCCGGGTTACCCCACTTCCCATATCATGCACCTGGGATCACACACTCACAGTCTGCAAGGTGACCCTGATCCCATTCCTGTATCTTGTGTCACAAGTCCACAGCCACAGGATGGCCCCACCCTCAAGATCCCATCCCAGGGGTCACATTCCTGTCTCCAGTGTGATCCCACCTCCCAGAAACTTGACCTGGGGATAAACCTCCACAGTTTTCAGGATGGTCCCAACTCCCTGAAACTGTACCTGGAGTCACTCTTCCATAGACATTGAGCCTGTTCCATGCCCCTGGTCCACAGGGTTACACCCTCCAAGACCCTGTAATGTGGTTTACACGCCCACAGTCTCCCGTGTGTCATCACTTCCCAGAACCTTCACCTGCAGGCACACAAACAGAGGTTCCAGGTTGACTCCCTCATAGACCCTGCACTTGGAGCCACATATCCACAGTCTCACAGGTGACTCATCCAAATCACTGTACCAGGGCTCACATAACCACAGTCTTCCAGATGCTGGACTATTGACCCAGCACCCAGCGTCACATGTCCACAGATTCTAGCATGAGCCCACATTCCAGACACTGTACCTTGGGACACATACACACAGCCTCTCGGGTGAACACCCTCCTAGACACTGTACATGGTGTCACATGGGCACATTCACCAACTCCCAAACCCTGTACCTAGGGTCACACATAGATAGTCTCAGGGTGACCCCACTCACCAGAACTTGCCCCTGGGTTCATATGTCCACAGCGCCCAGGTTAACACCACCTGTCAAACAATTGTACTGGGTTCAAACACCCACTGGTTCTAGGGTGACACCAATTCCAAGCCCGTGAACCTAGGGTCACACATCCATGATCTCCTGGGTGGCAACGCCTCCCAGATCATGCACCAGGTCTCACACCTCCGCAGTCTCCAGGGTGACTACACCTCACAGAATATTGTAATTCTGGTCACATTGCCCCAGTCTCCAGGGTAACCCCGTATCTCTAACCCTGTACCTGGGGCTACATGTACATGGTGGCCAGGAAGACATGCCTCCCCAGACTCCATACACGGGATCACATTGGCACAGTCGCCAGGGTGACCCCAACTCTCCCACCCTGTACCTGGGGTCACATGTCCAGAGTCTCCTGGATTTACCCACATTCAAGGGCTAGTAACTGGGATCACATGTCCACAGTCTTGAGGCTTTCCCCATGCACAAGTGCCTGTATCCAGGGTCACATGTCAACTGACTTCAGGGTGATTTCCTCCCAGACCATTCACCTGGCATCCCATGTCCCCAGACTTTTGTGTGATGTCATTTCCCATACTCTGCACATGTGCTAACAGATTCACAGGCTCCGTGGTGACCCCCTTCCTGGTCTCTGTAACTTGGGTCACATGTTCTCAGTATCCGGTGTGACCCCACCTCTCATACCCTATACCTTTGGTGACTTGGCCACAGATTCCAGGGTAACCCTCCCCTGCCAGGCCCTGTGCTTATTTACACACATCCACAATCTCCAGAATGTTCGCCCTCCCATACCCTGCACCTGGAGTCACATGTCAAAAGTTTCCAGCGTGAACCCCACTTCACCCACTGCACCTGGGCTTACATATCCACATCGTGCAGGGTGACACCCCTTCCAGACCATTTCCCTGCCATTAAATGCCTGCAGCCCCCAGAGTGACCCCGTACCTCCCAGACACTGTACCTGAGGTCACATGTACAGAGTTTCCTGGGTCACCCCCATCCCAGACCCTGTACCTGGGTTCAGATATCCTAGTGTCTTGGGGGACCCAGTTCAGACCTTGCATCTAGGGCCAAATGTCCAGTATCCAGGATGACTTGCCTCCCCAATTAGTGCATCTGGGGTCATATGTCCACAATCTTCAAAGTGACCCCATCCCCTAACCCTGCACCTTACTCACACATCCACAGTCTTCAGAGTGACCACATACCTTTTCCCATGGTGAGTCTACCTCCCAGACCCTGCATTTGGGGTCACATGTCCAGAGTCTTCAGGGTGACCCCACTTCCCAGAAAGCATACCTCGGGTGAAATGTCCAGCATTTTCAGGATGGCATCAACTCCCAGAACCTGTACCTGGGGTCACACTTCCATACTCTCAGGGTATCCCCACCTCCCAGACATAACCTTGCGTCCCATGACCCTGGCCACAAGGGTTACCCCCTCCAAGACCCTGTAATAGGGGTCACATGTCCACAGCCTCCTGTTTGTCAAAACTTTGTAGACCTCACCTGGAGTCACACAAACACAGGTTCCATGGTGACTCCCTCGCAGACCCTGCACCTGGAATAACATACTCACAGGCTCCAGGGTGACCCCCTCGGAAATCCTGTACCTGAGATCACATATCTACAGTCTCCAGGGTGAATCCCATCCCCACACACTGTCTGAGTGGAATCATCCAGTCTCCCATGAGACCCCAATGTCAAGAACTTATCCCTTGTGCTAGAAGTTTACATTCTCCAGGGTGACATTATCTCCCACACCCTGCACCTTGGGTAACATATTCACAGTCTCCAAGGTGACCTTACCTCCCAGACCCTTTACCTGGGGTCACATGTGCAAATTATCCAGGATTCCCACCACTCCAACAGCCTGCACCTGGGTCAAAAGCCCACAGTCTCAAGGGTGATCCCCTATCTGACCATGTTTCTGGGGTACATGGCCCGAATCTCCAGGATGATCTTGAAAGTTATTGCTGAACCATGCAAAGACGCTGGAATTCTTGGCCTCCAGAGGAGAAGAATTCAATTCGGGGCCAGAGACGAGGCTTGATTGCTTAGAGCTTTTGTTTAATAAAGTTGTATTAAAGTATAAAGGAGATGGAGAAAGCTTCTGACATAGGCATCAGAAGGTGGCAGAAAAAGTACCCCCTTGCAAGTGTTAGCAATGGAATGACATGTCTCAGATGGTAAAGCATCTGTCTGCAATGCTGGAGACCCAGGTTAGATCCCTGGGTCAGGAAGATCTCATGGAGAAGGAAATGGCCACCCACTCCAGTACATTTGCCTGGAAAATCCCATGGACAGAGGAGCCTGGTAGGCTACAGTCCATGGGGCCACAAAGAGTTGGACACGACTGAGCAACTTAACTTTACTTTTAATTATTTATTCAGATCAGTTCAGTCCCGTTCAGTCGCTCAGTCGTGTCTGATTCTTTGCGACCCCATGAATCGCAGCAGGCCAATACTCCCTGTCAGTCACCAACTCCCGAAGTTTACTCGAACTCATGTACATCGAGTCAGTGATGCCATCCAGCCATCTCATCCTCTGTCATCCCCTTTTCATCCTGTCCCCAATCCCTCACAGCATCAGGGTCTTTCCCAATGAGTCAGCTCTTCGCACCAGGTGGCCAAATTATTGGAGTTTCAGCTTCAGAATCAGTCATTCCAATGAACACCCAGGACTGATCTCCTTTAGGATGGACTGTTGGATGTCCTTGCAGTCCAAGGGACTCTCAAGAGTCTTCTCCAACACCACAGCTCAAAAGCATAAACTCTTCGGTGCTCAACTTTCTACACAGTCCAATTCTCACATCCATACATGACCACTGGAAAAACCATAGCCTTGACCAGATGGACCTTTGTTTGCAAAGTAATGTCTCTGCTTTTTAATATGCTATCTAGGTTGGTCATAACTTTCCTTCCAAGGAGTAATTTTCTTTTCATTTCATGGCTGCAATCACCATCTGCAGTGATTTTGGAGCCCAAAAAGATAAAGTCTGACACTGCTTCCACTGTTTCCCCATCTATTTCCCATGGAGTGATGGGACCAGATGCCATGATCTTAGTTTTCTGAATGTTGAGTTGTAAGCCAACTATTTCACTCTCCTCTTTCACTTTCATCAAGAGGCTTTTTAGTTCTTCTTCACTATCTGCCATAAGGGTGGTGTCATCTGCATGTCTGAGGTTATTGATATTTCTCCTGGCAATCTTAATTCCAGCTGGTGTTTCTTCCAGCCCAGCATTTCTCATGATGTACTCGGCATATAAGTTCAATAAGCAGGGTGACAACGTACAGTCTTGACGTACACATTTTCCTGTTTGGAACCAGTCTGTTGTTCCATGTCCATTTCTAACTGGTGCTTCCTGAACTGCATACAGGTTTCTCAAGAGGCAGGTCAGGTGGTCTGATAGTCCCATCTCCCTCAGAATTTCCAACAGTTAATTGTGATCCACACAGTCGAAGGCTTTGGCATAGTCAATAAAGCAGAAATAGATGTTTTTTTCTGGAACACTCTTACATTTTCGATTATCCAGCAGATATGGGCAATTTGATCTCTGGTTCCTCTGCCGTTTCTAAAGCCAGCTTGAACATCTGGAAGTTCACAGTTCACGTATTGCTGAGGCCTGGCTTGGAGAATTTTGAGCATTACTTTACTAGCGTGTGAGATGAGCGTAATTGTGTGGTATTTTGAGCATTCTGTGGGATTACCTTTCTTTCTAATTGGAATGAAAACTGACCTTTTCCAGTCCTGTAGCCACTGCTGAATTTTCCAAATTTGCTGGCATTATGAGTGCAGCACTTTCACAGCATCATCTTCCAGTATTTGAAATACTTCAACTGGAATTCCATCACCTCCACTAGCTTTGTTTGTAGCGATGCTTTCTAATTCCCACTTGACTTCACACTCCAGGATTTCTGGCTCTAGGTGAGTGATCACACCATTGTGATTATCTGGGTCATGAAGATCTTTTTGTACAGTTCTTCTGTGTATTCTTGCCACCTCTACTTAATAGTTTCTGCTTCTGCTAGGTCCATAGCATTTCTAGCCTTTATCGAACCCATTTTTGCATGAAATGTTCCCTTGGTATCTCTAAATTTCTTGACGAGATCTCTAGTCATTCCCATTCTGTTCTTTTCCTCTATTTCTTTGCATTGATCTCTGAGGATGGCTTTCTTATCTCTCCTTGCTATTCTTTGGAACTCTGCATTCAAATGGGAGTATGTTTCCTTTTCTCCTTTGCTTTTTGCTTCTCTTCTTTTCACAGCTATTTGTAAGGCCTCCTCAGACAACCATTTTGACTTTTTGCATTTCTATTCCATGGGGATAGTCTTGATCCCTGTCTCCTGTACAATGTCACAAACCTCCATCCATAGTTCATCAGGCACTCTGTCTATCGGATCGAGTCCCTTAAATCTATTTCTCACTTCCACTGTATATTCATAAGGGATTTGATTTAGGTCATACCTGAATGGTCTAGTGGTTTCCCCACTTTCTTCAATTTGAGTCAGAATTTGGCAAAAAGGAGTTCATGGTCTGAGCCACAGTCCATTCCCAGTCTTGTTTTTGCTGACTCTATAGACCTTTTCCATTTTGGTTGCAAATAATATAATCAATTTGATTTTCGTGTTGACCATTTGGTGGTATCCATGTGTAGACTCTTCTCTTGTGTTGTTGGAAGAGGGCATTTGCTATGACCAGTGTGTTCTCTTGGCAAAACTCTATTAGCCTTTGTCCTGTTTCATTCTGTATTCCAAGGCCAAATTTGCCTTTGAGTTACTCCAGGTGTTTCTTGACTTCCTACTTTTGCATCCCAGTCCCCTATAATGAAAAGGACGTCTTTTTTGGATGTTAGTTCTTAAAAGGTCTTGTAGGTCTGCATAGAACTGTTCAACTTCACCTTCTGCAGCATTACTGGTTGGGGTATAGGCTTGGATTACCATGATATTGAATGGTTTGCCTTGGAAACGAACAGAGATCATTCTGTCATTTTTGAGATTGCATCCAAGTACTGCATCTCAGACTCTTTTGTTGGCCATGATGGCTATCCATTTCTTCTAAGCGATTCTGGCCAACAGTAGTAGATATAATGGTCATCTGAGTTAAAATCATCCATTCTAGTCCACTTTCGTTCACTGATTCCTAGAATGTCAACATTCACTCTTGCCATCTCCTGTTTGACCACTTCCAATTTGCCTTCATTCATGGACCTAACATTCCAGATTCCTATGCAATATTGCTCTTGACAGCATCAAACCATGCTTCTATCACCAGTCACATCCACAACTGGGTATTGTTTTTTCTTTGGCTCTATCCTTTCATTTTTTCTGGAGTTATTTCTCCACTGAACTCCAGTAGCATATTGGGCACCTACTGACCTGGGGAGTTCCTCTTTCAGTATCCTATCATTTTGCCTTTTCATAGTGTTCATGGGGTTCTCCAGGCAAGAATACTGAAGTGGTTTGCCATTCCCTTCTCCAGTGGACCACATTCTGTCAGACCTCTCCACCATGACCCTTCCGTCTTGGGTGGCCCCACACAGCATGGCTTAGTTTCATTGAGTTAGACAAGACTGTGTTCCGTGTGATCAGATTGGCTAGTTTCCTGTGATTATGACTTCAGTGTGTCTGCCCTTTGGTGCTCTCTTGCAACACGCCCAAGGTAATTCGTTATTACAGTGAATCAAAAGAATGTCTGGAGGTTGTAACAACCTTTCTAGACATACTCCCATAATTCACACCTTAAGATAACAGGATTCGCCCAAAGGTTTTTTCCAGAGACTGTCCTCAAGCAGGACACATTATTGCTATATAATCTTAAGGAATGTAGAGGGACAAAAAAAGTTTGTCCTTTCTTCCTCCTTGAGAATTCCAGACTCCTCTCTCCTTGGGGACCCCTGGATTTCTTATCAATCTGCCGAGGAATTGACTTTCTCATTTCCCCCTTTTGTTTAAGGAGGATTATGTTGCCAAGGGAAAGGGGCGTTGTTTTCATGTCATAAATACTTCCTGCTGTCTAGGGGTGTGATCCCTAAATTGTTAAGGCAACATATTCTCCTAACCCGAATAATGAGGGTCTCTGATCCAGGGGCCCCAAGTAATAGTTGGAGGAGGCTGTGGCACTCATAGGAGCTTGGACAACCATTTGTAACTTAAAAGCTTTTAGACAGTTAGAAAACCCCATTATGCAGTTACAGATGTAAGGCAAAATAGTCATTAAACCAAGTTAAAATCAAAATGAAAAGTCACATTATGCCCATAGTTACATCAGTCCATCTTAGTGTTCTTTAGATGTCATCAGTTTAAGAAGAGGCATCACATGTGATTGTTGTTGAAGGTATTTGCAGACGTGGAGAAAGTCCTTTCCTTGAAGTGGAGATGTCCACCACGGGAAGCCTTCCACTGATGAAGAGGGGAGCTCTCCACAGACCCAGAAGTTAGACTGATTGTGAAATGCTGCGTAGGAGTGAGCCCAAGCATTGTCTTGAGGTTCAAACGGCAGACTCAGGATTTTTGGAGTCAGCATAAGTAGACTTACATAGATTATCATGACCACCTGAAAAGTACAAAGCCAGAGCATAGAAAGTAAAGACATAAAATGAAGTCACTTAGTTCTGGTCAGGGTGCCACTTCTTAACTCGAGTGTGATGTACCCACAAATCAATTCCTGGCACTTTGACAGTTGTGGGAGAAGAAAGAATAACCTGGTAAGGGCCTTCCCAGAGGGGCTCAAGGGATGGGCCCCCAGACCCCAATGTTTTTATGAGGACCTCAGTTCTTGGCTCAAATGGAGGCTTCCTTGACTCAAGCTGGGTCAGGAGTCAACTCCCAGAGTTCTGTTAATGCCTGTTGAAAAGCTGAGAGCTGAGTTACATAATTAGTAAAGTCCAAGGCTTCAGGGTCTATAACAATGTCTATGCATAAGAGTTTCCAAAAAGACATTCAAAAGGAAACAGTCCCTCCTCATTAAAGCTATGAGTAGGACTTTAAACCAATTGTCCTGTGTCTCGAGTTAATTTATGCAGATGTCTTTTGAAAATGTCATTAACTTTTTCAAACTTGCCTGAGGATTGGGGTTTATAGGAACACTGTAAGTGATATTTTATTGCTAGAGCTTTAGACACCCCCTGAGTTACAACACTTTCAAAGGCAGAACCATTGTCACTCTGAAAGCTCTGTGGCAATCCAACATGGGGATAATTTCATGGATTAAAATCTTTATAACCTCCTTATCTTTATAACCTCTCGATGCGAGATGAGGCCCGAATCCCCTGCATTGCATGCAGAGCAATTCCGTGTTCCACATCAAACACAAAAGGAGTCTTGACTTACTTGATGGAACTCCAGAGAGTGCCCAAGGACACTCTCACAAGTCTAGAGGGACCATGAGGTCACCGCAGCAACAAGAAAGAGCTCCATGTACCTCAAATCAACTCGAGATGAGAGCTGCTTCCCTGGCTTTGACACATGAGGAATGCCAACTTTCCACAAGCCCCTCAAGAGGAGGGTTCTCTCACCTATAGGTATGTGAGAGGGACTCTGAGTTTGCTGCCTAAAGTGGAATGGACACCGAGATGCCCTGACTCAAAATGAGGCCGGATTTCGCTGCAGTGACTTGAATGCAGGCTCGTCTTTCATCTCACAAGATGAACGGATGTCTGAATCCCCTGTGGAGACCCTAGAGAAAGCCCTAGTTCCACGCCTCATCTCGTCAGGAGGCCTCACATCCCTTTGAAAACTCAAGAGGAACGAGGAGTTTAATGCTTCAAAAGGAGACGATGACTGACTCCTCTTGAAAATTGATAGGAATCCCAAAATCCCTGTGGCAACTGGAAAGGGACCCTGGGTCGCCCACCTCCCCTTGAGAAGCGTCCCTATTGCTCTACCACGCCTCAAGGAGAGTCCTGAGTTTTCCCTTGCAACTAGACAAGAGTCTTGACATCGCTGAACAAACACGAGTTTTGAAGGGTCATCCCCGTCGTAACTCGTGAACATACCTCAGGTTTCCCGCCGAAAATTGAGAAAAAATATGAGACATCCCACTCGCCACAAGATGAGGCCAGATTCCCCTACATTGCATGCAGAGCAATTCCGTGTTTCCCATCAAACACGAAAGGAGCATTGGCTTCCTTGATGGAACTCCATAGAGTCCCCAAGAACTCTGTCACAAGTCTAGAGGGACTCTGAGGTCATCGCAGCAACATGAAAAAGTTCCATGTACCCCAAATCAACTCGAGATGAGAGCTGATTCCCTGGTTTTGATTCAAGACGAATGCCAACGTTCCACAAGCACCTCAAGAGGAGGCTTCTCTCAGCTATAAGTATGTGAGAGGGACCCTGAGTTTGCTGCCTCAAGTGGAATGTACACCTAGATGCCCTGACTCGAAATAAGGCCGGACTTCCCTGCAGTGACTTGAATGCAGGCTCGTCTTTCATCTCACACGATGAAGGGCTGTCTGAATCCCCTGTGGAGACCCTAAGGAGAGCCCTAGATCCTCACATCACCTCGACAGGAGGCCTCACATCCCTTTGACAACTCGAGAGGAACACGGAGTTCAATGCTTCTAAAGAAGATGATGCCTGTCTCATCTTGAAAATTGATATTAATCCCAATATCCCTGTGGCAACTGAAACGGGACACTCGGTCTCCCGCTTCACATCGAGAGGCGTCCCTTTTGCCCTGCCAAACCTCGAGGAAATCCCGAGGTGTCCCTCGCAACTAGACAGGAGTCTTGATGTTGCTGAACAAACACGAGTTGAAGGGCTATACCCGTCGTAACTCGAGAATATACCATAGGTTCCCACCTCAACTCGAGAAAAACCATGAGACTTCCCCCTCGCCACAGGATGAGACCCGATTCCCCTGCTTTCCTGCAGAGCAATTCCGTGTTCCCCATCAAACATTAAAGGAGCCTTGACTTCCTTGATGGAACCCCAGAGAGTCCCCAAAACACTGTCACAAGTCTAGAGGGACCCTGAGGTCACCGCAGCAACACGAAAGAGCTCCGTGTACCCTAAATCAACTTGCGATTAGGCCCAATTCCCCTACATTGGCTCCATAGTCATCTCACGTTCCACATCAAACACAAGTGGCTTGACTTCCTTTAGGCAACTCCAGGGAATCCCCAAGAAGACTGTCCCAAGTCCAGAGGAACACCAAGGACAGCACAGCAACTTGAGAAAACTCCATGTACCCCAAATCATCTCGAGATCAGAACGGAATCCCTGTCTTCGACTCAAGAGGAATGCCAACTTTCCACAAGCCCCTCAAGAGGAGGCTTCTCTCAGCTTTAGGTATGTGAGAGGGACCCTGAGTTTGCTGCCTCAAGTGGAATGGACACTGAGATGCCCTAACTCGAAATAAGGCTGTATTTCCCTGCTGTGATTTAAATGTAGGCTCGTCTTTCATCTCCCAAAATGAAGGGATGTCTGAAAACCCTGTGGAGACCATAGAGAAAGCCCTAGTTCCCCACCTCATCATGACAGGAGGCCTCACATCCTTTTGAAACCTCGAGAGGCATGCAGAGTTCAATTCTTCAAAAGGAGACGATGCCTGACTCCTCTTGAAAATTGACAGGAATCCCAATATCCCTGTGGCACTAGGAAAGGGACCCTGGGTCTTCCGCCTCTCTTTGAGAGGGATCCCTATTGCTCTGCCAAGCCTCGAAGAGAATCCCGAGGTGTCCCACGCAACTAGACAGGAGTCCTGACGTCGCTGAACAAACACGAGTTTTGAAGGGCCATCCCCGTCGTAACTCGTGAATATACCCTAGGTTCCCGCCGCAACTCTAGAAACACCATGAGACTTCCCCCTCTCCACCAGATGATGCCCGATTCCACTGCATTTTGTGCAGAGCAATTCCGAGTTCCACATAAAACACGAAAGGAGCCTTGACTTCCTTGATGGAAGACTATAGAGTCCCCAAGAACACTGTCACAAGTCTAGAGAGACCCTGAGGTCACCGCAGCAACACAAAAGAGCTCCGTGTACCCCAAATCAACTTGAGATGAGGCCCGATTCCCTTGCATTGGTTCCTGAGCAATACTGCGTTCCCCATCAAGCACAACAAGTGACCTTACTTCCTATAGGCAACTCCAGAGATTCCGCGAGAACACCGTCCCAAGTCTAGAGGAGCACCAAGTTCAGCACAGCAACTCGAGAAAAACTCCGTGTAGCCGAAATCATCTCGAGATCAGAGTGATTCCCTGGCATCGACTCAAGGGGAATGCCAACGTTCCACAAGCATCTCAAGAGGAGTCTTCTCTCAGCTGTAGGCATGTGAGAGGGACCCTGAGTTTGCTGCCTCAAGTGGAATGGACACCGAGATGCCCTGATGCAAAAGAAGGCCGGATTTCCCTGCAGTGACTTGAATGCAGGCTCGTCTTTCATCTCCCAAGATGAAAGGATGTCTGAATCCCCTGTGGAGACCCTAGAGTAAGCCCTAGTTCCCCGTCTCAATTTGCCAGGAGGTCTCATATCCCTTTGACAACTCGAGAGGAGCGCGGTGTCAAGGCATCAAAAGGAGACGACGCCTGACTCAACTTGAAAATTGATAGGAATCCCAATATCCCTGTGGCAACTGGTAAGGCAGCCTGGGTCTCCCGTCTCACCTCGAGAGGCGTCCCTATTGCCCTGTCAAGCCTTGAGGAGAATCCCGAGGTATCGCTGGCAACTAGACAGGAGTCTTGAAGTCGCTGAACCAACACGAGTTTTGAGGGCCATCCCCGCCGTAACATGAGAACATACCCCAGATTCCAGCTGCAGCTCAAGAAAAACCATGAGACTTCCCCATCGCCGCGAGATGAAGCCCGATTGCAATGCTGAGTGCAGAGCAAGTCCGTGTTCCTCATCAAACACGAAAGGAGCCTTGACTTCCTTGATGGACCTCCAGAAAGTTCCCAAGAACACTGTCACAAGTCTAGCGGGACCCTGAGGTCCCCACAGCAACACAAAAGAGCTCCGTGTACCCTAAATCAACTCAAGATGAGGCCCTATTCCACTGCATTGCATGCAGACCACATCCGTGTTCCCCATCAAACACGAAAGGAGCCTTGACTTCCTAGATGAAATTCCACATAGTCCTGAAGAAGACTGTCTCAAGTCTAGAGATGCAACACGAGATGCAACATGAAAGTGCTCCGTGTACTCCAAATCAACTCGAGATGAGGCCCGATTCCCCTGCAATGTCTCCAGTGCCATCCCACGTTACCCATAATACACGATAAGGGGCTTACTTCCTTTAGGCAACTCCAGAGTTTCCCTGAGAATACGGTCTCAAGTCTAAAGGAAAACCAAGTTCAACATGCCATGTTTTTTCATGGTAGATATTTTGCTTTTCTTGGCTAAGATGTTGCCAAGTGAAAGGCATTTTTATAGAAATAACAGCTAGCCACAAAGAGAAATCTTGAACATAGAAATGAAGACAGAAAGGAAACTTCTAGGAGAGAATAGACAAGGCAGTAGCTTCAATAGCAGTTCTCTTCTCCCTGACAGCCTTTTATCTCTTCCCTCTTAGGAAAAGGGCTGTATTCACCAGGGATTTGGTCACATTCTCCTTTCCACATGAGGAGTACAAAGGAGGTCTGGCACTCTATTCTTATCATGACTCATTTTTTTTTGCAGGAAGAAGATTCCTCACACCCAGTGGAACTACCCTTCTGTCAGATAGAGAAGGCTCTCTGCCTCCAGGGTTCTGCCAAACCATCCACAAGAGCAGTCAGTCGGTCATTTCCTCCCAAGCATGGCTTTCAATAAACTAACAAAACAAAACAAAAACAGAAAAACACAAAAAGCAACAAACTGATGCTGTTGTCTCCTAGGTGATATCAGTATTACCATGGGAGTGCTGCAGGTATGGATGTCAGAAGCTGGAAGAAATTATTTGAGGAGCTTTAATATCTATGATTTTTCAGTGGTCATGTATGGATGTGAGAGTTGGACTGTGAAGAAAGCTGAGTGCCAAAAAATTGATGTTTTTGAACTGTGGTGTTGGAGAAGACTCTTGAGAGTCCCTGGGACTGCAAGAAGATCCAACCAGTCCATCGTAAAGGAGATCAGGCCTGGGTGTTCATTGGAAGCACTGATGCTGAAGCTGAAACTCCAATACTTTGGCCACCTGATGTGAAGAGTTGACTCATTGGAAAAGACCCTGATGCTGGGAGGGATTGGGGGCAGGAGGAGAAGGGGACAACAGAGGATGAGATGGCTGGATGGTATCACCAACTCAATGGACATGAGTTTGAGTAAACTCCGGGAATTGGTGATGGACATGGAGGCCTGGCATGCTGTGATTCATGGGGTTGCAAAGAGTTGGACATGACTGAGAGACTGAACTGAACTGAACTGAACATCTAGGACACACTTGTTCTGTGCTCTGGTCTCCACACAGTGAACCTTGGATATTGGAGTTGGTTGATTGTAGTAATGTCTGAATTTTTTCTCACCACCTGTATCCAGGCCTTTCATAATGCCCCCCTGCACTGACTTTTGGCACAGTCACGTGTCTTGATTTGGCCAAGGGAGCAACCTGAAAAGTGCCTGTATATTGGGGCTGGTCCTCTTGCTGGTTTTGCAACCACTGCTGCTGCCACCAAATGATCAAGCACAAGCTTGCTTCCTGGAAGAGATACAACATGATCAGAGATAAGCCATCCCACTCGAGCCATCATAGACTAGCCACTTGCCAGTCAACTCTACAGCTGATCACAGATGTATGAGTGCCCAGCTGATATTAGCAGAGTCTGGTCCCAAGCTGCAAGAACCACTCAGGCACAAGAGGCCTACACTGCAACGTCTCAAATTGTAAGCCAAAGTAATGTCTTTTTTTTCCCTTTTTTCTTTTTGTTGTTGTTGTAGGCCACCTGGTTTTGAACTGTTTTGTTATGTAGCAAAAGTTAACTGACACAGATATTTCCCTAAGTGTTCTCCTAGAGCCCAGTGTCACTGGTGGGATCACATGGCTTGGATTTTAGGGACATTTTCTACTGCGCCAAGTGTAATGTGGGTGAACTGAGCTAGCAGGTGGGCTGTTACCAGTCATGCTCTGTGCTGTTCGGGAGCACAGGCTTTGGAGTCAAATTGGCATTGATTCGAATCATGGCATTATGTCAGTGTGGAAGTAACAGCTATAAAATCTCAATGGTATAAAAACGTCAAAATCTCAGTGGCTTCACACCAGAAAGGTGTATTTCTCTCCTATGTCACTGCTTATCTATATATTTATATATTTGGTGCCCTATACATATGCAATGGTATTTCCCTGGTGGCTCAGATGGCAAAGAATCTGCCTGCAATGCAGGAGATCAGGTTTGATCCCTGGGTCAGGAAGATCCCCTGGAGAAGGAAGTGGCAACCCACTCCAGTATTCATGCCTAAAGAACTCCATGGACAGAGGCCCTAGTGGGCTACAGTCCATGGGATTGCAAAGAGTTGGACACAGTTGAACAACTAACACTCTTCACTCACATCTGTAATGATCTGCAGAGCTGGCTGGTTGCCAGGTCTAAGAGGGCTCAGTCGGGATGGTATCTTGTCCTCCAGCTGGCTAACTTGTGCATGATTACACTCATATATATTCATGTAGAGATTCAGGGACCAAGGCTCCTTCCACCTAGTGTGTTCTCTGGGTCCTCCACTGGGTCTTCTGCAACCAGCCAGGAGACGAGAAAAGAAAAAGAACATGGAGAATCTGGTGGGTTTAAGGGCCAGGGCTGTAAATGTCAGAAGTTAACTCATTCCATTGCTAGAACTAGTCACATGGTTCCACCTAGATGTAAAGGGACTGGGAACATGATCCAGTAGAGTGCCAAGGAAAGAGAGAAGGTACATATTGGTGAGATACAGAAATCTGTCTCATTTAGCAATTCATTAACTAGGTAATTAGGCAAGTTACTTGATTTCTTTGATAGCTAAATAGTCCTGTGTGGATTGTACAATCATGTAGAAGTGACCTCATGCCAATCTGTCTTTTCATTCTGGTCTGTATCCATTCATACTAGGAATTGAGGCTGTTTAATGCCATATTGTTATGCTGTTTTTGAGAATCAGGCCCTATCTGGCATACCAAGGAAGAAGGATGTGAATGGTTTTCCCTGGGTGCAGGAAATGAGTGGGTACATTTTTTGCAAGGAAATTTTTTAAATTATAAAACCATCTGTGAGTTGGTCTTTTTTTTTATTATTGCCATATGCCAGTAAATAATAATAAAATATTCCTTCCTAAAAGAAAACCTGTTATCTAACTGTGGAAAATTCTGAAAGAGATGGGAATACCAGACCACCTGAACTGCCTCTTGAGAAATCTGTATGCAGATCAGGAAGCAACAGTTAGAACTGGACATGGAACAACAGACTGGTTCCAAATAGGAAAAGGAGTACATCAAGGCTGTATATTGTCACCCTGCTTATTTAACTTATATACAGAGTACATCATGAGAAACGCTGGGCTAGAGGAAGCACAAGCTGGAATCAAGATTGCCGGGAGAAATATCAATAACCTCAGATATGCAGATGACACCACCCTAATGGCAGAAAGTGAAGAGGAACTAAAGAGCCTCTTGATGAAAGTAAAAGAGGAGAGTGAAAAAGTTGGCTTAAAGCTCAACATTCAGAAAGCTAAGATCATGGCATCTGGTCCCATTACTTCATGGCAAATAGATGGGGAAATAGTGGAAACAGTGGCAGACTTAATTTTTTGGGGTTCCAAAATCACTGCAGATGGTTACTATAGCCATGAAATTAAAAGACGCTTACTCCTTGGGAGGAACGTTATGACCGACCTAGACAGCATATTAAAAAATAGAGACGACACTTTGCCAACAAAGGTCTGTCTAGTCAAAGCTATGGTTTTCCCAGTAGTCATGAATGGATCTGAGAATTGGACTATAAAGAAAGCTGAGCACGGAAGAATTGATGCTTTTGAACTGTGGTGTTGGAGAAGACTCTTGAGAGTCCCTTGGACTGCAAGGAGATCCAAACAGTCCATCCTAAAGGAGATCAGTCCTGAATATTCATTGGAAGGACTGATGCTGAAGCTGAAACTGCAATACTTTGGCCACCTGATGTGAAGAACTGATTCATTTGAAAAGACTTTGATGCTGGGAAAGATTGAAGGCAGGAGAGGGGGATGACAGAGGATAAACTGGTTGGATGGCATCACCAACTCAATGGAGATGAGTTTGAGGAAACTCTGGGAGTTGGTGATGGACAGCCTGGTGTGCTGCAGTCCATGGGGTCGCAAAGAGTTGGACACGACTGAGTGACTGAACTGAACTGAAGACCTAAACAGTTACTGCAATACTATTGAGATTTAATTGTATTATGGAGCTAGAATGGGCCCTTAACACACAAGGGCCCAACTGCACACTTGAGGAGTACATTACAGAAGTATTGGATTTCAGTATCATTTGAGAATGTTTTCAAATAATCACCCTGGTCACTCTGTTTCAGTGTTTTATTTATTTATTTATTTAAATTGAGTAACTCACTTTAATTGGGGATAACTACTTTACAATATTGTGATGGTTTTTGCCATGCATCAACATGAATCAGCCACAGGTATTCATGTTTCCCCCTCCCCCATCCTGAACGCCCTTCCCACCTTCCTCCTCACCCTCTCTCTCTGGTTGTCCCAGAGCAGGCTTTGGATTCCCTGCTTCATGCACTGAATTTGCTCTGGTCATCTATTTTACATATGGTAATGTACATGTTTCACTGCTTTTCTTTCAAATCATCAGTGGGAGAAGGCAGGGTGGCATGTTTCATGTTCTAAACTTTTGAACACAAATAGAAAGCATGTGGTCACATAGAATGTTAGAACTAAAGGAACTCAGCTTCTGTTCCATCATCTTCACAAGCATTGTTTATGTTTGCTTTACAGCTTAAATGCAAGAATATCTAGTACCACAGCTGTTGGAGACACAAAGTGATCCCAAAGGGAGCTTTTGTTGTTTTTCAGTTGCTAAGTCATGTCCAACACTTTGTGGCCCCATGGACAGCAGCATGTCAGGCTTCCTGTCTTTCACTATCTCCAGGAGTTTGCTCAAACTCATACCCATTGAGTCGATGATGCCATCCAACCATCTAATCCTCTGTCACCCTCTTCTCCTCCTGCCCTCAGTCTTTCCCAGCATCAGGGTCTTCTCCAGTGAGTTGGCTCTGCACATCAGGTGCCTGAAGTTTTGGAGCTTCAGCTTCAACATCAGTCCTTCCAATGAGTATTCAGGGTTGATTTCTTTTCGGATTGACTGGGTTGGTCTCCTTGCAGTTCAAGGGACTGTCAATTCTTTTCCATTTATGCTAAACCATTATGAACTTATTGGAAGCTCACCAAATTCACTTCCATATAGAATATAGTATCTACTTAAAGGATAAAGTGTTTTAGTCAGCATGGGCTGCTATAAAACATACCACATGCTGGCTGGCTTAAACAAGAGACATTGTTCCTCACAGTTCTGGAGGCTGGTAATTCCAGGGTGAAGATGCTGGCTAGTTTGGTTCTTGGTAAGGGCTCTCTTCTTGGATTACAAAAGGCTGTCTTGTTGCTGTATCCTCACATGGTAGAGAAAGGAAACTCTGATGTCTACTCCTCTTCTTATAAGGGCACTAGTCCCACCATGGGGGCTCCACCTTTATTAAATCATCTAAATTTAATCACATCCCCAAAGCCCTACCTCCTGATGCTATACCTTAGGGGTAGGGCTTCAAGAAATAAATTTGAGGTGGGACACAAACATTCAGTCCAAGACAATCGGTAATGAAATTGTACCACTTTGAAGATAATTTGAGGGAGAAGTCAGAAAATGATATGCTCTGTGTTCAAATTTTGCTAGCTTAGCCACTGGCTGCTCCACAGAGATTTGGTCTTTGATATCTGCTCCTTGCTAGCACTCAGCCCTCCATTGTTTCCTGGATCCTCCCACATGCATTAGGATCTTCATTAGAAGCAGGATGACTGGATAGGTCTGCAGAATTCCAGGTCTCAGATCTAGACATTGTGGCCTAGACCACACAGTTCACTGGCTGGTGTGGCAAAGCCATGTTGAATCCAAGGGTGTAAGCATAGAAGCAGATCATCATCTCCTGAATCCTTATCCTTTCTCTCACCTGTAGTTTGCTGCCCTAGTCTTTTTGCTTGTCTGTTTTGTTTTTAAGTTAAAGAAATACCAGCTGCCTATCAGATAGCTCTGTTCAATTTTCCTCTTATCCAAATGATTAAATCCAAATCTGTACAGATCTGTTCTTCCCATTCATGACTCTTTTTCCAAGTTTCCCACATTCTTCCTTTAGTTGTTGTTGTCACCATTATTCTCCCAGCTTCTGTAATCTTGGACATGTTCTCTTTTACTCTTTCAGCAAATTTTCAAGATCTGTAATCAAGTTCTTTCCTCTTCCATTTACCCTGGTTTCGATCCAGATCAACTTGCATCTAAGATTGTGCCTCACTAACCCTGCCACTAATCCTGTTTTCTACAGCCAAATGAACCTTTCCAAATACCATTTCCATCATGTCACTGTTCCCCCAAGAGTTTGCAACAGTTTCCTGTTACTAATGTATCAAAATTATCTCCCCTGAGGCCTGAGGATGCTGGAGCAAATGATAGATGAAAGTTTTTTTCAACTAAACATTCCAGTTTTCAATTAAAAATGTTTTTCCATAAGCCTAAATCTTTCTTTTATACATAAGAAGGATGTGTTAACTGATGTAGGGGCTTAGTAAATATTTCTTGAATAGAGAAAAGAACTTTATGGTTAGTATCTGAAACTGTAACTCCCCTAAATAGGGTATTTTGTCCATATTCATTTATGGATACTGTTTTATTTATCTATGGCTGCATTAATAAGCTATTGAAAACCTTGGTGGCTTAAAACAATGATTTTATTACCTTTCATATTTCTGTGGGATGCCTGGGGTCATCGGGGCAGTTCTTCTGCTGATCACTCTTGAGTTCTGTCATGCAGTTGTAGTTAGATGGAGGCTTTGCTGAGATGCCAGGATAGCTGCTCCTCTTTCCCACTTTAAGTGGCCTCCTCTGTCTCTCCGTGTGGCCTCTCTACGTTTTCTGTCAAAGTGATCTTTTCAGAAGGAAAGCCAGACTTCTTTTTTTTTTTTTTTTAATTTTATTTTATTAGTTGGAGGCCAATTACTTCACAACATTTCAGTGGGTTTTGACATACATTGACACGAATCAGCCATAGAGTTATACGTATTCCCCATCCCGATCCCCCCTCCCACCTCTCTCTCCACACGACTCCTTCAGGTCTTCCCAGTGCACCAGGACCGAGCACTCGTCTCATGCATCCCACCTGGGCTAGTGATCTGTTTCACCATAGATAATATACATGCTGTTTCTTTGAAACATCCCACCCTCACCTTCTCCCACAGAGTTCAAAAGTCTGTTCTGTACTTCTGTGTCCCTTTTTCTGTTTTGCATATAGGGTAATAATTACCATCTTTCTAAATTCCATATATATGTGTTAGTATGCTGTAATGTTCTTTATCTTTCTGGCTTACTTCACTCTGTATAATGGGCTCCAGTTTCATCCATCTCATTAGAACTGATTCAAATGAATTCTTTTTAACGGCTGAGTAATATTCCATGGTGTATATGTACCACAGCTTCCCTATCCATTCATCTGCTGATGGGCATCTAGACTGCTTCCATGTCCTGACTATTATAAACAGTGCTGCGATGAACATTGGGGTGCACGTGTCTCTTTCAGATCTGGTTTCCTCGGTGTGTATGTCCAGAAGTGGTATTGCTGGGTCATATGGCAGTTCTATTTCCAGTTTTTTAAGAAATCTCCACACTGTTTTCCATAGTGGCTGTACTAGTTTGCATTCCCACCAACAGTGTAAGAGGGTTCCCTTTTCTCCACACCCTCTCCAGCATTTATTGCTTGTAGACTTTTGGATAGCAGCCATCCTGACTGGCGTGTAATAGTACCTCATTGTGGTTTTGATTTTCATTTCTCTAATAATGAGTGATGTTGAGCATCTTTTCATGTGTTTTTTAGCCATCTGTATGTCTTCTTTGGAGAAATGTCTATTTAGTTCTTTGGCCCATTTTTTGGTTGGGTCATTTATTTTTCTGGACTTGAGCTTCAGGAGTTGCTTGTATATTTTTGAGATTAATCCTTTGTCCGTTTCTTCATTTGCTATTATTTTCTCCCAATCTGAGGGCTGTCTTTTCACCTTACTTATAGTTTCCTTTGTAGTGCAGAAGCTTTTAAGTTTCATTAGGTCCCATTTGTTTAGTTTTGCTTTTATTTCCAATATTCTGGGAGGTGGGTCATAGAGGACCCCGCTGAGATTTATGTCGGAAAGTGTTTTGCCTATGTTCTCCTCTAGGAGTTTTATAGTTTCTGGTCTTACATTTAGATCTTTAATCCATTTTGAGTTTATTTTTGTGTGTGGTGTTAGAAAGTGTTCTAGTTTCATTCTTTTACAAGTGGTTGACCAGTTTTCCCAGCACCACTTGTTAAAGAGGTTGTCTTTTTTCCATTGTATATCCTTGCCTCCTTTGTCAAAGATAAGGTGTCCATAGGTTCGTGGATTTATCTCTGGGCTTTCTATTCTGTTCCATTGATCTATATTTCTGTCTTTGTGCCAGTACCATACTGTCTGGATGACTGTGGCTTTGTAGTAGAGTCTGAAGTCAGGCAGGTTGATTCCTCCAGTTCCATTCTTCTTTCTCAAGATTACTTTGACTATTCGAGGTTTTTTGTATTTCCATACAAATTGTGAAATTATTTGTTCTAGTTCTGTGAAAAATACCGTTGGTAGCTTGATAGGGATTGCATTGAATCTATAGATTGCTTTGGGTAGAATAGCCATTTTAACAATATTGATTCTTCCAATCCATGAACACGGTAGGTTTCTCCATCTGTTTGTGTCTTCTTTGATTTCTTTCATCAGTGTTTTATAGTTTTCTATGTACAGGTCTTTTGTTTCTTTAGGTAGATATACTCCTAAGTACTTTATTCTTTTTGTTGCAATGGTGAATGGTATTGTTTCCTTAATTTCTCTTTCTGTTTTTTCATTGTTAGTATATAGGAATGCAAGGGATTTCTGTGTGTTAATTTTATATCCTGCAACTTTACTATATTCATTGATTAGCTCTAGTAATTTTCTGGAAGAGTCTTTAGGGTTTTCTATGTAGAGGATCGTGTCATCTGCAAACAGTGAGAGTTTCACTTCTTCTTTTCCTATCTGGATTCCTTTTACTTCTTTTTCTGCTCTGATTGCTGTGGCCAAAACTTCCAACACTATGTTGAATAGTAGTGCTGAGAGTGGGCACCCTTGTCTTGTTCCTGATTTCAGGGGAAATGCCTTCAATTTTTCACCATTGAGGGTGATGCTTGCTGTGTGTTTGTCATATATAGCTTTTATTATGTTGAGGTATGTTCCCTCTATTCCTGCTTTCTGGAGAGTTTTAATCATAAATGAGTGTTGAATTTTGTCAAAGGCTTTCTCTGCATCTATTGAGATAATCATATGGTTTTTATCTTTCAATTTGTTAATGTGGTGTATTACATTGATTGACGCGGATATTAAAGAATCCTGGCATTCCTGGAATAAAGCCCACTTGGTCATGGTGTATGATTTTTTTAATATGTTGTTGGATTCTGTTTGCTAGAATTTTTTAAGGATTTTTGCATCTATGTTCATCAGTGATATTGGCCTGTAGTTTTCTTTTTTTGTGGCATCTTTGTCTACAGCCAGACTTCTTATGTGAAGACTCAAGGTTTTCAAAACTAAAAAGTGGAAGCTGCCAGGTCTATAAAGCTTAGGCTCTAGCTGGTATAGTGTCAGTTCTGCCATATTCTGTTATTTAAATCAAGTGCCAGGAAAGCCCAGCTTCAATGATGGAGGGGTCTACACATGGTGTAAATTCAAAGAGATGTGGTTCATTGGGAGCCATCTTTGGAGACTGGGGTACCATCCTCTGGCTCTTACTGATTCATGGCCTTTCTACATGAAAAATGTGCTTACCTCTGCAAATCTCATCCTAAATATGATATCAGTTTAAATTCCAGGATATTGTCAACAAAATCAGGTGCTGGTATGGATGTGACTGCTCGAAGGCATCTTCTCATATGCACTTTCTCAGGTGCAGAGACCAGTGAAGAAGAGCAGATTATCCACCCACCCCCAATCCATCTCTTGCATGTAATGGTGAAAGAGACAGAAAAACTTCAGCAGACTCCCATGTTCAAAAAGAAGAGAAAAGGGAGACATGAGCATTTCCTGATTTATAGCAATTCTAAAATCCAACCTGGTGCATATCCCAATTTCTCTAACTCAAGGCAGAGGATAGTCCTTGATTAAGGTACAGTTTTGCTTTTTAGGAATGGTTTCCCTCTGCTCTTGGTTTTATCCTCTGGGTTCTGGCTCTGAGTCACTCTTCCATTTTCATTAAAATGGCCTATGTTTGTAGCTGTATAACTCTAAACCTGTTTCCTATCTCTTTGGAAGTTAAGGGCCCAAAGTGAAGAAAAACTGGGGTGGCTAGTCTATGAACATCCCCCAATGAATCACACCTCCTGTTCATATTCTTCTGTGGTTCCCCTACTCGTTGAATCTGGGCTGGCCCACTGATCTGTTTTAACCAATGGACAATGGCAGTTTTCTGATTTTGTACTTTGGGGATGCCTGAGCCACCACCATGTAAGAGGTCTTGTTTCCCTGCTGCAAAGACCACATGTAGAGTCTACATAGAGAGGAAGAAACTTGAGACTATGGAGAGGGAGAGAGACCATGTCAACCCAGTATCCTGGTTGAGCCTCCAGATGAATCCATGCTAAGCTGTTACCTGACTGCAAGCACATGAGAGAATCCAAGTGAAACCACCAGAAGAACTTCCCATTGAGCCTAGTCAACCTTTGGAACTGTGAAAGGTAAAGTCATTTTAAGCCATTAAATTGGGGTGGTTTGTTATGCAGCAGTAGAAAACCACACATAATCCATTCTCTGAAAGTTACTGAACTGTCCATCTGTGCCTGACGCTGCATTAGGTGACGTGAATGTAAGACAAAATAAAGCATTGATTCTGAGCTCTACCTCGTTTTTGTTAATGAAAGATTTTTGTAAAAGGAAACGTTTCAATTTTTTTTTTTAATTTTAAGGGTGAAAGATTTCTGTTTAAAATATACCCGCAGTGAATTCTTTTATAAAAAGAAATAATCACTCTGAGATTTTTCAAATTTTTAATTTTTCACATTAAAGTTTTTAAATAGTGAAGCATACCAGAGTTTTTAATAACAGAATTTGATTCAGCAAATATTATCTGATCCTTTGCTACATGTTTCCTCAGTATATTTTAAAAATCTGTGTGAAATTCAAGTGCTGTTTTCCACCTGATATCTACTAGCTTGCATGGGACTTGTTAAGTTACTTGGGGGGATCCTAGTTTTGTCTATTAGCATGTATTCTTGTTATTATCGTGCATCCCATGGTTGTTTCCTTATTGCTTCAGCAAGAATTACATTCGGTTGTGCAGTTTCTAAATGACCTAATTAGCAGCAGTTTTTCCATTTTTTTTCTTTAGAATTCTCTTAGTCTACAGTTGGACTCCCTCTCTATTACTCTCTTTTCCTCCCTGAGTTTTACTCAACATTCTGCTAATGAGTTCACATTCCACTCTTGTCCCTCCATGGATTGTTGCCCATGCGTTTGGAGACTTCCTTGCTTAATTATTTGGGGAAAACATCTCTTCTTGGTCTTTCCTTGCTAGACATTGCTGGCTCTGAGTTTCTAGCTCTTACCTCTGATGTGTCTTTGTTTTTCATGTAAAGAGAGATCATAAAGCAGAGAGAAGCCCTGAAGACCATATAATTTTATAGATGATCAAACTTTGGCCAGAGAGCCAAGTGACTTATTCAAAGAACTACAGTTAGTGGCAGAATCAGGGCCAGAATCCATATTTCCAAACTAAGAAGTTCTGGTTTCACTATAGTAATGAATTCACTCTCAGACCACATCAAACTAATGCAGGTAGGCTAACTGATGCTTGATCAACCCGTTCTATTTACAATTAATTAATAAATTTTCATTATATCTCAATTAGATTCTCAGTCTTGGACTACAACTGGGGGAAAATAAGAGAAAAAAGAGAAGTAGAGTGAGTTCATAAGCTGTGAGGTGTACAGCAGAAGTTCATAATATTTATTATTGCTTAGGGTTTTGATGAATGCCCTTGAGCCTCTCATTACTTTATTCAAGAAATATTTACTGAGTATCTACTCTGTGCATATCTGTATGTTGAACACATACACACATAAACACAATTTCCTTAGATCTTCTTTTAGGAAGCCACTGTATGAATGGTGTCAATATCCTCATAAATATCTTATAATACATACAAGTTTCATACCCATAGCAATATACCAAAAATTAGTTGCTTTTTGGGGGAAATGCATACTGTGATTCCTTATAGATAGTTTACCTTCATAATTATTCCCATGTCTCCAATTCTTAGAATCATCTAATTCTTGTATTTCATAGTGGAGGACCTCAGACTCAAACACCTTCAAAGGCCATGTAGTTATGGTAAATGAGTGAAGTAGGTGGAGACCTGGAGACAGAGGTGGTGTTGAGACTACAAGTCCTGTTTGAAGGAGCAGCTGCCACTCCATGTCAGGTGATTTTTGTCATGTGGGAAATCAAGGGTTAGCACTTCTAGAACTTCTGTATTTCTAAGAGAGGCTGGAAATCTTTCTTTATATGAAATCTCCTGATTTTTATAATGTTGATGACTAATCAAAAACATTTAAAACCTCTGCATTGGCCAAATGAAACATGGGTACCTAATTAAAATCCTGGACATGTAGTTTGCCCTAGCACCCTTTGTGTGCCTTCTCCATTTGCAGAGACAAATTGCAAGATCCAAGCTTCCAAGCCACAGGACTCTCTCGTTTCTAAGAATTCTGGAAGTGAGGGCTCAAGGGAAATAGTCCTAACTCACTGACCTCTGGAGTGGTCAAACAACCCACCGAGTTGCTTGGTCAGTTCCCACTTAATGCCACTGAGAGAATAAAAATCCCTTTCTAGAGAAAATGCAGGGAAAAGTGTTGTTCCTTTTGCCGAGATCAAAATAAAGGCTATCTTGCTTTTATTCAAACTATAGTAATTATTCTAGAAATTAAAATGTAGTATTGGTATGCATGCTACCCAATGGGTGTGTTTGATGTTTGGCCCTACATGGGTCATGCGAACACAAATCTATACATGGCAACTTGAATTCTATTTCTCCAAACTCAATAATTAGTGTCTGATATTAGCTCCAACTTCTCAGTTCAAGGTCCTCACTAGTCTCCTAAACTTCAAATCTAATTGCCTGTCTTATTTCATTTTCTCATTTGTCAAATATTTATAGACTGCCTCCTAGGTGCCAGATATGTTTTAAACACTAAAGATATATGACAGTTAATCACATAGACATGGTCTATTCACTCACAAAGCTTACTCTCTGTGAAGCCTAGGGAGACAATAGTCATGTAAACAAATGAATAAGTAGCACAGTTTCAAGCAGTGATAATTGTTATGAAGAAAGTAAAATGGGGAAATGGGATAGGAGTGATTGAGGAAAAGCTGTACTGCACAGTCATTTGGATTGAGACCTGAATGGTGAGAAGGTGACAGCAATGCAAAGATATGGGGGAAGAGGGCTGCAATCAAGGGAAACATCTGGTGCAAAAGCCTGTCACAGGACTGGACTTGGAGCATTTAAGGATCAGAAAGTCAACCTGTGGCTGGAAAGTCTAAGCTGACTTCTTTCCAGTATTTTTCCCATTTATAATCCTGGTTTTGACAGAACTTGCCTAGTTCTGTTTATCAGCTACCTTTGCTGGTTCTCTCCAAGGTCCTGATGAAAGATTGTGTCCTTCTTTGGAGAGTTTATCCACTCCTAAAACCTTATTACCTCAGTGTTGTCTTTACCCGAGTATATGTACTAACTTATGAATTCAGGTAAATTTTCTATGCATGGAAATGGCAAGAAGACTTGTCATATTTACAGATTTCTTCTCTCTGGAACCCAGAAACCATATGAAGTAGTCAAGAAAGACAATGTTCTGAACTAAAGCAGTGGCTAGGATAGAATCATCAGTACCTCATAGCCCACTAGACATGTCTGTGTGGATGTGGATCTATGTAATGCGAGTGAGGGGGCACACTAAGGGAGAATGACTCCAAAGTGTCAGACTTTAGTCAATGGTAGACGACAAGTGCTACTCACTGAGATTCAGAAAACAGGAGGAGAAGTAGGCTTTATTTGGATGAAGGTGGGTAGGTGAATACAGGTAATGGAAAATAAGAAAGAGTGGAGAGTTAAGAAGGAAATCCCGAATCTGAACAGCAGGTAGTCTCTTTCTGCCATCTTAGACTGGAACTTCAAATAAATATTGCCAAGTAAGAATGATTACAATGGGAAAACAGGTTTGTAATATAATTGAATGCCATTAGTTTTCTACATTCTGATAAAATAATTTTACAAGGAGTACATCAAAGCTGTATATTGTCACCTGCTTATTTAGCTTAAATGCAGAGTACATCATGCGAAATGCTGGGCTGGATGAAGCAAAAGCTGGAATCAGGATTGCCGGAAGAAATATCAATAACCTAAAATATGCAGATGGCACCACCCTTATGGCAGAAAGCGAAGAGAAACTAAAGAGCCTCCTGATGAAAGTGAAAGAGAAGAGTAAAAAAGCAGGCTTAAAACTCAACATTAAAAAACTAAGATCATGGCATCCAGTCCCATTACTTCATAGTAAGTAGATGGGGAAACAACGGAAACAGTGAGAAACTTTATTTTTGGGGGCTCCAAAATCACTGCAGATGGTGACTGCAGCCATGAAATTAAAAGACGCTTACTCCATGGGAGGGAAGTTATGACCAAACTAGACAGTATATTAAAAAGCAGAGACTTACTTTGCCAACAAAGGTCCATTTAGTCAAAGCTATGGCTTTTCCAGTAGTCATGTATGGATGTGAGAGTTGGATCATAATGAAAGCTGAGTGCCAAAGACTTGATGCTTTTGAACTGTGGTGTTGGAGAAGACCCTTGAGAGTCCCTTGGACGGCAAGGAGATCCAACCAGTCCATCCTGAAGGAAATCAGTCCTGAATATTCATGGGAAGGAGTGATGTTGAACCTGAAACTCCAATTCTTTGGTCACCTATGCAAAGAACTGACTTATTTGAAGACCCTGCTGCTGGGAAAAATTGAAGGCAAGAGGAGAAGGGGATGACAGAGAATGAGATGGTTGGATGGCATCACCGACTCTATGGGCTTGAGTTTGAGCAAGCTCTGGGAGTTGGTGATGGACTGGGAGGCCTGGCGTGCTGCAGTCCATGGTGCTGCAAAGAGCTGGACATGACTGAATGACTGAACTAACTGACTGAACTTTACAAGCTGATCTAGAAACTCACCCATTAATAATGAAATTGCTTCCATTAAATCAGAATGCTACAAAACATGTACGTTAAAAGCTGAGGCAATTCCCTAGGAAATTCAGGCTAGAGCTGTTTGATGTCAATCCAGTGTTACCTTCATCCAACTAAGTATATTTGATTAACATAATCCTAAATATATTCCTTGGTTTTAGAGAACTGGAGCAAAGTGGCAGTCATGGCATCATTATATCCTGGCTAATATTCACTAATCACTAAACAAAACTTATTGGGTACTAACAATGTGCCAGACATTATGCTGGGTGCTGGGGATGCAACGATGAGTAAGACACAGTTCTTGCACAAAATTACAAACAAACCATACCTAGGCTGACCTTCGCACAGAGACTCTTTCTTATAACTGATGGATACTGTCTTTTAAGTGGTATGTTTTGAATCAAGGCTATATGGGGCCAATTTGTACTTACTCTTTTATTCTTAAAGCTAATTGCAAATTCTCATCTCAGCACAGAGCCCTGTGATGCCAAGAGACTCATTGTAGTTCACTGGGGAGAGGAAAGAATTCTAGTAGTGGTCAAGATCTGCTGTGTTTATTATTTTAAGAGTTTGTTCCACTTGGAAATAGTTTTCCTAGTTATTATTTATGAGTCCTCTCGCCTGGTCTTCCGATAAAGCTGCTTGCGGGCATACATTCTGGCATTTTGATGGAATGGGTTTATTTCCTTTACCCTGGACTCCAGGTGCTGCTGGCTAAAAACAGCAGAGGACTGAATCTCTTAAGGGTCCTGGCAGCTCTGTGGCAAATTCGGCCACTGAGCTATCTAGGCTCTATTATTTCCATTCTAATGGGCTTTCCTCCCTAATGGTGTGTGTATGTGTGTGTATGAGAGAGAAGTGGGAGCAGGGGGGAGAGAGAGAATATGTTTCATTGTCCCTATTCTCAAATGGAGTTGACGTTCTCAGTTGTCTCACAGCATTTTCTGGAAATAAAACAGGACAAAAACGTGACTGTACCTAGAAAAAATGAATTGTGATATTTTAAAATATCACTAATGGTGTAGTAATTTGAGCATTCTTTGGCATTGCCTTTCTTTGGGATTGGAATGAAAATTGACGTTTTCCAGTCCTGTGGCCACTGTTGAATTTTCCAAATTTGCTGGCATATTGAGTGCAGCACTTTCACAGCATCATCTTTCAGGATTTGAGATAGCATATGAGAGATGGGATAAAATACTGGTTAAAACCCCCATTTTTTTTAATTTGGCTTTTGCTGGTGTGATTTCAGGTGAATTACTAAATCTCGTAGAGCCACAATTTCTTTGTCTTTGAAAAGATAATAACTTAATCTGCTTCATATGTTGCTGTGAGGGTTGAATAACTTATTTAGGTAAAGCACTTAGCCTGGTGTCTGGCAAATGGAAAATGTTAACTTAATCAAGTATTTATTCTCCTTATCCCTTCCCTGCCCAAGAGGACCTTATAGCTCTTTACAAATGCAGTTATACAGAAATGACCACCTTTATCCTCCCATGACCCACTGAAATAAAAAACAGTTGCAAAATGGAGAGACCTCATGTGCCCAAGAAAACAAGCTGTTGAAGGACCAGGATTTTAATTCTGATGCTTTGGTCAGTTGGCTGGATGACCTTGGACAGACTCTTTGTTTACAGTTATATTAACATTTCTGCAATATTTGGATGGAGAAGCTAAGGACCTGACTCCCCCCCCCCCACCCCCACCCCAGGTAATAGAAATGCTCATGTCTCCCCTATGCCCTTTAAAATCAACCAATCAATCAATATCCATCCAAACATTTCAATAAAAGACTCTCTTTTTGGTCCTAGTCAACCTTCTTAAAAGGTTATCTGCATTAATTTTTCTCCACCTTTCCACCTGCATTTGTTTCTTAGCAAGGCATGGCAATCTGCCCTTGGCCTCCTAACCATCATTACACCAGTTCTGGTTAAAACTACCTCTTCATTAACAAAAGCAAATGGTTATCTTTCGATCTTCATCTTGCTTAACTTTTGACCACAAAAAGAAGAAGGCAAATGACCTTAAGATGTGGGAAATACATTTTGAAGTTTGAGTCCAGACAAACTGAGTCTCAACGCTGAAATCGCAATTGCCATTTAAAGGGCCTTTGTTCTGCTGAAAACATCCCATATTCAGAATCAAAATGTGAATTATTCAAGTAATCAAGGAAACTAGGTCTACTAAAGTAACTTACCATGACATCAGACACCAAAAGTGAAATCTGATGACAGGGAAATGATTAGAGCACAAAGCAATCTGTTGCTTTGTTCTGATGTGAAATGATGATGGTAAAGTAGGCACCTGCTGCTATTTGTACCTGATGGGTCCTAATACATTTCAGACCACTGTCTAGTTCATTCTGCCATGTTCATCACAATGTATTTGTCTGGTGTCATACCATTAAGACCTTCTTCTTTGTTAAGGAGCCTCTCCAAAGATCCAAGCAAAATGTTAAAGATGATAATTTGCCTTACAGCAGACATTTTCAGTGGTTAATTTCAGGCACACAGGTATGTGGGTGTGGGCAATATTTTTGGTTAGGAAAAACTTTTCCAAGCCCTCTGGACCACCACTCCCTTCCTTTTCTTTCACCTCCCCTTGGAGTTGACTGCATTTTAATGGGGCATTTGGTGAAGCTGCTACCCTGAGCTGAGTCAGATTGTTGCAGAGAAAGTTTATCATTCTCAGGATTGCTGTCAGGATGATTAAATAGGGCTGTTGTGCAATAGGTCCCAACCCACAGCAGCAATGAAGGGGAGTAAACACTGGACTGGGAACCGGGAACTGGTCTAGTCTGGTTCGGTGACTCTGGGCAAGTCTCTTCCACTCTGTTAGCCTGAGTAGTGTCACCTGTAAAGGGTGGGCTGACCTAGATAACTGATTCTAAAGTCAGTTTTAAAAATTTCTCTCAACTCTATAGTTCTCCGAATTTCTTTAAACCAGTTTTACCTTGGTTGATTTTACCACTACTTTGCAAAGTGATTACTTCTTGTCTCTCACTTCTTCACTTACTTTTTGGCTAGTTCACTCAGAGATAACCACAGGAAATATGCATCTCACAAGCAAGTAATTTTCTCCTTTGGAGACATCTATGCTGTGTTCACTGTGGAGCAATTACATGGTAAATCTGGGATGTGTCCAGAATATTCACTCTTATAAAACGAGGCTCTTCAGCCTGAATGTTGGTTGCTCACTGATACTTGTATGAAATGCCAGTTGGGTGGCAAGGTTTGAAACCAGACAACTCTACTAGATAACCAGGCTCTGTATGAAATAGGTTATAGTCATCTCATGCTTCCACTGTGATAATTACTCTAAAGATTTCAAATCCTAAGACTGATGAAACTTCTTACATTTTTTTTCTTGTTCCTGTTCCCCAGACTCAAGCTGATAGACAGCCAGAGCCTGGAAGCAATAATGACTCATTATTTAAACATTATTATGTCAATAATAATCATACCCTCTTTCTTGGGGCTCAAGCACTAATATAAAGACGTTTTTTCTTTTAAAGACTCACAACCAGAAATACTGTGAAATTTCAGAATGTTAAGGATAAAAAGAATATCCTAAAAATGTCCCAATAGTGTTAACATAAAATATAGGACAGCTAGTTAACATTGGAATTCAAATAGACAATAAGTAATTTTTTAGAATAAGTATGTTTCTAGAATTTCCTTGTTTATCTGAAATGCAAACTTAGTTGTATATCCTATATTTTTACTTGCTAGATGTGGCAATGCTGTTTTTCAGAGTAAAACCAGATCACCCAAACATCCCATCAATTAGTAGTGGATGGTAATAGGCAATTTGACTGTTGTTTTCAAAATTCGGAGACATTAAAATGTTCAACCTATAGTCCCAACCTGCCCAAGATATCAATGAAGGGATAAATGAAAACTTTTTAAGACATTCAAGGGCCTAGAAAAAATGACCTCTCTGAAACTAATCCAGTATGCATCCCAATAAAGCTGGCAAGTAAACCAACGAAGACAGAGTACATAAAATATGAAAATATATGAAATATATGAAGAATATGAAAAATATGAAATATATGAAGTATATGAAAAATATGAAATCTATGAAAAATATGAAATATATGAAAGTGTATGATATAAAATATATGAAAAATATGAAATATATGAAAAATATGAAATATATGAAAAATATGAAATATATTAAAGTATATGAAAAATATGAAAATATATGAAAAATATGAAATATATGAAAGTATATGAAAAATATAAAATATATGAAATATATGAAAATATGAAATATATGAAAGTATATGAAAAATATGAAATCTATGAAATATATGAAAAATATGAAAGTATATGAAAAATATGAAACATATGAAAAATATGAAATCTATGAAAATATATGAAAAATATGAAATATATGAAAAATGTGAAATATATGAAAGTATATGAAAAATATGAAACATATGAAATATATGAAATCTATGAAAAATATGAAAAATATGAAATACATGAAACATATGAAATATATGAAATCTATGAAAAATATGAAAAATATGAAATACATGAAATATATGAAAAATATGAAATATATGAAAAATGTGAAATATATAAAAGTATATGAAAAATAAGAAATATATGAAAAATATGAAATATATGAGAGTATATGAAAAATATAAAGTCTATGAAATATATGAAAAATATGAAATATATGAAATATTCGAAAAATATGAAAGTATATGAAAAATATGAAATCTATGAAATATATGAAAAATATGAATGTATATGAAAAACATGAAAAATATGAAATCTATGAAAATATATGAAAAATATGAAATACATGAAAAATATGAAATCTATGAAAATATATGAAAAATATGAAAAATATGAAATACATGAAATATATGAAATATATGAAATATATGAAAAATGTGAAATATATGAAAGTATATGAAAAATAAGAAATATATGAAAAATATGAAATATATGAGAGTATATGAAAAATATGAAATATATGAAAAATATGAAAAATATGAAATCTATGAAAATATATGAAAAATATGAAATAAATGAAAGTATATGAAAAAATGATATCTATGAAATATATGAAAAATATGAAATATATGAAAGTATATGAAATATATGAAAAGTATGAAATATATGAAAGATATGAAAGTGTATGGAAAAATGAAATATCAAATATATGAAAAATATGAAATATATGAAAGATATGAAATATATGAAAGTAATGAAAGTGTATGAAAATATGAAATATATCAAATATATGAAAGTATATGAAATATATGAAAGTATATGAAATATATGGAAATATATGAAAGTATATGAAAATATCTGAAATATTTGAAAGTATATGAAATATATGAAATATATGGAAATATATGAAGAGTATGAAAAATATGAAATATATGATATATATGGAAATATATGAAATATATGAAATGTATGAAATATATGAAAATATGAAAAATATATGATATATGAAAATATATGAAATCTATGAAGAATATGAATATATATGAAAAATATGAAATATATGAAAATATATGAAGTATATGAAGATATGAAAACATGTGAAAAATATGAAATATATGAAAATATATGAAATATATGGGAAATAAAAACAGAAAATAAAGACAAACTTTCCTGCCTTCATGGAGCTTACATTCAGGTGAAGAGATGAAAAGCAACTATGCTATAAAGTGATATGTGTTGGTGTAATAAATAAAGTAGAGGAGGAAATAGGAAGTGTTGTAGACTGCTGGAACTTTAGGAATGGTGTTTGGAACATCCTCACTGAGGATGTCTCCTCAGTCTAATGAGGGGACATGACTGTCTCCTCAGTCATTGTCTGCGATGGAATGGATTTGGGGAATCAGTCAAACTGTCCACTGTACCCGCAGAACGAACAGTCCAGGTAAAACAGGAGACAGGTGGCTCTGGGGGAGAGGTCTCCTGGGACAAAAGGAGACGTTGTAGAATATCTGTTGTCATGGAAAATTTAAAAATACTGTGAGAATTAGAAGAAACAAAAACAAGTATAAGGAGAAAGTTAACTTCACAGAATACCATTTGACTCCTCCGTGAATAATGCTTACAAAGTCACAATGATGTAAAACGTTCTTATTAGTTTACAAATTTTAAAATATACTGATAGAGAAAGCATGGAAGATGTAATTTTAATTATAGAACCAAATGTAAATGTTATCACCTGGAATGCTCTACGATTGGAATGCCAGAAAAGGAAGACAGCAGAGCTAAAGATGAGTCTAAGAGCACCAGTGTTCTCTTTAAACCCAAGGGGATGTTAAGAGACCGACTATATTTGGTGTATGTTTACTGCCTAAAATTTCAAAGATAGCCAAACAATAGAGAAACAAATATGTGTTATAATGACACAGGGAAATTGGGGAAGATAGATGTGAGGTGATATAAGTGAGCTGAATCTTATAGCAGCAACTTGAATATCTAAAATGGACAAATTCAGACATTGTATATAAACTCACATTTACTGTAGAATCATAGAAGAAATACAGAATTTTGATGTAGCTACAGAATAAACAAGTTATAGAGTTAGTGGGCTGATTTTGGGGAGTTAACACAGGGTGAGAGTGAAGAAAAGAGTATTATTTTCATTATTCGTTCTTTCAGACAAATTTGACTTTTGAACTATGTGTGTGCATTACACTGAATTTTAAAATATCTGGTTTCCACTCTACAAAAATTTCTTTCTGTACTCTTGAAAGTGATATACTTTCACTATGGAAAATTTAGAAACTATATAAAACTTCTCCAGGATTTAGAGGTAACTATTAAAATATTGGCCCATTTTCTTCTAGACTTTTGAGATCAATTATATTTACACACATTTGTGATTATGTGGAGTAAGGATACAACTTGAAGTATTCAAATTTGTGAATCTAAACTATCAACTTTCAAGAGGAGTCAGGCATCGTCTCCTTTTGAAGCATTGATCTCCACGTACCTCTCGAGTTTTCAAAGGATATGAGGCCTCCGGTCGCTATTAGGCGGGGAACTAGGTCTTTCTCTATGGTCTCCACAGGGGATTCAGACATCCCTTCCTCTTGGGAGATGCAAGACCAGCCTGCATTCAAGTCACTGAGGGATATCTGCCCTTATTTCGAGTCAGGGCATCAGGGTGTCCATTCCACTTGATGCCTCAAACGCAGGGTCCCTCTCACATACCTATAGCCGAGACAAGCCTCGTCTTGAGGTGCTTGTGGAAAGTTGGTATTCCACTTGAGTCGAAGCCAGGGATTAAGCTCTCATCTCGAGTTGATTTAGGGTACATGGAGCTCTTACATGTTGCTACAGTGACCTCAGGATCCCTCTAGAATTGAGACAGTGTTCTTGGGGTTTCTCTGGAGTGCCATCAAGTAAACCAAGGCTCCTTTCGTGTTTGATGTGGAACACGGAATTGCTCTGCACGCAATGCTGAGGAATTGGGCCTCGTCTCGCGGCGAGAGGAAGTCTCATGGTTGTTCTCGAGTTGCGGCGGGAACCTGGGGTATACTCTTGAGTTACGACGGGGATGGCCCATCAGAACACGTGTTTGCTCAGCGACGTCAGGACTCCTGTCTAGTTGCGAGAGACACTTCGGGATTCTCCTTGAGGTTTGTCAGGGCAATTGGGACACCTCTTCAGGTCAGGCAGGAATGCCAGGGTCCCTTTTCACGTGACACAGGGATACTGGGATTCCTCTCATTATTCAAGAGGAGTCAGGCATAGTCTCCTTTTGAAGCATTGAACTCCACGTACCTCTAGAGTTTTCAAAAGATGGGAGGCCTCCGGTTGCAATTATGCTTGGAACTAGGTCTTTCTCTAGGGTCTCCACAGGGGATTCAGACATCCCTTCCTCTGGAAGATGCAAGACGAGCCTGCATTCAAGTCACTGCAGGAATATCTGGCTTTATTTCGAGTCAGGGCATCTCGGTGTCCATTCCACTTGAGGCGGCAATCTCAGGGTCCCTCCCACATACCTATCGCGGAGAGAAGCCTCCTCTTGAGGTGCTTGTGGAAAGTTGGTATTCCACTTGAGTCGAAGCCAGGGACTAAGCTCTCATCTCGAGTTGATTTGGGGTACATGGAGTTATTTCTTGTTGCTACAGTGACCTCAGAATCCCTCTAGACTTGAGACAGGGTTCTTGGGGATTCTCTGGAGTGCCATCAAAGAAACCAAGGCTCCTTTTGTGTTTGATGTGGAATATGGAATTGCTCTGCATGCAGTCCAGGGGAATTGGGCCTCATCTTGCGGCGAGGGGGAAGTCTCATGGTTTTTTCAAGTTGCGGCGGGAACCCGGGTTATATTCTCGAGTTACGACAGGGATGGCACTTCAGAACACGTGTTTGTTCAGCGACGTCAGGACTCCTGCCTAGCTGCGAAGGACACCTCGGGATTCTCCTCGAGGCTTGGCAGGGAAATTGGGACGCCTCTCCAGGTGAGACGGGAAACCCAGAGTCCCTTTCCTGCTGCCACTCGGATGCTGCGATTCCTGTCAATTTTCAAGAGGAGTCAGGCATCATCTCCTTTTGAATCATTGAACACCATGTACCTCTCGAGTTGTCAAAGTGATGTGAGTCCTCCTGTCGTGATGGGGCAGGGAGCTAGGGCTTTCTCTAATGTCTCCCCAGGGGACTCAGACATCCCTTCATCTTGTGAGATGAAATCCAGCATGCATTCAAGTCACTGCAGGGAATTCTGGCCTGATTTTGTGTCAAGGCATCTCGGTGGCGACTCCATTTGAGACCGCAAAATCAGGGTCCCTCCCACATACGTAAAGCTGAGAGAAGCCTTCTCTTGTGGTGCTTGTGGAAAGTTGGCATTCCTTTTGATTTGAAGCCAGGAAATCAGCTCTCATCTCGAGATGATTTGGGGTACATGCAGCTCTTTCGTGTTGCTGCAGTGACCTCAGTATCCCTCTTGACTTGAGACAGTGTTCTTGGGGTTTATCTGGAGTGGCATCGAGGAAACCAAGGCTCCTTTCGTGTCTCTTCTGGAACACAAAATTGCTCTGCACGCAATGCAAGGTAATCGGGCCTCATCTCGCAGCGAGGGGGAAGTCTCATGGTTGTTCCCGAGTTGCGGCGGGAACCGGCGTATATTTTCGAGGTACGACGGAGATCGCCCTTCAGAACACGTGTTTCTTCAGCAATGTCAGGATTCCTGCCTAGCTGTGAGGGACACCTCGGGATTCTCCTCGAGGCTTGAAAGGGCAATAGGAACACCTCTCGACATGACGCGGCAGACCCAGGGTCCCTTTCCTGTTGCCACTGGGATACTGGGATTCCTGTCAACTTTCAAGAGGAGTCAGGCATCATCTCCTTTTGAATAATTGAACTCCGTGTTCCTCTCGAGTTGTCAAAGTGATGTGAGGACTCCTGTCGAGATGGGGCAGGGAGCAAGGGCTTTCTCTCATGTCTCCCCAGGGGATTCAGACATCTCTTCATCTTGTGAGATGAAATCCAGCTTGCATTCAAGTCACTGAAGCGAATTCCGGCCTTATTTCGAGTCAGGGCATCTCGGTGTCGTTTCTATTTGAGGCCGAACATTCAGGGTCCCACTCACATAGGTATAGCTGAGAGAAGCCTCCTCGTGTGGTGCTTGTGGAAACGTGGAATTCCTCTTGATTTGAAGCCAGGAAATCAGCTCTGATCTCGAGATGATTTGGGGTACATGGAACTCTTTTGTGTTGCTGCAGTGACCTCAGGACCCCTCTAGACTTGAGACAGTGTTCTTGGGCTTTCTGTGGAGTGCCGGAAGGAAACCAAGGCTTTTTTCGTGTTTGATGTGGAACACGGAATTGCTCTGCACGCAATACAGGGGAATCGGGCCTCATCTCGCAGCGAGGGGAACGTGTCATGTTTTTTCTCGAGTTTCGGTGGGAACCTTGGGTTATACTCTCGAGTTAAGACGGGGATGTCCCTTCCAAACTCGTGTTTGTTGAGCGACGTCAGGACTCCTGTCCAGTTGTGAGGGACACCTCGGGATTCTTCTCGAGGCTTGGGAGGGCAATTGGGACGCCTCTCCAGGTGAGATGGAAGATCCAGTGTCCCTTTCCACGTGCCACAGTGATACTGGGACTCCTATCATTATTCAAGAGGAGTCAGGCATCATCTCCTTTTGAAGCATTGATCTCCGTCTACCTCTCGACTTTTCAAAGGATGTGAGGCCTCCTGTGGGGAAGGGGCAGTGAGTTAGGGCTTTCTTTAGTGTCTCCCCAGGGGATTCAGACATCCCTTCATCCTGTGAGATGAAATCCAGCTTGCATTCAAGTCACTGCAGGGAATTTCGGCCTGATTTCGAGTCAGGGCATCTCGGTGGCGATTCCATTTAAGGCTGCAAATGCAGCGTCCCTCTCACATACGTATAGCTGAGAGAAGCCTCCTCTTGTGGTGCTTGTGGAAAGTTGGCATTTCTCTTGATTAGATGCCAGGAAATCAGCTCTCATCTCGAGATGATTTGGGGTACATGGAGCTCTATCGTGTTGCTGCAGTTACCTCAGGATCCCTCTAGACTTGAGACAGTGTTCTTGGGGTTTCTCTGGCGTGCCATCAGGAAATCAAGGTTCCTGTCATGGTTGATGTGGAACACGGAATTGCTCTGCACGCAGTGCAGGGGAATCGGGCCTCATCTCACGGCGAGGGGGAAGTCTCATGGTTTGTCTCGAGCTGCGACGTGAACCTGGATATATTCTCGAGTTACGACGGGGATGGCCCTTCAGAACACGTGTTTGTTCTGCGACGTCAGGACTCCTATCTAGTTCCGAGGGACACCTCGGGATCCTCCTCGAGGCTTGGCAGGGCAATTGGGACGACTATCCATGTGAAGCGGGAGACCCAGGGTTCCTTTCACGTGCCCCAGGGATACTGGGATTCCTCTCAATTTTCAAGAGAAGCCAGCATCGTCTCCTTTTGAAGCATTGATCTCTGTGAACCCCTCGAGTTTTCAAAGGATGTGAGGCTTCCAGTAGCGATTAAGCGTGGAACTAGGTCTTTCTCTATGGCCTCCACAGGGTATTCAGACATCCCTTAGTCTTGGTAGATGCAAGACGAGCCTGCATTCTAGTCACTGCAGGGATATCTGGCCTTATTTCGAGTCAGGGCATCTCGGTGTCCATTCCACTTGAGGCCGCAAACTCAGGGTCGTCCTCACATATCTATAGCTGAGAGAAGCCTCCTCTTGAGGTTCTTGTGGAAAGTTGGTATTCCTCTTGAGTCAAAGCCAGGGACTTAGCTCTCATCTCGAGTTGATTTGGGGTACATGGAGCACTTTCGTGTTACTACAGTGATCTCAGGATCCCTCTAGAGTTGAGACAGTGTTCTTGGGGATTCTCTGGAGTGCCGTCAAGGAAATCAAGGCTCCTTTCATGTTTGACGTGAAATACGGAACTGCTCTGCATGCAGGGCAGTGTAATCGTGCCTCATCTCGCGGCGAGAGGGAAGTCTCATAGTTTCTCTCGAGTTGCGACGGGAACCTGGGGCATATTCTCGAGTTACGACGGGGATGGCCCTTCCAAACTCGTGTTTGTTCAGTGACATAAAGACTCCTGCCTAGCTGCGAGGGACACGTCAGGATTCTCCTGGAGGCTTGAAAGGGCAATAGGAACACGTCTCGAGGTGAGGCAACAGACTCAGGGTCCCTTTCCTGTTGACACCGGGATACTGGGATTCCTGTCAATTTTCAAGAGGAGTCAGGCATCATCTCCTTTTGAATCATTGAACTCCGTGTTCCTCTCGAGTTGTCAAATTGATGTGAGGCCGCCTGTCGAGATGGGGCAGGGAGCTAGGGCTTTCTGTATTGTCTCCCCAGGGGATCAGACATCCCTTCAACTTGTGAGAAGAAATCCAGCTTGCATTCAAGTCACTGCAGGGAATTCCGGCCTGATTTCGAGTCAGGGCATCTCGGTGTCCATTCCATTGTAGGCTGCAAATTCAGGGACCCTCTCACATACGTATAGCTGAGAGAAGCCTCCTCTTGTGGTGTGTGTGGAAAGTTGGCATTCCTCTTGACTTGAAGCCAAGAAAATAGCTCTCATCTTGAGATGATTTGGGGTACATGCAGCTCTTTCGTGTTGCTGCAGTGACCTCAGGATCCCTCTAGACTTGAGACAGTGTTCTTGGGGTCTCTGGAGTGCCATCAAGGAAATCAAGGCTCCTTTCGGGTTTGATGTGGAACACGGAATTGCTCTGCATGCAGTGCAGGGGAATCGGGCCTCATCTCGTGACGAGGGGGAAGTCTCATGGTTTTTCTCGAATTGCGGCGGGAACCTGGGGTATATTCTCGAGTTATGACGGGGATGGCCCTTGAGAACACGTGTTTGTTCAGTGACATCAGGACTCCTGCCTAGCTGCGAGGGACACCTCGGGATTCTCCTCGAGGCTTGAAAGGGCAATAAGAACACCTCTCGAGGTGAGGCGGCAGACCCAGGGTCACTTTCCTTTTGCCACTGGGATACTGGGATTCCTGTCAATATTCAAGAGGAGTCAGGCATTGTCTCCTTTTGAATCATTGAACTTCGTGTTCCTCTCGAGTTGTCAAAGTGATGTGAGGCCTCCTGTCGAGATGGGGCAGGGAGCTAGGGCTTTCTCTAGTGTCTCCCCATGGGATTCAGACATCCCTTCATCTTGTGAGATGAAATCCAGCTTGCATTCAAGTCACTGCAGGGAATTCCGGCCTGATTTCTGAAATACGCATTCAGAAAAATCAAAAAACCGCCTAATTACTAGGCGGTCTCCCATCCAAGTACTGACCAGGCCTGACCCTGCTCAGTTTCCCAGATCAGAGGAGACAGGGCACATTCAGGGTGGTATGGCCTTAGACCGAGGCAACTGCCTGGTGCCCCAAGAGCCCCGCGTTACCCGTCTCTTGCGTTCTGACCTGCCGGTCGGGCCTAGGGCCACAGCTCTCCAGGGGGCGCAAGCTGCACTTGAGCAGTACGACCCGCGACTGGACTCCAGCCGGCCAGGGCCTGCAGCTCGGGGGCCAGCGGAGGGCGCCCCGGCCCCGCACACCGCCAGCCCCGGACAGCACCCGTCTGGCCCGGCCGGGGCCTGGCGTGCCTGCGGGACCTGGGGTGGGGGGAGGGGGGTAGGTAGAGCGGCGAGGACATCTACGTGCCCTCCCTCCCCGGTCGGCGCCACGCCGCACTGCCCCCCCACCCCCTGCCCCCCACCATCCCGTTCGCTGCTCAGGGTCACGTGGCTCCTGACGAGCGGGGCTTCGGCCCGGGGCCCGCGGTCCCCAGAGCCTCCTGCGGGCTTAGGGGCAGGCCAGCCGGGGCCCCAGGTGCCCATCCTGCCCGGTTCCCAAAACCACTGGAGTGCGGCAGCCCCGCTCTTTCGCCCTACTGAGGCCCGCCCTGCCCCCACGCCAAGGGCCCAGCACAGGACCTTCCTGAGACAGCAGACGAGCGACAGCCAGGCACAGGGACAGGCACTCGCACGCACCCACGCCAGGTGAGACAGAGGCAGAAAGAGACGAGGGTTCAGAGAGAGACTCGAATACAGCATGTGGGCAGGGGGTCCTCGGGCAGGATGCCGGGCAGCTGCAGAGGCCACCCCGCCCTGAGCAGCCAACGCGATGGGGGCGGGGGGAGGCCGCCGAGCAGGGGCGGGCCTGGAGAGGCCCAGGGTGGGAGGGCACCTGAGATCTCCGCGCTCCGCGCCCCGCCACCCCCCAACCCCCTGCACGCACGCCATGCCGGGGCGCTCGGACAATAGCTTCTCCGGAGTTTGGTCACCTGAGTTTCTATCCTTGTGCTCAACTGAGTGATGACAGTGTATTGAATAGCTAGGTCATTTCCAAATAAATTAAGCTTAGTGTTTCACAGGACATCGGGACATGTATGGAGAGACCAGCACAGATGCATAGACACCAACCTTGGTAACTAGACAACCAATGGGAAATTACTGTCTGACTCAGGAGAGAGAAAGAAACGCAAACAGATGGAATGAAATGAACAGAAACACAAGCTTTGCAACTTACACCATAATTCAATTACAAAAAAAAAAAAAAAAAGACTATAACCATTTTAGAAAAACAATAGCCCTCTCCATGACCTTTGGTCGGGTGATGAGTTCTAACACACAACAAAAAAAGCCAACTTTTCCAAATCGTGAATATGCTAGTTCACACATTGACTTTTACATTGAAATGTGTAACAAATAAACTTAAAATCATTGACTCACTACATAAGCATGGAAGTATTTTAAACATAAAATATGTTCTATAGTATTCAGGAAGCACTTGGCACATCTGTAAGTGTATCAGACCCAAAACTGGAACTTAGTGGAAGAGTCAGGATAGTCTAAAAATGAATCCCTAACTAAAAGGAATACACAGGATTACTGTAGATAAAAAAGGTTAAAGAAGAGAAACTAGAAATCAGTCAATAAATGTTTTAGGGGTTAGCTTAGAGTGATTAGCCTCTGCGTGACTTTTTAAATTTTTCATGTTTGCATCTTCCAAATTTTCCATGGTGAGAACATTACTTTCATATCAGTTTCGAAATCAGTCTCACACTAAAGACAGTAGGACTGCAATAAGAAATAAGAAATGTTGGGTGGGGGGGAAAGAAATGCTTGAACTAAAGGTGGTACTGATGAAATTATTTGCAGGGCAGCCAAGGAGTCACAGATGTAGAGAACAGACTTATGGACATGGGCAGGGGGGAGGAAGGAGAGGGTGAGATGAATGCAGAGTAACATGGAAACATATTACCATTCGTTACAACAGATGCCAATGCAATTTGCTGTATGACTCAGGGGACTCAAACAGGGGCTCTGCAACAAGCTAGAGGGGTGGAATGGGGAGGGAGATGGGAGAGAGGTTCAGGAGGGAGGAGACATATGTATACCTGTGGCTCATTCATGTTGATGTTTGGCAACAAAATTCTGTAAAGCAGCTATCCTTCAATTGAAAGAAAAAGTCATGTTTGGACTTACCAAACAAGGTCTTGTGTACTTCTAGCATGGCCTTCTGTTTCATGCTGCCATCCTTAATTCATTCTTCCATATCATTAAACAGACTAGTCAAGTTTTTGCCAAAAACATCTTGAGCTCCTGCATTATGCTGATCAACTGCCTTCTCACGATCCAGTTTAGAATGGAGACCAAATAAACCTTTTGTAGTTTCTTCAAGTGTTTGAAGCCACTCTATGTGATTTTTAAAAATAAATGTGGATAAGACGGATATGACCAAAGCAATCTAATGACAATATCTGTGCTTCATTAAAGACTTCTGCAGAGAACTAGTAAATTTTCTATATAGTATCAGAAGAAATTTTTAAATCCATAACAACGTTTATTTCTCCTCCGCTAGCCATCTAGACAAGGAAAACTGATTTTACCAATCAATTTCCATAGTTATGCTTATGCTCCCTCACCGATTTTTACCCAATATGTGTTACTAAGGCAGGAGACCCTGGTTCAATTCCTGGGTCAGGAAGATCCGCTGGAGAAGGGATAGGCTACCCACTCCAGTATTAGTGGGCTTCCCTTGTGGCTCAGTTGGTAAAGAGTCATTCCTCTTTAACAAGAGTAGCTCAACTCCTCTCAAAGCAAATACAGGATGGTAATAACTATGCAGGACAAAGTTGATTCTGTATATTTATATTACTCACTCATGAGCTTGACAGAGGTACTAGATCTGTTACCACATTTTTTTTTTTTTTTTTTTTTAGCAATATCCGAAAGTGCAGGTAAAAGTGGCTCAGTTCGTGCCTGACTCTTTGGGGCCCCATGGACTATACAGTCCATGGAATTCTCTAGGCCAGAATACTGGAGTGGAAGCCTATCCCTTCTCCAGGGGATCTTCCCGACCCAGGACTCAAAGCGGGGTCTCCTGCATTGCAGGCAGATTCTTTACCAACTGAGCTAGTAGGGCTTCCCTGGTGGCTCAGTTGCTAAAGAATATCTGCATAACTGTCTATCAATTTGGAATTAGCAATCTGTCTGTGAGCAGGGCCGGTCATAAGCAGGTTCTGTGAGAAAACAGAAGGAATAAATACTGATATATAAATCGTCACTTCTGTGAAGGGTTATTCCATAGTTCCAGCCTATGATTTCTTAATCGGTTCATAGACGTCAGTGTTTAAGTAAGGGTCTTTACTCCAGATGAAGCAAAGTGTGAATTTTCCAGATGAGTCAAATTTAATCCTTCAAGAAACAAATAATTTTTGGAGGCAACTTCTGTTAGAGATCTCTGAAAACTGAATTCTGCATTACAATAAATTCCAACATTTCTGCCTGAAAAATCAGAGGGTATGGAGCTGTGGAAGCCATTAGGAATATTCATAAGTATTCAGCCCATGGAGGACTGCACTTCCCCACTCCCTTGGAAATTGAGTGTGATCACTGACTATCTTTGGCCGGTGAAATATGCATCTAAGTGTCTCTGTCACTTCTGTTAGACGCTTCACAGGTCAGCGTGTGAGTCACACATTCCCCTCCTGGCTACCGTACTTATTATGCAAAATGTGTGTGCAAATAAAGCCTCCCTCAGACTGGGTCTCTGAGACAGGAAAGGGCAGAGACCCCTGCTGACCCACACTGACCAAGTAACATGAGCTAAAAGTTATCTTTAATTGTTTTAAGCTCAGAGTTTTGGGAGTGGGGGGGTGATTATTACTGAAGGAATACCTAGCCTGTATTATATTGGAATTCTATTCAACCATTAACGGACAGAGCAAGGTCATTAACATCATAGTGTTGTTTGAAAGTGGACACTTCACATTAGAATCTAGATTTCTGGCACCTGTTGGCAGAAACCCTGACATGTTTATACACGGTTGATCCCTTGAGCACATCAACAAGCAGGTATATATTCTCCAGCTCATGACAGCCCTCGTGACTCACTGTGACCATACCCGAGCAGTCTTCCTCCCTGAGGGGGTGGAGATATTTGACTTTCATCCTCTGTCCTAAACTGTCTAAGCATCATACACGTACTGTGCTGACTGTTGCCTACTAGAATTGCATCTCATTTCCAGTTAAAATCTTCAGTGATGCTTGTACCAACACAAAAAAGTACAAATATCATCAATACAGCACAACAGTTAAGAAAAGAGATTTTGGAATTCACCTTCCTAGGTTCACATACCGGCTCTACCATTTTCTATCTGTATCATCAGGGCAAATCACTTAGCCTCTTCAAATTCCAGTTTCCTTATGAGCAGAGCGAGGATAATGACGATCCCAGCTTCAGAGTGTCTGATGAGCTAACACAGTCAAGGGCTTAGACAGTACCTGACCCCGAAGAAGCATCCAGTATGTGCTGGATGATATTCTTTTTACTAGAAACAGAGTGATTTCTTCATTTATTCAGTCATCAAGGAATTCCATAAACCTCAAAGATACAGTGCAATTGTTCTGCAGATCTGATTCCAACCAGGACCTGTTTCTGGTAAAAATCAGGGCCCCAAAGCAGAAGCACATTTCATTGAGTTTTGTTGTCTCATATTAGATGCTGCGCTCAGACTCCTGGTAGGCTGTCCCTAGGAGCACGGGCACACAGGCGTGGAAGAGAGCAAACTGGAAACACACTTGCAAAAATTGTTTGTAGCCTCTGCCAAGTGAACCTCAGGACTCAGTTCACTGATCCCAAGGCAATCAGAGAGGACCACACAGCTTACTTTCTCCCATTCGGACAACTGTGGGTGGCCAACGCCACACTGTCCAGGAAAGGGAATTTAGGTGAACATTACCCTGCTGAAGGAAAGATGCTGAATTCACCTGAGAAGCTTGTGAGTCACTTCTGAAGAAGCGCATCCATTTCTTTTGACCTGAATGGCCTTGCCAGAAGAGCACTCAGCTTTCAGCAAGGTACCACCTGCCCCAAAAATCCACTTGTCCAGCAGACTAACAAAGACATGTTAGGAGGCACACATTCTACCTTTTTTTTCTTTTAACCTTTTGGATCCTAGTTCCCCAACCAAGGACCAAACCTGCGCCCCGCCCTCTGCCTTGGCAGCATGGAGTCTTAACCCCTGAACTGCCAGGGAAGTCCCAGGAAGCACACATTCTAGAGCGACTAATTCAGCATTGAAAACAACCTTTAGCCTGTGCACCTGCTCAGTCGCTCAGTCGTGTACAACTCTTTGTGACCCCGTGGACTGTAGCCCACAAAGTTCCTCTGTCCATGGCATTTCAGAGGCAAGAACACTGGAGTGGATTGCCAATTCCTACTCCAGGGGATCTTCCTGACCCAGAGATTGAATCCAGGTCTCCTGCACTAACAGGCGGATTTTTTTTTTTTTTTTTCTTTTTACCACTGAGCCACCTGGAAAGCCCTCTTGTTATCCCAAGTTAACCTATTATTATCTGCTCTGACCCCATCTTCCCCAGATATTCTACCACACTGCCACTTGAGTGACCTTCCCAGAAATATTTCCAACCAAGCTATTTCTTATAAAATTCTTCACTGGCTTCTCTTACAACTTTGAGAATCAGTTAATGATTGGTTTCCACCTATGTTTGCAGCCTCAACTCCTAGCATTGTCCTGAAGAAGGAATTCATAGGGCCTGGACTCCATCTCAGGCCTGTCCGTGCTGATCGTGCTCAGCTGCCTCTCCAGTGGACTCTGAACTCTCTGCTTAGTGCCTGTGGGAACGACAATGGAAGGATAAGACCCCCTCCAGACAGGGGAATCTTGAAGATCACATCCAGGTTGCTCATTACCTAAGAGGAAGCATACCTTAATCACCCCTGTCTCTGGACAGGTCATAAACTTTTTCCGTATCTATCAGGATGTAATCACAGGCTTATCGATTATTAACTGGTTGGAATGTAACTACGGGCTTATTGATTATTGACTGTTTGAACACATAACACCTGAATGATGGGGTTATTGGAGTTGTATTTACCCTACTTTTGTTTATGTAAGTCTCAAGGGAATTGAGGTGGTGGGTTTGGACACGTACACATGGGGTAGGTGGTGGGTTTGGACATGTACACATGGGGTATAAAAGATTTTCACAAATGCTGGACGGGGTCCTTGGCTAAGAGGAGACTCTGCCTTGGGCCCGCCGGTGTAATAAACTGCACTCCACTATCTGCATTGTCCTTCTGAGTGAGTCTGTTTCTCGGAAAGCTTGGCTACAACAGTCCCACGGGTGTTTTTTCACCTCAGCTCTACAGAATGAGTCAAAGATGCTTAAACACACCTACTGTCACATCTCTTTACAAACTCTATTCTTCTGCCTGGTATTCTCTTCCTCATCTTGGTTTCTGTAACTTTTACTCAAGTCTTCAAACCCTCAGTGTCCAAACATTACCTGGATTGCATTGCTCCTCTTTAGCCCAGACTAAATTGTTTTCAGTGAATCAACAATTCACTGTCAAAAACTTGGAAAACTAAAAAGCATAATTTCACTGACCAAAAATAGCTATTATTATTATTTTATGGAAGATCCCAAAAGTTAACTGGTGGTTATAAAGGGAAATTATTGACAGCACCTACAATAAAAGAATAAAGTCATAATCTCCAACCTTTGGGAAGATTAGTCAACAGTAAACATCAAATAAGATGGTTTAAGAGTAGAAGAGAAATAAGAGCGATTGGTTAAGCCACCAAAGGAGATTGGCTAGTCTAGTTTGGGGTAGAAAAGATGAAAGTTGGAGGGGGAAGAAAAGAGAAATATGAGAAATTTGATAGAAGTACCAGGATGGTGACCACAACATGAATTCAGGAAGGTGACACTGAGAATTGTGGTGTCATAAACAGAGATGAACAGAAATAGCAGTTTGAATAACTAGTGGGTCTGGGAAGAACAATACTAGTTCATTTGAGAAAGGGTGAGGACGGGAGGAATTCCCATGATGTATTGGAGGAATCTGTGGAATCTCCCAGAATGAACATCAAACTTGAACCAGAAAATTCAAGATTGGAGGTTGAGACAGGAATAAAAAAAGAGAGACCAAGAGTAACAACCTTTGCATTTGCAAGTAGATAAGACTCATTCATTCAACCAGTTTTTACCAACACAAAAAAGAGATTTTGGAATTCACCTTCCTAGGTTCACATACCGGCTCTACCATTTTCTATCTGTATCATCAGGGCAAATCACTTAGCCTCTTCAAATTCCAGTTTCCTTATGAGCAGAGATGACCTTTGATGCGGACAGACATTGTGGCAGTACTGGAGTGTGGCAGTGAGTTGAAATGCATGAGTTAAAAAGATAAAGAAGGTCACAGTAGCTCAAAAGACAAGATCCAACTATGTTGTCTGAGGTTAGAATTGACTCAGCAATGGGTTAGATGTGTAGATTGAAAGAGAAAAATCAAGAATTATTTTAAAAATGGTACAGATGAGCCTATCTGCAAAACAGAGACAGAGACATAGAAAACAAACATATGGACACCAAGTGGGGAAAAGGGGGTGGGCTCAATTGGGAAATTGATATTGACACATATACACATATACACTACCATGTATGAAACAGATAACAAATGAGAACCTACTGTCTAGCACAGAGAATTCTACTCAATGCTATGTGTGACATAAACAGGAAGAAAATCCAAAAAAGAGGGGATATATGTACATGTATGGCTGATTCACTTTGTTGCCCAGTAGAAACTAACACAACATTGTAAATAAACTATACTCCAGTGAAAGTTATTTCTTTAAAAAAAAAAAAAGAAAAATGGCTCGAAGGTTTTGTGGTGAGCAACTGGAGGTTGTTTTCTAGATAAAGGGATGCAAGAGAGAGAAGCTCATCTGATGAGCAAGACCATGACTTCCTCTAAGCATATGAAGTCAGAGGTGCCCGGCAGGGTCTGACACTTAGTAGATGGTTTGGGTCATTTGCTACTGTTACTGCTATTTTTATTATGAGCATAATAGGGTAGATGGAATAGTAAGTATTCACTAGGCTTACATTTATTTCCAGTGATCAAAGGAATGGGGTAGAATTTTATCTTTTCCCTACAATCCCCACACTGTCTCAGCAACCTGTCATAGTCCCCTGAGTTCTCACCCCCATTACAAGCTGCGGGGGTTTATACCTCAGCCACATTCATCACAGCTCTGCAAAGTCCTCTCTGAAAAGTTTACTGGAGTACATTCACACTAATATACTTAGTAAATAAGCCACTGCTCCCACAGGCCTCAAATGATGAATTTAACAAGAGAATTAAGAGAACCTATCAATACCAATAAACCAGTGGTTCTCAAAGTGGGGTCCCTGGGCCAGCATCAGCAGCATATCCTTAGAACTTGCTAGAAGGCAAATTTTGAGACCCTCTCCCAGAACTTTTGGGTCAGAAGCTCTGGAATTAGGGCCAAGAACACTGCTTTTAACAAGTCCTTCACGTGATTCTGATGTACTTTCAAGTTGGAGAACCACTGATCTAGAAAAATCCACAAGTCATACATTGCAATCTTTTGACTTTATACGGGCAAAATGATGTCCAAACTATGGACACCATTGTAGGCTGAACACTGCTGGGCTTGGAAGGTGAGCTGGGCCAGCACAAGTCTGAGCAAGTTTAACCCACCTGCTTCTCTCTGAAAGTCACTTCATTCCTTCGATTTGCTTTTTTAACTTCAAAACAGAATCTTCAGTGTGGACTTCTACTGCTACCTCTCTGATCACCGAGGGGATCACCTCACTTATTCTGATTGTTTTCCACTCTGATAGTTTTTTCCAGATAATTAAAGCTTACCTACATAAATGCCAAATTCTACTCTATTTCAACCATATTGAGTGTTAATTTGCAAACACATTACACAACCTCCTCCTTTTTGAAACAAGGGGAAATGGGATTTTTTTGAGTTTTCCAGGTGACCTAAGGTCTTCATAGGAAATATTAATCATCATCCATGCTCTCAGGAGCCATTTCAGTGTAAATGATTATTAGCCATTATTTTAACTGGCCCCAAGCTGCTCCACTAATGTGGGAACTTGTGTTTGTTTCACTGTCTTTGTCGTCTAGTTCATCGCCTTTCCTCTCTGGCTCTCAGGCCTCCAGCCATCACTCTTTCTTTACTGGTACCCAGTGCCTGCCTGGCACTGACTCTAGAACATAAAGAGATAACATAGCTTTTTCAAATCCTGTCTACAACAAAAGCAAATAAACACACCCAAGGAGCTCTCATACTAACAGTAAGAAGTGTTTGCACAAGACTTGATAACTCAAAGATCTTCTTCTTTAATTACTAAGCGATCTCATCAGATAGTTCCAAAGCAAGATACTGAATGACAAAAAGATCACTTTACTCTTCAAAACTGAACACAGACTTCCCAGTTAATGGGAATGAATTCACTTCCTAATGAAAGGAAACAGATACAGAAAGGTAATATTTTTTTCATATTGTAAAAGAAAAGAAATAAATGTTCACTGTAAAAACTCTGGGAATAATTTCTATTTTTAAAAAAAATAAATAACAAAATTCTTATACATAAGCCTTTGAACAAATGTTTTATTTCCCAAGGACAAATTTCTGGAAATAAAATTTCTGAGAAAAAGGGTATATTTCATGAGATTTTTCAACATATTGCCTCATTGCCCTCCAGGAAGGTCTTGATATTATTATCATCAGGCAACCTAAGTTACCTTTTCTCAGTACCCTCTTCTCAGTTTGGATATAATTTTCTAAAACTTTTTCTAATCATAAGTGTTAAATAGAGTTTCAGGTTTTTTTTTTTTATTTCAATGCTTTAATTTGCATTTCTTTCTTACTTAGGTTTAATATCTTTTCATGTAATTTGCTTTTTTGCATTAAGTCTTCAAAATTTTCTTGTTTTCTGCCCTTCATTTGTTTATTGGAGTGTTTGTGCTTTTATTATTTTAACAGGTAAAGCTACTACATTTCATACACTTCATAGTGAAGTTATCAATTCTTTGTCATCTATACTGGAAATGTTTTCCCCATTTAATTCTTGTTTTTGGTGCTTTGTGAAGTCAAGACGTATTACATTTTTATGTAGTCAGTTCCTTTTAAGCTTTCTTTACTAATGAGATATGCTTTTCCCATCCTAACCTGAAAACAGATAAATGCTTAAATATATTTTTCTAGTTCTTTTATAATTTAGATTAAGTGTAACTCTTTATTCCATTTGGAATTTATTTTTACCTAATGGGTAAGGTAGAACTCAAACTTTATTTTTCTGCAAATAGTTATTAAGAGATAACCAGCCAGATTTTTTAAATATAATTTCTTTTATTTATCCCCTTTTCCTACTTGATTTTTATATTTTACTGTGTTTATGCTTTGGGCCTGCATAAAGTGCCTCAAATCCTTTTTGAATATAGGTAGGGAATAAATAAAACATAATTAATAAACTTTCCCTTGGAATTAGTTGTATTACTTTCTTGTGAATCAATCTAAAATCTTACATTGTGTCCACATTTTTCTTTGTTTTAGCAAGACTAAACCTTAACCAAGGTCACACCTATGGAAGAAAGAATCAAATTAAAGAGGATTAAAATTGGATGACTTATTTCTCCTGGAATAACGGCTTTGTCTTCCATCTAGCCATAGAGAAGATTATCAGTAATAAAATTATCTCATCTCCACTTTTATCAACCATGGCCAATTTTCTCGATATCTGATTCTTTGAAATCCCAACCAGAGGATATAAGAGAGCAGGGTAAAAATAACTTCCCCTGCATCAGGCTCACTTACCATCCTAAGTATGTTCCAGGAACTTCACGTGCTAGCTGTCTGACTCTTGAACATCTTAAACCCCCTAAACCAATCAAACTTTACAAAATCAGTTGTGTTTAATTAACAGAAAGCAGCTAGGAAGGAACTTATATGCAGAGTACATCATGAGAAATGCCAGGCTGGATGAAGCACAAATTGCAATCAAGATATTTGGGAGAAATACCAATAACCTCAGATATGCAGATGATACCACCCTTATGGCAGAAAGTGAAGAACAACTAAAGAGCCTCTTGATGAAACTGAAAGAGGAGAGTGAAAAAGTTGGCTTGAAACTCAACATTCAGAATACTAAGATCATGGCATCTGGTCCCATCACTTCATGGCAAATAGATGGGGAAACAATGGAAACAGTGACAGGCTTTAATTTAGGGGGCTCCAAAATCAATGCAGATGGTGACTGTGGCCACGAAATTAAAAGATGTTTGCTCCTTGGAAGAAAAGCAATGACCAACCTAGACAGCATATTAAAAAGCAGAGACATCACTTTGCCAACAAAGGTCCTTCTAGTTAAAGCCATGGTTTTTACAGTAGTCATGTACAGATGTGAATTGGACCATAAAAGAAGGCTGAGTGCTTAAGAATTGATGGTTTTGAGCTGTGGTGCTGGAGAAGACTCTTGAGAGTCCCTTGGACTGCAAGGAAATCCAACCAGTCCATCCTAAAGGAAATCAGTCCTAAATATTAATTGGAAGGACTGATGCTGAAGCTGAAACTCCAAAACTTTGACCACCTGATGCGAAGTACTGACTCACTGGAAAAGACCCTGATGCTGGGAAAGATTGAAGGTGGAAGGAGAAGGGGACAACAGAGGATGAGATGGTTGGATGGCATCACTGACTCGAAGGACATGAGTTTGAGTAAGCTCTGGGAGTTGCTGATGGACAGGAAAGCCTGGTGTGCTGCAGTCCATGGGGTGTCAAAGAGTTGGACACGATTGAAAGACTGAACTGAACTGACAAAAAGAATAAGTGAAAAGTAATAATGTGCCAAGAAGTATAAAGGAGGAAAATCTATCATTGAAAAATCCCATCATCAAGACCTTTACCTTTAATATTTTACCCTTTCCTCTTCCAGTGTTTCTGCCATGATTTATTTACAGATTTATTTATAGCCCATTCAACTTTGTATTCAGTTTAATCTAAAATTATAACCACATTCCCATTTTATTAATAATTTCTTGGAAAAAATTGCTTAATGACTTCACAATAATCCATTATAAATATGTAATATCTGTCTTACAGTTTTGAATTTTCTTAAACTGTGGTAAAATACATATCACATAAACTTTACCATCCTAACCAGTTTTAAGTATACTATGTAAGTATTTTCACATTGTTGTACAGACACTAGGCTTCCCTGGTGGCTCAGATGGTAAAGAATCTGCCTGCAATGCAGGACACCCAGGTTTGATCCTTGGGTGGGGAAGATCCCCTGGAGTAGGAAATGGCAATGCACTCCGGTATTCTTGCCTGGAGAAGCCCATGGACAGAGGAGCCTGGCGGTCTACAGTCCATGGTACTGCAAAGAGTCAGCACGACTGAGCAACTAACACACACACACATACACAGACATTACCTTTTGTGGGCACCTGTGCTATCTCTTCATTTTCTCTACCTTTAAAATTTACATACAGTAAAATTTGGTGGGGGGGATGCTCAATTCCATGATATTTAACAAACCCATACAGTTGTGTAAGAACTATCACAATTAACATGTGAAACAGATCCATCATCCCAAAAATGCCCTCAGGTTGCCCCCTGTAGCCAACTTCTCTCCACCCTCAGATCTTGGCAACTACTGACTTGTTTTCTGCGCCCATTAATATTGCCTTGTCCTGTAAATTGAATCATACAGTTCATAGTCTTTTGAGACTGACTCCTGTCACTTAAAATAATACATGTGAAATCCACTCATGTTAATGTGTGTACCCGTAGTTCATTCCTTAATTGCTGAACAGTATTCCACTGTGTGTATCACAGAGTTTATTTACCTATTCACCAGCTGGATGTTTGGGTTGTTTCCAGCTTTTAGCAATTATAGACACAAATGCCATAAACATTCACATATGGGTTTTGTGTGAACACAACTTTTCATTTCTCTTGGGTAAATACTCAGAAGAGGGATTGCTCAGTCTCCTTATTTTACATAATAACTTTTTGCAAAACATCTTCATGCTTTCATTTTTGTTCAAATATAGGATACACATCTAGAAATGGATAACAAATACCAGTCTTTTCATCTTATGACTTTTTCATGAATGCCTTTTTAACTCTTGGTTGGCTAAGTATTATTTGACTGGTTGTTTCTTCAAGAAGGGTAAATGTCTCCCACATTAGTGACCTTAGTACTCCCCAGAAATTAATGCAAATAAGTTTTAAGATACAAAGATACAGCTCCAAACTGAAGTGGCAAGTTTAATGGTAAGCTTACATGGGACCTATAGAAACAAGTATCCAGTTCTCTTGACTGCTCACTGAGAACATCTTTCTATATTATCACAATAGGCTGATCCAGGCTTAGTATTTTCTAACACTGTATAGTTCCATCTTTGTGACTCATCAAAGGTATAAATTAAAATTTAAATTCGTGGCTGCAATCACCATCTGCAGTGATTTTGGAGTCCAAAGAACTAAAGTCTACTGTTTCCACTGTTTCCCCATCTATTTCCCATGAAGTGATGGGACCAAATGCCATGATCTTAGTTTTCTGATTGTTGAACTTTAAGCCAACTTTTTCACTCTCTTCTTTCACTTTCACTCTCATCAAGAGGCTTTTTAGTTCCTCTTCCCTCTTCACTCTCTGCCATAAGGGTGGTGTGTCATCTGTATATTGATATTTCTCCCAGCAATCTTGATTCCAGCTTGTGCTTCTTCTAGCCCAGCGTTTCTCATGATGTACTCTGTATACAAGTTAAATAAGCAGGGTGACAATATACAGCCTTGACATACTCCTTTTCCTATTTGGAGCCAGTCTGTTGTTCCATGTCCAGTTCTAACTGTTGCTTCCTGACCTGCATATAGGTTTCTCAAGAGACAGGTCAGGTGGGCTGGTATTCCCATCTCTTTCAGAATTTTCCACAGTTTGTTGTGATCCACACAGTCAAAGGCTTTGGCATAGTCAATAAAGCAGAAATAGATGTTTTTCTGGAACTCTCTTGCTTTTTCTATGATCCAGCAGATGTTGGTAATTTGATCTCTGGCTCCTCTGCCTTTTCTAAAACCAGCTTGAACATCTGGAAGCTCATGGTTCACGTATTTCTGAAGCCTGGCTTGGAGAATCTTGAGCATTACTTTACTAGCGTGTGAGATGAGTGCAATTGTGTGGTAGTTTGAGCATTCTCTGGGATTGCCTTTCTTTGGGATTGGAATGAAAACTGACCTTTTCCAGTCCTGTGGCCACTGCTGAGTTTTCCAAATTTGCTGGCATATTGAGTGCAGCAATTTCACAGCATCATCTTTCAGGATTTGAAATAGCTCAACTGGAATTCCATCACTTCCACTAGCTTTGTTCATAGTGATGCTTTCTAAGGCCCACTTGACTTCACATTCCAGGATGTCTGGCTCTAGGTGAGTGATCACACCATCGTGATTATCTGGGTCGTGAAGATCTTTTTTGCACAGTTCTTCTGTGTATTCTTGCCACCTCTTCTTAATATCTTCTGCTTCTGTTAGGTCCATACCATTTCTGTCCTTTATCAAGCCATATTTGCACGAAATGTTCCCTTGGTATCTCTAATTTTCTTGAAGAGATCTCTAGTCTTTCCCATTCTGCTGTTTTCCTCTATTTCTTTGCATTGATTGCTGAGGAAGGCTTTCTTATCTCTCCTTGCTATTCTTTGGAAATCTGCATTCAAATGGGAATATCTTTCCTTTTCTCCTTTGCTTTTTGCTTCCCTTTTTTCATAGCTATTTGTAAGGCCTCTTCAGACAGTCATTTTGCTTTTTTGCATTTCTTTTCCATGGGGATGGTCTTGATCCCTGTCTCCTGTACAATGTCACGAACCTCCATCCATAGTTCATCAGGCACTCTATCAGATCTAATCCCTTAAATCTATTTCTCACTTCCACTGTATAATCATAAGGGATCTGATTTAGGTCATACCTGAATGGCCTAGTGGTTTTCCCTACTTTCTTCAATTGAAGTCTGAATTTGGCAATAAGGAGTTCATGATCTGAGCCACGTTCAGCTCCTGGTCTTGTTTTTGCTGACTGTATTGAGCTTCTCCATCTTTGGCTGCAAACAATATAATCTGCCAGGAGCCGTTGTGGGAGATCCCACCCATGACGAGGTCATGAGGAAAAGACCTGACACGCAAGGCCGTTCAGGACACAAGGGACCCTCCAGGTTGGCCCTGGCCTCTACCCAACCCTGTATCCTCCCCCCTTTTTCTGCTGTTGTTCTTGTTCCCCCTGCTGCAGATTCTTGTGTTGCCTGCCGAGAGTTCTCCTGCTCCTCTTTCATTGAATGAAGACCAACTTAAAACCCTAATTAATAAATCTCCTAGATGCTGGTACCCTATGAAGGGGCCAAAGATGAAGGAAATGCTTCAATTCAAACCCTTTTGCTGGCACTCTGGCTTGTTTGGCATATGTGCGCTCCTATTGCAAAGAATGCTCATGATTGTTCTAAGCATCCTAAGCACAATACGCTAACAAAAGAAACCATTAAGCATAGGTTTCTCCGCCAGGTGAGAAAGGCTCCACAAATAAAATAGCCACAAAATGTGCCTAATAGAAAATACTTTAGATAGAGATTAGCTGGTGACTTCTTGCAGGTAGTTAACTTTTAGACTAAGAGCCTATTTTGTGCTATATCTGCTGTTTTTGCAATCCTTCATGTTTCTGTTCTGTAAAAATGCAATCCTATCTAGTTCCCATGGAGATGATGCCTAACAGAAAGAAAATAGATTAACCACAAGAAAGACAGGGTCGGCTACTGAAGTTGCTTAAAGTTACACCAGGTGCAATTCATAAAATGTCAACAGGCCTGAAGGCCAAAAGATATCATACATAGAGATTAACCATAAAAAAGGCCCTAATAGGCACAGAACCCTTTGGGGGGTGAGGAAGCCCTATTAGAGAACACAAAAATATTATTCTAAAAGTGGTTATAGTTAAGGATTTAGAAAAATAAGAGTTTAGCCCTAGTGTAAAAACAATAAGATAACTGTTAATTTTAACCAAGAGTGCTAAAACAGAGACTGCCTCATCTGAGCGGCAGAGTCTTTGTGTGCTAAACTTTTTAGATAAATTTAGCTGAGAACTTCTGCAAAAAGACTGACCTTTGTGTTAACAGGATTGTGTTTCTACTATGTTGTAACCTGCTGTACCATGAGACTGCCACTTTTCTGTTTTCTGCTAAGCTCAAGGCCAGAAGATAATGTACAAAAAAATCTATGGGAAAAGACCCTCATAAACAAAAAGGTATGCAAAGAACACCTGGTTTCGTGAAGGAGAAGCTGATGTAATGGTAAACTAAGTCTGTGTGCTTATCTTCCCCTTAGAAATGTACTAACTTAGGGTATAAAGGCTACAGTGAGAAATAAAGCGCAGGCCAGACCCTGCTGCACACTCCCCAGTCTGGTCTCTCTCTCACTCGCCGATGCCGTTCATCCTGAGGGTACCCCTGGATCCTGCTGGGGCTGGACCCTGGCAATAATCAATCTGATTTTGGTGTTGGCCATCTGGTGATGTCCACAGGTAGAGTCTTCTCTTATGTTGTTGGAAGAGAGTGTTTGCTATGACCAGTGCGTTCTCTTGGCAAAACTCTATTAGCCTTTGCCCTGCTTCATTCCATACTCCAAGGCCAAATTTGCCTATTACTCCAGGTGTTTCTTAGCTTCCTACTTTGAATTCCAGGCCCCTATAATGAAAAGGACATCTATTTTGGGTGTTAGTTCTAAAGAGTCTTGTAGGTCTTCATAGAACCGTTCAACTTCAGCTTCTTCAGCATTACTGGTTGGGGCATAGGCTTGGATTACCATGATACTGAATGGTTTGCCTTGGAAACAAACAGAGATCATTCTGTCGTTTTTGAGATTGCATCCAAGTACTTCATTTCAGACTCTTTTGCTGACCATGATGGCTACTCCATTTCTTCTAAGGGATTCCTGCCCACAGTAGTAGATATATAATGGTCATCTGAATTAAATTCACCCATTTCAGTCCATTTTAGTTCGCTGATTCCTAGATTGTCAATGTTCACTCTTGCCATCTCCTGTTTGACCACTTCCAATTTGCCTTGATTCATGGACCTAACACTGCACATTCCTATGCAATATTGCTCTTTACAGCATCAGACCTTGCTTCTATCACCAGTTACATCCACAGCTGGGTGTTGTTTTTGCTTTGGCTCCATCCCTTCATTCTTTCTGGAGTTATTTCTCCACTGATCTCCAGTAGCATATTGGGCACCTAGCAACCTGGGGAGTTCCTCTTTCAGTGTCCTATCATTTTGCCTTTTCATACTATTCATGGGGTTCCCAAGGCAAGAACACTGAAGTGGTTTACCATTCCCTTCTCTAGTGGACCACATTCTGTCAGACCTCTCCACCATGACCCGTCCGTCTTGGGTGGCCCCACACGGATTGGCTTAGTTTCATTGAGTTAGACAAGACTGAGGTCCTGTGATCAGATTGGCTAATTTTCTGTGATTATGGTTTCAGTGTGTCTGCCCTCTGATGCCCTCTCGCAATACCTACCACCTTACTTAGGTTTCTCTTACCTTGGATGTGGGGTATCTCTTCACAGCTGCTCCAGCAAAGCGCAGCCACTGCTCCTTACCTTGGACGAGGGGTATCTCCTCACAGCCGCCCCTCCTGACCTTGAACGTGGAGTAGCTCCTCTCAGCCCTCCTGCGCCCACGCAGCCACAGCTCCTTGGAAGTGGGGTTGCTCCTCCCGGCTGCCGCCCCTGACCTCGGACGTGGGGTGGCTCCTCTTGGCCGCCGCCCCTGACCTTGGGTGAGGGGTAGCTCCTCTAGCCAAACCTCTGCACAGTCTGTCACAGCTTCTGACACAGACGTCAGAAGGGGGCAGAAAGAGTGCCCCCTGCTAGCCTTCAGCAGTATGTTACACTCCCACCAGCAGGCTGCTAATTAGAGAAAAGAGAAGTCCCAAATCTCAGCATGGCACCCGGTCCCTAACCCACAACATGCACTCTGAGATAACACTGGCACAGGGTGAGCTGTCCCAGGCCATATAACAATTGACGTGAATCTTGAAGAAAGGCAGGATTGCAAGCAAAGACATAGTCTCATTAACATAACCTAAGAGAACATTTGCATGAGTAAAACATACTGGTTTGTCAAGTGGGTTCTGAGTCTTAGGCAGAACCAACTTGAAGAAAGACAGTCTAGGGTAAATACATAGTTCATTAATATAGCTTAAGAAAAGCATTTCCATAAGAAAAATGAATTGGTTAGCTTCAGGTTTGAGAAAAGTTAAGTTCAGGAGGAACCAGATGTAGTCATGGTGACACAGAATTTTAAAAGAAGACTTCTCTTAAATTTGTATAGAAGGAAAAAAGTCTGACACTTGTAGTTTGTTTCCTCCTGCCATTTAAGAGAGATAAAAAAATGTCTGCCACTTGGAGCCTATTTCCTCCATTTGGAGACCCCTAGTCTTCCTGCCTGTTACCCTCTCACTCCCATCTTTGGTTTCAGCAAAGTTGAGCTCAGCAAATACTGAAGTCTCTCTGTTACTGCAGTAGCCTGAATAAAATGTTTGGCCACCTTAAAAAATAAAAGTATACTTATATGTATAGCTGAATCAGTTTGCTGTACACTAGAAATTAAGACAACTATAAATCAACCATACTTCAACAATTAAAAAAAGGAATATATGTAAATTTTAAAGTAGATTATAATTACTGCAAGTGAAAGTTGCTCAGTCGTGTCTCTTTGCGACTCCTTGGACTATATAGTCCACGAATTCTCCAGGCCAGAATACTGGAGTGGGTACCTTTTCCCTTCTCCAGGGGATCTGCCCAACCCATGGATCAAATCCAGGTCTCCCACATTGCAGACAGATTCTTTACCAGCTGAGTCACAATGGAAGTCCTAGGTAAAGGGAAATGACTGTCTATTATGCAACTGATAGGGCCCAAATGGGGTCTCATTGATAACATGGTTTGTTATGTTGACTTCACAAACGAAAAATAAAATCACAGTGATCTGCAAGGCTGACCAAATTGCCCAAATGGCATCCTGTTATATCACTGGTGCCTATCTTCTCAAAGCTGTGAAACCACCAGATTCCAGAGCTCCAGCTACACAACCATCCCTTCAGAGCTCATTGGTGTGGTATAAGAAGGACTCTGTCAGAAAGGGAGGACACTAGTTCTCCTTAAGGGCCAATCACCCTCTCTTTCCCCTCTAATAAATTTCCCTTTTCTTGCCTGACTACCTGGCTTGCCCTCTTTTTCTCTGCAATCACCTTACAGCAACAAAATCCAGAATTCATTTAAAAAATTAAGTTAATTCAACTACAAACAAAAGGCATGGTAACCAGCAAATGACGGTAGGAGAACAGGGAAAGGGGATATTCATCACTCAAAATACAGGAACACGTGATTATTTCCTTAGTACATGAATAAAGTAAAGAAGAAAATTTGAATAGTCCAAAAGGCAAGCCAGGAAAAGGTATAAGATGACAATTCACCCAAAGAGGAACTATGGTGAGTATAAACAACAAATTAAAAAAGTAAAATCAAAATAAGATACCAATGGCACAAATCAAACACTTTAATGACATTCTGGGGTGGGCTGTGACCAAAAAAAGAACTGCATACACTGCTTATGAGGGTGTAAATTGATACAACTTCTATGAGCGAGTGAGTGAAGTCACTCAGTGGTATCCGACTCTTTGGAGCCCTATGGACTGTAGCCTGCCAGGCTACTCCATCCACAGAATTTTCCAGGCAAGGATACTGAAGTGGATTACCATTTCCTTCTCCAGGGAATCTTCCCCACCCAGGGATCAAACCCGCATCTCCTGTGTCTCCTGCATTGCAAGCAGATTCTTTACCCATTGGAAAAGTTCAACTTCTATGGATTTTATCAATAACTGAGAAATTTTAAATGGGATGTCCTTTGGTCCAGTAAATCCCCTTCTACAAAATCATCTCACAGATGTATTTCTTATGCTTTGAGAAAAAGACATTTGTTCACTTAGCACTGTTTGTATCAGCAAAACATTCTAAACAACCTACAGATCTATCAATAGCATTATAGCTAATTTATGTTCCAGCCATACAAAATGGAAAACTATAAAACAATTCCAAAGACTAAGATAAATCTACATACAGTCACATGTTAAGATCCTTTGATGTATTTGGTGAAAAATGTAATCTGCATACACATTTTCTTTTTCTTTTTTTTCTTTTTCACTCAGTCCTGTCTGATTCTTTGCCACCCCATGGACTATACAGTCCATAGAATTCCCCAGGCCAGAATATTGGAGTAGATAGCCTTTCCCTTCTTCAGGGGGTCTTCCCAACCCAGGGATAGAGCCCAGGTCTCGCATACAGATAGTGCAATAATATTTATGAAAATGGACTTCCCTAGTGGCTCAGACGTAAAAGCATCTGCCTACAATGCGGGAGACCTGGGTTTCGATCCCTGGGATGGAAAGATTCCCTGGAGAAGGAAATAGCAACCCACTCCAGTATTCTTGCTTGGAGAATTCCATGGACAGAGGAGCCTGGTAGGCTACAGTCCATGGGTTCGCAATGAGTCGGACACAACTGAGTGACTTCACTTTCACTTTCATTTATGAAAATGATATATTTACATATATCTGGATATGCTTGCAAATGCAAAGAAAACAGTTTGTAAGAATAAACTCCCACTTTTTCACACTTCCATTAAGAAGAGGAACATGATAGAAGGAAGTTTCAGGACTGGGTTTGGGTTCTTCTAGTCCCACTTTTTATTTTATGCATCTACCTGTAACTTTTTACCAGGAGAACATTATGTCTGTAAAGAATAAAAATAACTAAATGAGCTGCACCAGGTTCACCAAAGCCTTACCTGAGAAACATGTTTCTGGATGATCCCCTCAAAGGTAAAATCTGCCCCTTAGAACACAGGGGAAATCTGTGCCTTTAGTGTGTGGGTGTGTGTGCGTCAGTGTGTGTGTGTGTGAGTGTGTGTGTGTGTGTCCCTGAACAGGTCAAATTCTCCCAGTCAGTTCTGAGCCGTGTAACCACTCATTTCATTCATCTTTAAGAAGTGTGTCTTGTATTAACTAAACCCTGAGAGGACAGGCGCCAGGGACGAATTTGGGACTAGTTAGAGCATGCAATCCGGTCCCATCACTACGTGGCAAATAGATGGGGAAACAATGGAAACAGTGAGAGACTATTTTGGGGGCTCCAAAATCACTGCAGATGCTGGCTGCAGCCGTGAAATTAAAAGACACTTGCTCCTTGGAAGGAAAGCTATGACCAACCTAGACAGCATATTAAAAAGCAGAGACATTACTTTGCCAACAAAAGTTCGTCTAGTCAGAGCTATGGGTTTTCCAGTTGTCATGTATGGATGTGAGAGTTGGACTATAAAGAAAGCTGAGTGCCGAAGAATCGAGGCTTTTGAACTGTGGTGTTGGAGAAGACTCTTGAGAGTCCCTAGGACTGCAAGGAGATCTAACCAGTCCATCCTAAAGGAAATCAGTCCTGACTATCCATTGGAAGGACTGATGCTGAAGCTGAACTCCAATACTTTGGCCACCTGATGCGAAGAGCTGACTCATTTGATTCTGGGAAAGACTGAAGGCAGGAGGAGAAGGGGATGACAGAGGATGAGATGGTTGGATGGCATCACCGATTCAATGGACATGAGTTTGAGTAAGCTCCGGGAGTTGGTAACGGACAGGGAGGCCTGGCGTGCCGCAGTCCGTGGGGTCGCACAGAGTCGGACGCGACTGAACTGACCTCAGCTGAACCACGTGACCGCCAACGAAGCTCCAGCGTTGGCGGCGCGAGCAGCCCGGGGTCAAACAGACGCGCCTAGAACTTCAGGAAACCGTTGGTGGGTGGAGAGGGGGCGCCGTCCGGCAGCTCCTTTCTGATCTGCAGTGCTGAGAACGTGGGCTTTCATTCCTGGAAATGAGCCTTAATCCCTCGAAGGTTGCGCCGGAGCCAGAGCCGGAGCGGGAGGCGGAACAAGAGCCTGGGTCCGAGGCCCAGGGGCCGAGGCCAGAGAGAGAGAGCGGGCCGCCAGCGGGGCCTGGCCCGGAGCCAGAGCCGCCCTCAGCGGCGGGTCAGGACTGGGAGCCCGAGCGCAGCCGGGCGGCGGGGCCGAGCGCAGAGCCCCCTCCGGGGCCCGAGGCTCCGCCGCCCCCGCCGGCCTCTCAGTCTGAGACCCTTTGGGCCCCGCGGCCCCGCTGCCACACCAACTGCCTGGAGGCACCTCTGTCGCGGGCCTTCCAGCGGCTGGGCAGGAAGGTGGGCGCGCACCCCTGGATCTTCCTGCTGCTGCCCCTGGCGCTAACAGCCATCCTGGGCACCGGCCTGATGTACCTGCCCCGGGATGGAGAAGAAGACCTGGAGGAGGAGTACACCCCGATCGGGAGCCCCGCCAAGGCAGAGCGGCGCTTCGTGCAGGGACATTTCACCGCCAACGACTCTCTCGTCTTCTCTATCTCCAGGAAGAGCGCCGAGGTCCCTTATGCCTCCATCCTCGTGGTCTCCAACGCCGAGACCCTGCTGGAGCCGGACATCCTAGAGGAAATCAGCAAGGTGGACGACACGGTGCAGGCTCTGACTGTGACCCAGGACAACGGAACCCAGATCCCCTACGGCGAGGTGTGCGCCAGGAACCAGGGCTCCTGCGTCCCCCCCAACCCACTCTTGTTCGCCTGGAAAAGGAACAAGGGCCTCAACCTGAGAACCATCACCTTCCCCATCTACAGCCTAGCCGGTCAGATCGTCTCCCTGGCCAACATCCTGGGAGGAACTGTCTTGGGTGAGAGTACCGGGCCGAGTCAGTTGCTCCTCCAGGCCAAAGCCATGCGGCTGCAGTACTACCTGGAGACGGGAGAAGGAGAGGACAATGAACGTAGCAAGGCGTGGATGATCCACTTCCTGACGAAGGCGAGCAGCCTTGAAGAGAGTCTGGCCTTGAAGAAGATCCAGGTACCTAGTGGCTGGAGTTTACGGGAGGCCAGGAGAAGGTGGGAGGGAGTTATAAGAGGACTTGTTCCAGGGACCACAGCAGCAGCACCCCCAGATTATCAGATGGAGTCCTTGGCTGGAAGCTAGGTGTGCTCTGCTCTATTTGATCCTTCATCCAGCTGTCTTAAAATAGCACACCGAAGAAAGCCACAGTAGATTCCAAAAAAGGGTGGATATGTGTATGGCTGATTCACTCTGCTGTATACATGAAGCTAACACAGCTTTGTGAAGCAACTTACTACAATAAATTTTTTAATAAAGTAAAAAGGGGACTTTTAAAAAAAGGAGAAGAACGCCACAAATCTTAAATCCTTGGTAACATTCTGGTTAAAAACACAAATGGTACATTCTCAGGGTAGGTCTGTTCAGTACAGACATTGATATTCAGGTTTAGTTTGGTTTATCTGGTCAAATTACTCTGTAATTCTAACTTTCAGTTTAAGCCTTTGCTGTTTCTGGGAGCCCCCTAAACTTTGGAGTTCATTGGAATAAAAAAGTAAAACTTTAAATGAAAGTTCCATGATGTTTTTGAGAAAGATAAGCATTTTAAAAGTAAATTATAGTGTAGTGCCAGGCACATATTAGCTGCTCAGTAATTTTGGGGCTGGCAAACCTAATACTCTGAATGAAACTGGTGAAAATAAGATATCTTCTGAGAAAAGTCTTTTAATACCCAGGCCTGTTGGAAATGATGCTTGTGCAATTAAAATAGTAAAAGATAATAACTGAATAGAAGTTTAGAAAAGTTATAAGTCTATAGTTATTAATGCTTTCACGGTTTTATATAAGATTCAGATTTTGTGTATTCAGGAGTCTTAAACTTTAGATTTTTTGAAAGAAACTTTGAAAAGCATGCCAGAGATTTGTGGGAAGAAGCAAATCTTTATTACCTTCTTTATTCTAAAATCATAATCCATATATTTTGACTTTTCACTGAATTTTAATGTTTAAATTATTAAGTTGTAGTGTTTCAGTATCATATGTAACTCACACACAATATCAGAATTGAAAGTCATTTACCTGAATATGTTTTTGTGGCAGGTTGTCTACTTTTCATCGCTTTCTAGGCAACTGGAATTTGAGGCAACTTCTATGACAGTGATCCCCTTGTTTCACTTGGCCTACCTTCTAATCATATTATTTGCAATTGTATCATGCTACAGGTAAAACAATTTTAACAGTTTTTTAAACTCTAAAAAATATTTTATTGTAGTAATGTATATAATGTGTATATAACATTTATAACATAAAATGTGTCATTTCAAAAACCATTTTTAAGTGTACAGATCAGTGGCATTCATTACATTATCAGTGTTGCCCAACCATTGCAACTATCCCTTTATTAATGTTTTCCATCACCCCAAACAAACACTGTAACCATTAAGTAATAACTCCCCACTGTCTCCCCCAAGTCTTGGCTAATTTTTAATCTAGTTTCTGTTTCCATGAATTTGCCTATTCTAGAGATTTCATATAAGTGGAATCATACAGTATTTGTCCTTTTGTGATTGACTTATTTCACTTATCATAATGTTTTCAACATTTATCCATGTTGTAGTAAGAGTTCCTTTACATGGCTGAATAATATTCCATTTTATGTATGTACCACATTTGTTTATCTACCTATCTGTTGATGGGCACTTGAAATATTTTTACCTTTGGACTATAGTGAATAATGCTGCAGTGAAACCTGGTGTCCAAATCTCTGTTTAAACTCCTGTTTGCAGTTCTTTTCAGTATATACCTAGGAGTGGAATTATTGGGTTGTATGATAATTCACTGGTTAGCTTTTTGAAGAACCACCAAACTATTTTTCACAGAGGCTACACCATTTTGTATCCCACCAGCAATGTGTAAGTTTTCCAATTTCTCTACATTCTAACCATGATTATCTTTTTTATGTGGTTATTGGTTATTTGTATATCTTCTTTGGAGCTCCCCAGGTAGCACAGTGGTAAAGAATCTGCCTGCTGGTGCAGGAAATGCAAGACACTTGGTTTCGATCCCTATGTTGGGAAGATGCCCTGGAGAAGGAAATGGTAACGCACTCTGGTATTCTTGCCTGGAAAATTTCATGAACAGAAGAGCTTGGTGGCTAGGGAGTCACAAGGAGTCAGACAACTGAGCTACTGAGCACACACACATATCCTTTATGGAGAAATGTCTTTTCAAGTCCTTTGCCCTTTTTCTGGCTGCACCCCAAGGCTTGAAGAATCTTATTTCCCCGACCAGGGGTTGAACTTGGGCCCAGGCCTTTGGCAGTGAAAGTTTGGAGTTCTGACCACTGGACTGCCAGGGAATTCCCACCTTTGTCCATTTTTAGTGAAGCTGTTTGTCCTTTTGTTGTTGAATTCTGTTGTTGAGTATATGTTTTGGATATTAAATCCTTATCAAGTTATATAATTTGCAAATATTTTCTCTCACTCTGTAGATTATCTCTTTACTTTCTTGATAATGTCCATTAATGTACAAAGGTTTTAATTTAGATGAAATTCAACTTATTTATTTTTATTGTTTCTAATTGTGCTTTTGGTGTTACATCTAAGCTTCCATTGACAAGTAAGGTCGTTTGCAATTGCTCTGTGTTTCCTTCAAGAGTTTTATGGTTTTAGCTGCAATATTTAGGTGGTTACAATTTTTAGTCATAGTTGTATATGATGTGAAGTAGGAGTCCAACTTCATTCTTGTACATGTGGAAATCCAGTCATCCCAGTGCTTTTTGTTGAAAAGACTCCTCTTTCCCAGTTGATTGGATTTGGCATCCTTGTCAAAAATCAGTGGGCTGTAGATATATGGATTTATTTCTAGATGCTCAGTTCTACTCCGTTGGTCTATATGTCTGGTCATATACTAGTACCACTCTGATTTAAATAGTGTAGCTATGTTATAAGTTTTGAAATCTGGAAATCTCAGTCATCCATTTATTTTTTCTTTTTAAGGTTATTCTGAAATATCCAGGGCTCCTTGTAATTCCATATGGATTTGAGTATTGACCTATACATTTCTGAATAAAAGCTATTGGAATTTTGATAGAGATTGTGTTTAATGTGTAGATCGCCTTAGGCGAGATTGTCATTTTGACAATATTATGTCTTCCACCCCATTGGACTGTGAAAGTCTTCCCATTGATTTAGGTCTTTTTAGTTTCTTTCACCAATGTTTTGTAGATTTCCATGTACCAGTCTTTCACTTCACTTCTTTGGTTAAATGTATTCCTAACTATTTCATTATTTTAAACACTAAATGAAATCACTTTCTTAATTTCTTTTTGGGATTGTTCATTGCACATGGATAGAAACAACTGAATCCTGTGTGTTGATCTTCTATCTTGCAGCTTTACTGAATTTGTTTACTAACTTTAGTAGGTTCCTTTGGATTCATTGGAATTTTCATATTTACAATCATATAATCTGGGAAAACAGAGTTAAAATTCCTCCTTTCCAGTTTGAATTCCTTTAATTTCAAAGTCCTGTCTAATTGCTCTGATTAGCACTTCTAGTACATCTTTGAATATCACTGATGAAAGTGGGCATCCTTATCTTACTCCTGATCTTAGAGGGAAAGCTTTCTTTTTTTCACCATTGAGTTTAACATTAGCTGTCCAGTTTTCATAATTGCCTTTATAATTTTGAGGAACTTTCCTTCCATTCCTTGTTTTTGAGAGTTTTTATCATGAAAAGACATTGGGTTTTGTCAAGTGCCTTTTCTGTGCCTTTTGAGAAATTCATGTGGTTTTTTATCCTGTGTTCTGTTAGTGTTCTGTATTACATTGATTGATGCTCTCATGTTGAACCACTCTTTCATTCCTGGGGTAAATCCCATATGGTCACGATGTATACTTCTTTTAATATGCTTATTGTGTTTGCTAGAATTTTGTTGAGGATTTTTGTGTCTATATTGATAAGAGGTCTTATTTGTACCTTCCTTGTAGTATCTTAGTCTGACATTGATACCAGTGTAATCATGGTCTCATCAAAAGAGTTAGGAAGTGTTCCCTTCCTTTAAGTTTTTTTGGAAGGGTTTGAAAAGGATTGGTGTTAATTCTTCTTTACAAATTTGATAAAATTCACCAGTGAAGCCATCAAGCCTGGACTTTATTTTGAAGGTGAGGGGAGGTTTTTGACTGTGGAACAGTCCTTTTACATGTTCTGTTGAGACTTTCATCTTGAGTCAGTTTAGGTCTTTGTGTATTTCTAGGAATTTGTGTATTTTATCTAGGTTATCCAGTTTTTTGGCATAGGTTGCTTATAGTAATGTCTTAAATCCTTTCTATTTCTGTAAATCATGTCCCATTTAGTTATTTGTATTTCTTCCCCTTTATCAACTCTAGATAAATGTCTTTCAATTTTGTTGATTTTTTTTTGATAACCAATTTTTGGCTTTGTTTGCTTTCTCTGTTGTTTTTCTATTCTCAATTTTATTTATCACTGTTCTTATTTGATTCCTTCTGTTAGCTTTGTGTTAGGTCTTCTTTTTCTGGTTCCATAAGGTGTTTAAATCGACAAAGTGTTTTGAGAGCTTTTCTCTTTTTTTTAATGCAGTATAAATTTACCTCTGGGCACTGATGTCACTACATCTCATAAGTTTTATGATATTTTGTATGTTTTCATTTTCCTAATAGATTATCTGCCTAGATGTTTTACCCATTATTGAAAGGGAAGTATTGAATTTTCCAACTTTTATTGCAGAGCTATGTATTTCTCTTCATAATACTGTTAATATTTGCTTCACATATATTGGGTCTCTGTTATGAGATCCATTTATGTTTATAGTTGTCATATCTTCTTGATTAATTGGCCCTTTTATAAATATATGATTCCTTCTGTCTCAAAACTTTTAACAGTTTTTGAAATAGTCTATTTTGTCTGTTATCAGTTATAAGCACTCCTAGTCTCTTTTGGTTACTATTCACATGGAGAATCTATTTCAATCTATTTATATCTTTGGATCTAAAGTGAATCTCTTGTAAATAGCATATAGTTGAATCATGCTGTTTTATCCATTCTGATAATATCTGCTTTTTGATTGGAAAATTTAATCTGTTTAGATTTAAAATAATTGCTGACAAGGAAGGACTTATTTCTATTGTTTGGGTATTTAATATTCTGTATATGTTAGAGTTATTATCCTTCATTTCATCCATTTATACACTTTTTTTGGCCAAACCCGGGCCCTAGCAGTGAGAGCGCTGAGGAGTCCTGACCACTGGGCCCCCAGGGAGCCATTGTCTCGTGCCTTCTTTAATGTGTAGTTTGTCAGATGTCTTGATTGATCATTTTGCTGCCAGTGATTCCCATGTCAGCCTGAATACTGAGAATCACATGAAGAAATTTTTAGACACATGGATTCTGCAACTTCCCTACAAACTATAGATCAGAGTCTGCAGAGCTGTGTTCCAGGACTGCAGGAATCTAAAGTTGAGACTCTCCCAAGTCATTCTGATAAAGTGCTTAACCAAAGTCCTTCTTGGGGACTAGAAAATCTGCAAGTGTACTCACTAGTGTTCTGCATTCACATCTTTCCTTCCATTGCCTGTAGAACATAAAAATAAGAATCATTTAGAGAGTCAACACAGCGACTAGTCGAAGTCAAATCACTCTAGCCAATAATATACTTCACTCCCTCCATCCTCTGAAAAATTTATACCAACAATCCAGAAACCTGAAAGAGGGAATAGAGCTAAGCATGTCATATGTAGCTTTTATCCTGTTAATCATTCTGATTTCAAGATTCATTTGTGTTACTTTTATCTTAAATTCCTGTAAATCAATATTGTTGCTTTAAGAAAGTATTGTGTGTATGTGTTAGTCACTTAATCGTGTCCGACTCTTCGTGACCCCAGGGTCTGTACCCACCAGGCCTCTCTGTCCATGGGATTCTCCAGGCAAGAATACTGGAGTGGATTGCCATTTCCTTCTCCAGGGGGTCTTCCTGACCCAGGGATTGAACCCAGATCTCTTGCATGGCAGGCAGATTCTTTACCATCTGAGCTCTAGGGAAGTCCACAAGAAAGTAATGGTTGTAATCAAATTTTGTTTTGTAATCAAAACAAAATACTTTTGGTGCATGTATGTATGTTGATTTGGGGCCCTGAGTTTAACAGATAGCACCAGCAGTTTGAGAAAAAGTGAAATACAGGCACACATAGTTGTTTTAATAAGAAAGTTTGGTTATTTTAATGTGGCCTTGCATGAATAAGGTCTTTAGTTATATTTTTGCTCTTTGGGAATCAGCAGCTCTGTTTCCATAGTTGACTTTCCTAGTCTTCAAGCCAAAGTGTTTCTCTCTCCTACTAAAAGTTTCTAGAGGCAGCTGTCAGTCATTTGTTTTGAAGCAGTTGGCAATGAAGTAAAACAGAAACCTAGAGATTGTCGTCAATACTTTAAAGTTGTGGTTGTTGGGGAGTTAAAGTATTAAATCCAGTCTTTTTAAAATGCTATATATATATTCCCAGTTTTGTTGGTCCAACCAAGAAATAGACATAAGTTGTATTATTCCAAATGGAGTATATGTTACTTTTTTTTTTTTTTTTTGCAATTAGTAGCCTCTTTTCTTGGGCTTCCCAGGTGGCTCAGCGGTAAAGAATCAGCCTGTAATGCAGGAGACACAAGAGACACGGGTTTGATGCCTGGGTTGGGAAGATCCCCTAGAGGGAAGGCATGGCAACCTACTCCACTATTCCTGCTTGGAGACTTCCGTGGACAGAGGAGCCTAGTGGGCTACAGTCCATAGGGTCACAAGCCGTCAGACACAACTGGATTGACTGAGCACACACACACACACACACACACACACACACCCTCTTTTCTAGAGCACACTCCTTTAGCAGAGGAGAACCATGAAAAACTTTTAGAAGGAGGCTTTCATTCTTTTTGTTAGCCACAATATATATTAAAGCAGCTTTGACATACAGGAGGTATTTAGGATTGTGTTCATGGCTAATGGGAGTCATAAGTGGGTGAGAAGGTACCTGGACATGGGCACTTTCATACTGCTTGCTTCTGTTCACACTCCTTTGGAGATCAGAGTGGAATTATCTATTTGCAATGTTTTAGTATCTTTTTGTGGCTCTGAAAGGCCAGTCAGTGGATTCATGCTTGGCTTACTGCATAAGAATCAATCAGTATAGTTTGGTAAAAGTACAGATTCCCAACTTTTCTGTCCCAACCCCATCCCCCACCCCCATCCACCCCCCACCCACCGCCCTTTGTTTTTGTTCAGTTGGTCTGGGCTAGTGCTTGGAAATTAAAGTTCTCCAACAGACAGGTATGGGGATTATTGTCCAAGAGGGCTCTGAAGAGGTGTCCGAGTCAAGAATGTTATGATTGCTGGAATTTCAGTATGGAAGCTACCACCACAAGTTCCATGACTTTTCCCTCCAAATTTACAGGTGTGACTGTGTACGAAACAAAATGTGGGTTGCAGTCTTTGGAGTCATTTCTGTTGCCTTGGCAGTGGTAAGCGGCTTTGGCCTGATGTTGTACATTGGGGTGCCATTTGTGCTCATAGTTGCAAATTCACCATTTCTTATCCTAGGTGAGTAAAACAAAGCATGAGGCTGCACACTGTGTGTGGGGGGGTGTGGGGTGGGTAAAGGAAGCGTATTGTGTTAGATTAAGCAAAATAATTATATGTAGGTGACTTTACAGATCCAAAATGAGGTATCAGGAGAAAAAAAATCAAATGGAATTATATGCCTTTAGAGTTGGAAAAATCTGGTACCCCAAATGGAAAAACACAGACCAGGGACATGAACAGGCATTTCACACACACACACACACACACACACACACACAGAATCCAAAATACTAATCTTGAAAATGTAAGAAAGATATATTTGACCTTTCGATTAATCAAGGGATGCAAGTTAAACCAAAAGTGAGATACTTTGTCTTCTTATTAGATTAATGAATATTATAGCAAGATTGAAGGTTTGGGGAAGGTTATATGCAAGTGAACTCTCATATTCTGCTGAGGGAGATTTGTAAATTGGTGCACTTTTAAGATATAACTTTGCAACAAATCAAAAGACTTAAAAATCTAAAATGGAATACGTTTGACCTGCCAACTCCACTTTTGGGAATTTGTCCTAGTTATTGGACAGGTTTTCACAAAATAAAATAAGCATGTTCATTTTAATGTGATTTAGAATAGGAAAAAACAAGCTAATCCTATATCAACATGGGATTGATCTGCTCATATCACATTAAAGTTTTGGAATCCTATTCAGTCTTTCAAAAGAGGTAGATATAAAGTGTTAAATGAAAAATGCTGGTTATGAAACAAGTTGTTTAAAACAGAGAGATACACAAATATGCATGTATATTTGTATAGAGCAAATTCTGGATAGATAATACTTAAAATATTAGCGAGGATTATCCTTGACAGCTGGAATTACAGTTGTTTAAAGGTTTTCTTTGTATTTGCCTGTACTTTCAGGATTTATTTTACAATAAGCATAAGAAGGCAAGTATGTTTCTATTTTGGGTGGTAAGCAACTTGGAAGAAATAATCATTGGTTTCCTAGGGAAGATAGGGGAGGAACTGTGCACTGGATGTATGCCTTCCTAGCACACACTCATGCTTAAGCACTCAATGTTCCCACAGCCATAAACAACTAAAGTGTAGACAACTGATTTCATATCAACGTCTTCCTATTATCTGTATATACATAGACATGTTAGTGTAGGGGTGCATGTTTGGGAGGAACTGTGATTTCAGTAGCTCAAGAAATGTGTGAGGACACTTTCTGAGCCAAATTCCATAAATAATAAAACCGGCTTTTAAATACCTGTTGCATATCAATGAGTTTATTTGTGGTCCTTAGTACCTCAGATTCTTGCCCTTTGTCCAGCTGAATGCAAGCCAAATCCAGAAAGCTGGCTGCAGGGGGCCTGTCAGGATGCAGTTTGTGACAGACTACACAAGCCTGTGTCGCTGCAGGCCTTTTGCCAGACCATACACACAGAACCCCCGAGTTAGAGGCCAAGTGCTATTCCCAGTACCTCCCCATATAACCCATGGAGAAGCTCTTCCAAGGTTGGTATTAGAATCAATCAGCACTGGGTTCCAAGTATTGATTTTGTATCAATACACACAGAAACAGGTGTATAGGAGTGAAAGCGGTAGGAAGCTTGAGGGAAGTGAAATTTATCTGCAACGTGCTTAGGCTGTCCTTGGTAATCCCCTTTCTTCTCTGTGGTCCTCCTCTCCTAAACTTCAGTGATGACTTCAGAGTCCTCAAATGTTCTCCTGGTCTCTTTATTCCAAATCAATCAGGAAACGTCACTGTGGAAGAGACTGGTTACTTTAGTATTCACTTATTATGTAAGGGATTCTTAAGTTTTACTTTGGTACATATTTCTGATCTCAAGGGTACCTGCATTTTACTGACTTAATGCCTTAACCTGGGCAAGTGCAGTCTGAATGACAGTGTTCTCAGGTGTCAGAACTAGACTAACAGAAAACTACACGTGTGTATATCTGTGTGTGTATGTGTGTACAAACTATGGGGTACCTTTAAAATCATACCACATTGATAGCTAGATGCTAACTGGAGAACAGATAAATCCAGCTCATATTTTAAATAACAGGATGCTAACTCAGTATTAGTGCCTTAGAGTCAAATGCTTTATAAGAGAAAATGGTCTCTCAAATGTTCTGATGGAATCAGAGATGCATGGCTAATCCTGCTTCACCTAATAACCAGTCAGCCAGGTTTCCTGACTCTTCATTGAAACACCCTGAATGATGACTAGGAGTAGAGTGTACTGTGCTATGTGTACAAAGTATAGTGTTATTAGAGAGCAAGGAGTGGTGAGTTGTGTTGTGGATTCAGAGGCAACCAGAGAAGGCATCAGAGAAAGCAGTATCCAAACAGACTCTGCAAGATCAATGAGACCTTGAGAGACAGGCAAAGAAAATGGTTTGAGTTGATCTGGTTAATTTTTAATGCATGTTAAAAAGTACAAAGACTGTTTCTTTCTCTAACAGGTGTTGGGGTCGATGACATGTTTATCATGATTTCTGCCTGGCAGAAGACCAGCCTCATGGATAACATAAGCGAGCGGATGTCTGATGTCTATTCAAAAGTGGCAGTATCCATTACCATCACCACTGTCACCAATGTCCTGGCCTTCTATACAGGAATTATGACCTCTTTCAGATCTGTTCAATACTTTTGCATCTATACAGGAACAACCCTGCTCTTCTGTTATTTTTATAACATCACCTGTTTTGGAGCATTTATGGCCCTGGATGGGAAAAGAGAAGTAGCCTGTCTACGCTGGTTGAAGAAGCCAGAAACACCTGACCAAAAATGTTCCTCATTTAAAAAGTCCTGCTGCCTCCCTTGCAATTCTCTCCAAGATGAATATAAAGCTGACATCCATCCAATGAATCTGTTCTTTAGAGACTGTTTTGGTCCTTTTCTCGTAAGCACCAAGTCCAAGATTTTTGTCGTGCTCCTGTACGTCTCGTACATCATAGCTAGTGTATATGGGTGTTTCCATGTGCAGGAAGGTTTAGACCTCCGAACTTTGGCAAGTGACGACTCCTACATCACACCATATTTTAATGTAGAAGAAGACCATTTTTCTACTTATGGTCCCAGCGTTATGGTTATCGTTACTGAGGCTCTTGACTACTGGGATAAAAATGCTAGGCAAAAACTGGAAACATGTCTGGCAGATTTTGAAAACAGTGAGTATGTAGATAAAAACCTTACAGAGTTTTGGTTACGAGAATATGTGAAATATATGGAAAACCTCCGTCAAGATATAAATGATAAGACAGTGTTTCTAAGCAATATTCCCACTTTTTTAATGGAATTTCCACTTTTTGCATATGATATTAATATAACATCATCACAGGAAATCATTTGTTCCCGGGCCTTCGTTCAAACCATGGGTATTTCTTCTTCAACCAATAAGAAGCTGATGTTACTCCAGTTCCGAAACATGGCTGAGAAGTGTGAAGTTCCCCTAATGGTGTACAACCCGGCATTCATATATTTTGATCAGTATTCTGCAATAGTAGAAAACACTGTTCGAAATGTGGTTGTTGCGTCAGCAGCTATGTTCATTGTTTCCTTATTATTAATTCCTCATCCCCTGTGTTCTTTGTGGGTAACTTTTGCTATTGCTTCTGTGATTGTGGGCGTCACAGGTTTTATGGCCTTCTGGAATGTCAACCTTGATTCCATATCCATGATTAATCTTGTCATTTGTATAGGGTTTTCTTTTGACTTTTCTGCTCACATTTCCTATGCATTTGTTTCCAGTTCAGAGCCCTCAGTAGACCGAAAAGCCATTGAGGCACTGTATCTGCTAGGCTACCCCGTGTTACAAAGTGCAGTTTCAACAATAATAGGGGTGTCTGTCCTGTCTGCAGCTAACGCATACATCTTCAGGACATTTTTCAAGATTATGTTTCTTGTGATGTTATTTGGAGCTGCTCATGGTCTAGTTTTTATCCCAGTATTCTTAACCTTTTTTTGAAAGTTACTTTGAATAGTCACTAACAAATCAAAGATCAATTATAGAATTCCTGATTGGCCCAATCCAATCTGATTAAAATGCACTATTAAGAATAGTCAATAAACTAAAAACAAAGGCATGTTTCCTTGGCTTGTAAATACCGTTTTAAAATGTTATTTAAAATATCCTGAGAAAAATTAATGTCTCTCATTAAAATATTTTTACTAAATTAAGAAGTGTTTTCATCTTTATTACAGTCTATACAATCAAGCATAAGTTTCCAATTATTTGTCCTTTTATTTCCTCATTAGTAGTTTATGCCTGGAATTCAAATATTTTATGTATTATACTCTAAAATGGAATATTATTTTCATTGTACTTCTCATATGCATTATTGTATAAAAGTGTAACTATTATTTATTCTCCTAGCCTGGGGTTTTTCTATGCATTTTTTTAATAGTGTATTTTGATGAACAGAAGTTTTTAAAGTTTTGGAATCAAATTTATCTTTTTTTTTATGGTTAGTGTTTTCTGAGAAATCTTTGCCTAATCCAAGATTACAAAAAATCATCTGTATTTTCTTCTCAAAGCTAATAGTTTTATATTTACATGTTATATTATATTACATATGAATCATAGACCTGTGTTTGTTGGGAAGTATGGGTAGAGGTTCGTTTTCTTCCCATTAGAGTTATCCAGCTATCCCGGGATCTTTAGTGAAAAGACTGTCCTTTCACCATAGGGACTAACTTGGCACCTGTGTCAGAGAACAAAATGACAATTTATGTGTGGCTCTATTATCTGTTTTTCTGTAATAAAGTGGATACCACACTGTATCGATTACTGAAGCTTTATATTAATTATGGAAATTAGGTTAGGTAAGTTATCCAGCATTTTCCCTCTTTTCCAAATTATTTTGGCTGTTATAGGTTCTTTGCATTTAGATACTAATTTTAGAATCACTTGTCCTTATATCAAAAAAAAAAGGTTTCTGGGATCATAATTAGGTCATGGTGAGTCTACAGATCAATTTGGGGAAAATAGATATATTAGCAATATGAAATCCTCCAATCTGTGAACATGGTTTGTCTCTTACATATTATCTTATTTCATGTTTTTCAGAAGTATCTTATAGATATACTTGGATTTACTTTCTAAGCGTGTTAATTTTTTAGCACTGTAAATATTTTGAACCCCTTTTTCATTTTTTTTCACTAGTACATAAAAATACAATTGGTTTCGGTATACCTACCTTATTATGTGTAATCTTTTTAGGTTCACTTATTCATGTAGATTTTTGTAGTTTTTTTAGTAGCTTTTAATCTATGCAATTATGTCAAGATCACATAAAGGCCATTTTATTTCTCCCTACTTAAATTTTATCTCTTACTTACCTTATTGCACAGGTTTAAAACGTCCAGGAAAATATAGGAAAGCATAGTGGCATCATTGCCTTGCTGTCAGCTTTGTAAGGAATGGAATCCATATTTCATCAAATATAATGATTACCTGGAAGGTTTTCATAGCCATCTTCTGTCAGGTTGTGGAAGCCCCTTTCTACTTCTAGTTTTCTGGCATGTTTTAACATGAATGGGTATTAAGTTTTGTCAAATTTCTCTCTGTCAATTGAGATTATCATGTCTATTTTTCTATTTTAGTCTGTGGAATGTGACAACTTACACTGAATGATTTTTTTTAAATCAAATCAACTTACATGGAATCATTTTATACTAGCCTTGCATTCCTAGAATAATCCACATTTGGTCATGGCATGTTATTATCTTCATATATTGCCATTTTTGTTAATATTTTGTCAGTGATATTTGTTCCTATGTTCATGAGGCATATTGGTCTACAATTCCCTTTTTTGTAATGCCTTTCTCAGGTCATTGTATCAGGAAACAAGCCAATAAATATTCTTCCTGTTCTGTTTTCTGAAATATATGATATATGGTTGACATCATTTTTTCATTTCTTATCAAATGTTTGGTAGAATTCATTAGTGAAGCCCTTGGGTGTGGAGTTTTTCTGAGAAGGACTTTTATTTCAGATAAACTTTCTTTAACAAATGGAAGGCCATTAAAATGTTCTTTTTCTTCCTGGGTCAATTTTGGTATGTTTGTTTTGTATGGAATTTGCCATTTTTCCAATTGGCTATAAATTTCCTTCTAGCTACTATTTTCACTGTATCCACAAAATTTATGAGAGATGTTCATTATCATTCATTCCAAAGTAAGCTCCTGTTTCCCTTGTGATTTCTTCTTTGACCATGAATTAAACAATACCTTTATTTTCTCTTCATTTTTGAAGAGTAGTTTAAACAGATATAGATTTCTAAGTTGAGAAGACTTTTTTTCTTTCAGCACTTTAAATTTGTCATTGCATTGTCTTCTTGATGCAATGCTGATGAATTCAGTCTTCACTTTCACATTGATCTTCTCTATGGAATATGCCTTTTTTCCTCTATATTCATTTAATCTTTTTTTTATTACTGGTTTTCAGCAATTTGACTATGATGAGATTATATGTGTTTTTTTTTTCTATTCAATCTTCTTAGATATCTTTAAGCACTTAGGACCTGTGGCTTGATATTTTCCATCATATTTGGAAATATTTTAGCCTTTATTTCTTCAAATGTTTTTCTGTTACATTGTCTCTCCCCTTTCCTTCAGTGACTTTAATTATAAATATATTCTCATTATCTTCAGTTGTCATAAAATAGTAATAGTCCCCAAGATTGCATTTTATCATTAATAAATTGAAATTTATTGATACTTCCAAAAAACTCTGTAGCTCATATTTTGTTGAAAAAAATGAACTCTTTCTACATATGTTGAGATTCCTGGTAAGCTCAGGAAAATTCTCAGTGAAGGTACATAATTATGCTTTTATGTATGGAAATGTTTAAATATTTTAGTCCAAATATTTTCATCATATCATTTTTAGTTCATTAACACTCATTCTTAGACAAATATTTTATAACACAAAACTCAACAGTATTGTCTCCATTTCTAAATTATCCTGAATACTTTGCCAAACAAAACAGAGATGTCACAAAATAATAGGGCTTTTCAATTTCATTCTATTCATTACAAAATGTAAATACACCCCCAAATGGAAGCTCATTCAAACATTCTCCTCACAAGGTATGAAATTACAAGCCACAGATACGAGGGTTCAGTCAGGCACACTGCACCCCTCCTCTCTGATCTTGTCGCTCTGCCCCGCACTGTCGTGTGACAATTCCGTTACTTCCTGTTTATGTACCATGTTCTCAGGAGTCATTTTGCTAAGGTCTTCAAAACTTTATGTTTCTGTGGTGTTCCCCTCACTGAACATTCTGATTATTCACACTGATTTTGAACAAATTGCCACAAAAAAGAGTAGAGGACTCTATTCAGAAACTAGTCACAGTTTTACAAACTAGCCCAATAACTTTGCAGGGCAACAGCTTGATTTTCAAAGCAGTTCCAAAAAAAATCAAGCATGTGCAAACTCTGTCTGATACTGGGCAGCTAAGAGAAACAACTGTGTACTATCATGCCTGAATATTTTTAATAAAATCTCAATTGCCAAATATTTGTTGTTCAGTCACTCTAGGTGTTTTATTAGCTCGTCCCCTCCTTCTTCATGTATTCCTCCAGATGTAATCTTGGGTTATCCATTCGCATTTACAGATGAAGCCTATTTTGCTTAATACAGGTCATTGATAAATTTCCTACAGAATTGTGAATTCTGTCTCCAGCAGCCAAAATTCGTTCCTACTGTCATCCTGGTATACCAGCTATTTTAAGTTTGTACTGGATGCCTTGTTTTAAAAGAAGTATTATTATTAATAGATGAATTAAGCCTGGATTGGTTTTATATACCTCTGCTTTTTATGCTCAGATTTTTCCACGGTCCAGTCTAGTGATGTAGATGACACATGTGCACTGAATAGAATTTCCACTTTAACGTGTAGTTAATTGTGAAAGTCACCTACTGATAAACCTCCCCCCTTCCCAATCCTTTATGAACATTGTGTAATTAACGTTTCCTGTTCGTTGACAGTGGGCAGAGTGCTCGCTGAATACAATGAAGCGTGCTCAGACACAAGTGCTCAGGGAACGTCAGCTCCTCTGGATTCTGTGTGACTGAAGCTACCCTGGCCACTTCAGTAAATAAACCCCAACCTTGTCGTGGCTCACCACCACGAGAGTCCAGTTCTCACTGGTGTGACAGTCACTGCAGATGCTCCTGGTCAGCGAGTGGCTGTCTTGACCTCTGTAAATCGGGGACCCAGGTTCCTGCCAACTTCTGGTGTCGCAATCCAAATGGCCTCTTCTGTTGCCTGTGTCCAGATGGCAGACGGCACAGAGAACTTCTTAAGGTCTTGGCCTACAGGTGACACACATCACCCCCACGTACATTTTGTCCTGACTGCTGGTCACATGGCCACACATGTAAGTCAAAGGAATTAGAAAGTGTAGTCCTTGATTGGGCAGCCATATTTCAATTAAATTCCATATTATGAAAAGAGGGCATAACTTTTGTTTGAAGCAAGCTTTCAATATCATTGATTCTTAACCTCTTTACATTACTCTAAAATAAGTTTCCAGATGGATCAATATTTAAGTGTAAAAAGGTAGATAATTATAATCTCAGAAAGAAAGAGATCTGTCTACTGTGACGTAAAGTCCTGAATTCACTAAGAAGGAAAGAAAAAAAAGCATTAGTTGATTCAATCACAAACTTAAACTATAGCTGCCAGAAGAAAGGTGTTAGGCAAGGGAGTCCTCACGACTCAACACACAGGAAAAAGTCAAGAAGAAAATTGTAAGTCTCCAAAAAAGGAAACCATGAAAAGATGTAGGATTGTAGTTCACCCAAAGAGACATATGGTTAGTCTAAGCAACAAGTTAAAAGAATTAAGTCAGAATAAGATACCAATGGCATGAATCACTTTAATGGCCTTCTGAGATAGGCTGTGGCAAAACAGAACACCAAACGCTATTTTTGAGGGTGTAAATTGATACAACCTCTATAGATTTTAATTTTCAATAGTTCTAAAAATTTTAATGAGGATATCCTTTGGCATACTAAGTCCTTTTCTTAAAAAAAAAAAAAATCTTACAAATACAGTTCTTATGTTCTAAGTAAAGACACCGATTCACTTAGCACTGTTTATATCAGCAAAACACTAAACAACCCACAGATCTATCAATAGTTGCTCAGTTACTAAGTCGTGTCTGACTCTTTGTGACCCTGTGGACTGCAGCATGCCAGGCTTCACTGTCCTTCACCATCTCCTGGAGTTTGTTCAAATTCATGTCTATTAAGTCAGTGATGCCATCCAACCATCTCATCCTCTGTTGCTCCCTTCTCCTCCTGCTTTCAATCTTTCCCAGCATCAGGGTCTTTTCCAATGAGTTGGTTCTTCATATTAGGTGGCTAAAGTATTGGAGCTTCAGCTTCAGCAGGGTTATGGTTAATTAATTTATGTTTCAGCCATACACTGGAAAATTATGTGTGTGTGTGTGTTATTAGCTCAGTAGTGTCTGGCTCTTTGGAACCCCATGGATTGTAGCCCACCAGGCTCCTTTGTCCATGGGATTCTCCAGGCAAGAGTACTGGAGTGGGAAAATTATAAAGCAATTCAAAAGAATAAGATAAATCTACAAATAGAAGTCTACATACAGATGTTAAGATCCTTTGACATATTTGGTGAAAAATGTATTCTGCATACTGAGATAGTGCAGTAATATTTATGAAAAAGATATAATTGCATATATTTTGATATGCCTGCAAATGCAAAGAAAACAGTTTGTAATAATAAACACCCACTTTTTAAATTTATGTAGAAGAGGAACGAGACAGAATGAAGTTTTAGGGTTGAGTTTTGGGTTCTTTTCTTTTTTTTCACTATTCATTCTATGCATTTACCTCTAACTTTTTACAAGGAGAATGTTATGTCTATTGTTAAAGAATAAAAATAACTAAATGAAGTCTACCAGATTCCCCAAAGCCTTACCTGAGAATCATGCTTCTGAGTTATCTCCCCAAAAGTAAAAGCTGCCGGTTAGAACACATGAAATATCTATGCCTTGTGTATGAGGGGTGTGTGTGTGTGTGTGTGTGTCTGTGAACAAGCCATATTCTCCCAGTAAACTGTGAGCCGTGCATGACAGCACTCATTTCATTTGCCTTGAAGAAGTGTGTCTTGTATTAAGTGTATCCTGAAAGGATGAGAACCAGGGACAAATTTGGGGTGAGTTAGGCTGATCTCGGGTGGCCTCGGCCTGCAGTGGCTTGAAGCGGGCCTTGAGTTCCCAGCCAGAGACTGAGGCCAGGCCACAGCAGTGAGAGCACCAAACTCTGACCATGAGACCAGTGGTCAGTGACAAGAGCCCTGGCCCTTCTGCTTTGCAGGAAAGAACTTCCATGAAGATGGAAAGTAGTAAAGCAAGGAGCGTGTGTGTTTGGAGGAAAAACAGTACACTGCGTGTGGACACACACACGGGTGGATTCAGAGAGAGAGGGCTGAGTTCTCCTCTTGTGGCAGCTTGAATTACTTTTATGGGGTATGTCTCTGGATTTCCTTTGGCCAATCATTTACCTGGTTCACAGCCTATAATTGGTATATCTCAGGCTCCTCCCATGTGTGCGCATGCATCTCTTAGCCAAGACGGATTCTACTGCCAAGGCCTGTGGGTAGAGCATCCTTTGACGTCTCTCCCCTTTTGACTTCCTGGGAGCCTTTCTGCACATGTGTGGTCGGCGAGGTGTCCTGAGAATGAGAAAGATATGGTCTGGGCAGGGCCCAGCCTCCTCCCTCAATTGTCCCGCTATTCTCATCTTGAAGCTTTAGTCCATACGGAATCAATCTCAAGTTGCTTTACCCTATCTCCTGCCCCAAGGTTAATTACATGCCCACCAACCAAACTGCAACCCAGGTTCAAACAGACTCACTTCGAATTTCTCCAGGAAACTGTTGGGTAGGTGGAGATGGGTGCTCTGTCCAGCAGCTCCTTTCTGACCTTCTGTTTGAGAACATGGCCTTTCCTTCCTGAAAATGAGGTTTTTCTCTCCAGAGGTGGTCCTGAGGGGACCCTGAGCCGCGTGGGAACCCTAACCAGAACAGAGCCCAGAGCAGGGAGTGAAGCTGAACAGGAAGTGAAGCTGCAGCCCCAGAAGTGGAATCAGAGGCGGGGCGAGGACGTGACTGTCAGCCTGAGAGGCTTCTCTGCAGTCAGCCGTCAGCACTGGGGTCACAGCATCTGAGGCCTCAAGGAGAGGGTTGGGGCAGCTCTAGAAATGAAGGAGGAAACAGAACAAGTTCTATCTTGAAAGCAGGACTCCACCTTGGGCCAGACTGTGGACTTTGAGCTAAATGCCCAGTATCTATGGAAATGACATACCAACTGGAAAGCCAGGCCCCCAGAAGGAAGAGCCCAGGGCTCTCCATCGCCTAAAAGAATACCCTAATTATCTGTGTAACCGAATAGAATCATACATTCTATTATGCTTATTGGGGTATGACCACAAGCCTGTTGATAATTGTCCACTGTTAACTACCTGGGCTTGATTGTCAGGGAATTTGGGGGAGTGGGTTTGTGCATGTACACTTAGGGTATATAACGTTTTCACAAAAACTGGTTGCGGTCCTTGCCTAAGAGGAGACTCTGCCTTGGGCCCGCCGGTGTAATAAACTGCACTCCACTATCTGCATTGTCCTTCTGAGTGAGTTTGTTTCCCAGAACACGTGGCTACAACACTTTCTTCTCAGGAAAGAAAAGAAAAAAACTCACTCTTCTTTTTTCTTTTTCTTTTCTTTTTTCCTTTTCACTGCAACAAATTCCCCCATCATTTTATTTCCTCCATATCAGTGGAGAAAAGGAAATAGGTTTGATTCTTGTTCTTGTCTGGCTGAGGACAAAACCTCAGTTTTGCTGTTTGACAAGCACCGGCTGTTCAGCCCAGGGGCCTATCTATCTCCTGCTTCAAATTGTCCTTGAGAGATGTGAGCCCCAAGTAGTCTTTACTGGGGTGATGAGGGACAGAAGGTCAATCTTTCATAACTTCTTCAATGCTGACATGGGACTCACAGACCCTATCTAATCGGAGTCACGGAGCTCTGGCCTTGTTTTATTAAGGGGCCCCAGGGTGACTTGTTATTCCCACAGGATCTGTTTGGAGGAGTGGCTGTCATCTCTTTGGGGGCGTGGGTTTTCTCTCTGCATCATTATTGCTACTGCTAAGTCACTTCAGTCGTCCCTGACTCTGTGCGACCCCATCCCTGGGATTCTCCAGACAAGAACCCTGGAGTGGGTTGCCATTTCCTTCTCCAATGCATAAAAGTGAAAAGTGAAAGTGAAGTCGCTCAGTCGTGTCCGACTCTGCGAGACCCCATGGACTGCAGCCTACCAGGCTCCTCCATCCATGTGATTTTCCAGGCAAGAGTACTGGAGTGGGGTGCCATTGCCTTCTCTGCTGCATCATTATTATCTTGATGTAAATCTGTTGTCATCAGGAGGAGACAAGTTTTAACAGGTAGTTTAAGAAAACAGAGGGCATAGATCAGTAAGAGAGTTATTGTAACTAGGGGTCAAAGAAGGAGTAAGAATCAAGGTACATATGATGACGATTTTGACTGTGGTCCAGGTAGGGTCAGTGCTTGGGTCATCTTGTCCAAGGGGTGGAGCCATTCAGACCCAGAAATAGTTGGAGGAATGACAACCTGAATATTAACAGAAAAATTAGAAAAAATTAAGCCTGAAATTGAGCCTGAATCCTAATTTAGACTTAACACTTTGAGGGAACTTGTAGCCAGGTAGTCAGTTGTCTAGGTTTATCTATGTAGGTCTTAACCTTTAAGGTGGCTATTGGTCATTACACACTTTTTTTCTTGTCAACATATGATCCAGGGCAAATTCCTTGTCTAAACATATAACAGTTACAAGAAGAGACCTTTAAAAAGTAAGGTTGCAGTCACCTGCTGCTAGCAGACTCAGTTTTCAGAATGGCTGATGGCATCCGAAGTCTGACACAGCTCGGAAAACTCAGGTTCTCAACAACACAAGGGCTTGTCTGAAGTCACACCGCAGTGTCACCTAGGTATTTCCATAGCTACTCTGTTTTGACTTTAATTGTAAATTTTTTTCTTAACAGCCAAAGAGACTATCAGTGTCAGGATGTTAATGCGTCTCTAGGTTTGAGAAGATACAAGAAGCAGGGGTCATTAAAATCTGCTCCCAAAAATGTCTATCAGAAGGCCTCTTCTGCAGTTTTTTTTTTTTTTGGAGCACAGAGTGCCTCATTCCTAATTTCCACCCTGAAGTCCTTTCAGGGGGTGTTGAAGGTCAGTGGCTTCAGTAGCCATGATTCAATCTTTGTAGAGGTAGATGGCAGAGTCCCTTTAGGGTCATGAATCTGACCATAGTTTGGGAGCACTACATAATCATTTGTCACATACTTGATCATGTAAAAGACAACACTTTTTATAAATTTTTTAATTTATTTATTTTAATCGGAGTATAATTACAATATTATAGTGGTTTTTGCCATACATGGACATGAATCAGCCATGGGTGCACATGTGTCCCTCATCCTGAATCCCCCTCCCACCTCCCTCCCCACCCCATCCCTCTGGGTTGTCCCAGTGCACCGGCTTTGAGTGCCCTGCTTCATGCATTGAACTTGCATTGGTGATATATTCCACATACGATAACATACATGCTTCAGTGCTATTCTCTCAAATCATCCCACCCTCGCATTCTCCCACAGAGTCCAAAAGTCTGTTTTTACACCTGTGTCTCTTACGCTGCCTTGCATATAGCATCGTTGTTACCATCTTTCTAAATTCCAGGCATATGCGTTACTATACTGTATTGGTATTTCTCTTTCTGACTTACTTCAGTCTGTATAATAGGCTTGGGACAACACTTTTGAAACAGGCAATACAGAAAACAATATAGCTAGCAATAATAATGTAATCAGTAAGAACTTAAGTCAAGAACTTCCATTATGTGTAGCCCAGTACATACCTAAGTCATCTGATTTAGTTTGTTCCATACCAATCCTGATTTTTTAGGGAAACTATCTACTGGCATTGTCCGTAAGGCATCCAGCCCAATTTTCTAGTGTCATTAGACTGATTATCCTTAGTATGATTTAATTGTTCCCAGTATAGAGTAGACTTTAAATAGGTGCAAATTATAGCTTCTGCAGAGTTAGGGGACAGGAAAGCAAACTTAGTTATAGACATTAGAGTTAGGAGTGGCTAAAGTAAAAAAAAAAAAAAAAAAAGCTAGGAATACTCAGGTCTGCTCACTATTCTCTTTATCTTCTTTGTTCTCCGGAAGGGGGGAAAGAAAAACTCATTTCTCTCTCTCTCTCTTTTTCTTTCTTTTTTTTTTTTTTTCATTTTACTGCTATAAATTCCTCTTTTTTCCCTTTTCACTGCAACACAAGTACCTGAGGACCTAGCAGTCCCAAACTGGGCATAAACCCAGAGAAATAAAAAATTTAAAAGAGCATGGAAACCCCTGTAATCTCAGCCCAACAAGGTACAATAGTCAAGTCTGGAAAGCAAGCTAAATGTAGAAATTAAAGATGAATGGAAAGAGACAATGAGGCACATGTACACAGTGCAATATTTCTCAACAATAAGGAAGTAAGAGATAATGGCAAGTATGGCTACAGGAGAGAAAGTAGAGACGATCATTCCGAGTGAAGCAAGGGAGACGGAGAAACACGTATCATATGGCATCACTTTTAGGTGTATTCTTAAATAGATACAAATGAAGTTCTTTCCCAAAGGGACACAGCCTCACAGATTCAGAAAAAAAAACTTCTGGCCACCAAGAAAATCAAGTTGCATTAGACTGAAAAGGAAAAAAAGAAAAAAATCCCACAAGATTGTAATTCACCTACACACTCCAATTCAAACCATAGGGTAAAAACAGAAAAATATGAAACAAGAAATGCTGATTTTATTCCCCTCAGGCCACAGTGACCTGGGCTGGTGTCCCATCCCTGGAACCTGATTGGCTTGGGCACCAAGGCTGGAGCGTCCTGCGGCTGAGGGCTCTGGGAGCACGTGGCAGGCAGTGTGCCCCCGCAGTGGACCCACAGTTCCTCTTGGCCTCTGCAGAGCCCCCAACCTTCAGAAACAAGTGGGGGAAATTAAGAGTTTGGAATTAACATACACACAGAAATACATGTCAAACAAATGGTCAAAACGTAACTGCTGAATCGCATAGGAAAGTTGATGAAAACACTAATCATCTATACGTGAAAATGAACCCAAAGAGAATAAATAAACATCTATGCATAACTGAATCATGTATCTGTACAACTGAAACAAACTTCAGAAATCAACAACATTCCAACATAAACTAACAAGGAAATCACGGCGGGGCGGGTTGGGGGGGGCGGTGCGGGGGAAGAAGTGCTGGAGAAGTGCATGGAGAAGTGCTGCCCCCTCGTGGCCTTTTCATTTACCAACACCGTGAAAAGCAGCGCTACTGGGCATTTAATGCACAAGGGTCAAGGGACTGAAGGTTAAAGACACCTGCCTTCAAGAAATTTCCTAGGTGTCACTGAAAAAAAAGTTCAAAATAAGGCAGGCGTTCAAGTTATCAATTTCAAGAGGTAAGTTTAACTCATACCCTTTAAAAGAATCACAGGAAAAGATATCCACATCACTAAATATTAGAGGCATGCAAATCAAAACTACAATAAGGTATTTCCTCACGTGGTTCACAATGACCGTTGTCCAAAAGCTGACAAACAATAAATGCTGCAGAAAGTATGGGGAAAAGGGAACGTTCCCACACTGTTAGTGAAAAGGTGAATTAGTAGCAGCCACTATGAAGAACAGTGTGCAGGTTTTTTAAGAAATGGTCAAGAGAATGAAATTAGAATATTGCCTAACAGAATACACAAATATAAACTCCAAAACATTAAAGATCTAAATAAAAGGACAGATAATATGAAACTCTTAAGGGAAAAAGCAGAACACACTTTGACACAAAATGCAGCAAGGTTTCCTTTGACCTACCTGTTAGAATCATGAAAAATAAAACAAAAATAAATAAGTGGGAAAAAAAGTAAAAATAAATGAGACCTAACTCCGCTTAAAAGCACTGGCACAGCAGAGGAAACCATAAACATAACAAAAAGACAAACCCCATAATGAAATTAATATGTGCAAACAGAGACACCCATGAGGAAATTCTCTCCAAAACATACAAACAGCTTAGGCACCTCAATATCAAAGAAACAACCCAGTCAAATAGGGGTACAAGATTTAAGTGGACCTTTCTCCAAAGAAGACATAGAGATGGCCACAGAGCACGTGAAAAGATGCTCAGCATCTGTAAGTATTAGAGAACTGTGAATCAGAAGCAGCATCGCCTCACACATGCCAGAACTGTCAGCATAGAAAATCTACAACAATAAGTGCTGGAGAAGGAATGGAGGAAAAGAACCCTCCTCCCTGTTGTTGGGAGTGAAAGTCATTCAATCCACGGAGGAGAACAGGACAAAGGGTCATGAAAAACTAAACAGAGAAGTACCTTAGGACCCAGCAATCCGATTCCTGGGCACAGATCCAGAGAAAATCATAATTTTAAAAGACAGGTACACCCCCAATGTTCATGGCAGCCCCCTGCACAAGAGCAAGACATGGAAGGAGCCCAAGGGGAAGGACCGGTGAACAGGTGAGCAGGCGGGGCAGGGCCACAGAGGAGTGTCACTCAGCCAGAAGGAGGGTGAATCACGCCACCGCCAGCAACAAGGAAGGAAGCAGATGCAATCATACAAAGTGACTAAGGAAGACAAGTGTATGACACCTCTGGGAGGTGGATTCTAAAAGTGGATACAAATGAACTTCTTTACTAAATGTAAACAGCCTCACAACATAGCAAAGCGCCTTATGGTTACCCAAAGGGGAAGGTGGTGGGCAAAGGAAATGAGAGGGTGGAGATGAACACACACACGTGGCTCTACAAAGCAACCAACAAGAACCCACTGTAGGACAGCACCCGTGCTCAACCCCGCATAACAAACTGTATGAGAAGAGAACCCAGAAAAGAACATGCACACGGCTATGCGTGAGTGAGTCACGCTGTAGTGCACCTGAAACAAAAAAGCGAACGCACTCTACAACACTGTAAGTCACATCTACACCAACACAAAGTACAAAAAGAGAGTGCTGACTCTATTCCCTTCAGGCCTTGGTGACCTGGGCTGCCACCACGTGCCTGAAGCCCGGGCAGCCTGGGTCCCGTGGGTGGACTGTCGGGGTTGAGGCGGGTGGGGAGGTGGTGCCAGCCAATGGAGCCCTGCCCCGTGAGCCTGGGGGCCTGCTCCCCTCTGCACCTGCCCACAACCTCCAGATCCAGGCGGGTCCTCCTGCACTGAAACTACACCTACTGCACCCAAAGGATGTGGAGGCCTGGCTGGAAGAGCTTTGGAAAGCTCCCTGGGCTCCACGTCTCCAGGTGCTGGGGTGCCCACCTCCAGCTTCCTTCCTTAGGATCGCCCCACCTATGATGACAGCACCCTCCACACAGTGGTGTTGCAGGAACTGGGATGTGTCCAGGGCATAGGGGTAAGGAAGGAGGACGGAATGGGACACAAGCCTTCGGTGTTTCTTCTGGCACGTTCCACTCTAACTGGCAACAGGAACAGGACTTTTCCTGAGGCTCTGGCTCCCCCAGTAACCAGGGCAGGGGCGGAAACAGATACTGCCGCCTTGTGGCCAATTCCCGCAACAACAACTTTGAGTCCTTTGCTCACGGGCACTAGGCCTGCGGGCTGCAAGTAAGAAACACCTGCCCTCAAGAAACACCCGCCCTCAAGAAACACCCGCGGGGAGGGCAACAGAAAAACATTACAAACAGAGCGGGCGTTCAAGAAGCCAGTTGAACTCACACTGTCTAAAAAATCACATGTAAAGATGTCAACATCGCTAAATGTCAGAGAAATGCAAATCAAAACTTCAAGGAGGATCACCTCACACCGGTCCAAACAGCCATGGGTGGAAACTCTACAAACTGGAGTTGCTGGAGAGGGTTAGGGAGAGGACGCCCCCTCCTCTGATGCGGGAACGGGATCTGGGGGCAGCCATGTGGAGGGCACGAGCAGGTTCCTTAGCAATGAATGCTCCCTAAGACCATACACAGAGACAAACTCCACGCAGATTAAAGAGCTAGGCAAAAGCGCAGGTGCTACGAAACTCTTGAGGAAAAGAGCACACGCCTTGACATAAAAGACAGCAAGTTCTTTTTGATCCACCTCGTAGAATCATGAAAATAAAACAAAAATAAACAAATGGGACCTAATAAACATCAAAAGCATCTGCACAGAAAAGGAAACCATCAGTGAAAGAAAAAGACGATGTTCAGAATGGGGGAAAAAAAATCGTGCAAACAAAGATACGTATAGGGAATTTCTCCTCAATGAATGCAAACCACTAGTACAGCTCAATATCAAAAAAACAAACAACCCAATAAAAAATTGGCCAAAGATCAAATGCACATTTCTCCAAAGAAGTCACAGAGATGGCCATAAAGCACATGAAACGATGCTCAGCACCACTAGTTCTTAGAGACAGGCAAATTAAATGTACAGTGAGGTGTCACCTCACATTGATTGAAACGGCCACAATGAAAACCCTACAATAAGGTCTCCAGAGGGTGTGGAGAAAAGGGAACCCTCCTGCACTGTTGGTGGGAATGTAAGTCAGTACCCCCTCTAGGGAGAATGTTACGGAGGTTCTTAGACAACTAAACATAGAAGTGCCCAGTGACCCAGCAATCCCATACCTAGGCATAGATCCAGAGAAAACAAACATTTAAAAAGATACCCACACCTAACGATCATGCCAGCGCTAGGTACAACAACCAAGCAACTTAGGTGTGCAAGAACAGATGGATGAAGACAGAAAATGGGGCACGTGTACACGATGCAACATCACTCAGACCTAAAGAAGGATGAAATAATGCCATTTCCAGTTACTGGGAAGAAACTAGAGATAATCATGCTAAGTGAAGTAAGTGAAAGAAAAAGACAAATCTAGGATATTACTTCCTGTGGAATCTAAACATGGATACAAATAAACGTCTTTACAAAAGAGAAACAGCCTCACAGACTTAGAAAAGAAACGCATGGTTACCAAAAAAGAAAGGCGGAGGGATGGGGAGTAATTAGCTGGTTCAGATCAATATATACACCTTAAAACAGATGCTAAAGGGCTCATAACATCACAAGTCCAAGAGGGCTGTCAATGACACCTGCCCTCAAGAATGTCCTGGAGTAAATCATCAGAAAAAAATTCCAAACAGGGCCAACTTTCAAGAAGCCAGATTGAAGAGGTAAATTGTTCTCACAAGATGTAGAATAATAATAAAAGCACATGGAAAGATAGTCCACATCAGTAATTATTGTTAGAAAACGCCGCGGGAAGAAAGAGCCACCTCTAAGGACCAGTGGTGAAGGCCTTTATTGGGCGGTCGCTCTCGGGCAGAACTCCCGGGGAGGGGCGGGTGAGTGAGGAGACAAAGGGAGTCTGCAAGGAAGGAGAGGTGGGGAGAGGTTTTATATCAAGGCCAGGCGTCCAGGTCAGGTCCTTCTATATAAGGAAGAAAGCGCGGGCTACAGCGGCGGTGGGTGTCCAAGGGCTCTGTGTCCGTTCCTGATAGTACCAGGCTGCATGGGGGGGTCGGTCCCCGGAAGTTTAGCCAGCCTCCGGAACCTGTCTGCGGCACTTTTTCAGGGCAGGACTCAACACACCCGACCTTTCAATTATTAGATCAATACCAAAAAAACTATGAGGTATCACCTCACACTGACCACAATGGCCATCATCAAAAAGATCTACAAAGAATAATTACTGCAGAAAATGTACAGAAAATAAAATCCTCCCTCAGTCTTGGTGGGATATAAATGGTGAAGCCATGATGGAAAACAGCATGGAGGTTCCTTGAAACACTAAACATAGAGGTATCGTAATCCCATTCCTCAGTTTAGGTGCAGAGAAAATCACCATTCAAAATGACACGTGTACCTTGATTTTCAGGGCAGCACTGTTTACAATAGTCAAGACACAGAATCCACCAAAAAGTCCACTGACAGAAAAATGAAGACTACATGGTACATCTATACACCGAAATGCTATTTAGCCATAAAACAAAACAAAACAATGACATTGGCAGCAGCTTGGATATAGCAAGAAATTATCATACTATACATACTTTTCAGAGAGAAAAGGACAAATACCCGAAGATATCATGTACGGTGGAATCTATAAGTTCATACCAATGAACTAATTTACAAAATAGAAACAGACTCACAGACTGAGAAAATCAAATTATGACTATCAAAGGAAAGTTAGAAGGAACAGGTAAGTTTGGGATGAAAATATACACACTAATATACATCAAGTTGATAATGAAAAAGGACCTACTGATTATAACTGGGGACTCTACTGAACAAACTAATAACCTATATGAGGAAAAAACAGAAAAAGAATAGATACACGTCCATGTGTAACCGAATCAAGTTCAGCTGATTCACTGTTTTAGGTGTTTCAGTACACCTCAAACAAACAAAACATCGGAAATCAAGTCTACCCCCAATATAAAATAACAATAAATTACAAATTAAATTACATGAATTCAGTCCAGAGTAAACCAGACAGCAGCGACCCTATGAATTAGACATATGATATGCTGTGATATTAACGTGACACCACCAAAGGTTTTCTTTCACCCAGCGGAACGCAGAGCAGCAAGTCACTCAATGGTACCGGACCTCATGTGAATGTGACAAATGAAGAAAAGAAAAAGGACCGCGGGTTAATCTGGCAACACCCTCAATTCAGATGTTGGAAATCTCAGAGCGGACCAGACACACTGATGTAAAGAGTACATACGGGATCCCTGCATACAGGGTCCAGATCCGTGTGCGCGCAGTGAGACCCACACGAACCCCAGACCCTGCACCTGGGGTCACACGTCCACAGTCTCCAGGGTGACACACCCCCCCAGACTCTGCACCTGGGGTGGCAAGACCCTTGGTTAGGACACCAGGTCTCTGCTGGTTGGGCCCCTACGGTGGAGACGAGTGAGTTCCTGTAAGCTCTTCGCTGGGTAGAGAAACGTGTCAGGTCAGTCTCCTTCCCTCGCACGTGTCCCAGAGAAGCCCTCCTCTTTTCCCTTCAGTTCTGTGTGATACTAACTGTGTTTACAGCTGTCATAATAATGTTGAACACACTGCCTTGGTGGTGGCAGTCTCGGGCTTCTGTTGTCCTGCAGAGGTGCTGCAAAAACACACCGGACCCTGGGCGGGAAGACAAGGGCAGCTCTGGTCCCTGCTGAGTGTGGACGGCCTGCTGGAAGGAGAGCACAGGGCAGCCTCGCCTGCTGCCCGCTGGCTTTCTGCCTGATCCACGAGCCCTGCAGTCAGCTGCCCAGGTAGCCACTGAGCAACAGCAGCAACGCACACGAGCATGCACTGCGGCAGCGTTTAAACAGCTGAGACCTGGAAGCAACCAAAATGTGCATGGACAGGCGAGCGAATTAAGACGTCGTTTATGCATAGAATGGAACATGAGTCAGCCACGAAAAGAGATGATGCCATTTTCACGGATAACCTAGAACAATCATAGATTAATCTAGAACAATCATAGTAAGTGAAGTACTTCAGAAGGAGAAACTGATACCAATGAGCTATTTTATAAAAGCAAAATACACACACAGTCTTAGGAAACAAGCATGGTTACCAAAGGGAAGTTGCGGGTGATACATATAGAATATAGAATCGACACAGACCTACTTTAGAAAGGGTGGTGTACTACACACTCTATAATAACGTGTATGTGAAAAATACAAAGATGAATCAGTATGTGTATGGCGATAACTGATGAAGAATCTCTCCACCTACAAACACAGCATTGTAAGTCAGCTATCCTCCAAAAGAAGTAAAAATGAAGTTTAAAAAAAAAGGATTAATAAGCCACAGGCTTGTGGCATGTGCTAGGAGTCACCCTAAGGCTCTGGTTACTCTGGTAACAGGAGTAGGACATGAAGAAATCCTGTCTCCTTGTGGCCATTTCCCACAACAGAAACTTTAAAGCTATTGCTTATGCTGCAGTTAAATAAGAAAACGTTTTTACTCCTTGGCCTATTGATTCCTTCTCTACTTTAGCTGTTCCTGATCTACAGTCTGCATTGATAACTAAGTTTCCTTCTTTTCAGAAGAAGGACCTATTGACTGTTTTGAAACAACACAAAAAGTAACAAAAATACAGGAACTTTATACCTTTGTGGAAAAAAATGTTTTCTGGGGGAAATAGAAAGGTGGCTTTAATCCCCAAGCTGGCAGAGGAGAGAAGAGCTAGGCTTGTGCCTCAAGAGCTGTGTCTCCCCCGCTAGGGAATCAGGGGGATCACACAGCTTGGGCTCATAGTCGGAGGCTAGAGACAAAGAGCAAACGTGTAAGGATCCTGTGTTCTTTCTTTCTGCATTGTTTCAAAACAGCCAGCAGGCTGGCGCCAGGGAGCCCAGTAGCTTGGGTCCGGCAGGCAGCCCCGGGGGTTGGGGCCGTTGCCTTTTGCAGATTGCACTGCAGCTCTCCTTACATAATGCAAAAAGAGGGGCAGACAAACCACAAGGGAAGGTCTGCAGAGAGAGCAACGTAAAGTTAAGCATCACTTAACTTAAGGATGTGGCTAGCATGAAATTAAAGGATAATAGATGCAAAGTATGGCTCATGCAGAGTTAGAAGGCGATAGGCACAGGATATCCCTGGAGAAAGCATGGCAACCCACTCCGATATTCTTACCTGGAGAATGTCATGGACAGAGGAGCCTGGCGAGCTGCAGTCCATAGGATCACAAAGAGTCAGACAGACTGAGCAACTAACACACAAACACACACACACAGACACACAGGTGCAGGATAGAGCTTACATAACAGGCTGGTCTTCTGAAAAGCAGAAACGTAGTTATCATTGCAGACTGTAGATCAGGAACAGTTGAAGGAGAGAAGGACTCAAACGGCAAAAGAGAAAAAGAAAACTTTCTCATTTCACTGCCACAGTTATGAACACTTCATATTCACAAGGACTGCTGGACGCTAAATGATACCTGCACTTTAAAAATGTCCATGGGTAATTAACTGAAAATGAATAAAAAATGGGCAGACTGGGAAGAAGAAAATTTCCCCAGTGAATTCCACACACACTTGTTAAAATCAAAGTCCATGAAAACGTGCTGCACACCAGGAATTGCAGAGACGCGCAAATGAAGCCACAGCCAGGGAACTCTGCCGCCGTTTGAAAGGCCACCCTCAGGCTACAAAGGAGAATAGTGGGAAAGACGCGAAGGAGAGAGAACACTCACGGTGCTGACGAGATGTAAACGCGGAGAACCACTGTGGAGAGGAGTATGGAGCTGTCTTGTTTCTTAATTTTTAGTAAGACAAACATTGATTCCAGCCCAGGTCACAGGAAGACTTGCAACATGTCCTGCTCAGCGTTCCCTCACCGTCGGCACCAACAAGGGCAGAACAGCAGCCCGGCCTGGAGCCGGCAGGCAGCCTCGGTAAGGGACGCATAGGTCAAGTCTGCCTCCTCAGCCGGTTAACGAGGCTCCCCGCCCCTCACAGCAAAGGGCTCCTTAACTCCAAATTCATCTTGCCAGAGAAGAGAAAAGAATCAGACATAAACTGTAAACTAAATCAGGTATCTTTATTTTTAGATTTAAATATAAAAAATGAAGGATAAAAGCAGTAAAAAAAAAAAATACGCTTTAAGTGAATAAATTACAAAGTAAATCAACAATATATTCTGACACTTATAAAACAGAGGAGGAGGAGGGAAGCCACACAAACTACCTTGAGTGAGGGCCCTTCACTGGTGGGTACCACCCAGGTTCTCTAGTCGACTCCGCCACCAGGCCCGGCTGCCGACGCCGGCGGGAACCAGAGCTGCTCTGCCCATCAACCCAGGAGGAGCCCTTGTGGCCGGGAGAGCGAAGAGGATCCAAGGCTGCGCCTTCAGGCGCCTCTTCTGCCAGGCAACACGCAGAAGGCTCAGCCTGAGCCGTGTTCTTCATCTTCTCCTGCAGGTTAATGGTGTAAAATGAGGTGAAGAAAGAGCCTAGACGTTGAGCACCTCCCCTTTCTGCAGTTGTTTTATTTTCTTCTCCTTCTGTAAGGGGCTTTTTTGAATCAAAAGAGAAAGGGGACGTTTCCACGGTTCTCCTTACCGGGATTTTGGGCTTCAAAGGTGCTCCGGCATGGGGCCGTTGTCAGGCTCTTACCACTACTGCCTGTTCCTCGTCCTCATCTTCTTGGGTGGGTGTCGGGTCCTTTTGTTCCCAACAAAGGCAGGAGTCCTGGGGTCAGTGAGTGGAGTTTCTTTCTTTTCAGGAACACCTAACTAGATACAAGAAGGGTAAGGTTTCACATAAATTCAAAGTGTTTATCCTCCAATACCCTCTCTGCTTCTCGCGGTTTGATTCTTTTCTCCATTTCAAAATCAAAGCAAACAGACCTGGTGGGTGGCTTCTCAGGCAGTTTCTTAGGGAAAATGTGCCCAATGTAAAGAATTCTGGAATCCAGTTTCCGAGTTTCAAACTTGTAGAGCCCTGCTTCTACAGGATCACATATCTTGGATTTTGCATTTGTTTGCACCACCTCTTGCCGCATTTTTGTTCTCCTCTGACTCTTGCTTCTCTGTACTTTTTAGGATCTTCGTTATATGGGAAGAAGAACCTGAAAAAGAATAGATATGTGTTTATGCATGACTGAATTAAGTTCCTGCACACCTTATACAAACACAACACTGAAAATCGACTCTATTCCAGTATAAAGTAAAAATGAAATTGCACAGAAAGAAAAAGAAAAAAGTGGCATGAAAAATGCTACCGCCTTGTGGCCATTTTCCATAACAACAAAGCTATGCTGATGGACACAACATTCAGACGGCCCGTGGAGTTGTGAGCGAAGAACACCCGCCTTCAAGGAATGCTCTAGGAGAGTTTATCAAAACACAGGGGTTCAAGAGTCAGTTGCAAGATGTTTCACTCATACTCTTTTAAAAAAATCACAGGAAACGATGTCAACATTGCTAAATATTAGAGAAATCCAAATCAATACTACAATGAGGGATCACCTCACACCGGTCAGAATGGCCGTTGTCAAACACTTTACAAAGAACCAAGGATGGAGAAGGTGGGCAGAAATGAGGACCCTCCTGCACTGATGCTGGAACATCCATTGGGCAGAGCCACTATGGAGACAGCGTGTGTGCATGCTAAGTCACTTCAGTTGTGTTCGACTCTTTTCAACCCTGTGGACTGTAACCTGCCAGGCTTCTCTGTCCACAGGATTCTCCAGACAAGTTTACTGGAGCGGGTTGTCATTCCCTCCTCCAGGGGATCTTCCCAACCCAGGGATCGAACCTGCCTCTCTTATGTTTCCTACATTGGCAGGTGGGTTCTTTACCATTAGCACCACCTGGGAAGCCCCATAGTTGTTATATATGGGGGGGGGGGGAGCACACAACATTGTAAATCACCTACATGTGGTGGTGGTTTACTCACGAAGTTATTTATGACTCTTGGAATGGAATGTAGCCCAGCAGGTTCTTCTGTCCATGGGATTTCCCAGGAAAGAATACTGGAGTGGGTGGTCATTTCCTTCTCCAGGGAGTCTTCCTACCCTGGGTTCAAATCCACATCTCCTGGCTTTGCAGATGGACTCTTTACTAATGAGCCACCAGGGATGCCCTCAAATTACATATATACTACAATCCAGATTATATTTTTTAACAATGCTGTATACAGAAACTATAAGACAATGATACTAGAAATCAAAGACAACATAAACAGATGGAGAGATATTCCATGTTCCTGGGTTGGAAGAATCAATAGTGTGAAAATTAGTATACTATCAAATGTAATCTACAGATTCAATGCAATCCTTATCAAATTACCAATGGCATTTTTCACAGAACTAGAAAAAAACATTTTCACAATTCATATGAAAACACAATAGATGCCAAATAGCCAAGAAATCTTGAGAAAGAAGAATGGAGCTGGAGGAATCAACCCTCCAGAATGGCACAAAAACAGAAATATAGACCAATGGAACAAGATCAAAAGCCTAGAGATTAGCCCATGCACCTATGGGCACCTTATCCTTGACAAAGGAGGCAAGAATAAACAATGGGGCAAAGATAGTCTCTCCAATAAGTGATGATGGGAAAACTGGACAGCTACATGTAAAAGAATGAAATTAGAACACTTCTTAACACCATACACAAAGATAAACTCAGAATGGATTAAAGATCTAATTGTAAGACCAGAAACTATAAAACTCTTAGAGGAAAACATAGGCAGAACACTCTAATATAAATCACAGCAAGAGTCTCTATGACCCACCTCATAGAATAATGAAAATAAAAATAAATAAATAAATAAACAAGTGGGACCTAATTAATCTTAAAAACTTTTGCACAGCAAAGGAAACTATAAACAAGGAGGAAAGACAACCCTCAGAATGGGAGAAAATAGTAGCAAATGAAACAACTGACAAAGGACTACTTCCCAAAGTATACAAACAGCTTATGCAACTCAACATCAGAAAAATAACCCAATCAAAAAGTGGGTAGAAGACCTAAAGAGACATTTCTCCAAAGAAGACATACAGATGGCTAAGAAACATATGAAAAGATGCTCAACACCACTCATTATTAGAGAAAAGAAATCAAAACTACAATGAGATATCACCTCTCACCAGTCAGAATGGCCATCAACAAAAAATCCACAAACAATAAATGCTGGAGAGGGCATGGAGAAGAGGGAACACTCTTGCACTGCTGGTGGGAATGTAAATTGAGACAGCCACTATAGAAGACGGTATGGAGATTCCTTTAAAAACTAGGAATAAAACTACCACATGACCCAGCAATCCCACTGCTGGGCATATACCCTGGGAAAACCACAACTGAAAAAGACACATGTATCCCAATGTTCACTGAAGCACTATTTGCAATAGCCAGGACGTGGAAGCAACCTAGATGTCCACTGACAGATGAATGGATAAAGGCGTTGTGGGACACATATACAATGGAATACTACTCAACCATAAAAAGGAACACCTTTGAGTCAGCGCTAAGGATGTGGATCGAACAGAGCCTGTTATGCAGAGTGAAGTACGTCAGAAAGAGAAAAATAAATATCGTGTATTAATGCATATATGTGGAATCTAGAAAGATGGCACTGGTGAACCTATTTGCAGGGCCGCAATGGAGATGAAGCACAGAGAACCGACTTATGGACACGGGGGGTAGGAAGGGGAGGGTGGGACTGAGGGAGACAGTAGCATGGAAACATGCACTAACATATGTAAAAGGGACAGACAGTGGGTCTGTGTGACTCGGGGAGCTCAACCCAGGGCTCTGTGACCACCTAGAGGGATGGGGGGGAGGGAGGTGGGAGGGCGGCCCATGAGGGGAGCGGCAATGTGCACCTTTGACTGATCCATGTTGACGTACGGCAGAAACCAGCTCAGCATTGCAACTGTCCTTCAATAAAAAATAAAATTTAAAAATTGTATCTTAAAAAAGTGGGAAAGAAATGCTGACTCTATTTCCCTCGGGTGTGGTTACCAGTGCTGAGGCAACACCCCTGGAGCCTGAGTAGGTCTGGGCCCCAAGGCTGCAGGGTCCCGGGTCTGAGCAAGCCCCCTGGGCGCCGAGTCCCTGCGGGCGAAGTCCCACCTCCGGCCTCCCTCCTTACGGGTCGCCCCACCCAGGATGACACCACCTCCCACAGAGGGTTGTTGCAGGGACTGGGCTATGTCCAGGGGATAAAAGGTAAGGAGGAAGATGTCATGAAACACAAGAGGCCTTAGGTGTTTCTTCTGGAACGTTCTGCTCTAAGCGACAGTCCGGAAGAACGGCTTTCTCACAGGCTCTGGTTGCCTAGGTAACCGGAGTTGGGCAGGAAGAAATGCTGCCGCCTTGTGGACACATCCCATAACAGCAACTTTAAAACCTGTGCTGATGGCTCTGAATAGTCACAAGGCCTGCAGCTGGGAGAAAAAGAAAAAACACCTGGCCACAAGCAATCTCAAGGGGTGAACCATTAAAAACAGAATTCAAAACAGGACCGATGTTCAAGAAGTCAGTTTCAACAGGTAAACTGTACTCGCACTGTATAAAATCACAAAGCACATGGAAACACACTCCACATGACTAATTATCAAATCAATGCAAATCAAAACAACACTGAGGAGTCATCTCACCATGGTCAGAATGACCATCATCAGAAAGATCCATGAGGAATAAATGCTGCAGAGGTCGGAGACAAAAGGGAATCTTCCTACACCCTTGGTGGGGGTGTAAATGGGTGCAGCCACTGTGGAAAACAGCACGGAGGTTCCTTAAAAATTCAACACACAGGTACCAAATGACTCCACAATCCCCACTCCTAGGTCAAAACTGAAGAAAATAAAAATTTGAAATGACTTATGCATCCCTATTTTCAGAGCAGCCCTATTTACTAGAGCCGAGACAGACAATCAACCAGCATGTACAGACACTGACGAAGGAAAACTAGGTGAAATCCAAGGCCCTGGGCTACCAGTCATAGACCAAATAAAACAATGCCATTGGCAGAAGAACAGACGAACCAAGACATTGTCATATGCAGTTAAGTAAATCAGAGAGAAGAATATATCATAAGATATCACTTAAAGGTGGAATCTATCAATTTGTACAAATGAACGGTACAAAATAGAAACAGACTCACAAACTTCAAAAACCAAAGATTTTTATGCTTATCAAAAAAAGTTAGGAAGAGTGATAAATTAAGACTCTTGCATTAACACATATACACTAACTTATATCCAATAGATAATCAAAAAAGATATACTTAGTTGCACAGGGAATCCTATTCAACTCCCTGTAATAACCTATATGGGAAAAAGAACCCAGAGCAAGAATAGGTACACATCTATGTATATCTGAAGTAGCTCCCAGATATCTAAAACAAAGACAACATTGGAAATCCATGCTACCACCATATGTAATAAAAATGAAAAATACAACAAAAAAAAAGTAGGGCATGAAGGAAGCTGTAGGCTTATAGCCACTGTCTATAACAACAACCTAAAGCTGTGCTGACAGGCATTTAGGGCTTCCCCTGTGGCTCAGCTGGTAAAGAATCCACCTGCAATGCAGGAGACCTGGGTTCCATCCCTGGGTTGGGAAGAGCCCCTGGAGAAGGGAAAGGCTACCCACTCCAGTATTCTGGCCTGGAGAATTCCATGGACTGTTTAACATTCACAAGGCCTGTGGGGCTATCAGTAAAAAAAACTCTTGCCTTCAAGAAATGTCCTAGCCATGGTCATCAAAAAAGGATTCAAAACAGGGAGATGGTCAAGAAGCATGTTTTACTCAAATCCATTCAAAAAATGACACGAAAAATTGTATCAATAAATATAGAGAACTACAATCTAAACTACACCAAGGTATCACCACACACTGCTCAGAATGGCCATTGGTAAAAACTCTAGAACTGATAAGTGCTGGAGAATGTGTGGAGAAAAGGGAACCCTCCTACCCTGATGCTGGCAATGTAACTTGAGAACAGCCACTCTGGAGAACAGTGTGGAGCTTCCTTAAACAATGAAAAGGACAATGAAATTAGAATACTCCCTAACACTGTACACAAAAATAAATTCCAAACAGATCTGAACAAAAGGACAGGTACTACATGACTCTTGAGGCAAACACAGGCAGAACATGCTTTGACATAAATCTAAGCAAGTTGTTTTTCATCCACCACTTATGCTAATGAAAAATAAAACAAAAATAAACAAATGGGACCTAATTAACCTTCACAGCATTTGCACAGCAAAGGAAATCCTAACGGAAAGAAAAAGACAACCTTCCAAATGGGATTTCACTCCAAAATGTAGAAATAGCTCGTGCAGCTCAATATAAAAAACACACACATAACTAATTTAATTTTAAAAATTGAACCAAAGATCTCAATGGACATTTCTCTGAATAAGGCAGACACAGGGCCATAAAACACATGAAAAGATGCTCAGCTCAGTTCAGTCACTCAGTCGTATCTGACTCTTTGCGACCCCATGGACTGCAACACACCTGGCTTCCCTGTTCATTGGCAACTCCCAGAGCTTGCTCAGACTCATGTCCATTGAGTCGGTGATGCCATCCAACCATCTCATCCTCTGTCATCCCCTTCTCCTCCTGCCTTCAATCTTTCCCAGCATCAGGGTGTTTTCAAATGAGTCAGCTCTTTGCATCAGTTGGCCAAAGTATTGGAGGTTCAGCTTCAGCACCAGTCCTTCCAATGAATATTCAGGACTGATTTCCTTTAGGATGGACGTGTTTGATCTCCTTGCAAGATGCTTAGCATCACTAATTATAAGAGATAGGCAGATCAAGTCCAAAGTGATATCACCTCACACCGGTCAGAATGAGTTAGGAGATAGATGGGCTCTGGTTAGACATTTACAGCTGGCCTCTTGCTTACATTCCATGGGGTAGGAAGAAGTGGGCTGCAGGCTGAATACTCACAACTGTTAACATTTCCTAAGACGAGAGACAGGGGGGCTCCAGTTAAGGCATTAACATCAGCCTCCTGTTTGCCCTCCAAAATGGAAGTAACAACAGAAACAGGGTAAACAGCCAGGGTTTGTCTTTTGTAAACACGTTAAGGTAATAATCATGGCAGTAGTCAAGGCAAGGACAAAGAGGGGTCAAACCCCCATATGAGTAAAGGATTAAGGGATCTCCCTTCCCCCACTTTTTGGACAAGGGAGACACTACACATGTGCAGAAAGGCTCTTCGTGGGTCAAAGGTCAAGGAATAATGCCAGGCCATAAGGAGTTTCTTCTCCCAGAAACCTTCACTTCGAGACCCCTCATGGCTGAGGGGTGTGTGCACACCCGGGGGAGAGTCCCAGGTTAGGTCAGGTGTGGAAAAAGAAACAAGATAATTGGCCTGAAGGAAGACAAAGACCTGGAAGAACTGCCCTACATAAATGTCTTGACCGCCTCTACTGAACTCCTCACAAGGGAGGATGCCCACACCCTTTCTTTCCGGGTGTGCAGCTCTGCCTCGCTTCTGTCTTGACTAAACAAACCGTTTCTGTGTGTGCTCTCCCACTTGTTGTTGTGCTATATGTCTAACGATAAACTCTGTACCTGCATTCACAGTTTCTGCCTCTGTGACAGATGCATTTCTCACTGAGGGCAAAGATTCAGGGAAAAAGAGCTTCTAGCCTCTAGCCCTTGCTGGCCTGGTGGTTAGGATTCCTGGTTCTCATCCAGGCTTCCCAGGTTCAATTCCTGGGCAGGGAATTAAGATCTCACTTCACGCCACTGATCCCTGCTGCCTCGCTGAGATCAGAAGGGCCATCTCAAAAATCTCCAACAATAAATCCTAAAGTGGGTGTGGAGAGAGGGGAGCTCTCCCACAGTGTTGTTGAAAATGTAAATCAGAACATCCACTAGGGAGAACAGTGTGAAGGTTCTTTAAAGAACTAAACATGTAAGTTCATGGGCCCAGCCATCCTATGCCTGGTCCTGGGTCCTGAGGACACCAGAGTCTTAAGGACACCTGCACCCTGCGGTCACGGCCGCACTAGGCACAGTCGCCAAGGCACAGAGCAGCCCAAGAGTGAAAGGAGAGACGATCAGAAAAGAAACAGGGCATGCGGACGCAATGCAATACTGCTCAACCACCAGGACGGATGAGATAATGCCATTTTCAGTCACAAAGGAGAAAATAAAGGTGATCATGTTAAGTGAAGTAGAAAGACAGGAAAAGACCAGGATTATATGATACCCCTTCTAGGTGAAATCTAAAACTGGATAAAAATTACATCTTTTCCAAAGAGAAACAGCCTCACATAGAAAAGAAACATGGTTACCAAGAAGGAAAGGGGGTGAGAAGTTAGCTGGTTCATATACACACTCCTAATTATGAAATAATCCAGAAGGACCCTCTGTATAGCATGTGGAACCCTAGTCAACACTCTGCAATAAACTATATGGGAAAAGCACACGAAAGGAACATATAGACGTCTATACATAAGTGAATAAGTGAAAGTCGCTCAGTCGTGTCCAACTCTTTGTGACCCCATGGACTGCAGCCTGCCAGGCTCCTCTGTCCATGGAATTCTCCAGGCAAGAATACTGGAGTGGGTTGCCATTTCCTTTTCCAATAAGTGAATAAAGTTGCTGTCTGTTGGGGGAAAAAATCCACAACATTGTAAGTCACTTATATTCCCCAATTCAAACGATACAATAAAAAAAAAAAAAAAAAAAATGGAAATGCTGGCTCTAGGCCCCTCAGACATGGTGGCCTAGGCTGGTGTCACATCCCTGGAGACTGAGCAGACTTGGGTCCCAAGGCTGGAGTGACTTGGATCTGAGTGGTCTAGGAGGAAATGCCTGGCAATGAGCCCTCTACCGAAGGAACCGGGGGATCTCCAGCTCTGGGAGTGGGGGGAGGTCCTCCTGCAGGCAAGCCAAGCCTACTGCACCCAAAGGCTGCTGCAACTTCTGAGATGGGAGAGCTTTGAAAAGTCCCCTGGTCTCCAAGACTCCCGGTAGTGGGGATCCCAATTCCAGCCTCCTTCCTTGGGGTTAACCCCACTACAGACGACATCACCCTCTGCAGAGTGGAGTTGCAGGAATTAGCATGTGTCCGGGAAATAAAAGTTAAGGGGGAAGAAACCAAGAGACACAACACGCCCTGGCTGTTTGTTACTTCTGTCCCATGCCGCTGAAATCGACAATCCAGGAGCAAGGCTTTCCCCCAGGCTCTGGTTGCCTGAGTAACCAGAGTTGGGCAGGAAGAAATGCTGCCGCCTTGTGGCCATTTCTCAGAACAACAACTTTAAAACAAAGGGCTTCCCTGGTGGCTCAGAGGTTAAAGCGTCTGCCTGCAATGCAGGAGACTCGGGTTCGATCCCTGAGTCGGGAAGATCCCCTGGCGAAGGAAATGGCGACCCACTCCAGTATTCTTGCCTGAAGAATCCCATGAAGGGAGGAGCCTGGTAGGCTACAGTCCATGCGGTCGCAAAGAGTCAGACACGACTGAACAACTTCACTCACTCACTCACTCAATGATCTCAATATTCACAAGGCATGCAGGACTGGAAAGGACAAAGGCCCTCAAGTAAAGCCCTTAGGGTAAAGCACCAAAAAAATTCAAAACTGGGTCGATGTTCAAGAGGCCAATTTCAACAGGTAAACTATACTCACACTGTATAAGATCAAAAAGCACGTGAAAACACACTCCACATGGCTAATTATCAAATCAGTGCAAATCAAAACAACGTTGAGGAATCACCTCACCATGGCCAGAATGCCCATCATCAGAAAAAGCCAGAAAGATTAAATGCTGCAGAGGTCAGAGACAAAAGGGGATCTTCCCACACTCTTGGTGGGGGTGTAAATGGGTGCAGCCACTGTGGAAAACAACACGGAGGTTCCTTAAAAATTCAACACACACACAAAAAAAAAAAAAAAATTCAACACACAGGTACCATATGATCCAGCAATCCCAGCCTTGGGCTCAAACATGGAGGAAAAAAATCAATTTGAAATGCCTCATGCACCCCTATATTCAGAGTTGCACTATTTACTAGAGCTGAGATAAAGAATCAACCAAGAAGGCCAGAGAGTGAAAAATGAAGACTAAGTGAGACAGCTAGATATTGGAATACTCCTCACATGCAAAACAGGATTAATTAAATAAATAATGTCATGGAGCAGCAGAGACAGACCAAGACATGACCATGTGCAGTGAAGTCAATCAGAGACAGAGAGAGAGAAATATCATCGGGCATCACCTACAGGTGGAATCTATCAATTTATACCAAAGAATTACTATACAAAACAGAAACAGACCTACAAACTTTGAACACCAACTTACGATTACAAAAAAAAAAAAAAATAGGAAGAAGGATGAATTAAGACTTGCATTATCACATACACACTAATATGCATCCAATAGATCATCAGAAAGGGCATACCAAGTTGCACAGAGAACCCTACTGAACACACTTTTCAGAGCAAGAATAGATATACATCTATATATCTGAATCAAGTTCCTGGACACCTAAAAAAGACTACATCAGAAATCCGTGCTATTCCAACATATAATAAAGAAAGTCAATGCCTAAGAATGTTCAAACTGCTGTACAATTGCACTCATTTCACATGCTAGCAAGGTAATGCTCAAAATCCTTCAAGTTAGGCTTCAACAGGACATGAACTGATATCTTCCAGATGTACATGCTGGGTTTAGAAAAGGCAAAGGAACCAGAGATCAAACTGCCAACATCCACTGGATCATAGAAAAAGAAAGGGAATTCCAGAAAAACATCTACTTCTTCACTGACTACACTAAAGCCTTTGACTATGTGGATCACAAAAAACTGGAAAATTTTTAAAGAGATGGGAATACCAGACCACCTTACCTGCCTCCTAAGAAACCTGTATACATGTCAAGAAGCAATAGTTAGAACTGGACATGGAACAACAGACTGGTTCAAAATTGGGAAAGGAGTATGTCAAGGCTGTATACTGTCACCCTACTTATTTAACTTATATGCAGAGTACATCATGAGAAACATTGGACTGGATGAACCAGAAGCTGGAATCAAGATTGCTGGGAGAAATATCAGTCACCTCAGATATGCAGATGACACCACCCTTATGGCAGAAAGTGAAGAAGAACTAAAAAGCCTCTTGATGAAAGTGAAAGAGGAAAGTGAAAAAGTTGACTTAAAACTCAACATTCATAAAACAACAATCATGGCATCCAGTCCCATCACTTCATGGCAAATAGAGGGTGAAACAGTGACAGACTTTATTTTCTTGGATCCAAAATCGCTGCAGATAGTGACTGCAACCACAAAATTAAAAGATGCTTGTTCCTTGGAAGAAATATTATGACAAACCTAAACAGTGTATTAAAAAGCAGAGACATCAGTTTGTTGACAAAGGTCAGCCTAGTCAAACTACGGTTTTTCCAGTAGTCATGTATGAATGTGACAGTTGGACCATAAAGAAGCCTGAGCAGTGAAGAACGTATGCTTTCACTGGAGAAGACTCTTGAGAGTCCCTTGGACGGCAAGGAGATCCACCAGTCCATCCTAAAGGAAATCAGTCCTGAATATTCACTGGAAGGACTGATGCTAAAGCTGAATCCCCACTATTGTAGCCACCTGATGTGAAGAACTGACTCCTTAGAAAAGACCCTGATGCTGGGAAAGACTGAAGGCAGGAGGAGAAGGGGACGACAGAGGACGAGATGGTTGGATGGCACCACTGACTCAATGGACATGAGTTTGAACAGGCTCCAGCAGTTGGTGATGGACAGGGAAGCCTGGCGTGCTGCAGTCCATGGAGTCACAGAGTCAGATATGACTGAGCAACTGAACTGAACTGACTTCTTTGGGATTGGAATGAAAACTGACCTTTACCAGTACCTGTTCCACAGCTGACTTTTCCAAATTTACTAGCATATTGAGTGCAGCACTTTCACAGCATCATCTTTTAGGATTTGAAATAGCTCAACTGGAATTGAGCTCCAGTTGCTTTGTTCCACTAGCTTTGTTTGTAGTGATGCTTCCTAAGACCCACTTGACTTTGCATTCCAGGATGTCTGGCTCTAGATGAGTGATCACACTATTGTGGTTATCTGGGTCATTAAGGTCTTTTTTATATAGTTCTGTATATTTTTGCCACCTCTTCTTAATATCTTCTGTTTCTGTTAGGTTCATACTGTTTCTGTCCTTTATTGTGCCCATCTTTGCATGAAATGTTCTCTTGGTCTCTCTAATTTTCTTGAAGAGATCTCTAATCTTTCCCATTCTATTGTTCTTGGTTCCTCTATTTCTTTGCATTGATCACTGAGGAAGGCTTTCTTATCTCTCCTTGCTATTCTTTGGAACTCTGCATTCAGATGAATATATCTTTCCTTTTCTCCTTTGCCTTTCACTTCTTTTCTCAGCTATTTGCAAGGCCTCCTCAGACAATCATTTGCCTTTTTGCATTTCTTTTTCTTGGGGATGGTTTTGATCACCGCCTCCTGTACAATGTCATGAACCTCCATCCAAAGTTCTATCAGATCTAGTCCCTTGAATCTATTTGTCACTTCCACTGTATAATCATAAGGGATTTGATTTAGGTCATACCTTAATGGTCTAGTGATTTTCTCTACTTTTTTCAATTTAAGTCTGAATTTGGCAATAAAGAGTTCATGATTTGAGCCACAGTCAGCTCCTGGTCTTGTTGTTGCTGACTGTATAGAGCTTCTCCATCTTTGGCTGCAAAGAATATAATCAACCTGATTTTGGTATTGACCATCTGGTGATGTCCATGTGTGGAGTCGTCTCTTGTGTTGTTGGAAGAGGGTGTTTGCTGTGACCAGTATGTTCTCTTGGCAAAACTCTGTAATGAATTATTACAGATACGCAAATCAAAACCACAACAAGGTATCACTCTGCACCAGTGTGAAAGGTCATCATGAAAAAATCTACAAACAATAATTGGTTAAAAAGGCATGGAGAAAGGGAACCCTTTTATGGTGATGATGGCATGTAAATGGTAAGAGTCACTATAGAAAGGGCGTGGAACAGCATTTAAGAGATAAAAAGAGCCACCCTGAGATCCTGCAGACTCACTCCAAAGAGTGTTTTAGGAGAATACCAGATTGTGAAAAGGCGCATGCAGCCAAGTGTGCACTGGACTACAATTTACAACAGCCAACAAATGGCTAATTCCATTAACACTAAAATACAAAAACAAAACAAAAGACTAAGAAATAGTTGTGAAGTTCACAGTCCAAAAGCATAAACTCACTAAACACTGAGACCTAATCATAGAATCACAGCATGTGTCCTCCCCAACACAGTTCACCAGCACATCACTTATTTCACTTGTCTGCAGGTGAAGTAAGATGTACTTTTCAGGAAAACGAAGGATGTTCTCTTGGTTCTCAAAGACTCCCAAAGACTCTGTATGTTTCTGGAGGCTGCTGAAGCCTCCAGTCTTTTAGGGCAATGATGAGAAGGGACCTGGGCTCAAAACCATCCAGCACTCACTCCTTGAGGGTGCTGAGGGTGACCTGTGTCCACCCCATGGATGCCATGGGGCTTGAAGCCCCCTTATCACCTGTGCTGGGAGGGACCCCACAGGCACCCCACTGGACCAGCGGGGGCCTGGTGGGCGGGCTACAGACTTCATCAGGTACATGATTTACAAATATATTGTGCCATTTTGGATGGTGGGTTATTTTTTTCCTTGCTCCTTTTATGCACAGCAGTTTGTCGTATTGAGGAAGTCCACTTCATCTATTTTGTCTTTTGTTGCTTGTGCTTTTGATAGCAGATCAAAAAAAAATCATGGCCAAATCCAAGGTCATGAGGACTACTTTCATGTTTTATTCTAGGAGATTTATAATTTTGGTTCTTACATCTAGGGCTCTGATCCCTTTTGAATTGATTTTGTATTCAGGGGAAGCAAGGGTCCAACTTTTTTCTTCTGCATATGAGGCACCTACACTAATTTTGGGGAGAAAAAAATTGCAAATGATGTGACCAAAAAGGGTCTAATATCCAAAATATATAAACAGTTTATACAACTTTTAAAGAAATCAAAAAATGGGCAGAAGGTCTAAATAGACATTTCTCCAAAGAAGACATACAGATGGCCAGTATGCCCATGAAAAAATGCTCCACATTGCTAATTATTAGAGCAATGCAAATCAGAACTCACCTGATAGTGGTCAGAATGGCCATCATTAAAGAGTCTACAAATAACAAATGCTAGAGGGCATGTGAGGAAAAGGAAAGCCTCCCACCCGGTTAGTGAGAATGTAGTGCAGCCACCATGGAAAGCAGTATGGAGGTTCCTCAAAAAACTAAAAAGAGAGTTGCCAGATGAACCAGCAATCCCACTCCTGGGCACCAACAGATCACCTTGGTATGAGCATTTGGAGGAACCAAATATAGCACATAAAACAGGTCTTCAGTGACTGGCATCCCTTCTGGTTAACAGGCAGTGAGCACAGCTGGGGTCTGGCTTCGGCTCCAATCCCAGATCAGACCTCTGTCTGTGTGTGGTTCGACTGCTCTAGAATGCTGTGTGCATGTGGTCCAGCCAGCAGGAAAGTTGGTGGGCCGTCTGAGAGTTCCCATCAACAGTTGTCCTTGTGTGGGGTCCCCCTTGCTCTCCAGAGGCCACAGCTTCCCTAATTTCATCTTCTCGTTCTCTGGGTGAAGACCCGGTTTTCCCAGGAGCACTGTCCACACACTCCAGACTGGAAGCCACAGAACACTCCTCAAACAGCCCTTCGTCTAGAACCTGTCTGCAGCGACTGCTCACCCCCTGATGCCTTCAAGCAGCCCCTTTGTGCATTTTGTGCAGATTTTCTAGTTCTTTTCTGGGAGGGGGTGAATGTACGTGATCTTACAAAGTCATCATAGGAAGGAGAACCAGCAATTACCCATCCACTTTTAGAACTGCCTGGTCACAAACCTCACATGCTTTGAGTCACACTCGGAAAAAGCATACATTTCATCTATGTCAAAGGTCACGATGGTTTCGCTGCAAGCGACTGGAAAAACAGACCACTGTCTTAACAGAGGGCACAACTGGAGTGCAGCAGGGAAGCTGCAGAGCCCTGGGATTTGCCAGCAGAGGACTGGGGCTGCATAGACGAGAAGAGAGGGAGGGAGGGAGAGGGGGGACCTCCTGCAAGCGTTTCCGACCTCCGTTTCCAGACTCCCACTTTCCGCACAGCAATCTGCTCTTTTCCACCAGCTGTCTCCTCTCCTTTCTTCCAGGTCTTCAGGAAAAATGAAGCAAACCTTTTCTCCCCACAAACCTTCATCATGTGACGAGGCTCTCCCTTGACTTGACTTGCCTTCCTTCTCCATATATTTCCTTGACTTGCCCAGCCCACCTTCTCCATGGCTACTCCCTGGCCCTGCCCCTGCCCTCAAAGAGCCCCTGTGGTCAGCTCCTAATGGACTCTCCAGTGACAGTTCCCCATTAAATCAGAGGAGTCTCTGCTGGACACCCAACCACTTCCACTATGTGCCCACCGGCCCCACTCACCCCCACTCTGTGCCCACCGGCCCCGCCCACCCCCATTCTGCGCCCACCGGCCCCGCCCATCCCCACTCTGAGCCCACCTAACCCGCCCATCTCCACTCGGTGCCCACCCAGCCACGCCCATCTCCATCCTGCCCACCTTCGGGGGTCTTCCTATTTCCTCCAGCCCCATACGCCTCGTGGAGTCACACCAAGGTCTCTGCATTCCTGTAACTCACAGGCTGCCCCAGGCCTTACCCACCCCTTTGCCTCTGCCTACAGCCACCTCATCCATCTGGCCCTCCTTCAGCTCAAGGCCCATCTCCGTGTCTGCTCCCCAGAAAGGCTCTCTTGCCCCAGGATGAGTTGGTGGCCCTCCTCCTGCTCCAGGTCTTAGCTCTGGCCACCACAACCAAACGCCGCATCTGGTGGCTGGCAAACAGCGCACATGGACTGCTTACAGTCTGAAGGCAGGGAGCCCGGACCAGCGTGCTGGTGAGCCTGCCTGTTTCATGACAGCTGCTTCCCACTGTGCACCCACCCGGTAGGAGCAGGGAGGGAGCGCCGAAGGGCCTCATCGGGGGCCCAGATCCTTCTTGAGAGTCCCACCCCCAACGGTGCCACGCTGGGTGCTAGGACTTAACACGTGAAGCTGGGAGACACAGAGACAGCAGAGATGCAGAGACAGCAGCCTTTGACATACACTTATCACTGCTCCTTCCACTTTAATTAGGGATCAGTGGTTTCCTTGACAATAAAACCTCTTCCAAAAACACTCAGTTCCTCGAGGTGGGAGCCCAGGCATTCATCCTCCGGACACCGGGCTAGGGTGGCCTTGTGCCCGTGGGGAGGTAGGACAGCTGTCGCCACACACCCGGGCTTGGGTGCCACCCAGAGCTGGAGTGGAGTCCTGCCTCCTGCCCTTGCTCACTGTGACCTCGAGGGAGGTGCCTGCGTCCGTTTATCCATCTGTGTGAAGTCACGTGTGTTGGCTGCTCACACCTGGGTGTGTTCATTTCCACACACCCAAGTGGGCACACACACACATACATACACGCCAGACCCCAGGGATCCACAGAACATGGTCATCCAGAAAAGGAGGCCCTAAATGACCACAGGGTCAGGAGTACAGTTCTGACCTTCAAGGGATGGAGAAGCTGTGCTCTGGGCGTTGGGAGCAGAGATCCGAATTCTTGCAGCTGAAGGTGCTGCTGTGAACAGCTGCTGTCACAACCAGCTGGAGGTGCATTTTGTCTCTGCAGATTGGGGGGCGGGGGGTGTCATCGGGAACTCAGTGCGGCTGGAGAGAAATATTCCAGTGCTGACCCCAAACTTCTGCTATAATTCCCTGGTATCCAAGGAAACTCTCAGGAACAGAAAATCTGGCCCATTCTCTCCAGGTCAGCAGGAAGCATGAGGGCGGGTTCAGCCGACAGAGTCACGTGAAGGGCGGTGAGGGAGGGTCCGGGACTGAGGGAGGCGGGGATCCAGGGGGCCGGCCCGACGCCGCCCCGCCCTGCGTGCGTCTCCCGGGAGGCCAGGCCTGCAGCGGCCGCGGCGGACCGGCTTCTCGGCTGGACCCTCTCAGAAAGGACCCTCCAGGCCCTGGGTCAGCTCTTGGTCCCTGAGCTTCTTCCTAGAGTCGCCGCGGAGTCACCTAAACAGTCCAGGCTGACTTTGCCCATCTTTTAAATATGTTTTGAGTAGAGCAGAGCTGATTTAAAAAGCATAAATCATGTCTGTTTTGGCCAAAGACAGTGATTTCTACAAGTTTGAAAAATAAATGTTTAATCAAAATAACACCGCTGCAATGAGAGCAGGGTTGAGGCCCATCTGACCCTGGAGGGGTGCGTGAGGGGGGAGCAGCTGGGGCAAACACCTGCCTGGGGCCCCTAGGGTGAGGCCCCCGCGGCTGCAATGGGCCCACAGAAGCAGTGACCTGGGTTTCACAGTGGACGACAGACCTACAAACGGAGAAGCTTAGGAATAAGTGCTCCTTCACTAGCTCAACGTGCAGCAAATTTGAGGACCTCTTCTGGACTCACATTGGGCCACAGTAACTATTTTACCCTGGGATGTGGTCCCTGGAGCCCCAGGCTGGGTGGAGCATCACGCTCACCACAGGAGATTTCAGGGCAAACTGTGCTGTGACCTGGGGCCCTGGTGAGTCTCCAGTGGTCAAGATGAGGCACCCCCTTTGTCTCCTCGTTTATATTCATGTTCTCAGTGGCTCCTGGGAGACTCTAAGGCACAGGCAGGTCTGGGCACGTGGAGGCCCAGGCCCACATGCCTGCCTCTGAGTGGCCTTTCGGTGACAGAGCCAGGCAGACAAGCAGCAGAGTGGAGCTGGGGCAGGAGCCACCCGCAGGGGCGGCCTGGGCCGCAGGTCAGCGCACCAAGCCAGAGGGAGCCCTGGTTAGAGATCACCACCACACTGAGCTTTACAGGCACATCTGTCCGTGGGCAGGCGGGGAAGAACGTCAGTAAACAGCACGGGCTTCTCTCTGGGGTGATGAAAATGCCCCACAGTGGACCAAGTGATGGCTGCTCTTGTCCATGGATAAACCAAGACCGTCGAGGTGACCCTTTAAGTGGATGCATGGTGTAGTCTGTGAATTAAAACTCAATGAAGCTGTTTAAAATGAATGAACAGGGGCTTCCCTCATGGCTCAGTGGTAAAGAATCCGTCTACCATTGCAGGAGACATGGGTTCAATCCCTGATCTGGGAAGATCCCACATGCCGCAGAGCAGCTAAGCCCACACGCCACAACTACTAAGCCTGTGCTCTAGAGCCCAGGAGCCACAACTACTGAAGCCTATGCACCCTAGAGCCTGTGTTCTGCAAGAGAAACCACTGCAACGAGAAGCCTTCACACTGCAACTAGAGAGTAGCTCCCGCTCTCTGCAACTAGAGAAAAGCCTGAGTAATAACAAAGTCCCAGCACAGCCACAAATAAATAAATAAAAAAATAAATAAAAAAAAAAAAAAAATAAAAAAAAAATAAAATGAATGAACAAATAAAGGGATGAAAAAACATCAAATACAATAAAAGTGAGGAAAGGAAAGAATCCGTGATCACCTAGCACGTGATGCTGGAGGTTGCCGTGGCACCGGAATCGGGCAGCCTGAGCCAGCGGCCTCCATTTACTCTCCTGTGGAAGGAGGTGTACCAGCTGTCCACCCCTAGGCTGGCTCCCAGTGTGGGGGGGGTTGAAGGCTGCTGTCTTCAGCATAGTCTGATACAGAGGGCATTCAACCGTCACTGTTTTCTTGAGCCAAGTATTAATAAATGACTGAGATTTTCTGAACCACTGTGATAACAAGTTTCAGCGGTGGTCAGAGGGCCCTTTGTGCAGCACGGAGGGGTCTGAGAGGACTCAGATGGCCCTGAGATGGCGCCCCCAGGGCCCCCAGGAGCACCAGCCGGGGCAGCCACAGGGCTGGGGGATGGCCTCCCCCAATCCCCGTCCACCACGTGGAGGCCCTTCCCCCTCTGTCCCCTCCAAATGGAAGAAGTGTGACCAGGCCCTAGCTGGTTCTGGGTGAGCCGAGCCAAGTGAGTCAGCAAGCGATTTCCCAACCCTGAGCCCCGAGGCAGGGGCCACAGGAGCCGCGTAGTCAAGGTCAGTATGCACATGCCTGTGGGCAGGACTCAGGCCTCCCCAGCTGTGTGCAACCTCCTGCTTTAGCTGGGAAAACTGAGGCCCAGGCGGGATGGGCCTCAGGCATCTCCTGCAGGCATCTCATGCAGGCCAGGACTGCAGCCCCTCGGTCAGGGCACTTTGGTTTCTCGAGTGTCACACTTACAGAGCAAAGCACAGATATGCTGAGAGCACAGCTTTATAAACTGAGAACGTTTGCCATCCACACCCAGACCAAGATGTACAAAGTGAAACGCCTTTCAGTCGCCATCCCCAAGAGTAACCACATCCCCCACTCCCACCATCACGGGCCTGCTTGCCTGTCAAGGTCGTGCTGTGGGCACCCTGCTTCCGCCACGGGACTGACATTTGGAAGGTGTACTCACCGTGTGTGCATGTTCACTCTGCTCTCGAGGGGCCTCCGACTCCTGAAGTCACTGGTCCTGGGGTGGGTGTGCACTTGCCTTAGGAGATAGCTGAGCGTTTGCTCAAAACAGCTCTAGCTTTTCCAAGTGTCCCCCTCTCACCCACAGGAAGAGAGGGCTCCAGGTGCCCCACACCCTGCCCAACTACAGGAGACGCAGGTGGCCCCCCCTGTGAAACTCCTATCTGGAGGCTGCCGGGTCTGCCCTCCACTGAGCACCCGGAGATCACTCAGATCCACCATCAGACACATACTGACCCCACTGCTGGGCTCAGGGGTCCAAGGGAGGGAAAACATCTTGTTTTGAGGACCCAAGTTCCCCCATCCTTGCTCCCAGATGGGGTTCAGGGAACAGCATCAAGGTGAGCAGTCGAGGGCTAGGCCCCACCTCTGCCCTGCATGGGCCAGCCCACCCTCAGCTGCAGACACGCAGGGGACAGCCCAGACCCCCTCCCCTGGGGACGGAGAGACAGACACAGCAAGAGGGGCATGGGTACACAGGGCAGGCCATGCCGACCGGATCCACGGGGCTGGGCCTGGGCCCTGCCCACTGCCCGTCCTTTAAAGTGACCAGTGGGAGCAGCTGTCACTCACGGGCAACGGCATGGCTCTGGGACAGTCCTCCACCAGCCCTGCAGGGGACCCCAGGCCACCAGGGGCAGCCTGCGGCCTGCTGCTGCCATGAGGATGAAGGCTGGTCTTCACAGCAAGCTGACATTCTGTCCCAGGTGTTCTTGCATGTGTGAGCTGCTGCTGTCTCCTAACAGGTCTACAGAACAGGTGCTGTTATCACACCCACTTCAGAGATGGAGAAACCGAGGCACTGAGAGGTCGAGTGACTAGCAGGGTCTGATGCCAGGCCCATGGGTGCCACCGGCTGTGGCCAGACACGTGCGTGGGGCTCCTCCTCCTGCAACTAGGGTCACCATCAGGTCCCCTACACACACACACACACACACACACACACACACACAGTCCAGACACCCGCCACACACATACACAGGGTAAGAGACCACACACACACGCACACATACACACACACAGCGTCAGAGACCACACAAACACACACACACACACAGGGTCTAGACACCCCCGCAACACACACACAGGGTCCAGAGACCACACACACACACACACACACACACACACACACACAGGGTCCAGACACCCCTCACACACATACACAGGGTCAGAGACCACACACACACACACACACACACACACACACAGGGTCAGAGACCACACACACACACACACATACACACACACACACACACACAGGGTCAGAGACCACACACACACACACACACACAGGGTCAGAGACCACACACACACACACACAAACACACACACACACACACACACACACACACACACAGGGTCAGAGACCACACACACACACACATACACACACACACACACACACACACACACACACACACACAGTCCAGACACCCCCCCCCCACACACACACGCAGTACAGAGATACCCCCCAACAGGGTCTAGAGACCCCAAGCAGAAGCACCACAGCCCCCAGAACGGGCTGACCTTCAGGTAAGTAGGGTCATTTGCTCAGTCGTGTCCAACTCTTTGCAACCCCATAGACTGTAGCCCTCCAGGCTCCTCTGTCCATGGAGCAGGCTTCAGTTACAAACTTTGCCAAGAGTCCCAGGGGCCAGAACACAACGGAGGTGACAGCTGCTGTCTCATCACAGAATCTCTGCGGCTCCAGTTCCCAGCCGAGAGGCAGGCGCAGGCGGGGCCCACGGCAAGCAGGGCGAGTGGCATGGACCCAGCAGCGTGGGCACCGCCAGCCACGGGGACCCGCGCTCATGCCACCACCTCAGCCCTGCCCTGGCTGACAGCGGGCCTCCCTGTGGATGGACCTGCTCCCAGACGGAGCCCCCAGCGGCCACGGGCTGGGCTGCTCCGAGGCTGCCATGACCTCGCTTCCACAGGGAACAGGGCTCCCACTCAGGACAGGAGAGCAATGGAGGGGCCTGGGGAGAGTGACTGTCCTTTCCCGGGGGCTACGTGGGCAAGGAGCCGCAGTCCAGCCTGGCAAACTGCCCTGAGTGCCCAGCTACCCTGGGGACGGAGGGACCACAGCCAGGAGGGCCTGTCTCCTTTCACTCCATGGAACCTGCCAGGCTTGGGCCAGCTTCAGGATCCCAAGGCCACTGGGCTCCTGACCTTGACCTATCCCTGAGGCCTGTGTCCAAAGGGAGGGCCAAACCACAAGCAGGAATGTCAGGAAGCGGCTAAAGGGCGGGCAGGGTCCTGTTTTCCACCGGCTTCTCCCTGGTTTGCTGGAACCCCTGCTGCCCCCCTCGACCTCCTTACACACACAGTCAGCCTGCTTTCCTAAGCCTCCCTGACTTCCAGGGCTTCCTGTGCATTTTCTTGAGCTATAAGATTTTTCTGTACCTGCTATTCTTTAAACTTACCCCAGTGATAATCATACCTCGGACATATTCCACAAACATGACTCAAAATGGAATGATTTCATCACGATGTCTCCTGACTGATAGGAACTTACATTGTTTCTCATGTTTTATACAGAATTACCCATCTTTCCACAGGCGTCACTCATTATTTCTGATGACAGACTCCCGAAGTAGAACTGCTGGGCCAAAAAGTCCATCTTACTTCAAAGGCTGTTGAGTGACGATCTCAAACCCACGGGCCACAGTGAGGTGTCCTAGCTGATGTGACAGCGCATGGCTGGTCGGAAGGCCCCATAGCCCCACACTTTTCTCTGCAAACCTAGACACCGCCGGGTCAGCAGGTGAGGAGGCAGCAGGGCTGCCCCGCTGACCTCAGCACCCTGCAGTCCACGCTAGAGCCCCCACAGGACTGTGAGCCACTGATCCCCAGTCAGCTCATCCCTGTTTGGATGCCCACAGCTGGGCACGTTTGATGGTGTAATATTCGATAAAGAGTCTCTGTCCTTGACATTCTTCTGGTAAAACGCTGTGGTTCTGGGACTTTCCTGTGGGTCCAGTGGCTAAGGGTCCACAATCCCAACCCAGGGAGCCTGAGTTCGATCCCTGGTCAGAGAACTAGTAGCAGATTTTGCACGTCACAACTAAGACCAGGCATAGCCAAATAAAGTTTAAAAATAAATATTTTTTTTAAAGTGCCATAGTTCCTCCTCTGCACCTATCTTTCCAGATGAGCTTCTGAATCATATTAGTAGGTGGTGCGCTGCCCCCTGCAGGCCTGCAAGACCTGTCCTTGCCCAGTTTCAAGACCAGAGAGAGCCCAGAGTGAGCAGCAGACATTGGGGGCTTCACGGAGGCAGATCTGGAGGGTCTGAAGCAAGGTCCTGGAGTGACGCCCCACTGCCACGGGGCAGGACGTGAGGACTGCTTTCCCCCTGGAGGGAGTTGTGGGGGCACTGACGTCAGGTTAGCTCATCCGTTGGGAATCAGTGGAGGAGCACAGCCCCACCTATCCCTGTGATAAGCTATCAAGGCGGAGACGTGCAGATCTAAAGATTCAGTTCAGTTCAGTTCAGTTGCTCAGTCGTGTCCAACTCTCTGTGACCCCATGGACTGCTGCACGCCAGGCTTCCCTGTCCATCACCAATTCCTGCAGCTTGCTCAAACTCACATCCATCAAGTCAGTGATGCCATCCAACCATCTCATCCTCTGTCGTCCCCTTCTGCTCCTGCCTTCAATCTTTCCCAGCATCAGGGTCTTTTCCAATGAGTCAGTTCTTCGCATCAGGTGGCCAAAGTATTGGAGCTTCAGCTTAAACATCAGTCCTTCCAGTGAACACCCAGGACTGATCTCCTTTAGGATGGACTGATTGGATCTTCTTGCAGTCCAAGGAACTGTCAAGAATCTTCTCCAACACCACAGTTCAAAAGCATCAATTCTTTGGCACTCAGTTTTTTGGTTTTTTTTTTTAATAGTCCGTCTCTCACATCCTTACATGACAACTGGAAAAACCACAGCTTGACTAGATGGACCTTTGTCAGCAAAGTAATGTCTCTGCTTTCTAATTTGCTGTCTAGGTTTGTCATAGCTTTTCTTCCAAGGAGCAAGTGTCTTTTAATTTCATGGCTGCAGCCACCAACTGCACTGATTTTGAATCTAAAGATTAGAACACTTGTTAGCTGGGGGGCAGAGGGCAAGCAGGGAGGTTTTCACGGATTAGGCTCTAGGATGAAGAGGGAAGGTCAGTCCTGCAAGTGGGTGTGGGTAAGGCAGGGACTGGATGACCAGAGAGCAAGGAAACAGCCGGTTTGGGGGAGTCTGACCACATAGTGGGTTTAGAAATATCCAGATACAGTTTTGCTTGGACTCATCCCGAGTCCTTAGAACCCAGGAGAATCAATCTGCTCTCCTGTCCTTGCCCAGCATCCAGACCAGAGCCCAGAGTCAGTGGCTGCCTCTCCCTCTCACACTGCTTCTGTAACCTCAGTGACACTGAGTCATCTCACAGGAAGCCTCTGCCTTCCTGGATGAGTTTGTTCTGAGCTTGTCCCATTCAGGTCAGGTCTGTCTGTCCCTGTTCCATTTTCAAGTCACCACTGACTTTCTACAGGAAACACGTTCACTCCACATTTGTGTTTTGTTCTCTCCACGTACTCCAGCCTCACCGCCTAGCCCCCTTGCTGTCTCCCCTCAAGTCTGCACATGCAGGGGTCTGGGTGGGAAGGACGCTCTTGCATGTCCAACCGCACCCACACTCGCCCACAGTCCTTCTGCCCTGGGCTCAGCGGAAATATCCCTGTGGTCTCAGTGATTACACACCACATTCCCAGCTTCCTGTGCTGTGGGTGACTTGTGTCTCATTTACTTTGTTTGTCCTTTCTGTATTTCTTAACTTTCCACAGAGCCCTGGTGAGAAGGAAGGGCATGGAGCTGCACTGTACCGCCGGCCTGTGGCCACCTCAGCCTGCTCAGCTCCCACTGTTCCTGGGGGAGTGTGTCAGTGGCACCAGCTCACACACGGGGCAAACATGCCTCAAGAAGCAAAAGTCCAGCACAAAGCTCGACCCCCACTTCCTTTGCAAGAGGGGGTCAGAGGTTGGTCCAATGCTGAGCCTGGAGGCCTGGCTCTCTCGCAGGCAGCCAGTGACCATGGGACAGCACACCTCCCCTTACAGAAAAGGCCGTGCCAAGACCCGGGACGGGGCTGCAAGGTCCCAGAGCCCCATGAGAGCTGATCTTCGAGGTTGCTTGCAAGTCCATCCCTTAGCCATGTGTGTTGGTGGAAGGTTTCTCTTCTTCCTGGAGCTGTTTCTTGAAGATGTGGATGAAAAGTGGAGGAACTCTTGGTGAAATCTGTATCATGTCTTTTCCTCCAAGGATTGCTCCTAAGACATTTTAAAAATACATGTGGAAAAAATTCAGGTTTTCCAAAACAGAAAATGTTATGAAATAACACTGCCTATTTCCTCTTTTCTAGATAAAACAGAAAACATATGTTTCCCATCTCCACTGGGAATGGGTGTAGCGTGTGCCAATGTGCACACAGAAAGGGCCCTTTTTATCAGACGCCCTGCACGGATGGCGCCATAGCCAAGGACACAGGTGAGCATAGCACTGCTCTCCAGGCGGGGACGCCCTCCCCGGCAGGGATGCCTTCCAATGGGGATGCCCTCCCGGTGGGGATGCCCTCCCCTCCCAGTGGGGGTGCCCTCCCGTGGGGACGCCTTCTCATGGGGATGCCCTCCCATGGGGATGCCCTCCCCGTGGGGATGCCCTCCCGGCGGGGATGCCCTGCCAACAGGGAAGGCACAGATGCCTGGAGCACCTCCTCCTCCTCTTATGCAGAGAGAACCCAGCTCAGGCCCCAAACCCCCAGACTCAGTCTCCTCATGGGTAAGACCAGAAAATGAAGGTTTATGACGAGAGTTTAATAAAAACTGTGTCCCAAGTGCTTCACCCACTACCCAATACACCCAGCAAATAGCCACTATTACCATTACTGCCACCTTCATCCTTCGACTCTGCCATATATGTAGGAAAGCCCCTCTCCTGGGACCGGCGATCTGCATGACTTCTTCCACAACTTCTTCACCTGCAAACAGGTTGCTGAAAAGAAGGCCAGCCTTGAGGATTTCATGGAGTAAACATAAAGGAGTCTGAAAGAGCTCCTAATGGCCAAAGCTGGAATGATCTGAGGAAAAAATAATCTTTACTTTTAATGTAATGTGTGCCAGTACTGACTAACCTCCCATAGACCCTTACATCTGGGTTCACATGATAAAAATATTCAAAAAAAGAAATATGAAAGGAGCAGTGTTCTCCTACAGAAAAGTCTTATTAATAAGTGAGGAAAGAGGGACTTCCCTGGCAGTCCAGCAGTTAAGACTGTGTTCCCAAGGAACGGGGGCACGAGCTCAAGCCCTGGTTGGGGAACTGAGATCCTGCATATCCCACATACCACCAGGTACAGCCAAAAATAAATAAATAAGGAATGAGGGGAACAAAAATATCACCATTAGGCAAACAGTCTTGTAATTGTTTCCAGCAACTAGGCAAAAACTTGAAAACAAACAGGATGCTGCATAGCCTCAAAGCAACTGTCTCACAACATGCATCAATTACCCTGGAGATGACAGGATGAGATGGTTGGATGACACCACCAATTCAATGGATATGAGTTTGAGCAAACTCTAGGAGATAGTCAAGGACAGGGAAGCCTGGCATGCAGCAATCCACCAGGTTGCAAAGAGTTGGACACAACTTAGCGACTGAACAACAACCACCCTGGGGAGGTGGCAAGAGATGGTGGTCTAGGGCACATTTTTAGATCAGAACTTCTCAAAAGCGCTCTACTTGCATTCCCTGCCCATCCAGTTTGAGACTACTGATCTATTAACTGCAGAGTACTTCTGATTTAGAACAAACTACAATCCTTGAAACGACTTACAAAAACCATAGGCTTGAAATGACGGTTAAAAGACATAAAGCTAACAGACGCGGCTTAGTATTTCAACATTTATTTTGCACAAATGCCCAGTCTTCGCCACTCCTCCCACTCACTGTCCCATGGCCCATGCAACTTCCTCTGGGTGAACGAGGTCACGGGTGCCTAGAGAACAGGAAGAAGTCGGAGAGGCTAAATCTACACAGTACTGTCTGAGATGGAAGACCTTAGCTAGGAGGGGCTGCGAGATGACAGGCGAGGGCAGACGCCAGGCACACACCCTCCCCCAACCCTCTTTCCAGGACCCCAGCTCTCCGACAGCACACCTAGGACCGAGCCCCCGGGAGGTGGGTCATCCTGGGTGGTCTCCTTGCTGGCCAGGAAGGTCACTCAACAGTGGGGAAGATACACTAAATGTAAATGTGAAAGCGTAAAACACTTATCTATTTGAAAGAGACAAAGTCACCCGCGCCTCTGTTACAACCAGAGCGTGGCCTGATAGCGGACAGTCTGCAGGGAGCCCCTTCCTTCATTCCTTGCTCCCTCGCCTCCTACTCCACTTCTTATCCTTCCCCATGGGCCTCAGAAACAGATCAGAGAGGCCCACTTCGCAGTCAGAGAAGGGAACCAAGGACGGGACACGGAGAGACGGCGAGGAGGGGGTTCGGGGACCGGGCATAGGGTACAGGGCCACGCCGCGCCGGCGCCTCCGGTCGCCTTCCGATGGCGTCAGCGGGGCTCGCAGCCTGGGAGGACAGAGCGCGCCGAAAGCAGGCCGAGCCCGAGCTGCGCCGCGTGAACGGCACGGCCGGCTCCCAGCGGAGGCTCCTGAATGGCAGCGGCTGCAGACCACAAACGACCCTGAGCAGAGCGGGGCAGGCGACAGCGGACGACAGGTACTGGAAACAGCAGGCGGGGAGGCTCCCTCAACCGGCCCGGAGCCCGCGAGCGTCCAACCCGCGAGCGCCGGGGCCGCCGCCTCCCGCGCCTGCGCAGTCTCCGCCTCCCCGTCCACGCGTGCTCCCGGCCACTTCGGTCGAGGCCGTCTGGTACTGCCTAGTTCGGAGGCAGACGCTCTACCTGGGTTTTCAGCCGGCACAACGCCCGCCCCCCAGCTTTCTTGACCATCATCTTGGCCCTTCTCCCCAAAGTGTCCGCCGCCACCCCTCCTCTCTCGACCCCCTTCACCTCGCCTATCAGCAGAGACTGGCGGTGCGCCAGCGTTCAGCTCTGCGCATGCGCGGGACCTCGGTACCGCCCCTGGGCGGCAGTCAGCTCTGCGCGTGCGCGGGGCCTCCGCGCCGTAGCTGGCAGGCCGTCAGCTCTGCGCGTGCGCGCGGTTCCTCCCGCTCGCCCACAATGGGCGTGGGCCTGGGCATTTGGGCTTAAGCTTCACAGTGCAGTTTACCCTCAACACGGATGCAAGATATTTGCAGTGTTTAATCTTCAGTGTAAGGTTTTCTCTAACAGGAACTCCCAATGAATTACGGTTTTCTAAGTGAATACTCATGACGAAGAAGGGATCGTCATCATTTAATATCATTTAATATGTCCCAGTGGCCTCGGGCTTCCCTGGTGGCTCAGCTGGTGAAGAATCCGCCTGCAATGCGGGAGAACTGAGGTCGATCCCTGGATTGGAAAGATCCCCTGGAGAAGGGAAAGGCTACGCACTCCAGTATTCTGGCCTGGAGAATTCCATGGATTATATAGTCCATGGGTGGCAGAGTCGGAGAAGACTGAGCGACTTTCACTTTCAGTGGCCTCCATACTGCTATTTATCTTAGCCCCATTTAGGTTCAAAAGGCCTGCAGCCAACTAAAGTCTTCACTTCCTTGTTAGAACCTTTTGTTTTGTTGGGAGGTGGGCCCACTTGTTTCTCTGTAGGGATCTTGGTTGCCAGGACTCCAAAGTTTGTCCCGCCACTCAGGGACAAGGCGGGAGAGTGGGGGTGGGGGGTGGGGTCAAGGGGAGTGTGCTGTCAGGATACCAGGGAAGAGTTTGGGGAAAGGAAATCTTGGGAAATGGACACAGACACACACACACACAGACACAGACACACACGCACGCACGGCGCCGCCGCCCCCCGCCCCCCCCCTTAGGGCCAGGAATGGGTGGCCCAGACTGAGACAGTTATTGGCCCCAGAGGGGATTCCAGGGTCATTTCCACTTTCAGGTGAGTGGTGTCCTCCTTTCCACGTGAAGTTAACCTACCCAATAATGGGGAGAGAAGGACTGCCATTCCAAATGTGCTCCATGCAGTCTGGGCTAAGGGACAGAGTGATGCCTCATTTCCCCTTTGTGTGGGAGGTGGGCCAGGTGGTTACACAGGTGTAATAGGCCTTACCTATTCAGGTTTTGCCCACCTGGGAGGTGCCACAGCACCCAGACAGCACACCCACTCAGCTCTCCCCACTCCCTCTGAGTTATGTTTCTTGAGAATTGGGGGCTGTGGCCTGTGAGGTGCATGAGTATTGGGATGGGGGGTGGAAGGTGTGTCTTGTCCTAAACTCTCATAGGCAAGATTGGTGTATTCATCAAAGGCAATGAAAATAAAGATCAAGGAAGGAATACCAGCTTGGCCTTCAGTCCAGTGTTTGAAATGAATATGATTGGCTGGGTCCAAGCAGGAATATGGGATATCTGGGTCGCAGAGAGTCAGAGATGACTGAGCAACTGAACTGAACTGACTAAGGCAGAAATATAGGCTGGGAGGAGGCCCGCCAGGAAGGAAAGGGGACGACGTGACACTCCCAGGGTGTGGAGGTGATAGAGACAGAAGTGACAAAGTAGATGATTAAATAGTTAATCCCGCTGGAGGATTATAAGTAGAAAAAGATAGGAGAGACCCCTGTAAGTTAATGATTACTCAAGGAAGCAGATTTGCTTAACCACAAAACCAAGCAAGCTTGCTCAGAGACAAAACCTTGCTGCAGAAGCATCAGACATGCCCTCAAAGAAGGAAACAATGACAGCATGGGACCCACATACTGCCCAGTGAGCTCAGTAAGTTAATGCTCCCTCGGACACGATCTCTGACCAGAAAACAGTAACTTGTGCACCTAGCTTGACTACGTGGAGACAAGCAAAGTCCTTGCTCAACCTAGAGGAGGACCTGATGATGGAAGCATGTCATCTTCTCAAGAAAGACAAGTTCTCCCTCTCCCCACTTTTCCTTTGATTATAAAACTGTAACCCATCTCTGGTGGCTCAGTGTTGAAGAATCCCCCTGCCAATGGAGAAGACATGGGTTCCATCCCTGGTCCGGAAAGATCTCACATGCATGGAACCACTAAGCCCGTGCGCCACTACAATTGAGCCTGGCTCTACTGAGCCCACGTGCCACAGCTGTTGAAGCCCACATGCCCCAGAGCCTGTGTCCTGCAACAAGAGAAGCTGCTGCGATGAGAAGCCCACACACCACAACTAGACAGTAGCCCCCGCTTGGCACAACTCGAGACAAGCCCATGCAGCAAGGAAGACCCAGCACAGACAAGAATGAATAGCTTAATTAATTAAAAAAAACTGTAGCCCAGTAAGTTCTGGGGCACAGCATTTCTCACCCACCTATTTGTAAACCTCACAAACATGCTGTTCTAATAAATCACTTTTTATCTATCACTTTGTTTCACTAAATTCTTTTCTACACTGAGAAAAAAAGAACTATGGTAACAGAGCTCTTTGTCGCCCCCTGAAACAACACCAAACGGTGTCAAAGGGGTGAGGGGACTTGGGCCTGGCAGGACAGAGGAAGGGACTGGCCAGCCAAAACATGGTTCCCATGGGCAAATTTGAATGTGGCCTGCATTCCAGGTGAGAGCAGTGCTAAACCAATCCCAGAATGTTGCCTGAAATTTGTATCACAATCTGGTTTTAGATTGTATTTCTACTCAATCTGTCACTCTCTTAAAAATAGAATGCAGCATGGCAATTCTGACTATTTCAGTTCTGCTTAATCAAGATTTTAGTGCACTAAGATTTTATTGGCTAATTAGAATTAATTATAATTTGGGGATATTTAACCATGCTATCAAGCAAATTTCACCGTTGCAAATGGAGAATGAAATCAAGTACCCATGACTCTAAGCGATCTGTTCATTTTCACTGACTTGAACGGGTTAAGCAGCCCGGTCAGTCGGGCTGCCTCTGCAGCTTCTTCCAGAACCACTACCTGAATTCTGGGAGAGAAAGGCTTTCGGAGGTCAAGGGAAGAATGAAAGACAAAGGAACAGCTACCAGGACTCTGCAGTACAGGCTTTTCCAGTGACATGAGCAGCAATGTCCACCCCAGGTGCTGGTCCCAAGCCCCCTCAGGGCCAGGACACCTTTTGTCCTTGTGTATTTGAATTTAAGCAGAAAAGTGTTTTCCCTGACTGAGAAAGCCTGTTTACATGAACATTTTTTTATAGACAACTCCCTTCTGTTTTTTTTTTTTTCATCTACTCGAGTAATTCCTGGAAATAACATAAAGAGACATAAGTGACCTTCACCTGGACACAGGTCCAGCATTCCCTCTGATGCGCTTCACTAAAATAAGGTGAGAGCAGAGGCTGATATATTTTTAGATGAAATTTCATTGGGAAATAGTTTCTATTTTATCTATAATCCTCTGGCTAGTGTTTAAAACCAGTATTTATAATGCTGCCTAAGAACTTTGGAGTAAATGGATTTTAATCAAGAAAAGCTATTTTAGAGTTCTCTATTGTAAGAGAGGCTCAGCAAGTAAGAGGAGTGGAGAGGAGACTAACAGAGGAGGAGATCCTGCAGGACCCAGAGGTAGGAGCCAGGAACCAGATAAAAGTGAACCCAGGGCAGCAGACAGCTGAGCCCACGCCTGGGCCTCCCAGGAACAGAGAACTCAGCAACTCAGCAGCAGCCTCAAGTATGTGCTGGCCTGTTTACAGTCCTGCAGCGTGAGCACTGCCCACGCCTCTGCCTTTTCCTTCCGCTTTCATCTCCCAGCTCCTCTCAGACGTTCACCTTTCCTTTGTGAGGTTGATGCATATGCCTTTGTTCCGTAGCCATAATTCATCCCTGGTCTTGGTGTCAGGCGGCAGCGTACGTGCCTCGGTCCTCCTGTGTCTCCTTTTTCCTAGTTCTATCCACAGTGGCCGCCGACCATCACTCCCACTCTGTCAGTCCTGTGAGGTGTGGCTTGAACAGGGTCTGAGCAGGAGTGTTTACACCCCACCTGTATTGCTTTCCGGAGAGTCTCAACTCAGTAAAAGGGGAGAGAAAACGCTAATGTGCTGATTATGCTCAATACTGTGTTGAAGCCAATATACCCAATAGCACAAGAATATGGAGGAAATACTCTTTTAATATTAGAAAACTAAGATCCAGTTCAGGAAAGAAGTCGCTGACAAGCAAGAAAAGATCAGATTGAGTTTTGTGGCTTCACTTTTGTCTTATCCATTAAGGCAAAAAAAAAAGAAAGAAAGAAATCCACTAACGTGTGGAAAGGACCCTTGCTGGTCAGCTACAAGCACAGGTTACCGACAGATATAAGAGTTCTCCAAAAATCAACAGAAGTATTCTGTGAGAGTCAACTGGTTGTCTGGAACTTACAATGAAGAGTATTGTGTGTTTTTTAAATTATGTTTAAACTGTGTTTTCCAGACTCTACCAGAATGTGCGATGGGCTTGTGTACACATGTGCATGTGCGCGTTGTGTCTGAGCTCTGGCTGTTAGACTGCAAAGTCCAGGTGCAAGGAGATCGACTTACTGCATGATGCACCCATTTTTGCATAGATTTTTGGTGATTTTCAGCAATTCTCTTTGACTCATTATAATTGTGGCAAGCTGTGCATTTACTCCACAAATGCCCCATGGTCCATGCTGAGTACATCATTGCCAAGGATGCTGTTTCCTGGTCCTTGGGAGATCAGACCCGGGTGGGACCCTGTGAGGGTCACCACAGATTCACAAGTACTTGTGGAAAACCAAGAGCCACTAGACAGCCTCCTTCTCAGCAGCCTCTCAGAGACTGGTCGCCAGTGACCCATCCCTCCTTGCTCAGCATCCGAGCTCTCCAGGCCGCGGTGGCAGCCACCGTGGCTGAGCCCTCTGCCTCTGGCCTTGGACCCACTCTGCTCCACGCCTGGCCTCGTTCAGGAGCTGAGCAGGCCCTGCAGCTGCTCTCAGGGGTCTGGTGCTTCCACAGACAGTTGGGGCTGTCTGGGCTGAAGGAACATGGGTTTGTTGGCACTCCTGAGGGCGCGGAAGGCTGACCCTGGGGACAGGTGATTCGTGTCTGCCCGGACACACTGTGGGTGGGTGGCTAGCCAGGGCTGGTTGGGCTGCCTCCCGGAGCATGGCTGGAGGACCTAGAGGATTTTGCCCAGGACTGTTTGCCCAAGCTGCTTCTGAATGGAACCCCCTCACATAGGACACAACGGGTGTGTCTGTGACAATGCTTCTAAGTGACATCCTAGAGACATCAAACAGGGGTGGCAGTGTGGTGGGAAGATTGTGCAGCCACATGCCGCAGTCCTGTGGCCAGCGTCCTCTCAGCATCGGCCTGTGGTGTGCGTGTGGGCCAGATGGAACAAGAGCACAGGTTTCAGATCATGTTTGGATCTTCCTTGGAATAAAGAGGGCACCAGTGTGGCCTCCCATTCAGCTACCTTCACAAGCCCTCCCTAACTGTCCACCATCCAAACAGAGAGTGCTGCTCTCCAGACATAATTAAATAAAAATAAACATTGATGGGAATATTACAGGACATACCCTTGCTGCCCTCTTTCTGAAGCTTGAACCATGATGGATGATGCATTGTTGGATTATTACAAAAGGTGGATCAGCTTATGAATTTCAGTAGAATCTAAAATATCATCAGTGAGCACAGTCAGCTTAATGGTTCATAAAATGACAGCTTGATTGCTGACATGAAGGTCTAGAAGGAGGGCCTGGCCTTTCCCAGCAACCTTGGCCTAAAAACATGAATTTTCTCAGGAGCCTTTGTTTCTTCCTGTCCCACCCCTGGAGTTCTGGGGCCTCCGGAATCTGCATTCTATACAGGACCTGTGTATCTCAGACAGCAACGTGGCTGCATTTTGGGAACAAACTGCAGATGACCAGGGTGGCTCAGCTGCTCCTACGCAGGACTCAGGCCTCCTGGGCAGGTGACACACTACCTCAGCATTGCAGACGTTTCAGGTGCCGGGGAACTGACACCTGAACACAGGCTGTACATGGTTTACATCACAGCCTGTTCGCACAGAGCAGATGTTAAGACAACAGGTTAGGTTTGGACAGACCTTCAGCACACCTGCTGCGTAAACTTGGATGGTCACCCCCCTTGCGTCCCCAGAGCGGGGGTGTCACCTTGTACTGCAGAGAGCATCACGAGGCACAACGTAAGGAGATGGCAGCCCTCCTCGAGCCAGCCGAAGGGCAGGTGGCCACTGCAAGTGTCCCTCCCAGGCCCCTCTGGTACCTCTGCCTCCCTGTCGTGTTTCTGTTCGTGTCTCAGCCCAGAAGCTGTGATGGAGGGTGTGGTCTGCAGGGCAGAAGACCTGGGTCCAGGAGTTCTTAGCTGGTGACAAGATCAGAAAGGTGAGACTTTACGTTAACTGGTGGGAGAGGGGCTGTGGTGGAGGTGGACACTGAGGCAGAGCTGGAGCTGGCGCGGGGGGTTCCCAGAACATGCGAAAGCTGCCTCCTGAGGAGGGTCGAGGTGGTCAGCTCTTCTTAGCATCCCGGGGACTGAGGGCTACTGTGAGAACGGGGACATGGCAGAGATGCTGATGAAGGCCTGTGTGTTCCGGTAGCAGCAGCTGCCTTGGAATGGTCACAGATGTGGCCAGTGTTGTTTGTTATTCCCATGATTAGGTTCAGCTGTGTAAACAGAAACCCAAAATAACAGTGGCTAAAATAAGTCAGAAGTGTATTTTATTTCATGTACAGGAAGCATGGAGGTTGGCGTTCCCAGGTCACATGAATTCATACTAGCATCACTCATGACCAAGAATGCCTCTACCTTGCTGCTCATGACTTCCCTTTTCTCTCCCAAAGTGGCTGCTGGAGCTCCAACCTTCACATCTGACCACTCCCCAAATTCAAGGAGATTTCCAGAAGCTCTCAGACACTACCCCTGCTTACACATCTTCATCTCCAATTTACCTGCTGACCTGCAGCAGAGTCTGGACAATGCATCCATGGTTCAGGTGACTGGGACTTCCCCGGCAGTCCAGTGGCTAAGTTGCACTCCCAATGAATTCAGGGAGCCCAGGTTTGATCCCTGGTCAAGGAACTAAATCCCACATGCTGAGACTAAAGATCCTGCATGCCACAACTAAGACCTGGTATAGCCAAATAAAATAAATTAATTTCCAAAAACTTAAAAAAAGAAATAGGTCAGGTGGCCATGTGCCCACCTGAATGTCAGGCAGTTGTATATAGGTCACAGCCTTTACTATAATAAAGCAGTAAACATAAGGAGTGTTTGCCTGAGTTTTGTGAGTCACTTTAGCAGATCACTGAACACTTCTATGACAAATCTAGACAGTGTATTAAAAAGTAAAGACATTACTTTGCTGACAAAGGTCTGTCTAGTCAAAGCTCTGATTTTTCCAGTAGTCATGTATGGATGTGATAGTTGGACCATAAAGAAAGCTGAGCGCCAAAGAATTGATGTTTTTGAACTGTGGTGTTGGAGAAGACCCTTGAGAGTTCCTTGGACTGCAAGGAGATCCAACCAGTCCATCCTAAAGGAAATCAGTCCTGAATGTTCATTGGAAGGACTGATGTTGAAGCTGAAACTCCAATACTTTGGCCAACTGATGCGAAGAGTTGACTCATTAGAAAAGACCCTGATGCTGGGAAAGAAGGAAGGTGGGAGGAGAAGGGGACGACAGAGGATGAGATGGTTGGATGGCTTCACTGACTCGATAGACATGAGTTTGAGCAAGCTCTGGGAGTTGGTGATGGACAGGGAAGCCCGGTGTGCTGTGGTCCATAGGGTCACAAAGAGTCGGACAAAACAACTGAGCGACTGAACAACAAAGATGTGGTCTGCATCAGAATCACCTGGGATTTTGTGGAAAATGCAGATTGTGGAAAATGGGACCTGCAGAATAGGATCTGTGGTGGGGCCCTGCTGTCTGCATTTAACAAGCTTCCTTGGTGAACCCCATGTTCATGGGCGCTTGAGAAGCAAAGGCATTTGTTGGTGATGAGATCCATGGGAGCTGAGAGAGGCTGCCCCTGTTCCCAGCCAGGCGACGCTGGGCACCTCCCTGCCCATCTGTCCAGGCCCTTCTGGCTGCCAGACCAAAGATGCCACAGACTAGTCTTTACTGGTCACAGTTCTGGGTCCAAGACCAGGGCACCAGCAGGGTTGGGGGAGGTTCAGAGATGGCCATCTCCTTGCCTTGTCCTCACTTGGTGGAAGGGCATGGGGGACCCAGTCTCTTCTCACAGGGCGCTAGTCCCATTTGTGAGGGCTCTGCCCCCGTGACCTAGTCGCCTCCTGAAGGCCAGCCGAGACACCATGCCACAGGGGTTAGGACTTCACCGTATGAATGCTGGGGGGGCTTGAACATTCAGCTCACTGCATCACCTGAGTCTCACTTCTCTCTTACAGACGGAAGTAGCATCTCTCTAAGGTTCTTTTGGTTTGAAATAAGAGAAGTCAAAGCCAAACTAAATCAAACAAAAAGTAAACATAATTTTATTAGCTCCTGGCATTGAAAGCTTCCAGGAGTTGGACTCTGGCAGACAGATGGATGCTCAGCCCAGGGCTGTCACACACTGGAAGGACCAGGGTCTCAGATTGGCCAGCCTCAGCCAGGTGCCTGCCCTCCAGATCCCACCAGGTCCCACCAGATTCGCCAGGTCCCGCCAAATGCCACCAGATCCAGGAAGAGACCAGGCAGCTCCCCAGCAGACCTCATCTTAGGCTTCAGACAAAGCCCACCTCTGGCCTCACACAGGGAGGAGTTGGCGAGCTTGTGCCTGTGAAGGACCCAGACTGCACCTCTCAGAGCGAGGGTCTCCCAGTCCAGCTCAGAGTGGTCGTGTCGTGTGTCACGTTCACGGTTCTGCATGGCCCTGGCTACTTCTAGGACCCAGAACCTGAGCAGATGGTGCCAGAACAAAAGCAGGGCAGTTCTCTTACCTCACACCCGCGTCTCGTACCAGTCATCCCGGCTCCACAGGTGGACATCCAGACCCTGCTGGACCAGGGGGTGGGCATCGCCCCACACGCACAAGGATACCATGCTGGGTATGCTGGGCAGACCTCCCCAAGTAACCTTCTATTCTGTAAAATAGAAACAAAAGCTCGTGGTCACTGTTTGCCAGAAGACAAAGAAATTGTCGCCAAAATCTCGGCTTCCAGCCCACCGATGCTGAACAGAAATACGGAGACAGAGTTTGGAAGAAATAGAGTGGTCTTATTCTTTTTGCCGGAGGAAGAACACGGCAGGCTAGCACCTCAAGAACTGTGCCCCCTCCCAGGGGATAGTAAGAAGTCTTACAGGTGGAACTCGTAGTCCAGGGTAAGTGATAAGGATCAAAGAGGTGAAGTGGTTTTGCATCCTTCTCCTTGCATTATTTTAAAAGTCTTCACTGACGTCAGGCAGCCTGGTAGTTGGGTCTGGCAGCCAGATAGTTGGATCCGTTCGTCTCTGGGTTATCGACCTGGGACCTGTTTTCTGCAAATGCAAACAGCTCTAAGGGGTGATTTGCTATAAGATAGTGCAGGTGGAGCAAATACCAGGTGCAGGATGTAGTTTACACAGTGTTAGGGGGTGACAGGCTAGCTTCATGAAGGAAAAATCTGGTTATGGACACTACAGATTAGTAAAGTTAAAATAAAACTAAGGCTGAGGAACTCCTCACAACCACCCAGGAGTGTGGGTGGGTCTCGGGTCAGGGGCTTGGGTGAACATCCAGGGCCACAGCAGCTCCAGAGGACCAGCCAGGCTTCTCAGATCATGCACGGAGCAGACTCACGGAGCAGGGCTTTGTCTTAGCAGTCTACACCGGCTGAGTCAGGCCTGCAGGTCTGCCCTCACACCCGGCCGGCACACTGGCCTGCTCTGCCTCAGAAACATGTGCGGTGAAGTCCTCAGGCTGCCAGCGAACACGCGGCCGCGATGACAGCACCTCATGCCCAGCTTTCTTTTTAAGACCAGAGGCCCACGTTTCCCCCAGAGGGCACCAGCGTGGGGCGGGGGGTGGGGGGTGCACAGCGTCTCTGTGGAGGCGGCCATCTGGCCCCCGCTGCGCTGCTGACATCAGTGGACTGATCACTCCCGGCCCAGTGGTCAGAGCCGCGGAGGTCAGACAGCGGGGTCCCCGTGTGTCTTTCTCCTGGCCCGCGGGGCAGGCAGAGGCGACTCGGCCTCTGATGGGGGCACAGAGCGAGCCCCCACAGGAGAAACAGGTCCTGGAGGGCCTCTCCGTGGCCGTGGCGGTCGCCCACCCACTCCATGCGAGGGTCACCCATCCACCACCCCAGCTGTCTGGCAGTTACGTGGGTCCATGGTTCAGTGGTCTCTCAGGCAGCACAGTCCTCTTGGTCATGGAGACCATGCTTCTGTCCAGACCAACCTGCCTCCCAAACTGGAGTCTGCTTGTGGGGAGCCCCTGCTTTGGGGCCCTGTGTGTGGTCTGACTGGCTACTCCCAATCTAAAGGTCCCAGGGTCTCCCCAGGGCCCCTCAGTTCCTGCAGAGCTGTAGGGGTGTCCCTGGGCCCTCGAAAATCAGGGTCGAGAGATTTCAGGGTCCCCATCCCTTGCAGTTCCTTCAGCAACTCCATTTTGATGTTTTATCCACTTTTATTTACATACATTTTTGATTATCTATTCATCCAATCAATCTTTCAGGGTTGAACTTTAATTTTTTTTAATTTTTACTTTATACTGGAGAGTGGTAAAAGAACCCACCTGCCGGTGCAGGAGACGTAAGAGATGCCGGTCCAATCCCTGGCCTGGGAAGATCCCTGGAGGAGGGCACGGCAATCCCCATGGACAGAGGGGCCTGGCAGGCTGCGGTCCACAGGGCCACAGAGAGTCGGACACGACTGAAGTGACTTGGAACAGCACACAGTCGGTTAACAGTGCCGTGCTAGCTTCAGGTACAGCAGTGATTCGCTCTCGCATACGCATATCTGTTCTTTTTCAGATTCTTTCCCACTTAGGTTACTAGAAAATACTGCGCGGCGCTCCATGGAGAGCCCTGTTGGTGTTCTGTGTTGGATAGCAGTGTGTGCGTGTCAGTCCCAAACTCCCTTACCACCCATCCCACTCACCTCTCCCCAGCGGCAGCCATAAATTCATTCCCTACATCTGTGAATCCGTTTCTGTTTTGTAAGTTCATTTGTATCCTTTTTTTTGATTCCACATATAAATAATATCATTTGATATTTGTCTTCCTCTGGTTCCTATTAAATCTTTGAATGTGACTTGGGTTAAAAAAGGCTCATGAAGTCAGGGCTGCTCCTGTCCTGATGCCCGGGACGGGGGTGTGTCTGCCCCTCGGAGTGTCCAGCCGCCCCCACCCCTGCCCCCATACATGAGGCCGCCCTGCAGTTTCCTCGCCGTGTGGGCTCCAGTCTGGCCCTAGTCGCGCCCACAGGATTGCAGGAGGAGGAAATGGGCCCCCGACTCTGTGCAGATAAGGATTCCCTGAATGTTCCCTCTGACGTTTGGTAAGTCCAGCCTCTTTCGCAGTGCATAAGTTCAAGCTCTCCTCAAGGTCAGAGCAGGACTGGGCGTCTGCTGTGTCTGCTTAACGAGCCATGAAATGAGCCAGGTGGGCAGTTGCTTCTCACCGCCCAGCCTCAGCTTGAATGAGGGCCTGGACATTGGGGGAGGGAAGCTTCTTGTCACAACAGCCCAGGCACTGCCTTCTGTGACCACCACTTACTAAAGGATGAACATATATGCACACACCCCATTTCCCATTATCTTAAATTTTTCCAGTAATTACTTCCTCCATCATTTTGGGAGAATGTTAGCATCATTGATCTTCGTTTCTTCAGTTACAAGGAGCCTGGATGGGAGGCCCCCAGAGTTGGGGCTCCCTCACTCAGACGCTCTCCCGACCTCCCCCCCGCAGACCCCCTGCTCCATTCCACAAGCCCCTGCACCCCGAGCCCCCAGGCCCTTCTAGCTCAACGAGGACCCCCGGCCCTGAGCTCTCATCTCCTCTGTTAGCAAAGCCTGGATCTTTCTGTTGGAGAGAAATCTGAGGAAACACCACCTGTAATCCTGTTACTTTAACAAATCCTTTTCCACATGTTCAGCACTAATGTGGACATTCCATGTGGCTGCTGCCCGGTGCACATACCATTGTTCTAAAACATACTTGACACGGTTTCTCAAGATCTAAGTCATGTTGAAACCTGCTGTAACTGCATCATATTCCAATAACCATCCACTGTGATTCACCTCCCGTCCTCCAACGCTGAAATGTTCTCTTCCTCCATGTGTGCATTTTACACATTTTGTTTGTTTGTTTGTTTGCTTGTTTAGTTGCTAAGTCGTGTCCGACACTTTTGTGACCCTGTGGACTGTAGCCCACCAGGCTCCTCTGTCCCTGGACTTCTCTAGGCAGGAGTCCTGGACTGGGAGCCATTTCCTCCTCCAGGGGATCTTCCCAACCCAGCGATCGATCTCCTGTCTCCTGCATTGCAGGCGAGTTTTTTTTACCACCGAGCCACTGGGGAAGCCATTTTACATGATGTACCACAAACATCTTTAGGAATGGAGGCCTTGTTGTTGCTATTATGTTTTTATTTGTTTTTCAGCTGGGTAGTTTCCTTCTGGGGTCGATGGGATGAATAGCTTTAAGAGTCTTGACTTTCAAAAAGGCTGACTGACAGACTGCAGGGCTGCGACACTTGCCTTTGGGGGGGACCCGGGTGGGTGCTCAAGATAGCAGGTGGGCACTTGGGACAGAGGACAGGCCTGGCTCTGGGGTCCCCCAAACATGTCACGTCTAGGCATCATCATCCCCGACCAGAGGCACCCTCCTGCAGGCGCCTCACCGCATGCATGGCCAGGACCCTGGTCTAGGTTCTGCAGGACGGTGCAGGGTGGAGGCCTCCTCAGAGCTCAGTGATCCGGCTCTGACCCCCCCCCCCCACCTCCCTCTCTCTCTTCCTCTCCCTCCCTCCCTCCCTCTCTCTCTCTACCTCTCTCTCTCTCTCTCTCTCTCTCTTTCAATTCTGCTGTGAGCAGAAGGAGGCAGAGAGGCCCGTGTGACCTGTACTAGGAGCATCCCTACCCCACCTCACGACAGCCCTCAAGGCTGGAGACTTGTCAGGCCACCAGATCCCCTGACCACGGAAAACATGAGAGGCCATAGGCTGTCATATTACGATGCTGAGTCTTGGGCGATGTGGGAAGCAGCGCCCACTTTGGACCAGTTCACAGGCCTGTGCCTTTCCCCCTGTCAGGGGTCCACACCGCCATCCGCCCTGGCCAGCCTGCTTTGCAGCTGCCCCCATGGGGCAAGGCCACGCTGGCCCAGGGCTGTCGGCGGAACGGGGCCCTGGTGCATCAAGCGGCCTCCGTCCTGAGAGGGTGTCGTGGGGCCCCTGAGAAAGTGATTCTGGGGCCCCCACCCACCCTGGAGAAGGAGCGAGGCGCCGCTGGCCTGGCCATGAGTGGCCCTGGGTGGCCGTCCGGGAACCCCATACCTCTCGGTTCTGGACGCAGCCATGCTCAAGGGCTGAGGGTGCGCCCAGCTCCCTGTGGGCACTGTGCCACGCATGCTCAGTTAACAAAGGGGTGAGTAGTCCAGAGGGTTAATCAAGGTGTGTAAAAGTGCAGGCCCCCTCAACCCCAGGGAGTCCTTTCCAGGGAGCCACGGCCAGCCAGGGCGGGGGGGGGGGGGGGCGTGGGCGGGCCGGGGCTGCCGAGGGCCCCCCAGGAGGACAGGGCAGATGGCCATCCTGCTGCCTCTACTTGCTGCCCAGGGCTCCTGAATGGCTCCGGGATGGAGCAGATGCTGCCTCCCAGGTGGAGACAAGAGCAGAGAGGGGAGTGTGGCCCTGGGGCATCAGTGGAGGGTGACCCTTCCAGACCAGCAGGGTCCGGGGGACTTGGACCCGCTCGGGTGAGTCTAGCACTTGGTATGGCAGGGCCCGTGGCCCCATGGGTCACTCACCTCCAGGCAGCTGCTCCAGGATGGGGCTGATACCCAGCCTCCTGAGTAGGGAGGAGCAGGGGCTTCCTGACCTCTGGGCCCGGAACAGGGAGCTGCACACACTTGGTAGTTCAGCTGGTAAAGAATCCTTCTGCACAAAAACCACTACAACACTGTAAAGTAATTAGCCTCTAATTAAAATAAATTAATCCATTGAAAAAAAAAACAGAATCCGCCTGCAATGTTCGATCCCCTGGTGAAGGGATAAGCTGCCCACTCCAGGGTTCTTGCCTGAAGAATCCCATGGACAGAGGTGTCTGGCAGGCTACAGTCCATGGAGTTGCAAAGAGTCGGACACGACTGACCGACTGAGCACAGCACATGTGTACGCATAGTAACAAGCACATGTGCGCACACGTACTTCAATGCCCCAGCACACATATACATGCACCAACACACATGTGTGCACACGCATACTTACCCACATCTGTGTGTGCACACATGTATGTCCCTTGTCCCTCAGCGCCTCTCAAAGGTGCATGTCCTAATTTCCCTGTGATGGGCCTGAGTGTTCAGCGTCTGAGCCCTCGGGCACTGCTCAGGAAGGCCCGCCCCACGGTCAGAGCCCTGTGGGTGGCCGCCCTGTTCGCGTGGCTCCCCTGCCATCAGGACCAGGACCTGGGCCTTCTGGCCACTGGGGCCTGTGTTTCAGAGGGGCCAGTACCCGTGGCTCCAGGACCTCATCTCAGGCCAAACTTGGTATGCCCACCTCAGTTTACCCACTTGCGCAGTGAGCTGGAGAACCACCAACCCTGGTAGGGGACAACACAGTGCGATTCGCCCAGATCCTGGCCGGTTTTTCCTGCATCCCTGCGGTTTCCTGACAAAGGGGAGCATGTTAGTGTTTGAAGTGTTCTCACCTCTTGCTATTTTTGCAAGAGGCCTGAGCACAATTGTTAAAAATAGAAATAATGAGGGAAAGTAGAAGCTCTGACCTTGAGTCCTGAGGCTGGGACAGGGTTCCCAGTCCCCTCTCTGGCTTGAGATGATAAATGATCATTGTGTTGTATTTGCCCTTAGCTAATTTATCCTTGGCCTAAAGAGAAAGTTTCTGCCTTTTTTCTTTTGGGGGCAGGAGCTGGAATGGTGCTCAGGCCTCACCTCTGAATCCGGTCTTCTGAGGGGTCCTCTGCCTGGAGCTGCTGTGAGGACGCACACCCCCCACACTGGCTGAAAACCAGTGTGTCCCTACCAGACATCTGAGGATGTGCAGGAAATCGCCCTTCACCTCCTGCCCCTGAGCTGCACATAAACCCTGCAAAGGGGTGGAGAAGACGGGGACCCTCCTGCACCCACATCAGCAGGACCAGGGCATCATGCCTGCTGTCCTCCTGGGCTTGTTTGGAGTGGATTGGAGATCTGATATGTGGGGCACACTGATCCTTCCGAGCTCTCCGGAGGCCCCAGCGGGCTCCTGAGGCCCCAGTGGGCTCCTGAGTCAGGAGGACTTGTGGGAGGACCCGGGTAGAGGCATGGGTCTCTTTTCTGGTTCCCACACCTGCGTAAGGCTGTGTGCCGGCCCCCAGGCCAGGACCCGAGTCTCTGAAGTGTACACACAGCTCTGTATAAGCTCCAGAGCAAGCAGAGTCTGACCCAGAGAACTGATGCTTCTGACCCTCATGAGGAGCCTGGGCCGCCGCCTGCCTCCCCCGGCTGGTGGCCACCCCTTAGCCTTGGGGTGGCTGGGAGGGTCCCAGCATGTGGGGTCCTTTGGGCAGAAGGAGCTGCAGAGGGTGGGTGGGGTAGCTGGCCCGTGTGGTCTGATACGTGCGAGCTGGGGGCTGCATGGTCTCAGGAGCTGCCCCCCACCAAGGCTCTGGGACAGGTGGCCTGAGGCCCAGAAGTCTAGGAAGGAATCTCCAAATTCTGCAGCAAGCGTGGTCCTAGAGTAACATAGCTGTCTTTAAAAAAAATGTGCATAAAAAGAAACTTTATACAATATTCTAGTATATAAAGTTAAGCAAACCAAAGTCTCTTTAAGAAGAGCCATCTGAGGCCAGGGCAGAATACTGAAGTTCTGGAATCCTGTTCTGCTTCCATCTTCACTTACCAGCAAACTGAAATGATCTTTGTATATATAAGTGGTAGGGAACAAACATAAAGAAGACTCTTTCTTGATGTGCAAATCATATGAAATTGAAGTTTAGGTATCCATGGTAAAGTTTTGTTGGGCCCCAGCCTCCCACCAGTGACACCGGCAGAGGCCAAGTCACCCCAGAGCCCCTGATCTCCTGCGTTGGGCTTGATGAAGGGCTGGGGCAGAGTCAAGGAGGCCGGTGACTCAGGCATCCTGGCTGCCCAGCTCTTCTAGGCAGAGGAGAAATGCTGGGTCTCAGGAACTGGGAATAACTGGCCCAGAGGCTGATAGATCGTGGCTGGAGCAGCCACTGCTTTGAACGCCGACACCTGGAGGCCAGCTGGGCCCGCCCGCCTGCACCCGCGTGGACACAGAAACGGCAGGTCTGCAGGTGGTGTGGGGCAGAGGGTGGTCAGGCCCCAGGAGAGCAGGGGCTGGGTTGGCAGCTGGGCCGGTAGGGGCCCCAGGGAAGCCCCTCAGAGCCTCTCTGCTAGAAGAGGAGCTCACTGACCTCCCCCTCCCCTTCCAGCTCTCTTCCCAGGCCACATGCTACCCACCGGGTGCTGGCCTGAGTTCCGGGCGCTTCCCACACTGTTCCGTTGCTCATGCTTCCCAGGTGGCTCAGGGGTAAAGAATCTGCTTGCCAGTGCAGGAGACGCCTGGGTCGGTAAGATCCCCTGCAGGAGGGCATGGCAACCCACCCCAGTATTCTTGCCTGGATAGCCCCATGGACAGAGGAGCCTGGTGGTCTCCTGTCCACGGGGTCAAAAAAGAGTCGTACACAACTGAGCATGCGATACTCACTCCCTCACTCACCCTGCTATTGAGAAGGTGGGCAGGCGGGATGGTGGCTGGTCCAAGCAGGGGTCAGTCTCCTTCTGTCTCACTGATGTACCAGGGCTCTGGGATGAGCCGAGACCCAGGCGGCTCTGCACCACTTCTACTGCAGACTGAGCATTTGGGTCCCCAACACATTTGGGTATTGAGACCTAACACCCAATGTGACTGTACCAGGAGGTGGCTTTTGGGGGGTGGGTGAGGGCCAGGGGGTGCAGGCCTCGTGAACGAGATCAGTGCCCTCGTGACAGGAGACCCTAGGAAGCTCTTCTCCCCTTCAGCCAGGAGGACTCAGTGAGAAGGCAGCTGGCTGGTGACCAGGAAGGGAGACCTCACCCGACGCCAAATGTGCCGGTGCCGAGACCTAGACATCCAGCCTCCAGCGGGGAAATCAGCATTTCTGTTAAAGTCCCCTGACTGCCCTGTGAGACCCGCGGGACCACGGGAGCTGAAGGGACGTGGACACAGGCTCCCTGCACCTTGCCGCTGCAGACACGTGACGGAGGCGGGACTGGAACCCGGAGGGGAGGGGACCAAATATTCTGCTGCTTTCAAGCTCAGTGGTTTCAGAAAACGGTTTTGTTTTTAGATCAGCTCGCCTCATAGGTATTTAAAACAACATCAGCCACACCCCAAATACTTCACTTTGTTCTTGGTCCAAAGACACTGAATTGGGGTCACATCTGAGGCTCCATACCCTGGGGGTCTCCTCAGCTTTTTGGGAGCCTGGTGACTTTCTCCAAGAGATCCTTCCCAGGTATTCAGGATGGAGTAATGCCCCCCAGTCACACCTGGGCCCCTGCTGCCTGTCACTGGTGGCTGTATACCCAGAATCCAAGGGAGCGATTCCAGGTCCCTGTGATCTATGGAGGCCACACCACTGTGGGCAATGCAGGGCCTTGGGAGCCTCTGAGGGAAACCAAATCCTGGGGTCTCCCCTCGCCCATCCTGCAGCACAAAGGGAATGGGTCCAGCAGGGGACCCCAGCCCTGGGGCAGGAAGCCCCGTGACTACAGGGCGGAATTTCTGGAAAGCTCCCATTCCTTTGCGTCATTGTGGGCACCAGTGCTTGTCCAGCCTTCCACTCCTGCTTCTCCACTTCTCATTAACCCTATTTTTACTCCAAAGTGCGGAGGCCTCTGAAAACATCATTCAGATCTTCACACCTGCCTTCTGAAGTGAGAGGGCAGGCTGAACGTCAGATGTGACGGGGGGAGAACAGACCTTCGCCAAGACTGTGTCCCAGGAAGGGTCCTCTCCCCAGCAGGTCTCCTGCGGACTGGGGCAGGGCGCTTCCTAAAGAGAACTTGCTGCTCCGGCAGCCTCTCAGAGGCCTCCCTTGCCTCCTCAGAGAAAACCAAGACGGCTCTGAGCAGCCCCAGTGTGGACCACGGTCAGACCCTGTCTGCGGGGCACACCCCGGGGCCGGCTCTGTTCAGAGGGACTGGTGGGGACGGTGGTCCAGGAGGCTCGGGGCCCCTGCTGTGTTGACTCAAGTCACAGAAGAGCTAGCGAGAAGTGAGTCCACTTGGCGCCCGGCTCTCCTCCTGCCTGGAGCTGGTGATGTGGGTTTGGGCCGTTGGGACCCCCTAGAGAAGGGTCTGGACCCCTCCTGTCTTGGCCAGCCTCAGTCCCTCTGCCCCGACCTGGGATTGGTCCCCACCAGGGGCCCGCCCTGCCACTCCTGCCCTGGGTGCCGCACCCAGCCTTTCTCCAAGCACTCCTCCTGTGGCTCAGCTGGTTCCCAGGAGCTGGCCCAGCTCTGGTGGGCCCACGTTTTCCGTTCATTTTTGGAGACAGTGCAGACGAGGAACCAAAGCTTTGGGAGGATATTGAAGCCACGCGTTCTTTGGGCCGAACGCAGTGATTTCCCTGGAGCGCACTCAACCCTGACCTAATTCTGCTGCAGCACCAGCGAGGCTGGGGCAGGTTGGGCCTCAGTCACAGGAGCCCCAGGCAGGCGGGGGTCTGTCTACCTAGCGTCTGGCAGAGCACACGGAGGAGGGGGCCTTTGGCCTTCACCCCTTGGTGAAGGCCTGGGGTGGAGAGGCTCAGACAAAGAGGAGGAGCTGCTTTCGTTGTCTTCTCATAAAGAGGATAGGGTTTGGCCAAGGAGGTTCCTGCAGGTGTCTAAAGAACAAAGAGGGAGGAGGGAGGCCAGAGGCCTCCCTGGGGCCCGGAGTGAGCACCGTCCCTGCGAGATTGATCTGGGCCAGGCCGTGCCCATGGGCGGGGCATAGACGTTGTCCTTGTTGTAAACGCTCGACCGGCAGGGAGGATGGAGGGGGGACCACACCTGGTCAGGGGTCACCTGGGGGCCCCGCTCAAGGCTCGGTCTGCAGGCTCTGCCCGCCTGCAGCCCCTCGGTGACCTGTCCCAGGCAGCGCACTGCCTGTCACCAGAGCGATGGCACAGAGGTGTGATGAAAGCCATCTGCCGTCGTAAAGCACGGCATCGCTTTTCTGCAAAGAAAAGCCCAGGGCTCAGCCAAGAAACGGCCTATAAAATCCCAAATAATGACCTCATGGCATACTTTCCGATGTAAAGACCATTCTGGGCAGCTGTTTCCAGATTCTTAGGTGCAGCCACTTTACACCCTGGCTTTTACCATGTTCGCCATCTGACCCTACCAAACGCTGCCCCGTGAGCCGTCTCGGGACACAGGCCCCATCCCTCTGGGTGAGGCATGGCAGGGCTGTGCTCCTGAGCCGTTTGACCCCAGATGCCCCGGCAGGCTGGGCCAGAAACGCCCGCGGCCTCCACGTCTCCAGTGTGCCAGGAAGGAGGCGCCAGGTTCTGTCCTGTATCTGTTTCCATGGTAGCAAAGAGAACACAGGTTTTGCCTGGTCTAAACATGAGGCCCTAATTCAGGGGGTTGCCCCTGGAGAGGGCTGTGGGGGTCCCCTCTGGCCAGGTCCCCCTGACTCTAGAGGATTCATGGACTCTTCGTGAGCTGGATGGGGTTCTCAAACGTGGCTCGTCACTGGAAGCACGGCTGTGGCAGCCGGGGGAGTGCTGGACCTGAAGCTGGAGAGGCGTCGGGAGGTCCTACAGCAGGCTGCTCCCCCGGGGGGACTTGACATCCCACCACGTGGCATGTCAGCATGAGGTGTTTGCTCTAGATCCGGATATTTGACAGCTCTGATTAAGAATTTTTGCTGTAATTTATTCTCTCACTTGAATCTTGCATTTGCCTTTAAATATCAAATCTTATTTGTTTGATATTTGCATTTTCATTTAATCAGTAAGCGTGTAAATTACACTCATGCATAAAATAATGATGTTTGGTGAACGCCTTTTTACAAAATGCCTGCTTCTAAAATTATTCCCCTACACCCAGGAAAACACAGAACAGTGTCACTGGTAACTTGGAGACAAAATTATTTAGTCAGTCTTCTCAATTTTGGTTTTTGACATTCAGGTTAGCAGTGGACAACCAGTAATGTCCCTCGGTCATCACAGGGAAAGAGATGACTGCATGAAGAATGTCTTTAATTACCAGGTCCTCCTCCTTCCAGGACCTCCCAAACTGGGGGCCACGGCCTGGATGACCCAAGCGGCCCCAAAGCAGTGCCCCGATACTCAAGCATGCCTTTCTGTTTGGATCTGGAGGTGCCTCCATTGTGGTGCCTGGTTGCTCACAGGACGGAGCACTTTGGTGCTGCCAGTGCCGCAGCTGGCCGACCCAGCAAGCAGTGTCCAGCCCCAGACCCACAAACCAGCACTGGAGCTCCTGGGAGAGCGGGGCTGCAGAAGCCTCACGAGCCGTCTCTGCCCCGGCGCCCGGACGCCCCGCCAGACCTGTGTCCTGGTCCTCCACCTGCAGATCTCCGCCCTTGGCCCCGGGGGACCCCGCCCCGCACCCAGGGCCACGGAGATCTCACACAATTCTGACACCCTGCCCTCCCCTGCGGACCAGAGCCCGCGCCCATAGCCACACCCGCTTATCCCAGAGGCCTGGCTTTCTCCTCTTTTCCACCAGATTTCACAGCGCTTTCCCTCTTCCACTGGTCTTTTCAGAGAAATACCTTCTTGTCTTACAATATTCGCTATCTCCACTATGTTGTTTGTTTTCTATGGCATTTGGTTTTGGCTTGTTCTGTAGGAATCATTCCTTCTTTATTTGGGCTTGTTTTATTGTTCTTTTCCTAGTTTCTCTAGTTGAAAGTTTAGTTCATTTAGTCATTACCGTTTCAAAACAAACACAGCTATCACTCCAGGTTTCCTCTGAGAGCCCTTTTGGTGGCACTCCATAGGTTTTCACAGGTACTATTCTCATTTGTGTTCATTTTCAAATAGTCTAATTTGCTTTTTGGTTTCCTTCACAAACCCCAAATTATTTATAGCAGTGTTTTTATTCATGGTATTAATTTCCAGGTAGAAATATTTTTAAAGCTTAACTTTTTTAAAAATGAAACTGCATTGTGTTCAGTGAACAGACTGTAAATGATACACGCAAGTGTATCTGTATACATGTACGTGGGTATATATACAAACAGACTCCATGAACCAACCGTAGATTATATATGCTTATTACGTGTACATGTGCACACACACACATACACACACACTCAGTGAACAGACTATAAATTTTCTTCCTTTGAAATTTCTTGACAATTTTCCTGATAGATGGTCAGTTTTTGGTGGCTATACCATATGTGACAGAAAATAATATAAATTATGTATTTGAGTGATATAAAATGTACAAGATAAAGTCAAGCTTTTTTATTGTTTGATTCGCTATTTTTTTTTTTTTTTTTTTACTTTTGATCTGTCGTTGTTTAGTTAGCACAAAGGGGCTCTGTTTCCCAGGGGCCCCTCAGGCTGTGGCTGCAGGTGGGAGAGTGAATGGGCCAGAGTCCCCGCAGGAGGTGCCTGACGGGCCGCTGGCAGGGTCAGGGGTCCAGGTTCATCCACAGGACACTTCCCTCGGCGCAGATGGCACTGGTCTTCTTGTCCCCCTCCTGCTAGTAGTCAGAGTAAACCCCTTGCGGAGGTCCATCACCACCCCAGCCCCAGGTCCAGGCAGGCGGGGAGGGCAGGGGTTTCCCCATGCTCTCTCGCCCCCTAAACCCTGGGATGCCTGGGCAGGCACATAGGGATGCCCTGTGCAGACCAGGACTCCGCCCCCCACCTGGAGGCCAGCGTTCTGGCCAGGCCAGCCGCCCCCACCTCCAGCTCCCAGAATAGCCTGTGGCCAGGGCAGGCCTGTGGTAAACAGCCCGGGAGCCTCCCCGGTGGGTCTCAGATGAGTCATCCTTTGAAAACACAGGGCTGTGCGTGCTGGCCCGAGGTGGCGGGCGGGCCCCTGCGGGCCTCCTTCCTGCTCAGCAGGCTAGACACAGGCTGGGCGGGGGGCGGGCAGGGTGACCCACAGGCAGGGGTGAGCCAATGGGCAGGCTGCGCTGCTTTCCTTTGTCCCTCGGGAAGGAGGGTCCTGGCCCCCCGGAATGTCCCCCAGGCACTGAGGCAGGACCCCGGTCACCCTGCGCCGGGCGGCCCTACCCACCCCGCACGCACACGCCCACTTCAGGGCACAGGGCTCCTCCCAGCCTGGCCCAGTCTCCTGGGCACCCCTTCCCAGGCGACACTGGATTAGGCTCCAGGGCTGGTCCCACTGCCTCACACGACACCCACGAGGTGCTCACAACTCCTCTTCAGCACAAAGGCCGCAACTTCCCTGCCCTTCCCTGTCCAGGCACCAGCCTTCCTGCTTGAAAAGACTAACGGTGCCCCCTGGCAGGACCGCGGGCGGCTCCCTGCATCCCCCGGAGGTCGGCACACTGCAAGGCCCACCTCCCTGAGGATGACGGTCTCACCGAGGCAGGACTCAAGGAGCATCTGGCAGGCGGGGAGCCCGGGGCCCTAAACGGGGAAGATGCAGGGGACCTCACCCCTGGGTCAATCCCCGGACCTCTCCTCTCTCCACCTGAAGCACTCCCCCTCGCTGGGACCGCCCTTGTCCTCTGCCCAGCACCTGCTTCCCGGGGTGCACCCAGCCCTGCAGCGAGCACCTCCTCCAGCCCTTGCAGGGCAGCCGAGGGGCCCGGGGCAGACTGCCTTCAAGAAGCCCAGGGGGAAGTGGTCCAACAGAGAAAGGGGCTCCAGACCAGAATCCTCAACAGACACAGGACCGGGCTGGGCCTACCCAGGACGCCAGCCCCCCAGACCTCCAAGCTGCTGCTCCCTCCACGGCAGGTTTCTACGCAAATGTCGTTTTCTCAGGGGCTGTCCCTGCTAAGCAGCAATCTCCTCACCCGGAGTGTGCGTCATTCCCTCTGTGGTACCAGCCTGATCTTTCCATGTAATTCCTGGCACTGCTTGACTTGGTGGACACTGGTGTATTGCAGCACCAGTCTTTGGGAGAAAGAAGTCCCCAGAACTGCCCCCTGATCTCAGATTAAGGCATTTAACCTTCCTGTGCCCTTCATGAAGCAGCTCGCCTGGCCCAGTGTCTGCCCAGGGACAGGACAGCAGAGGCCTAAGGGAGTTTCGACCCTGCGTGTCTGTGTGCATGTGAGCTTCACTGACTACGCTAGAGCCTTTGACCATGTGAATCACAACAAGCTGTGGAAAATTCTTAAAGAGATGAGAATAGCAGACCACCTGACCTGCCTCCTGAGAAATCTGTATGCAGGTCAGGAAGCAACAGTTAGAACTGGACATGGAACGACTGGTTCCAAATTGGGAAAGGAGTACGTCAAGGCTGTATATTGTCACCCTGCTTATTTAACTTCTATGCAGAGTACATCATGGGAAATGCTGGGCTGGATGAAGCACAAGCTGGAATCAAGATTGCTGGGAGAAATATCAATGATCTCAGGTACGCACATGACACCACCTTAACTGTAGAAAGCAAAGAGGAACTAAAGAGCCTCTTGAGGAAGGTGAAAAAGGAGAGTGAAAAAGCTGGCTTAAAACTCAACATTCAAAAAACTAAGACCATTGGCATCTGGTCCCATCACTTCATGGCAAATATATGAGGAAACAATGGAAACAGTGACAGACTTTATTTTATTGGGCTCCAAAATCACTGTGGGTGGTGACTGCAGTCATGAAATTAAAAGATACTTGCTCCTTGGAAGGAAAGCTATGAACAACCTAGGCAGCATATTAAAAATCAGAGACATCATTTTACCAATAAAAGTCCATATAGTCAAAGTCATAGTTTTCCAGTAGTCGTGTGCAGATGTGGGAGTTGGACCATAAAGAAGGCTGAGCACTGAAGAACTGATGTTTTCGAATTGTGGTGCCGGAGAAGACTCTTGAGAGTCCCTTGGACTGCAAGGAGATCATACCAGTCAATCCTAAAGGAAATCAACCCTGAATATTCATTGGAAGGACTGATGCTGAAGCTGAAGCTCCAATACTTTGGCCACCTGATGGGAATAGTCGACTCACTGAAAGGCCCTGGTGCTCAGCAAAGTTGAGGGCAGGAGGAGAAGGGGACGACAGAGGGTGAGATGGTTCGAGGACATCACTAACTCAATGGACATGAGTTTGAACAAATTCAGGGAGACAGTGAGGGACAGGGAGGCCTGGTGTGCCGAAGTCCATGGGGTTGCAAAGAGTCAGACATGACTAAGTGATTGGACAACAACAAACTGCACACCCACTTGTGTGTCTGAGTGTGTGTGCATGTCTGTCTGTGGCTGTGCCTCTGTGTGTGTGTCTGTGCATGTCTGTGTATGTATGTATATGTTTCCTTTTTGTGATTTCCTAGGATGAGTCCATTAAACCAAACCAAATTACTTCTCAGAGCAAAATATGAAGGAACCAGGCAGAAAGGTTCAGCCAGGAGTTTTCATTCTCTGACTCCCTGCAGTGGTGGTGGTAGTTTAGTCGAAAAGTCATGTCCAACTCTTGCGACCCCATAGACTATAGCCCACCAAGCTCCTCTGTCCATGGGAATCTCCACGCAAGAATACTCGAGTGGGTCACCAGGGATATAAACCGGGCCTCCTGCACCGCAGGCGGACTCTTTACTGACTGAGCAACAAGAGAAGTACCCTGACCTCCTGCAGTGAACGCTCTGTTTTCAAAGGCTTCTGTCATCTTCTCCTGTTGACACCGGACCCCAAGTTGGATAGTGGCTCATGGTTCTTTCCTTGACACATCATGCCCTGCACGTGCCGGGGCAAGGGTGTGAAGAAGGCACTGATCTGTGAAGCATGTGTGTTTTGAGGGGCAGAAACCATAAAAGAAAACAGAAGATGGTTTGGTACCATGATGGTGTCAGTAGCAAAATAATTTGAGTGGCAGGTTGAGAAGAAGGTGGGTGGGGCTAGTGAGACAAGGCTTTAATCAGATGATAGTTGAAATAGAGGGAGAGTTGTGTGTGGGAGCCGTCATATCTCCCAAGCAGCTGTGGGGAGAGGTCACCAAAGTCACAGAGAGCCCCAGCGAGGGCCCCAGCCCCGATGTCCACGCTTCCTGGGGTCTGCCCACCCCATGGCCACTTAAGGACACTGAGCGTGGGAGGCCTGGGTTGTGGGGCTGGAGCCTACAGAACCCCAGGGCCAAGGGAGATGCTCTGATGATCTCAGACCTAAGCACCTTCCTGCCTGGTTCCCCTCCCCAGATTGGGGGCTGCTTCTCAACCTCCATCGCAGTTTGCATCACCTCCTTGGTCTCTGAGTAACCCTGTGCAGAGTTACCTTATCTGCGCACAAATGGCACTGTCAGTGTGAGAGGGAGGGAGGGAGGGATTCCACATCTGGGGGATGAATGCCCCCAAACCTCCGTCGCCAGTCAAGCCCACCTCACTTTGTTCCCCGCCCACCCTCAGCCCTGGGCCCAACAATCACCCACACCAGCTCCAGGAGAGCCCAGCCCTCACAGGCTTCAGATGGCCTCAGAAACATCTGTTTTGTTGACTTGCTGGGCTGGGACTCCCTTCCTTCACTCAAGTATCTAATGGGCACCTTCTGACTGTCAGTCACTTCGCCAGGCACTGAGATTCAGTGCTGAGTCTCAGGAAAAGTGGACCCTGAATCCACACTGGAGGAAACATTGGTCCTGAGAGAGGAATACAGTGAGTCAGTGGGAGAGTAGGGGTCCCACCCAGGGCCCCCACCAGAGACCGGCCTCCCCTCAGTCTTGCCAGAGAGGCGTCATCTACCTGCTCTGGAAACTTGCAGGGCCAAAGGGCAGGGGGCAGGGAGACTGGTGGTGGGTGTGTTTGAGATGTCTCCCTTGGCGAGGTTCACCTACCATCCCAACTATGATTTCAGGCCAAAATGCACATTAATATTTCCTACTGGGGGTCCAGAAGCTGCCTGGGCCCAGGGGTACCGCCCCTCTAGCTGTAGGTGGCCGATTCTGCTAATGTGGTGAAGTCAATGCACACACACACACACACACACTCTGTCCACATACACACACACACACACACACTCTCCACACACACACACAGCTCTGTCCACATACACACTGTTCACACACACACACAGTGTCCACACACACACACACTGTACACACACACACACACTGATCACACACACACACACTGTCCACACACACACACACTCTGTACACACACACACACACACAGATCACACACACACACACTGATCACACACACACACTGTCCACACACACACACACTCTGTACACACACACACACTGATCACACACACACACTGTCCACACACACACACTCTGTACACACACACACACACACACACACACACACACACACACTGTCCGGCCCAAAGCCAGGGAGGTTCCGAACACCCAGGCCCCTCTCTCCCTGCCAGGCAGATTCTAACCGGGGCGCCGGCGGGGCCAGAGTTAAGGAGCAGGCTGGTCCCCTGGCGGTGGAGTGGCCCCGCACGCAGCAGCCCCGAAGCTGCGCAGGCCTCCCCTCCGGGCTTGGGCCAAACACCCCGCCCCCTTCATCTTCTCCAGGGCCGGCGGCCACAGCCCCAGAGCCCGTCCCCGCCGGCTGCCGGGGGCGCGGGACCCGCCCGAGGCGGGGGCGTGAGGCACAAGGTCGCCGCCTGGGGGGAGCTCGTTCGGCGGCGCAGACGCCCAGCGGTCTCAGGGAGGGACTTGGCCCGGGTTTCGGCCCTCGGCTCTTCCGGGAGAGCCGGGAGGCCGAAGCGGGCCGAGGTCGGGGCGCGGGGACCCTCTCGGCAGAGCCTGCTCAGCGCGGCCCCCGCGCCCTCCGCCTAGCTCTCCGCGCTCCCTCGGCACACCGCGGGGAGGAGGCGCCCTCTCTGTAGCGGGCCCGGGGCTGCAGAGCATCGCGGGGCGCGGCCGAGGGGAGGAGAAAGGAGACAGCGGAGTAGGCCCGGACTCCCGGGACGCCAGCTCCGCCAATCTGCGGGCGCTGACGCGGGGGGCGGCTCCGCGGCGCTCGGATATCTGCCCGCCCGCCGGGGCGCCGGGCGGCGAGAGGTTGGGCCGCGAGGGCGCCGCGCTCGGGGAACGGCCGCTGCACCTGCCCCGGACCTCGCCGGCCCCGCTCCCGCCCTCTCCTCGGTCCCAGCGGCCCCGCGCCCTGGGGGCCCCCACCAGGTCCTCACCTGCGGGCCGAAGCGCGCGCGCGCGCGCGCGAGAGAGCGCCGAGTCCTGCCCGGGGAGCCGCCCCTTCGCCTGGCCGGCCGGGCACCCAGCGCGGCCCACGAAGCCGTGGAGACTGCGCCGAGCCTCGGATCGGACTGCGCCGCGCGGTTGCCCCCGCCACCGTCACCTCCGGGCCGCCGCGCCTGGGCCGGGATGGGCCTAAGTGTCCGGTCCCTGCGCGCCTGATGAGCGCGGCCGCGGCCCCGGAGACCCAAGCGGGCCGCTACGTTCGCGGGGCCTCACCAGGCTGCGCCCCTAGCTCCGCGGACCAGGGCCGCTGGGCCGGACCGGCCGAGGGCGCCGCCGCTCCGGAGAGGCGAGAGGGAACTGCCCAGACATGGCCGGGCGAGCGGGCGCTTTGGCGTCGGGCGCCCTCCGCGTGGGACAGCTCCAGGGCTGGTAGCTGGTCGACGCCAGATGGACCTTGACCCGCGCCGCGGCACCGCGTTCGTGCCGAATCAAGGCTAGAGGGGCACTGGCGGGCGGCGCTCCGGGGGCGCCCGGAGGTCCAGGCCGCGGTCGTCTGGGACCATGAAAATGATTCTGGTGCGCAGGTTCCGCGTGCTTATCCTGATGGCCTTCCTGGCGGCTTGTGCGCTGCACCTCGTGCTGGATCTGCTGCCCAAGCTGGAGCGGAGCGCCGCGCGGCCCTCGGGGGAGCCCGGCTGCTCCTGCGCGCAGCCCGCGGCGGAGGCGGCGGCCCCCGGATGGGCCCAGGCGCGCGGACGCCCCGGAGGGGAGCTGGCGGCCGCAGCCTCCGCCGCCGGCGACGCGGGCTGGCCCAACAAGCACACGCTGCGCATACTGCAGGACTTCAGCTCCGACCCTTCCTCTAACCTCACGTCCCACTCCCTGGAGAAACTGCACCCCGCAGCCGAACCGGCCGAGGGCGCCCCGCCGGGGCAGGAGCCCGGCGCCCCGCGCCCCCCAGACCCGGCTCACCGGCCGCTCCTCCCGGACTCCGGCCCGCGTGGACCTGTGCCGCCCCCTGGCCTGAGCCGGGACGGCTCCCTCCTAGCCAGGCTGTTCCAGCACCCGCTGTACCAGGCCCCCATCCCACCTCTAACGGAGGGCGATGTCCTCTTCAACGTGAACAGTGACATCCGGTTCAACCCCAAGGCAGCAACGGGGGAGAACCCAGACTGGTGAGTGGGGCGGTGGTCGTTGAGGTGGGTGCTGGAAGGCTGGACTCCAGAGGCAGCCAGGAGCCATCTGAGAATAAAGCACCCAGGGCCGCTTCCCGGGAGGTGCCCTTGCACATCCGAGGTGCTGTGTAGAGTGTCAGGGTCAGGGACTCCCCGGGGCGTGGACCTTGCAGTAGGAGCCCCAGAAAGGGGAGTTTGGGAGCACACAGCAGGCAGACTCCAGGCACTGCCTTTGTCTCCAGAATGACCGCCTCCCTGAGGAGGACTGCTGGGCGGCTGGGAGCTCTTCCCTGTGGCCACTGGCCTGGAAGGCAGGCGGGGCAGGCGGGAGCCGGGAAGAGTCGGCTCTGCACTTACGGGAAAGCAGGGCTGGCCTGCAGGGCCTGGTCTCTGGAGCGAAAGAAAGCGCTTCCTTGGGAAGCGACTGGCTGCCGGCTTCCAGGGACTTGGCAATGCTGCTCTGGTGGACACGTCAGGAAGGTCTGGGGCGGCCTAAGGAGCTTTGTAAACCACTCCCTGAGAACAAAATTAGTGAGGGGCGTGCTGACCCCCATGAGGCATTACTGAGAGGCTCTCCCAGCCAGGTGCCAACCATGCCAGCTGCAGACAGCAGCGGCTCCCTAAAAGGCAAGTGGTGTCCCCAGGGGCATCCCTTTAACCTCTTTAAACCCCTGCCCCCAAGGCCCTCAGCCACACAGACCAAAGTAAGCAGATGCTGCAGCCCAGGGTGATGAAATATTAACCAGCAAGGCCAACATAAATAACTACCTGCGAAAGGTTACCCAAGCAGCTGAGGGGAAAGGCCAGCTTTCCAAAACATTTCATAAAAGCCTTTCTCCTTTGCATTTGGACCAGGCCCAGGGTTTTCAGTCTAAACACACCAAGGTGTTTGGTAGCCTCTGAGCTTTGTCTGCTGGCCAGGTTCACCGAAATGCTCAGCATTTGAGAGGCAGAGCCATGAGCCAGGCCTGAGCCTCTTTGTCGGAGAGAGAGAGAGTCCGGAGCAGCAGTCAGCGATGGGACCCCTGGGCAGCTTCTTGTGACCTGTCATGTCCATCGTGGGGCAGCATTTGGCTGAAAAGGCCTCACTTACAGGTGAATTAGCACTTAGGTTCCGCTGTTCCCTCTGGCAGCAAACAGGGTCTGTCCTCCCTCCGACTGGCCCTTTGACTCCAGAGACAAGGACGGGCCACGTGGGCAGCAGGTCCTCGATTTGCACTTGGGCTGGAGTGAGCACCACTTTCCTCTCTCCCCACCCAAGGCTGCTTCCTGAAAATCAAATTTAGCCTCTTGCATCACTGCTGCCCTGAAGCAGAACACCCAGTGAAGGCTTCAGCCAGACTGGGCTCGTCTGCCCCCAGGAAGGCAGCAGCCCCTCATACCCCAGGCTGGCAACATGCTGGCCAGGCTGTTTCAGAGACCCCAGGACAGACCCGGCGGGGCCTAGCGCTGACAGCTGGGGTTTGGTCTCCTTTAGTTATAGCTGTCTGTGGCGTCTCTCGAGGGTAAGTGAGAATTACGGGCCTTCAGATATGTTATTAGTCGGTTGAACAACAGCCACAGAAAAAGTGCGGACGTCGCAGGGTCCTGTTTGAGCAGAGGCTCCTCTAAATAAACCCACGTTTGTTTGGATCCACAGTGAAAACCTTGGCGTCGGTGCCAACTCCCCCGTCCGTCCCGAGGCCTTGCTGTTTGTCCTTTCCCTGCTGACCTGGGTCACCTTCATTTGTGCAGGCCACATGAAGGTCCTGAGGATGGATTCCTGCCCACCGGGGAGGCGGCCGTGGACTCCTATCCCAACTGGCTCAAATTCCACATCGGCATCAACCGATATGAGTTGTACTCTCGACACAACCCAGCAGTGGAGGCCCTGCTCCGTGACCTGGGCACCCAGAAGATCACCAGTGTGGGTAGGTTCCCTTGTGCCCGGCCGGCTCCTTGCTGAAGCATCACCTCCTGGGCGAGTTATACCAGCAGCCTTCCTGGAGGAGGCGCCCACAGGCCTTCAATGCTGTCTGTAGTTGAGGGGGGATGGTGGAGAGGGAAGGGCTGCCTTCTGCTGCAAAACAAGCAAGGTAGGACAAAATGCCACCCAGCCCATCCTATTATTCTGCTGGGCAGGGGGGTTGGGGCCAACCCTGCAGGTGAGGAAGGGTCAGCCCTGGCAGCCGCAGGGAGACACCTCAGAGAAGCCAGAGTCTCCTGAAGCTCACATCTGCTTCTGGATTCGGGGCGGACGGGGAGTGACCATGGCTCCACTTTGCCTGGGGCAGAGCCCCATGCACCGAGTAGTTTGGAGGTGACATCTCCGAGGACTTTGGGATCTGCTAAAGCAGAAGATTCAGGGCACCCAGTTACTGATTTCAAGAAAATGTGTCAGCAGTGGTCTCTAGGCGTGGAGGTTCGGTGCCATTGTTCTCAGGCCTGTAGGCGATTGTTTGTGAAGGTCCCGGGTTAGTCACCAGTGGCTCCCAGAGCAGAGAGGGCGGGCAGAGGCCCTGGGTGGGAAGAGCAGTCCTGGGAGGCCCAGAGGGTGGAGGAGGACTCGGGAGCACGATGCTGGGAGCAGAGGACTCCGGGCAACGTCTTCCTGATGTCTGGACTGTCCTGTGGCTTAAAGGACTCTGCTAACCAGGTTCTGTCTGTCGCCAGCGCCAGGGAACTGGGTGTTGCTTGCGAGGCTGGCAGCTGGGGGTTTCCAGAGCTTCTTAGAGGCTGTGTTGGGTGTCTCAGCCCGGCGCTGAGCTATTTCTGGCACCCGCCCTCCTCCTAGCATGTGGCAGTTCACCCTGAGAACACGATGAACACCCTCCTGGCCAGGGCAAGGTGGTGGTCTCCCCTGCTCGACGCCGCCCAGGAGGAATCTGAGCGCCTCCAGCCTCCCCCTGTGCTGAAATGCGGTCTGTGCGGCTGGCGAGGACTGCTGGGGAGAGGCCGCAGCTGGCGCGTCCCCTGCCCTCCTGAACAGACGAGGCTGTTAGAGAAATACCCAGTGCGGTGACCACTCATTGTCTGTTCCACAGGCCCTCCTGAGCACTTCCACGTCTCAGGGCCCCATCTGGGCAAGCAGCTGGGGTAAGCCCAACCCCGGCAGACTTCTGCTACATACTGACTTGCTTGTTTCCGGGGGCCCAGAAATGCACACATGATGGGCAGAGAAAGTCCAGGAGGGGATCTCCAACCTGCAGGACCGGGTCCTGGATGGGGCAAAGGCTTTCATGGTGGAAGCTGGCAGGGAACACAGGACTTTGGGGGGAAACTACACCAGCGTTGGAAAATTAGGGTTTAGGGAAGTGCAGCATTCAAGCTTGCAGGCCACTGTCCACCGTGGTCTCCCACCTGTCCAGTAGGCTCAGGCACGTTGCGTCTTATTCCGGGAAGCTGGCCTGTGCACCAGGCGTGTGCTGTATTGACTTGGGCGCTGAGCAGGGCCTTCGGTAGAGGCAGGGCTGGGAGGAACCCATGGACTGGCCAGGCTCCCCGTAGCCCTCAGGGCACAGCCGGCCGCCCGCCCCACTCTCACCGGACGTTGCTCTGCACCCAGGGCCCTGGGAGCCACTGGAGGAAGAGGACAGGCCTCTTCCGTACCCTGGGGACTGACCTCGGGCCACCCCCATCGGGTCCAACTGTCCCGGGCTTGGTGCCCAGGCTGCCTGACATCCCAGTGGCCAGGACCCCACCCCAGAGTTCTGGCTTGCTCTGTGCCCAGCGGTGGGACCTGGACTGAGGGCCTGCCCAGCTGTGTCCTGCGGGCTGTTGGAGCTGCTCTCATTGCTGGATGACCCTGGCCAGCTGGCCCTAATCCAGCACGTTCCTTGGGGCCATGGGCTGGTCAGAACCCAGGGTGTCACTCACAGGTGCCTGATGAGCATGGGAAGACTGGTGACGGCCCTGGGCGGTGTTCCCCATGGTGAACGGCGGGCCCGAGGTGTCCCGGTTCCCCCGTCATGGGCCGGAGTGGCTCTGGGCAGACAAATCCAGCTCTGTGGGCCTCCTGGAGTCTCTGTAGATCACAGAGGTGGTCATAACCTCGACCCTGTAATCTCCAGCTTGCAAATCCAAAATCATAACCCATTTAACAGCAAAACCCGACCCAACATGAACGGACATGGAGGCAAAAGCTAAAATGAGAGGCTGTTTCTGAATCTCCGTTTTTCTCGCTTGGAGGGAACGCTCTCACGTTCCTCTGTGGACACAACGGTGTGTTTAACTCCTGGGCTCTGCCCCCAACCCGCCCCAGTGGCATGTCCTCTGGAATGGACGCCCCTGCGCCTCTTGTCGCCTGAACGCTGCTGCTCCCAGAGATCTTGGAGGAGGGTGTGTGTCTGAAGCCTGCCTCAGGGGCTGCTGAGAGGTGGGAGCAGAGGTTGTGGCACCTCTGGGCGGGGTGGTGGCGCTGGGCAAGCCGGAGTCCAGTGAAGGCCTTGGCTGGATGCTCAGCCCCACTCCGCGCGGCCTTGGGCCCGGAGGTGCTCCCACAGACTCACACTTGGGAGGAGACCCTCCTCCTGGAGAAGCAGAGCATCACACTGGGAGTGGAGCTGGTCTGGACAGGTACAGGCCTCCCCTGGAGAATGGATGCTTTCCCTGGGCGGGGGTGGGGGTGGGGTGGTGGCCCTCCCATCCAGCTGGACATTTTGATTAAAAACCCCACTGCTGAGACAGTGGTTTCTGACTGGGCCCTTGGCCTCACAGAGCCACAGGGTGGATTTAGAGACAGGGGTCCCTGGACAAGAGCTGTCTGCTGCTGGGGGCCCTGCCCCTGGCACTACTGTGACCTGGGGGTGGGTGCAGCCCTCAGAGGCCCCGTGGGAGTCTGGGGTGCAGCACTTCATGGGAGCCTGGAACCAGCCTTGGAAGTCAGGGTTCAGCAGCACTGTCCTTTTGAGCTTAAAAGAGAAGAAGAGCTAGAAATCCAGCCCATCTCCCAAGTCCTGTCCTGCAAATATGGGAACAGGCTTCCAAGAGGGCGGGCTTGCCCGTGGTCAGCTCATTCCTGCCCCTAGCTCCCGACTTGGTCCTGCCCTGAGCGGTCTCTTCAGTCTTGGAACATGAGAGAAGGTGTGGCAAAGAGAGTGGCTCTTTCCAGACCCCCAGAGAGATTTCTTTATCGCTGGGCTCCTGGCTGCGTTGTAATAACCCTGGCTGCCTTTAGAGAGTTCAGATGTTATCTGCCTCCATTCAGCTTGAAGCCAGGCCTGTGGAGGCCTGGGCCTTGCTGGTGACGATGGTGACGATTAAATCAATAGCGTGGACAATTACGCGTACAGAGTAAATGACCCAATTGACTACTCTGTGCTCTGAGTCATTTAAAAAGAAGTCACATAGCAGGAGAGGATTCCGGCAGCCTCTGACCTGAAGCACAGGCCCTGCAGTTGTTCGTCCAGGTCAGGATGGAGCCGTGGGTGGAGCTGAGCAGAGGTGATGGCTCCACTGGACAGATGCCCCAGACACTCACTGGCCTGCTTGGGCAGCTGCCCCTGAGGCCTGGAGGCCGCGAGGCCACCCTGCCTAATGAGCAGGCCCCTCAGGAGGGCAGCTCCGGCCGGGAAGGCCACGGTCCTGTGCCCACCCAGGGACACCACTGCTTTGGGCCCTAGTGCCTGGAGCTCTTCCGATTCATCGGTGGGGAACCAAAAGTGCCCCGTAAGCTGGATGCCCAGCCCGGGGCCAGAAGGCCTCTGTCATCCCGGGGGAAGGACCCAGGCACCTCGGGGCTCCAGGGGGAGGCAGCGAACAGCTGCGTCCTGTCTCCGTTCTCTCCGCAATCGGGCGGAAGCGGAAGGACAGAGCGTCCGTGGTGCTGACCCAGCGCGCGCTCCGTCCACCCTGAGTCAACACGGCCGTGTCCCTGGACTCCAGCGGACGACTTTCTGAGTGGGTTCAGTCCGAGCCCCAGGCGGGAGCTGCTTTCCACAGGGGATGCTGTGGTTTCCCTTTCCTGCGAGTGGGTCTCAGCCCTGCCCCAGCCCCATGGGGGCGCTGGGCGAGGGTGTGGAGCCCCCCTTCGAGAGAGGCGGCTGCGGTCGGGGAAGCGGAGGAGCGGTCTAGGGCGCCAGCAGGGTGGGGAGCCGCACCCCGCCACCCCTGTGCGGCCCTCCGATTCCTCCGCCGTCGTCCCGGTTCCCAGGCCCGGCTGCCCTCCTGCTACGGCTCCTCCAGCCCAGGCAGCCCTTCCTGACCCTGAACGCTCCGCCTGTCTCAGGCCTCCGTCCCAGACCCTGGCTCACCGCTGCGCCCCCTCGCCCCCGCGCCCTCACGTTGAGCCCACACCGCGGCCTGTGCCCGGGTCTCGGACCCCCCTCTCCCCCATGCGTCTGTGCTCACAGGCCTCCGCGGGCAGCAGCTGACCGTGCTCTTTCCCTCCCACTGCAGCCATGAAGTCGGGCGGCACACAGCTCAAGCTCATCATGACTTTCCAGAACTACGGGCAGGCGCTGTTCAAACCCATGAAGTAAGTGCCCGGCCAGTGGGCGGGGAGGGGGCGAGGCCGGTGAGGTCGCATCTCAGCTGCTCAGCCCTGGTCTTCTCGCCAGAAGACAGCCAGGCTTTATGTGCATGGGCACACTTGTGCCCATGAAGCTTTATTTCTGAAGCTAGTAGGTCAGCTGATTTGACCCCTGATCCCTATTCCAGATAAAATAGAAACCATGCTCCCCAAATCAAAAGGAAGCACTCAGTGGCATCTGAAAATCTTGGGGAGTGTGGAGAAGGGACATTTGGAAGGCAGACAGCCCCAGAGACTCACCACGCACGTCTGTGGCATGTGATGTCCACTCTGGCGGTCCTGGGGCTTGGGTGTCTCCTGTGGGCCGTTCGGTTAGTTTCACATGGGGCCGTCTCTGCCCTGACGAGACGGTTCATCATGTTTAAAGCACAGGCCGCACCCCCAAGGGTCCGTGAGGCCCCTCAGTGTCAGTGTGTGGGGGAAGTTCACTTCTCCTTGTGGACTAGGGAAGGCAACTGGCCGGCCCCTGCTTTGTGACTGTACCGACCACCCAGGTGCACGCGCCCCTAGCGTTTGGGGGGGTGACGCGGGCTGCACGTGGGCTCCGTGGGCCCTGGAGGAGACAGGATCCCCTGGCACCGCGGGCCCCTGCACACCCTCTCAGGCTGGAGCTTGAGTAGAGGGGCCCCTTCAGGCCCCTGATATCCCGGCGATGTGCTGGGGAGGAGGGTGCTCCAGGCGGGCTCGGGCTCCGACTCTCACTGCTGGCCCTCCCTGGCGGTCACGGGAATCCAGGACAAGCACCAAAACCCACCACGTCCTTGTCACTCCCCCAGCCGCACTTTGGGGCACAGGCCTCCCGTCTCCCGGGTGCTTCGAACACAGTCCAGCAGACTGACCCCGGGTGTGTGGAGAGCCGCAGGTGGGCCCATGCCTGGCTCTGGGGGGTGGGAGCCGAGTGGCGCGGGCAGGGCAGCCTCTGCTGGGGCCCCAGGGCTTGGGGCGTTGTGCTGCTGGGACTCGGATGGCTACACGCCTTGGCTTGGGGTGGGGCTCTCGGGGGACTCTCCCGGGTCAGTCCTCTCCTTGGGCATCCAGCCGTGCTGTGTGTGCAGGTGCCCTGGGGCTGCGCCCACGTCGACGGCTTGCACAGCATGTGGTTTAGTGCACAGGCATCTCTGTGGGGTGGGAGTGTCATTGCTGTTTATTATTCTGCCAGGTAAAGATGCAGGAATCAGGGCTTGGTGAGGCGGCAGACCGCCCAAGGCTGACCAGACTGTGGAGCCTCCCAAGGCCAGGGCGCCCAGGCTCTAGCCGCCCTCAGCCTCCCCGGCCTCCCCCTACCGCGGGGTGACCATCACCTCCATGGTCACAGGAGGCGCGAGTGGCAGCTTCTGTGGCCTGGCAGACCCGGGCAGCCAGGCTTCGGAGGCCGCTTGGAAAGGCCGCAGAGTTCACGTCTGCCCCCTTCTGCCCTGAACTCTCTGCCCTCAGCCTGTGTGTGCCAGAAAGGATGTCAGGGTTCCTGTCCGAAGGCCGCACATGGAGGGTCAGCCTAGGGCGCAGCTCATGTCCCATGGGCTGAGGCTGAGGCTGGGCTGAAGCCATGGAAACAGTGTGGGGAATCCCCTGGTGGCCGGGGAAGCTGAGGCAGGGAGGACGGGGCGTATGCACGGCCAGCCTCCCTGCACACTGCGCTCCGGGAAGGGGGCCCTGGCCGCAAGGCAGGCTCTGCTGGGCTCATGCTGCTGACCTCACACCCTGGCCAGCCCTCCCGCCGCTCCTGCTGGCCTGGCCCACACCCGCCCTGGCTCCGGGCTCTGACCCACCCCAAGTCCGGCATCTGCTGAGGTCTGGTCGCTGGCAGCCGCCACCCTCCCGATGACCCCGGGGCACACCACTGCCCCCACAGCCATGGTCTGAGCAGGAAAGCAGCTGTGGTTTCTGACCATAGCATTAAGAAAATAAATATATGATTAATAATTCCCTTTAAAAAAAAAAAAAAAGCTTTCTTCGGTGAGCTCATAATATCTTAGTAAGCTGAATGTTCTGAATTAAGCAGGTGGTAGTTTTCTCTGAGATCCTGAAGGATTGCGCTGAGAGGACCCAGGCGGAAACGGTCCTGGGGCCGGAGCGGAGCCGGGCAGGGCTGCAGGGTGCGATCCCCGTGGTGTGAGGGGGCCACTCATAGTCTAATGGGTATATTTTAATAGACGTTGAAAAGTGTATAACTAGCACATTAGCCTGTCAGTTGCTGGATTGTCTTGCTTTTAGTGCTAGAGCAAGATGTTTTAGCACCTTTGTCCAGATACAATTCACATAGATCGAAATTCAGCCACTTGGAGTCTGTCACCCAGTAGCTCTCAGCGTGTTCACAGACCTGCACAGCCATCCCCACAGTGCTGAACTGCTCCGTTACTCCGGAAAGAAATCTTGTGAAGAGTTGTCCTTCCTCCAGGCCTGGACACACCTAGTCTGCTTCCCGTCACTGTGGACTTGCCCATCCTGGGATTTCACGTGAACAGTATCAGTCGCTGTCGGCCTCTGTGTCTGCTTCTCTCGCTGAGCGTTGGGTGTTCAGGGTTCGTCCACGTCGTGGCGAGTGTCTGAGCCTCCTTCCTTTCTGTGGACAAACACTGAACAATGCTCCCTGCTGTGAATGGGCCACATTTTACTTGATTTACTTGCTTTACTTTACTTTCATCTGTCAACGGGTATTTGCCTTATTTCCACTTTTTGAGTGTATGGATAACGTTGTATGAACATTTGTGTACAGATTTTTGGGTAGACATGTATTTTCATCTCTCTTGGGTGTAAACCTAGGAGTGGAATTGCTGGGTCCAGAATAACTCAGTGTAACTGTCTGAGAAGCTGCAGCTGCTTCTCCCGGCAGCTGCCCTCCCCAGCCATCTCTGCAGGCTCCACAGCCCTTGTCTTTATCATCCCTGTTGATCTTCACCATCCTGGTGGGGGTGGACCGTGTCTCTCTGCGGTTCTGACTCACAGTTCTCTCCTGACTAATGACCGCGAGCATCTTTGCACGTCCTGTTGGCCATTTGGATCTTCTTTGGAGAAACGTCTGTTCAGATCTTTTGCCACTTGCTGTTCAGTTGGTCGTCTTTCTATTAGTAAGTTGTGAGAATTCTTCATACATTTGGGTTCAAGATCCTTATCACACACATGGTATCTTTTGAGGCACAAGGTTCTCATTTGGAGGGTGTTGGGTTCAACTGTCATGCTGTTGCTCATGCTTTGGTGCAGTATTTAAATTTTAACATCAGAAAAGGTCCATGCTAGCTCACAGTGGTACCGGTGATGTGTGTGCCTGGATGGAAGCCCTGGTGTGTCCACAGAGACAGGAGGCCTGACAAGGCCATTCGTGTATGACCTCCAGTAAGTTCCTTCCCTCCCCGGGACTCAGTTTACCCATCTGTCAATGAGGGCGTTGTAGGCAGAGGACCGAGGTCTAAACTCTACTGGACTGGCTTTAGGAGACACGGCACCACGTTTATGGAAGGAAGCCGGGAGGGGTTGGCGGTTTGGCGAGGCGGAGCGAGACAGCACAGATAAGCCAGAGTGTGCATCAGATTCCACCGTGCTCCTTAGAAGGGAAGCTTCCAGCCTGCTCATGATGCTGGCTGTGACCACCTCCTGGTAGAAATGTGCATTCAGCCACCGCACTCACAGTGAGCCCAGCCTGGCCTCCTGCCTCTGAGGGCCTTGACCCTGGGGCGCAGGGCCTGGTGCTCAGGCCTGGTCTGCAGGACAGACAGGGGAAGGAGGGCTGAGCACGAGTGTGAACGTCAAGTGGGCATCACCCCAGGCCAGGAGTCCAGCCTGGAGGAGGAGACACATTCTAGGACTGGGTGGCCTCTGAAGACTGGAGGCCCAGGGCCACTGTGTAGAGGACTACATCAGAGGCTTTCTAAACTGAGATTAATTTAAACGAGATGAAGTTGCATCCTAGTCTTTCTCCACACCTGGGCATCAGGGGTTGCATGTGGCTGGTGGAGCCATGTTGGACATGCCCAGAGTCACAGAAAGTTCCCTGGGACAGAACTTGTGGGGAGATGAGGCCAGGTAGGCATCTGAACCTGGATGTGCTCTCTTCCCCCACTGTGCAGGGACAGAGCTGGCAGGGTGGGAGGGCTCACCGGGAACCAGAGGTGAGGTGTGGGGTGAGGACGGGGACAAGCCTGGGTCCCAGAGACACGTGGAGGGAGGCAGACGCCCTGGGCATGGGGACGGACTTGCTGGGGCGAGAGAATGAAGGCTTCCGGCCTGGGGGACAGTGACCAGGGGGCCCTGCGGGGGGTGTCCAGGCAGGCCAGGAGCACAAGGCGGGGCCGCGTTGTGGAGGGCATCCTTGTTGTGAGGCCTTGCAGCCCCCGTGCCATCTCTGGGCCACAGCTGCCTTCTGCTGCTTGAGGCTGGACAACAGGATGCTTTGGGTCCCGGCCCTTCTGGGACCTCTCTGTCTTCAACCAGTAAGGCCATGGGTTCATACTGGTGGGGGTCTGGGAGCCCCTGCAGCACCCTCCCCAGGTCCATCCTTGCTAATTGTCTGGCTGTCCTGGGGTTTGCAGTTTTGACTTGTAGACGTTAGAGGGATGACAAATATTGAGTGCGCTGTTTAGGGTGCACAGCTGAATGCAGGCTGCAGAGCGAGCTGCAACTGTGCTTCTGCTCAGGTCACTGGCCAGCAGAGACTCATCACTCCCCGCAGCCTGCTTAGGCTGCTTTGAAGTCCCCGTCTCCACCAAAACAGCTGGGTCACCACCTGAGAGTTTGGAACCCAGAGCTACAAAGCCCTCTGTGCCGCGTGTGGTTTGGGATCCAAAGCATGTTCAGGCGCGGGGAGGGAAGGAAAGCACCCCTGCCCCCAGGTCGCTGTGAGGGGAAAATAACTCCAACAGCAAGACGACACCCCCGGGACAGACGGGCCTGCCGCCAGAACTCCGCAGGCCCAGCCTTGCTTGCAAACCGGAAGAGAAAGAGAAAAGCCCCGTGGGCCAGGCTCAGCGAATCTGAAATGGGTCATTTCGAGTCTGGCTTAACGAGCACCTGTTGTCCAAGGCTCGGGAGCTGGGGGGGCCGTGGGAGGTGCCCCCAAGGAAGGCCCCAACCTGGCCTGGAGGCAGGTGGGGCTGAGGTCGTAGGTGCAGGAAAGGGCACCATGCCAGGCCTCGTGGGCCAGACAGAGAGGCCACTGTTAGCCTGTAGACCTGGTTGTAGACAGGGAGGCTGAAGCTCAGAGTGGCAGGGGACGTGCCCGAGGGCTCCGGCCAGCAGGAGGTGGAGCTGGAGAGACCACCGAAAGTGGGAGTGAGCGTCTCTCAGTCGTGTCCGGCTCTTTACAACCCCATGGACTATACGGTCCATGGGATTCTCCAGGCCAGAATACTGGAGTGGGCAGCTGTTCCCTTCTCCAGGGGATCTTCCCAACCCAGGGATGGAACCCAGGTCTCCCGCATTGCGGGCAGATTCTTTACCAACTGAGCCACCAGGGAAACCACTGTGTGATGGAGTGGCCACTGCATGGTCCCTATTCAGGTCTCAGAGCAGTGGCCACTGTGATCTTCGACATCAGTAACACGTAGGTTCCTTCCTGGGTCCTTAAGTTGTAGGGCAGTTCGATTGTAAGCCCGCGTATCCACACCGTGTGGGCGTCAGGGCTGCCGTGGGGAAGCATTACCGCCCAGGCTGCTTAGGGCCTCAGGAAGCTCTTCTCTCTCCAGAGTCCAGAGTCGGAGACCATGGTGTCACAGGACCGCCTCCCCAAAGGCTCCAGAGGGTCCCTCCCACCTTTTCCCTCCCGAGCATGGCGTCGAGTCTTGGCTTTGTGCCTGTGGCCACATCACTCCCGTTTCCACTTCCGTTGTCACGCGGCCTCTCCTGTGTGTCTCAGTCCAAATCACCCTCTTATGAGGACGTCGGGCACTGAACTCAGGACCAGCCTGATCCACCGGGATCCCGCCTGCCATGTCCCTATTTCCAAACAAGGCCACAGTCACAGGTTGGGTTAGGACTTGGGAAGACGACGCAGCCCTCTCCCACGTCCCCACGTCCGGGTGAGACTGAGCTCTGTGTGTCCCCACACTGCTTCCCAAGACCTGGTGGCGAACGCAGGAAAGTGTTTTCCATCTTTGCTGTGGATGGGTTCACCGACCGCCTGCCTTGGTTTCCTCTGTGTGTTGGACAAGGGGGGTTGATTAGATCAGGGGCAAATGTTATCAGTGCTGGTAAAACCCAGCACAGCTTTAGCTTTACCAACACTTCGAGTTCTCCACTTTCCCACCTTCTTAGAATATACATTTGCATTGACTGGAGCATTCATACAGAAATGCACACGGATGGTAAGCAGATCTTTGCAGCACAGGCAAGTAACCAGGTGCCCAAATCAGGAGCAGCAGGCAGCCCCCAGGCTCTGGTGACGCCTGCAGTTTCCACCTCCCAGCGTGACCCCCTGCCCTCCCGTTCCTGACACGGGAATCCTCGCTTCCTTGCCCCCATCCCTTGCTGCCGGTGTGTCTGTAAGATGCCTCCCCAGTGCCCAGGCTGGGTGCCAGTGCCTGTGATGGCGGCACATGCAGAGCCTGGACTGCTCACAGGCTACGAACGCCCTGCCCCCTGGACCAGGCCAAGCCTAACCCCTGTGTCTGGCCCATGGGGCTCACTCCCTGCATTTGCAGGCAGCAGCTCCCCTCTGTCCTGCCCTGGGCGCCTTGGTCTGGAGGAAGCCCTGTAGAGGTGCGTTGCTGCCAGCCCTGCAGGGACTCAGGCCCGCCGCTGCCCGCCGCGTGCTCCTTGTTCGTGCTGCAGCCTGGTCTCCCCGAGGCTGCTGCACTGGGCCAGGGTTTCCCACTCCAGGGGGCCACGCCCTTCTCGTCTTGGGCTCGTCAGGATTCTACAGCCTCCGCTCCAACTGGCAGAGGCAGGACCCTGTCACTGGTGTGTCAGGTTGTTTTATTTTTATCACCAGCTCTGCTTCAAGGAGGAGGAAATTGAGGCTCCAAGGTCTAAATGTGATTTAGGAGTGGGCGGGCGGCCAGGGCTTGCTGGGGCCCAAGGGTCTCGGACGTCAGGTCCCGGCCTGTCGGGCACAGCTGACCGGGGAGCCCCGGATCCGGGGTCTCTGCTGGGGATGGGGGGGCGCCCACACCCCCTGCTCCTCTCAGAGGCACCGCGCAAGAAGAGACTCTAAGTACGCAGGCTCCTGTTGTGGAGGAGAGGGTGTGTGTGTGTGTGTGTGTGTGTGTGTGTAGGAGAGGGTGTGTGTGTGTGTGTGTGTGTGCGCGCGCGCGCGCAGGAGCATGCGCACACAAGCCTCTCCCAGAGAATCCAGCCCTGAGCAGCTGTCCGGAGGCCCCGGAATTCCTTGGAGCCAAGGGGCACACAGGTGGCAGCCAAAGCGCTGCAGGCGGGAGGCCACCTCTCGCTGGAGCTCAGCCTTCCCGCCCCCCGTGGCTGCGCTGTGCACAGCTGGCCTGGCCTCCCCACCTCAGCGGGCCCCTGGCACCCAGCTCCCCTCCCTGCACTTACCCCAGTCCTGTATGCTGGGCTTCCCAGAGCCCTGCGGTTTGTCCGTAGCCTCGGTTGACCCCCACTGAGCCCTGGGTGCAGCGCTGTGGGGCTACTATGTGACCCATCCAGTGTCCCCAGGAATCAGAGGCCAAGAGGAGGGCCTGTCCCGGGCCGCCCCACGGGTCCTTGTGGCCGGCCCAGCCCTTGTGCTGGGCCGCTGCCGTCCACGGGCTCGAGGGGCCGGGGCGCCATCACTCCAGCTCCACAAATGCCCTGCTGGCTTGCCGTGGGCCCAAACTGCATAATTCAGGTGACCACAGGAGTCCGCTGTCTTCTCCTGTTCCCACTGGGAGTTTGGAGTGATTAATAACTCTGTAACCGTTGCAGGAAGGTTGGCAAGGAAGTAGGTACACAGTAAAAGCTTCGTACAACCTGCCGCGAGTGTAGTTCTGGCCCAGCCCCGCCTCGCCCCCGTCAAGCAGGTGGGGGCTGTGCTGTCTCCCAGGCCTTCCAGCTTCCTCAGGACAGCCACCCTGGCAGGCCATGGCATGTTTCCCTGGGAGCTTCTGGGAAAGATTATCCTCTCTGTTCAAATCAAAGCGAGCAAATCGTTCTTTCCGAAAACACCCTGCACAACAGTGCGGAGGGTCTCTTTGTGCTTCTGTCTGCTGTTCATGTCTCTGGGCTCTGCTCCCTGAGGGTTGTCGCTGTGCTGTCGTGGAAGGGGCAGAAGATGAAAAGGAGGGAGGAAACTCTGGCCATAGTTCCCTCGTGCTGGGAAAGAGGCCACGTTGGGGGTCTCAAGAGTAGTTTGATCAGCTGGTTGTTTTTTATGCCCCAACAGGAAATATTGCGTACCTGAGCTCTTAAAAAGCCTTAAGAATGAGCCTGAATCTATCCCCTATGCTGGGGAAGAAAAACAGCATCACAGCAGTCATCTTGGTGCTAAATATTTACTCCACAGTGCTGTAGGCTAGGGGCAGCTTTTCTTTCCTTGAATAAAAAGGTGAGGAACAGGGGCTTAAATACAGAAAGAAATGAACTGGGGGCCTGTGTACACTGTCGCCGTGCACTCATTTCCACTCTAATTCTATTCCTTAATCATGTCCTCAAACCCCAGACGAGCTGGCAGAACAGTATTTAGAACAGAGTAGATCTTCCACTTTCAAGCAGATCTACCCCCGCCCCCCATCCCCGCCTCTTTGTCTTGGAAAACCAGTGTCACTACAGTTCCTTTTAATGGAAGCGATGTCAGACTTGCTTTATAGTTAACAGATCTTTGAATTGTTTTCAGATTGGTTTGCATGAAATCCACCTTAAGGCACTTGAGTGTCTTCTGAGTTATTTTACCCAACTATAAGTGAGCGACTAGTCCCATGTCCCACTTTGAAGACCTGTCTGTTGGAGACCCTGAGGTGGGGTGGGATTGGCGGGGATGAAAGCCCCTTGGGACCCCCTGATGGCGGCCAGTCAGAGCTGGGCCCTGATGCTCTGGCCCATGGCCTGCGGGGGCGGCCCACTCTGCCTGAGTCCCGTCCTCGGGTTGGTCATCCTGAGGCCCGTGGCCTTCAGGAAAGTCCTCCTTGACACGAAGATAGGATGGTAGGAGTGGACTGCAGGTGCCCGAGGTTCTGAGTAAGACAAGTGCCTTCTCCCAAACAGATCCCCACCCCCACAGGGGCCAGAATTAGCAGAGCTACTGACGGATCGGCCGGCCCGCCCTGAACATCTGCCACTGAAACCCTGATATTAAACAGCTTAATATATCTCCTTAATGACAAGGTGGCTGCCGTCTGCCGTGTGAGTGGCAGGAGACTCGGGACAGGAAGGCTGGCTTCTGCTCCCTCGCCCACCTGGTGCGTCTGGCAAGAAGCAAGGTCTCCCTGTGGGCTCGGCCCCCATCGGGAGCCAGAGCCTCGTCCCCGAGGTGGCCACCACCCCAGGGTGCCACCTGGTCAGCATCAGGGTCTTCACAGAAGTGAGGGGTCAGGGCCCAAGGACGGGGCGGTCACCTGGACTCCTGAGCAGACCTGACGCGCAATCATGTGCGTCCTCGGTTTGGATTTGAGAAACCGGAGGAGAGATGTGGTGATGGAGGCAGACCTAGGACCCAAGAAAGCCGGGCGGGGCTGGAGCAGTCCGCGCCCCCGAGAGAGCGGGACAGGGCTGGAGTGATCTGCACCCTAGTCCCTGGGGGGATGTGACCTACCCGGGCCCTGACTTTGGGTCCTGGTCCCCAGAACTGCAGGACACGCCCCCGCCCCCCCCCCCCCCCCGCCCCGTAGTCCCAGTGCTTGAAGGAGGAGAGGGCCTCCCCAGAGGCGGAGGGGAGACAGGAGCTGCTGGGCTCTGCGGTCTGCAGACTCCCCCCACCCTGCCACCTCACCTGGGAGGGGGTCCAGTCAGACTGCCTGCCCCGAACCCTGACCGTGCGAGTGCATGTGGGTGCAGCTCTGGCAGCAGCGCTGGGCGCTGGAGAGTTCTGCGGAGGCTGTGCTGTCATCTGCAGTTTACTCGGGGACCCAGGGGAGGCCCTCGGGAGCCCCGCGCTATCTGTGGGGACCTGCAGGGGCAGCTCCCCACCCACCGCCACCTCACCAGCCCTGGGATGCTCCCGTTCCCGCCCGACGCGCGGCAGGCCCCTCTGTCTGGGCCTCAGCTTCCATCCTGAGCTCGGGCACCTCGGGGCCCTCAGCACAGGCGGGGACACAGGAAAGACGTGTGACAGCTGTGTGTGCCCTGAGCACAGGTGCTCTTTTTCCAGAATTTGACCTGAGATTGGCTGCCCTCTCTCTTGCTCACCGCGTGGGAGTGCGTGGCCCCGTCCCCCTCTGCACAGGCTGGCGGGGTGGGGCGGGGTGCGCGGGGCTCTGCCCCCCCTGCAGGGGTCCCCCCTCCCGAGCCGCCGTACCTGCCACACTTCACAGAGGGCGTCAGGGGCGCTCCGTTCCGTCACCCTGGCGAGGGTGGCAGCCAGGGCGGGCCTGGGTGGGCAGAGCTTCCCCACCAGTGTTCGCCCCAGACGTCCAGGGCAGAGGGGCCCCCGCCCGCCCGGGGCACCCCCAGCCTCGCGTCTCAGCCCGGGGTCCCCATGGGCTGGGCCCTGCGCTGGGGCCCCTCTGTCTGGAGCTGGACCCCCTCACTGGCTGTGTGGCTGCCTACAGGGCGGGAGACACCCTGCATCACAGCCCAGGGAGTGTGCACACAGAAGGCCCTCAGCAGGGCACTCTGCTCGGAGGAAGAGCCGGTTAAGTGTTGGCTTTTGTTCCTTCACAGATTCTGGTCATAAGCTGCCAATTTACTCTATTTTTAACCAAAGCAGTTCTCTGTTTTCCCACAAGTTGAGGAAGGCTGAGATGCTGACGGTAACAGTGGGAACAGCCGGGGGGCTGCTCCTCTGCGGAGGGGACGGTGGTCCAGCAGCGGCCCCGGGGGGCACCACGGTGAGGCCCTGTGAGAGCTGGGGCAGCACTTGGCAGGGACTAGAGGCACCCCCCAGGGGGCACGTCCTCCCCAGGAGCCAGGAGTTTGCTTGGGGACACGGGGATGGTTTTTGCTGCTGAACCTCTGGGGCTGTGGCCCCTTCTCCCCTGTGAGCACAGACGCCTGACCAGGTGGCTGGGGGCCAGCACCTTTGACCCTCACTGTGCCTGGAGGTAGCTCTGATCCCTGAGGAAATGCAGATTTTCAGGCCCCGCAACTGGAGCCATGTCTGACTTTGGGAGCCCAGAGGAAAGAGCCTCGGACACCCAGTTCCTGACCAGGGCCTGCCATTTCTAGCTGTGTGTTTCTGTAGACCACTTGTGTCATTAAAACAAGAACAGGGGACTTCCCTGGCAGTCCAGTGGTTAGGACTCCATGCTCCCAGCGAGGGGGCTTCAATCCCTGCTTGGGGAACTGAGATCCCACCTGCCTCTCAGCAAAAAATTAAAAATAACCAAAAAACAGGGACAACGGTCAGAGCCTTGAGAGGCTGCCCAAGGATGAATCGTGCAGCCCAAGGAGGGCCCACGAGGCTTCTGTGGAAACAGAGGCGCCTTCTCTCAAAATCTGCGTCATTTCTTACAAGTATGGTGGTTTCAGCATGACCAGCTCTGGAGGAAACAGACTGAATTTCACAGCCTCTCCAAGCTTGCTCAACCCTGCGTCCTTTGAGCTGCTGTGCTGTTGTCCGTATTCGTCCCCTGGTGCTGCTCTAAAACACGATCCCAAGTGAGGTGGCTTAACGCCACCCAGCCCTAGTCTCGTGGTTCTGGAGGTCTGAAGCTGAAATGGATCTGTGGGCTGTGGGCTTCCAGATACTCTGCAGGGAGTTGACTTTCTGCTGAGGGACGCTGGAGAAGGAAACAGATCCCCCCCCAGAGCCTCTGTCTTCAAAGCCATCAGTGTTGCCTCTCCTACCGTCAAGTCTGCCTGCACCTCCCTCTTTTAAGTACACTTTTGATGATGTTGGGCCCATGGGGATAATCCAGGATAATCTCTGCATCTCAAGATCCTTAACTGGATCACATCTGCAGAGTTCCTCTTTCCGTTTAAGGTAGCATGTTCATAGGTTCTGGGGATTTAGATCACAGATTTCCTGGGAGAGGTCAGCATAGTAGTCAGTCTCACTTTAGTCTGAACAAGCACAATCGGGTATCATTGTGCTTTCTTCTGAGCTCAAGGAAGTCCTTCTGAAGGAAAGGGCTTGGCTTGGTCCTCTGGAGAGGCAGGAGAGAAGGACACGCGCGAGGCCCGGAGCACTGGCAGGGCTTCACGGACCTGGGGTGTGAAGGAATCGGGGTGCCCTGCAGAGCCTGCTCTCTGCTGGCCTCTCTGGGCCAGGAGGCGTGTGACGTTCTGAGGCCTCCTCGTTTCCACCAGCTTCTCCCTATCTGCCCCTCCTCACCCTGTCACGACTGCCAAGGCCCTCTTTGACTCCAGCGGCCACCTAACCCATGGTTTGCCTTATTCCTCAGTTGCTGTTTTACCAGGAAGTCAGCCTTAAGGCTTTTCATTTCTCTGCCGCGCAGGCCCCAGGCCGGGGTGCCGGGCTGACCTCCAAGGCAGTGTGGGGACTCCAGGTGCTGCCTGCTCTCCGTGGGGGTGGGCCCCGGGAGGCTCCTGCTCCCAGGAGGTCCTGGTTGCGGGTGGGCGCACTGCCGTCAGCCCCAGTCCCTCGCAGTCAGCAGAGGAGGACCGCACACCTGAGCTCCAGGGAACACTGATCTCCACTCCCCGGATCCCCGCCCCTCCCGCTCAGAGCGAGCCCCAGGTGCCCAGCCAGCCCCAACTCCAACAGCACCTCCTGTTCACATCCGCATGCCCCCCTTCCCAGGAAAAGGCCTGTGACGGGCCTCACCCCACGCCTCCCCTCCCACACCTGAGCACACCTTCTGCCAGGGCACCTGGAGGAAGAAGAGGCTTCCAGGTTACCTGGTTCAATCAAGTCCACTCTCCTGCCTGGTGCGTGGGGTTCAGTACTTTTCCAAAGTACCTGCTGCTCCCCAGCGCAACCCAGAAAGTGGCAGAAAAGTGGGCAGACAGGTGAGGAAAGAAGCCCTAGTCCCCCCAGAGGAGTCAGCGCCCTGGCCCCCGGCTTCCCACGGACGCTCCCAGGTTGTGCCAGGCTCAGCAGCTGGGCCCTGGACATGCCAGCATCCACCACCCACCCCCTCCCCACACACTCACAGCCCTGAACCCCGCGGTCTCCTCTCAGGCCTGGGCTGCTGGAAGGGCATCCGGCAGTGGGTGAGCAGAGCTGCCTTCCCGTGAATGGCCCGGGGACGAGGGTCACTGGGAAACCCCGAGGTGGGAGACGGGAAGGAGCAAGGGACTGTTCTGGAACCTGGTCACAGAGCCTCCAGGAAGTGTCTGGTCTTCTCCCAGAGCCGTGGGCTCAGAGCCACCGGCATTCCAGGTGACCTCACTGGGGTGAGCCAAGGTCGAGGCAAGGGACAAAGGCCAAAGCGATAGTGGTGGTGGTGGTGACTGTGGACGGAGGTTCTGCTGAGCCGTGCGGGGCTGGGGGGGGGGGGGGGGGCAGTGCAGGCCACCCCCAGCAGACTTGGTGACCAGAGCCCCGGGCGGGGTCTGAGGGCCCACTGCACCGCACTTTTTAAAGGGCTCTGTTTGGAGGGCTCTGCGCCACAGGCTGGCAGTGAGTTCTGACATACTTTCCAACAAAAATAATTCTTAATTTCACAACAGACTGAAAAAATAAAAGGCCAGGGACGTGTTGGGTGGGGTTTGCAGGCGACTGGAAGACGCCTCTTGGAGGGGGCCGTCCTGAGGTCTGCATGCTCCAGGCGCACAGAGGGTCTGCAGAAAAGAAACCTGCTGAAATCTGCACCACCCCTTTTCCAGTTAAACTCTGGAGAACCAGCGCTGTGTAGACAGTGCTCGGCTCAACCAGGGACTTGGGTCAGCAGCCGCTTCCAACCTCAGAAATGCCCAGCCCGCCAGCAGCTGCAGACACAGGGCCGTAGGCCACTTCCAGTGAGGGAGCTGCACTCATTTGGTTTGAACCACAGCGTCTTCTTAAAAAACTGACTTGCCAGCGTTTAAAATCAGGGTATTCCACCAGGAAACCCGGACTCGGTCTCCAAGACGTCTCAGAACCTTTGCGAGTGTGGCCTTCCCCTCTGCTGGCGCCCTGCAGCCCCCTCCAGGGTCTGTGACGGAGAAGCCCCGCTGGGGACGAAGTGGCCTGCACCTGGGCCACGAGCAGCCGTGCGTGTGACCCTGTGAGTCTCACAGAGGGCCCGGGGCAAGGCCAGGCTGCCCCAGCCAGAGTCCTGCCCTGGCCAGTGTTACCCCTGCTGGAGCTGTGAGCAGTGGTCTGTTGCCAGTCACAAGCTGGTTCCTGGAAGAGCTGATTCAGGTGACATTCAGGGAAGCGTGGAGGAGCGTGTGTCCTGTCAGGTGCTCTAAGAGCACAGGGAGTGAGGGGCCCACCAGCGGACGTGCAGCCTGCCGGCCTGAGCCTCACGTCCCGAGGGTGGCCGTGTGGTCCCAGCACCTGCGCGCGTGTGGCTGGCGGTGCTGGCGGGCGGCTCCAGGCGCTCTGGCCGAGACTTGCTGCGTACCGGGGAGGAAGGCCTCAGGCTGGGGAGCGTCACCTGGAAAATGGGCTGCATCTCCTGGGCTGGTGCGTCCCAGCCTGGCCTCGGCCTCCGCCCTGAGGGGAGGTGTGGGCCAGGCCTTAGGAGGCTGGATCTGTGTTCCCCGCTCGGGGAAAGGTTGTGACCTTTGCAGATTCTTGTAGCTTGAGGGCTGCGCTTCCTCCCGGTGGTGCCTTCTGGAGAGAGGGTCCCGGCGGTGGAGGCGGGCCCGAAGCAGACCTGGATCTCATCCAGGGAGTCTGTTGGCTCCCGCTCAGCCTCGGACGGGGGCAGGTGTCCCCATGTGTGAGGTTAAACACCAGCCGTCGCTGTGTTTGCAGGGTGACTGACTTTCGCAGGGTGACGTCCGCCCTTCAGCACTGCCCTGCGCGTGGCTGGGTGGGGGGCTGTCTGCTGCTCACGGGGGTGCCCAGGACATCAGAGCCGTGGGCTCCTGGACCTCCTCGTTCTCCCGTCTCGGGGAGTATGGGGCCCCAGCAGGGCCAGGCTGTGCTCCCCTCACTGCACGCGCACACGGAGATGGGGCGGCCGGCCCAGCGGGGCTTCCTGGGGGCCCAGGATGCGAGGGACGGGGTGGCCGTGCTCACTGTGGGCCAGGGGAGGCTTGGGAAGGAGCCACCTCTGAGGAAGAGGCAACAGATCGCGGTGAGAGCTTAGCCGGCAGGTCTCATGCGTGCAGAACACGGTGCCTGCAGTGAACCCCATGGGCCAGGCTGCAGGCCTTGTCAGAGCTTTCGGGGTGCTCACATGCACACCGTAGGACCTTTACCCAAACTCTGAATTCCTCTGACTGAAGACTGAATTCCTTGGACTGAAGACCCCCTTTACACTGGGAGCTGCAGGCTGGTGGGGAGGGGAGGCTGACTGAGCTTGGGGAGACTCCAGGAAGGCGTGAGACCTCCGCCTCCAGCAGAGCAGAGGCCTCGGAGCAGGGCCCTCCCTGTGACTGCGTTTAACGCTTGCTCCCAGGATCCCTGGGAGTCTGAGAGTCAGCTTCTCGGAGCTGCACGAGCTACACCCCTTTCCACTGGGAGGATTCAGCCATGAAAACTCCTTCTGTCTTGTCCTGTTCTCTCCAGGCAAACAAGGGAGCAGGAGACGCCTCCCGACTTCTTCTACTTCTCCGACTACGAGAGGCACAATGCGGAGATCGCCGCCTTCCACCTGGACAGGTGAGTCCCCCCACAGGCACGCTGTGTCATCGTCCCCGCGCAGGCGCAGGCTGCTGTGAGCTGGCTGTCAGGAGTAAGGGCCAGAAGACCCGGGGTGTCCGCTTCTCTGGGAGAGACCCAAGGTCGCAAGTCCCACAGAACAGCCCTTCCCTTGGTGGCCCCGGGTCCGGGGTAGCTCTGCGGAAGAGGACAGACTTCTTTTGGGCTCAGCGGGGCCCCTGACTGCTGGGGAGGAGGGGAGGTTGGGGCCTGACAGAGGAGAGCAAGTCCATTCAGATCCAGTGGAGCAGACAGAGAGCACGAGGTGAGGACGCCTCTCCCGGTCCTTCCACCAGGATCCTGGATTTCCGCCGGGTCCCTCCTGTGGCCGGCAGGCTGGTCAACATGACCAAGGAGATCCGAGACGTCACGAGGGACAAGAAGCTGTGGAGAACCTTCTTCATCTCCCCAGGTGACCCCCTCCCCAATGAGCTCCCTCCCCGGGTGACCTCAGCTCCCTCCCCAGGTGACCTCCCTTCCCAATGAGCTCGCTCTCCGGGTGACCTCTTTCCCTGGGTGACCCCCTCCGAGGGTGACCCCCCTCCCCGGGTGACCCCCTTCCCCGGGTGACCAGGACTGCCCCTGGTTATGAGCGACCTGGCTCGGTGGCTGTGTGCGCGTCACCCTGGCCCGGCGGCTGTGTGCACCTCACCCTGGTTCGGCTTGTGTGCGTCACCCTGGTTCAGGTGTGTGTGCGTCACCCTGGCCCGGCAGCTGTGTGTGCGACACCCTGGCTCAGCTGTGTGCATCACCCTGGCCCGGCGGCTGTGTGCGCATCACCCTGGTTCAGGTGTGTGCGCATCACCCTGGCCCGGCGGCTGTGTGCACCTCACCCTGGTTCGGCTGTGTGAGCGTCACCCTGGCCCGGCGACTGTGTGTGCCTCACCCTGCACCACGAGCCCTAAGTCTCAGAGCTGCCAGGTGGTCTCACTGTTCCCAACACCGCCCCTGAGCTGGGGTAGATGTTGCTACCAAAGGCTGAGGCAAACTCCCAGCCTCCTGGGAAGTCTTCTCTAGGTGGTGCAGCCAGAGTGGACCTCCGTCCTCTGGATGCCCCTAGATTAAAAACACCCCGTAAAGACCCTGCCATGGCTCAGGGCTCTGTGGGCGGGGCAGCCTCACTGCTCCTTGGAGGGTTGGTACTGCCCTGCCCTTGGGCCTGCCCACTCCAGGTGCACGAGGCCCCGACTCCATGGTGTCACCCTTCAGTGCATACACGGAGGAGTTGTCTGCCCGCTTGTGTCAGATCTGACCCTTGGGGCTCCCTTTCTAACCACCCCCTTTTGGCCAGGTGCCCCCTCCCGAGGCTGGACCACGAGGAACCCCTCCTACATCCTGGGGCTTTTGTCGCTTGTATTTCGTCTTGGAACATGCATTGTCCCAGTGATGCCGGCACAGTGGAGTGGAGTGACCCAGCTGAGCCACCAAGACCCCACAGGGTGTGGCCCTGTTCCCCGACCCCACAGGGACGCCTCAGCCGTGCCAGGCACCTGCCCAACCAGTTCACACAGACAGAATCCACACGAGGTCCTGCACTCGCCGAGTCTAAAGATCTGCTGGCCCAGAAGCCCCTTCCTTGTAGGTCAGCACAATTCTCGGCCTCGTGATGAGCTGGTCAGCACTCAGCCCTAGTTCCGTCAGGGGATGTCTTTGTCACCCGCTGCTCAGGGTTCCTCCTCTCCGAGCCCATAGAGAGGAGAGCAGGATGGAATCCCCGAGGCAAGAGGGCTCCATCCCCTGTGAACGAGTGTCTGGCCCACATGACGAAATCGAGGGCCCAGACGAGAGTGTTGTTGGGAGGGTGTCTGGCCACCCTGCCTGGGCCCCACCAGCCTATGGGGGTGTGTGCCCACCTCGGTCACGTCCGGGGACACAGCCTCACCCAGCCCCCAGTGGCCCCCCCTCCCCACACCCCAGCTTTAAATGGTTTAGTTGCCACTTGGAATCTGAGCCGTTTCACTACACCTGTAGCATCCTCACAGCAAAGGTGACCGGTCCATCCCTCGAGTCCCCTCCCAGCCCTGCGCCCTCCATACGGCCACAGCCCGCCTTCCGGCCGGAAGGGGCTGCCTCCACCGGCCTCTTGCCAGGGGGCGGGAGCACTAGGCTCTGTCTCTCCCGCCGTGGCATGACCCTGAGTCGCCAGTTCCGCAGCCTGTCCAGTGTTTGCTCTTTGGTTTCTGAACCGGTTGATAAGCCCGAGCGAAAGGGACAAAATAACTTGTCGCAAGGAAGGGGAGGGACTGAAGTCTGACATCTCAAGAAATGGAGACGAATCAAGGAGTTTCTCTGCTGGATTTCCCTTCCTCTGGGGCCCAGGGGCCTCCTAGCTGCGCCCCTGCCATGTTCCTAGAGCTGTGTTGTCTTATGGAGGTTTGTAAAGGAGCAAGGGCTCCTTTCCGCGGTCAGCAGACAGTTAGTTGTTAGTCTAGGCGGGTGATCTGAGATGCTGGCGTCCCGCCCCACCCTCGCACCCGTCCGCACCCGGGCCCGGGTCTCCCTGGTCTCCCGAGCGCTGACACCCCCCTCGCCCCGAGCCGCACCATCGCTCAGCCTGGCCAGTCCCAGAGGCAGGACTGCGGGGGCCCCAGCTCCCGGCCGCTCTCCCGGGCCTGTGGGTCCCCGCCTGGATGCACTCCTGCCCCCTGTCCTCGGAGCTGCCGGCTTCCGGCTCAGCTCCGCCTGCTGCCTCCGACACCCGCCCTCTCTGCCCAGACTGTTTCTGTTCCCACCGCCTCTGCTCCGTCAGCCAGATTTCTCCCCGAGAGCCTTGGGAAGCGTTTGGTTTTCTCTTAAGCAGCAGCAGGCTAACAGGAACCAGCTTTGATCTCACTGTAGAAAATGAGGCCTGTTCAGATTCTGTTTGGAGCGTTTCTGCTTTGCTGGCATTTCTGCTCCTGTCGGGGGGTGTAGAAGCACAGCGGAAAGGCTTCAGAGGCAGCGTTTGCGGGAGGCCAGTCCAGCCGCTGCCTCCAGCCTCAGGGCCCTGAGCAGCCCTGCTCCAGGGTCCGTCAAGATCAGGGGGACGTGTGCAGCCCGCGGAAACTGGGGTGTCCGATGGGCTGAGAGGTGGGGGTGGCCGGCCAGCCGGGGGCAGCATCAGCGGGGGGCAGTGTCAGGCAGGGGCAGCCGAGTGCCCGTCACCGCAGGACTGAGTGGGGGCCCGCAGCCAAGCCTGTGTCTGCCGTGCGACACCTTTCTCCTGCTTTCCTGGTGACTCCATCGCTGCGTCTCTTATCCCGAGATCAGCCCGCATCCTCCTGCGCAGCTCTAGGCCATGGGCGGCGGGGTGTGCGGGGAGGGGGGCCGGCGAGGGGGCGCGGCGGATGGGGAGAGGGCAGTTGTGCACCCCCCAGACTCTTCTGCTCCTCCCCGCCAGTCAGCCACCTTTAAACCAGCTCTTCCCACGCTGGCCAGGGACTGGTGGGGTGGTCCCTGGGCCTCTGTCACTCTGCGGTTAGTGTCCAGACTCCCGCCGGGGGCCAGAGGGGTTCCCAGAGCTGACAGACCCCTCCCCAGCACCCCCGCCCCTTGTGACACCCCCCACACACCCACGGGGCGTCGGAGATGGGCAAGGACTCACCCCTCCCTCCAGCAAAGCCCCGAAACATTCAGAGAGGAACCAGCCTGGATTCTCCGGGACCCTCAGGCTGGCAGGCTGGGACCCCTGATCCTCAGAGACCAGGGCCCTCCCCAGGGAGCCCTTCCCGTCTGAGTCCTCAGGTCCTCCCCACTGACTGGCCTGCTGCCCTGGGCGTCACAGTCAAGGGGAACGGGCACTGCCTCCCCAAGCCCAGCCTCTCCATGCGCCGAGGCGGGTTGTGGGCCGCCCCTCTCTGCTCCCCGGGTCAGGAACTGCACAGCCCGGTGTTCCGAGACCGAGGCTCAGGGGAGTGAAGCCCCTGGCCCCGCACAGGGCTGCAGAGCCCCACCCTGACGGCCCGGTACAGGCGGGGTTTGGGTTTCTGACTAGGAAAAGGCTGTGGGCCCAGGAAATGCCTGTCTCTTCACATGACTCCGTCTAAAGCCAGCTTAGGCTTAGAGGTTACAGATACGAATTCCAGGGCTTGGAGAGGATTTTCCTCCTGAAAACGGGGCTGAGATTGAATCGTGCCGACACAAGAGACCTCAGGCTGAGCGGTCTTCGATCTGCCGGGTCTGCAGCAGTGGCTGCAGGACCCTGAGGTGCAGGGTGGGGCAGGCTTTGCTGTTGGCGGGGTGGGGGCCGGTGCGCAGGGGCCTTGGGCTGGGGGCTTGCTTCCCCCTCAAACAAAGGCAGTGATGGAGCGCGAGAACACGGTTCCTAGGTTCCGTAGGAAAACGCATGCACAGACTCGCCCGCCGCCCAGCACAGGGGCGCTTCTCGAATCTCTCCTCCTGTGGGGACATGACCCACACGTCTTAAGTCCAATGTTTGAAGTGTGCAGTTCAGTGGTTTTTAGTGCATTCTCCGTGTTGTGCAACAGTCCCCACTGATTCCAGGATATTTGCTCACCCTGAAAGAAACCATCACTGTTCAAAGTCACCCCACCCTCCCCTCCCCCCTGCTCTGAGAGCCTGCAGCTTCTGTGTAGGTTTGTCTGTTCCCAGAGTTTCAAGTGCACGGTGTCTGGCTCTGTCTGTAATGTTCATGGTTCGTCCATGCGGTGTTCCGCTTCATTCCTTCTGTGGTAAATGCTGTCCCATGTTTCGGACAAGCCACGCTGACTCGGGACGGTCTGCTGGGAACATCTGTGTCTAGTGTCTGTGTGGGCATGTGCCTGGGAGCTGGATGCCTGGGTCACCGGTTCTGTATCCAACTTTCTGACTGTTTTTCATAGCAACTGCACCATTTGACATTCCCACCACGGCTGTATCAGGGTGCAGCCAATTTCTCCACACCCTCAACAACACTGGTTATTATCTGTTCTTTTGATCAAAACTGTCCTAGTGGGTGAGAAATTGTGGATTTGATTTGCATTTCCCTGATGACTCACGGTGCCCAGCATCTTTTCCTGTCCATGTTGGCCATTTCTATATTTTCTTTTGAGAAGGATCCTTGAACTCCTTTGCCCATTTACAGATTGGGTTATCTTTTTATTAGTGAGACGGAAGGGTTCTTGTGCAAGTACTGGGTGCTTATTTGGTCACGATTGCAAGCATCTCCCCCACGCTGCCTCACTTTGGAATGAGGACCTTTTGCAAACGACTGAACAGAACCTCCACAGACCCCAGGCTTACTTTGGAGGGTGATTAGGAAGAACCCAGATTCCGATTTGAGCTCTGTGTCCTGAGCCATGTGGCCCTGTGGTCTGCAACACAGGGCTCGGGCAGGTGGCTGAAGTCCAGGGTGAGACGGCGGGAGGGCCCCGCCCAAGGAGGGATGAGTCGGACACAGTGCCAACTCGCAGACCCCGCCCAAGGGCCCCAGCTGACTGCCCCCTCCACCCACAGCCAACAACATCTGCTTCTATGGGGAGTGCTCCTACTACTGCTCCACGGAACACGCCCTGTGCGGGAAGCCGGACCAGATCGAGGGCTCGCTGGCCGCCTTCCTGCCCGACCTGTCCCTGGCCAAGAGGAAGACCTGGCGGAACCCCTGGCGACGCTCATACCACAAGCGCAAGAAGGCAGAGTGCGTTGGGGACACGCTGAGCCGGGGCCTCTGGAGTCCCGCCTCCCCGGGGTCTCGGGAGGGCTGGCTTCTGCCCGACCTGCAGCAGAGAACGAGCCCGGGGTCTCGTCCACACCAGACAGTGTGAGCGGCAACAGCTAGTGTGAGGCCGCCAATACTCAGAAAGGGCCCTCACGCAGGAACTGGGGGCCAACTGCCCCCTGGGGTCTCTCCACGATTGGACGAGGCTTCAGATCCCTTCCCTTCTTGAGAGAGACGCTGTTCCTCCAGCTATGGAGACATCCTTGCGAGTGTGCTGTCCCAGCCTGTCCACACACATGGCCTTCCGGTGGTGTGGTTCAGTCACCTTCCGGCCCCATGCTCCTGTTGACGCAGCCTCAGCCCACCATGGGCAGCTGTCACTTGCAGAGACTTCGCTCTGCGGTGACACGTTTTCTCTCTTGGGCCCCCTGGCTGCCCCATGGATCCGCTGTGCTGAGCCGGGCAGCCCCAGGGGGTGGCTTGGGCCTCCTTGTCCTGCAGACGAGTCTGCCCTTCTGATGCCGGCTCCCCTGCAGGTGGGAAGTGGACCCTGACTACTGCGAGGAGGTGAAACAGACGCCCCCCTACGACAGCAGCCACCGCATCTTGGATGTCATGGACATGACCATCTTCGACTTCCTCATGGGTATGTCCAGGGCCCCCGGCCCGCCCGGCGAATGCCCAGCTCAGGTCCAGCCGCCGCGGGCTTGCTCGTCCTCGGTGCTCCCCATGCAGAGGCCAGACGGGGAGGGAGGGCTCGCCTCCGAGCCTCACGCAGGCTCCCAGCAGGCCTGTCCCCACAGGAAACATGGACCGCCATCACTACGAGACCTTCGAGAAGTTCGGGAACGAGACATTTATCATCCACTTGGACAACGGGAGAGGGTGAGTCCTTCCAGGCACCGCCAGGGGCCGGCTGTCCCCCGGCCCAGACACACCCAGGGGGCAGGCGCTCCGTGGGAAGGATGGCCCGACCTCTAAAGGCCCCTCGGGGTGACCCAGGGTCCTGGCCAGGGCTCCTGTGAGCTGTGGGACGGCCTCCAGAGCAGGCGTGTGTGCAGGGCTCAGGCCCCTCTGGCGGTCAGAGCTGCAAGTGCCCAGACACCTCGGGGGAATCAGCTCTGGGCACCTGGGCACTGTGTGTGGGGCCCTCACCCCACCCCTGTGGCCAGAGCTGAGGCTGCCCTGCCCTCGGGCCTTGTCCACCCAGCCAGGCCTCAACCTGTCACCGTCGAGCGTCTGCTCGGTCCAGCGGCCAGATGGCTTCTGGGCACCTGCCTCATCCCAGGCCCTGCGTCTGGGGCTGGGGACAGCAGGATCCGGGCCCCCCAGCCAGCCCAGGGGTCCTCGCGGCCTGGCAGCTCTGCCCACGTGTTCCCCGCCCACCCCCCAGCTCTGCCCTTCTTCCGTCAGGTTTGGGAAGCACTCTCACGATGAGCTGTCCATCCTGGTGCCTCTACAGCAGTGCTGCAGGTAGGCCCTGCCCCTGCAGACGCCCGGCCAGCCCTCCCGCAGCCACGGGCCAGACTGAGCCTTCCCACCCTGCCAGGTGGCGCCCCTCCCAGGACCCAGCTCCCTGCCCCCACAACGGCCCGCCCTCCATGCAGAGGACGACACCGAGGGCCCCGGCCCCCGCTCTCCCCCCACGTGACTCCCGAGCCCAGCCCCTCCCTGTAACAACCAGGGAGACAGGCCGTAGGGCCCAGCCTCCTGCTTCGCGTCCCCCTGGCCCAGAGACTGAGCCGAGCCATGGCTGCCTCCCGACCCGCTCCTGCTGGAGAGGATGGGGCCTGCCGGACCTCACTGCAGGCAGGACCCTCCCCAGCGCCCCCGAGGCCCATCCGGAGCAGGGGTGAGGGCACAGGCAGGCTGCTCCTCGGGTGCCAGCCTGATCTCCGTCTCCGGCAGGATCCGGAGGTCCACGTACCTGCGGCTGCAGCTCCTGGCCAAGGAGGAGCACCGGCTGAGCCTGCTGATGGCCGAGTCCCTGCGCGCGGACCGCGTGGCCCCCGTGCTGTTCCAGCCGCACCTGGAGGCGCTGGACCGGCGGCTGCGCATCGTGCTGCGGGCGGTCAGGGACTGCGTGGAGAAGGACGGGCTGCACAGCGTCGTGGAGGACGACCTGGGCCCCGAGCACAGAGCCGCGGCCGGGAGGTAGTGAACGCGGGCCGCAGCCAGGCCAGCCGCCCGGGACGTGAGCCCGCATGGGCAGATGGCTGCCGGGGCACGTGCCTCACTTCAGACCCGGGCAGCCAGGGGCGCGCGCTGTGCCCACGGACAGAGGAGGCCTGGTGGCGGGCCAGCACCCTTTTTTACGGAAAGGAAGCCTTTACTTATGGTTTTGTATTTGTACCTGGTGTACATGTACATACATAGAGATGTTACCTGTACAGACCCTGACCACCCCGCAGGTCACACATGGGGCCACCCAGCCGGTCTAGATGGTCCCGAGAAGGGCTCCCACTCTGGACTGAGCTCGCAGTAGAAACTCTCCTCCCTTCCCGGGGCCACAGGAGGCTCCCGAGGCCCTCACAGACTCGCATCAAGGGATGAACACCGCGTGGGTTTCGAAGTGAAGGACCAGCCATGCCCCAGCCGCCGCTCTGACCTCATGGCACCATCTTGAGCCGGTGCACATGCGACGGGTCATGCGGCTGGCTGCCTTCAAGGCATTTTCGTGGAATAGTTTGCAATGTGGTAAAAGTGCAATAAAGATTCAGCAAGTATGAGCTAGGGCCTCACTGGCATCTGCGTCCCTCAATTCCTGCTGCCCAGCAGCCTGTCCACTCTTGAGCACGGCCAGTGTCTGTCCTGGAAGAAGGGGCTGCCTGTCCCATGCCTGGTGTGGTTGCTTCCAGGGAACTGAGTGCAGCTCCCCGAGTCTCTCCAGGGCTGGCATCACGTGGGCGCCGTGTTCACCCGCAGGAGCTGGCACGCACTGGGGCTGAGCCAGGGGTGGCCAGAGAGACCCAGCCCCCCAGGGCCCCGCTGACGGATGCAGGGGGTCAGAGCACCTCCTGCAGGCAGACCGGGCCCTGGATGAGCCTGCCGGCCGACGGCTCACCCAAACCTCGTGTTCTTCGAGCAGAGAAATCACAGCCCCTGTGCCTTCACCAGAGTTCCCTCACCTGTCCCCTAACTGTCCGGGCACACACGTGGGGGCCACATGGGGACTCAGGGAGGAGATGGCCATCCACAAGCTGGAAGAGAGGACCCACCAGAAACCTGGCCTGGTCTCCAGGCCCCAGAACACAGAGAAGAGCCTGCGTCTAGATGCCCCGTCTGCGGTGTTCCGGTGCAGCGGCCTTTGAGCCCTGGTCCCGACCCAGAGCTTCCCCGTCTGCCAGAACTCCCTGAGCTGAAGACAGAAGGAGAAGGGAGCGGGGGAAGCCTGCTCTGGGGGTGGCCAGGGGGAGCAGGGACAAGGCTGTGGTGGTTACATGTGTTTAAGTTCGTGCTCTCCCCAGTAAGAGTCTCTCCAGATCCAGAGTCACCCCCGCTTTGGGCGGAGAGGAACACTCGCAGAGAAGGATTCTCTCAGCCACGGAACGTTCCTTCCCAAAGGGCAGTGTCCGCCCCGTTGTTCCTCAAAGTGACGGCCACGTCCAAGGGGCACATTTGGGGGGCATGTCCTCCCCCCAGAGGGGACGCAGCCTCAGAAAGGAGGCCCTGAGCTCCGCGGAGCTGCCCCAGGGGCTCAGAGCTGGGCAGCAGGTAAGCCCTGGAGACAGCTTCGCTCAGCCTCAGTGCAGCCAGGACAAAGGGCCTCAGTCCGGGACTGGCTGGGAGCCCAGCACAGCCGGAGGTGGGGCCGGCGGGCCAAGGGGCAAGTTGGGGGCGGGTGGAAAATCACTCGGTCGGAAGCTCCCGGTGAAGGCGGGCTGGGGGTCTCCAGTCCACCTGAGTGAATAGGATTCTTGTGAAGACTGGGTGATGCACAGTCAGACCCTAGAGAAGCCTCGCTGCAAGGGGCTCCTGAGGAGTCTGATGAACACCCATCTGGCAGGACAGTGTCTCGTCCCCTCACCACAGGGGGCACAGTCAGAGGCTCAGAGCTCGGGCAGGCCCGTGAGGCCACCCCCCGGAAGCCGGGAGGTGACGCAGGACAGACGGACATGCAGCGAACTGACTGTGCGCACACACCCTGAGGGCCCGCAGATGCTGCTTGGTGGGCTGGGGGCGGGGAGGGAGTCAGGAAAAGGGAAACGGCAGGGAGGCCTGGCCCCCCCGGTGTGACGGTGAAAGGCACAGAGCGGGCTCAGACCCAGGAAGAGCAGAACGGAGGAGCCCTCGTCAAAGTGAAGACAGGCCTAGGGACAGGTGACATCTGGGTAACGGTCACACCAGGAAGGAAAGACAACAGGACAGTCCACTCGGCCGTGATGAGCTTCCCAGGCACGGCCACGTCAGCGCTCAGCGCTGTCTCCCTCAAAAGGAGAATGTGATGCAGCTGAACTGAAAGGCACTGGGGAGGCCCAAGGCCTCTCTCAGGCAGGAAGATGGGAGGTTAAAAAAAAAAAAAAAAAAAAAAAAGGGAAGTTGTAAAACTTGCAAAATAAAATGTTTGCCATTTAGAAGCGTGGCGACAACGTGCAGACAAGCCATGACAGCCCAGCACACCCGGGGAGACAAACACAAAGCGATCTCTCTGGGTCTTTGCTTCAGGAACAGGGGTGATGCGGGCGGGGGTCCACTCTTTTCCATGATCTGATCGGATGTGACTTGACTTTTGAAACTGGATCCGTCTATTCAGTCAGTCAGTTCAGTCTTTCAGTCGTGTCTGACTCTTTGTGACCCCATGGACTGCAGCATGCCAGGCCTCCCTGTCCATCATAAAGTCCTGGGGTTTACTCAAACTCATATCCATTGAGTTGGTGATGCCATCCAACCATTTCATCCCTCTGTCATCCCCTTCTCCTCCCACCTTCAATCTTTCCCAGCATCAGGGTCTTTTCTAAAGAGTCAGTTCTTCGCATCATGTGGCCAAAGTGTTGGAGTTTCAGCTTCAGCATCAGTCCTCCAATGAATATTCCAATGATCTCCTTTAGGATGGACTGGTTTGATCTCCTTGCAGTCCAAGGGACTCTCAAGAGTCTTCTCCAACACCACAGTTCAAAAGCATCAGTTCTTCAGCGCTCAGCTTTGTTTATGGTCCAACTCTCACATCCACACATGACTACTGGAAAAACCATAGCTTTGACTAGACAGATGTTTGTTGGCAAATTAATGTCTCTGCTTTTTAATATACTGTCTAGGTTGGTAATAGCTTTCCTTCTAAGGAGCAAGTGTCTTTTAATTTCATGGCTGCAGTCACTATCTGCAGTGATTTTGGAGCTCAAAAAATAAAGTTCCTCACTGTTTCCATCATTTCCCCATCTATTTGCCATGAAGTGATGGGACTGTGTGCCATGATCTTAGTTTTTGAATGTTGAGTTTTAAGCCAGCTTTTTCACCCTCCTTTTTCACTTTCATCAAGAGGCTCTTTAGTTCCTCTTTGCTTTCTGCCATAAGGGTGGTGTCATCTGCATATCTGAGGTTATTGATATTCCTCTCAGCAATCTTGATTCCAGCTTGTGCTTCATCCAGCCTGGCATTTCACATGATGTACTGTGCATGTAAGTTAAATAAGCAGAGTGACAATATACAGCCTTGACCAATATACTCCTTTCCCAATTTGGAACCAGTCCATTGTTCCATGTCTGGTTCTAACTATTGCTTCTTGACCTGCATACAGATTTCTCAAGAGGCAGGTAAGGTGGCCTGGTATTCCCATCTCTTTAAGAATTTTCCACAGATTGTGATCCACACAGTCAAAGGTTTTAGCATAGTCAATGAAGCAGAAGTAGATGTTTTTCTGGAATTCTCTTGCTTTTTCTGTGATTCAGGGGATGTTGGCAATTTGATCTCTGGTTCCTCTGCCTTTTCTAAAACCAGCTTGAAAATCTGGAAGTTCACAGTTCACGTATTAAAGCCTGGCTTGGAGAATTTTGAGCATTACTTTGCTAGTGTGTGAGATGAGTGCAATTGTGCAGTAGTTTGAACATTCCTTGGCATTGCCTTTCTTTGGGATTGGAATGAAAACTGACCTTTTCCAGTCTTGTGAGTTTTCCAAATTTGCTGGCATATTGAGTGCAGCACTTTAACACCATCATCTTTTAGGATTTGAAATAGCTCATCTGGAATTCCATCACCTCCACTAGCTTTGTTTGTGGTGATGCCTAAGGCCCACTTGTTTGCATTCCAGGATGTCTGGCTCTAGGTGAGTAATCATACCATCATGGTTATCCAGGTCATTAAGATATTTTTTGTAAAGTTCTTCTGTGTATTCTTGCCCCCTCTTCTTAGTATCTTCTGCTTCTGTTAGGTCCATCCCATTTCAGTCCTTTATTGGGCCCATCCTTGTTTTCCTCTATTTCTTTGCATTGATCGCTGAGGAAGGCTTTCTTATCTCTCCCTGCTATTCTATGGAACTCTGCATTCAAATGGATATATCTTTCCTTTTCTCCTTTGCCTTTCGCTTCTCTTCTTTTCTCAGCTATTTGTAAGGCCTCCTCAGACAGCCATTTTGCCTTTTTGCATTTCTTTTTCTTGGGGATGGTCTTGATCACCACCTCCTGTACAATGTTATGAACCTCTGCCCATAGTTCATCAGGCACTCTGTCTATCAGATCTAATCCCTCAAATCTATTTGTCACTTCCACTGTATAATCGTAAGGGATAAGATTTAGGCCATCCCTGAATGGTCTAGTGATTTTCCCTACTTTCTTCAATTTAAGTCTGAATTTGGCAATAAGGGGTTCATGATCTGAGCCACAGTCTGTCTATTACTTTGATACAGATTCAAACAGCAGACAAAGCTGCTGGACGGGAGGAGAGGTGGGGGCAGGGCTGAGCCGTGAGCCGGGCGAGGGCCCCCTGCCTGGTCCTGTGTGCGTCTCAGCGCGGCTGTGCGGGAACCTGAATTCCGATGTGCCCAGTTCACCATCTGAACCCAGCCGGGCGAGGGGACTTTCCCTAGTTATCGCGGGAGTGCCTGGTGCCCGGGACTCAGACTGCTGCGGGGGCCCAGGGTGGCGGAGGACACGAACAGGCCGGGAGAGGCTTGCTGTTAAATCCCTCTCTGGGAAGCCGGCTTCCCCACGAGATTTGGGCGGCGTGCTTGGTCACAAGTGTTAAGGACAGCACCTGCCACGGGGCCATGGAGAAAGTGGCAAGAAGTCAAGCATGACTGAAAAAACAAATGGGGGGAAATCCAAACAAAAGCCCTCCTTGGTCAGCCTACGAGCTCGTTATGTAGAGTCGGGGACAGGAGCTGGCGGCCGTCTGAGGGCAGAGAGCACTTCCTGAATTAAGCAGGTGAGTGGACAAGTCAGCCAGTGCCTGGGTGGGAGGCACGCGCAGCCCCTGCCCCCTGGGTCTGAGGGATGCAGGGTGTCTGTGCGGCTGCAGGGATGCAGGTGGGCGACTCAGCATCTCTCCCAGCCCCCATCCACAAGCCCAAGACAGACAGAGGACAAGGAGGCCCCTGGTGAACTCCGGCCCTGCCCAGAGCCTCTCCACCTGGGAGCAGGTCAAGTGTGCAATTCTTGGGACCAGCCCCCAAAGGCCACGCCCAGAGGTGCAGGCTGCTGGATTCAGGGGCCCCCAGGCTCCCCTCCCAGGGTCCTGCGCAGTCCCCCCTAAAAACTCTCCCTCAACCCACTGCCCCAGCCCTCACCCAGACAGAACGGGACAGAAGCAGAGGCGCCCAGAAGCCTGGGAGCAGGAAGGGCTTGGACGAACCCCACCTTGGTCAGGAGAGCCCACGCTGGGGGCCCCCACATGCACAGAGGGGCCTTTCTTACCCTTTTAAAATTGGGGTACAGTTGCTTTGTAACATGTTAGTTTCTGCCGTACAACAGAATCAGCTATGTGAGTGTGCTCACAAATGCCCAACTCTGTGACTCCGTGGACTATAGCCTGCTCTTCTGTCCGTGAGATTTTCCAGGCAACAATCCCCTCCTGGACCTCCCCCCAACCCCGCATTGCACGGAGCCCCACAGGGCACCCCTGTGCTCTACAGCAGCTTCCCACTTGCTGTCTGTTTTAGACGCGGCTGTGCCTGTGAATCAGCCCAGTCTCCTGATTCTTCCCACCCCTCCCTTCCCCCTCCCTCTCCAGCCCGGGGTCCACACCTCGGTCTTTCTTAGTCTGCTTGGAGTTGGCGTTCAGGAGCAGGGGTTTGCAGGCTGGCCGGGGACTGGGAACTGTGTTCACCCCCAGGAGGGGGCGGCTCCCGGCCTGCAGCTTGAACGGGATAAGAGGGGGCCGGCAGTGGCAGGGGGCCTGTGGGGCCACAGCAGGCCGCCCAGGTCCAGAGCAGTCCCGCTGGGCTGTGGGGGCTCTGATTGGCCAGCACTCCCCCTGAGGCCTGAGTGCTGTCCCGCCCTGCTCCAGGTTGCAGCTCCCCAGCTACACTCGGTGGGACGTGCCCTATGGTCAGTGTTGTCCTGGGGGAGCCTGGGAGGCCGCGGCGGACGCGCTGTGGTTGGCTCCCTTGCACCATCTAGAGGGGACCCTGAGAAAGGCAAGACCAGCCTCCTCGGGCAGAGGCGACCAGAGTCTGGCCTGGGAAGCGCCGCCCGGATCCCTGCGTTCACGATCAGAATCCAAGACCTCAGAAGCAGCGACATGTAGCTGCTGGCCCAATGGGCCCCTCGGCCCGCTGAGCTGTCAGCAAGCCCTGCCTGCCATGGGTTCCAGAGCAGGCTGGCTGCCTGTTCAGTGACAAGGCTCGGGCCCCGCCAGCCCCCAGGGCAGGCCCGGAGCCGGGGGAGGTAGCCTTGCCACCCCTTTGGACAGGACGCAGTGCAGCGCCCGGGCCCAAAGACACCCATGGGGTCAATGGGTCAGTGTTCAGCAAGTGTTCAACAGGAGTTCTGTGCACTGGTAAATATTTTAGCACTGAAGAAGGAGAGGACAGAATTTATCTGGAGGGTTGACGGGCACCCCTGGGCCGCAGCCCCGCCTTCCACCCTGCTGTGGGCCCCACCCCACCCTTACTTTGTTCTGACCCCAGGCGCTACTCAAAAACCTCATCCTGGAAGGTCTCCTGGCCTCCAGCCTGGGTGACTTCAGTGTGTTCTCCCACGCCCCCCTCCCATGGCAGATCACGTGTTTCGGAGGTTGGGTCCACTTCCCACCGGACAGCGGGGCCATGTAAGGACTAGGGGCGTGGCCCAGCACCCCAGCAGCTCTGCCCACTCAGCCCCCCGTTCAGCAGCCCTGGCTGCCCCCAACCCTGAACTCGCTGCTTCTGCAGGGGCGCCTGCCCCCCAGCCCCGAGCCCAGGCCTTTGCAATCCTCGCTCGAGCCCATGCAGACTCCACGGCCGGGCTCAAGGGTTCCCACTCCCCTGTGCATGGCCCCCGGTGGTCTCACTTCCTGGGATTCAGGCCTGGCGAGCCCCCTCCCGAGAGGAGTCCAGATTGATGAGGCTGAGAGGACCCCAGAGGGGCAGACGGTCACTGCCACAGCGGAGCGACAGGGCACGTCAGGTCCTCTCTCCACCTTTGCGGAGGGGGACAGCTTCTGTCTGTGAGATTTTCTATTTTCAACCTTTCTGTCCTTTATGAACCTTCTGTAACAAACACAACTTTTAATTACAAAATACAAAAGTGTGTGAGTAAGGGCTAACAAGACCCGACAGAGGTCACATGCAGTCCCCGTCTTCCTCGTCTTCTCTGGGGTCGTCCGTGCACGTCTATGTCGGACGTGCTGGGGGAGGGCTGCGGGCGCTCAGGGCTGCCCTCATGCCCAGCTGCTGCCCCGTCTTCACACAGGCCTCCCTGTGCCCAGGCCTGTGAGCGCCCACAGGCTGCCCGACCCTGGAACTGCAGCCGCGTCCTCCCCTGAAGGGCCTGGGTCCCACACGGGTGACCTGACTCCGGTGAGCTGGTCACCCTCCCGGCCCGTGGAGGGGACTGCGCGGTCGCCCTGGCTCACGGCTATCCTGAGAAGTGAGTCAGCATAGAAAGGCAGAGGCTCTCAGTCGCTGCTGGCCTCCTGCTGATGCCTGGGCCGCCATTCTCAGCAGTGTCTTGAGGATGTTTCCAGCTTACAGGTGGGAGACGCCGTTCTTCCCATTGTCAGGCCCCAAATAATGACCCAAATAATAAGTCGTTTTCAGAAGGAAGCCAAGCAAGGTTCAGACGCCTAAGAAACCAAAACACGTTGGGAAGGTTTTCTAACCGATCAGCCTTCATGTTCAATTCAATTAAACAAGTGAACAGATTGAAGCGCCTCTCCCACCATCCACTCTCTTAGGCGGCAGAAGCTCATCCCGAGACCTTGTCTCTGGACCGGCCACACCCTGGGAACGAGACCCCCACTGGCTGGCCCTCCCCAGGCTGACGCAGATGGGTTCCGGGGGCGCTGTGCCAATCCGCACCCCCAAGCCTGGTCTTTCTAGACTGTCCCCTGCATCCTCTCCTCTCCCAGGTGCAGCGAGACCCACGGGAGAGCCGGCCCTGCCCCCGCCCGTCCTTGGGTCTCTGCGCTCGTGTGGCTTCGGCAACTCTCCGCTCCGGCCTGCCGGAGCAGGCACGGGCTTTCAGGACTGCTCTCCCGTGATGGGCCTGGTCCCCTGAGTTTCAATTGTTGCCCTAACCTGAGCTCTCTGACAGAGTCAAGAAAAGTCGAGAGTGTGCAGGTCACTGGTTTTCTTGCTGTGAAGGGGAGGGTTCTGCCCGTCTCACTGTGTCAGGGGGGCTTTTGGATCAGCTGCCGGACCTCGGTGCCGTGGTGGTGCCTGGCGTGGGGCTGGACCAACAGCCTCCTTGTTGACGGACATCTGGGCTGAGTCCAATTTGAGGAAAAGAGGAATAAAATCACTCTGAACACGAACACAAGTGTCATAAAGTTCTGTCTTCACTTGGGATAAATGCCCAAGTGAGCAACCGCCGGGTCACACGGTAGCAGCAGGTTTGGTTTTTTTTTTTTTAATTTTTTTATTTTTTGAAACAAAATAATTTTTATTTCCTAACCCATGGCAAACATATACATCCAATATGTACTTATCTTGCATACTCAGTCACAGATGACTTCCAAACTACAACCGGCTTGATATTTAAGCAGGAACTAAAAGTTACTTTAGTTGACATGACAAATGCTCTTAGATGGATAACGTATGAATATATTGGATTGGTGACAACAGAATCTGACTGATTAGTTCTATAAATTTAAAGCTTGGAAAAGCTACTGCTTTGACACCTAACACTTTCCGACAAGCAGGATGCAGCAATATCAGCTTGTATTCCAGAGGAATCGCCTTAGTTTTTCTGGTGATGGAACCACTTATCCACACCTGCTGGTATTGTGCAGGCAGATTCACGTGGTGGTGGTAAGCGTCCACAACGGCTTTGGCGGCATCAGGATCACCCTGGGAGGGGCCCTCAGACACTGTGGTGTTCATGCAGCTGATTCCTTTTCCATCAGTTTTCTTGGTCACTAATGCTCTCCAGTAGTCATGAGTGCTTTCAATAATGTCAACTGCAAAGTTCTTATCTTTAAATTCTGCATTGAAAGCAAACTCATTCTCAGGTTTTCCATCTGGAACCTTGTACCTCCTAAACCAATCCACAGTAGCTTCCAGGTAGCCAGGTTTCAGCCGCTTGATGTCATTAATATCTTTATAATTGGCTGCATCAGGATCTTCAACATTAATGACGATGACTTTCCAGTCAGTTTCCCCTTCGTCAGTCATAGCCAGAATGCCCAGAACTTTCACTCTGATAATTTCCCCTCGTGCACACACCTTGCTTCCAATTCACATACATCAATTGGGTCATTGTCACCACAACAGCCAATGTGTTTGTCATTGTGTCCTGGGTCTTCCCAAGTCTGAGGGATGGCACCGTAGTTCCAGATATATCCTTTATAAGGGAACAGATTTGCAACATAACGGAGCTTTCCTTTCTTCACATCTTGCTTAATTGGGTTTAAAGGGTCCTTTGTAGCAATCTCCATTTTTGCATTTGACCAGCGTGGCACTTCAACCACCATGTGAAACACTTCCTTATCTGCATAAATTGGAATATCATGAAATGGAGAGATATATTGTCCTTTTTCATTTTTGAGAAAGACTCGATACTCGAGGGTGAAGGGCGCCGCACACTCCTCGCTGCTGAAGCCGCTCATCCTGCCGGAGACCAGCCGCCGCCTCCGCTACTGCTACAGAGGCACAAGTCCGCAGGCAGCTCCAAATGACAGGAAGTGAGCTCCAGGCCTGCGCACTGTGGAGACTGGCGCGGCCACGTTTAGTTTTTAAAGAAACAACCAAAATGTTTTCCTGATGGGCTGTACCGTCTGACATTCCCACATCCCAGCATTTTTCATTTTGACACCTGGTAGAGACGATGCTGCAGAGCCCCTGACTGTGTCTGAGCCCGAGTGCACCTCAGGTCCCACTGCAGGAGTCGGAGCCGGGAGAGAGCTGGCACAGCGGCCCTGGGTCCTGGGCGCCCACAGCAGCAGGCCGGCCACCATCCCCTGCTGGGGCAACAGGCTGGACGGAGCACAGGTCATTTCAGAGCTGCAGGTGCAGCTTCGAAGGTAGAATCTTCTGGAAGAAGACTATTCCGGTATCCTGGCCTTGGGCAGATGCACTGACAGGGCTCATGGCCAGAATTTTGCAGACTATTCGTGGACATGCCTTTTGCTGGTACGGCCACCTTGAATCAAAGGGCCCTCCTTAGGATCCCACCTCACTTCTTGCTAAAACGTCCTCCCCCTGTCTTTTCTCCCCAGGTGCCCACCAGTGACCCCCAGAAGGGACCAGTGAAGCAGAGGCTTGGCTGAGGAGGAAGTTACAGAGCAGGGGGCCACTGGGCTCAGAGCTCCACAAAAGGCCCCCCAAGGAGGATACAAGCGAGACGGCACAGCAGGGACAGAGTGCGCCAGGGTGGGCTGAACCCTGTGTCTGGCTCTGGTCCGGCTCCTGGCAGCTCGGGAGTGCTCTCTGGGGGAGCCAGAAGCCAGGGAAGGACCTCTGAGTCTTGGGGTGCGCTCAGGCTCGGGGGACCCAGGCAGCTCCGCCCTGAAGTCTGGGGCAGCACAAGCGGGAGCGGGAGGTGGTGCCCCCCCACCCACACCACCCCGCCCCGCCCCCGCCGTCGGTCGGACCACCCAGCGCGTGGCTCCCTCCTCCCTCCGCTAGCCAGGGGGTCACCGCGAGCCCGCTCTCCGCTCCCCTCGGCCGCTTTACCGGCTTCAGGGGCCTCCCCCGCTCCGGGATTGGATGCGAGAGGACGGGTGGGGGCGGGCGGGGGGACCCCAGGAGCCCAGGTTCCCCGCTCTGGCGGAGAGCAGCCGGCAGCTCAGACGCCACTGGTCCGCGCCTGAAAGAACCTCCGCGCCGACCTGGAGCGCTCCGGCGGGCGGCGCGGAGGAGGCGGCAGCATTGGCGGCCCGCGCACCGCGATGTTTGACAGCTCGCAGTATCCCTACAATTGTTTCAATTACGACGCCGACGACTACCCGGCGGGCAGCTCGGACGAGGAGAAGCGGCTCACGCGGCCGGCGTACAGGTGACCGCGGGGCCGGGCCAGGGCCGCAGGGGTCGGGGGCCCTCCTCCGACCGGCTCGCGCGCGGGAGGGCTCACTTCTCATCCGCACGTTAGGAGGTAACCGAGAAGGTTCTCCAGCCTCCCCGGGGAAGCCCCAGGTGTGAGGGTGAGCTTCCCGGGTCTGCGCAGAGCTGCGCTGGGAGCTTCAGGGGGCCCCACTCCAACAACCACCCCCGCCCCCAGCTCCCCGGCGCCCCGGGGAAGGCAGCGCGGAGTGGTCCCCGCGCGGGCATGGCCGGCAGGAGACTCCAGACACAGACGCGCTCCGGGGTCCCTCCCCCTCTCCGGCCCAGCCTGAGCGCCCCTGTTTGCAGCTACATCGCGCTGATCGCCATGGCCATTCAGCAGAGCCCGACGGGCAGGCTGACCCTGTCTGGAATCTACGACTTCATCATGCGCAGGTTCCCGTACTACCGCGCCAACCAGCGCGCCTGGCAGAACTCCATCCGCCACAACCTGTCCCTCAACAGCTGCTTTGTCAAGGTGAGCCCCGCCCTGGGCGGCCCCTGAGTGTCCCAGGCTCGGGGACCCCTGGACCAAGGCACCCCTGATTGGGCGGTGGGGGTGCATTTTGCAGCGGCGTGCGCTGGAAAGTTCACGGGTAGCCTTCGCCAGCTCCCCAGCGACTCGCCCACCCCCAGGGCGGGGCATCCTTCCGGGGCCGCCAGGGGCTCCCCGAGTGAGCGCGGTGGGCGGGCCCCCCGGGAGCACGCCAGGCGCTGAGCCCCTCGCCCGCACAGGTGCCACGGACCGACGGCCACGAGAAGGGCAAGGGCAACTACTGGACCTTCGCCGGCGGCTGCGAGTCACTGCTGGACCTTTTCGAGAACGGCAACTTCCGCCGGCGACGGCGCCGGCGCGGCCCCAAGGGCGCGGAAGCGAGGGGTGCGCGCGGGACAGATGCGGGGGCGCCCCCGGGCCCCCCTGACCCGGCCAGCGCACCGGCGACCCCAATCCCCCCCCGCGAGCCCCCGACCCCGGCCAGCCCTGCCGTCCTGGGGAGGGAGGCGCACAGGGACATCAAGTTCAGCATTGACTACATCCTCTCCACCCCTGACCCCTTTCCTGGATGCAGATCACCCCACGTGCAAGAGGGCAGACACCCCCCGCTGGAGGCCCGCCAGGTGAACCTCCACCTTTGGACCATGTGAGAGGCACTGAGGCGGCTCCCCCTCCAGGGCTGGCACCTGGTCAGTCTGGGGTCTTCGGGGTGATTTCAGTCCACCTGAAGCAAAGAAATGAGGTTCTGCCACACTCCACAAAGTTCACAGACTCAGGCTCAGTGCTGAAACCTGCCTGGGTTGGAGGGAAAGAGGTGACAGGCTGAAAGGCGCTCATTTCCCTGTTGCCCCATTACCCCTTCAGATAAAACCCACCAGTTCTCCTTGGAGGACTTTTAAGGGTTTGCTCTTGACTCACCCAGGGATCTTGCTTGAGGGCTAAGAGCTCACGGTCAGGGTCATGATCACTTCGAGTCAAGGTAATGATGGAGAGGTCGCTTCCTAGACTGCTGCGGGTGAGCTGAGTGTCTTGGGTGGAGTTGGTGGGCGTTTTCTCTAGCTGAAAACAATAAAAACGAAGTGCAGACGGTCAAGTCAGCTATTAATTGATCCTGTGAACGTTGCCCAAGGTTTTTGACTGTGTCCCTGTCATGAATGATGTGATTGGAAGTGACAAGTGCGTCTCGTGTTGTGGGCTGAATATTTGACGATTGTTTAAAAAAATTCTGTGCACTTTTTTTATACAGGAAAGAAGGAAGGAACTGGGGGGAGGAAGGCGGGGGGCGGGGGGGGTGCGGTGGGGAGGTGGGTGAAGAGGGGAGGCCTTTGGGACAGCGTGGGGGCAAAGCACACTTGATTCTCCTGAGCAGCGAGGAAGCCCTATTCTGGCACATTCCAAGCAAACATTCCAGAGCAGACGGCTGACAAATTTCTGCTACACTGTGAGGTGTACGGTTAGGAAGTGCACAATTACAAGCATTGGAGGTGGGTGCATCCATTTGAAATGTAAATGATATAACTACTGGGTAGAGACGGGCATTTAAAAAACACAATTATGCACAGTGAAACTATTTGACCAACCTTATCATTTTTCACCAGCCAATTTTTCCCAGCGTTAATTGCTTTCCGTGACTTAATTTGAACATTAGTATGGATTACACCTAATCTGATTCACTAGGTGACGATGATTGGCTAATTTTGTAAACGGCAAAAACACACCCAAGGAGCCTTGCTGTCTCGACTCGGAATTACTGTCTTGCTTTATCGGACTCAGAGAAGCTGGGTCTGGGGTAGATGAAGGAGGCAGGCCCGCGAGACTGAATCGGTCGGAGACACGGTTGCACCCTGATTCAGAAGACTGGGCATTTCATTAAGTCACAGTATCCTGATTTCATCCGCCTTGTGAATAGAAACCCCTTGGGGTCCTTTCATGGTTTTGAGAAGGCGTGTCTGGCCCTGACTCCAAAGGTGGTCACTGGTAGTGATGCCCACTCACGCCACCAATGCGCTCTCAGCCAGCTCAGGCCACCAACAGGTCAACCAGAGAGGACTGAGGTCGCCGCGCCCTCGCAGACACCCACCAGCAGAACTCTCTCCTGGGGGCGCAGCCAGTGTCGTTGGGCTCTCGGGTCGGCCGGGCACGGTGCTGAGCCTCCCCGCAGGCCAGCACCCCGACCCTGCTGCCCTCGCTCCATACAGGTCAGAGACGTGCAGCACAGTGGCCCAGGCCTGGGACTCAAGCTGTGACTCTGGGCTCAGGCTTCCTCCGTGCCGTGGTCACACGCAAGTGTGTGCATGTGTGTGCATGCGTGTGCCTTGTGGGCCTGTGTTGTGTCTGTCTCATTCCTGTTACTTACAGTCTATTGTCAGTTGTGCTGACATCATTTTAAATTATACCAGATATAATTCAGATGGTGATAGGACACAGCTGTTTCCACACACAAGTATACGACATACAGACTGAGGGTATATTTTTCTGCTTCCATCTGAGCAAATAAAGTTTCGTTTCATCTTTCAACTTCTCTTCCTGAGTTTCATTCCAGTGATCAAGTGGCTGGAGCCAAGGGGCGGCACCAGGCTTTGAGATCTGGGTACTGTAGCATTTGTTTTGCAAAGGATATCAATCATGTTTTTCGAAGCAATGGGACATTTTCAATTTGCAAGCATGTGACACCCTTCGACTGCAGAAAGGCCCGCAGCCCTCAGAGTGAGTGGCATTTAATCCCCAACAACACAGCAGGATGAGGGCTGGTCTGACCTATTCAAACGTCGCCTCCACCACGCACACCCACCTAACACAGTTATAATTAAATACCTTATGCCTCTCTTGCAAATCCACTGATTGATCACTAATACGTACATCACCAGCACATTACCCTGAGCAGATGTCTGCCACACGTGCCACGGATCACCGAGTTTCCATTAGCCAGAGCCGGGGCTGCACGTGGGAGCCATGATCAAGCTGCCGTCGTGCGAAGTGCGCTCCCGGGGTGCGGCACCAGCTCACAGACTGTGGGTGTTGTTGCTCCAAGCAGCCGCCAGGCGAGGGGCCTCCACCAGGGCTGGTGCTACAAGGCGAGGCCCAACAGAGCCCGGACAGCCGAGGTGAGGGTGGGAGCCCCGAGACAACAGCGGGTGCTGGACGGCAGCCCCCCATCTCCAGGGCCCCGATGGCCAAGCCCACATGCGCACACGGATGGCCTCGTCCTGCGGTTCCAGCAGCCCCATGAGCAGAGAAGAGCAGACACCCGACTCCGTGAAGCAGGAACAGATAAGGAAACAGGCTCAGCGGGGCAGGGCCCAGCCCACCTTCCCCACTGCGGGGGCCCAGGCTGCCCGTCTGAGGCGGGATGGCTCTCTCTGGCTGGGAGGATGGAGGCATCACACTCCCGCCCCCGCCCACTCGCGGCATTCACTAGCATGCGAGCCCTCGGGGTGGGACCTGACCCCCGCCTCCCAGCCCCCAGCAGCCCGGCCTCCGGCCCTCCAAGTCAGGAAGGTCCGCACTGCCCCCAGCCCCGGGGCTCGGCCTGGGGTGCAGCCCCCAGTATCACTTCAAGAGGAGCTCAGGGACGACACAGTCCGTTACCGGTAATGTGAGTTTGTATTCAGCCAAATTAACAATCCATAAACACTGGCAAAATTGCTTGTTTTTATCCCGTTAAAAACACCAAGTTCGTCCGATGTAAATGGACCTTGCTGTTCTGGAGAAAACAGTTCCCCAGAACCAAAGGCACAGCTGTCAGGCGGCCACTGAGGACAAATTAATTGTCCTGGCATCCAGGAAATTACGCTTCCCCAGCTTTAGGCAACTTCAGGCCCAGAGTCCAGACAAGATGTAAGCTCACTCAGCTGAAACTCGCGGGATTAGATTTATAATAGGCTGGGGGAGGTCTCACGGCTGTGCCATTTTTAACAGGTAGAAACCAGGCGGGAGCACTGGGGGCCCACCGGGCCTGCTCTGCTCCGTGCTGGGCTTGGGCGCGGGGATGGGGGTCAGTCCCTCCCGGAGTCCTGCTGGGCCCTCACACTCGCCCGTCAGGGGGTGGTTCCGGTCCACACTGTTTGCCCAGGAGCCCAGTGCCCCTGGGACGACCAGTGGGTCCCCACCGCCCACCAAGCCCTGTGATCACGCTGCTCGTCCCTGAAGAGGGTTCAGAACTGCTGTCTCTGCAGACACTCACGGGGCGCTCCAGCTGGTGAGGGGCTCCATGTCCACTGGTGCCTTTCGTTGCTTCATACCGGTCTCCGTCCATCCACATGGAGGCGGTGAGCCACGGACCACGCATCCTGGGACCTCGCGGTGCGGGAGACAAGGTGGGAGCAGTGAACCCCAGCACCTGGAAGGCCGGCCCCAGGCTGACGGTCCAGCTCTCACCCCTCTGCGTTCAGGCGCCCTGGAAGGCCGTGCTGCACCCGGGTGACCGGGGCAGGAGGGCCCGCTCCCCCTGAGAGGGAACCCTGCTGGTTCTGGGGCACAGGGCCCCCCCTTCACCCATATGCATCTCAGCCAGAGGGGCGACTCAGGAGGAAGGCCTGGTGCGCCTGGGGGGCTGGGGCAAGGCCTGTCACCCTCCTTGACATAGGTCCAGACAGAGGGCACCAGCGCTGGGGCTGCTGTGCCCATCAGGCACCACAGGAAGTCCTGTCCCCCCTGGGCCCTGAGCATCAGGAGCAGAGAGGGTTCCCCACCGGGGGTGCTCTGCGTGTGTCTGAACGCTGGGCATGCACAGGCACAGGCGCCTGTTGGCCAAGTGTGCATTTGCGAGCCCTGCTGAGTGTGCATGCGTGGGTGTGAATAGTGTGCACTGCGTGTGCTCGGGGGTGAGCCGAGCATACCCCTGTGAGTACGTGTACTCGGGCAGCTGTGCACCACGAGTGTGCACACACACCAGTGTACACGTGTGAGAGTGCATCACAGCAGCACGTTGCTTCCGATCCTTTTTGTGCCAAGAAATCTGTGTGAAAGCAAAGGCCCCTGGGAGCCCCAGGTCTGCTGAACAGCTCATCTGCGGAGTGGCTGGTGGGCGTCCACGGGGTCTCTAGTGAGACCCACCTCCAGGAGCCACTTAGCAGGACGCGGTGAGAAGCGCTCTCAGAGGAGTGACTGCAGCTGAAGAACGGGACCAGAGCCCCTGGACGTGAAAGTTAGGACATAAATCAAAGGCAAATGTCAAATGCCTTCTAACACCGATTGAGGCGTAACTTGGGGTGGGGTCGCACGTCGGGCACTTGCTCGTGGACGCTCAGAGAAATTATATCCGTAATCACCTCCAGACTGCTGGCGCCTCGCTGCAGGCCTAAGCCTCTGTGGCCTCCCAGGTGGGAATGTGTGTCCAGAACTCAGGCCCCGCATCCACGGGTGCTGAGGACGCCCAGGATGCGGTGCAGACACAGGGTCAGACCATGGGAACTTTCCAAACGTCCCCTAGAGAGAGCACACCCTGGGAGCATCTCTGAGGAGCCAGACAGAACACTCGGCAGGCACCGTCCTCCCCAAGACCTCTAGGCACCTGCTTCCTGCCCTGCCCCGCCCAGGCCTCGGTGCCTCCTGCCCGCCTGTGGCTGTAGCCTCGAGCAGGGCACTCCAAACAGGGCAAACACCCTCCCCCAGGCCGCCCGGCAGCCTCTGAGAGCCAAGGTCGGTCCCAGGCCCCTAGCGCCGGGCTGCTGGGCCTCCAGCCCTCACAGCTGCAGAGGACGGCAGGAGGTACGCCGTCTATGTCATCTCCAAACGGGACAACGCTCACAGTCCATCAAATCCTGTCAGACGTCGGCCTTAAAACTACTCTTAGAAAGCACAGCCCTGTTTGGCCAGTTATTCTTCATTTCTTAGCACATCTACAACTGCAGAAAAGAAGGGCCTCTTCCCTGTCTCTGCCTCCAGAGACCCTGACTACGTCCTGCTCCCCACCCAGACTGGGAGCCACCAGCTCTCCGAGCTGAGCATGCCTGCCTGCCTGGCTTTCTGCTCTCTGTACAGATCCAATCAGCAGGCCCCACTTGGGCACCTTCCCCTCTTAGCTTGGCTAGCTCATGTTTGTACTGTAAGATGCAGTGCTCAGGCTGCCTCCCAGAAAGCCTTCTCTGACTGCCTTTCCTGTAACCCCTAAGTCACAAACGTCTTATGTTACACTTTGGTCTGGAAGCTCGCAGTTTTATACTTTACACTGAGTTATAGGCTCCACCTTGAATGAAGCTCTGGGTGCAGCATCAGGAACATGTTACAGTTTATTTTCCCCATACAGTTGTTTCGGCACCATTAAGTCCCTCTCCCCATGGGACTGTATTGATGTCTTTGTAGGGAATCTGTCGTCCGTGTTTAGGTGTATTTCTAAACTCTCGCTGTGGTCCATGGATTTACTCGTCTATTTGGCACCAACAGCCAACTCATTGGAAAAGACCCTGATGCTGGGAAAGGTTGAGGACAAAAGGAGAAGGAGGCAGCAGAGGATGAGATGGTTAGATAGCATTGCTGACTCAATGGACATGAACTTGAGCAAACTCCAGGAGCTACTGGAGGCCAGTGGAGCCTAGCGTGTCGCAATCTCGAAGACTCAGAGGTGACTCTGTGACTGAACAGCTGCACTGTATCTACAGCACTAGCCTCCAGGCACATGGCAAGTGGGGAGTGTTGGCCGCATAAATTTGCTTTTCTTTTTCAAAGTTGGGTGGGCTATTCTAGAGCCTTTGAAATGCCAAATAAATGTGAGAATCGGCTTGTGAATTTCCACGAGAAACCTGTTGGGATGGTTTGGGAGTGTGCTGAAGCATAGATCAATTGGGGGAAAACTGACATCTTCACATGTACCTCATGTTTCCGATACTACTATGAACTGTATTTTTAAATTTTAGATCATTGTTTGTGGGAAGTTTACAGAATTACAATTAATTTTGTATATGGGTCTTGTATTCCAAAACCTTGCTAAACTCACGTATTCATTTTTTGTAGTTTCCATCAGATTTTCAACATAGATGATTATGTCCTCAGTGAATAAATTCTGAGTCTTATCTCCTAATTCCCAATCCTTTATTTTCTTGCTTTTTTGCACTGGCTAGAACCTCCATGCAAGGTTGAATAGAAATGGCAAGAGTGGGCATCCGGGCCTTGTTCTGATCCCGAGAGGAAAGAATTCCATCTTCCACTATGAAGTGTGAACCCAGTGTGTGCGTGCGTGCTAAGCTGCTTCAGTCAAGTCTGACCCTGTGTGACCCAATGGACTGTAGCCCGCCAGGCTTCTCTGTTCTTGAGATTCCCCAGGCAAGAATACTGGGGTGGATTGCCCGGTCCTCCTCCAGGGGATCTTCGTGATCGAACCCACGTCTCTGACATCTAACCTGCATTGGCAGGCAGGTTCTTTACCTCTGGCGCCACCTTAATATCCCCCTTAAAAGTGAAGTGAAAGTGAAGTCACTCAGTCATGTCCGACTCTTTGCGACCCCATGGACTGTAGCCCCCAGGCTCCCCCCTCCATGGGATTTTCCAGGCAACAATACTAGAGTGGGTTACCATTTCCTTCTCCAGGAGATCTTCCCGACCCAGAGCCTGAACCTGGGTCTCCCGCATTGCAGGCAGACGCTTCACCTTCTGAGCCCCCAGGGAAGCCCAATATCCCCCTTAGTATCGTCTGAATAATCATAGATCTGCAGTGGTGTCACCTCTGTCACTCCCGACATCATCCCATTCCCTGATCTGTCCACTTAGAGACAGCAGAGAAGGGCCAACACACTGGTTTCCAGGTGTGACTTCTCACCTGGAGGCAGTAGGTGCCCCACTTGGAGGTGGGGCATCTTTCGGCTCTCAGCACTGAGGAGAAACCCAAAGCAACCCCAGTCACTCCCCACATATAACTGATTAAGGACAAGGATTATTTGCCAAAACAGACCCACTAAATGAGAAAAACCCTGACTCCCCCTGTCCAGACCCATCACTTCAGAACCGGCATCCCAGGCCAATGAACAGCTGGGGTGGCCAGTCTCAGCCCAAGCAGCTCCCAGAACAGTCAGGGTTCCCCGGGCAGAGGCACGGGCCCAGCTGGATGTACACTGACCCCACCACTCTGCAGGTCTCTACACGCCGCCGCTTTTTATTCTAAACTACATCAAATCTGCTTAAAATGTTTGGGGCTAGAGTAAAAAGTGGCCCCTCCCCCCTTGTGTCTGTCGGCTCCTGGTGACGCTTGCTGAGAAACCGCCACCCGACACCAAGGGGCTCAGGGTTAGGGTTAGGGTTAGGGTTCGCTGGTGCAGAGTAGGGCTGGGCGGGCGGGGCTGGGCTCCAGCCGAGCTGAGCCTGGGAGGCGGGGGGAGGCGGGGGGAGGCCGGGGCCAGGGCTGCCCACTGCGCTGTTTCTGCGGCTCAGACCCCCGGCCGGAAGCTCCTTCCTTGATGTGATGGCCGAAGGGGTACACGAGGGCAGGCCAACTGTGAGTCCTCTGCAGGCACCAGTTCCACAGACATCCCGCGTCCACAGCCAGTCACAGGGCTGTGCCCCAAGGCATGGCCAGGAAGGGCCGGTCCTGTGGAAGAAGACGGTGGGAGTTTCTGACAATCCATTCAGCTCTACGTCTTTCCACAGTCCCAGACTCCGAAGGCCGCCGCTCTGAGCTACATCATGCACCGCGCCACACACTCCTTTCTCTGGAGACCCAGAGGGGTAATGCTACCCAGCCTTTGCTGGGCTTCCCTGGTGACTCAGATAGTAAAGTGTCTGCCTGCAATGCAGGAGACCCAGCTTCGATCCCTGGGTCAGGAAGAACCCCTGGATAAGGGAATGGCAACCCACTCCAGTACTCTTGCCTGGAGAATCCCATGGACAGAGGAGCCTGGTAGGCTACAGTCCATGGGGTCTCAAAGAGTCGGACACGACTGAGCGACTTCACGTTTGCTGAACAAACTGGGTCCTGCTGTGCGCACCCCAGGGAGCCATGATCAGTGACAGTCAAGCTCAGGGAGGCCCCGGCAGGGCCAGACACGCAGCCTCAGACCTGCACCCACGTTCCCCGGGCAGTGTGGCGGGCCTCCTGCAAAGAGTCTGAGGACTTCGGGGCCACAGGCCCCTCCATCCGGGTTCTCATGCCGTCCCAGTCCTGCTCCCTGCCTGCTCTCGGGGAGCTCCGCGCCAGGCCCCTGCTCCCCACCCCGGGGAGGGCACACAGGCCAGGAGGCATTTGAAGGTCACGGGGCCCGGGTCACCGCCCTCTCCTGCCTGCATTACGTGCCAGGGGCTGGCGCCCTCCTGCCTCCAGGACATCTGAGCGGGGAGTCCCTCGGGGGGAAGGCTGATGCCTCAGGAGCCCGGGTGACAAGGTTGGGGAGCCCTGGGAGAGGACGCGGGTGTGGCGGGGGGCAGCCAGGCCACACTGAGAGCTGCGGGAAGGGGGGCCCCTGCCCCCATGGCTGCCCCTCAGGGACTCCGGCGGCCTCACCGACCAGACCACTGGTCTCTGCTGGAGACCACTGTGTGCAAAGCACCCCGTAATCTAATGAAAGCCCAGCTAAGTTCAGCCAGACGGTAGAGGCAGTGGGATTTAAAATCCGACCTAAGACTCTACAATAAAAGCACAAATAATTCAATTAAAAAACAGACCAAGGATCTGGACATTTTTCCAAAGGAGATCTATGAATGGCCAAGAAACTAATGAAAGCATGCTCGACTCCCAGGAACACACTCAAAGGATGGAAAACAAAGTCTCAGTCAGATACCTGAGCACAGACAGTCACGGCAGCGCGACCCACGCGATCCAACAGTGGGAATCGCCCGCACCTCCACCAGCGCACGAGCTGGATGAGCAAACTGTGCTTCGTTCACACAGCGGAACGTTATCGGCCCTGGAAAGCGATCCCACAACACGCGTGAACACACACCAGGAGAAAGAAGCCACAGGCTGTGTCTTGGATGATCCCAGAACAGGCAGATCCACAGCCACAGACAGCTGGTGGTTGCCGCGGAAGGAAGGAGGGGAGTGTGGGGTGACGCTTTCTTTTCAAGGAGGTGATGAAAATGTTCTGGAGTTAGATCGTGCTGCTGTTTGTTCAATATTGTGAATGTGCTAAAAAACCACTGAATTGTACCCTTTAAAACACTGATTTTTTTTGTCATGTGGATTATATCTTAATTTTAGAATTGTACACACACACCCTAAGCTGGGTGAGACCCCTGCTCAGCACCCCGGGCCACAGGAACCGCGAGCGTGTCCCTGGCTGAGCACTAGCTTCCTTGTGCCTGAGACTGGGGTCATGATCCTGACTCACAGGGCTGTTGTGCCAACCCAGTGTGATAAGGCACGGAGCGCCTGGGTCGTTGTGTAAACGGGTGAGATAGTGCGTGCGAGGTGACACGAGCCCCGGCCCGCAGGGCGCACAGGACGCGTCACCTGGCCCCGTGCCCGGCACACCTGCAGCACTCGGCCCTCACACCTGGGAGGCGGCCTTGACCCAATCTGCCACGGCCCGCAGCAGCGCCGCCAGCCTTTGAGCCGACCGTGGCTCATCCAGGTGGTCTTCCCCTGCGCCTTCCTTCCGCCCGCCCTGCTCCCGTGAAGGCAGCAAGCGCCCCCCAGCTGCCTGCCCAGTCCAGCCACCGTCCAGCCCGCAGCTGGAGAGGGCCCCCAAATCACGCCAGGCCCCCCTTTCCCAGCCCCCCGGCCCCGCCCGACTCTCCTGAGCCCGATGCGAAGCTGAGGACAGGCCCTCAGCCCCTCTCCCCGCCCAACCCCCTGCGCTCAGGCCACAGGCCTCTCAGCCACTCCTGCCCAGGGCTTTCGGACCCCCGTCCCCAGGCCTGGGACGAGCCCCACTTCTTGTCCCACCCTGTCTCCACTCGGCGTCCTGTCCAGGGGCCTTCCTGGCCGCGCCCAAGCCCGCAGCTGCCCAGTGCTGTGTCTCCCTGCGCTCCCAGCAGCGCTGTGATGAGCTGTATTCATCAGCTTACAGCGCTTGGCTTCATCCGAACCTCCAGCTAGAACACAGAGCCTACGGAGCAGCCCCCAGCCATGCCCCCCAGACCCCAGGACAGCGACCCCGGCTCTTGACAGGAGCCCAGGGAACACATGGCCGGTCTTCCCAGCCGTCCAACGAGGGGTGGCCGGCGGGTGCCCAGCCTCCCTCAGCCCTCCAGGCGCAGCACAGGTGAGCCCGCGGCGCAGGGAGCGGTGTGCCTGTCAGGGACCCCTCCGGGCTCGGAAGCTGAGCCTGGCTAGACTTTCTGGGGAGGGCGAACCCTCTCCACACCGACATCCTGCTAATCCGCCTCAACGTACCTGAAAACTTGACATCCGCATCCCACGCGAAGGGCGCGCAAGTCTCCCAGACCAGGCCCCGCGGGGGATGCCGCCGCCTCGCCACCAGGGGGCAGCGGAGGGCCAGGGATGGGCCGGCCCGTGGCGCCGGGGGCCGGGGCGGGGACGCGGGTGGGGGACTCCCAGGTCCAGACCCCGCCCCGTGGCCCCGCCCAGCCCCGCCCCGCCCTCCCCGGCGAAAGGTGCCCGGGTTTGGGGTCCACGGTCTTCCAGGACCGACTCCCGAAAAGGAACCAGCGCGGCGATGATGGCGCCCAGGATCGGGGGCGGCGGGTGGGCTCTGCGGTCCCGCGGGCCTTCCTGCCTGATGCTCTCGTTCTCCGGACAGAGAGTCATCTCACCGGGATGGCTGGGGAACAGAGTGGAGAGATCTGATCCAGGCCGGGAGACCCTCCCCTTCCTCCCAGGACACCCCTGCACCCCTGATCTGACCGGACGCGGAGGGGGTCCTATCGGGCAGCTGCCCCATACAACGACCAGGGGACCGACCCTGAGAAGCAGGCTGAGGTCCAAGCGTCCAGCCCATGGGCCCCCCTGCCCCTCCCCTCGGCCTTCCCCTGATGCTCTTGCAGGGCCTCTGCGTGAACCTGAAGCCCGACCACTCTCCTGTCTGAGGGCGGTTCTTGCTCAGACCTATGGCCAGGGCTCTCAGCCATGGGGAGGAGGGGCCCCCTTGAAAGGTGGTACCCAGAGCCTCCTTGGAGGAAGTCATAGAGTTTGGAAGTTGGTCTGACTCTTACCTGTCCCACTTTTTTTTGGTACAAAAACAAACAAAGATGCCCCCTGGCACAGAACGCAGAATTTCCATGAAATCCTGTTCAAAAAACAGGAATGTGGGAGAAATTTTGAAACTGGGTGGAACTGTTGGAAGATGTGGCCCCAGATCCCGGCACAGTTCTGGTGTTCTCTGCTTTTAGAGGTGTGTCCACAAATGTTAGAGTCCACGGAAAGTCGCCATCCACTCACACTGTAGTAAGAGTGAGTGAGAGTGAACTGGCTGGGGGTCTGCAGGACCCCGGCGGCTGCGGGGCGCAGGCGCACGGCTGTCCCAGCAGAGACGCACAAGCCTGAGGAGAGGGCCCGTGTCAGGGGGGAGAGGCAGGCAGCATCTCATCCATCTGTCCCGGAGCCCTCCCCGCTCCTGAGCTCTGGACTCTACCTCAGATGGCCAGGGGGCATTACAGGATCATTTTAAAAGCTGAAACGGTGACTGTCATACAAGTGGAAAATGTATCAGAGGTTTTATTGAATGCACTAATTAATGAGGAAACCAGGAACATGTTAGAACCAGCTCTCAGAATTCAAAACACCGCATTATGCAGGAAATAAGGAATATTGAGGGAATTCAGAAGTGATGAAGCAAGTCCACCCCCAGGGCCATCAGCAGTGGCATTCCGCCAGACAAAGTTAACTTGATTTCTATGGGCAGGAGTCGCCTGTATGACTGTCAGTTTTCTGTGGAAAAGCTCACACAGGAGGCAGAGATAACCCAGCCGGGGCCCCTCCCCCTGCCTTTCAGGAAGGTGCCCACATGGGCGGGCAACAGGCCTCCTCCCGCTGCCTCAGGAGCAAAGGCTAGAAGCCAGCCCGCCCCCGTCAGCCGGTTGCAGGGATAGAACGCAGTGCGCAGGGAGGCCCAGCCAGAGCCAGCTGGGCATCTGGTTAGTAAAGGAATGCCCCCCCCAGCCCTCTTCCTGTGCCCGCACCTCCTCCACACATGCCAGGCCCAGCCTCTGGGGCCTCTGGGGCCTCAACTCTGGCAGGAGCCACCCCCCAGGTGAGCTCAGGGACACTGGCCTGCATGGGCCTCCCTTCTGTCCCCAAGGCATTTCTGGTTCTCAGGTTTCTCAGAAATAAAACCCAAAAGCCCTTGAGCAGCATGCATGCTCCCCTCGACTGGTGTGATGGTGTAGACACAGCTCCACCCGCACCTTCCTGAGCGTTCCAAGTTGCCCACCCAGCATCCATCCACCCTCCCCACCCCCAGTGCCCACAGCCCATGTCCTTGGAGCCAAGCTACCCATACCCTCCTCTTCCAAGTGGGGCCATGGTTCATTTGTATCCATCACACATTCCTGCCGCTTGCACCTGTTAGAGGATGGACATGTAATCTAAGGGGTCCAGTCAGGGTGATTCCCTATATGGATTCCTGCCACCTTCCCTCTCCTTCTGGGCAGGATGGTGCTTGAATGTAAAGTCTGGAACTGGAGCAACTATTTTGTGCTCATGAGGCTGAACTGGATTTGGAATGAGGTTGACTCTGCAGAAGGCAGAGCTGGAAAGAAGTCGGGGCACTGACTGCATTGTTGAGCCGCTAGAGGCCCCTGAAAGCCAGCCTGCTTGGAGACCTCCAGTGCCAAAAGCCAGCCCACCTCTCAGCTAAGGCAGTCCCAGCTGCGTTTTCTGTTACTTGCGGCCCAGTGCATCCTAACTGACATATTTCCCCTTGGCTGCAACGCCAGCTGTACCTGCTTGTCTGGGTGGCTTGGGCGTTGGGCGGCTATCTGTCTTGTGCGTTTTGTATCATCAGTCCGTCCAGTCACTCTCTGCCCACCGGCTAGTGACGCATGTGGCCAAGCCTCCGAAGACCCCAGAAGGGGTCACTGACCAGAAACAAGGCTTGATCCAGGCACAACCCAAACAGAGGCTCATGCTCATTCCTGTGCAGGTGGGAGCTGCTCTCCGGGCCCCAGGACCCAGCACCAGTGCAGCTGCCTGGCTGTCATCACGGCCCCTTTGTGGAGGACAGGGTGGATTGGCACAGACGGCAGGGGCCTGAGGGTCCCCCCTGGCTTTGGAGTCTCTGGAGTTTTCTCCTTTCCGAGTCCTCTAGAGCCTACCAGCTAAAACCTCCATCTCTCGGTAGGAGACAGAGGAGGCTCAGGCTGGAGGTTTACGGAGCAGCAGAGCCACTGGTGGTTCCCTGGTCCCATGTCGTGAGTTCACAGGAGCTTTCCTCCCACAGCCGTCTTGTCCCCAGCCCAGGAGTGCTGGGCAGGCACTTGTGAAATACCCTGAAATGCACTTCATGGTTCTGGAAGCTTCGGTTGGTCTGCAATCACAAGTGGTGCTTATTAAAAATCTGTGTAGCCTCCCACATCAAACAAAATTAATCAGTAACAAGCGAGGTGCTATTAAGCCGTTTCTCAACACGGTAACTCGGGGGAAGCCCTATCTGATTGGCCAGTCTGGGCGGCCTCTGGAATTCTCGCCGTTTATCTGTGTGCGGTGAGCTTGACACGAGGTGTTTGTCTGTGGCTGAGTCACGAGCGGTCTCGCTCCACCGGGCGTACCTCTCTGACCCAGCGGGCAAGCCGTGGGCCCCAGGCCCCGCCCCGAGCAGCGGCGCCTCTGCCCCGGCCCCTTCTTGCTCCTCATCACCTTTCCCAGGGGGACACCTCTCAGCCCAAAGGCTGAGCTCCCGCATCTGTGGCTGCACACAGGCTTCTGCACCGTTATTCCCCACACTGTTGCTGTTCCCTTCTCCAGGGGACGTTCCCACCCCAGGGATTGAACCCAGGTCATTGCAGACAGATTCTTTACCAGCTGAGCCACCAGGGAAGCCTTATAATGACCTTATAAAAGTCCATTCATAGGGAATTGTTAAATAATAATAATAGGCCCATAAAATGAAATACGATTTTTAAAAGGAATGAAGACTCTAGGCTTGGCTTTGATCAACCTTCCCAGGTTGGAGGACACTATTTGTCAGAAGACATCAGGGTTGCCTTGGTGGCCGGGACAAGGGTGGCAGAGAAGTGGGGGGCGGGGACCCCTCCACAGACCCCTCCTCAGCAAGGCTCCACCTAGTGTCCAGGGCTGCCCGCAGCGGGGTCCTCGCCACAGGAACCCCCAGAGACCCACTCTGGGCGGACTGCTGGCCTGTGGTGCTGGGGAGCAGGCACCCCAGTGCACCAACGGGCCCAGGACATCTCCCCAGCCGTGACTCGTTTGTCCCGCAGACAGAGTCAAGACGCACCTGAGCCCGAGCCCCATTCCTCTCACACGGCCCCGCCTCGTGCCCCATCAGCGCTGCTCGGTCCTCCTCCCGGGCACGGCTGCCCCCCTTCAGCTTCACCTTCAGGAGCCTCGGGGCCCGACCACTGACCCCCACTGGCCGCAGCTGGGCCTGCTCCTCCCTGGCTTAGCACAGCACCTCGGCCTCCCCAGAGACCCAGCTGGAGCCAGAGCCAGATCCAGACACCGGCCCCACGTGGCAACCCCCATCCAGCTCCTCTGCAAATTAACCTTTTATTTTAGCATGTTTTTAGATTTACAGAAAAATTCTGAAGATGTTGCAGAGAGTTCCTGAACACCCAGCACAGTCTCCCTGTTACGAACACCTCGAGAGTGTTTCTGCCACAAACAATGAACTGATGCCCCACACTGTTTTCTGACTTCATCAGTTTTCTGCTGGGCTCCTTGCTGTTGCCAAACCTGCCTGGAGTGTGGGACCAGTCACTGTATCATCTGTTAATTCAATTATTTAATTTCTTTTTTAAGCATGTCCCAACCCCACTCTGGCCAGGCCAGGCAGCCTCAGGTGTGAGCTCTGAGGTCACGGCTTCCTTCCACGCTGGCGCGGAGGACAGGGACTCTCTGCTTCAGGGCTTGTCTGAGCCCCGGGTCTGAGGCAGCTCGGCTCAGCTAGCCTGACTCTGGTCCTTCCAGCAGATGAGGTGGGGACGAGGTTGGGCTGGAGCCCCAGGAACAGCCCAGTGTTTCTACCAGGGTGCCTGAGCGTGCTTTGTGGGCCAGGTGACTGACAGCCTTTGCCTCTTGACCTCTGGGCACAGGCCTGCTGCTGCTCACCAGGACTCTCCAGGGGAAACACCATAAAGTGTGAAGTCAGCCATTCATGGGTGCGAAGTCACCTGGGTTGGGTGGGGAGGGGGCCCCAGGCTCACCCCAGTCCTGTCCTGGAATGGTCATTTCCCAGGGAAGAGAGCAGGGTGCTCCTGAGGGTGCTGGTGGCTCCAGGGGCAGGAGGAAGCAGCCTGCCTCCTAGGGAGGACGCTGGGCTCTGCATGGGCCCTGAGCCCGACCCCAAGCCTGGACCACCGTGGAAAACAGTGCAGGCGGTGGGTCCCCAGGACGGCAGCCACCTGCCGCCCCGGATGCTGGGCTGTGCGTCTGCACCAATGGACAAGTCAGTGGTGCCTCTGCGGGCCTGAGTCTGCCCACGGTGTGGCCCCGACGTTGGGGAGGTGCCGCCTGCAGGGGCGCCCGGGCAGCCTTCCCTGCCTCCAGCCCCTCCTCTACAGCAGGGCTCCTGCTCCAGCCTGGGTCTCACCTGACAGGGGGATTTCTTCCCGCGGAGGCCCCAGCTAACAGCAGTCGTTGCCTCAGCGGGTTCTCTCCCGGCAGGTTCCCAACTCTTGGGGGTGGAGCCGGAGCGAGCAAGGCCCTGGAGAGGGAGCAGAGGCCGGGGCTCCCACCACCCACGCCTCCCACGCGGCGGGCCCGTGGGGCTTTGTCCTGAGGGCCCCCCGCGGCCTCGGCCTGGCGGCCCCCTCACCACCGCCAGGCCTCTGAAAGGCCTTTTCATTCCTGTGTGGACAGCACCACTGGCCGCATCAAAGAGCTTCTATGGAAAGTCATATTTTTCCCCAAACCAGAAAAGTTCAGGCTCAGAGCACAAACATTCAGCTCATTATTTAGAAATAACAAGTCCTCTGGGTCCTGGTATCAGATCAAAGCTCAGAAATTAAATTCTCCAGAAGAGGAGGAGGCTTGGGGTCAGCAGATTTGTGTTTGCTTATTTTTTTCATTCGGCAGCTAAAAAAAGGGCCTCGAAATCTGCCTCGCGGTTTAGAAGTCTGGCCGGGGTTTCTGAGCAGCGAGGAGACAGCGTGCTCCTGGGTGTGGAGCTGGAAACACTCGGTGACAATGGAGACAGCTTGGCAGCGGGTCGTGTGTGGGTCTCCAGGAGCGCCCTGGGCCCATGCCGCCCCCGTCACACATGCGTGCAGACAAGTGTGTGCACACGGGTGTTCGCCTGCCTGCAGGAGCTAATGGGCACACGGGCGTCTGCACACAGGATGCACGCAGACCATGTCCTCACGTGTGTGCACACGGGGGCCCTCCGACGGGACGCACACACGCTCAGAGCAACCGCCATGGAGAGTCCGAGGCTGGGCTCTGTGCTGTCCCCAGGGGGCCAGGCTGGGGTGGCCTGAAACACCCACAGGCTGGGGAAAGCGGCGCCGTGACTCCCCTCCACACCTGCACTCACGGGAGGAGCTGAGAGTGGGCAGGAGTGTTCAGAGACCATGGCTCCAGCCCCAGACCTGCCGGTGGCCGTGCAGGCCCCCAGGGGCGGGGAGGCAGCCAGAGGATCGTCTGTGTTTGTGGTCAGCTCTGGGCTCTCTTTCCTTGCCGGCCGAGGGTCACATCACCAGCACTGATGGCCCAGCCCTGCGGGGATCCCGGCCTCACCACTCGGCAGCCCCCAGGACGGAGCTCCCCGCAGGGCGCTGATGAAGAGGTCCTGTAGGTGGACTCTGCCTGTGTTGGGAGCTTGGCACGGAACGGGACCAGACACAGGCACCCCGGGGGCTAACACTCGTCCACCAGCGAGGGTTTGTAGAAGGGGACACGGTGTCCAGTCTGACGCGAAAACCAGGGCTGGTGTCCCTTTAATGTTCTCCCAGAATCCCGTCTCCAAGTTTAGCTCCAAACAGCAAGTAAAGGGGAAGAAATGGGAAACAGCTGAAAAGGCTGAAAACGTGACTCCCTTTTTTTCCCTCAAAAAATGACAAAAATAGTGACATAGACAAGTTCGTTTTCTAGGCAATGTTATTTTAGGCAGCGTGTATTAATGGCATGAGAATTAGTGCAAATTAAGTAATTAGGCTCAGGCTGGCAGCTGGGCTGACAGGCACAGTGCTCCTGGGTGCCCGGAACGGCCAGAAGGTTGGGGGCACTGGTCCCATCTGGGCGGGCTGTGCGGGCCTGCGGTCCTCTGAGCATCGCCAGAGAAGGCCCCAAACCTGGCCGGACGCCAGGCAGACCTGCAAGGCCAGGAGACCTGGGGCCTGCGCCTCCCAGGTCCCCTCGAGGTGTCCCAGGGTCACCTGCCAGACAGGAGACGACCCCCCACCCTGCAGAGGTGACCAGCTGGGGAGCCCGGTTCCTGGAGATCGCTGGTTCCCGTCACAGACAAGGAAACTGAGGCTCAGAGGGGGAAGCTGAGTCCTGAGCCGCCGAACCGGGCCCACCCCATCCGCCTGCACACCTTCCCAGGTCTCAGGAGGACAGGCCTTGGTGGGACCCACCCCCCACCAAGAGGCGAGGGTGGCCGGCTTCTGAGAGCGTGCTGGCTGTGCACAGCCTCTCCTGGGGTCCTCGGGGCGCTCCCAGCTGCGCGCTGGATGCCCCGTCTCTGTGAGGCCATGGAGCCCAGGGCCAGTCCCTCCGCAGCTTGCTCCATGCAGTGGACGCGGCTCACAGTACAGGCTGGGGGACTTCAGAAGGGAAACGTGCTGTCAGGCGCCTTTGGGTGACGCGCCCGGTAGCAGCCGTCATAGAAGCCAGCGTGCTGAGCCTCTGTGTCCCCCGCTGTTACTCTGAGCCCTCTGCCCCCACCTGTGACCCCTGACTCTCCTCGAGGTCAAAAGTCTCTCCTCCCTGCTCCCCACTGCACCCCAGTAGAGCTGAGCAAACAGTGGGTGCTCAGAGGGCACATGTGGCCTAGGCTGACCTAGGGATGCCTCTCCCTCCCTGCTCCCTGTCACCCCCAGCCCCCATCTTCCTGGGAGCCTCAAGGAGGCCTGACCGCACCCCGCTAACCCAGGCGGGGGCACAGGAAGCCCTCCCCCAGCACAGGGTCTCCGCCCTCCTCACCAGTCTCGCCCTGGGCTTGCCTCCGCGCTCCCAAGGGCTTCGGGAAGCATCTTGGGAAGCACAGGGGAGGACAGTCAGAGGGCGTGGGTGACCCTGAGAGCCGCGGTCAGCCCTCACTCCGTCCACATCCGCAGGGGGACCGAACCTCGAGATGGTCATTCTGGACCCCGCCTGGAGGCTGCCCTGCAGGGTCACCAGCACCCATGGGTGCTCCAAGGGACAAGCTCGGGGGTGAGGAGACAGAACACAGGTGTTAGTGGGGGCTGGTGCATGAGGTTGTAGGCGATCTTGAAGGTGAGACAAGGGGCTGTGTGGTAGGACCTGTGTTGTTAAAGCAACAAACTCCACCGTGGACAAAGGGCACCTTCTTCCCAGCACCCCATACCTGCCTGCACCCCATACCTGTCTGCACCCGCATACCTGCCGGCGCCCCATACCTGTCTGTACCCCATACCTGTCTGTACCCCATGCCCAACTGTCCCTCATATCTGTCTGCACCCCGTACCTGTATGCACCCCTGTACCTGGCACACAGGAAGGGCTTAGCGAGGCAGCTAAATGAAGGCGATACGGCTGCACGCTCCAAGCTGGAGGACCAGGTGCGCCCCGGCAGGCTCCAGGTTAGGGTTTTACAGAGGCCCAGGCTCCCGGGGTGAGGGCACACTGGGTGCCTAAGCAGCAGATGCTTATTCAGAGCCCGGAGGTCTCGGTGCGGGCGGGGCCGGCTCCCTCTGAGGCTGGAGGCAGCCTCTGGTTCAGGCCTGGCTCCCTGTCCTGGCGACTGTGGCGTCTCGAGGCCCCCGCACGCGCGTCACGGGATCTCTGCTCCTTCGTCATGTGGCCCTGCCCAAGTCCCTTTTCTGAGAAGGACACCCGTCATGTGACACAAGGCCAACTCCGCACCCAGGAAGACTTCACCCTGAGGTCCACAGCCACATCTGTGTGCAGAGACCCCATTTCTGAAGAAGGTCACGGCTGTAGACTGAATGTTTGTTTCCCCCCATTCACGTGTTAACTCCAACCACCCAGTGTGATGGAGCTGGGGGGCTGCTCTGGTGCGATGAGGTCATGAGTGTGGGGCCCTCTGGATGAGCTGAGTGCCCTCATACGAAGAGGCCCCAGAGAGCCCCTCGGGCCTTCGTCCACATGAGGACACGGCAAGCAGACGCCATCCACGACCCAGGATGCAGGGCCCCAGCAGGGTGGATGCTGCTGGCGCCTTGCCGGAGGTCCAGCTTCCAGACTGAGAACCACACGTGCTGTTGGTAACAGCCCAGCCGGCAGTGTCCCGTCGCAGGTGGACTAAGACAGTCACACTCCGGGTGCCAGGGGGACGCTGCCCAGCCCAGTCAGGGGCCTCCGCTGACAGTGCTGGGGGTGTTGCTGCACTCACGCTAAGAGGCCTCACAGGCCACAGCAAAGAGAACAGGGCCCTGAGGTCTAGGGCACCTGCTGCCTGCGGGCAGCCCAGGGCGCCAACCCTCCAGCCTCGGAGCTGCTGCTTGCTGCCGGTCGGTCCAGCGCCTTCCCGGCCGTTCCTCCTGCCTCAGCCCCTCACAGCGGTGTCCCGCAGCATCCTGGACTCCTTGGAGGTGAGCAAGCACCCCGAACATAGAGCCCATGACTCCGGAAGTGATCCTCGTCTTGGTCTTCATCAACCTGGCTACTCTGCATCCAGAAGCTCGTGGGGAGAAAGGATCCCCGCTCCACCCCCCTCCCTAAGCAGAAGCGGTGTTTAGAGACCCCAGGTATGTCGAAGTCTGCACCGCACTGGCCCAGAGGCCAGGCAAGCGGACAGCCTGTCCTACCTGTCTCACCTCTCCCAAGCAGCCCGCAGCAGCAGGACGAGGCAGTGGAAACTGTCAGGACCACTCTGCCCCCTCCCGTGGAACCCCGCGGAAGTGAGGCCACGGTGCACCAGCCCTCAGGCTCCAGGGACACTGACTGGGTCCCCACTCCTCACACTCACCCTCCCTGATCAGCAAGAGTTTCATTCTAGAAACCTGTTGCCGACGGGGGAGACTGGGTCACCTGCAGCCGTGGTGTGCAACTCCCTGGCCCCCGCCTGCCCCACCTCAACACTTGCTCTGGGTGCTTCTCGCGAAGGGCTCCCCTGGCACCCGGCTCCCTGGCCCGTCAGCCTTGACCAGTGGGAGAAACAGGCCTGGCAGTCGGGGGCGAGCCTGTCCCTGGCCCCAGCTGTGGAGCAGCTGAGCTCATTGGAAACAGGCTGTGGCCTGAATGCCGCCCTTGTCTCCAGACTCGTCAATAGCCTCCAGAACCACCCGGTCTCCTATTGACTCAAGATAAGTTCCGGGAGGCCCAGAGCTGCCTTGTTTGGCCCTGTGTCCGCCGGACAGGCCAGCTGGGCTTGGCAAGTCCCTGCAGCCGGGACCCAGCTCCTAACACCCCCGGGCCAGGCCCTGTCCTCGTCCCGCCCCCTGCCCCCAGGAGCACACCTGTGTCTCCCCGCAGCACTGGTGCGGACACACCCGCGTCCACGGAGCTCCGTCCAGAAACAGGTGCTTGAGGTGACATCACGGCTCAGGGCAGAGGGCACCTAAGTCCGCTGGCTCTATCAGTGTTTACATTTCCAGCTCCACGCAGAGTCTAATCAGACTTCCGATGACACCTGCTGGTTTCTGGCCCTCTGCGCTCCCGGCCGTGGATGGTGGCCCCACTGGTCTGGGAGTGCACCCTCCTCGTGGCCCGGGCAGCTGACAGGTGGGGATCCAGGCTCCAATATGGGGCAGAATCAGGTTTGGAGACAGGGCCCCCGAGCGGGCGCGGGGGGTGGGGGGTCCGTACAGGCCCCAGACCAGTGGGGATGGGGGGGGGAATCTCCCCTCAGTCTGCGCTTTGGATTCATCCACTCTCCCCTGCCTCACTGCACACATTCAGGGGCTCACCCAGGAGGAAAAGCACAGACGCTCTTTCAAAAACATTCTTTTTTGGGGGAAAAAAAAAACAGCTTTGCAGTCCAACGCCCAGGCAGCAAGTACCGTATAAATCAGGCCCGTGGGCAAGTCCCAGCTCTGCTGGTGAGGGCCCTGACCCCTGGGACCCGCCATGTCACTAGGGTGAGCGGGGCTTCATCCTGCTGCTGCTGCGGAAGCCACGAGGAGGAGGCTCCCGCTCCTGTCAGACACCTGCGCCCTTAAACAGAGCAGCAGCCCCAGAGGCTCCTCAGACCCGCTGGGGGTTCTGAAGAAAAGTGGATCCTCCACTCTGTGAGGGGTGCCATTACCCCCAACACCTCACCCCAGAGGCCAGACCTCAGAGAGGCATCCCTGCAGCGTCCAGGGTTTATTGACACATGAAGAGCAGGAGATAAATGCACCTATCAGGACCAAACAGGCTGAAACCTTAGAGATAAGACAGGCCCAGAGGGGCTGTGAGTGGGAGAGACTGTGCCCACCCCCAGTCCACCCCCAACCCCAGGAGCAAAGGGTGAGGGGCGGGAGCTAGTCATCCCTAGCCGGCCCGTCCCAGACCAGACCAAGGCTCCACAGGGTCCCTCTCCAGTGACACCAGCGCCGGCCCAGGGCCCCAACAGACCCTCGTCCTGCCCTCTGGACACGCCCATCCAGGAGAGGCGCATTTGCTAGGGTGCCCACACAGCTGGCAGACAGTGGCCCGGGGCCGTGGGCCCACGCTGGATGGTGGCAGATCCCTGGGGATGAGGTGTTGGTCTGCAGAGCCCCCGCGCCCAGCCTGAGCTGCGTCACTGTCTCGTGGTTGCACAGAGGGGAGTGTATGTTGACCCTCCCTCAGGTGAAGTCTCCCCAGCTCCTCCGCTGGGCGCTGGGCCAGCTGACAGCAGGAGACGCGCACCCTGCAGGACCCCGGGTCAGCCCCAGCCCCGACGGAGGGCACATGGCAGGTGGGAGGCTGGTGGGGTGAAACCCACCGGTCACCACAGCTGACCTGGGGTCCGACCTCGGGGTCCAGGCCATCCTGTCTGGGCTGGAAGAGGCCAAGCCGTCAGAGAGAGGCGGGCCAGGGTCCTCCCCTGGGGCTGCCGGGGCAGGAGAGCCCCCACTGAGGGGACCCCGCAGAGCAGACTGGGAGTGGACAGCCCACAGGCCCTGGGGAGGTGCGCCGGGGGCCGGACTGGGGAGCCGGAGGGGGGCTGGGCCGCCAGGTGGGTGCCTCACGCCAGGATCCAGCACCTCGCAGGTGTCATTTTCATGCCTTATGCTAATTAATTATATTTTTATAATATTATATATTGATAGCAATGATATGGTTGTGCTTTTTGCCAAGAAAATGGTAACTCTTGATGGAAGGGACAAATAGCCAGGAAAAATGGCTTACCAGGCTTCCACAGGGGGCAGGGAAGAATAGTGACAAGGACTCGGAACTCATCCAACTCCCAAAGGACAGGGATCAGAGCAGAGAAGGCGGCCTAGAGCCCGAGGCCTGGATCATCCCTTGATTGAGGGACACATCAGTGAGAGAGGGAGGGCTGGGCCCTCCTGGGACGGGGCTTGTGTGTGTGTGTGCGCACCATGTGTGTGTACCATGTATTTGCACCGTGTGTGTGCACGTGTGTGCCATGTGTGTGCACGTGTGTGCTCTGTGTGTGTACCATGTGTGTGCCGTGTGTGTGCAGAGAGTGAAGCTGTGTGCACTTCAGTGACATCTGAATATAAAAATTGTTACTATAATATTGCCTTCCTGGATTAATGTTCAACAAAAAAGCACTTTTCTAGGGCAAATTCTATTAATCCACTGTATTTAATCCTTGTCAATCATCTGAACTTGAGATCAAACAGCTTCCAATAACCTTTTTTTTTCATTTCACTAAAATTCTATTCATAGAAATAAATTTTTCTCCATTTCAATTTTACCAAAAAATTATGATTTATTCATTGTTAATTGTTCATATCAGTTTTATGATTAGAACTTCTCGTGTGGGATCTGTGGGGATCAGGAGAGACACCCAAGGGTGAGAGGCTTGCCCCCTTCTCAGCCTCAGAAAAAATATCCTCTTTTCCTGGGTCACAGTTTGCATGATTTACTCTTAACTTAGAGTCCAAAGCCAAATTTACCACAGGCAGGTTAGTTTGTACAAATTTTATTTTGTGTGGACAATTTCTACCATTCTGATTTAAAAGAATTGTATTCTTTTTTTGTTTTTTAGCTAATCCAGGAGGAAATTGTGAGGAACTGTCTGTCTGTGAGAAAGAGAAGCTGGGAGGGTGTGCAGGAGGGTGGAGGCAGGTGGGGGGGGGGGGGGTTGGTCCGGGGGGCGAGAAGGGGTGGAAGGCGTCGTGAAGACAGGCAGCACATTCTCCAGGTCAGTGTGGATAGCCGCCGCCTCGCTTAGAGATGACCTTGACTCAGGGCTCAGGGTGGGAACCCAGGGCCAGACACTGACGCTTCGTGCCTGCGAGGGGTGAGGGGCTGCGGGGGTCAGGGGGGCATGGGAGGTGGACATTGACCACAGGAGACCCCAGCCCGGACACCCCAGCAGCTGGAGTCCGAGCAGCCGCTCTGAGGAGCTCCTGGACAACCCCCACCCCGCCTGGAGGGGGTTTCTGCTGCGGCAGCTCCGTGGCCCCATCCCCCGGCCCTTCCCGAGAGCAATGACTTGGATTCTAAGTCCATCAGCAGACAGTCACGGAGCCAGTGCCCAGGGGGCCCTCCCCTGCCTCCTGTGTGGCTGAGGTCCTGCTGATCGGGAGCAGAGGAACCTTCCGATCCCTGTGCCGTGGACGCGATCCTGAGGCATCCAGCCACACCTCTGCAGACCCGAGCTTCGTGGCAGCCCTTGAGATGGAGCAAATCTGGAGGCACACAGGGCCCAGGGTGCCAGGAGGGAGCCCCCAGGACAGCAGGGTCCAGGCTAGAGGGCTTCCATTTAGGCTGCACAAGAAGCTCTGAAAGGTGGGAAGAGAAAGACGTGGGTTCCGGGTCAGGGGACACAGAGCCACAGGTGCCAGTCACCACCCAACGTGGAAGGCCTCCGCCCAGGGTTCCAGCTCCCGGCCTGGCTGAGGAGAAGCTCACGTAGGGCCACTCTTCTGCCTCTATCCCCTGCCCCCTGATCCCTGCCCCTCCCCTGCCCTCTGCCCCCTGCCCTCTGTCCTCTGCCCCCTACCCTTGCCCTCTGCCCCCTACCCCTCTGCCCCTCCCCTGCCCTCTGCCCTCTGCCCCCCGCCCCTGCCCTCTGGCCCCTACCCCTCCCCTGCCCTCTGCCCTCTGCCCCTGCCCCCTGCCCCCTACCCTTGCCCTCTGCCCCTACCCCTCTGCCCCTCCCCTACCCTCTGCCCTCTGCCCCCTGCCCCTGCCCTCTGGCCCCTACCCCTCCCCTGCCCCCTGCCCTCTGCCCCCTGCCCTGTTCTCTGTGCTGCCCCCAGGCCCAGGCCCTCATTTTGGAAGAATCTGGGTGACTCTGAACTGCACAAGGGCAGAAGGAGACAGGGAGGGACCCAGGTCATTTGGCTGACGGCTCAGCTGCTCAGGACTGGAGCCTCACCAGGGGTACGGGCACGGCGCCCGCAGGGAAAGCCCTCAGGAGGAGCACGAGATGCCAATGAGCTCCTGAACATTCCTCCTGGGTGGACGTGAGATGCCAGGAGTGATGCCAGGAGGGAGGGAAGACCGCGTTCGGTCTCTGCGGTGTGTGTCTCCATGTGCCACGCACTCCCCAAGCCCTCCAAGCCTTGATGACCAGCCAGCCTGGGCGCTGGAGACGGAGGCCTGGGGCAAAGGGCCACGGCAAGTCCCACGTCTCCCCTCTGGACTGTGGAGGCCACAGGGGCCCCTCAGTGACCTGGAGGAGGGTCCCCTCGGGCCATCACCGCCAGGCCCCGTCACCTTCAGCAGCACTGTGACCACCCTCAGCCCGGAGCCTGTGTGGGCAGCCTTCCTGAGGCTCTGCCGTCGCTTCAGGCCCGGCCGGGCGCCCAGCCCTCCACCTGCCTATTCGCTCGGACCCTGACCACCTGCTCATGGGATCCAGCAGCAGCTGCGTCATCAGGAAAACCTCTGTGGGGCGGGGGACGGGGTGACACCTGATCTGCTGCAGGAAACAGCTGCGGGGCCGCGGGGGTCGTGGTGGAAAGGGGCTTGAAGCAGATCAGTTCCTTTCTGTCTTGAAGTTCAGTTTTCCCAAACTTGTGAAATGAATCCTGCCCAGGGCAGACTGGGGGAAGGAGTCAGACCCCACGTGCAGTGTATGCAATGGCTTGTCACTGGGAAGCCCACGCGTGCCCCCAGGTGAAGACACGGGCGAGCCTCACCCCTCGGCTTCCGGCCCTGGGCTTCATGACAGGGCCCGCCATGCTCTCCTGTGTCGCTTTATCTTGAGTGCGCTCGCTCTGCCGGGTCTTGATTTCTCATCAGCGGCCTCTGGCCCTCGCGTCCCGGGACTCAGCCCCTCTGAGCTGAGTCCTTCCCAGCAGCTGGGGCAGGGTGGGCTCTGCTGTGCAAACACCTCACATGCTGTTCACGCTGCCCTGAGTGCTACATTTGGGCTGTTTCCAGGTTTTTTTTTTTTTTTTTTTTTTTGCTTTATAAATAATACTGCTGTGGACATTCCCTCAAAACCCCCATGTCCTCGGCTCGGGGATTTCTCTGGGGCTGATGACGGGGCGGAAGGGCCGTCCAGGGTGTGCTCACTGGGCTTTCCCAAGACCCTGGTGCCAAGTGACCCCCACCCGGCAGGGCGTGAGGGTTCCCGTGCCCTCACGGCCGCTGGTCCGGCCACTGCTTAAACGCTTGCCAAGCTGCCGGGTGAGTCAGGATCTCGCATTGTGATCTTAACACGCGCTTCCTGAGTCCTAACGAGGTCCGATCTATCTGGGCTCCTCCCGCTGAGCTGCTGGCTGCCACGCTGGGTCAGGCACTCAGTTTCGCTGACTCCTGTTCGCGTTGGTGTTCCGTAGCCCGGCCTCCTTTTTTGGTTGAGTGTACACAGGTCTCCTCCCCCTCTGTGGTTTGTCTCTTCACTCCTTTTATGGGGCCTTTCGGTGAGACAAAATTTCTTAATTGGGTTAGAATTGATCAGTCTTTGCCTTTCCAGCTATTGTTTTGTAAATTGTATGAGAAGTCCACCCACAGACAGAAGTTGCAAAGATGTCTCTCGATATCCTCTGAAACGCTCTCGTTTTGTGTCACATTTAGGAATTTGTCTACCAGGGTCATTTTTTAGTGTGAAACAGATCCTCGGCCCCCACATAACTCGGGGTTCATCTCTGTGCTCAGTGACTGGTCTCTGCAATCCTGGGGGCGAGGTCAGCCCTGTGACCTCCCCTTGTGGACCTGAGAAGGAAGGCTGACGTTGGGTCTGCTCAGCGTCTCCCTTGTGAGGACAGGGTGGCGGTTTCCGGCTCTGTGAGTGCAGAGCCAGAAGCTGGGCTCCGCTGTCCAGCGCTGGGCTGCGTGCGTGGCCTGTTTCTGAGCTCACTGCTCTGCCCGCCCGTCTGCTCAGCTCCTGCAGAGGTGCCACAGGCCATGAGGACGCAGCTACACTCAGCTCGCTGTCGAAACCAGTCTGTCCCTTGTCCTTCAGGGAGGCTGAGTTGTTCTCAGCTCTTTGCATCTCAGCATAAATTTTTTAATCAATTTGTAATGATCCACCAAAAGTAAAAGAAGAGATTTAGGTTGGTATTATACAAAATCTGCGGATTCCTCTGGGGAGAACCGGCTCTCAATTCATGACTGCAGTGTTCCATTAGTCTAATTACTCAGGTCTTGTACATCTCTCAATTTTTTTAGATCAATTTCCTCTGCAAGAATCCTGCGCATCTTTTTTCTTTCTTACGCATTTCATACTTTTGTGTGAGGTGCTTTCTAAACCTCAGTCTGTCACTGGCCTCTAGAGAAGCAGCTAAGTTTTACATGTTGATTTTGAATGTAGCAAACTTCCTGGGTCTCTTACCAATTTTGAAAATTTATCTCCTTGTTCCTCTGCACTTGCTCCACACATGATCATGTCCTCTGAGAGCAGTGGAGGTTTTCTATTCTCCTAGCCGATCCTTATGCCTCTTACGTATTTTTCACATCCTGCAGCTTTTGTGGGGGCCTCCATTCAGATGCTGCTGAGCGAAACGGGAGGTAGGAAATTCCACCTCCTTCCCAGGCTCAGAGTGAAAGTTATAAAGTTTCTTATGCATACAATTAAGGTTAAGGTTAAGGAAGTTTCCTCTATTCCTAATGGAAGTGTTTTTTTGGGAATGGATATTGAATAATATCAAACATTTTTTTTCATCTGTTGATGTGATCTTCCTCTTATATCTGTTGAGACAGAAGGTTATATTGATTGGTTTTGTAGTATTAAACCACTATTTTACTTCTGGGATAAACACAACTTGGTCACAGTGTATTATCCCATTGCTCCATTGATTTCTTCAGGACCTGTAATCTTTCCTTGGACTGCTCCTCACGAGTTTTTTTATCGAGAGTCTAATTGCTTCTGAAAGTGAGTCGAGGTTGTTTCCTTCTTTGCTGGGCTTGGAACAGTTGAGTGGCCTATTTGTTTCTTGAATATTTTTGCTAAAAATCATCAGTGAAGCCATTTGAAGCTGGAATTTCCTAAGTAAAAGAACTTTTGATTTTAAATGCTTGGGAGTAATAGATGAAGGTTCTCAAACATTGCTTGTGAGGGTGCAAATTGATAACAGTACTTTGGATAACAGTTCAGCAAGACAATCACACCCACTGAGACCAGCTCCAGAGCACACACACCTACCCAGACAAGTGTGAATCATGCCCGCTTTACCCTGAGAGCCTGGAGCTAGAAACCGCCCACTGAGCCATCCACGGGGCTGCGGTTTATCCCCGGGATGGAATCGTGCACCAGCAAAGCAGACACACAACAGACTCACACGACATGAGTGGGTGTCACAGGCACGGAGCGGGTGACGGGAGCAGACGCTGTGATCTCTCCCACGGGGGCTCAGGAGGGAGCAAAGCCAAGTGTCGGAGTGGACGCCCACAGGGCCGGGCCTGGGGCAGGCGTCAGGTAACACCCATGGTTCCCCCTGGTCCATGATCCTCCCAGAGCACCGGCCTGGAAGCCAGAACTGTGGTCGTTCAGAGGCAGTGGTCCCGGGTGATGCTCCAGGTAGCTCTTGGGGGGTCTGGAAACACGAATGTCCCTGAAAATTCAACAGTGGGGACTTCACACTGATCCACTTTGCATCATCCCCTGGTGAGCGGGTGGATGCCAGGGGTCCTCTGGGTTGTCCCTGGGCTGCCCCTCAGCATGGGAAGGAGGCATTCTGGGCCTCATCTCACGGGTGGCCAGGGACTCCTAGGCATAGAAAGGAAAAGCTGCCCAGGGCAGGGGTCGGGTTGGACATCAAGGTGGGGGACGTGGGTCTCGTAGCCCACAGTCAGATCAGAGCCTCTTGGGCAAGACTCCCAGTCATAGAGACACAGGGGACCCTGGCATCTGGGCCTGCAGAAAGGGAGCCTCTTGTCAGGCCCAGGAGCCACCTGCGGGCTCCCCACCCAGTCCCTTCTCTGCATGTTCAGCAGAGCTTTGCCTCGTCCCTCAGCGGGCTCACAGGTGGGCTGCAACCAGCACCCTGGATGTCACTGGAGGCCAGGACAGGCAGAAGGACCCATCGGCCCCCAGCAGACTCCTACTGTGGCCTCAGATGGCCCCGAGGGCATCAAGACTGGAGCGCCACCCCAGCCTCTGCGGCTGCCTCTGGGGTCTCTATGCGCACCTGTGGCTCGGGGTCCGGATTCTCCCGGAACCGCTTGTACTGGGCCAGCTTGCCCTTACTTTCATGCAGCCACCACTCAGTCAGCTGGCTCTTTGTTCAATGGGGACGCGGTTTCAGGACTCACAGGCCCCAACTCCTGCAAACTCTGAGCCTGGATTCACCCCAGGGAGCACCCTGAAATCCTCTCCCTCTTCTGTGGGCGACGCTAGCCTCCGCACACTTGGGTCTGTGGCTGGGACGTGTCCTCCCAGGGAGCAGAGGCGGGATGGTGGTGGAGGGGGCTGGGGGGCAGGCACTGGGGAGGGGGACATTCCTCGACAAGAGCAGGCACGGCGGCTCTGTGGAATTCCGGACGCGGCTCCGGCACAAGCCTGGTCTTGTGGGGACAGGCTGCCCCTCCCGGGGCTGACAGCCTCTCTGGGCGGCAGGTGGCCTCTTAGAGACGGGGGATCGGCCCCGCGGCCTGGGAGATTGATGGCATTCCTGGGGGCCCGCCCCGCGCCCCGCTCGGACGCAGCCCCAGATCCGGGGGCCAGCCCGCGAGCCTCGCGGAGCCGCGGACCACGGCGAGATGAGCCAACCCTGGCTCCGGGCCGCAGAGATAAGACACCTACACAAACAAGGGCACAAAGACTGCTCTCATGGCCGCACCAGCTGCGTGCCAAGCCCTCAGCGGGCACTTTATGGCATGTTATCTGCTCTGCGCCCCACAACAGCCCTGCCAGGTGGGATTTTTGCTCCCATTAAACAGATAAGGAGACAGGGTTCCAAGAGGCGTGGGGGTGGCCAAGGTCATGAAGGTTATAAAGTAGCTGTGCCTGGATCCCACCCAGGCCCACCTGGACAGAGCCCACCCCGCTTTGCCAAAGTAATAAGCAGACCTTGTGTTCTGAAGCACACAATCTGGAAAGCGGAGCTGCTTCCGGGGAAGGAGCAGGGGTGGACACACCTCGCCTCCTCCATCTGAGCTGCCCACAGAGGCAGGAGCCCGAGGCGGTAGGGGAGTCCACCGGGCGGAGGCCCCGGGTGCTGTGCGTTCCAAGGGAGGCAGGCGGGGTGCGCCCGGGTGAGCCCCACATCGGCGCTCCCAGGACCCTCATCACTGACCAGCAGGACTCAGAGCTTTGTTAGACGACCTGGTCTCTGATGCCAGAGAAGCTGAGAACTGGGACCCACAAGATACACAGGAATCGGGGCAAGTGACAGAGCCCAGGGCAGCAGCGCCTTCACCTCCAGCAGGAGGGTCTTCCCGGAAAACTGCACCACCCAGAGGACATGGCTCTGGAGGCTGAGCGCCTGCCCCGGTCCCCAGGCTGCGGCAGGGAAACAGGGCCCAAAACAAACCCCGAGAAGCGGTCTGAGCAGAGGAGCGGGGAGGAGACCGGGCCGGGAAACTTCTCAGCTGCCAGAGTAGACTGCCACCGTGACACCGCCCAGGCACCGCGGAGAGGGGCTCCCGGTAAAGAAAGAACAATTGGAATAAAGACCTGGTGGTAAAACAGAAGATGGGGGACAAGGTTGAAGAAAGCCGTACAAAGTTAAAAGGATCCTAGAATCATGGACGACCAGAGGGTCCAGTACCCGAATAAGGGTTTAGAAAAAGAGACCAGAGTGACAGCCTGCAGAGAACAGGCCACGGAGCTCGGGGACAAAGGGCTGGGGGGAGCCGCAGCGCAGGGGCGCCGTTCGACGGCCCCCACGTGCCCACAACCGCGTGGGATCTGCCAGTCCTCAGAACCAACTGTGCCTCGAGGTTTTGGGCCGAAGTCACTGCAGCTGGGTCTCCATGGCAGCCACACCACTCAGCACGTGACCAGTCAGGATGCGACAGCCACGCCTGGCGTGACCCTCGCAGACAGTCTCACGCAGACACACCCAGCCACACACAGTGGGCCCCTGCCCTCGAGGGCGGCACACACAGCCTCGCCGATGCACACAGCCCTGCCCTCTCTTCCTAAAACTTCCAGCTGCGGGCCTTCCTTTCCACACGCACAGTGACCCCTCAGCCACCCTCTGGTGGGCTTGTGACCTGTGTCAGGGTTTCTGCTCTTCCCGGGAACTGCGCAAGGATTGTCCCGGCCGCTGTGTGAGCATCGGAGTGACCCGAGGCCCAGGGAACATGCCCTCATGGAAACCGGACTACCCTCCGGGTGGGCCCTGCTCACGATCCCCACGCTAGTGCAAGAGGGCACCTCTGGGCTGGCTCACCAGCCACATGTGCAGTCTCCTCAGGGGCTCAGGCCAGCCCGGAAAGAGGGCGGGTGTGAGTCTCCAGACCGCCTGGGAGGTGGGCCATCCCTCCCCCGGGCCCTCCTCTGCCACTTTGTCCTTTCTATCACTGCCGTGTGGCTGCTCCTCCATTGACTGGGATGCTCCTCCGCCAAGCACACTCGCGCCATCCTATCCTCTGAGTTCTGACTCCCACACACAAGTTTTAAATGTTCAGGTGGTCAGAACTGTGAGTCCCCTCTGTGGTTGCTGGGCTGCTTGGCTCATAAAACAGGCCAGCTGCCAAGGAGCTTCAGGCCTGAGGCCTTTTCTCAGCCAGCAGCAGGGCCGGGGTTGGTCAGTGAGGGTGGCCCTGCCATCCCGTGTCCAGCGTGGGATGGGGAGTACCAGCCTCCTCCTCCAGTCCTGTTCCCTGAACCCCGGCCCCTTGGGAGTCTGCCCTCAGCCTGTGAGGAGAGCTTCCCAGTTCGGGCCCAAGTTGCTGGTTCGATTCCAGGAAGAATGCGAAGCTGAGGAGACAATGAGTGACCCTCCGCTGCCTTCCTTCCTAGAAGACCCTGGGCAAGCCACAGCGGCTCAGAAGGCAATCCGGGCATTGAAGGGATGGCCCACCCTCACGCCCAGGCGACGAGCTGGGTCTCCTCAGTGAGTGGGCAGGAACAGGCCCCGCAGCCCCACCCTTCGGGCTGGCCCAGGTATGTCCGGCAGGCTGCGCTGCAGGCCTCCTCCAGCCCACTGACTCCAGGGAGGGGGCGTGGCTCTCACTGCCCTTTGCAGAAAAGATTGCAAAGGGACCAAGCCACTGGGCAACCGGGAGCCAACGCGGGATTTGAACTTGGGGAAGCAGACATGCCACGCAGGACGGCTGCCCCAATGCCTGTGACGGTGCCGCCTCCCTGTCCCGGGTGTTGGCCGAGAGCCAGCAGGTGCCCTGCTCGCCCCCCGGGTCCTCGGCTCCCCTCGGGGTCTGTGTGTCCACACCACCCACACTGGGAGGGAAACCCCAGAATCCGTGTCTGTCCCATCCTGGGGGGGCAGCGCTGAGTAGAGAACCTGAGCCTCGGGTTCCATGCCCTCTGTTGCTGCCTCGTGGCGACCTCAGGCTGCCACGGCCCCTCCCTCAGCTCCCTCTTGTCCTTAAGTTCCCTGGGGGGGTCTCAGAACCATGTCAGCTCCCGGAGGGAGGGCACTTTTGAAATTGCTCCAGCTTGTGGATTTGGGGGCAGCGTCCCAAGAGCCTGGGGGCATGTGTGTAGTGTGGACGTGTGCACGTGTGCGTGTGAGCCCGTGCATGTGTGTGTACACAGCATCTGTGTGCTCACGTGCACGTGTGTGCAGGTGTCTCCATCCACGTGTGTGTGCAGGACACTCACTCAGCTCACCAGCCCCTAGCAGCCCTGACTTACAACTATGCAAATCACTCTCTCCCTGCAGGTTCATTTGTCTGGAGACCAGTTCAGCGGCTAAAGAGCAACCCACATGCTCCCACGCTCAAAGAGAAAGTTTCTGCCCCACTTTCTTAGTGGAAGTTTTCCTTTTTCTCCTTGTTTGTCCAGAGACATCCACTGCACAACATTTTACTTTTGAGAAAGCTCACAGTGGCCAGCACTGCAAATTCAAGGGAGCAAGGTGTGGGGATGAGACAGCAGCTGCTAATTCAAGTTTTAGGGAGACTTCTCTCCACCACTGAGATTTTCTGGTCAAGGACCTGGGCCCTCCCTTGCGTGGGATTGAGAGGGTCCCCAGAGCAGGTACATCCTCGCCCGCCAAAGCCACTGAGACCCCCAGAAGGCCGCAGGTGCAGAGTGCCTGCATTTGCCCCATCGTGGGCACAGTCTGGACTCCTACCCTCCTCGTCTTCCCACGTCGCTGACCCGCCCCCCCCCCACCCCCCAGGGCTGCTTGTGTGGGCCGAGAGGGTGTGTCCAGAAGGACATCTGGGCATGTGGACCCCCGATGGCATCGCCTCCTGCTCCTTTCACCGACGTGGGACCCCACCCGGCCCCCTGCAGAGCCTGAGGGGCGTCTCTGGGCTGAGGGCCGACCCCCCATCTGGGGCCAAGAAGTCACAGCACCGTGCCTCCACCTGGCTGGACGCCCCCTCCACAGCCCCCAGCTGGGGCTCAGCCCAGACCCCAGGGAACTTTCTCAACCCAGCAAACCCCCCGGCCCCCACCTCCACCTGCTTTTAAATAGTTAACTAGAGTAATAAAAACAGACGATAATGCGGTTTTGATCCCTTATCAGCGTCACAGAGGCCTGTGAAGGCTGTGAATACGCCACTCAGGGACCCAGCCCGACCACCCTTTCATGTGCAGCCAAGCGGCTCAAAAAGGGAGAGAGCTTTTCCAAACCAGACGCCCTTCGCCAGTGCAAATTTCACAGTAAAAATAGAATAGGAAATTCCTAATCTGCTGTTTCATGTGTGACAAGCGGTTTTGTGGCAGGACAGGGGCCCGGGAATGCTGTCCCTGCATCCGCGGCCTGGCCACTTTCCCCGAGCGAGCACGTGCGTCCCTGAGGGCTTTGTGCTTTGCAGCCGGCCAGTGCAGCTTTACCGCAGGACCGGAGACTCCGGGCTGGCCCGCGGCCCTGCCATTCTGACCTGCGTCTGGAACCGCGAACACTCCAGCCCCCAAGCTCATGTCGGACCCCCAGGGCCTCACTCCCCACAACACAGCTCCCCCTGACGGTGTTCCAGCACTGCAGATGGGCAAGCTGGGTGCAGGGCCAGGGAACCCAAGGTCCACCTGCTGCTGGCGGCCTGGGGAAACCCCGGGGAGAGGAGCCTCAGGGAGCTCAGAGGGGGCATTTTACGGGGACACCTGCTCTCACATTGAGCTCTCTGAGTCTTAACAATGAGGGTGCATTTACCTCCAGTTGTTAAGAAAGCACAGCCTTCTGCTCATGTTCACAAGTCCAGGAATGGTGACTATGCTGTACCGGAAAAAAAAGGCGTTCAGAAAAATAGTTCCAACCAACAGTTTCTGCGTTTCAGTGGCCTGGTCTCCTGTCTGAAGACGCAGGAACAAAGGCAGGACCAAGTGAGTGAGCGAACAGATTAACGAACAGCTCTCTCCTCTGGGAACACAGGGACGGGCCGGGGAGGATCCCGTGTGGCGTCTGGGGGCCATGAGCACCTTCTGGTTCCTTTAGGGTGGGTTCTGGGGTCCCAGGGCCCACCTGGGTTGGAGCAGCCCCAGGGCCCGCACGCCCTGTTCCTCTGAGAGAAGCAAGGACCCTCTCCGGGTCCGGCTCCTTCCTGCTCTGCTGAATGTCCGTGCATCCCCCCGGTCACAGCAGGGTGCCCGAGGACACTGCGCAGAGCCCAGTGGTCCCCTCCAGCCCTCCGGGGCTGCCTGGGCCGGAAGCTGGGGCCTGCAGGCGGGAATAGGGCCACGGTCCCGGCCCTCAGGGGCCTCAGGATCTGGGGAGAGAGAAAGGCGTGGAAACGTCACCAGACTCAGGGTCTGGGCATCTCTTCCAGCCCTGGTCCCAACCCACAAAGGTCGGCCAACAGGCAAATGGCTGTCAGCAGGGTACCAGCAGGGCCCCTGGAGGGGAAGGGAGGATGGGCAGATCTTCCAGAGATGCAGCCGCGGGGACCTGGGTGTGTGCCATGGAGGGGCAGGGGCCACGGCTGTGGGGGCGGTGGGCACACCTCTGGCAGGGCCTCTGGACTTCCCATGCTGACTGGCGCTCCTCGTTTTGGGGCGAGGACGGGGCCTTCAGCTGGGGTGCAGGCTGCAGTGAGTGAAGGCTGGGAGAGGTGTGCGTACTGCACAGAAGTGCTGGCAGCCGTTTGCAGGCTGTCTTGCCGTCCCGTGCCCGGTCCTGCTTCCTCTGGAAATGAAGACCACGTACAGAGTTTGAAGCCTGCAGGGCAGAAAACTGCAGAGGCACCCACCCGTGTCTGCACTGACTCCAGCCAGGCTGCTGGCCCCCACAAGACTCCCGGTGGTCCTGGAGATGCCGTGAGGGCCCCACTGTTGCCGCAGAGCCTCCGGGAATGAACCCAGTGAGACAGGCCCCCAGCCCCGCGGCTGGCCTTATACAGCCAGCCGCCCTGCCAGTCGTGTGACCCCAGAGGCCCTCACCAATCTGACCCTCAGCATCCAGACCCCAGGGTCCGTTTCTCTGCAAGGGAGCAGTTCCCACCCTCTGGGCAGTAAGATCCGAGCTCAGGGGGTCAGGACCCCAGGGCCTGGGGGACAGTCTCCCGCTCTTGAAGGACGGGACCTCCAAAGCCCACAGGGAGAGGGCAGCAAGACAGCCCATCTTTCAAACAGAGAAGCAGGACACAGGGAGGCAGGGAGGCTCAGAAAAGCCCCAGGTGGGCAACTCCTGGGGAGGCCCCAGCACTGGAGAAGGCGCCCTGTGAAGGGACGGGCTCTGGCGCCCAGGCTGAACGTCCACCCTCAGTTCACGCCCAGGTCACGGGATCCTTCCGGGACCGTGGGAAACGCTGCCAGGCGCAGGAGACGCAGCCTCCTGGTCTGGGCCTGGGGGCAGGCCAGCGTGGAGGGGTGCAGAGCCCTGTGGGGAGGCGGGGGCAACTCCTGGAGTTGTGTTCTGACTCCCACCCCTCCTTCCTTGGGTTCACCTCCTCAGGACTCTTCCCATGGTGGGAGCACTTCAAAGGGTCTCAGAGGTCAAAGAGGAGCTTGCCAGGCAGAGAAGCGGGAGGGTGGCCAGCATGGGAACTGGGGTGCTCTGCCCCAGGAGGGACTGACCTCTGCGGGCCAGGAGGGAGTGTGCAGCTCTGGAACGCCCAGGGAGGGGGCTCTGCCCTGAGGGAGGTTGGCTGGTGTCTGCTGGGGGACTGGGGGAGCTGAGGGGTGTGGGCCCTTCCCGCCTGCACCCCCCGCACCCCCCGACAGCCCTCAGCTCAGCAGCAGCCAGGAGGAAGGACGGAAGCTGCAGGCAGGCAGCAGCTTGTTGCTCTAGGAGGGCAGTGCCCCGCGCGAGTCAGGACACGCTGCTCAGCCAGCCTCCCCACCGCCCCTCCTCTGGATGCTCTCCACTGTCTCCCGCTGCAAGCTGGGTGCAGGCCCCTAGGAGAAGGGGTCCAGGAGCTGGGACTTAGGTTGCGGTCTCAGGTCTGCTAGTGACCAGCCCAGTGCTTGGCCTGTAGGGGCGGTGGGACAGGTCTGCAGCTGGGAGGGCCTGGGACATGAGGATTGGACCTGAGGGAACCACCAGACCGTGACAGGACATGAGGCACCAGCTCTCCCAGCAAGAACAGGAGGCTTGTAGAGACCAAGGTCCCTTCCTATGTCTGAGCCTCAGCATCCCTGTCTGAGCAATGGGCCCATAGCCTGTGACAAAGCTCACCTTATCGGAGATGCGGGATGTAGGTGTTCCCTGACATCCTGTGTGGATGGATGAATGGATAGATCGGTGGATGGAAGAATAGGTGATGGGTGAGGATGGATGGATGGATGGATGGGTGATGGGCGCATGGAGGGTGAGTGGAGGTTGGGACATGGGTGGGTGGGTAGAGGGTGGGCGGACAGATGGGCAGAAGGTGGGTACACGGATGACTTGGTTCAGCAGAACTTCAGAAAATATCGAGACAGGCCTGGCTGGAGACTGTGTGTCCGTCCGTGTGCATGGGGCCAGAGGCTCCATGAGAAACAGAGCCAGGCTTTGTGGAGAGGGCTCCGTGCCAAGCACACCGTCTTACACTGATGACGACAACACTGGTACTCTGGGACTGGAGGCAGCCCTGGTAAGGACGGCCGTGACCCCCTCAGTACCGGGGCCAGCACCGAGGCCTGCAGAGGCGAGGCCGTGGTCAGACAGGCCGGGCTGCGGGAAGAAGTCAGCTCACTGCCCTTCAGCCTGGCCGCGGACGCCTGTGAGTCGCCCTGGGGGCCGGCCCTACCCCTCTGCCCACGAGCCTGGTTCCGATCTGTGTCTCTCCTGCCAGGCTCTGGTCAGCCCTGTAGAGTTTGTGGCAGTCTCTGTGACACCCGCTGGCCATCAGGGACCCTCTCCCGGTGACGTGTGGAAGTGGGGAGGGGGACCCGAGGCTGGCCTCCAGGGGTGCTCAGAGGGCCGCCTTGCCTGAGGACACTCGGGCCTCCCTGAGGGCCCGGCCTCTCTCAGCACCTCTGCTCCCGTGGCTTCTGCTGCCGGAGTCTCGGCCTTAAACGAAGCCCTGGCAATCCTTCCAGTTTCTGCGTCCAAGTCCATGACAGAGACCTATTCTCATTGTCCCGAGCCCCTGGAGGCCCGATTGCATGGGTCATGGGTCTCCAGGCCACCCCTGAATGGGTGTCCTCGCGTTGGCTCTTTCCTGGGTCAGGCACAGCATGAGTGGAGTTCCAGGCCTGAAGGGAAAAACAGCTCTGCCCCCAGAGTCAGTGCCACTGAAAGGACAATAAGGCAACACCACAAATGACTGCACGCTCCTCAGTTCTGCAGTGGAGGCAAAAAGGACAAAACTCTTTAAAAAACACAAATCATCAAAACTCAACCAGGATGAAACAGATCATTTGAATGGTTCTATAACCAGAGAAGAAATTGTGTTGATAATTTAGAATTTTTTGTAAAAAAACGAATCTCCCAGATCCACTGGTTTCGCTGGAGAATTCTACCAAAAATTTGCAGAAGGAGCGACACTCATTTTATGCAGTTTCTTCCAGAACATAGGCAGGAACACTTCCCAGCCCACTCCATGAAGCTGGCATGATCCTGATAGAAAAACAAGATGAAAACTATATGAAAAACAAACAAAAACCACCACTGACCAATGTCTCTCATGAACTTAGGTCCAAAAATCCCCCATAAAATAAAAGCAAATTGAATCTAACAACGTGTAAAAAGATTTAGACACCAAAAACCCAGTGGGATCTATTCCAAGTTTGCAAGTCTATTCAATGTAGAAAAACCTAGAATGTAATTCACTCCATCAACAAGGTGAAAAAGAAACATGATGTCATGATATCAATCGGTGCAGAAAATGCCTTTGACCAAATGCCACACCATTCATAATAGAAACCCCAGGTAGACCGGAGATGGGGTGGATTTCTTCAGCTGGAAAATGAGACAGGATTTTTTCTCAAGGTTGGAGATGACCCCACGCACTAGGAAATATTATCTACTTCTAGTTAGTAAACAAGCAAGCAGTCCTCATTTTTGAGCACCTACTATGCTCAGGTGTCATCCAGGACATTTAAGATAAGCGTATCCCAGGAGGGAAACACTCCGGATTTGCAGGAGCGGAAGCTGATAGGTGTGCTGAGAGGAGCGCATCTGCGGGCCCACGCTGACTCAGGAGGGGCCCACACTCTGTTTCCTGTGGTCTGCACAGCCCTGGGCCCTGGGGGCACCCAGGTGGTCCCCCACTTCCCCTCACTTGGCCTCCACCCCCGATGCTGGAGCCGGGGCTGAGCCTGCCCCAGGGGTCCTCCCGGGAGCACTCGGACCCCGTGATGGGAACCGGGAGGCCCTGGCCGGGAAGCAGAGGGGCGGGATCCTAGCAGCTGGGACGTCCGACCGTCTGTGGGCACGCCGATGGCGGGGAAGCCGCATCACAGGGCCGTGGCTGTCCTCTGCCCGCTGGCCCGGCCCAGCCCACTGGCTCCTCTGAGCAGGAAGCCCCTCGCTCACACACGCGCCGTGTCTCAGTAATTGGGGTGGGGGGGGGGGACAGGACGCGGTGCCCTGTGACAATACCCCACGAGCGGCACGGGATGAGCTGTCTGCAACTCTTCTTCCAGGTATGCTGGAGGTGCCGCGCCGACAGTAATTAAGGCCTTCGGGTGCCAGCCTCTCCCACGCTGGCCTCAAATGGCCCCTGCAGCCACTGACTTCCTTTCCCATGGGGATCTGGGCCTGAGGCCTCCGGACAGCTGGGCCTGGAGGTGGGGGCAAGTGTCCTGCAGCCTCAGCTTTGAGCACATCATGTGGACGGGTTGGTTCTGGACGGTGGAAGAGGAGCCTTGGGGTTCATCCCCTCCCCACTGCCCTCCCACCTTCAAGCCAAGAGCCCGATACCCACAATGCGGGGGCACTCAGGAGGGCAGCCGGAGGGTCTGCAGGACACAGAGCTGGGGGAGGGGCAGCGGGTAGAGACGGGGTGCAGGGGGAGACGGGGGGCGCTCGCCTGACCTCCAGGGACCCTGGTGAGTCTGCCTGAGGCTGCTGTCGGGCCCCGCCACTCCGCACGGGGCCGCCCTCATCTGGCCCACCAGGACCCAGAAACTGCGGGGTCTCAGCCCGGCTCGGCACCCAGAGCCGGTGTCCAGAAAGCCTCAGACCTGGAGGTGGGAAGAGGGGCTGCAGCCCCGGCTTTCCGGGGACCATCTTCCCCTCTCAGCCAGCCTCCCTCCAAGGGCCTCTGCCCACCTCCCCCATCTCCGTGAGGAGCGGACGGAGATCAAGGCGGGCATCAGAAATGGACGGTGTTGTTGCTGGGGCCTCCCTCTCTCAAGACCCCTGGCTGCAGAGAGGGGACTTTGAATCCTTCACCTCCGTGTCACGGAGAAGGCGACAGCTTGTCCCCACAAGCCCCTCCCAGCGGCCTGGTCCCACTGTTTGGAGGGAACAAATAGGGCCCTAGGGCTCAGATGGGCCCTCTGCCCCTTTGAGACCCTCATCTCAGACCCCCATTTAAGAGTGACCCCCACCAGGAGGCTGGAGCCGAGGCTGCCAGGGCCCGGCAAGGATCTCGTGCGGCAGAAAGGGAGTCGGGGCCACTAGCTTGGGTGCCCGTCACGCAGCAGCGGTGCCGGGTGACTTGGAGCTGAGGCCCAGGTCCCTTCACTGGCGTGCTGGTTTCTCAGCTGGGGAGGCTTAGTGGCGCAGGTCCCAAGACCCTACCCGCGGTCGCCTCCCACACCCGGCCCGGCTCCTTCCTGGCCTGCGGACACCCCTTGCACGCTGATACAGGAGGGCAGCCGCCTGACCTTGGTGTACCGCGGTGGCCCAGGCATGGACATGGCCCTGCTGTCCTGGAGGACGGGCATGAGGCGGGGGAGATGGTCCCCGCGGGGACGCAAGCGTCGGGTTGCAGGCAGGGAAGACACGCACTGCAGCCCCAGCCTTCAGATCGGCCCCGGTTGCAGCCCACTGCCTCTCAGAGCCCCGCGGGGCCGCCGTGCTGGCCTTCACTGTCTCTGCGGGCTTGCCGGCGCCCCGTCCACCCGGCTTTGCCCAGAAAGCCATGCTACCCCTCCCCCCCTCAGGAGCCCTCGGAGCACCTCTGTCCTCGACACCAGCGTGTCTGGGGCCGCGTTGCTCAGACGCTGTCTGTGGGTTTCATGGCTGCAGCCACTGCCACCCCCCTACTCCGGCTCCTGAATCTCCTGAGAGCAGAAACAGTCTCTCTTTGGCTGCCCTGTAACCTTGGTGATAAACTCAGGACACCCAGTAAATATCGCCAGGCGCACAGACGCACAGCTGGTGGGCCGCGGGGAGTGCCGTGGTCTGATCGGCGTTTCTGAAAGAAGTCCTGCAGGAAGGAAACCACAGAGACGGCAGCAAGGTCGGAAGCAGCTGAGGGCCCTGGGGGATGGTCCTTAGGGCAGTGAAATCAGTGCACAAAGGGTGAACTCGTCTGAGCACCAGAAACGTAAGACACCAAGTGAGGATCGAAGGTGACCGCAAGCGGCCGTGAGAGCAAAGCGCTGTTGGCTCGACGGCGAGCATGCATGCAGGATGAGAGTGACATCTGGGGACAGTGTGTGTCTGGTGGGGGTTTATAGGGGCCCCTGTTCTTTCTGCTCAGATTCCTGTCGACTTAAAGCTACTCTAAAAAAATGAAGTCTGTCAATTTTTTAAAAATCTCTCAGAAAGCCCAGCGAGACGTCTCTGTGCCCACAGATGGTCACAGCGAACGCAGATGGCGGCGGACATCGCTGCTGACTCGGACAATGTGCGCTCCGGCCGTCGGGCGAGGGCGCGGGCTGGGGCCTCCGGGAGACTGGTTCCCACAGATGCATGTGCAGGGGTGTACACACACGTGTCCAGGCGTGTGCCTGTCACACCAGAAACAGCCCAACACCCAGGAGGCGCACATGCATCATGGGCTTTCCTATAGCACAGACCGTGGTGGGGGCCCGAGTCAGATGCGGCCGCACTGTGAGCGGCAGAAGGTCAAGATGAGGTATGGTGGGAGCTTCCTGCGGCTGGAGCAGGGGCGGGGGGCCCACCAGGGTCACCCCCGCGTCAGCCCCGCAGTCAGCCCCGAGGAGGCACCTGGGACCAGCTGCTCCAGCTCTGCCCACCTGCCCCCTCCCCCTCCTCATCCCCTCCCCTCCTGCCCCTCCCCATCTTCTTCTCCCTCATCGTCTCCTCCTCTCCATCGCCCCCCCTGCCCCCCCAAGAGCATGGCAAAGGCCAGTGGTTTCTCTAGGGAACTGGCCTAACTGGACGAGGACTTTTTGAACCAGACTCCAGAGTGGAATTTTTTTCTCTCAAAATAGAGAAGAATTGACTGTCCAGGAGTTAAAGATAGAACTCTGTGGCAAGGCCAAGGTCTGAGGGCCTGTCCCAGCTGGCAGAGAGAGGGCTGGGGAGGCCTGGCCGCTGCTGCTCTGGGGGCCTGTGGCTGGCTCTGAGTCACGTGGCATGTACCCCCATCCCTCACCCCCCCCTTCCACCGTTGGCTGGGGCCAGCTTTGAATCAGGACTCAGCAGGAGACATCTGTCCTGCAAGGGAGTGAGGGCCAGGTCATTTCCCATGGAGGGTCTCTGGAGGGCTTCCTGGAGGAGGGGACCACATGGAAACAACAACCACGCTGATAAGCAGGAGCCTGCCAGCAGCTCAGGACCTGGAGTTCAGAAAGCCTGTGGGCAGTGCCAGGCGCTCAGCTTGGAGCCAGCAGGAACCGGACACCAGCTCTGAGCATTGTATCTGTGGACAGCGAGGACCCACTGCCAGCAGTGGAGTCGGGGGAGGGGGAGGGAGGGAGGAGGGAAGGGGCAGGAGGGGAGGGGGATGAGGAGGGGGAGGGGCGGGAGGGGATGAGGAGGGGGAGGGGCGGGAGGGGGAGGGGATGAGGAGGGTGCAGGGTGGGGTGCAGAGGAGTGTCAGGCCAGGGCAAGAGCCCACCGAGGTGGAACTCCAGCCAAGAGGGTGTCCAGCAGGGAACACAGAGTTTAGGGCACTGGGGAACGATGGGCCAGAGCAGGGCTCCCCACACCCCCATCCCGAGGGAGCGTGGTGGGTCTGGCCCTTCACCAGGTGGCCTGTCCCTAGGCTGGGTCACACCCGGCCCTGGCGGGAGCTCAGACCACAGGCGGCTCAGGACCAGACTAGAGTCCATGGGGACTTCTAGCTGCCACCGCAAGTAAGGACAGATCCTCCCCTTGGGAAGCCCAGGTGTGCACTCACTGCAGTGGAATGCATGCACACGTGTGTGTGTGTGTGTGTGTGTGTGTGTGTGTGTGTGTGTGAGAGAGAGAGAGAGAGAGAGAGAGAGAGAGACATGGTGCATCCCCGCCAGGGGCCTGGATGGAGGCTGACTCCTGGGGGCTGGGCGGCCCACCCCGTGCCCTGCACCTTCCTGGGCTGTGGCCCCGGGACCTGGGGCCCCCAGGCTGCACCCCACAGGGTCCGGGCCCCCCTGCAGGGACTGACCCACCCCCTGGCCACTTCTTCCTGCAGAGCCGTGTGGCCTCCAGTGCCAGGTGGGGAGGGCTCCAGGCCCCGAGGGTGGGCTGGGCGGTGGTGGGAGGGGCGGCCCCCGCCTCCCCACCTGTTTGCCGCAGGCACTGCCTTCCCAGCAAGTGTGCCGCCTGGACCCTTTGGCTGGGCGTCTGGGGGCCCCCAGCGCCCCGCCTTCATTCCAGGGGTGGGGGCAAGAGGAGGGCTGGCCCATGTGGCCTTCGTAGGCAGGTCCCCAGGAAGCTGCCGCCCCTGACACAGCATCCGGACCTCAGCGTCTGCCTCCCCAGGGGCTGGGGGGCCGCCCTAGCCCTCCGTCCTGCAGAGCCTCTCAGGCCACAGAGCGCACTGTCTGTGCAGCGGGAAAACCCGAGGCTCAGAGACCATCAGCGGCTGCTCGGGGCCACTCTGGCAGGAGAGAAAGGACTCAAGCCCAAGCCTTGCTGTCCAATCCCTCGGCCTCGACGGTGGCCTCCTGGCAGGGGGCAGGGCCTGATAGCCCAGGATGCCACGTGAGGGCACAGGGCACGTACCCGAGGGGCAGAGGAGTGAGGTGGGGCCGTGGGCACCTACCCTGGGACAAACGAGTGGGGGGGGGGGCCCACGGGCGCCGAAGAGCCCTGTGAGCCAAGGGCCTTGGGGCGAAGGCCCCCACAGCCCGACCGAGACCTGGCCACTTGTTTCCCATCCGGACTAGACCCTGAGGCCACTCTGGCCGGCCAGGCCCACCTGGCTGGGAAG